>NC_050448.1:13740484-14992914 GCF_903995425.1 Onychomys torridus
TGCTTTAATTGTCCTTTCCTCTAGTTTTTTATAACGTTCTTCCCATTTTTGTTTGTCTGTTCCTCTACTTTATTTTTGATTTCTTCTATATAAGGCTGTAGCCTCTTTGTGATATTACTTATAAGGTTTTCTTCTTCTTCTTCTTCTTCTTCTTCTTCTTCTTCTTCTTCTTCTTCTTCTTCTTCTTCTTCTTCTTCTTCTTCTTCTTCTTCTTCCTTTCCATGATGTTCAGGTCTAGCTGTTGGAGAAGGGCTAGGTTCTGGTGATGCTGTATTGCTCTTTATTTTGTTGTATGTACTTCTGCTTTGACGTCTGCCCATCTCCTTGTGGATTCGTTCTTGGTCTTGTCAGTGCACTTGGTCCAGACAGAGCTGACAGATTTAGGGAGCCTCTCTTGGTCCAGAAGGGAGTGCTGGCCAGATGGGAGCTGGGGGCTGGTGTCTGAGTCTCAGGAAGTCCCTTGGGTCTCTGTATCTTGTCCAGAAGGGAGCTCCTCTTGTCCAGATGGGAGTTCTGGGGCAGAATGGAAGCTCTGGTCGAGATGGGAGTTCTGGGGCAGATGGTTGCTGGGGGCTCTGGTCCAGATGGCAGTTCCAGGGCAGATGGGAGCTGGGGGCTAGTCTTTGAGTCTCAGGAAGTGGCTTGGATCTCCTTATCTTGTCCAGA
The DNA here is from genome assembly GCF_903995425.1 of Onychomys torridus. Taxonomy (NCBI): domain Eukaryota; kingdom Metazoa; phylum Chordata; class Mammalia; order Rodentia; family Cricetidae; genus Onychomys; species Onychomys torridus. The sequence goes on from NC_050448.1 coordinate 13,741,151, forward strand.
TGGGAGCTCCAGGGTGGCATGGGAGCTGGGGGCTGATCTCTGTGTCTCAGGAAGTGGCTGTGGTCTCAGTCAGATGGGTGTGGGGGAAGGATGTGGAGATTTCAGGGTTTGCCTGCAGTTTTGGAAAAGGGGGACCTTCCTGCTGGGGCCCACCAAATGGCCAGAAACTGGGGCCAATTTAGGCAGGTCTTCCAGGGATGGCTGGTACCAGGGCTGGGTGCCCAGGTCTGGGACCTAGGTGCTGGCCTCTCTCGGTGTGACCCCAGTCACTCACCTCTGGTCCAGATGGGAGTTCCAGGCAGGTTTTAACTTTAACATAGTAAAATTATATAAAACAAAAACAGTTATGAAGTAACAATTACAGTTATAATATCCAGTCCATTTGTATTTGGCACATTTAGAAAAAATACTCTATTATCTGTCTTATCTTTTTGAGTCTAAAGTTTTGAACCTAATTTACTTTTTATCCTAACTAAGAAAAACTCTAAAGTTTAACTATTTAACTCCCTCAAAGACCCCAGAAAGATGTAATATTACCTAATGACAGTGACATCTGGCTGCCTGGACAGTCACCCAGAGTTTACTTGTAACATTGGAGCATCTCTCTTAAGCCTACAGACCTAGCATATCTGACAGACATTCCTGAGAAGCAGGGAATTTTGAAGGACTGTCCTGCCTTGTCTTGGCAAATTTTGGCAGTCACTTTTTTGTGTGTTCTGTTTGTCCAATTTGGACAATATACTGTCAGCAGTTGAGTCAAGGACAGTTCCTTGCCCAAATGGCTAGCTTTTGCCACAAAAAAAGTAAACTCCACACAGAGGTTCTTTGATGCCCATCATCTTCTCTGAAATACACTGGTGCCATCAAATGGAGTAAATGTGCCTCCCTATCATTAAAATTTATTAAACATCTTACATTCCATGTTCTGTAGGTCTTTGAATTGTTTAAAGACCATCTATCTATCTAAATATATCTGTTTAACCTTGAAAACATATCTAATATGACTACAAGTTTGATTATTATAGATGACTAACTTTTAACCTGTATTCCTTAACTATATATTACATTTTTAAATGAGCTGCGGAGGCATAATACCCCAAACAAGAGTAGAAATACAGATACAGTATAACAAAAATAACTTTAAATTTGTATCAATAAACCAAAATCCATACCAATGTAAAATATTTTAAGATTAAATAATTTTTTATTAAAGTGCATTCAATAATCTACCCTTTTATCTCATCATTTCTATACTATATCCCCATGTTTTCTTCAGATCTTTGAATCTAACTCCTTTGCTTAGCTTTTTTTTTTAACCATAAACAAAACTAGCTTGCCACTATCCCCCTTTACATGAGTACAAACATAATCCATCTCTTGTTAATGTGGGCAGTGTTTCTTTTTTTTAGACTGTTTCCTATTTTCTAGGGACATTGGCATATTTTGAAGACCCTAAGAAAATCAGGATAATGGTCGTCCTGACTGGAGTAGTCTGTGAGGCTGAACCATCTCATCCAGCAGCCTTGAAGCTGATCTGGATGCAGAACTCCAAGGAAACTGCAATAGAGACAATATGAGAGGCTGGCTCACCTGGGCCATCTGTTTTCATTGTCGTTTGATGCCCTTGTTCTGAAACACATAAACTTTTAAAGGTAACACACATATTTGTATTAACACAAGTATAGAATGTACAGTGTGCTCAGTTAGTTAAAGATGATTTTTTGTTTTATGTTTGAGAAGGTAGAATATATGGCACACGCTTTATAATTTTTAGGTTTATTTCTTTATGTCTCTAGCCAGGATTTTCATGGGGGTCTTCAATCAGATATGATCTTCTTTAACCTCAAAAAAAAATCCATAGCCTTTTGCTTTTTTGGAAATAAAAGCATAACTTCTTCCCCAAAGTAACATTTTTTTTACTTTCATTTTGAAGTTAAGACATTTTTTAAAAGTAATAGGTTAGTTTAATTTAGCAGTTTCTATAATCCAATGTCTCTCAGCAGGTATTATTCATTTGTTAGCAATCAAAAATTTTAAAGTCAACACAATAACATAAAGGATACAGACTCTACATGTATTTTTCATGTTCACATGGCTTTTTTCTTTATATTACTTTATTCTATTTTTAAAGACTTTATTTTTAAACTATTCTTTTTTTATGACCATGTATAACCCTTTTCCTTTCCTTCTCAAATATATGAACATTTTTAAACACATTTTAACCTGTTTAGAGGTTCTTCTCATCTCAGTCTGTCTTTAGTGAGCATCTGTAGTGTTCTCTGATCACATGAGATGAATCTTAAACTATCATGTCAGAAACCAGCATGGCTCAGCTTAGTGCATGGCATCAACACATGGTGCCAATGGCTGGCTCCAGCCCATAGGCAGTGTCTGTAATCTGAGCCTATCTAAGTGACCCCAGTCACCAGGAATCTACATTTTGACTCCATGTTCCAAACATTTTTAAAGCTTTCTTAGGCCTTATGTGGATGTAGGTGCCCCATGTTGGGTGCCAAGGAGACCCACATGCCCATCTGGGGTCACTTGCCCTAGGTGAGTAGGAGAAATTGTGGGTCTTTCCAGTGCCTTGTGGCACCAAACAATCAAGCACCATTATGATGAGTAAATATATGGTATAGGAGAGAGAGAGAGAGAGAGAGAGAGAGAGAGAGAGAGAGAGAACAGAATGGCACATGTCCTGTGGAGAGAGGCATATCTGAAGAAACAAAGGTGGTGAGGAACAGGCTGGGGTGGGTGTCCTGCTTGCCACTCAGGGCCATGGTGATGTCTGGGCCTGGGCTCCTGTGAAGAACCATGTCTAAATCTATTGCCCTGCTGTAGCTGAGGTCTCTGTTTATGTCCATGGCTCCTATTCCCACCAAGGGCTGTGAGGATAGGGCTGACAAAAGTGGCTCTTACCCTTCACCAGCTGTAGCAGTCAGAAAAACAGGCCCTGTACCTCACCTGGGCAGCAAAGAAAAGCTGACCCTGTTGATGGTGGGGTGAGCTGTCCCTGAGAACATGAAAGTGGGGAAGTTGGCCCTGCCCAAAAGATAAGCCTGTGAAGAGATTGCAGTACTACCCACAGGACAATCCCATGGCACTTACAAGCTCCTGGCCCACTGCTTGACTGCAGAGACAAGTCAGCAGAGCAGAAGAGAGGAGCTCCATCCTGCCATTGCCTGCATCCTCAGGGTCTGTGGCTAGTGCCCTGTCAGTAGAGAAGAAAACCCAAAGGTCAGGGGCAAGAGAAAATTTCCCACAACCCATCTGGAGAGAAGACCATAGAGCTATTGTGGGGATGAAGGAGCCAGGTACACAAGAGGCTCTGCAAGTGGAGAGAACAGTGGTCAGGAGCCCTGCCTTCCATGGCCAAGGACAAACACCTCCCCTGAGGATAACAGCAGAGAATCTTGGGATCAGAAAGTGGCCCAATCTCTAGAACCACTTATCTCCAAGGTAGTTTAGTCCTGGCAGGACTGAGAAATCTGAGGCTAGTGTCCAATGGCTTTCCCAGCAGGTACCACATTGGCCCTCCCAAAGAGTGTTTCATGATGAGTGATTTCAGATCACTGCAACTAGTCCTCAAGTTCAGGTCTCACTCTTCTGTTTGCTTCCTCTACACCAAGTACACACAGAAGACCCACTCTGGCTTGGACCTAGGCCACGTTGGGATTCAGAAACTCTAGAGTCAGAAAAAGGAGAATCTGTCTGGTGTATAGACTGCAAAACTCATTATAGTAAGTAGATGCTTCCAGAACATAAAAAGGGGACAGTCAATGTCAGGCACTAGTCAGGACTGCAATCAGTACCAGCTTACATGGTAAAAAGGATGAGAGACCCAAGTCCCTTCCACCTGCTAGACTCCAGGACTAGATCTCTAATATTTTATTCTTTCTAAATATTATTTTATCTATTTATTGTTTGATTATTGTATTTCTTCTTTTTATCACACTTTCAGGATTATCTTACTTTGTTTTGAAAGATTTTTCCCCTTCTTTTTATATTTATCTGATTTTCTTTGTGTATAATTGTCTTTACAATCAGATTGTCTCCTGGTCTTTATTCTCCCTCTTCCTAACAATATCCTCCTCCTCTCCCCCCTCCCTTCCCTCCTCCTCTTCTTCTTCCTCCTCATATCATCATTGTCATCATCACAATATTTTCTTCCTTCTTCCCCTTCTTTATATATGTACTTTTATTTAACTTTGTTTCTCTTCTTTTTCTTCTTCTCCTGCCTCCTTCCATCATTTCACTCACTTATTAACTTCACTCTTACCTGACACAATTTTTAACTTCATTGTTAATATTTTCCATTTGCTGTTCTATGATTACTGCTTGTATTAGTTCATTTAATCAATTTTTCCATTATTAATCTTTTTATTTATTCTATTTATTTTCTCACTTATTTTACTTAACCACAGTTTCCCCTCCCTCTTCTCCTCCAATTCCCTCCCTTATATCCCCCATCCACTCCTCTTCCATCTTCATTCAGAAAGGGACAGGCCTCTCATGGGAGTCAACAAACTATGATGCATCAATTGAGGAAGCTCTTCCACCTGCATCAAGGTTGGGTGAGGCAACTAAGCTTGGGAATTGGATTCCCAAAAGCTAACTCAATAGCCAGGGACAGTTCCTGATCCCACTGCTAGGAGCCCCACAAACAGACCAAGCCACACAACTGTTACACACATGCAGAGAACCTAGGTCAGTTCCATGCAGGCTCCATAGCTCTCAGTCCAGAGTCAGTAAGTTCCCACAAGCTCAGGTCAGCTGTCTATATGGGTTCCTTTGTCACGACCTTGAGCCCCCTGGCTCATACAATCTTTCCTTTCTTTCCTCAACAGGACTCATAGAGCTTGGTAGAGCTTGGCCCAGTGCTTGGCTATGGATCTCTGCATCTGTTTCCATCAGTTACTGGATGAATGCTCTCTGATGACAATTAGGATAGTCACTAATCTGATTACAAGAGAAGGCCAGTTTAAGCACCGACTCCGCTATTGCTAAGAGTCTTAGCTGAAGTCACCCTGTGGATTCCTAGGAGTTTCCCTGTCACCAGGATTCTCCCTAATCCCAAGGTTTCCCCCATCAAAATATCTCTTTCATTATTCTCCCCATCTGTCACACCCCTAAGCCATCCAACCTGATCCCTCATGTTCCCATACCTCTATCTCCCCCCACCCCCAGTTTACCCAGGAGACCTCTTCAATTAAATTTCCCATTCCCAGGGAAATTCATGCATCTCTCTTTGGGCCCTCCTTGTTACCTAGCTTTTCTGGGGCTATGGATTGTAGCCTGGTTATCCTTTGCTTTATATATAATATCCACTTATGAATGAGTACATACCATATTTGTCTTTCTGGGTCTGGGTTACCTCATTCAGGATGATTTTTTTCTAGTTCCATCCATTTTCTGCAAATTTCATGATGTCACTGTTTTTACTGCTGAATAATGTTCCATTGTGTAGATAGATGTACCACATTTTTTAAAATCCATTCTTCTGTTGAGGGATATCTAGATTGTTTCTAAGTTTGGGCTATTATGAATAAAGCTGCTATGAACATAGTTGAGAAAGTGTCCTTGTGGTATGATTGAGCATCCTCTGAGTTTATGCCCAAGATTGGCATAGTTGAGTCTTGCAGTATATTGATTCTCAGTTTTCTGAGAAACCACCATACCAATTTCCAAAGTGGCTGTACAAGTTTGCATTCTCACTAGCAATGGAGGAGTGTTCCCCTTACTTCACATCCTCTCCAAAACAGGCTGTCATTAGTGTTTTTGATCTTAACCATTCTGAAAGGTGGAAGATGGTATCTCAGAGTCATTTTGATTTGCATTTCCTTGATGGCTAAGGATGTTAAAACAGTTCTTTAAGTATATCTCAGCCCTTTGAGATTTCTGTTTAAATCTGTACCCCATTTTTAATTGGATTATTTGATATCTAGTCTCTTTATATATTTTAAAGATCAGCCCTCTGTTAGATGCAGGGTTGGTGAAGATATTTTTCCATTATGTAGATTTCCATTTTGTCTTATTTACCATGTCCTTTGGCTTACAGAAGTATCTCAGTTTCAGGAGGTCCCATTTATTAATTGTTGCTCTCAGTGTCAGTGCTACTGGTGTTACTTTTATGAGGTAGTCTTCTGTGCCAATGAGTTCAAGGCTACTTCTTACTTTCTCTTCTATCAGGTTCAGTATAACTGGATTTATGTTGAGGTCTTTGATTCACTTGGACTTGAGTTTTTTATAGGGCAATAGATATTAATCTATTTGCATTTTTCTATGTGCCAACATGAAGTTATGCCAGTACCATTGTTGAAATACTTTCTTCTTTTCATTGTATACTTTTGGATTCTTTGTAAAAAATCAGGTGTTAATAGGTATGTGGATTTATGTCATGGTCTTTGATTCAATTCCATTGATTCATCTGTCTATTTTTATGCCAACACTATGCTGTTTTTATTACTATAGCTCTAAAGTAGAGCTTAAAGTTAGCTATGGTGATACCTCCAGAAGTTCCTTTATTGTACAGGATTGTTTTAGCTATTCTGGGTTTCTCAATTTTCTGTATGAAGTTGAATATTCTTTCAAGGTCTGTGAAGAATTGTGTTAGAAATTTGATGGGGATTGAACTGAATCTGTAGATTACTTTTGGAAAGAATGCCATTTTTTACTGATAATCCTACTGATCCATGAGCATTTTCTGATATCTTCTCCAAATTCTTTCTTCAAAGATTTAAAGTTCATGTCTTACAGGTCTTTCACTTGTTTGATTAGAGTTACCCCATGATATTTTATATTGTGTCTATTGTAAAGGGTACTGTTTTTCTGATTTTTTTCTCACCCCATTTATCATATGTATATAGGAGGGTTACTGTTTTTTTTAGCTAATCTTGTATCCAGCCAAATTTCCAAAAGTGTTTATCAGCTGTAAAAGTTCCCTGGTGGAATTTTTGGAATACAAGTCACATATGTATACTATTATATCATCTGCAACTAATGAAAGTTAGATCTCTTCCTTTCTAATTTATATCCCCTTGATTTCCATTTGTTGTCTTATTGCCCTAGTTAGAATACCAAGTACTAAATTGAGTATTGAATTTAGTGGAATTGCTTTGAATTTAATCTCCATTTAAATTGAAATTGCTGTTGGCTTGCTGTATATTGCTTTTATTATGTTTAGGTATGTTCCTTGTGTCTCTGATCACTCCAAGGCATTTAGCATGAAGGGGTATTAGATTTTTTTTCTTTTTTTTCATTTTCTCTTTTTTTATTATTATTATATTTGTGTTTTAATTTTACACATCAGCCATGGGTTCCCTGTCCTCCGCCTCCCTCCCGCCCCCATCCCTACCTTGCTCCCATCCTCTCCCCTCCATTCCCATCTCCTCGAGGGCCAAGACTCCCCTGGGGATTCATTTAAACCTGGTGGATTCAGTACAGGCAGGTCCAGTCCCCTCCTTCCAAGATGAGCAAAGTGTCCCTTTGTAAGCCCAAGGTTCCAAACAGCCAGCTCATGCACTAAGGACAGGTCCCGGTCCCACAGGCTGGATGCCTCCCAAACAGTTCAAGCTATTCAATTGTCTCACTTATCCAGAGGGCCTGATCCAGCTGGGAGCTCTACAGCCTTTGGTTCATAAATTCATGTGCTTCCATTCATTTGGCTATTTGTCCCTGTGCTTTTTCCAATCTTGGTCTCAACAATTCATGCTCTTACAGTCCCTCCTCTTTCTCGACAACTGGACACCTGGAGCTCCACCTGGGGCCTGGCTGAGGATCTCTGCATCCACTTCCATCAGTTATTGGATGAGAGTTCCAGCACGAATGTTAGGGTGTTTGGCCATCTGATCACTAGACTAGGTCAGATCAGGCTTTCTCTCAACCATTGCCAGCAGTCTACAGAGGATGTATCATTGTGGATTTCTGGGGACCTCTCTAGCACTGTGCCTATTACTGTTCTCATGTGGTCTTCATTTATCATGGTCTGTTATTCCTTGTTCTCCCTTTCTGTTCTTGATCCAGCTGGGATTTCCTGCTCCCCTAACCTTTCTTTCCTTCAAACATTGCCCTTCATTACTCCCACTGTCATCCAGGTTGTTCATGTAGATCTCATCCATTTCTCTGTCATTGGGTGATCCCTGTGTCTTTCCTAGGGTCACGTTTTCTAGGTCACCTCCCTGGAGTTGTGTAGCAGTCTAATCATCTTTGTTTTACATCTAGCATCCTCCTATGAGTGAGTACATTCTGTGTATGTCCTTCTGAGTCTGGGTTACCTCACTCAGGATGATTTTTTCTAGATCCATCCATTTGCCTGCAAACCTCATGATGTCATTGTTTTTCTCTGCTGAGTAGTACTCCATTGTGTATATGTACCATATTTTCTTTATCCATTCTTCAGTTGAAGGGCATCTAGGTTGTTTCCAGGTTCTGGCTATTACAAACAATGCTGATATGAACATAGCTGAGCAAATGCCAGTGTGCTATGATTGAGCATTCCTTGGGTATATGCCCAAGAGTGCTACAGCTGGGTCTTGGGGGAGACAGATTCCCAATTTTCTAAGGAAGAGTCATATTGATTTCCAAAGTAGCTGTACAAGCTTGCATTCCCACCAGCAGTGGAGGAGAATTCCCCTTGCTCCACATCCTCTCCAGCATAAACTGTCTTCAGTGTTTTTGATCTTAGCCATTCTGACAGGTGTAAGGTGGTATCTCAGAGTCATTTTGATTTGCAATTCCCAGATAATTAGGGATGTTGAGCAATTCCTTAAATGTCTTTCAGCCATTTGATCTTACTCTGTGGAGAATTCTGTTTAGTTCTATAGCCCATTTCTTAATTGGACTGTTGGGCATTTTGATGTCTAATTTCTTGAGTTCTTTATATATTCTGGATATCAGCCCTCTGTCAGATGTGGGGATGGTGAAGACCTTTTCCCATTCTGTAGGCTGTTGCTTTGTCTTGTTGACCATGTCCTTTCCTCTACAAAAGCTTCTCAGTTTCAACAGGTCCCATCGATTGATTGTTTCTCTCAGTGTCTGTGCTATTGGTGTTATATTTAGAAAGTGATCTTCAGTGCCAATGTATTCAAGAGTACTTCCTAATTTCTCTTCTATCAGGTTCAGAGTAACTTAATTTATGTTGAGGTCTTTGATCTACTTGGACTTAAGTTTTGTGCATGGTGACAGATATGGATCTATTTGCAGTCTTCTACACATTGACATCCAGTTATGCCAGCACCATTTGTTGAAGATGCATTCTTATTTCCATTGCACATTTTTGGCTTCTTTGTCAAAAATTATATGTTCATAGGTCTGCGGGTTAATGTCAGGGTCTTCAGTTCGATTCCATTGGTGCACATGTCGGTTTTTATGTCAGTACTAGGCTGTTTTTATTATGGAAGCTCTACAGAAGAGCTTGAGGTCAGGGATCATGATGCCTCCAGAGGTTGTTTTATTGTACAGGATTCTTTTGGCTATCCTGGGATTTTTGTTTTTCCATATGAAGTTGAGTATTATTCTTTCTAGATCTGTGAAGAATTGTGTTGGTAATTTGATGGGGATTGCGTTGAATCTGTAGATTGCTTTTGGTAAGATCGCCATTTTTACTATGTTAATCCTGCCTATCCATGAGCATGGGAGATCTTTCCATTTTCTGACATCTTCTTCAATTTCTTTTTTCGGGGACTTAAAGTTTTTGTCATATAGGTCCTTCACATGCTTAGTTAGAGTAACCCCAAGGTATTTTATATCATTTGTGGCTATTGTAAAGGGTGATATATCTCTGATTTCTTTCTCAGCCTGTTTGTCTATTGTATATAGGAGGGCTACTGATTTTTTTGAGTTGATCTTGTATCCTGCTATGTTGCTAAGGTTTTTATCAGCTGTATCAGTACCTTGGTTGACTTTTGGGGGTCACTCATGTATACTAGCATGTCATCTGCAAACAGGGAAAGCTTGGCTTCTTCCTTTCCAATTTGTATCCCCTTAATCTCCTTATGTTGTCTTATAGCTCTGGCTAGAACTTCAAGTACTATATTGAATAAGTATGGGGAGAGGGGACAGCCTTGCCTTGTTCCTGATTTTAGTGCTATTGCTTTGAGTTTGTCTCCATTTAATTTGATGTTGGCTGTTGGCTTGCTGTAGATTGCCTTTATTATGTTTAGGTATGTTCCCTGTATTCCTGATTGCTCTAAGACCTTTATCATGAAGGGGTGTTAGATTTTGTCAAATGCCTTTTCTGCGTCTAATGAGATGATCATGTGTTTTTTTTTCTTTGAGTTTCTTTATATGGTGTATTACATTGATGGACTTTTGTATGTTGAACTACCCTTGCATCCCTGGGATGAAGCCTACTTGATCATGGTGGATAATTGTTTTGATGTGTTCTTGGAGTCTATTTGCCAGTATTTTATTGAGTATTTTTGCATCAATGTTCATGAGGGACATCGGTCTGTAGTTCTCTTTATTTATGGCATCTTTGTTTGGTTTAGAAATCTGGGTAATTGTAGTCTCGTAGAAGGAGTTTGGTAATATACCTTCTGCTTCTATTGTGTGGAACAATTTAAAGAGTATTGGTATTAAATCTTCTTTGAAGATCTGGTAGAATTCTGCACTGAAACCATCTGGTCCTGGGCTTTTTGTGGTTGGGAGACTTTAAATGACTGATTCTATTTCTTTGGGGATTTTTGGACTATTTAAATGGTTTATCTGGCCATGATTTAACTTACGTATGTGGTACCTATCCAGAAAATTATCCATTTCTTTTAGATTTTCCAGTTTTGTGGATTAGAGGTTTTTGAAGTATGACATGATGATTCTCTGGATTTCCTCATTGTCTGTTGTTATATCCCCCTTTTCATTTCTGATTTTGTTAATTTGGATGCTCTCTCTGTATCTTTTGGTTAGTTTGGATAAGGGCTTTTCTATCTTGTTGATCTTCTCAAAGAACCAACTCTTTGTTTCATTAATCCTTTGTATTGTTCTCTTCATTTCTATTTTATTGATTTCAGCTCCCAATTTGATAATTTCCTGGTATCTGTTCCTCCTGGGAGACTTTGCTTCTTCCTATTCAAGAGCTATCAGGTGTGCTGTTAAGTCACTAGTGTGAGATTTCTCCAACTTCTTTATGCAGGCATTTAGTGCTATGAATTTCCCTCTTAGCACCGTTTTCATAGTGTCCCATAAGTTTGGGTATATGATGTATTCATTTTCGTTGATCACTAGGAAGTCTTTAATGTCTTTCTATATTTCTTCCTTAACCCATTAGTGAATCAGTTGAGCATTATTCACTTTCCATGAAATTGTAGGTTTTCTGTAGTTTTTGTTGTTGAAATCTAACTTTAAACCATGGTGGTCTGATAGAACACAGGAGGTTATTCCAATTGTTTTTTATCTGTTGAGATTTGCTTTGTGGCCAAGTATTTGGTTGATTTTAGAGAAGTTTCCATGGGGTGCTGAGAAGAAGGTATATTCTTTTTTGTTTGGGTGGAATGTTCTGTAGATATCTATTAAGTCCATTTGTGCCATAACATCAGCTAAGTCCATTATGTCTCTGTTAAGTTTCAATTTGGCCTATCTGTCCAGAGGTGAAAGTGGGGTGTTGAAGTCTCCCACTATTAATGTGTGGGGTTTTATATGTGATTTAAGCTTTAGTTATGTTTCTTTGCCATATTTGGGTGCCCTTGTGTTTGGGGCGTAAATGTTCAGAATTGAGACTTCATCTTGGTGGATCTTTCCAGTGATGAGTATGTAATGTTCTTCATCATCTCTTTTGATTGATTTTAGTTTGAAGTCTATTTTGCTGGATATTAGGATGGCTACACCAGCTTGCTTCTTAAGACCATTTGATTGGAAAGTCTTTTCCCAGCCTTTTTTCTTAGGAGGTGTCTGTGTTTGAATATGAGGTGTGTTTCTTGTATGCAGCAGAAAGTTGGGTCCTGTTTTTGTATCTATTCTGTTAGTCTGTGTCTTTTTATAGGTGAATTAAGTCCAGTGATATTAAGGAATATTAATGACCAGTGATTGTTCATTCCTGTTGTTATTTTTATTTTTTGGTGGTAGTGTGTGTGTACTTCTCTTCTTTGGGGTTTACTGCTGTGGTGTTATCTATTGCCTGTGTTTTCATGGGTGTATCTGCCTTCCTTAGGTTGGAATTTTCCTTCTAGTGCTTTCTGTAGGGTTGGGTGTGTGGATAAATATTGTTTAAATCTGGTTTTGTCTTGGAAGGTCTTGTTCACTCCATTTATGATGATTGAAAGTTTTGCTGGGTATTAGTCTAGGCTAACATCCATGGTCTCTTAGTGTCTGCATTATATCTGTCCAGGTCCTTCTGGCTTTCAAAGTCTCCATTGAGAAATAGGGAGTTATTCTGACGGGTATGCCTTTATAAGCCACTTGGCCTTTTGTTAGGGACCAAGATTTTAGGAACCAAACATGTACCATGGAAAGTACTATCTAAGCCATAGAACAAGTCATAAGCCTACCTCCCTTCTCCAGAGCAGTAATACCTGTTTACTACCTGGAGGCTCCCAAAGATAAGAACATTCCACAGTCAGATGCCATGGCAACCAAATGTAAAGAACATTCCATGGTCAGGTAGCCTAGCAACAGAACAAATGCTGCCTGAGCAGTGACAACATCTTGCCGTTGCATGACCTGAATGTAGCCCATGTCTTGCATGCCTTCCACGTCTCTTCCCCTTCCCACCTTCCTGCCCCCTCCCATCCTATGCTATATTAGCCTTGCAAAGAGAAATAAATATTGCAGCTTGATCAGAATCTTGTCTTGCTGTCAGTCTCTCCTGTCCCGTCTCTCATTTGCTCCCACTGGTGGGTCTTCCCTGTTGAAACCCCGCTGGGCATCTGGTGCACAATGTGGGGCTCAAACCCTCGCCTCGTTGGGAGTTGAACGTCCTTCTCCAGGAAAGTCCAGATGTCTGGTGGAGATTTGAAATGATCGCCCATCGAGACCACCAGACTCGGCGTCTTGGTGATCCGGGGGAGAGCAGGAAGGACAAGGTGAGTCTGAGCTATAGATTTCACCATGTGACAGGGAACTTCTCAGGACTTGTTCCTAAAGGGCGTTAAAAATGCCCTCCAGACATGAGGGATAAGGGTTCATAAAAAAAGGACTTCATAAAATTCTTTAGTCACTTAGAGGACTGTTGTAACTGGTTTCTCCAAGAAGGGAAGATTGATGAAAAATGCTGAAAAAAGGGAGGGCAGCCAGCGGCTCTGGCAGTGTGTGTGTGTGTGTGTGTGTGTGTGTGTGTGTGTGTGTGTGCACGTGGTGAGAGGCAGAGGGTAGAGAGAGCTGGGAGGGCAGAGGTATGTGAGCATGCGACGCCTCCCTGTGGCTCCTTCGCCTGGGTGGAAAGAGCTGAGCCAGCCCGAGCGCTCCATTAAAACCGTGGCGGCCTTGGCACCTGGTCAGTGGTAAAGTGACTCTGCTAAACTCGCCACCCTCTGTTTTTATGTCTGTCCTGGTCATCATCGGCCTCCCGGAGAGCTTTTTTGCAAGTCCTGAGGATGTGAAACTATGGGCAATACCTATTGGCACCCCTCTTCTTCTTGGGATTTTATTACTGTTACCAGTAATTATTCCATTGGATATAGTAATACTTATCATGGCACCCCTGATTGTTTCTCCTGTTGCCACCCCCTAAAAGTTACCTTCACCGAGGCTGGGAAGTGCCACCCCCTAAAAGTTACCTTCACCGAGGCTGGGAAGGCTCATTCGGCCAGGGAGGCTAGCCTCATTTGGGGCCTTTGCCTATATTAGTAAGGAAGAGATACAGGCATCACCTTTATCATCAAACTTTTAAAACAGCTTGTTAATTCCCCTAATGCTGTTGCCATTAGTCCCAACTCTCTTCTTGGCAACCATTATTTTTTTACAACCAATATATATCGCAGACATCCACGGGTTTTTCTCCCACGTTACCACCTCCCCCACCAACTACCAAAGATTACCACCCTTATTGCAAAAACCTACCAGGTACTTAATACCTCCAAGCCTGATTTGGTTGAGTCCTGCTGGCTTTGCTATCATTCTGCCCCACCATTTTATGAAGGAGTGGCTGTTAATTTAGATTTCTCCCTAACCACTGACCCACATGATTGTCGCTAGCAACAGCCACCTGCATATCGCCTTATACTCTCCCAAGTTATGGGCTCAGACCGCTGCCTTGTCACCCAAGGCGCTATCATTCCCATTTATCAACCCCTTTGCAATGTCACAGATAACCTAAATACCTCCCTTAAGTCTGGATATCTTCTCCCTGCCAATGATACTTGGTGGGCCTGTGCTGATGGCCTAACACCATGCATTTCTCTTCATTTAAATAATCCCTCTGCCCCCTTATTTTACATATTGGTTCAGCTTATCCCTAGGCTAACCTATTATTCTCCATATCAATTCTCCAGAAGATGGGAAGAGAAGACTCTGGCAGAGATGGCTGCCCTTGCGCCCCCCCACCCATCGCTCAAAAAGGGAGCCTATGACTGCGATCACTTTGGCGGTCCTCCTGGAGGTTGGAGCTGCAGGGGCAGGTATGGGCATAGCCTCCCTGGTTTTATCTAATCAACATTATTCAAAGCTTAGAATTTCCATAGATGAAGATATAGCACAGCTTGAGTGAGGCATTTCCACCCTTGAATCATCCTTCACCTCCCTTTCAGAGGTGGTTCTCCAAAACCACTGAGGGCTAGACCTCCTCTTTTTACAGCAAGGAAGAGTGTTGCTTCTATACTGATCACACAGGAGTAGCAAGAGATAGCATGACTAAGGTCCATGAAGGCTTAGAGAAGTGCAAAAAAGAAAGGGATCAAGAGCTAGGCTGGTTCCAAAATTGGTTCTCTACATCTCCGTGGCTAAGCACCCTCCTGCCATCCATCCTGGGACCCTTGGTTGGCCTCATTCTTGTCTTGACATTCGGCCCTTGGGCTTTGTCTCAACTAACTCAATTTGTGTGCGGTCAGCTGGCTGAACTTCAGGCAAAATAAATTCAGGTTCATTACCATCACCTAGACCTCCGTGAATGTGGTCTTGATGAACCAGATACAGACTCCATATCAGCACAGACCTTTCTGCCCAGGGGAGGATGCACCTGTGCCTGGGAGCTGGAGCCCACTGCTTAGGGGATTGAGGGTGCAGCCAGGACTCCACCATCCTGGGTGCCTTGGATGACATGCTCTATTACATGGAAGTTATGCATACCCTATACTCTTTTCTCCCAGATTAAAACCTGCCCCCTGTAAAAAAACTGCATCGTTCCAGCTTCCTTCTGGACATGTGGGGACGCCTACATAAACCGACCAATTAACAATGGAATGGAACTTATCAGGGATGGAGCCTCTGTCACCCCTGCCCCATCACAGCAAAACATTTGGGCCTCCTTTCTTTGTTTTGTCATATGTATAGAAGGGGGAGATGTTAGGGACCAAGATTTCAGGAACCAAACATGAACCATGGAAAGTACTAGCTAAGCCAGGGAACAAGTCATAAGCCCACCGCCCTTCCCCAGAGCAGGAACACCTGGAGGCTCCCAAAGATAAGAACATTCCACAGTCAGATGCCATGGCAACTGAATGTAAAGAGCATTCCATGGTCAGGTAGCCTAGCAACAGAACAAATGGCCCCTAAGCAGTGACCTTAGCAAACATCTTGCAGTTGCATGACCTGCACGTCTCCCACATACTGCACGCCTTCAACATCTCTTCCCCTTCCCTCCTTCCTGACCCCTCCCCTCGTATGCTATATAAGCCTTGCAAAGAGAAATAAATATTGCAGCTTGATCAGAATCTTGTCTTGCTATCAGTCTCTCATGTCCCCTATCTCTCATTCGTTCCCACAGGTGGGTCGCCCCTGTTGAAACCCTGCTGGTCAGGGCAGCCTTTTTCCTTTGCTTCCCTTAATATTCTTTCTTTATTCTGTATGTTTAGTTGTTTAATTATTATGAGGCGAGGGGACTTTTTTGGGGGGTCTAGTCTGATGTTATATCGACTTCTTGTATCTTCATAGGCATTTCGTTCTTTAAGGTGGGAAGTTTTCTTCTATGATCTTGTTAAATATATTTTCTGTGCCTTTGAGTTGGTATTCTTCTCCTTCCTCTGTCCCTATTATTTGTAGGTTTGGTCTTTTCATGGTGTCCCAAATTTCTTGGTCATTTTGGGTCATGACTTTGTTTGTTTTAGTGTTTTCTTTGACTGATGTATCTATTTCTTCTACCGTATCTTCAACACCAGAGATCCTCTCTTCCATTTCTTGCATTCTGTTGGTTATACTTGCATCTGAAGTTCCTGTTCGTTTACTCAGATTTTCTATTTCCAGCATTCCTTCTGCTAGTGTCTTCTTCATTTTTTCTATTTCCCTCTTCAGGTCTTGGACTGTTTGCCTTGTTTTTTCCTGATTTTCTTTCAGGGACTTATTGTTTTCTTCTGCTTTAATTGTCCTTTCCTCTAGTTTTTTATAACGTTCTTCCCATTTTTTCTTTGTCTGTTCCTCCACTTTATTTTTTATTTCTTCTATATAAGGCTCTAGCCTCTTCATGATGTTACTTATAAGGTTGTTTTCTTCTTCTTCTTCTTCTTCTTCTTCTTCTTCTTCTTCTTCTTCTTCTTCTTCTTCTTCTTCTCCTTCTTCTTCTTCTTCCATTCTGTGATGTTCAGGTCTAGCTGTTGGAGAAGGGCTAGGTTCTGGTGATACTGTATTGCTCTATATTTTGTTTTATGTACTTCTGCCTTGGTGTCTGCCCATCTCCTTGTGGGTTCATTCTTGGTCTTATCAGTGTACTTGGTCCAGACAGAGCTGACAGATTTAGGGAGCCTCTCTCTGGTCCAGATGGGAGCTCTGGGCCAGATGAGGGTGATGGCCAGATAGGAGCTGGGGGGCTGGACTCTGAGTCTCAGGAAGTCCCTGGAGTCGCCTTTTCTTGTCCAGATGGGAGTTCCAGGACAGGATGGAAGCTCTGGTCCAGATGGGAGTTCCAGGGCATATGGGAGCTGGGGGCTCTCTGGTCCAGATGGGAGATCCAGGACAGGATGGAATACTGGACACTGGTCTCTAAGTCTCCTGAAGTGGCTGGGGTCTCAGGCAAATGAGTGTGGGGGCAGGGTGTGGAGACTGCAGGGTCTGCCTACAGTCTTGGAAAAGGGGAGCCTTCCTGCAGGGTCTGACAAATGGCCGGAAACTGGGGCCAAGTTTGGCAGGTTCTCCTGGAATGACTGGTGCCCAGGGTTGGGACCCAGAGGTTGTTGCCTCTCTGACTACAACCCCAAGCACTCACCTCTGGTCCAGATGGGAGTTCTGGGACAGGATGGAAGCTGGGGTCTGGTTTCTAAGTCTCAGGAAATGGCTGGGGTCTCAGGCAGATGGGTGTGGGGGCAGGGCGTGGAGGTTGTAGGGTTCAGCAAAGGGTCTTGGAGAGGGGGACCCTTCCTGGTGGGGATGGGGAGCCCTGCCCTAAGGCCAGATCCTTGGGCCCAGTTGGGCAGGTCTTCCCCAGAGTGGCTGGGGCCCTGGGCTGTGACCCAGGTGAGGGCCTCTCTGGGTGTGACCCCAGGCACTCACCTCTGGTCCAGGTGGGAGTTCCAGGGCAGGATGGAAACTGGAGGCTGGTCTCTGAGTCTCAGGAAGTGGCTGTGGTCTTAGGTAAATGGGTGTGGGGGCAGGGTGTGGAGACTGCAGGGTCTGCCTGCAGTCTTGGAAAAGGCAGGGTATTAGATTTTGTCAATGGCTTTTTCAGCATCTAATGAGATGATCATGTGGTTTTACTTGATAATGGTGAATGATTTTTCTATTTGTTCTTGGATTCAGTTTGCCAGTATTTTATTATTTTTCATCAATATTCATGAGGCAGATTGGTCTGCAATTCTTTCTTTGTTACATCTTTGTTTGTTTTGGGTATCAGGTTAACTGTAGCCTCATCAAAAGAATTTGGCAATGTTTCTTATATTTCTATTGTGTAGAACAATTTAAGGAGTATCAGTATAAGATCTTCTTTAAAATTCTTGTAGGATTCTGTGCTGAAACCATCTAGCCTTAGGCTTTTTTTGTTGTTGTTGTTGTTTGGAAGACTTTAATGACTACTTCTATTTCCTTAGGGTTTATAGGTCTGTTTAAGTTGTTTATCTGGTCTTAATTTAATTTTAGTATGTGGTATCTATCAAGAAAATTGTTATTTCTTTTAGATTTTTCTAATTTTGTGTAGTACCGGGTTTTTAATTACAACCCAATGATTCTCTGTGTGTTTCCTCAGTAGCTTTTGTTATGTCTCCCTTTTCATTTCTGTTTTTGCTAATTTGGATATTCTCTCTCTGAAAAGCTTTGTCTGTCTTTTTTATTTTCTCAAAGAACCAACTCTGTGTTTCGTTGATTCTTTGTATCATTGTCATTGTTTCCGTTTTATTTTATTTCAGCCTGGAGTTTGGTTATCTCCTGCCACCTACTCCTCCTGGGTGCATTTGCTTCTCTTTATTCTAGAGTTTTTGGGTGTGTTGTTAAGTCACTAGTGTGGGATTTCTTTAAGTAGGCACTTTGTGCTATCACCTTTCCTCTTAGCACTGCTCTCATAGTGTCTCATAAGTCTGAGTATGATGTGGATTTATTTTCACTGAATTCTAGGAAGTTTTTAATTCCTTTATTTCCTCCTTGAACCAGTGGTAATTCAGTTGAGAATTCTTCAGTTTCCATGAGTTTGAAGGTTTTCAGTAGTTTGTGTTGTTGTTAAACTTTAACCCATGATTATCTGATAAGGTACAGGGGATTAGTACAATTTTTTTTTATATCTGTTGAGATTTTCTTTGTGTCCAATTATGTGGTCAGTATTAGAGAAAGTTCCATGAGGTGCTGAGAAGAAGGTATATTCTTTTGTGTTTGGGTGAACTGTTCTGTAGATGTCTATTAAGTCCATTGAGTCATAACATCTGTTAGTTCCCTTGTTTCTCTGTTGTTTCTGTCTGGCAGATCTGTCCATTGGTGAAAATGGGGTGTTGAAAACTCCCACTATTAATGGAAAAGCAAACAGAAAGAGGTAAGAAAGATTAGGGTAGAAGTTAACAAAATGGAAATTGGAAGAATAATAAACAGACTCAATTAAACAATAAACTGGTTATATGAAAAAAATCAACAGATGTAGGCAGAGTTTCTCTGTGTCCCATCAGCAGCTTCCCAAATAATTATTCAGAGACTTACTATCACTTATAAATGCATGGCCATAGCTCAGGCTTATTCCTAACTAGCTCTTACAACTTAAGCTAACCCATTTCTATTAATTTATGTGCTGCTCCATGTCTCACGGCTTGTTGCCTCATTTTGTACATGCTCTTCTGCATGTGGCTGATGACTCCTGTGACTCTGTACTGCTTCTTCCCAGCATTTTCTCTGCTCTGAAAATCCTGTCTAGCTACTGGCCAGTCAGATTTTTATTAACAAGGAGAGCATTACATATTTATAATATTCAAAGATAGTTCCAAAGCAATAGAAATGACCAATTCTTAATCAATCTAAACAAAAGGAGATGAAAATTAATGAAATCATAGGTATCTATTAGAACCTTAGTTAGTTTGCCCAATGTTCCTTCCAACATACCAGAAAAGAAAATGTGGTATTTGAGAAAGTGAAGGCCTTGCTGATGTGTAGGCTATGGTTAGGTAGAAAAGTCTGAGGTGAGGGGGCATTCCTCACTGCAGGAAGTAACATAGACATAGAGGTATAAACATGGAATGTGAAACAAGGAGCTGGATGGAGCCTGTGATGTCAAAATAAGCATAAGTTGTGGATGGTCCTGGATGTTCAAGTCTCAATGTGTAAATTGCCTGGAGACACTGACAAAAAGCAGGTTTTCACTCAGCAGGTCTTCATCAGGGCATAAGATGCTTATCAGGATAGTACTCTGGTAAGAGACACAGAAGTGGGGACTGAAGATTTCTGTCCTTAGAAAAACATGATGTAATTCAACCATTAAAGGAATCAATTGTTCTAATATAGTCTTTAAACAGACTAGGTTTAGATTACATCTCCTTTACATAGTAGCTGTGTATGTATCCTAAGCAACTCACCTTGACAATCTTTTAGTTTGCTCACACACAAAGTGAAAACATGATTTCCCTTCAAAATGTTGAAATAATATGTGAGTTATTGAGCTGTGGTGATATTTTATTTGTGCATTAATGAATAAAGTTTACCTGGAGATCAGGGAGGAAAAGTCATTCATTTTAAGTAAACACAGAAGTCAAGCAGCACATGCCCTTAATCCCTTGGCAGGTAGGATCTCTGTGTGTTCAAGGCCACACTAGGGAACAGAGCCAAGTTTGGTGACACATGCCTTTAATCCCAGTACCAACCATAGATACTTGGAGGTCTGTACAGAGACTGTGTAGGAAGACATAGCTGTGTAGGAAGAGAAAGTAATGGAGCTGGGCTAAGAGCCAGTGAGAGGACAGAAAAGCAAGGGATATAAGCCTGGGTAGACAGGAAGTCACTCACCTTGGAAGCTGCAGATTTGGTGAGGTAAAGTTAGCTGATGGCTTTCTGTATTTCCCTGATCTCTCTAAGGCTTTAACCCAAATTTCTGGCTCCGTGTTTCTTATTTAATAAAACTGTTTAGAAATTCATTCACATTGAGCATTACATGAGATAATGTTTGTAATTTATATAGGCTAGTGCATGTACATAATAAATAATATCTTGCTACCACTATTTCCTATTTCCTAGAAGTCATGATTTAAGAGCAATCCTTTCCTCTGTTGCATTTTTGAAACAAGAACTCACTTTTCTGAACTCACTTTTCATTTCATGTGCAATGTCCTTATACTAACTTAAACATCCACTGTCCCCTGTCCTGAGGAATGGACATATAGGAGAAAAGATGTGTACAAAATTAGAAAATTAAAAATATTTAACATGTTTAGTGCTGAAAAGACTATATTAAAAGATCATAAGCTATCCAAAGAAGTTATTATGGTGCAACTTTAGATTACATAAGTAACTAATGAATCAATAAAATACCAAGTAATTATTGCTCTACTGAAATGAAGTTGAGAACACAGAAAAACTGCTGCTGCCAGGATGGCCCACATATGAACAATCTTTCACTAAACCTTAAAGAGAAATGTTGGAAAGACTAATGGCTAAGTTGTCATGACTGTGACATAAAATATAGCTGAGAAAAGTCGATTTTATGGCAAACAGTTTTGATTAATGCAAGAGAGATGACAATACAACCAGATTTATAATTTAAGGGAACCACCTTATTCCTTGTCAGAATGAATTGATTTTGTTCGGGAAAGACATAGAACAAAGTTCAGATAGTTATGATTATTTTTAAGGAAATATTTCCCTTTGCCAATGACTGGTTTCCTTTATCAAACTAATTCTTAAGAGGGTGTATCAGCCAAATATATGTATTGGTATATACTGTCAGCTGCCATTGTACTCAAGGTTAAAGAAAATCTGCAAGTGTGAGGTTTACCTGAAGTTGGCAAGTATGAGTAATAGTTCTATTGGTAACCTAGATAAATCTTGTCCCTAAAGTGTTTATAAGTAAAAAATAGAGCCAATTTTGTGGAATTGTGTGAATTCAGTCAATTCAGGAAAACATTTGTGTCTGACCTTGTTTTAAACCAGCTAGAAACCATGGAGGAAATTAAATGCAAAACTCTCATGAAAAAAAGAAGCAGGTCCCTGTGGGAACATACTGAATGTGAAAGATAGTTGCTGTGCACCTTCCAGGTATCAGATCCCTCAGGGGACTTGCCGGAATGCAGCTTATAGATAGAATAGAAAGCATGGGGTGAGGAATAACCAGCAACCTTGACAATGTGAAAAGCTCAGTCATTCTGTGTTGGTGACATAAAGGTGAATATAATATTCAGTATTTCATTCCCAGTGTTCACAACAAAGTCTCTCATAGAAAGGAAACATTCATTAACAAAGCCTGACATTCCTTTCCCAATAGGCTGCAACCCAAGCCACAAGGAGAAAAGTAACAAGAATATGAAACCCCAGTATCCCACCCTAATCTTTTAATTTCTTCCCACTGGAGTGCTGAAACTCTGGGGATGTGAGATGAAGCGTTCTCACCACCACACCCTGACCTCATCTCTTCTTTTGATTCCTCAAGATTCACCTAATCTTAGGTGATACATGAGTTTTATAGGATAATTTCCCCTGACTTCGATTCTATTTTCACCAGAAACATTATGTTATTAATCTTTACTGCTACAGCTACTTCTACTGATACTTCTATAACAGAAGTGTAAAGAAGTACAAAAAAGAAATAGAAAAGGAAAAACAACTTCTTATGCAAGACCTCATGTTCCTAATATTATAGTTTGAAAGTACATTGCACAATTTAAACAGGTAATCTGATGATAAACACTCTCCCATTCTTACCCCAGCAGTGACAATCTCTAATGATGCTCAAATCAGTATGTGAAGGAGCCCTAAACCTTAATCCTCCAAAGCTCCTTGTCCATCTGCTTGGATATTGTCAGTCCCAGTTCCCTTCATTTTGTCTTCAAGTCATTGACTTTTTTCCTTTTTATTTATTCTTTGTTTACAAGTATTTTGTTGAGTATTTTGGCATCTATGTTCATAAAGGAAGTTTGGCCTATAATTTTCTTTGTGAATCTTTGTGTGGTCTGGGTATCAGGATGCGCCAAAATGGTCTGGCCCTGGGCTTAGTTGTTGTTGTTGTTGTTGTTGGAAGACTTTAAATGACCACTTGCTTCTATTTCCTTAGGGATTATAGTTCTATTTAAATCATTTATTTGATCTTGGTTTAACTTTGGTAAGTGGTATATATCTAGAAAATTAGCCATTTCTCTTAGATTTCTCCAGTTTTACGGAATACAGGTATAAAACAAATCTTAAAACGTCTTATAATGAAAAACAAACAAACCCTGAAAGATTAGAGAAACAGAATAAGCCAGCCACGTTCTTATCTCTACAAAATCTTCAGCCTCAAGAGAGAAACTTCCTGTTTACTTACGCCTTATATACCTTTTTGTGCCCTGCCATCTGATTTCCTTCCTAGTGCTGGGATTAAAGGCATGTGCAACCACATCTGGTTCTGTTCCCATTGTGGCCTTGAGCTCACAGAGATTCAGATGGATCTCTGCCTCCTAAATGCTAGGATTAAAGGTGTATGCTATCACTGCCTGACCTCTGTGTTTAATATAGTGGTTGGGTTTGTCCTCTGATACACAGATAAGTTTAATAGGGTACACAATACATCACATTTTTCCTTTTTAGTCCAAAATAATAAAAGAAGGTTATAACTAATATAAGAAAAACTACATACAATAAATACAATAAGTATATATAATATATACAGTCAAGAATTACATTAAAAATGTTTAGTCCATTAATATCTGACAAATTCAGACAAAAACTCCATTATTTATCCTAGATTTTGTGAGTCCAAATTGTATCTATTTCACATTCTATCCTAATTTGTAATACCAACCAAAAATATCTTTTTATGTCTTTCAATGTTATGTACTCTATACCTCTTCAGTGAGTAACAAGGAAAACTATAACTATAACTATCTAGTCTTCAACTCCTTCAGAGACCTGAAAGGAAATAATATTAACCGAGTAAGCAGGAAGTGCAAACAAGCGACTCCAAAAAATGTGAGAAATGACAGAAACAACTGGCTGCCTGGATAGTCACCCAAGCTTTCTCTGAAACATTGGGGTATCCATCTTTGGCCTACAGGCCTAGCATATCTGATAAACTTCCCTGTGAAGCAGGATTTTCTGAATGGCCTTCTTACTTTGTCTTGGCAAGATTCAGCAGTTCTTCCTTTTGTGCTCTGCTTGTCCATATTGGACAGCATACTGTCAACAGTGGAGACAAGGGCATTTTCTTGCCCAGTGGCTAACTTTTGCCACAGTGAAGGTCAATTCCATAAAGAGTTTCTTTGATGCCCATCATCTTCTCTGAAGTAGATTGGTGCTTCCAGGAGCAGACATATCTCATAATCACAAAAAAATCATAAAATAATCATTAAAAATCATAAACAATAATCATAAATAATCATAAAAAAGAAAATAATCTATGCCTTATATATCATATATCAGCTATATATCATATATAAGATATATATGACATACATATATCTTAAATACCATATTCTATAGATCTCTGCAGTGTTTGAAGATGACCTGTATATCTAAGATATTTATCTCTGTTTGATCTTGAAAACTTACCTAATGTTGCTACAAGTTTGATTGTAATGATTAACTACTAACTTTCTTTATATTCTAATTAGTTGGTAATAATAACTTTCAAGGATTAGCAATTTCCAATACATTGCTAAATAAATAATATAGGTACACTATCTTGAACAAAATTAGAAATATATGTACAGTATTTTATAGCAAAATCAATCTCATATTTGTATCAATATACATAATTTGTATACATTATACAAAAATCCAATCCAATGTAAAATATTTAAAACTAGTAGTTGTCTTTTAAAAGCAGAGCCAATAATCTACCTTTTTATCTTATCATATATATCCTCCCCTTTTTCCTTTTCAGAGTAGATTGGATAATCTACCCTTTTATCCTATTATTTCTATATCTTTCTTTCAAAGTGGATTCAATAATCTACCTCTTATCCATATCCTCTTTTTTTTCAAACAAGAACCTTGAATCTACTTTGTTTAACTTTTTTCCTGACCATTTACATACAAGTTTTTAAAGTATGCCCAATGATTCTTTGGAGTACCTGGTGATCCTCTTTTCATTTCTGATTTTTAAAATTTGGATATTCTCTCTCTGTCTTTTAGTTTGGATAAAAGTTTGTTTATCATGTTTATTTTCTCAAAGAACCAACCCTTTATTTCACTGACTCTTTGTATTGTTCTCTGTTTCTATTTTATTGATTTCAGCCCCAGTTTAACTATGTCCTGTCATCAACTCCTCTTGAGTGTGCTTACTTCTTTTTGTTCTAGAGCTTTTGGGTGTGCTGTTAAATTGCTAGTATGAGATCTTGTAGTTGAAGTTTTTCTGTGTCTCACCTGGCCCATGGTCAGGAAAAATCTCTTTTACCCATTAGTCCTGCAGCTGTTTGGACCCAAGTAAACACACAGAGGCTTATATTAATTAAAACTGCTCAGTCATTAGCTCAGGCCTACCACTGACTAGCTCTTACATTAAAACTAACCCGTAATTCTTATTTATGTTTAGTCATATAGCTTTGTACCTTTTCTCAGTTCTGCCATCACATCTTGCTTCCTCTGTGTCTGGCTGGTGACTCCTGACTCAGCCTTCCTCTTTCCAGAATTCTCCTCTCTACTTGTCCCACCTATACTTCCTGCCTGGCTACCAATCAGAGCAACACATTCACAGCATACAGAATGATATCCACAGCAAGATCTCTCCAATTTTTTTTAATGTATGAACTTTGCTCTTAGCACTACTTTCACTGTGGCCCATAAGTCTGAGTATGCTGTGCATTCATTTTCAATGCATTCTAGAAAGTCTTTAATTTCTTTCTTTGTTTCTGTCCTGACCCAATTTTCATTCAATAGAGAGTTGTGCAGTTTCCATGGGTTTGTAGGCTTTCTGTTGCTGAAATCCAGCTTTAATCCATGAAGATCAGATAGGATGCAGGGAGTTAGTTCAGTTTTCTTATATCTATTGAGACTTGCTATGTGACTGAGTATGTGGCTAATTTTGGAGAAAGTCCTGAGAGGTATTGAGGAGAAGATATATTCTTTTGTGTTGGGGTGAAATGTTATATAGATATCTGTTAGGTCCATTTGGTTTATAATATCTGTTAGCTCCAGTATTTCTCTGTTTAGTTGGGTTTCTCTGTTTAGTTCTCTGTTTAATGGATGAGCTGTCCATTAGTGAGAGTAGTGTATTGAAGTCTCCCACTATAAATGTGTGAGGACTAATGTGTAATATAAGCTTTAGTAATGTTTCTTTAAAATGTGAGCATCCTTGTGTTTGGGGCATAGATGTTAAGAATTGAAACATCATCTTGGTAGATTTTTCTCCTTTGATGAGTACATGGTGTCCTTTCTCTGTCTCTTTGGATTAATTTTGGTTTGAAATTTACTTTGTTAGATATTCAAATGGCTATAAAGACTTGCTTTTTAGGAGAATTTTCTTGGAAAATCTTTTTCCAACCCTTTACCCTGAGGTAATATCCATATTTGATGTTGAGGTATTGTTCTTGTATGCAGTCAAAGGAGGGATCCTGTTTTTGCATCCACTTTGTTAGTCTATGCATTTTTGGGGGGAATTGAGACCATTTATATGAGAGATATTATAGTAGTTTGAATAAAAGTGGCCCCCATGGCCTCCTGGCAGTAGAATCAGAATCCATCCTTGGTGAATGAGCAGGCTTTTTGGAGTTCACTACCTATGATGGGACACCTTGCACAGCCTTATAGCAGGGGAAGGGGCTTGGACCTGCCTCTACTAAATGTACCTACCCATGGGAGGCCTTACTTTCTTGTAGAAGGGAATGGGAAGGTGGGTTAGGAGGAGGAGATTGGAGGGGTGGGAAGAAGGAAGAGGGAGATCTTTTACTGGTATGTAAAATGAATAAAATATTTTCTTAATAAAAAATGGCCCCCATAGGCTCACAGGGAGTGGCACTATTAGGAGGTGTGGCCTTGCTGGAGTAGGTATTGCTTTGTTGGAGGAGGTGTGTCACTGGAGGTGGGCTTTGAGGTCTCAGAAGCTCAAGTCAGGCCTAGTATGTCTCAGTCTCTTCCTGCTGCCTGTGGATGAAGATGCGTAACTCTCAGCTCCTTCTTCAGCACAATGTCTGCTTGCACACTGCCATGCTTCCTGCTATGATGATAATGGAATAAACCTCTGAAACTGTAAGACAGCTTCAATTAATTTTTTCCACTATAAGAGTTTTCATGGTCCAGAGACAGCTACCTGAGCTTGTGGGAGCATATGGACTCTGGACCAACAGTTAGGGAGCCTGCAAGGGACAGACCTAGGCCTTCTGCATGTATGCAACAATTATATAGCTTGGTGTGCTTGTAAGGCTCCTAGCAGTGAGATCAGGACCTGTCCCTGGCACCTAGCTGTGATGATATTGTGTTCCCCAAAATAGTGTGCATGCTAATAAACTTATCTGAGGTCAGAGAACAGAACAGCCACTAGATATAGAGGCCAGACATGGTCACACACACACACACACACACACACACACACACACACACATACACACACACACACACACACACACACACACACACCTTTAATCCTATCATTCAGAGGCAGAGATCCATCTGGATCTCTGTGAGTTTAAAGCCACACTGGAAGCAGCTAGGCATGGTAACTCATGCCTTTAATCCCAGAAAGTGAGCCTTTAATCCCAAGAAGTGATTGCAGAATGGTATATAAGGCTCAAGGATCAGGATCTAGAGCTGGCTAAGCTTTTAGGCTTTTGAGCAGCACAGTTCAGCTGAGAGGCATCCAGTCTGAGGAAACAGGATCAGCTGAGGAATTGGCAAGGTGAGGTTGTTGTGGCTTGTTCTGCTTCTCTGATCTTCTAGCATCCACCCCACCCCAATACCTGGCTCTAGGTTTATTTTATTAATAAGACCTTTTAAGATTTGTGCTACACTTAGCTGGCTTTTGGAAACTTGTTCCCCATGCTGGATTACCTCACCCAGCCTTTAAGCAGGAGGAGGAACTCTGTCCTATCTCAACTTGATGTGCTATGCTTTGTTCAAGCCCATGGGAGGCCTGCCCCTATCTGAATGGAAATGAGGGAGGGGTGGATGGGGAGGGGGGTATATGAAAGTTGGTGGAAGGAAATAGGGAGGAGAGGAGGGAGGGAAAAAACCTGTGGTCTATATATATAAAATAAATGAAAATAAAATAAAATAAAATTTTAAAAAAGTTGTAGTGATCATGGTGTCTCCTCTCAGCAATAGAAACCCTAACTAAGACAGATATCAATGACCAATAATTATTAATTCCTGGGGGGTTGCTTTTGTTATTGTTGGTGCTGGTATATGTGTATGAGTGTGTGTGTGTGTGTGTGTGTGTGTGTGTGTGTGTGTGTTTCCCTTCTTTGGGTTTTGCTGGTGTGAGACTATTTATTTCCTTTGTTTTCATGTTTGTAGTTAACCTCCTTGGGCTGAAGTTTTCCTTCTTGCACCTTCTGTATGGCTGGATTTGTAGGTAGATATTGTTTAAAGTTGGTTTTATCATGAAATGTCTTATTTTCTCCATCTATGGTGATTGAAATTTTTGCTGGGTATAGTAGTCTGGGATGGCATCTGTGGTCTTAGAGTGTACAGCAAATATGTCCAGGATATTCTAGCTTTCAGAGTCTCCATTAAGAAGTCAAATGTAATTCTAATTGGCCTGCCTTTATATGTTACTTATTCCTTTTCCCTTGCAGTTTTTAATATTCTTTCTTTATTTTGTATGTTTAATATTTTTTGTTATTATGTGTCTAGGGGACTTTCTTTTCTGATTAATCTATTTGCTATTTTATATGCTTCTTGTAGCTTGATAGGCATCTTCTTTTTTAGGTTAGGAAAAATATCTTCTATGATTTTCTTGAAAATATTTTCTGGGACATTAATTTGGGATTCTTCTCCTTCTTCTATTCCTGTTATACTTAGGTTTAGTCTTTTCATGGTGTCCCATACTTCCTGAATGATTTGTGTCAGGGATTTCTTTTTTAAGATTTAACATTCTCTTTGACTGATTTATCTATTTCTTCTATCCTATCTTCAACACCTGAGACTCTTCCATCTCTTGTATTCTGTTGATGATACTTGCATCTGTGGTTCCTGTTTACTTTACCTAGATTTTTTTCATTTCTAGAATCCCCTCAGTTTCTTTTTTTTCCCTTATTGCTTCTATTTCCATTTGCAGGTATTCAAGAGTTTTGTTCCTTTCCTTCAACTGTTTATTTATTTTTCTTGGCTTTTTTAGGAAATTTTTTTCATTTACCCCTATTTTTCATTTCTCTTTTCCTCTATTTACTTAAGGAATTTATTCATTTCCTCTTTAAGGACCCCTATCATCTTCATAAAGTTGGTTTAAGGTGGGTTTTCTTGTGCTTCAGTTGTGTTGGAATATTCAGGGCTTGCTGTTGTAGGATATCTGGGCTCTGGTGGTGACATTTTGCCTTGGCTTTTGTTAATTGTGTTCTTAACACTGACAGGCATCTGTTTTGGGGGGTGATTATAGGTCTAGGTACCAATTTCTGCATTTGACTTTGTTGGATTGGGTGTTTTGTTCCTTGGTTTCTGTTTCCTCTGTGGTCTTCTGGCCAGTGTGATCACTTGTTGAAGAGGGACCCTCAACCAAAGTTGGAGACTGGGCATGGCAATGAGGAGAAGTAGGGAGATTAGGGATGGGGGCACTGAGAGAATGGGGAGGTCCGTGGACAGGTGGCCTCCCTGGAGTTCCTGTGCCTAATGTGACATTCAGTTGAACCCAGTTGATCACTTTCAACACTAGTAAATCAGTAGCTGTAGACATTTGCGTTTGAAAGGCAAGCATCTGGCCTTTTAAAATCTCCATTTTGTAACTGTAAAATCCTCAATCAAATGTAGCACATGGAAAGAGCAGTTAAGGTTACTTATAGCAGGGTTGATTTTAGAGGATGAATTACACTTGCTTTCAAAGCTTACATGCTTCTTGCATCAGAAATCTTCCCAGGTTAGCTTTGCAGAAGGAAAGTTGGGCAAGCATAAGCATCCTAGGTGATGCCAGAGTTATTTATGAATATCTTGTTACCTGTAAGATCTTAATTCAGCACTGAGATAATCATAGCGTTTTAGACACCTATTTTCCCTTCTTTTGTTTTAATTCTGAACTTGTTCAATACCATCAGGAATAATGTCTCCTTTGGGAATTCAGAAGTTACATTAGATAAAACCTGATTTACATATATGTTCTTATCTATTAGGATAAATATTCTTTTCTTATGATCTCTATACCTCTCCTTTGTTGAATTAAAATTACAATTTAATAAAGACTTAAAGAAAACAGTGTTCTCAACCTCCTCCAGAAGACAGATAGAAATGGTAATAATAATTTAACAACTAGCTCTTCTGTGGTGAATACAGACCATGAGGAAACTAAATGCACTCAAGTTTAAAGTTTCAGACACACTGTAAATTGCCAGCAAAATGAACAGGTCTTTGGGATTGCTACTTCCTAATAGCTACTCATATTTCATTTCTTTTTAAATATATGTCCATGGATCAAACTTCTCATGCTTGCAAAGCAAGCACTTTATCAACCAAGCCATTGCCCAAGCTTCTAAAACAGTTTCAGTGATGGACCTCTCCTTGGTGGATCTTCAAGGTTGAAAGCAGAGCCCCATGCATGTTTGAAATGTTTCTCAGAGAGGTGGCTTTTTAAACCACCAACACAATTGTACAGCACAATTGACTTTTGTATTTGCAGAAGCAGTATATGTCAACCAAAGAGTTGACTAAAAAATAAAGGAGCAGCTGGTGTCAGCAGAAAAGGAAGGAAGGAAGGGGAAGGGACGTGGAAGGTGTGCAGTATGTGGGAGACGTGCAGGTCGTGCAACTGCAGGAAGTCTGCTAAGGTGACTGGTCAGGGGCCATTTGTTCTGTTGCTAGGCTACCTGACCATGGAATGCTCTTTACATTCGGTTGCCATGGCACCTGACTGTGGAATGTTCTTATCTTTGGGAGCCTCTGGTTAGCAAACAGGTGTTACTGCTCTAAGGGAGGGTGGTGGGTTTATGGCTTGTTCTCTGGCTTAGCTAGTACTTTCCATGGTTCATGTTTGGTTTCTGAAATCTTGGTCCCTAGCAATGAAGAACCACAGACAATTGACAACTACTGAGAGAGAGAGAGAGAGAGAATTAGCCTTCCTCAAGGATGAGCCCCCAATACCAGATGGTCATCCCTACAAACATATGAATAAGATCAACACTAAATGGACTAACTGGGCTATATATGTATATTTGTTCACATGTATGAAACAATAATAATTTAAAAAGCAGACCATGAATTTGAGTGGAGTGCTGTGGGATGTTCTCTATGCTATAAATGCAATGCTCTGATTGGTTAATAAATAAAGTGCCAATTTGCCAGTAGCCAGGCAGGAAGTATAGGTAGGACAAGGAGAGAGGAGGGGGCTGGGAACAGGAAGGCTGAGGAAGAAGACACTGCCAGCTGCCACCATGAGGAGCAGGATGTAAAGTATTGGTAAGCCATGAGCCATGTGGCAAGGTATAGATTTATAGAAATGGGTTAATTTAAGATGTAAGAACTAGATAACAAGAAGCCTGCCACAGCCATACAGTTTATAAGCAATGTAAGTCTCTGTGTTTGCTTGGGTCCGTGCAGCTGTGAGACTTGCAGGTGAGAGAGATTTGTCGTGACCATGGGCCAGGCAGGACCAGGAAAACTTCAGCTACAGTGGGGGTAGGATATGGAGGGTATAGAGAGAGGAAGAGGAAGGAGAAAATAGTGTAAATATAGTACATATACATTAAATTTTAAAATAAATTTAATTGAAGGGTTAAAATTACATAATATTCTGATCATTTGGGAATTAGATGTTTCTACATTATCAACAACTGCTCATAAGTCTCAGTATATATTCATATTCTCTTCTGTATATTGTGTTTTATCTGAAGTGTGTGTTTAAATGACTGATTTAAGTGCTGAAAATGCTGAAATGAAGTATATAACTTCTTTCAATCACTGCCTTCTGGAGAATAAGCTATGAGCTGTATGTGAAGTTCAGTTCTTGTTTCTATGTGACTATAGGTCTTGTATGCTACAGTGGATTCGACTGCTAGGAAGTCAAAAAGAGATTATAAGAGACTATATCATAGAAAGTATGGAAAATATTCAGAATTTTTATTAAAATTAAATTATTGCCTGTATAATCAGTACATCACATGAAGTTACCAGGAAGCAATATTGAAACAAAGTCTAAGTCTATCTTGAAAATTTGTTGCAATCATTTAATTTTTAGATATTAAAAATGAATACATATCTGAAGATTCAAAGCTAACATCCATAAGCTAGAAAAAACATTCAACATTTTTCTTTCTGGACTTGGGTTACCTTAGAATGATTGCTTCCAGCCCCATCCATTTACCTGATAATTTCCTGTTCTTAACAGATGAATATACCACTCTGTAGAAGTACCAAAATTTCATTACCCAGTCTGATTAATATAGAGCCCCAAATGTTGAATACCAGTCATATTGACTTTCTGATTGAATATACTTCCCTTCACATTCAACTGGTAAAGTCTGATTATTAAAAGAGCACTCTTAAATACTAATCTTTTTATAAGTCTGCCATATTCTTGTATCTCCCAGAACTGCTCCTCAATTTTCTCTGTAAGTTGCAGTCTATTAACTCTAGTATGAACTCAGTATGTCCCCTCAAAACTCACATGATGAAATATTTCTCCTCATATGATGGTATTAGGAGGTATCTCCCTGGGAGGTGATTAGATCATGAAGGATTACAACAGGTGGTGTAGCATGAATCTTAAAAGGAGTTATTAATAAAAACAAACCTGGAGCCAGGTATTGGGGTGAATGCTGAAAGATCAGAGAGACAGAACAGGCCACAGCTAACCTCACCTTGCCAATTTGTCAGCCTATCCTATTTCCTCAAACTGGAAGCCTGAGTCCTCATCTGGAATGAATTTCAGCTGAACTGCTGCTAAAAGCCTAAAAGACTAACCAAGCTCTAGTTCCTGGTCCCCATGCCTTATATACCTTTCTGCTTCTTGTCATCACTTCCTGGGATTAAAGGTGTTTGTCACCATGCCTAGATGTTTACAGTGTGGCTTTGAACTCACAGAGATCTTTATGGATCTCTGCCTCCAGAATGCTAGGTGTGTGTGCCACCATTTTCTGGCTTCCTATCTAGTGGCTGTTCTGTCCTTTTATCCCAGAAAAGTTTATTAGGGTACACAATATATTGGGGGACACAATATATCACCACATTAGTGCTGTGGATATCACCCTGTATGCTGTGAATGTGTTGCTCTGATTGGTTAATAAATAAAATGATAATTGTCCAGTAGCCAGGCAGGAAGTATAGGTGGGACAAGCAGAGAAGAGAATTCTGGGAACAGGAAGGCTGAGTCAGGAGTCGCCAGCCAGACACAGAGGAAGCAAGATGTAAAAGTACCGGTAAGCCACAAGCCACATAGCAACTTATAGATTAATAGAAATGGGTTAATTTAAGATATAAGAACTAGATAGCAGGTTGTGGATTAGCTCAGTGGTAAGCAAGGCCCTGAGTTCAGACCTCAGCTCTGGCAAAAAAAAAAAAAAAGAACTAGATAGCAAGAAGCCTGAGCCATTAGGCCATACAGTTTTAATTAATATAAGCCTCTGTGTGTTTGCTTGGGTCTGAGTGGTTGCAGGCCCAGGCAGGACTGGAGAAAACTCCAACTACAGTATGGCTGTCTGCACACCTAGAACTCACCAGATACCTCTAGATGCTGCAAAGTAGGCAGATTCCACCAAAACCACCCCAGTTTAGAAAAGTGATAATATTCTTCTTATAGAGAGAACATGGTAACCTTGAGGATAGCCACTACCACACTTTATGACCTAATAAAGAAGCTTACTAGGCAGGTGATGGGCTTCCTACTGAAGCACTGCCAACTTTCATTCATGTAGCAGGATCAGCTGTGAACATCCTTGCCTCTCACTGTTGACAGGGATCCAAGGCATTTAATGGCCCTCCATTGTATTCATCAAAAAGCAGTCAAAAGACAATAGCCTGTTGATAAAACTTGGTAAAAAAACAAAAACAAAAAAAAAAACAAAACCCTTCTTTTTGGATTTACAACTCAATATTATACTTTTCTAAAAGAAACTAAATTGTTTTCTACAATATGTTATAGGAATACTGAGGACCTTGTGCATGAGTCCTTAATTTTTGTAAACTGAGTATTAATATTTATCTGCTGCTTTGCTGCCACTGCTCTAGGTTGTTGGTAAAGACAGAAGGAATAGCAAACAAGAAATTCAGATGAAAGTAGGAACTTCCACTTAAATGCAGTATCAATTCCACTAGAAAGATCTTGATGGAAATCAAAGAAGATAGGGCTAGGTATAGAGCAATGGTGGAGTACTCACCTACCAGGTTGGAGGTGGTAGGTTCAATCATTAACACTGGGGGAAAATCACTGGGAAAAGAAAAGTCAACAGCAGAGTAACAATCAACTAAATAAAGACAAAAAGTTGAAATGTGGGTACATATAATAAACAAAAATAAACTGATAGCCCCACCACACATACACTCACACACCCCTACACATGTACACAGATCAAGAATGGAGGCAATAGAAATAGCAACTTCCTACTAAGACAATTCTACCAAGGTCATTTTCTACACACCAACAGCAAGGTTCCACTGCTGAAAACAACACTGTTCAACTCATTGAAAATAGAAGTTGAGCTGGTATCTATATAAAACCTTCCCTTGCTCCCCATGTTCTAGTGTCTATGACATGGGAAGGTACTCTGCAAGCTGCCAAAAGAGAAAAGTAGGCACCAACACAACCACAAAACCTTTGTGCTACAATCTGTCTTGCCACAAAATATGCTAGGGCAGTGACAGCACATACCTTGTGGGGAATAACCAATTGATATTTGATTTGACTTAAGGCCCACTCCATGAGATGTAACCCATACCTGACACTACTTGGATGACCAAGAAAAAGAGTCTAGATAGCCCAGAGACCTGGGTTAAAGCCAAATACTACTGGTCAAAAATGATAAGATAAAATGACCCCTAATGACATTCTGCTATACTCATAGACTGGTGCTTTATTCAGCCATCATCAAAGAGGCTTCATCCTATAGAAAATGTGAACAAACACAAAGATCTACAGCAGACATCACACACAGAGAGAAACTGTGGAACACACACCTCTAAATGTCTCCCTTCACTCTAAGCTCAGGGAATCCCATGAAAGAGGAGGCAGAAGAGTTGAGGAGACAGGGGATAGAGAAGGATACCAGAAGAACAAGGCCCTCTAAATCAACTGAACAAAGCTCATATGACCTCACAGGGACTGAAACAGCAATTACAGGGCTTACATAGGTCTATACCAGGTCCTCTGTGTATATATTATAGCTTTCCATTTCATACTTTTATGGGACTCCTAAATGAGTGAATAAATGGATCTCAAATTCTTGTGCCTTCTCTTGGGGCTCTTATATTTTTCTGTTGGCTTGGCTTGTCCAACTTCAATCTGATGGTTTTTATTTTATCTTATTATATTTTGTTATGTTTTATTGTTATCTTTTATAAGCCTGTTCTTTTTTAATTAGAGGTGTAAAGGGAGTGGATCAAGATGGGAGAGGAGGTGGGGAGGAACTGGGAGGAGCAGAGGGAAGGGAAACTGTATTAAGATTATATTGTATGAGGAAAGAATCTATATTTAATGGAAATGGAAAATAAAGTTTAAAAATTAAAAAAGAAAGGCAGTAAAGAAAAAACAAACAAAAAGAGAAATAGCAACTTTTCATAAAATGAAGTTCAGAAAAGGAAAAGGTAATAATTGAGAACAAAAAAAAACAGAAGTGTGATGGTCTCCAGGAGAGAAGGCTGCAGGGTTGAAAAGTAAAAAGGACAGACCATATTTAGCATCGTATCTGATCATTTGAAAAGTTATTAATAGACTTCAAAGATCCTGTGAAACACTTAAAAACTAAAAGACACCTTGAAAATAATTGTCATTAAAATTACTCTAAAGTTGTAGCCAAAGGACAACCAAAATTAAAATATAACACAGCCTTTTTTAAAAAGTCAAAATTCAAACTCTAGTCAGTAAAAATATAACTTGAGCCCAATTGTAGCAGGAATCTTAAAAGTTCTTATTAATAAAATCAGACCTGATGACAGTTATTGGGGTGAATGCTGGAAGGTCAGAGAAGCAGAACAAGCCACAGCTACCTCACCTCACCAGTTCCTCAGCTGATCCTGTTTCCTCAGACTGGAAGCCTTGTGTCCTCATTGGATTGGGTCTCAGCTGAACTACTGCTCAAAAGCCTAAACGCTTAACTAGCCAAATACTTCTAGTTTCTGGTCTTCACACCTTATATATTTTTCTGCTTTCTGCCATCACTCCCTGGGATTAAAGGCTCACTTTCTGGGATTAAAGACATGAGTCACCATGCTTGTCTGTATCCTTGAACACACAGAGATCTAGGTAGATCTCTGCCTCTGAAATGCTAGAATTAAAGGCGTGTGCTACCACTGCCTATCCTCTATGTTTAATATTGTGGCTGTTCTGTTCTCTGACCCCAGATAAGTTTATTTGCATGCATAATATTTTGGGGACCACAATAACACCACAGCCTATCAAAGAATGAAGAAAATTAGCTTCTATACCTGGAGGCATGCAGCCCAAAAATCTCATGTTTCTGTCTATGCAAATCCAAAAGTGGGACCTAAAAAAGGCACTAAAGAAGAAGGTGCTAAAGAACAGGGTAAAGATTTTCAAGTCAACCTCATGGAGTATAAACTAGATCCCAGGGGCAGTAGCTGTGGGGATGACTGTGGTGTGCACATTAATGATTTAGGTAGAGTCACATAATCTGGGGCAATCTGGGAAGTTACAGTCCTCAGATCTCTATGTCCAAACAAGAATGTCTGGCCTCTAAACAAACATTAAAATATCCATTTTTAACCTTTCAATTTGGGTAAGTGACATTAGAACTATGGGAAGCTTCAGAACTAATTACAAAGGCATAGAATGTGACATACTCTTAGTATTGATATTTTTATTCATTTTAATATAATCTGCTTGTTTGTTATTTAAATCCTTTGAAATGGTTAAGAAAATCTGACATTAAACATTACTCTTTTTTTAAATGTATTTATATATTTTATATCCCTACTAGAGTTTTCCCTCCCTTCTCTCCTCCCAGTGCCCCCCACCTACTCTTTGCCCCCACCATCCACTCCTCTTCTGTTTCTGAATAGAAGGCCTCCTATGGATATCAACAAAACATGACATATCAAGTTACAGAAAGACTAAGCACCTTCTTTTGTATTAAGGCTGGACAAGGCAATCCAGTATGAGGAATATGGTCCCAAATGGCAGCATAAGAGTCAGAGATAGCCCCTGCTCCCACTGTTAGGAGTCTCACAAGAAGACCAAGCTACACAACTGTCACATATATATGCAGAGAGCTTAGGTCAGTCCCATGCAGGCTCCCTGGTTGTCAGTTTAGTCTCTGTAAGCCCCTGTGATCCCAGGTTAGTTGGTTCTGTGTTTTCTTGTGGTGTCCTTGAGTCATACAATACTTCTTCCCTCTCTTCAACAGGATTCCCCAAGCTCAGCCTAGTGTTTGTCTGTGGGTCTGCATCTGTTTGCACCAGTTGCTGGATGAAGCCTCTCTGATGCCAATCACGCTAGGTACCAATCTATGAGTAGAGCAGATCATTAGGCATCATCATACTGACATTTTTTTCTCCAGTCATGAAGGCAGTGTCAAGGGTGGGCTCACTCTCCTGGCATGGGTCTCAGGCTGGATCAGCCATTGGTTGGCCACTCCCACTATCTCTGTGCTACCCTTACCCCAGCACATCCCATATGTAAGACAAACTGTAGGTTGAAGTTTACATGGCTGGGTTGGTATCTAAATCCCTCCACTGGAAGTCTTGCCTGGTAACAGGAGATGGCCAGTTTAGGCTCCATATGCCCTATTGCTAGGAGTCTTAGCTGGGATCATCCTTGTAGATTCCTGGGAGTTTTTCCTTGCACCAAGTTTCTACCTGACCCTGAATGCCCTCCCCTTTCCAGTTGTCTCTTTCAGTACTCTCATCCTCCATTCCTGCTACCTGATCCCTCATGTTCCCAACCCCACCCACCCCCAGTCTACCAAGGAATCTCTTCTATTTCCTCTTCCTATGGAGATATGAGCACTCTGCTTGAGCCCTTCTTGTTACCTAGCCTCTCTGAGTCTGTGGATTGTACCATGGTTA
This sequence comes from Onychomys torridus, assembly GCF_903995425.1. NCBI lineage: Eukaryota > Metazoa > Chordata > Mammalia > Rodentia > Cricetidae > Onychomys > Onychomys torridus. The sequence goes on from NC_050448.1 coordinate 13,779,122, forward strand.
TCCTTTACTTTACAGCTAATATCCACTTATAAGTGAATACATATCATATTTGTCTTTCTGGGTCTGGGTTACCTCACTCAGGATAATTTTTTTTCTAGTTCCATCCATTTGCCTGTAAATTCCATGGTGTCAACATTTGTAGCAGCTGAGGAACACTCTATTGTGAATGTACCATATTTTCTTTACCCATTCTTTGGTTGAAGGACATATAGGTTATTTCCAGGTTCTGGCTATTATGAATAAAACTGCTGTGAACATAGTTGAGAAAGTGTCCTTGTGGTATGATTGAGCATCCTTTGGATATATGGCCAAGAGTCATGGCCATATGGGTCTTGAGGTAAATGGATTCCCAATTTTCTGAGAAACTGCCATATTGATTTCCAAAGTGGTTGTACAAGTTTGCACTCCCACCAACAATAGAGGAGTGTTCCCCTTGTTCCACAACCTCTCCAGCATGAGCCGTCACTTTTAAACTCTTGGTTAGAGGAGATTTTGTGTTTCTGTAAATAGTCAAATGTTTAGGTGACATTTTGCTATATCTGTAAGTTTAATTTATTGCCTTAAGAATTGCTAAATAATTTTAAATATTTTGTGAATTATGGCTATAAATATGCCCTCTTGGACATTTGAAGAGTAAAGCGACAAATCTGTTAAAATTGTGAAGTTTCAATGCTTAAGGGAATTTAACAAATTATATATTAAAAGTATATAATGTTTTATTAAGAAATATTTGACTTTAAAAGATAATGGAGTATGTAAAATACTGCCTAGACAAAGCTTTGTAACTGGCATCTTTAAGAAACCAAATAACTTAAAACTCAATTTCTAACAAATTCTTTCCATATCCAAATTGCTGTTGATTCATGGACCTTCACATTAATGCTAAAAACATCACGACGACCATCAACTCTGATACTACAGAGGTCTTATGTGAAAGTAAACATGTAATATTATGCTATTCACTTTAGAGGTGTTTGCCATTTAACTAAATGTAACACATAGCAAAAAACAGTAAGTATATCAAAATGGGCATATGGCACTATTGCCATGACAAAAACCTTCAACTATTCAACAGTAAGTCAATAGACACTGCTTAATATACCTAGATCAAGAAGCAGGAGTGCAGAAATATCATCTTTTTCTTTCTTTCTTCCTTCCTTCCTTTCTTTTTTTTTTAAGACGGGGTTTCTCTGTGTAGTAACCCTGGCTGTCCTGGAACTCACAGAAATCTGCCTGCCTCTGTCTCCTAAGTACTGAGATTAAAGAAGTGTGCACCTACTGTGCCCAGTGCATAATGTCTTTTAGGAATATGGAGGAAAATCCAGATGAAACCACTTAGCTCATCTTCCTCTGACATGGTGGACCAGAGAACTCTTTAGTACAACTTAATTTTTTAAACTATGCACTGCCTCCCTTGGATAAATAATTTATAAATAATGCAGTAAAGTGTTGTGTCATTGAAGTTGCAAGGAATAATTACATGAATTATAGTTTCATAATAGCCTTTTGTTTTAAATAAACTTCTATGAGCCTCAATTTCCTTGTCTTTGTGAGCAATCCCACCCTAACAGATTTATGAAGAAAAATAGAGGCATTTATAAGAAAAGACACCTTTATTAAAACAAAAAAATCACTGCAACTATGATTTTAATACAATATGAAGATCTGACAAAGAGAACAAGCAAATTCATTAAAGGAGCTAAATATTAAGAACTAAAAAGAATAGGGATTATACTGACTTTTGCTAATAAAACTAAGCTAAGTTAAGGTGCATAGATACAAGATAGATGTTCACATATAGGGGCACTATGAGTTTATATACAATGTTTGAATAGTGCCAGCTCACAGGCCCACCCTCCTTCCCTAGCCTGTATTTGATTGGTCCTCCACTCATGCAGACACATGTGACCAAAAATAATACCTTAGAATAGGGCATCTTCAGGGTTCATACATCCCCTTCCTCAAAGACCGTGACAAAGTTAATAAGCTTGAAAAACAGAGCTTCCCAAGGTAAACCCAAGTCTCTAACATATCTGGCAGCCTAACAGCCAGACCCTCCTGTCACACAATGCATACCATGAACATACCGTGAGGGAACAATGTATTGTGGTGCCCAAGTGTGTATACCCCACACATGTGAAAATAATTTTAATGGCTTTAAAAGGCAAGGTTCTGTAGAGAATGATTAGGAGGGTCTCTGAGTACAGCCATGAGGCCCCAGTTGTATGGGCAAAAATAAAACAGAAATCCTAAACAAGGCTGGGTAATCACAAAGCAAAAGAACTCTGACTTTCCAGGGAAGAACACAAGAAAATGAGAGAAGGCATCCACCCACCTAAAACATGGTAGACATCCAGAAAAAAACCCTGAAGACCCTCCATAGACCGGGTCTGCTACAAAAAAATACTCCATGACCCAGATACCAGAAGTCCAGAAGAAGCAGCCAACCAGGCTGAACTGTATGGCTTTGCTGAAAGGACATTGTCAATGAACATGGTGGTGGCTGTGCACACCAGAGAGTCTGGTATACTCCTGGACAGTGGATATAAAGAACACCAGAATGACAGAAAGGACAAAACTGCTCAGAAACATTTTAAAGGCAGTGCAAGCTTGAACCAGCCAGGTATAACCCACCTCAGCCTCATCCATCCTGTCCTGAGTGGAATTTAAATTCCCTTAAGAGAGAGGAAAGAGGGAGGAGGGAAAAGGAGGAGGCAAATTTCACCAGGATCTATGCCGACATTTTAATGATGAGATTGCATCCTCCAACAGTGACTGGAATGGAGGCTCAAGGCTTAAACTCCATGATAAAGAAATGTGTGTCTGTTCTTGCAATCCAAGTTCACAGGTATGGGGTGTGTATCCCCACTATAACACTATGATCTGATTCCATCTCCACTGTGCCCCCTACAATGACATGCTAATCTTTCTCTCCATCTTCCCTGAAACAATGAGAAATGCAGGCTGATTTTCTGACTATTTGATAACTTCAGTTATCCAGATTCCTCTAATCTAAAAGCTTGTGAGCTGACTATTGGAAACTTCTTTGCTATTTTATTTCACAAAGAATGACCATATAGTGATAATTCTGCACAGAAGTTTCCAGGCACCATTTCCTTGATGTAATAAAACAGGCAAAACTATGGTTGATACTTTATGATGAAAATATTTCTCCCATCCTAAGAGACTGGAACTTTTGCTGGACATATGGCGAGAGTCAATAATACTCTGTGATGTACTTAAGACTTGAGACTGCTATCCTACTGTATACTCAGACTGTTTAATCTACCTTTAAGAGAACAATACACCAACCAACCGTATGTACCTTAGATTTCCCATGTAATCATCTCTTACACCCAAGCAAATACATAGATGTAAACATATGTATTCTTCCATGCCCTGACCCTAAAGTAATACATGTGTGTTTTTATGTGTGTTATGATAATAATTTTCTGAAATGGGTTGAAAACAATCTTATAAAATTAATATCTATCCTAAATGTTGAATGCAACATATAGATATTGCTTTATAACATTTGTGATACTGATAGCCATCTGATTCAACTGGAGTTGGTTGAAGTCATTCATAGTTCCTTGTGAAACTATTATATATTTTCTGTAAAGTATCTCTCATTCCTTCTCCATGGGATTCTTTCTGTGATGTTCAATAAAAGAGAGAACAAAAGCTTGTGTTTGGAACAGACACACAAGATGTATACAGACACAGGCACAGATTCAAACTCACGTGACAGACAGATAGGAGGTCGGATAACATAGGGGAGTAAAGCAAAGAATTCAAATATGGGCTCACTCTTGTCAGATGACACTTTATTGGTTTCTGTCCTTAATGTGACACTAAAGTATCATTGACAACACTTAGTTTATTATTAATTAGTATGTTCAAACTGACTTACAAAACTGTTTTAGATCACATCTAAATATACAATTCCATTTTAAAATGTGTTAAAAATGTGTAGAAGGCTGCAAATAGATCCTTATCTGTCACCGTGCATAAAACTTAAGTCCAACTGGATCAAAGACCTCAATATAAATCCAGTTACTCTGAACCTGATAAAAGAGAAAGTAGGAAGTAGTCTTGAATGCATTGACACCAGAGATCACTTTCTAAATATAACATCAGTAGCACTGACACTGAGAGAAACAATCAATCAATGGGACCTGTTGAAACTGAGAAGCTTTTGTAGAGTAAAGGACATGGTCAACAAGAAAAAGCGACAACCTACAGAATGGAAAAAGTTCTTGACCAACCCCACATCTGACAGAGGGCTGATATCCAGAATATATAAAGAACTCAAGAAATTAGACATCAAAATGCCCAACAGTCCAATTAAGAAATGGGCTATAGAACTAAACAGAGAACTCTCAACAGAGGAAGTTCAAATGACTGAAAGACATTTAAGGAATTGCTCAACATCCCTAATTATCTGGGAAATGCAAATCAAAACGACTCTGAGATACCACCTTACACCTGTCAGAATGGCTAAGATCAAAAACACTGAAGACAGCTTATGCTGGAGAGGATGTGGAGCAAGGGGAACTCTCCTCTACTGCTGGTGGGAATGCAAGCTTGTACAGCCACTTTGGAAATCAATATGGTACTTCCTTAGAAAATTGGGAATCCATCTCCCCCAAGACCCAGCTATAGCACTCTTGGGCATATACCCAAGGAATGCTCAATCATACCACAAGGGCATTTGCTCAGCTATGTTCATATCAGATTGTTTGTAATAGCCAGAACTTGGAAACAACCTAGATGCCCTTCAACTGAAGAATGGATAAAGAAAATATGGTACATATACACAATGGAGTACTACTCAGCAGAGAAAAACAATGACATCATGAGGTTTGCAGGCAAATGGATGGAACTAGAAAAAATCATCCTGAGTGAGGTAACCCAGACTCAGAAGGATGAACATGGTATGTACTCACTCATAGTAGGATACTAGATATAAAACAAAGATGACTAGACTGCTATACAACTCCAGGGAGGCGACCTAGAAAACAGGACCCTAAGAAAGACACAGGGATCACTCAATGACAGAGAAATGGATGAGACCTACATGAACAACCTGGATGACAGTGGGAGTAATGAAGGGCAAGTTTTGAGGGAAAGAAAGCTTAGGGGAGCAGGAGATCCCAGCTGGATCAAGAACAGAAAGGGAGAACAAGGAATAACAGACCATGATAAATGAAGACCACATGAGAATAGGAAGAAGCAAAGTGCTAGAGAGGTCCCCAGAAATCCACAATGATATATCCTCTGTAGACTACTGGCAATGGTCGAGAGAAAGCCTGATCTGACCTAGTCTGGTGATTTTAGATGGCCAAACACCCCAACAGTCGTGCTGGGACTCTCATCCAATAACTGATGGAAGTGGATGCAGAGATCCTCTGCCAGGCCCCAGGTGGAGCTCCAGGAGTCCAATTGTTGAGAAAGAAGATGGACTGTAGAGTGTAAATTGTTGAGATCAAGATTGGAAAAGCACAGGGACAAATAGCCAAACTAATGGAAACACATGAATTGTGAACCAAAAGCTGTGGATCCCCAACTGGATCAGGCCCTCTGGATAAGTGAGACAATTGAATAGTTTGAACTGTTTGGGAGGCACCAATGCAGTGGGACCCAGACCTGTCCTTAGTGCATGAGCTGGCTGTTTAGAACCTTGGGCTTACACAGGGACACTTTGCTCAGCCTGGAAGGAGGTGACTGGACCTGCCTGTACTGAATCCACCAGGTTGAATTGAATCCCCAGGGGAGTCTTGGCCCTGGAGGAGATGGGAATGGAGGGGAGGGGCTGGGGGAAGTGAGGGTGGGGGCAGGAAGGGGAAGGACAGGGGAACCCATGGCTGATGTATAAAATTAAAACACAAATATAATAAATAAAAAAGGAGAAAAAATAAAATGTGTTAAAAATACTGCTTGCATAATGATATTTAAAAAGTCTTATTGCTTAAGACATAACTAAAAGTATTTAAGTTAATAATTTAATTCTACTGAATATACAAGTATATAATAAATTACACAGAAAAGACTTAAAGTTGTGAGATATATATATATATCACCTTCATTTTAGCACTGCTGTGGTCAGAGTTTGATTACATCTTGCCCATGTCAAGTCATTTTCATGATACTTAAAATTTATCAGTGAACGAAAGGAGATGGAGGGTCCTGTGTATACAGAGCTTACATTCTGAGGAGTAAATATATTTCCATTTTATGTGGGAGGAATTTTAAGGCAAGAGATATAGGCAATTGTCCCACATAAATTAGAAGTAGAGTTCAGGCTGAAATCCAATGATTCACAGATCATGTTTTTTTTCACATTGCTCATATTTTGAAGGATATAATTCAATAGGAAAATACCTTAGGAAAGCCCAGAAGCTGACACCATCTGAGACAGCTATTAGATGATATTATCTTATGCTCTTATTTGGAGTCTTTGATGATGCTGATCATTTTGTAAAGTAACAAAAACCCCTATGACACTAAATAAGGAATAGGTCTTCTGAAACAGATGGCTAAGCAGATGGTAGACTGTCCTTTTCTTTTCAACACCTCCTGTTGGAAGAATGTGATCTGCGGGAATAGGTATGTTTGACTTCTTGGGTCTCAACTGGTAGATATCTCTGGCACAGATGATGTTTCCTTCTCCTGAGCTCAGCACATTCACAAGTACAATTTGTAGCATTTCCTTTTCTGTCATTCTTCCCATTCACTGTCCAGTTTTATCAACCCTGAGCAGATTTTACACTGAAATATGACCTAAAAATACAAGTGCTTCAGGACAAGTAATTCAAAGAAAGTATTAGAATCCTTCAATTTCTTCCAATAAGATGTATGGCAATCATAGTCCCTTGGACAAGTCTGAGTCAAATTAAATACAGCTTCCAAGCAACAGAGTTTAAGGTACAACAATATATCAACCATTTGCAAGGTGCTAGGAAGGTACAAAGATGGCAAGGTATGGTCTTGCTCTGTAGAGACTACACAATGTAGGAGAGGGTAAATACATGTACCAGTATTTGTTGTACAAGACAGAAGTTGGAGCTGCCACAGAAGTTGAAGAAAGAGTTTAGACATCTCTTCTTGGCTGGATTGGCAAAGGGCTGGGGCACAGTACAGTCAGGGAGAAAGCCCTTGTTATGATCAGTCTTTATAAAATAATGAGGCTTTCATAACTTAAAATTAATAGAGGTGCCATAGAGGTTAGAAATGTTCACAGGGAAGATACACATTCTGATTGAGCTGATGAGCAATATGAAAGGAATGGATTATGAGGTTTTGAAAATCAAGACAAATTATCTAAGTTCAGATCAAACTGTGAGTGAGAACAATGAACAAACTTGTGTCTGATGATGACAACCCATGTTTTGTTTCAGCAAGATCAGTTTCTTGGGAGAAGTTAATCACTGCAGAGCCAAACACAGAAGGCAGTAACATTAATTAGGAGGTTCTTTCCAGAGTTCCCGGGAAGAGATAGTAAGTGTCTGAAATAGACCTGGCTCTTACTAGGTAGAAGGGGATAAGTAAAGATGTTCACAATTTCTGCATTAAAAGCAGAAATGTTTGTATCCTCTACAGAACCTGAAAAGAAAGACCTTATTAAAGTTGCTAGTGATATTAAGTTAACAAATCACAGAATTCCCAGGAACCCTGGAGTCAACTAATTCTTTTCTCTACCTTAAAATTTTTTTCTACAACTTTAAAATACATTACATGTATTTTCTTTTAGATGTGTACAGAGATAGTTTATACAGACTTTGTCTGGCATTTTTATATACTTTATAAAATCACTTTGATTGTGATGAGCCAACATGGTTTATCTAATTTTCAGTTGTGTTAGTCAGGTTTCTCTAGAGTAGCCAAACTTATAGAATGAGTCTCTCTATATATATATATATATATATATATATATATATGAAGAGGATTTATTAGAATGACTTACAGGCTATAATCCAACTAATCCAACAATGGCTGGCTATGAACAGAAAGTCCAACAATCTAGAAGTTACAGTCCATGGACGTCTCGGGTGGTCTTCAGTAGGTGCTGTAATCCCAAAGAAGTCAGATCTAATACCTATGAAGAAATTAACTTACTATCAAAGTGAGAGAAATAGACAAATAGCAAAAGCATCCTTCTCCCATGTCCTCGTATAGGTTTCCAGTGGAAGGTGTGGCCCAGATCAAAGATGTGCCTTCCAACCTTAAGATCCAAAGTGAATCCACCCACTTCAAACAAAGCAAAAAATATCTCACAGATGTGCCCTCCATTTCTGGATTGTAGTTCATTCCAGATGTAGTCAAATTGACAACCAAGAAAGCCATCATGGCAGTGGTACAACTGTAATGTGCATTCATAAAAATTGTACCTTGAATTTTCATCTCTTCCCAGCCTAGTGATATGTGGCATATGTTGTCTCATTAATATGGACCATGCAGCATACTCCACCTCCAGTCATCCAAAGGATCACAGGGCTATTGTGTTTCTAAGCTACATCTGGTAGGTAGGTGTATTAAATTCATGATGGATTATATTTTCTTTCTAAAATCTCTCTCTCTCTCTCTCTCTCTCTCTCTCTCTCTCTCTCTCTCTCTCTCTCTCCCTCCCTCTGTATCTGTGTGCCTGTGTGTATGTTTCTCCACCTGTCTATTTGTCTCTCTGTGTGTTCACATGAACATAATGCCTATAGAGGCCAGTCACTGGATCCCATGGAATTAGAGTGCCAGGTAGTGAGACATCCAAAGTGGCTGCTGGGAACCAAGCTTGGGTTCTCAGGAAGAGCAGGACACTCTTTACTCCTGAGCCATAACCCTATACCTAGATGTTATTTTCAACTACAATGAGTTTCTCATATTGAGCCCTGTTGTAATCGAGGAGTATTTGTATATCCAACCCTACTTGAGGGTCTCTTACATATTGAATTATTATTTGAATACAACCTAAAAAGAAAATTCAAGATCATCTTTTTAAAAAATGTTATGCTACATATATAGAGAACATTCTGGCTCTTCACTATGATTATACATTATTATGTAATGTCATAAAAGGCACAAAAAGTGGTATTATATATAGATGTAATTTCCTTTAACCAATCTTCCATCCAACAGAATTAATGCAAACACTTTAGCAAATAAAGTGAGAATCTTAGGGTATGTTATTAAGGACACCTTTGAAAGCAAGCTTCTACCTTATAAAACTAAACCTTTAATTTGTATTTCCACAATTGTTAAGGACGATTAACACACTTTGAGATATTTCTTAGATGCTTTTATTTCTTCTATTGAGAACTCTCGGTTTAGATTCCAGACCATTTTAATTGAGTCATTTATTTGCTTGACTATTTGACATTTTAGTTCTCTATATATTCTTGATAGTAGTCTTCTCCTATGTGTATCTAGTCAGGATTTCTCCCATTTTTCTTCACTCCATGATGGTTTCTTGACTGTACATAATCTTTTATATTTTATGAGAGCCTATTTACAAATTGTGGGTCTTAATACCTGAGCAAATGGAGTCCTATTAAAAAAGATTGTTCTTACACCTATATCTTGTAGGGTACTTCCCTGTGTTTTCTTTTAGCAGTTTTAGCCTTTTAGGTATCAAATTGGGGTCTATGGCCCACTTGGAACTAATTTTTGTGCAGTGTGATAAATACAGTACTAATTTAACTCTTTTATGTGTGGATATCCAGTTTTCCCAGCACTATGTGTTGAAGATGTCTTTTCTCCAGTGTTTGTTTTTTCCCTCCTTGTCAAATATCAGATGACTATATACTTTGATGTCCTTGTGTTGGGGATTTGATTTTGTCCCATTGGTCTACATATCTATTTTTGTGGCAGTACAATGTTGTTTTTATTGTTATAGCTTTATAATATATAGAATCTTCCCTCTCTACAGCAAACATAGATCACTGTAGAGAACCACAACTGGACACAATATAGAGGTCAGTGGATTGTGGAAAGTCCAGCCCCAGCAGATACATCTGTGTTATGGCTCCCGCATGTATGGTTCCTGCATGTATGGCTCAGGGAAAACTGTAAACAGGGTGGGAGGGATTCTAGGAGCTAGAAACCAGGAATTCTTCTGTGTGACTGCCTCTCTTATAAATGGTGCTATAAATAAGACTTGAAAATGACAATAGCAATAAACATTCCTACTCAGAAGGGGAAAGTTTCCCAGGGCCCCACTCCTAGGCAAAACAATATAGACAAGTAATGACTGCTGAAAGGAGGAGAATTGGCTTCTCCCAGGGATGGGACTTTGTTGTTCAATACAAAGTTGTCAGTCCTGGAACAGCATAAACACAAATAACAAAAGTGGACTCAGCAGGCTGTATTTATATATTTGTGTAAATGTATAACAATAATAATCAAAGAAAAGAGATTATCAATTTGAAAGTTAGGGAGCATGGAAGGGGTTGGAAGGAAAGGATATGGAAAGGGACTAGAGGGAGGAAAAATAAGAGAAAAGGATGTAATTGTATTTTAATCAAAATATAAAAAAATGAAACACCAAACTTTGTATTAATGTTTTAAATTTATTTTTACATACCAACCACAGTTGCCCTCCCTCCTCTCCTCCCATTCCCTCCCCCTACCTTCTTTTTATCCCTTACTCCACTCAGAAAGAGTAAGGCCTCCAATGGGAGTCAACAAAGTATGGCACATCAAGTTGAGGCAGGACCAAGCTCCTCCCCACTGCATCAAGGCTGAGCGAGGCATCTCACCATAAGAAATAGGTTCCAAAAAGCCAGATCATGCACCAGGGACAGATCCTAATCCCACTGCTAGGGATTCCACAAACAGACTAAGCTACACAACTGTCACACACATGCAGAAGGCCTAGGTAGGTCTCATGCAGGCTCCCTAGCTATCGGTCTAGGGTCCCTGCTCTCCCACTAGCTCAATTCAGCTGTCTCTAAAAACAGCAAATCTTTTAATAATAGAAATACATACACAAAACTTTTGTGTTGAGTGATAGGAATAGAATTCAGCATCTGAAATCATACTTTCATCTGAGTTCTAACCCAACACTACAGGCTTGTGGTTGGTTATGGTCCAGAGCGCATGAAATTGTGTTCCTCCACAAAGAGGGGGGCTGTTTTCATAACTCTTATTGTCAAGTTCCAGAAATCATAACCTATCACCCCCTAAATTCTCACCAGTATAGCCATCCAATGTCCCTTAGATATGGCTCCTAAACTTTGTTCAGATCATCTTTGAGGCTTTGGTGATCTTGCCTACATCTCCATCTCCATGTGAGCTATGCTAAGTCCCCTGTAGGAAAGAGCCCACATCTTGTTTCACAGCTTCATGGTGCCCTTTCCAGAGATCTCTCAGGGAGAGTTACCGAAGATCCAGGCATCTGCTTTCCAAATAGTGCTATATTGGTCTCTAAAAATGTTGACAGAAACAGCCAGAAGATTCTTTAAAACTTATCAACTCTGTTATGCAAAACTGGATGAAACTTCCCAAGTGTCAGCATCAGTTGACAGTCTGTGACATTCCCAGACCTATATGTGGCTAAATCAAAACTTGCGGAGTAGGAAAGAGCTGACTTCTCCATGTCATACATCTGTCCCTCTCTTTCACCTTTTCCCTTATTCCTGGCCGCCATTATAATCTTTAATAATTCAATGTGGTCCAAGTGTTTTCTTTTTCACAAACTGATATCTTCTTACCCCCTTTTTTGAACTTGCTTATATATATAACCAATCCTGCTTGGTTGGAAGGATTGTATCTGCAATGATACCTGAGGAAAAAAATGTTATTCTGTTGCACTATGGCTCTCCTGCTCTGATTTCTGCTTTCAGGAACATCTCACTGGGGGCTGTTGAAAGGTGTCTGCACAGTGCTGTAGGCTTCCATTCACTTGATAAGGTCTGCCTGTACATTCAGTATCTGGCCTGGTGTTATTGTATAGATGTTGGCAGACTGTGATTGGTTTCTGGGCTTCCACTCTGTTTCCTGTGAATTGAAACCAAGGTCTTTAATTTGCTTGCCAGTAACTCTCTGGCTCTATTACTTTCGGTCACATGGGGAACTCATAACACAGGACAGTACTGCAAGCTGCCTCACACAGTGGGTATAGTGTGTATATTGCATCTTAAATAATAAATTGAAAGGGAGAATTTTTATTTGTGTGTGTGTGTGGCATAGGTGCATACGTTCGTGTGGATGTGGATGTGCATGCAGGTGCATGTGCACACATATATAAATTGTGTAGAAGTCCAAGTTCCACTTCAGATGTCTACTTCACCCATACTTTACCTTATTTTTTAAGAGGGGGTCTTTCACTGAATCTGAAACTCACTGGTTAGCTAAACTAACCAGCTATTAATCCCTAGGAAGTCATCCTATCTCTCTCCCACCCTAGTGCTCAGGTTACATGAGCCATCATGCCCAATGTTTGCAAAAATGTTAGGGGTTTGAATTTGAGCCCTCGGGTTTGCCTAGTAAGCACTTCATTGAATGAGAACTTTTCCTGCTTCAAAAAAAAAATTCTCACAACAACAATGTCTGGTTACAACTTAAGATGGAACAAATGCAGAGAGATAAAGGTGAAAAATAATTACCTCATTTCATCCACAGAGGAGGCCATAAAAGTTATTACTGCTTTTCCCTGAAAAGAGACATGCAAACTAAAACTATGCTCACATGTTTCCACATCATATTAGTTTTCTATTTCTGTAACAGAATACCTGAGTTTATACCTAAGTATACAAGAGGTATATACAAGTTTATACAAGTTCACAGTCTCAGAGGCTAAGGGTCTGAGAGTCCACATCCACATTGATTTGGCTTCTGATGAAGGACATATTGACTAAATCACAGCATGGAGAAACCAAAAGAGAACTGATCGCTTGCAGAAAGTACCAAGTACATGAAGCAACCTCAGGTTAGAACAAGCCGTTCTTCTTTCCAGGCTCATTACCTGCGGTGGAACACCTTGCACAGCCTTGATACAGGAGGGGAGAGGTTTGCACCTACTTCACCTGAATGTGCCAGGCTTTGCTGACTCCCCATGGGAAGCCTTACCTTTTTGGAGAAAGTATTGGGGGCTGGTGGGAAGGCTTGTGGAGAGAGGGAGGAGGGATGAGAGGGGAATCTGTGGTTGATATGTAAAATAAATAAAAAATTTCTTAATAAAGAAAAAAAGGTTAAAAAGAAAAATAAATAAATAAATAAATAAAACATTAAATTTTTTTTAAAAAGCCATTCTTCTAAGACAAACCTGATCTTAAATTAACACCTTCAGAGTGTGGTACATCCCTCATAATCTAGTTACCTCACACTAGGCTCCATTTCTTATAGCTCTCACATTGTCATGTGCATTATGAGCATCTAACTTATAAACCTTTATCAAACCAAACCAAATCCAAAATGTAGAACACTTTTCTGTGTTGAATCTGACCAAAAAATTTATATACACTAGACCATAAAATGAATGCAACACAGACCACCCATGAGGAGTTTAAATAGAAAGGCATTCCTGTGTTTCTTTATTTCCATTCAATCATAGCATTTGTCTAATCATATTTCTACATGACGATCAATTCTTCAATCATGAGAATACAAAGAAGTCTCCACAAGACTCTAGAAGGACAGGATTTGGGGTTTCTGGTTAAAAAACATGTGAAGAAGACCTGCGATTAGGTAAGCAAAAACTTACTAATATTTTTGAGAAGTTGGTATATCCCAGTTATATCAGGACAGATGCTCCTGCACTCAAAGCGCTTCTGGCTTTAACTATCTACATATTTATCATACTGTTTATTTGCAGCCTTTAAAATAAACCAATAATTCTAAGTCTCTCTTTAATTTTTGTGAGCCATTCCAAATAATAAATAATAATAATAGTGATAGTGATAATAATAATAATTGAGCTTAAAGAACTCATCATGGGAACCCCAATTTTAATGGGTTAGTCATTGCTCATTTATTTTCAAAACTTTCTTGTGTAGGCATAAAGTCAGGCATGGTTCTCACTTAAAGTTAAATAAATGAAGCATTAAGTAATACAAATGGGCAGTAGTACTGCTGCTTATCTAAGACAGAGGTGCTTTCTCTTGCCATTCTCCCATTCTTTTTACTTTAAACTTTAAGTCTCTTTTAGCTCTTCTGTGTCTCAGATTTTTGACTATACCAAAGAGCACAGTAATTCAAGACAAGTAGGACTGAGAGAACATCTTCTCACACCAGACTTCCTGGGTTCAAATCTTTGCCTTCTTGTTATGTGGTATTTTGATCGCATTCTGACAATAAAGTTTGATTTGAATCAGAAGGTGAAGCTAGCCACTAGTTGACCAAAATTAACCATAGAGGTTTTGGAGAACTGAGGAAGTAGTAAGGAGAGGCTTAGAGAAGATCTCAGCCCTTTTGGAGGAAAGAACAGAAGAGACAGGAGGTCACTGGTGGCTTCTCCACAGCTTCTCTGATCAATCAGGTTCTTACCCCGATATTTGACTCCCAATTTTCTGTTGATAAAGAATAATTAAATAAATGCTTCATCTGGCATCCAACTTGGAGCATGAAAATTATGAGATAGCTACTCACCCTTGGATTTGCAGTCCATGCAGCCACTACAGGCATGCACAGCCATCACAAGCAGCCATAGCTGCATCTGCAGCCACAAGTCAACTGGCTTTTCTTCTCTTGCCCCAAGCTCTCTGAGTGAGTCTGGGGTTTTCCTGTTGCAGCTTCTCTACAACAAACTCCAGCTGCCACTGGAATTTCACAGGCCCCCAAACACCACAGGTACCAGAGTTATCCACCTACAACCAACCAACTGGTTACATGCTTCTACACATTCCCTTGTGTCTGCTTTTCAGATGGCTGGCTCCTTGGCTCCTTCTCCCCATGGCCTGTAGGCTTTCCCTGGATCCCCTCCCCAGGCTGCTGCCACACTTGGTTAGCTGCCTTGATAACTGCTCAAGCAGTTCTTAGAAAGACCTACTAATGAAACTAAGAAAAATATTGACATACAGACAAAGGAGTTTAGAACAGAAACTATCACACCATTACATTATGAAACTTGAAGAGGAGTGGCCCAAAGTTATTAGAATATCAACCTTAATTAATCCAGTTACCATTAAAGAATGACCACCAGATGATAGGCATCCTCAAGATTACTCAGAAGTTAACTGGGATCCTACAGAAATGTTATATTTGAAGAGATTTAAGGAAGCAATAGTTTCACATGGTATGCATTCCCCTTTTGTGAAGCACTCAAGATGGAATTATTCCACAAGACTGGAAAGATTTAGTTACAGCAGTATTGGAAGCTGGTCCTCAGTTACAGTGGAGAAGCTGGTGGAGAAACAAAGCTAGGGTCATTGAACAACAAGGCAGGGCTAGAAGTTTTGAGGTTTCCCAAGATCAAATCATTGGTGAGGGCCATTACACTGTTGTGGAAAGACAGGTTACATTTGATGATCACACATTGGCCCTCTGCTATACAGCAGCTTTGAATGCTTGGAATAGGATTGAAGAATCAGGAAACCACTTACTAAAATTATACAATACCCAAAAGAAGCCTGCACTGATTGTTTTTTTTTACAAAGATTGACTTCAGCAGTAATAGAATGATATCAGATCCAGAAGTTAGATGACAATTAATCAAATATTTTGGCTTTTGAAAATGCTAATTCAGAATATAAAGGGGTGATCATGCCTTTAAAGACAAGATCAGCACCCATAGATGAATGGATTAAAAATACAGATGACATTGGAACTCATGCTTATGATGATCCTTGGAGAGAAGTAACTGGTAAAAATTTTAAGAAAATCAGAAGGTTAGATGTAACATGAATCTTAAAAGTCTTATTAATAAAATCAAACCTGAGGCCAGATATTGGGGTGAATGCTGGAAGATCAGAGAAGCAGAAAAAGCCACATATACCTCACCTTACCAGTTCCTCAGCTGGTCTTGTTTCCTCAGATTGCAAGCTTCTGTGTCCTTGTCCCAATGGCTCTCAGCTGAACTGTGCTGCTTAAAAGCCTGAATGCTTAACCAGCCAAATGCTTCTAGTTTCTGGTCCTCATGCCTTATATATCTTTCTACTTTCTGCCATCACTCCCTGGGATTAAAGGCTGGATTTCTGGGATTAAAGGCGTGTGTCACCATGCCTGGCTGTTTCTAATGTGGCCTTGAACTCAGAGATCTAGAGGTATTTCTGTCTCTAAAATGCTAGGATTAAAGGTGTGTGCTACTACTGCATATCCTCATGTTTAATATACTGGCCATCCTGTTCTCTGATCCCAGATAAGTTTATTTCAGGGAACACAATACTCACCACAGTTAGATGTTTTAATTGTGGTAACCAGGTGATCTGAAAAGGGGATGGTAGAAAAGGCATTCCTAGGAACAATAATTTTTCTAGAGAGAATCCAAACAGAAGATCTCAGCCTTATGGAATATGCAGAAGGTGTAACAAAGGACTAAAGAATGCAGAAAAACATGGAACAGGCAAGGTAACACGTTGCCATTGGGAAACAACATAGGGGATCTCTCTCAGGCCCTTGTATCAAATTTGGTTTAGTCATTCCCTGTCAGCATTAGGATTCTTCCACAGAGCAATTAAAAGACTTAACGCCTGTTATGGAAATCCATACTGCTCTGGAGGACAGAGCCACTTTAGAAGATAAAACAAAATTTTCAGGAGAAACCATAAAGCAAATATCTTGACAGACTTCTATAAATGATCAATGGCCAAAGTTAAAAATATGAATAAATGGCATTGTAATTGAGAGTTTGGTAGAATCAGGGGCAGATGTAACAATAATTGCACCAAAATCTTGGCATCCAAATTGGCCTCTCCAGGAGGTAAATGTTCAGCTTTTAGGGATTGGAACTTTATGTCCAGTAAAACAAAGCACAATATGGGTCAAATAAACAGGGCCAAAAGGACAGACAGATAAATTAAAGCCATATGTGGCAAATATAGCAATGAATTTATGGGGACATAATTTGTTACAGCAATGCAATACCCAGATTAACCTTCCTCCAATCTTAGAAACAAACCAAAAACTAACATATGTTTCTGAGAAAAATATTAAAAGGTATTATAAAGAACAATCACTGACTATTCTGGTTGTATGAAAACAGTGTACAACAGCTGCTGATCTTTCAAAGTTACCAACAGACCTACTTTTAAAATGGTTAACTGACAAACCTGTCTGGGTGGAACCTTTGACATCAGAAAATTTATAGGCCTCAAAACAGCTGGTACAGAAGCAGCTAAATGCTCAACATATGGAAGAATCCACCAGTCCTTGGAATTCTCCTGTATTTATCATTAAAAAACAAATCTGAAGAATGGAGAATGGTAAAATATCTAAGAGTTATTAATAAGGTGATTCAGTCAATGAGATCTTTACAGCCTGGAATTCCCTTGCTTCTCTATTACCTAAAGGATGGTATATTATAGTGATTGAGTTAAAAGACTGCTTTTTTACTATACCTTTAATAGAATGGGATAGAGAAATTTTTGATTTCGCCTGGCCTACTTATAATAATTCCCAGTCTGTTAAAAGATACCAATGGAGATCCCTCACTGGAGCTACCATCTGGACAAGAGGTAAGTGCCTGGGGTCATACCCAGAGAGGCCTGCCCCAAGGTAACATCCCTGGGCACCAGCCATTCAGGGAAGACCTGCCCAACTTGGCCCCAGATTCTGGTCATTGGGAAGGACCCACACACACATGCCCACAGGGAAGGTTACCCTTCTCCAAGACCCTTGGTAGATGCTGCAATCTCCATGCTCTGCCCCAACACCTATCTGCCTGAGACCCCAGCCACTTCCTGAGACTCAGAGACCAGCCCCCAGCTCCCATCGAACCTGGAACTCCCATCTGGATCAGAGGTGAGTGCCTGGGGTCGCACCTAGAGAGGCCTGCCCCTAAGTCCCATGCCTGGGCACTAGCCATTCCGGGGAAGACCTGCCCAACTTGACTCCAGGTTCTGGACATCAGGCGGGAACCCCTCAAGGTTCCCCTTTTCCATGATCCCCCCAGCAGACCCTGCAATCTCCATGCCCTGCCCTCACACCCATCCTCCCGAGAACCCAGCCACTACCTGAGACTCAAAGACCAGCCCCCAGCACCCATCTGGCCCAGAGCTTCCATCTGGACCAGAGAGAGGCTCCCTAAATCTGTCAGCTCTGTCTGGACCAAGAGCAGTGATAAGACCAAGAACAAATCCACAAGGAGATGGGCAGATGTCAAAGCAGAAGTACATACAATACAAAATAAAGAGCAATACAGCATCACCAGAACCTAGCCTTCCTCCAACAGCTAGACTTCAACATCACAGAATGGAAGAAGCAGAAGAAAACAACCTTATGAATAACATCATGAAGAGGCTAGAGCCTTATACAGAAGAAATAAAAAATGAAGTGGAGGAACAGACAAACAAAAAATGGGAAGAATGCTATAAAAAAAAAAAAAACTACAGGAAAGGACAAATAAAAGCAGAAGAAAACAGTAAGTCCCTGAAAGAAAATCATGAAAAAGCAATGAAACAGATGAGAGAAACAGTCCAAGACCTGAAAATGGAAATAGAAAAAATGAAGAAGACACAAGCAGAGGGAATGCTGGAAATAGAAAATCTGAGTAAACAAACAGGAACTTCAGATGCAAGTATAACCAACAGAATGCAAGAGATGGAAGAGAGGATCTCTGGTGTTGAAGATACAGTAGAAGAAATAGATACATCAGTCAAAGAGAACACTAAAGCCAAACAAAGGCATGACCCAAAATGTCCAAGAAACTTGGGACACCATGAAAAGACCAAATCTATGAATGAGAACCAACTCAAAGGAAGAGAAAATATATTTAACAAGATCATAGAAGAAAACTTTCCCAACTTAAAGAAGGAAATGCCTATGAAGATACAATAAGCCTATAGAACACCAAACAGACTAGACCCCCAAAAAGGTCCCCTCGCCACATAATAATTAAACAACTAAACGTACAGAATAAAGAAAAATATTAAGAGCAGCAAAGGAAAAAAGGCTAAGTGACTTATAAAGGCAAACCCATCAGAATAACACCTGATTTCTCAGTGGAGACTATGAAAGCCAGAAGGACCTGGACAGATATAATGCAGACACTAAGAGACCATGGATGCCAGCCTACACTAATATACCTAGCAAAATGTTCAATCTTCATAGATGGAGTGAACAAGACATTCCAAGACAAAGCCAGACTTAAACAATACTTATCCACAAACCCAGCCCTATAGAAAGCACTAGAAGGAAAATTCCAACCTAAGGAAGGCAGATATACCCATGAAAACTCAGACAATAGATAACACCACAGCAGTAAACCCCAAAGAAGAGAAGTACAGACATACAACCACCAAAATAAATAAATAAATAAATAAATAAATAAATAAATAAATAAATAAATAAATAAATAAAGGAATGAACAATAACTGGTCATAAATATACCTTAATATCAATTGGCTTAATTCAACTATAAAAAGACACAGACTAACAGAATAGATACAAAAGCAGGACCCAACTTTCTGCTGCATACAACAAACACACCTCAAATTCAAAGACAGACACTACCTAAGAATAAAAGGCTAGGAAAGGATTTTCCATTCAAATGGTCTTAAGAAGCAAGCTGGTGTAGCCATTGTAATATCCAGCAAAATAGACTTTAAAAAAAATCAATCAAAAGAGATCAAAAAGGACATTACATACCCATCCAAGGAAAGATCCAACAAGATGAAGTTTCAATTCTGAACATTTATGCCCCAAACACAAGGGCACCCATATATGTAAAAGAAACATTACTAAAGCTTAAATCACACATAAAACCCCAAACATTAATAGTGGGAGATTTCAACACCCCACTTTCACCTCTGGACAGATCCATCAAACTGAAAGTTAACAGAGAAATAAAGGACTTAACTGATGTTATGGCTCAAATGGACTTAATTGATATCTACAGAACATTCCATCCTAACAAAAAAGAATATACCTTCTTCTCAGAACCCCATGGAACCTTCTCTAAAATTGACCACATACTTGGACAAAAAGCAAATCTCAACAGATACAAAACAATTAGAATAACCTCCTGCATTCTATGAGACCATCATGGTTTAAAGGTAGATTTCAACAACAACCCAAACTACAGAAAACCCACAATCTCATGGAAACTGAATAATGTACAAATGAATCACCAATGGGTTAAGAAAAAAATTACAGACTTCCTAGAGATCAACGAAAACAAATACACCACATACCCAAACTTATGAGACACTATGAATGCAGTGCTAAGAGGGAAATTCATAGCACTAAATGCTCACATAAAGAAGTTGGAGAAATCTCACACTAGTGACTTAACAGCACACCTGAAATCCCTTGAACAAGAAGAAGCAAAGTCTCCCAGGAAGAATAGATGCCAGGAAATTATCAAACTGAGAGCTGAGACCCATAAAATAGAAACAAAGAGAACAATACAAAAAAAAATAATGAAACAAAGAGTTGGTTCTTTGAGAAAATCAACAAGATAGACAAGCCCTTATCCAAACTAACCAAAAGAGAGAGAGACAGCATCCAAATTAACAAAATCAGAAATGAAAGGGGGGACATAACAACAGACAATGAGGAAATACAGAGAATCATCAGGTCATACTTCAAAAACCTCTACTCCACAAAACTGGAAAATTTAAAAGAAATGGATAATTTTCTGGAGAGGTACCATATACCTAAGTTAAATCAAGACCAGATAAACGATTTAAATAGTCCAAATACCCCTCAAGAAATAGAATCAATCATTAAAAGTCTCCCAACCAAGAAAAGACCAGGACCAGATGGTTTCAGCCCAGAATTCTGCCAGATCTTGAAGTGTTAATACCAATACTCTTTAAATTGTTCCACACAATAGAAGCAGAAGGAATATTACCAAACTCCTTCTATGAGGTTAGAATTACCCTCAATCCTTTCTCTTTTTTTTCTTTTTCTTTTTTCTTTTCTTTTTTTTTTTTTTTTTTTACTGGAACTGAGGACCAAACCCAGGACCATGCACTTGCTAGTCAAGCACTCTACCACTGAGCTAAGTCTATAACCCTACCCTAATTACTAAACCAAACAAAGATGCAACAAAGAAAGCAAACTACAGACCGATCTCCCTTATTAACATTGATGCAAAAATACTCAATAAAATACTGGCAAAAAGACTCCAAGAAAACAAAAACACACCAAAACAGTTATCCACCATGATCAAGTAGGCTTCATCTCAGGGATTCAATGTTGGTTCAACATATGAAGATCCATCAATGTAATACACCATATAAAGAAACTCAAAGGAAAAAAACCACCTGATCATCTCACTAGATGCAGAAAAGGCATTTGACAAAATCCAACACCCCTTCATGATAAAGTCTTGGAGCGATCAGGAATACAGGGAACATACCTAAACATAATAAAGGCAATCTACAGCAAGCCAACAGCCAACATCAAATTAAATGGAGAGAAACTCAAAGCAATAGCACTAAAATCAGGAACAAGGCATGGTTGTCCACTCTCCCCATACTTATTCAATATAGTACTTGAAGTTCTAGCCAGAGCAGTAACACAACATAAGGAGATTAAGGAGATACAAATTCAGAAGGGAGAAGTCAAGCTTTCCCTATTTACAGATGACATGATAATATACATGAGTGACCCAAAAATTCACCCAAGGAACTGATGCAGCTTATAAACCCCTTCAGCAACATAGCAGGATACAAGATCAACTAAAAAATAATCAGTAGCCCTTCTATATACAATAGACAAACAGGCTGAGAAGGAAATCAGAGATACATTACCCTTTACAATAGCCACAAATGATATAAAATACCTTGGGGTTACTCTAACTAAGCAAGTTAAGGACCTATATGACAAAAAATTTAAGTCCCTGAAAAAAGAAATTGAAGAAGATGTCAGAAAATGGAAAGATCTCCCATGTTCATGGATAGGCAGGATTAACATAGTAAAAATGGCGAACTTTCCAAAAGCAATCTACAGATTCAATGTGATCCCCATCAAAATACCAGCACAATTCTTCACAGACCTGTAAAGAATAATACTCAACTTCATATGGAAAAACAAAAAACCCAGGACAGCCAAAAGAATCCTGTACAATAAAATGACTTCTGGAAGCATTACAATCCTCAACCTCAAGCTCTACTATAGAGATACAGTAGTAAAAACAGCTTGGTACCGACATAGAAACCAACATGTGGACCAATGGAATCGAATTGAAGACCCTGACATTAATCCACACACCTATGAACATACAATTTTTGACAAAGAAGCCAAAAATGTACAATGGAAAAAAGAAAGCATCTTCAACAAATGGTGCTGGCATAACTGAATGTCAACATGTAGAAGGCTATAAATAGATCCATATCTGTCACCATGCATAAAACTTAAGTCCAAGTGGATCAAAGACCTCAACATACATCCAGTTACTCTGAACCTGATAGAAGAGAAAGTAGGAAGTAGTCTTGAATGCATTGGCACTGGAGATCACTTCGTAAATATAACACCAGTAGCACAGACAGTAAGAGAAACAATCAATGGGACCTCTTGAAACTGAAAAGCTTTTATACAGCAAAGGACATGGTCAACAAGAAAAAGCTACAGCTTACAGAATGGGAAAAGGTCTTCACCAACTCCACATCTGACAGAGGGCTCATATCCAGAATATATAAAGAACTCAAGAAATTAGACATCAAAATGCCCAACAGTCCAATTAAGAAATTGGCTATAGAACTAAACAGAGAATTTTCAACAGAGGAAGCTAAAATGGCTGAAAGACATTGAAGGAATTGCTCAACATCCCTAATTATCCAGGAAATGCAAATCAAAACAACTCTGAGATACCACCTAACACCTGTCAGAATGGCTAAGATCAAAAAAACAGAAGACAGCTTATGCTGGAGAGGATGTGGAGCAAGGGGAACTCTTTTCCATTGCTGGTGGGAATGCAAGCTTGTACAGCCACTTTGAACATCAATATGCCACTTTCTTAGAAAATTGGGAATCAATCTCCCCCAAGACCTAGCTATACCACTCTTGGGCATATACCCAAGGAATGCTCAATCATACCACAAGGGCACTTGTTCAGCTCTGTTCTTATCAGCATTGTTTGTTATAGCCAGAACCTGGAAACAACCTAGATGTCCTTCAACTGAATAATGAATAAAGCAAATGTGGTGCATATACACAATGGAGTACTACTCAGCAGAGAAAAACAATGACATCATGAAGTTTGTAGGCAAATGAATGGATCTAGAAAAAAATGATCCTGAGTGAGGTAACCCAGACTCAGAAAGACAAACATGGTATGTACTCACTCATAGGAGGATACTACATGTAAAACAAAGATGACTAGACTGCTACTCACAACTCCAGGGAGGCTACCTAGAAAACAGAACCCTAAGAAAGACCCAGGGATCACCCAATGACAGAGAATCTACATGAACAACCTGGACGTGAGTGGGGGTAATGAAGGACAAGGGTCGAGGGTAAGAGAGCTTAGGGGAATGGGATATCCCAGCTGTATCAAGAACAGAGAGGGAGAACAAAGAATAAGAGACCATAATAAATGAAGACCACATGAGAATAGGAAGAAGTGAAGTGCTAGAGAGGTCTCCAGAAATCCACAAGGAAACCTCCACTGTAGACTCTTGGCAATGGTCGAGAGAAAACCCAAACTGACCTAGTCTGGTGATTGGATGGCCAAACACCCTAACTGTCGTGCTAGAAATCTCCTCCAATGACTGGGCAAAGCAGATGAAAGATACATGGCCAGGCCTGGACTGAATCTACCAGGTTGAGCTGAATCCCCAGGGGAGTCTTTGCCCTGGAGAAGATGGGAATGGGGGGTGGGCTGAGGGGAAGGTAGGGTCGGTGGCTGGAGGGGGGAGGACAGGGGAACCCATGGCTGATATGTAAAATTAAATTAAATTATAAAAAAAAATGGAGAGAAAAAAATATCCATGGCCAGGCCCCAGGTGGAGCTCCAGGAGTCCAATTGGTGAGAAAGAGGCGGGAGATTGTTTGAGTGAGAGTTGTTGAGACCATGATTGGAAAAAGCACAGGGACAAATAGCCAAACTAATAGAAACACATGAACTATGAACCCATAGCTGAGGAGCCCCCAACTGGATCAGGCTCTCTGGATAAGTGAGACAGTTGATTAGCTTTAACTCTTTGGGAGGCCCCCAGGCAGTGAGACCGGGACGTGTCCTTAGTGCATGAGTTGGTGGTTTGTAACCTTGGGCTTGTGCAGGGACACTTTGCTCAGCCTGGGAGGAGAGGACTGGACCTGCCTGGACTGAATCTACTAGGTTGAGCCGAATCACCAGGGGAGTCTTTGGCCTGGAAGAGATGAGAATAGGGGATGGGCTGGAGGGAAGGTGGTGGGGGAGCAGGAGAGGGGAGGACAGGGCAATCCATGGTTTATATGTAAAATTAAATTAAATTATAAAATGAAATAAAAAGATAGCAATGGAGAGTCCTTCCACAAGGAATATTATATAGCCCTACCTTGTGTCAATATTTTGTACAATAGCTATTAGAAATAATTCATGATCAGTTTCCTCAATCTATAATTTATCATTATATGGATGATATCTTACTAGCTGATTTAGATGCAGACACTTTAGAGAAAATGTTTGAAAAAGTAAAGAAAAATTTGCCTTGTTGGAGATTACAAATTGCTGCTGAAAAAATACAAAGAGGATATTCTGTTAATTACCTAAGATATAAGATAGGTTTATACAAATTAAATCACATCAAGTAAAAATCAGGAAAGATCAAGTATGAACTCATAATGATTTTAAAAAACTGCCGGGAGATACTAACTGGCTCCCACTCACAATTGTATTGACAACTCAAGAATTAAGAAATTTATTTCAGACCTTACAAATTGCTAACAACTTAAACAGTCCAAGAAAACTATCAGCTGAGGCTGAGAGAGAACTGACTGTGGAAGAAAAAAGTTACAGGATGCACATGTGGATTGCTTGGATCCAAACCTGGATTGTATTCTGATAATTTTACCTTCTATTCTTTCCCCTACAGGAATTCTAATGCAGGGAGAAGATATCTCAAAATGGATATTTTTTTAACCACACAAACAGAGTAAAAAATTAAAGAGTTATGAAGTTTTCTGAATTGATTATGAAAGGAAAATTAAGACCTCATCAAATAGCAGGAATAGACCCAACAGAAACTGTGGTACCTTTTACTAATGCTGAAATTTCCTCATTATGGACAGAAAATGAACATTGGCAAAGAATTTGCAGTAATTTGGGGGCAGGAGTAAGCAACAAATATCCCAAAAGCAAGAGACTTCAACTTATGAAGAGAATTAATTGGATTCTTCCTCACATTGTATGGGGAACACCAATTTCTGGAGCCCCTTCATTTTATACTGATGCAAACAAATCAGGAAAAGCAGGGTGTAAGTCAGGAAATTTAAGTAAAGTGGCTCAAAGCCCTTATGATTCTATTCAAATGTCAGAATTATATGATATTTTCATAGTATTATTAGATTTTCCAGAACATCTTAACTTAGTTACTGATTCTCAATATGCAGACATAGTTGTTTTACATATTGAAACTGCTAAATTTATTCAAGATGATTCACAATTAACTTTGTTATTTATTCAATTACAAAGAATAATCAGAAATAGAAACCATCCCTTTTATATAACACTTATCAGATCCCATATGGGTCTACCAGGCCCTCTAGCACAAGGTAATGATGAAATTGATCAGTTATTGGTAGGAAATGTGCTAGGTGCCACAGAATTTCATAAGAAATACCATGTTAATAGCAAGAGTGAAAAAAGATTTTCAATCATTTGGAAACAAGCCAAAGAAATTATAAAGACATATACTACTTGTTCTTTGTATAACCAAACTCCACTGTCTGCAGGGATTAACCCAAAGTATACTCAAAGAAATGAAATTTGGCAAATACATGTGTTTCATTTTCCAGAGTTTGGAAAATTAAAATACATACACCACATATTCAGGATTTCAATAGGCAACTGCTTTGAGTTCTGAAAAAGCTGATTCTATAATTACACATATATTAAATGTTATAACCATCATGGGGATACCTTACAATTTAAGATTGACAATGTTCCAGCATATGTCTCTAGTAAAATGAAAGGGTTTTTTCATATTGCAACATAAAGCATATTATGCAATCCTACATGGAAAGCAGCTATAGAAAGATCTAATTGCACTCTAGAAAATATGCTTAATAAGCAGAAAGAGGAAATAAAAACCCCAAGATGTAGACTGCATAATGCTTTATTAACTTTAAACTTTTAAATGCTAATGAAAAAGGAACAACAGCTGTGCAGGCACATTGAATAATAGGAAAAAACTGCTGAATTAAATCAATCTGTATACTATAAAGACGTGTTGACCTCATAATAGAAACCAGGATATATGTTACAATGGAGAAGAGGTTTGCTTTTGTTTCCATGGGAGAAGAAAATCTATGGATAGCATTAAAATTGATAAAGATTAGATTTGAACAGGAGGGACCTCTTGATTAGAAGAGGCCATACTTCATCAAACAGTGTGACCATTCAATCTAAACTAACTTATAAGTCTAGCAAATGCTTTTTAGATCAGATATAACTTGCCAAAAAGGAAACTCCTCAAAGTTAGGGTTGGGGCAGGGTTTTGCTTTTATCTTTCCAAGAGAATAAAGACATCCAGATAAGGAATCTGAAGACCACTGGACAGATGAGACATCTGAAAAAAAGGGATGAATCATCCAGAGAAAATGTCCCAAGAAAAAGAGAAAATTGGCCTATTGGTATATCACATTTCCAACAAGATAAAATTTCATAAATCATCCCAAATGTTTGTTTTTCACAGTTCTCTATGGACATATAAGGCAAATAGTCTTTTTGTACTGCCAATTCAATCAAAAATTAAAGATGGCTTTGGAGTTGGAGTGTGGCTCTCTCCTCTAAACCCAAACATGCTTGTTAAACAAAAATCCACAATCTCTGTCTCATGCCAGAAGAGCCACCTGTATGGAACAGAAGAAAAACCAAAATAAAGGGACTATTATGTTGACACTAATCTCGTAATTCTTTGATTTTACATTGACTCTTTAAGACTTTTCTTAAGGTACATATATTATCTCAAAATATACTTTTTAAAGCATTTATTATTATTATTATTTAAAGAAATATACTACTTATAAAATTAACATATACTTCAAACTTTCTGTCATGATATTAATGGCCATGTAGTGTACTAACTAATTCTAGAAATAGGCTTCATCTAGCTTCCTATACATGATTTCAGGTTTGAGTCTCTATCAAGTAATTAAGAAACAAGTTTTTGCACTCTGGATGTACTTAACAAATTTGTAGTCCTTTAATCCCTCTGAAATCTGCTACATATGACATTTAAAATGTTTAAGTTTTCTGCAGTGAACACAATCATTTGATAAAGAATGATTAGATAAATGCTTTACCTTCTTTTTAATGACCCTATGCATTACACAATTTATTCATGCTCCCATGCCTCAATTTCCTCTCTGTCAAATTAGAGTAACAGTGTACCTGCTTATAAGCACATTATATAAATGAAAAAAACACACATTGAATTTAAAAGCCTATTATTAGCAACCAGTGAGTTGGGCATTAGTCCACTATAAAAATGAGAAAGTCCCAATGACCTGAGCAGAAGTAGCTTCCGACAAAGGACTAGAAAATACAGGCACAAGGAACAAAGGTGGGTCTGTAGTTACAAAGGCATGTTTCTGATGAGATTAAAAGAACATAAATTCCTTTCCATGTTGCCTGGTTGGTTGATATGAATGCACTGTTTTCAGGAAACTGACTAATTTTAGAGTTAAGTTTAATTACCTGGCACCTGATTTCATTCTGTTTGTCTTGGTATGTCAGGATGTAGTGCAAGAGCTTAGGCTAATACAAGGCTTCATATCTATATTGGTCAATGTTCACTAAAGAAGCAAATATGATACAATGAATAAAAAGGGATTTATTATATTTAGAGGTTGTTGTCTGGGTAATCCAACAATAGCTATAACATGACAAAGGCTGAAATTATAGCCTCATTCAGTCCATGGAGATGGGTGCTTCAACAGTCTCAATATGGTGTTAGAGTCCTAGAGAGTCCAAAAGGGCTGCTTGCCTTAAGGCTATGTTGTAAGTCTAAATAAGTAGGTTCTAATATCACAGAAAGAAAAAATGCTTCAGAAACAAGACAGCTGAATTAGTCTGTGAGGGAAGGGAAAGCAGGCAAAGAGCAAAATGCTCCTTCTTCCATATCTGTTTATGTGGACTCTCACAAGAAGGTGTGGACCAGATTTTGAGTGGGTTTTCTCATCTCAAATAATCTCACCAAGAAAATCACTTGCAAGAATGTCCAGAAACCTGTGTTTTAGTTGATTCTAGATGTAGTCAAGCTGACAACCAAGATTAACCATCATAGTATCTGCCATGTGTAAGGCTGTTAGATAGTGCTCTACCTCCAGATGGCAACTGTCTCTAATAGTAACATGAAGTGATTCATTTAAATATGAGAAGCATCATAAGCTATGTGATTTAGGTGTTTCCTATGTTTTATTGAATTTGTGGCCACTTGTCAGAAAATTTGGCTTTCTATTATTGTGAGTGAAAGCTGGTCTTTGATAATGTCAGCAGTATCTTTGTAGCTCAGTTGTCATGGAGTTGAGATAGTCTTAGAATGACTCTCTTACCCCAAGTGCTCTATGAAGTCCAATGATTTCTGCAAATATTCATCAACAGTATGACTCCGAATCTCTGTTTTTTTTTTATTTTCATGTGTTTATAAGGGTATGCAGGTGTATGTGTATGCAATTTGCATGGAAGCCTGAGGGTGAGGTCATGAATTTCACTCAATAGCTCTCCCACATTGTTTGAGGCAGGGTATCTCAGTCAAACACATAATACTATAGCTTTGGCCAACTTGCTCATCAGATTTTTTCCTCCAATTTCTGAGACTGAAATTGCAAATGAGCTGCTATACCCATCCAACATTTAAGTATATTCAGAGGATTTTAACTCTGGTCCTCTTGTTTTATAGCAATTATCTTAAATACTAAGCCATCTGAAGGCATAGCCACTAGAATAATAATGGCATGAACATCTTGGGAGTAACTAACTACTTTCTGATTGGATTTAACTTCTGTTCCACAAGATGAAACTCATTTTTGGCATCAATATCAGGCCTCCTCCAACAAGGCCAAGTTCCTAATCTTTTCCAAACAATCCTACTAACTTGAAACCAAGAACTCAAATATTTGAGTCTATGAGGGCGATTCTCATTTAAACAACCAAAGAGCCTAAAGAAGAGCATACCACTGTTGTACTGCCTAATGGACATAGAATTAAACTGACTCCTAATGGTCTACCATTATTCTAATAGATCAAGGCATCTCTCAATCCTCATTGAGAAGCCTCTATTTGCAGTAGGTGATGATTAGCACATAGACCCACAACTGGCCAAAGTACAGAGAATAAGAGACTATAGAATGTTCAACCATAAAGAGAAAATGTATTCCTCACACCTCCCTTCCCAAGGCTCAGGAATCATAGCCAAAAAGGGGGTAGAAAGATTGTAACAGACAAAGGCAGTAACTGGCTAAAAGGAATCATCTGGACACAGTAGAACATCTACACATGTGAACTCACAGCAGTTGAGATTGTATAAACAAAACCTGTATAAGCCCTAAACAGACCAAACCTTAGCACACAGAAGTGAATTGTGCACACAGTTCAACCACTAACCATGGAGCAATTGGCAATTTCCAGCTTCTGGGAAAGGAAGGGTAAGTTTTCTCTAAGAGTGTAGACCCTAATAATTTGACTGTGTTCCTGCGAAACTCCACACATCCAAGACTATTTGGGGCAGCCCAAATTGGCCTTGAATGACTTTTTTAAGAGGATACAAAGTTGGGTGGATATGGGAAGAATTAGAGGATAAATATGATAAAAAAAAAATATATTGTAAGAACCATGAAACTCTCAAAGAACTTTTAAAAAGTTAAGTAAATAAAAAGATAAAAGCACTGAGCCATCTTCTCAGCTCCTGGTTTTTATGTCTCATTTTCTATGCCCATTCTTTTCTTTCTGCTATAAATCAACAATGCTGATGACCATTATGACTGTTTCTTCAAATCCCCCTTAAGGTGTAGTTAAGAGTTTTCCTGCCTGGCCCACAGTCAGGACAAATCTCTCTTACCCACCAGTCCCACGGTCGCTCAGACCCAACCAAGAAAGCACACAGGAACTTATATTGCTTATAAACTGTATGGCCGTGGCAGGCTGCTTATTATCTACTTTTTTTATCTTAAATTAACCCATTTCTGTTAATCTATACTTTGCCACATGGCATGTGGCTTACTAGTGTCTTTACATGTTGCTTCTCATGGCGGTGGCTGGCGGTGTCTCTCCCCAGCCTTCCACTTCCTCGAATCCTCTTCTCTCTTGTCCCACCTATACTTCCTGCCTGGCCACTGGTCAATCAGAACTTTATTTACACAGAGCGGTATCCACAGCATTAAGGTTTATTTTTGTGCACACAATCTTGAATGAAACTTGGGTGGTAGGCTCATACTATTGGATCATACTCTATCTTCTGTGAACCATGTCCCTGGGGACTTAAAGAAAAACACAAACAATTTAAGCTGGGATATCAGTAGGTATATTAAATATTTTGCTGACAATAATCAAATGTTATTACTTCCTCCTGAGTCTGCAAGCCTCCTGCCATGCTGGTTTGGGAACCTCTCTCTCACACACACACACAAAAATGTTTTACCCCTCTTTTCTTTGCATTCCTGGACCTTGACTTCTTATTTGGAATGCTTTCTCTCAAGCATCCTTCTACTGATAAAGTATTTTATTAAGATGTTTTTCTAAGCAAGGCAGTTCTTTTTACAAGAGGAATCTTGAAGTTGACTAATAAAATATGTCCCTTTATGTGATTTGTGTAATATATATATATGATGCAAAAACTACATATTTAATCTAGTTCACAAATATTTACCCAGCTGTGAATAGGGTTTTCAGGACATTCAGAGAACTCAGTCATGGATGGAGCCACAGCAAAACTCAGCTATTTTTAGCCATGGCCAAGACAAGGTCAAAGAAGCCAAAGAATATAGAATTTAAGAGAAAGTGTTCTGAGAGTTTAGTTTCAGATGAACTTTACTTTATGAGATCTAAGACAATGATTTAAATTTTTTTCTAATTCCCCATTAAATTTAGAAGTAGCTGGTTTTAAGTCAATGAAACCAAATAGGCTATTTAGAAATACAAGGAGAATACTAAAGGTTAAGTCTCATCCAGGGACACTTTGTTATAACTGTGAGCTTTGCACTCAGTAAAAGTGAATGATTTCTAAAAGACTAGAGTTTTGCCATATGTAATTTCTAGGCCTACATCTGGCATATGTAAATTCCATGATTCCTAGACCTCTATGTAT
This sequence comes from Onychomys torridus, assembly GCF_903995425.1. Lineage (NCBI taxonomy): Eukaryota > Metazoa > Chordata > Mammalia > Rodentia > Cricetidae > Onychomys > Onychomys torridus. The sequence goes on from NC_050448.1 coordinate 13,810,660, forward strand.
ATTAATAAGACAAATTATAATGATGATTACTTAAGTAAAATGCACATATTTTTTTAAAGGGTAATGGGGGTAAGAGACAGAGACATTTTCTTCAGTGATGCAACCACTGTTAATTGCCAATGCTTTTGTAAATAATGCCTTATCCATGTTCATCAGTGCTGTAAACAACCTAATGAAATCATTGGGTCATGAAAAAGGGAGGAGATGAGCAGAACATGAGGGTAACAAAAGAGGATAGTAGAGTGAATGCAATTGAAATGCATTATGTATACTATGAAGAGTCACAATGAAATCCATTCTCATGGGTAATTAATATATGATAATAAAACACTTAAATAGTAATTATGCTTACAAGAAAAGAAGAGGCCACAAGTTCTGTTACCCCAATCCCCATGTCCCAGCATTTGCCCGGCAATCCCAGGTTTCTGAGGATACAGAAATCACAGGACTGTTTCATCTTTTCCTGACCTTTTCTTTTGCACTCCTTTGTTTACCAATTTTTCTTTCTACTATAGTTTAGTAGTATTTTTAATTTGTCTTTTTTTTGTATTTTTAAAAAATCTTCTTCATATATTTACCTACTTTTATTATTATTTTTCAGTGTTGGGCAATATTTCTTCATTCCCTTTTTTTTTGGTGTGTGTGTATGTGTATCCTCATGTGGTTTTCCCTTATTATTATAGTATACTTTTAGTGGTGTTTTAATTTGGGTTATGGAGAAGAAAAGGTTTATTTCACTCACAGTTCCATATCAAAAGTTCGTCATCAAAAGCAGTGAGAGCAGGAACTCAAGCAGGGCAGGAACCCGGAGGCAGGAGCTGATAGGGAAGGGATGGAGGAGTGCTGCTTACTATCATGTTCACCGCAGCTTGCTTAGCCTGCTTTTCTTATTATTACTATTGAAAATAGATTATTTTCTCATACAATATATCCTGATTATAGTTTCTCATCCTTCTGCTTCTCCCAATTCCTCCCCACCACTCTCCTCCTGATCCACTCCCTTTCTGTCGCTCATTAGAAAGGAACAGGCTAAGAGATAGCAACCAAACATGACAAAATAAAATAAGATGAGGCAAAAACTATCATATCATCATATCAAAGTTGGACAAAGCAGCCCAACAGGAGAAAAAGAGTCCAGAGCCTGCAAAGGTGTCAGAGACCCACTTGTTCTCATAGTCAGGAGTCCCAGAAAAATACTAAGCTAATGGCTGTAATGTAGAGGACCTGGTACTCATTGCTTCAGCCTCCATTGACTAATACCTGCCTTGCCTTGCTCTCCTGGTGTCCTGCACTCCCTTTGACAATCTTTCCACCTCCCATTCTTCAGAGTTCCCTGAGCTCCGAGAGCAGGGATTTGATGGAGACATCCAATTTAGACTCTGTCTCCACATAATGTCTGGCTGAGGGCCTCTGCATTTACTCCCATCTGCTAAAAGAGGAAGCCTCTCTGGTGATGGCTGAACTGATCTGTGAGTATAGCAGAATATCATTAGGAATCATTTTATTGATTTATTTTATCCCAGTCCTGTTTGGTTTTACTCTAGGTCTCTGGACTATCTAGACTCTGGTTCTTGGTTATTCAGGCAGTGTTCAGTAAGGGTTTCTTCTTGTGGATTGGGCCTTTGGTCAAATCAGATGTTGGTTGGCTACCCCCGCCCAGTTCTATACCACCATTGCTCTAGCATATTTTGCAGGCAGGACAGATTGTAAGTCAAAGGTTTTATGGCAAGTTTGGTTTCTCTTTTGGTAGCCTGTAGAGTACCTTCCCACACCAAAGAGACTAGAATGTAAGGGTGAAGAGTCCATGTAGGCACCACCTTGACTTCTTCAAGTTCAGTGAGATGTATGGATGTTGTTCTTGGCAATGGGGTCCCCTGTCAGTTTGTGGTGAGCAAACTTTTGTCTTAGTATCACCCTGGACTATTTGGAGATTTCAGTGGTACCTATAGATGAATGCTTTTCTGTGTCCCACCCAGTCTGTAGCTGCTCCCACCCAAGTAAACACATGGAGGCTTATATTTATTAAAGCTGCTTGGCCATTAGCTCAGGCTAACTACTGACTATCTCTTACATTTAAACTCATCCCATTTCTGTTAATCTATATATTGTCATGTGTTCCATGGCTTTACCTGTGTGTCATTACATGCTGCTCTCTGGACAGCAGGCTGGCAACTCCTGACTTAGCCTTCCTCGTCCCAAAATTCTCCTTGTCTGCTTATCCCACCTATACTTCCTGCCTGGCTACTGGCTAATCAGCATTTTATTAAACCAGTGTACAAAAGCATTATCCCACAGGAGATATCCACACACTTTGGCCAAGAACTCAACTGAATGCAACTCAGACCTGCCACTGGATGCCTTGCCTGGCTGTAGATGGTCTTTTGAGACACCTTATTGCTTATTACTAGGAGTATTCATTAGGATCACCTTTATAGATTCCAGGAAATTTTCCCTGACCCACATCCCAAATGCCATCTAATTTTAACCATCTCTCCATGCAATCTTTTCCTCCATCCAACCCCCAATTGTTCCTCCTGCTCCCATCCCAACCTACTCCCAGTCCACCCATAAAAATCTAATTTCTGTTTTGTCGTCCCAGAGACATTCCTGTGCCCTCCCCCATGCACTTCCTCTTTACCTAACTTCACTTGGTCTATGGATTATAGTTTGGTTTTCTTTTACTTAATGACTACTACCCACTTATAATTGAATACATATCATATTTCTCTTTCTGGATCTGGGCTACCTCAGGATGAATGTTTTCTTGTTGCATCCATTTGCCTACAAATTTCATGATGTGATTGTTTTTAACAGCTGAGTAATACTCTATTGTATAAATATATCATATTTTATTTATCCATTTTTCAGTTGAGGGACATCTAGGTAGTTTCCAGTTTCTGGCTATTATGAAAAAGGCTGCATTGAACATAGTTGAGCAAGTGTCCTTGTGGTAGGATGGAGTGTCCTTTGTGTATATTACCAAAAGTGGAATAGCTGGGTCTTGAGATAGATTGATTCCCAGTTTCCTGAGGAACTACTATACTGGTTTCTATAGTAGCTTACAAGTTTGTACTTCCACCAACAATGGAGGAGTGTTCCCCTTGCTCTATATCCTCAATAGCATGGGCTGTCACTTGTGTTATTGTTCTTAGCCATTCAGACAAGTGTAAGATGGAATCTCAGTGTTGTTTTGATTTGTATTTCCCTGCTGGCTAAGGATGCTGAGCATTTCTTTAAATGTCATTTGAGCTTCCTCTATAGAAAATTCTCTATTTAGATCTGTATCCCATTTTTCAATTGGATTATTTGGGATTTTTCTTTATCTAGTTTCATGAGTTCTTTATATACTTTGGACATTAGCCCTCTATCAGATGTGGGGTTTGTGAAATTTTTTTCACATTCTGGAGGCTGCCACTCTGTTCTATTAATGTTGTCCTTTGCCCAATTATCAGGTGTCCATATGTGTTTGGGTTTATGTGTGAGTCTTCAGTTTAATATTATTGATCAAAGTGTTTATTTTTGTGATATTGATGAAGGTGTTTTTATGCCAAAACTATGCAGTTTTCATTACTATAGCTCTGTAATATAACTTGAAATCAGGGATGGTGTTATCTCCAGCAGTTCTTTCATTGTTCAGGGCTGTTTTAGCTATCCTGTGTTTTTTGTTTTTCCCTATGAAGATACGTAAAGAATACTCTTAGAAGTTTGATGGGGCTTGCATTGAATCTATAGTTTGCTTGTGGTCAGAAGGCCATTTTTAGTATGTTAATCCTTCAAATGAATGAACATGGGATATTTTTCCATCTTCTGAAATCTTCTTCAATTCTTCTCCAAATCTTTCAATTTTTTTGTCATAGGAATCTTTCACTTGCTTGGTTAAAATTACCCCAAGATACGCTATATAATTGTGAAAACTATTGTGAAAGATGTTGTTTCCCTAAGTTCTTTCTCAGTCCCTTTGTCATTTGTATTTAATTAATCTTCTACCCAGCCTCTTTGCTGAAGGGATTGGTCAACTGTATGAGTTCTCCAATGGAATTTTTAGGGTCACTCATGTATACTATAAAAGCATCTTCAAATAATGATGCTTTGACTTATTTCTTTCTGATTTGTATCCGCTTGATCTCCTTCAGTGGTCTATTATTCTAACTAAAACTTCAAGTACTATACTGACATTTGAAGTATGGAGAGAATGGACAACCTTGTCTTATTCCTGATTTTAGTGAAATTGCTTTGAGATTCTCTCCATTTAATTGTATGTTGGCTATAGGATTGCTGTAAATTGCCTTTATTATGTTTAGATGTGTCCCTTGTATCCCTAATCTCTCCAAGACTTTGATGATAAAGGCGTGTTGGATTTTGTCAAAGGTCTTTTCTGCATCTAATATGATGATCATATGGATTTTTTTTTCTTTCATTTTATTTATATGGTGGATTTCATTGACTGGTTTTTGTATGTCGAACCATTACTGCATTTCTGGGATGAAGCCTTCTTGATCATGATGGATGCTCTTTCTGATGTGTTCTTGGATTCAGTTTGCAATTATTTTATTGAGTATTTTTGCATCCTTAGTTTGTTGTTGTTTTTTGTTTGTTTGTTTTTTGTTTTTTGTTTGGAAGAATTTTAGTGAGTGCTTCTATTTTATTAGAGGTTATAGGTCTATTTATATTGTTTATCTAATCTTAATTTAACTTTGCTAAATGGTATATATTGAGAAAAGTATTTCTTTCAGATTTTCCAATTTTGTGGCATACAGGTTTTTAAGTATGTTCTTATGATTCTCTGAATTTCCACAGTGTCTGTTGTTATGTCCCCCTTTTCTTTCCTGATTTTGTTAATTTGGATATTCTCTCTTTGCCTTTTTGTTAGTATGGATAAGGGTTTGTCTATCTTGTTGTTTTTTTTTTTAAGGAACCAACTCTTTGTTTCATGGATTCTTTCTTTCTATTTGATTGACTTCAACCCTGAGTTTGATTATTTCTTACCTTCTATTCCTCTTGGGTGTGAATCCATTTTGTTCTAGACCTTTGGGTGTGCTGTGAAGTTATTAGTGTGAAATCTCTCCAGTTTTTTTTTTAATGTATGCACTTAGTTCTTGCTATGAACTTCCCTCCTAGAGCCACTTTCATTGGGTATGCTGTGTATTCATTTTCATTGAATTCTAAAATTGTTAATTTCTTTCTTTATTTCAGTCTTAACCCATTTTTTTAATTCAGTTGGGAGTTGTTCAGTTCCCATGAGTCTGTAAACTTTGTTGTTTATATTATTTTGTTGATATCTAGCCTAATCCATGGTAGTCTGAAAGGATACAGGGGGAGTTACTTCAATTTTCTTGTATCTGTTGCAACTTGCTTTGTATCTGTAGTGGTTTGAAAAAAAAATGCCTCCTAAAGGAAGTGGCACTATTAGGAGGTGTAGCTTTGTTGAAGTGAATACAGCCTTGTTGGTTGAAATGTGTCATTGTGGAGGTGGGTTTTGAGGTTGCATATATGTTCAAGCCATACCAACTGTCTCAGACCACTTCCATTTACCTGGGGATCATAGATATTGGATTCTCAGCTCCTTTTCCAGCACCTACCTGCACACAATCATGTTTCCCACAATGATGATAATGGAATAAACCTCTGAAATTATAAGTCATCCAATTAAATGTTTTCCTTAAAAAGAGTTGTTATGGTCATGGTGTCTCTTCATAGCAATAGAAAACCTAACTAAGATAGTGTCTGAATATTTAGTCAAGTTTGAAGAAACTTCCATGAAGTGCGGAGAAGATATATTATTTTGTGTTTGTGTGAAATGTTCTATAAATATCTGTTAGGTTCATTTGGTTTGTAATATCTGTTAGCTTCAGTACTTCTCTGTTTATTTTTTTGTCTTGATGACATGTCCATTGGTGAGAGCAGTGTGTTGAAATCTCCCACAATTAGTGTATAGGGGTCAATATGTGATTTAAGTTGTAGTAGTGTTTCTTTTACAGAAGTAGGTGCCTTGGTTTGAGGCATAGACATTAAGAATTGAAATGTTAGCTTGGTGGTGGTGGCACATGCATTTAATAACAGCACTTGGGAGGCAGAGGCAGGTGGGGCCAGCCTGGTTTACAGAGCAAGTTCCAGGATAGCAAGGGCTACACAGAGAAACCCTGTCTTGGAAAAACTAAAATAATAATGTTGGAAGATTCAGGGCCTGCTCTGATAAAACAGCTGGTTTCTGGTGAAGACATAGTGCTCTGGCTGTTGCTGATTTTTTTTTTATGCTGTCATCTAGACATCTGGGTTTGGGATGAGTATAAGTCTAGGTGCTGATTTCTGGGTTTGTCTTTGTTGGGTGGGTGTTTTATTTCTTGATTTCTGTTTTTTCTCTGGATTTTCAGAGAGTATGATGACTGTGTGTTGCCTGTTTAACTGGCCTGCTCAGCTGGTGTGTTCATGAGAAATACCTGCTGGTATTAGAGCCTGGAGTACAGCTATGAGTTGGAGGAGGGAGGTTAGGAGGGAATGTTCTATGGAATGCACAGGAGATTTGTGCAGGGGGGAGAGAGGATACAATTGGTGATCTTTTGAAGTGCTAAGGATGAAACTGAGTGATTAGGTCTGGGGAAGAGAAAGAATGGAAAAAGTTGAGGCCTTCTGGCAGGTCTGCTAGTAGGCATGGCCTGTGGTTGAGCAGTAGGTACCTGATTTCATTGGAGGCTGGGATACAGTGATGAGTTGGGGTGGGGGATAGGAGGAGATGGTCTGTGAGATCCACAGGAGATGAAGGAGGAGGGAGGCTGCAGCTGATGTTCTATTGCAGCTTTAGGGACAAGGCTGGAGGATTAGGACTTGGAGAACAGTGTGTTCATCCTCCTTTTTTTACCAAAAAAACAGAGCTCTGGAAAACCTGCCTTTTACAGTATTTTTGTTAGCATTCAGACATTTACACTGGCCTGAGCTTAGGGAGAGACCAAGCAACAGCAGGACACCTCATCATCAGCATGCAACATTGTGGCTACTGCTGCCAAGAGTTGCACACTCTCCCTATGCAAATGCACTCCATCCCCTTATAAAATGCAGAAAGGAACAACTTGAGGCCTCCAGACCCTGTTCCCTGAGAATCCCACATGGATATGCATACTTCCCTCTTGATCTCTCTCCTTGTTTTCCTGTCTCTACTAATCACACCCTGCTGTATATTTCTTCTGTACCTTCCTCCAATGACAAATTCAAACTATCCCTAATCAAACAATTAATCAGCTGTTATTACAGGCCTACCAACCACTAGCCACAGAGCCATAGGCACATGATACCAAATACACCTTGATGGTAAGGACCAACAGAACCCCAAAGATGTCTATGCACCCAGGTGACAGGAAGCAGTCTAAAAGAGAATTGACATCCCCACCCATTTCACCACCACCTTCCTATTTGCTCTTCTTCTATAATAAAGCAAAGGGAGGATTGTTAGCATTCAGGCATTTACACCCACATGCCCTCAAGGAGGGGCAGAGGGACATCAGGATGCAGCAGCAGCAGCAGCATGCAACACTGTAGCTACTGTGGCCATGAACTGAGCTCACTCCCTATGCACATGGGCTAAATCCCCTCATTAAAAGCAAGCACCTTCGCCCTCAACCCCTCTTTCTCTGCTCTCACTCAGAGGCTGCGTCTGCACTCACTGGCTCCCCAATAAACTTCTCATGTGCGTTCTGTTGCATGGTGTGACTTTGTGGTGCTCCTTGGCTCCAACCCACCAAGGTACCTTCCACCATTAAATCATTGCAGTTTTAAAGAACTTTACTGGTATATTTGTGTTCTTTAAAGAGGGTTTAATGTTTTATTCTCCTTTATTTCTGTCATTGATTTTTTAGGGGGTTCTAGATAAGACTATAAAATATATTAGCTACTGAAAATGAAAAATTTAATGTGAAGCTTCATGGCTTCCATTTTGAATGCCAATTCTAACTGTATATAAGTTTATTAAGTTGTATAGTCTTTGGGTCTAGTTAATTTTGTATTTGGTGTTTTTATTTCAAGGACTTTAAATATAAAGTAAAAAAATAAAATGAAACATATATATATAGTAATTAGGTGAATTGAAAAAACATGATTCAGGCCAGCACTCGGGAGGCAGAGCCAGGCGTATCTCTGTGAGTTTGAGGCCAGGCTGGTCTACCAAGTGAGTTCAAGGAAAGGAGCAAAGCTACACAGAAAAACCCTGTCTTGAAAGAACAAAAAAAAAAAAAAAAACACCACAATTCAAACAAAGTTCCTTGTTACAATTTATCAATTTTGATTATGATCTTCACAGATGATTATTTTCATTTAATTTTTTCTAGTGTCTTCTTTTCTAATCTTATTGTAACATTATTCTGCCTCTTTTTCTTTATCTTCTTACTTGCTTAACCTTGCATCTCTTCTAGTTGCCCCTGCCCCCTCCTTTACCTCTCCCATTTACCATTTCTGCATTTACCTTGAATAATTATCAACTCAGTGCACATTCCACCTTTGCTTTGCCACTAGCTGATATGCACTAATCAATGCTACAGTGATAATGTTGCACTGATGTCAAGTGTGTTTCTCTGAGTGATACTTGAGATGGAGGCCTCTCAGAGTAGGCTATTAAATGAGAGACCCCAAAATTAAAATGGAAGAGACATCTAAATCAACACACATAAATCATATTGCTGCAACAGAAGAAACATGAAAATGCAAGGCAACCTGACTCCTCCAAGAAGACCATAATTTCTCAGTTCCTGAATTAAAATAAACTGAAATGGGCCAAACAGCACACCAAGATTTTAAAAGTTCATTAGTAAAAATGGTCAATGACCTCAAAGAGGATACAAATAAGCAGAAGTTTGAATTAAAGAATAATTCTAGGATCTAGAAAAGAAGGCTAGCAAGATAGGGGGAAAGGTAACAAAATGTTTAGAAATCAGCAATTTGGACAAAAAAGACAGTAAGATGGTAGAGAGACTAAGCAATGAAATTTAGACTTTGGAAAGAAATAAATAGTAATGTTCATTAACCAGGCAAGATATAGAATACTGGAGATGAAGGACAAGGTTAAGGCAATATTGCATTCAAACATAAATAAAGAAAAACAAACTGTAGCTAGAGAGTTTCTCTCTAGCTCCCACCAAGCCCACTTATAAAATAGATATACAGATGCTTATATTATTTAAACTCTTAGACCTAATGGCTCAGGCTTCTTGCTATCTAGTTTCTATATCTCAAATTAACCCATATCATTAGTCTATAAGTTGCCACGTGGCTCGTGGCTTACCAGTACCTTACTTGTCATGGCAGCTGCAGGCAGTGTCTCCCTGCCTCAGCCTTCCACCTCCCAGAATTCTTCTCCTCCTTGTCCCACCTACCCTATCCTTCCTGCCTGGCTACTGGCCAATCAGTGTTTTATTTATCAATCAATCATAGCAACATATATTTACAGCATACAGAACATCCCACAGTAAAAAACCTAAAAAATTAGTGAACATAACATCAAAAAACTCAGGGATATGACGAAGAGACCAAAACTTAAAGGTACATGGTGAAGTAGAGAGAGAATATAAGAACTAAAGGCATGGAGATTCTATTCAATGAAATTACAGCAGAACATTCCCCAACCCAGATAAAGGACTGAATACTCAAGCACAAGATGTATTCATATTTCCTAATGTAAAAGGAAAGAGTCTTCATGACACACTACAGTTGAGATGTCAGGAATACAAAGCAAAGAAACAGCATGAAAACATTTAAAGATAAGCAGCAATTCACAAGCAAATACATCAAAGTAAGACCAAATAATATAAAAGCAAAGTAGTCAATGAAATAATAACTTTCAACCAAAATGCTAATATTTGGCAAAGCTACTTTTAAACATTGACAGAGGGGTAAAAAGACATTTCAAATCAAGCACAAATGGCATTTACATCTTGGCAGTAATCAAGCCATCTAACTGAACTTAAGACCCACCCAAGAAGAGAGAAACCAGGCCTAATAACCCTTAACTGACTGACTTAGGCTGCTAAGGTCATGAACCTTAGAAAAGAACCTATCACCACCGCTTTACTAAATCAACATAATTGCTAACTTAATTCTAAATACTTATTCTTATACCCACAGATAAGAGTACCTCTCACCACCCTTCATCAGTGAAGCATCTCTTTGCAACAGAGACCATTACCGAAAACCATGACTGGTCAAAACTCAGATAACAACTGATTGTTTGGGTGATTAGCCACAGTGGATACATTTACAAGACAACTCTTGCATCTAAGACTCAGGGAACATCATGAGAGAGGGCATGCAAAATTAGGCTGGTTGGTGGTATTGCACAACTATAATCCCAGCACTTGGGAGGCAAAGGCAGGCAGAGCTCTGTGAGTTTGAGGCCAGCCTGGTCTACAGAGTGAGTTCCAGGACAGCCAGAGCTACACAGAGAAACCCTGTTTAGAAAAACAAAACAACAACAAAAATATTGTAAGACCATAAATTTGCTGTGAGATTGTGTCTCCTAGAAATGACAGGGAAGCTTCACCCAAGATATTCAAAAACATGACAGCCTAAACAAGGACACCATTAATAATGATGCTAATGTAGAAGAGGGGATTATCCTGTGACCTCACCTCTAGACAAAGAGTAACAAGCAACTACAGACAGCTGAAAGAAAATTAGCTCTTAATTGTTAATCTAACACCAATTGGTCATTCCTAAAATCATATACATACAAGCAACACTAAATGGATTCAACAGGTTTTATTTATATACTTATGCAATATGTGTAACAACAACAATTAGAGAAAAAGAGTCTATGAATTTGATATGGAGGTAGAAGAGGTTACAGGGAGGAGAAGTGGGAAAATGTTGTCATTATATTAAGACAGCTTTGATCATGATAACACAGCAAAGAAGCTTTTAAAAATCTAATTTCTAAGAGTTTAAAAAAAAAACAGTAATGGACTTAACAACAACAAATTTTCAATGCTGGAGAAAAGAAGATACCTGAAGATTGAAACACCTCCCAAACTCATGGATTGGTGAAATTAATATAATGAAATGACTATTTTGCCAAAAGCAACCTATGTATCCAATGTAATCCCCGTTATATCTCAATGACTTTTTTTATAGAAATAGAAAAGCAATCATTTTAAAAATCATATGAAAACACGAAACATATCAAAGAACCAAAGCAATCCTAAAAAGGAGAATTGTTTGAGACATTCCAGTAACTGATCTCAAAGTATACTATAAAGCCATAGGAACAAAAACAACATGCTACAGAAAAAACAGCAACAACAACAAAAATCAGACACTTAAACTAGTGGAATACAATAAAGGACTGAGAAGTGAAACCATACATGTATAGTCATTTAATGTTGGACAACAGTATCAAAACCATACATTGGAAAAGTGGATTATTAATAAGTCTTTTATAAACAGGGAAATTTAATTTTTAAAAATTTTTATCTGAACTGCTCCCAATGTTATTATATTCCCATAGACTGGTGTACCTGAGTCATCACTAGAGAAGTTTATTTTGCAGTGAATGATGAATTAGTACAGAGATGTACAACTGGTCAACATTCAGAGAATTATAGATAGTGGTGTGTTCAGTTCTAAATGGGACATATATATCACAGTCCCTCCAAGAAAGGATTGAGGATCATTGTGAAAGAGGGGCAGAGAGACTGTAGGAGTTAGAGGGAGTGGACATTTGCAGCAACAGTAACTGTGAGAGATGGATGTGCAGTCACATATATAAACTCACAGTGGATGTGACTGTATCTACAAGACCTGCACAAGACCAAACCATCCAAAATTCCAGTATGTATGGGGGAGAGGGTCAAGAAGTCCCATGTCTTGCTGAAGAGCTATTGGCAGTTGATGGCTACTAGGAGGAGGAGAGTTAGTTTTCTTAGGAAGAAGGTTCTGAGAAGCTACCCAAGGTTCAGCATATGGTACCACACACATAAGTATCCAGGCAGCACTAAATGGACTCAATAGGTATTAAACTTTAAGAAAGAGAGAATAAGGAGCAGACAAAGTCCCGAGTGAAAGTGTATTATTGTCATGTGCATGAACATGTCAAGGACCCCAATGCCTCAGACCCATGGGACTGGCAAGGCTTTCCCTAGGTCAGGCTCAGAGGAACAGCAAATGGCATGTGACAAATGATTGAATTTTAGCTAAATCCAGTGTATGCAGAAACTATCAACCACAGCTTTCTTTTCCTGGATGACTGTGAACAGAAACTGCTCCATATAGAGACCTCCTACATAGATTAGCTAATCTGCTTCCTCCTCATTCATTTGTATACAATAAACCTACCTCCTCACTCACTGTTCTATAACAAACACACTGAGTTCCCAGGCTCTGGAGCATCTTCATGACAGCGAATGACCCACCCAATCCCAGATTTTCTGTAAGTGTGTCTGTGTGTCTTTCCTTTCTTCATTCCCTGATCACTGAGTCAGGTCAAACCCAAAATCATGTAGGCTGTGGCAAGAGAACACATGAAATTGGGAAGTAAAAGTGGTGAAGGAATATGAGAGGAATTGGAGGGGACAGAATGGGGAGTAGACTTGATACAAACACACTATGCATATATATTAGATATTAAATATAAAAATATATGAGATGTCTTAAAATACCAAGTATATATCCACACTATTACATACACACACACACACACACACACACACACACACACACACACACACACACACACCCTTACTTCCAAGATCTGAATTTGGAGCCCAATGCCAAATTGTTCTATGCTTTTCTATCTCCTGTATCACTTAGGATGCTCAAATTGTTCTGGTACTTGTAAACACACCCCCACTTCCTTTTCTGTTAATCCAAACACTGGATGGTTGGTATATATTCTGCCTCCACAGACCATATTCAATTCTTACCATTGACATCATGGTTACTCTTCAGCTCTCTTGCCTCTGAAGCAGTTTCTGTACTAGCAGCTCATCCTAATGTCAATATGTTTCAAGTTTCATGGGATCTTTAGGCTACCAAAAACATTTAGTAGAGTGCCTTGCTCACAATGGTGCATCGTAAATGTTGAATTAAATTTTAGCTCATAGGGCACAATGTAAGGTCATATAAAACTTAAAGTGTGGCCCACAGAAGACTCCTGACCTTCCAGCTGTTGCAACACTGACATTTTCCTAATATTTTCTGTGTTTAAGTGTTGTCTTGTAGGTGTTTGGCAAATTTTTAAACTTCAAGATCTTATTTATTATTTAGCTTCTATGGAGATTGTTAATTGATGTGAACACATTTATCCTATTATGTTTGGCTCAATTTTGCTTCATATTGGAAACCTATTTCTCTGATTAGATGAAAGAAAACTAATCTATCCACGGAGATGACTAATGCCTCAGATAAAGGATGACACCATGCCTGGACAGCTGTAAAATTCCATTGTTGCATTCCATCTCCTCATAGAACATTTAGGGAAATGAATGGAAATTTGCTCAAAAGGAATATTTTATCACATACTTGACATTTAATAAAACAATAAAATAAATTGAAATTCTAGTTATTTTTTTAAAAACTGACCAGAACTTCAACACCAAAATACTGATGAACAAAAAACAAGGTTTAGAGCGAAGGTCTTTGAGAATTCTCTCATGTAACATTTTTAAGTTAGGTTTCCTTAAGGTTCTGAGAGAAAGGTGCTATTCTAACTTCATGAATTTCTATGAAGATGTTACATTTAAATCTGGCAAAATTGATCCACAAAATATCTTGCAAATTTAATTAATTTTTAAGTACAATTATAATACATTTCTTTTAAGAGTTTATTTAAATTTACAGACTAACTAAATTGTATTATTTTCATTTCTTTTTAATTTTTGAAATTAAAATGTAATTGCATTATTTTCTTCTTTCCTCTCCCAACCCTTTGCTCTCTCTCAAATCATAGCCTCTGGCTTTGCATGTGCATATGTTTATGGAGGTATGTGCATGTGAGTGTTGGGGCACGTGGAGATCAGAGGCATTAGAGCTCCGTGGAGCTGGAGTTACAGGTGGTTGTAAGCCATGTGACATGGTTGCTGGGAAACAAGCTAGGGTCCTCTGGAAGAAAATTACTTCTAACCACTGAGCCGTCTCTCCAACCCTTCTTTTCATTTCTTAAACTGACAAATACAAATATTAACAGCATATTTTCCAAATGAGCCAAGCATCGACTGGTCAGAACACCTCAATTTATTAATATATTCTTTATCAGGGTTCTCCAGAGAAGCAGTCCCATCGATACATTTATAAAAAGGCTGACACTGTCTGTCTTTCACCACCCCACAGTCCAGATAGCTACAGTCTCAGTATGAAACCATGCATTATAACCAGCAGATCAGAAGGCAGACTCTCAAAAGACCTCTTGGGCAGAGAGAAAACCAAACATTTCTGAAAGTCAAAAATACCACATCCTTTTCCCTGGTGTGCAAGACATTTACTTTTTTGGTTATGTTTTGCTTTAATTTATGAGAATGATTCCTTGCCTCATTATTGAGTTACTGAAGCATTCATAAATGCAAGTCAGACACTGAGTAGATGATGGTAAAAGTGGGGAAAAAATAAACCAAATGAAATTTAGCTTAATTATGCATTAAAATGTGCTTATGAATGCACAGTTCAAACACAAAATACATTATGTATGAGACTGAGTTACATTACTACTTTGATGTCAAAACCAAAATGTCCCAGAGTTCACAGGTGGGGTTGTTATTAAACACAAAAACTCCAAGACTGATTATTCTTGATAATAATTACATTTTAAATTTATCATAACTTTTATGAAAAAAATCCTATTTTCCACCTAAATCTTTGACTGCTATAATCTGTGACTACATATATTTTATTAAAGTTACATGCCATGATTTTAAATCAACAGTCTCTAAATCTTGGGGAACAGCTATCTCTTAGCGATCTCTGGAAATCTGGGGTTGTCACAATTACTTCATTTTCATGTCAATGCAACAAAATACCTGGCGAAGCAACTCAGTGAAGGGAGAGTGTACTTAGGCTCACAGCTCAAGTACACAGACTATCACAGTGCTGTGCTGGCTAGTTTTATGTCAGCTCGACACACATATAGTCATTGGGGAAGAAGGAACCTTAATTGAGAAAATGTCACCACCAGACTGGCCTGTGGGTAAGCCTGTGGGGAATTTTGTTGAGTTATGATTGATGTAGGAGAGTCCAGCTCTCTATGGGAGGTGCTACCCCTGGGCTGTTAGTCCTGGGTGCTATCAGAAAGCAGGCTGAGCAAGCCATGAGGAGCAAGTCAGTAAGCAGCACTCCTCAAATTTCAAGGCCCACCTCCAGTGGCCTTGAAGCAGGCCAAGCAGGTTCCACAGATCTGTCTAACCTGTGACCCATGCAGCTAAGAAGAGATATGAATGTACCCAAATGCAAAATCATCAGTTTATTTAAGGCATTGTAGCAGTTTTTGCATTTTTATTTTACATTTCAATTTATCTCAGTAGGGAGAAGGTACATATGTCACAGTGTGAATAGGGAGTCAGAACTTGCAGAAGTCATTTTTGCCCTTCTACCCTGTGGGTTCCAGGAATGAAACACAGGTCATTAGGCTTGATGGCAAGCACTTTTACCTCCTGAGCTAGCTTACTGGCTTTGCAATATTTTTAAACAAGTCTATTGTGCAGTTCTCAAAGATCAACTTTATAGACAAAAGCATCATGCCTCAGTATGAATGGAGACCCCTGTATGACCTCCCCAAACCAACCTGGGACCCAGCCTGTGAGAAACAGTTCCTTTTCAAGACAGCAGGGATTAGGGGTCTGGCATCAGACTTCCATGTGCTAGGTAACTTTCAAATGTTGTTTTAGTAAATGGCAAACCTCAGTTTGCAGAAGAGGACTGCAGCTCTTTTAGGGGTCCAGGTGGCTTGAACCCGTGGAGGCTGGAGATTGTACTCCCAGGGAAGGAAAAAAGACTGCAGGGTGAGAGGGTTTTAAAAGCAAAAAGGGCCAGCAATCATTTGTAGTCCTTCATTTAAGGCATTAAATGAAAGAATATACTTATTCATTCATTAGCTATTCATTATCTAAAAATTGCCACAAAATTTGCATCTTAACACACACTTATCTTAGAAAATGGATGTGGGTCAGTAATCAGGGCACAAGCTATTCAATTGTTTTAAGAACATATGGTAAATGGTCATTTATTTAAAAAAAATAAGCTGGTGAACATCAGTAAGAAAATCAAGTCTGCACAGCTGAGTCATGGCTTGCCTACTTCTCAAGCCCAGCTCTCCTCTATAGATGTAGCGCTCTCAGGAATTTCCCCTTCCCCCCAAATCTAATCTGTGATAATGAGTGACCCAGGAAGTATTTCTCATCCCAGCCACACAGCCCTGTGTTGTAGAAGCTTTGTTCTGGGTATCATGAACAGAAGTCCAACTTCTCCATCTCCGGGGCTCCACTCAGGATCAGAGGCTGTGCCCCATGCACACTAGATGGAGAATGTGGAGGCCACACATGAGGGACAAGATGAGAAGCCCAAGGCTGCTTCTCCTTCCTCTGTGAGAAGGGTTCAGCCCCAGGTCTGCTCAGTGGTTTTGAGGTCAGAAGCAAGGGGCTAACTGAGAACTGACTGTCGGAACACAGAAAGTTCCATGTTTAAGTGGTTTTGATGAGGATGTGGCTTAAGAATCGGAAGGACTGAGCACCCCAAGTTGGCTCCATGTTCCCTGCCACTTGTTCTCTCACTTTGCCACCCAGATCAGAAAGGCTGTGACAGTGAAGCCCAACGGTAGCCATGTAACTGGAGATTTCCTGTGTCCCAGCCTGCCAGAAGACGGGGCAAACCTCTCCCACCCACATCCCCCAAATAAACACACAGAGACTTATATTACTTGAAAAACTGTATGGCCATGGCAGGCTTCTTGCTATCTGTTCTTATATTCTAAATTAACCCATTTCCAAAAATCTGGTATTTATACCTTATTAGTTTTCACTTAACTATGAAATGTGATTTATTAAGCCATAAATGTTCCTCACTCCCTGTATATTACATAGTCAACTTCGTATTTCAGTTTGATCATAACCAAGATACCTTCTTTCATTTGTTCTACATTTATAAAACTAAAAAATAAGCATATCTTTTATATTAACATTAACCTGAAACTGTACTACATGAAAATTAAGGTCCTTGGTAGGAAAATCAGCAGCAATCCAGCAATTAAATTATCACTGGTCAGACACAAACTTTAAAGAATACAGAGTATGCTGATAAGGAAGGATAAGGAGAATTCCTCAAAAGAGTGTCAAAAGATTACCACAGTTTCAACATATTCCACATTGCTGTGTGGAAGCAGCCATGGTCCCCAAACCATTTCTCTGCATGAAAACATGGAGTTATTTCCATTCAGAGAGATGATTCAACTTTTTTTTTAAAGATTTATTTATTTATTATGTATACAGTGTTCTGCCTGCATATATGGCTGCAGGCCATAAGAGAGCACCAGATCTCATTACAGATGGTTGTGAGCCACCATGTGGTTGCTGGATATTGAATTCATGACCTTTGGAAGAGCAGTCAGTGCTCTTAAACTCTGAGCCATCTCTCCCGCTCATGATTCAACTTTTATCACTCATATTCTTAATATATGATAAGAAAACTAACTTCCATTTCAGTATCCTATCTCAAAAAAAAAAAAAAAAAAGATCAAGGCATGCATCATTAGCCCATTTTTCTGGGGCTATAACAAAATATTAGAGGCTAGATTTTTTTCCCTCAAACAGGGTTTCTCTGTGTAAGGGATTTACTTGGCTCAGAATTTGGAGGCTGAAAGTCTCAGAGCAGGAAGCTCCATCTTCTCAGTGCCTGCTGGGGAATCCCTTGGCTTGCAGAACAGAAAGGGAAACAGCTCTGTGCAGACAGGACAGGAACATATGTGGCCTGGTTTTACAACAATTCATTCTTATGAGAGCTACCTGGGATTTGCAATGCTGCAAATCCTTCCCAGGAAAGCAATCAAATCACTCGCTAATAGACCCCACTTTTAAAAATTTCGTATTGGCGTACGCTGATTACATATAGCAATGTATTTCATTATGGCCTTTCAATGCATGTACAAATGATAATTTTAACCCCCATTTCTCTATTGTCCTCCCATTCCCACCAATCTCTGTCTTCCCAAATCATCTCTCTTCTATTTTAATATCTGTTTTAATATTGTCGCTATTTGTTTGTGGTGGCCTAATGAATTTTTTCATATGTTTTCCTTTTATTGAAAAATACATTCTTTTCTCATACAATATATCCTGATTATAGTTATCCCTCCCTTCACTCCTTCCAGTTCATCCTCACCTCACCTCACCTCCAGATCCTTTCACTTACTGTCTCTCATTAGAAAAGAATAGGCTGCTGGGCGGTGATGGCGCACACCTTTAATCCCAGCACTTGGGAGGCAGAGGCAGGTGGATCTCTGTGAGTTCAAGGCCAGCCTGGTCTACAGAATGAGATCTAGGACAGCCTCCACAGATACACAGAGAAACCCTGTCTCAAAAAACAAACAAACAAAAAAAGAACAGGCTCTGAAAGATAATAACCAAACATAACAAAATAAGATATAATAAGATGAAGAAAAAAAACCCTACCATATCAAAGTTGGACAAGGCAGCCCACCAGGAGGAAAACAGTCCCAAGAGCAGGCACAAGAGTCAGAGACCCAATTGTTCTCAGTCAGGAGTCCCATAAAAGTACTAAGCTAATAGCTATAATATAAACACAGAGAATTGTTGTAGACCCATGTAGGCCCTGCACTTGCTGCTTCTGTCTCTGTGAGCTCCTATGCACCTTGCTTAGTTGATTCAAAGGATGTCCTCCATTCCCTCTGGAATTTACAAGCTTTGCACTGCCTCTACAAAGAGATTCCCTAAATCTCTGAGGGGAAGGATTTGATGGAGACCTACAATTTAAACTCTCTTTCCATATAATGTGAGGGTGAGGGCTCCATATAGGCATCAGCTTGAATTCTTGATGTTCAATGAGTTGTGTGGATGTTGTCCTTGGCAATTTGGTCCCATTGTCAGTTTACAGAGAACAACCCTTTGTCTTAGCAATAGTTGGGTTGTTTGGGAATTTCTATGGGAACTCCTTGGCCAATAACTCCATTCAGTGCAACTTAGCCTACCACTAGAAGCATCATCTGGCTACAAGATAGCCATTTGAGACTCCATATCCCCCATTACTAGAAGTCCTCATTAGGATCACCCTAATAGATTATAGGAAGTTTCCATTGCAGTAAATTTCCACAACACTGTCTAAGTATCACCCACCCCAACTATAGCTATCTCTCCCTACATTCTCTCCCTCCACCATATCTCCCCTGACATTTGATCATCTCACTCCATCTCACCCAAGCCCAGACTTCCCATAAAATCAGTTCTATTCCCCCATCCCAGGGAGATACCTACACCCTCCTAGAGACCTCCTTTTTACTTAACCTATCTGGATCTAAGAATTGTAGCTTGGTTATCATTTACTTAATAGCTAATATCCACTTATAACTGAATACATACCATTTTTGTCTTTCTGGGTATGGGTTACCTCAATCACTAAGGATTATTTTTTCTAGTTCTAGTCATTTGCCAGAAAATTTCATTATGTCATTTTTTCCACCACTGAGTAATACTCCATTGTGTAAATATACCACATTTTATTTACCCTTTCTTCTGTTGTGGGACATCTAGGTTGTTTCCAGTTTCTAGATGTTATGAATAAAGGCACAATGAACAAGGATAAGCAAGTGTCCTTGCATTAGGATGGAGTGTCCTTTGGGAATAAGCCCAAGAGTAGTATAGCTGGATCTTGAAGTAGATCAAGTCCCAATTTTTTGAGGAACCTCCTCACTGATTTCCAAAGTGGCTATATAAGTTTGCACTCCCACCAGCAATGGAGTAGTGTTCCCCTTGCTCCACATCCTCTCCTGCATGAGCTATCACTTGTATTATTGATCTTAGGCATTCTGACAAGTGTAAGATGGAATCTCAGAGTCATTTTGATTTGCATTTCCCTGATGGTTAAGAATATTGAACATCTCCTTAAATGTTTCTTGGCCATTTGGGATTCTTCTGTTGAGAATTCTCTGTCTAGATCTGTACCCCATTTTTCAATTGGATTATTTGAGGGTTTTTTGGTGTCTAGTTTCTTTAGTTCTGTATATACTTTAGATATCAGCCCTTTGTCAGATGTGGGATTGGTGAAGATCTTTTCCCATTCTGTATACTTTTTGTTCTATTGATGATGTCCTTTGCCTTACAGAAGTTTTTCAGTTTCATGAGGTCCTATTTCTTAATTGTTGATCTTAGTGCCTGCTCAATGGGTGTTCTGTTCAGAAAGTTGTCTCCTGTGCCAATGATTTGATTTCCAGGCTATCCTCCACTTTCCATTCTATCATGTTCATTGTATCTGGTTTTATGTTGTCTTTGTTCCACTTGGACTTGAATTTGTGCAGGGTGGTAAATATTTACATTCTTCTACAAGCAAACATCTAGTTTGACCAGCACCATTAGTTGAAGATGTTGTCTTTGTTCCAGTGAGTATTCCTGGATTCTTTACAAAAAATCGGGTGTCCATATGTGTGTGAATTTATGTCTGGTCTTCATTAAATTCACTCAGTATGACTTTTTTTCTAGTTCTATCCATTTGCCTGCAAATTTCATGTCACTTTTTAAAATAGCTGAGTAATACTCTATTGTAGAAATGTACCTAAAATTCTTTTTCAGTCTTCTGAGGGACATCTAGGTTGTTTTCAGTTTCTGGCTGTTATGAATAAAGCCACAATGAACAGAGTTGAGCAAGTGTCCTTATGAAGGGGTTTATCAAGTGCCCGGTCAATATGTCTGTTTTTCTGCCAGTATCATGCAGATTTTATTACTATTAGCTCTGTAATATAGCTTGATATCAAGAGTGGTGGCACATTCAACAGTTCTTTTATTGTTCAAAATTCTTTTAGCTATCTTGACCTTTTGTTTTTCTATATGAGGTTAAGAATTGTCTTTTCAAGGTCTGTAAAGAATTATGTTAAAATTTTGATGAGGATTATGTTAAATCTGTAGATTGTTTTATGTAAGATGGCAATTTTTACTATGTTAATCCTATTGATCCATGAGCCTGGGAGATCTTTTAATCTTCTGATATCTTCTTTAACTTCTTTCTTTAAAGACTCAAAACTTTTATCATACAAGTCTTTCACTTGCTTGGTTAGATTTACCCCAGGATACTTTATATTATTTAAGGCTGTTGTGAAAGGTGTGGTTTCACTGACTTTTTCTCAGTCCCTTTGTAATTTGTATGTAGGAGGACTGCTGGGTTTTTTGTTTTGCCTTGTTCTTTAATTAATCTTGGATCCAGCCATTTTATCAACTTTGTCAACTGCAGGTATTCTTTGGTGGAATTTTCAGTGTCATTCATGTATACTATGATATCATCTGTAAATAATGATGCTTTGACTTCTTCCTTTCCAATTTCTATCCCCTTGATCTCATTCAGTTGTCTTAATGTTCTAGCTAAAGTTTCAAGTACTATATTGAATAGATGTAGAGGGAGTGGACAACTTTGTCTTATCCTGATTTTAATGAAATTGCTTTGAGTTTCTCTCAATTCATTTCATGTTGGCTATAGGATTGCTGTAAACTGTCTTTATTGTGTTTAGATACCTTCCTTGTATCCCTAATATCTCCAGGATTTTTTTTAGATTTTATTTTTTATAATTTAATTTAATTTTACATATCAGCCAAGGAATCCCCTGACCTCCCTCCTCCTGTCCCCTGCCCTCCCCTCAATCCACCCCCCATTCCCATCTCCTCCAGGGCAAGGACTCCTCTGGGGATCCAGCTCAACCTGGTAGATTCAGTCCAGGCAGGTCCAGTCCCTTCCTCCCTTCACTCAGGCCAAGCAAAGTGTCCCTGCATAGGCCCCAGGCTCCAAACACCCAGCTCATGCACTAAGGAGAGGTCCAGGTCCCACTGCCAGGAGGCCTCCCAAACAGTTCAAGCTAATCAACTGTCTCACTTATCCAGAGGGCCTGATCCAGTTGGAGGCTCCTCAGCTATTGGTTCATAGTTCATGTGTTTCTACTAGTTTGGCTATTTGTCCCTGTGCTTTTTCCAATCATGGTCTCAATAATTCTCGCTCATACAATCCCTCCTCTTTCTCACTACTGGACACCCGGAGCTCCACCTGGGGCCTGGCCATGGCTCTCTGCATCCATTTCCATCAGTCATTGAATGAGAGTTCTACCACTACAGTTAGGTTGTTTGGCCATTTGATCACCAGAGTAGTTAAGTTCAGGTTTTCACTTGGCCATTGCCAGTAGTCTATTATGGAGGTATCTTTGTGGATTTCTGGGGACCTCTCTAGCATTTTGCTTCTTCCTATTCCCATGGGATATTCATTTATCATGGTCTCAAATTCCTTGTTTTCTCTCTCTGTTCTTGATCAAGTTGGGATCTCCCGCTCGCCTAAGCTCTCTTTCCCTGGACCCTTGCCCTTCATTACCCACCCCCTCACATTGTTTGCTCATGTAGATCAAATCCATTTCTTTGTCATTGGACAATACCTGTGTCTTTCTTAAGGCCCTCTTTACTAGGTAGCCTCCCTGGAGTTGTGAGTAGCAGTCTAGTCATCCTTTGTTTTACATCTAGTAGCCTCCTGTGAGTGAGTACATACCATGTTTGTCTTTCTGAGTCTGGGTTAACTCACTCAGAATCATTTTTTCTAGATCCATCCATTTGCCTGCAAACCTCATGAATTCATTGTTTTTCTCTGCTGAGTAGTACTCCATTGTGTATATGTACCACATTTTTTTTTTAGCCATCTTCAGTTGAAGGGTATCTAGGTTGTTTCCAGGTTCTGGCAATTACAAACATTGCTGATATGAACATAGCTGAGCATGTGCCCTTCTATGATTGAGCATTCCTTGGGTATATTCCCAAGAGTGGTATAGCTGGGTTTGGGGGGGGGGGGGGGAGATGGATTCTCAGTTTTCTAAGAAAGCACCATATTGATTTCCAAAGTTGATGTACAAGTTTCCATTCCCACCAGCAGTGGAGGAGCATAAGCTTTCTTTAATGTTTTTTATCTTAGCCATTCTGACAGGTGTAAGATGGTATCTCAGAGTCATTTGATTTGCATTTCCCTGATGATTAGGGATGTTGAGCAATTCCTTAAATCTCTTTCAGCCATTTGAACTTCCTCTGTTGAGAATTCTCTGTGTAGCTCTACAGCCCATTTCTTAATTGAACTGTTTGGCATTTTGATGTCTAATTTCTTCCATTCATTATATATTCTGGATATGAGCCTTCTGTCAGATGTGGGGTTGGTGAAAATCTTTTTCCATTTTGTAGGCTCTCACTTTGTCTTATTGACTGTGTCATTTGCTCTACAAAAGCTTCTCAGTTTCAAGAGGTTCCATTAATTGTTTCTCTCAATGTCTGTGATACTGGTGTTATATTTAGGAAGAGATCTCCAGTGCCAATGTTTTCACGAGTACTTCCTACTTTCTCTTCTATCAAGTTTAGTATAACTAGATTTATGTTGAAGTCTTTGATCCACTTGGACTTAAGTTTTGTGCACCATGAAAGATATGGATCTATTTGCAATCTTCTACATATTGACATCCAGTTATACCATCACCATTTATTGATGCTTTTTTTTTCTATTGTACAGTTTTGGCTTCTTTGTCAAAAATTATATGTTCATAGGTGTGCAGATTAATGTCAAGGCCTTCAATTTGATTCCATAGGTCAACATGTTGGTTTTTATGCCAGTACCAAGCTGTTTTTATTACTATAGCTCTATATAGTAGAGCTTGAGGTAAGGGATCATGATGCCTCCAGAGGTTGTTTAATTGTACAGGATTCTTTTGGCTATCCTGGGTTTTTTTTTGTTTTTCCATATGAAGTTGAGTATTTTTCTTTCCAGGTCTGTGAAGAATTGTGTTGGTATTTTGATGGGGATTGCATTGAATCTGTTGATTGTTTTTGGTAAGATCGCCATTTTTACTATGTTAATCCTGCCTATCCATGAGCATGGGAGATCTTTCCATTTTCTGGCATCTTCTTCAATTTCTTTTTTCAGGGACTTAAATTTCTTGTCATATAGGTCCTTCACATGCTTAGTTAGAGTAACCCCAAGGTATTTTATATCATTTGTGGCTATTGTAAAGGGTGATGTATCTCTGATTTCCTTCTCAGCCTGTTTGTAAATTATATATAGGAGGGCTACTGATTTTTTTGAGTTGATCGTGTATCCTGCTACATTGCTGAAGGTTTTTATTAGCTGTATCAGTTCCTTGGTTGAATTTTTGGGGTCACACACATATAGTATCATGTCATCTACAAATAGGGAAAGCTTGACTTCTTCCTTTCCAATTTGTATCCCCTTAATCTCCTTATGTTGTTTTATTGCTCTGGCTAGAACTTCAAGTACTATATTGAATAAGTATGGGGAGAGTGGACAGCCTTGCCTTGTTCCTGACTTCAGTGGAATCACTTTGAATTTCTCTCCATTTAATTTGATGTTGGCTGTTGACTTGCTGTAAATTGCCTTTATTATGTTTAGTTATGTTCCCTGTATTCCTGATCTCTCCAAGACCTTTATCATGAAGGGGTGTTGGAATTTCTCAAATGCCTTTTCAGCATCTAGTGAGATGATCATGTGATTTTTTTTCTTTCAGTTTGTTTATATGGTATATTAAATTGACAGACTTTCATATGTTGAACCACCCTTGCATCCCTGGAATGAAGCCTACTTGATCATGGTGGATAATTGTTTTGATGTGTTCTTGGAGTCTATTTGCCAGTATTTAATTGAGTATTTTTGCATCAATGCTCCTGAGGGAGATTGGTCTGTAGTTTTCTTTCTTTGTTGCATCTTTGTTTGGCTTAGGAATCAGGGTAATTGTGGCCTCATAGAAGGAGTTTGGTAATGTTCCTTCTGTTTTTATTGTGTGGAACAATTTAAAGAGTATTGGCATTAAATCTTCTTTGAAGATCTCGTACAATTCTGCACTAAAACCATCTGGTCCTGGGCTTTTTTTGGTTGGGAGACTTTTAATGACTGATTCTATTTCCTTTGGGGTTATTGGACTATTTAAATAGTTTATCTGGTCTTGATTTAACTTAGGTATATGGTACCTATCCAGAAAATTATCCATTTCTTTTAGATTTTCCAGTTTTGTGGAGTAGAGGTTTTTGAAGTAGGACCTGATGATTCTCTGGATTTCCTCATTGTCTGCTGTTATGTCTCCCTTTTCATTTCTGATTTTGTTAATTTGGATGCTCTCTCTCAGCCTTTTGGTTAGTTTGGATAAGGGCTTGTCTATCTTGTTGATTTTCTCAAATAACCAACTCTTGGTTTCATTAATTTATTGTATTGTTCTCTTAAGTCACAAGTGTGAGATTTCTCCAAATTCTTTATGTGGGCATTTAGTACTATGAATTTCCCTCAGCACTGCTTTCATAGTGTCCCATAAGTTTGGGTATGTGGTGTATTTGTTTTCCTTGATCTATAGGAAGTCTTTAAGTTCTTTATTTCTTTCTTAACCCATTGGTGATTCATTTGAGCATTATTCAGTTTCCATGAGATTGTAGATTTTCTGTAGTTTTTGTTGTTGAAATCTAACTTTAAACCACAGTGGTCTGATAGAACACAGGATATTATTCCAATTGTCTTGTATCTGTTTAGATTTGCTTTGTGGACAAGTATGTGGTTGATTTTAGAGAAAGTTCCATGGGGTTCTGAGAAGAAGGTATATTCTTTTTTGTTAGGATGGAATGTTCTATGGATATCGATTAAGTCCATTTGAGTCATAATATCAGTTATGTCCTTTATTTCTCTGTTAAATTTTGATTTGGCAGATCTGTCCAGTGGTAAGAGTGGAGTGCTGAAGTCTCTCACTATTAATGTATGGGGTTTTATGTGTGATTTAAACTTTAGTAATGTTTCTTTTCCATTTGTGGGTGCCCTTGTGTTTGGGGCATAAATGTTCAGAATTGAAACTTCATCTTGGTGGATCTTTCCTGTGATGAGTATGCAATGCCCTTTTTAATCTCTTTGGATTGATTTTTAGTTTGAAGTCTATTTTGCTAGATATTAGGATGGCTACACCCACTTGTTTCTAAAGACCATTTGATTGGAAAGACTTTCCCAAGCCTTTTATTCTTAGATAGTGTCTATCTTTGAATTTGAGGTGTGTTTTCGTATCCATTCTGTTAGCCTGTGTCTTTTTATAGGTGAATGAAGTCCATTGATATTAAGGGATATTAATGACCAGTGATTCTTCGTTCCTGTTATTTTTTGTTCATATTGTGTGTGTACTTCTCTTCTTTGGGGTTTACTGCTGTGGTGTTATCTATTGCCTGTGTTTTCATGGGTGTATCTCACTTCCTTAGGTTGGAATTTTCCTTCTAGTGCTTTCTGTAGGGCTGGGTTTGTGGATAAGTATTGTTTAAATCTGGTTTTGTCTTGGAATGTCTTGTTCACTCTGTCTATGATGATTGAAAGTTTACTGGGTATATTAGCCTAGGCTGGCATGCATGGTCTCTTAGTGTCTGCATTACATCTGTCCAGGTCCTTCTGGCTTTCAAAGTCTCCATTAAAAAATCGGGTGTTATTCTGATGGGTTTGCCCTTATAAGTTACTTGGCCTTTTTCCTTTGTTGCTCTTAATATTCTTTCTTTATTCTGTACATTTAGTTATTTAATTATTATATGCCAATGGGACTTTTTGTGGGGTTTAGTCTGTTTGGTGTTCTATAGGCTTCTTATATCTTCATAGGCATTTCCTTCTTTAAGTTGGGAAAGTTTTCTCCTATGATCTTGTTGAATATATTTTCTGTGCCTTTGAGTTGGTATTCTTCTCCTTCCTCTATCCCTATTATTCATAGTTTGGTCTTTTCATGGTGTCCCAGATTTCTTGGACATTTTGTGTTATAATTTTTTTGGCATTGGTGTTGTCTTTGACTGATGAATCCATTTCCTCTATTATATCATCTACATCAGAGATCCTCTCTTCCATGTCTTATATTCTGTTGGTTATGCTTGCATCTGTGTTTCCTGTTCATTTACTCAGATTTTCTATTTCCAGCATTCCCTATGTTTGTGTCTTCTTCATTGTTTCTATTTCCCTTTTCAGGTCTTGGACTCTTTCCCTCACCTGTTTCACTGCTTTTTCGTGGTTTTCTTTAAGGGGTTTATTGTTTTCTTCTGCTTTGTTTGCCTTTTCCTTGAGTTTCTTTATAGAGTTCTTCCCATTTTTTGTTTGACTTTTCATTTTCTTTATTGATTTCCTCCACTTTTTTGTTTAACTTTTCCTTAATTTCATTTTTGATTTTTTTCTTTAAAAGCCTCTAGTATCTTCATGATGTTATTCTTAAGGTTGCTTTCTTCTGCTTCTTCCACATTGTGATGTTCAGGTCTTGCTGTTGGAGGAGGCCTAGGTTCTGGTGATCCTGTATTGCTCTTTATGTTGTATGTACTTCTGCCTTTATGACTGCCCATTTCCTCATAGATTCGTTCTTGGTCTTATCAGGGTTCTTGGTCCAGTCAGAGCTGACAGATTCAGTGTTTCAGAAAGCCGCTCTTAGTCCAATGTGAGGTGTCAGATTTACTTCTCAGAAAGCCACTCTTGGTATCGTCAGGGCTGGCAAATTCCCTGTCTCCTGAAATTACTCTTGGTCCATTGATGGCTCTTTGTCCAATGAGAGCTCTCTCTTTCTCTGGGCTGGGTGGGAGTTCTCTGGGCTAGATGGGAGCTCTCTGGGCCAGATCAGAGCTCTCTGGACCAGATGGGAGCTGGGGGCTGGTCTAAGTCTCAGGAAGTGGCAGGTGTCTTGGGCAGATGGGTGTGGGGGCAGGGTGTGTAGATTGCAGGGTCTGATGGGGTTGGGGTCTTGGAGAAGGAGAACCTTCCCGCAGGAACCCTGTCCACTGGTCGGCAACTGGGACCAAGTTGGGCAGGTCTTCCCTAGGAACAGCTGTTGCCCAGGGATGGGACCTAGGGGCAGGCCTCCCTGGGTATAACCCCAAATACTCACCTCTGGTTGGGATGGGAGCTCTGGGCTTGCCTCTCCAGTATTTTTATCATGAAGGGGTATTGTATTTTGACAAAGACCTTTTCTGCATCTAATTATATGAGCATTTGTTGATTTTTTTCTTTCACTTTATTGATATGGTCAATTACATTTGCTAAGTTTTGTATATTGAGCCATCTGTGCATCTCTGAGATGAAATCTTCTTGATCATAATGAATGATCTTTTTGATGTGTTCTTAGATTCTGTTTGCAAGTATATTAAGTATCTTTGCAACTATGATCATAAGGGAAATGGTCTGTAATTTTCTTTGGTCTTTATGTGGTTTGGGTATCAGGGTAACTTTGGTTTCATAATATTAATTTAGCAATGTTACTTCTGCTCCTATTTTATAGAATAATTTGAGAAGTATTGGGATAAATTCCTCTTCAAAAGTCTGGTAGAATTCTACACTAAAACTATCTGGCCCATGGCTTTTTCTGGTTGGGAGACTTTTAATGACTACTTCTCTATCACCAGGAATTATAGATCTATTTATATTTTTATCTGATATTAATTTAACTTTGGTAAGTGGTACTTATATAGAAAACTATTTCTTTTATGTATTTTTCAGTTTGTTGAAGTACAGGTTTTTAAAATATGTCTTGTGGTTCTCTGTTTTTTCTGATTATCTGTTGTTAAGTCCCTCTTCTTATTTGTGATTTTGTTAATTTGGGTATCCTCTCTCCATCTTTTAGTAGTTTCCATAAGGTTTTATATATCTTGATTTCTCAAAGAATCAACTCTTTGTTTCATTGATTCTTTGTATTGTGTTCTCTTTGTTTCTATTTTATTGATTTCAGTCCTCAATTTCATTACCTCTTACCATCTACTCCTCTTGGATGCAATTGCTCCTTTTTGTTCTAGAGCTTTCAGATGTGCTGTGAAGTTGCCAGTATGAAACCTCTCTAATTTTTAATGTAGACATTTAGTGCTATGAACTTTCCTTTTAGCACATATTTCACTGTGTGTAGTGATGTATTGTGTCCCCCAATATACTGTGTCCCCCAATAAAATTATCTGAGGATCAGAGGAAAAAGCCAGCTACTATAAGTAAACATAGAAGTCAGGCAATGGTAGCACATGCCTTTAACCCCAGCACTAACCATAGAGGTCTGGAGGTCTATACAGATAGCCAGGAAGTGACAGACCTGGGCAGGAAGAGTAAGTGATGTAGCTGGGCTGAGAGAGAAAATGAGGGAGCAGAACAGAAAGGCATATAGATGTGGGTATACAGGAAGTAGCTCTTTTTGGAGACTGAGGTGTTGGTAAGGTGAGATTAGCTTGTGGATTTTCCTATTTCCCTAACATCTCAGGTTCTCACCCCTATATCTGGCTCCATGGTTTTTATTTAATAAGATAATTTAGACTTCATCTATAATTGGCATTCCAATGATCATGGCAAGAATTCACTAAAAAGCTGCTTATGGGCTTACAGGGCCCCTGGCTCAGGCCCAAGCTACACAGCTCAGGATGGAGCTGCACATGGCTGGATCTCCACCCCACGTAGAGCTACTCTTTGGCTTTTTTTCTCCTGGTAGATGGTGGGCTCTCTCTGGATTCCCATCTTGGACTGCCACTATACTAGGTTGCTGCTTTGAAATTCCCTCAGACTTCTACTGTTCTACACAGTCAACAAACTTAGTAAGTCAATTAAGGTAATAAGGTATCTTAAAAGGAGAAGTTAGTTGAAAGAGAATTTTTGCCCATATTAAAAAATGGGAAACATTTCTACAATGGTAGGAATTTGGTCTCTGTTTCATAATACATTAGGCAGTCTGAAAATGGAACAATTTAAATGAGAGGATAATTAATGTTGATGAGATGCACATAACATCAATTATGAATATTGTTTGTTTGATCACCTTTATTTTAGCATTAAAAAGGCTAGGCTATTTGAGTGTTAAGATAAAAACTTTAGAAAAACCTGTTTAAGTGAATTATAGAGAAACATGGAACCAGACAAAAGAATTTAAAGGTGAACCTATCTCATGATTGAATTATACAGTTACAGAGAAACAGCCTTAGGTTACAAGACAGCAAAAAATGATCTAACCAGTAAGCTTTCAGGAGCTGCCAAATGCTAAAGGATATGTACAAGCTAACTGGACTCCAGTGGAAATGTTAGATTTGGGGAGAATTTAAAGAAGCCATAGTATCATATGGCATGCATTTTCCATTTGTAGAGCAGATATTAAACTTATTTATGGTCAACTTGTAATAGAAATATCCCTCAGAAATGGAAAGATTAATTACAGTCATCCTAGAGGTCAGACCACAGTTACAGTGGAGAATGTGGTGGAAAGAGGAGGCTAAAACTATTGAACAATGATGTAGGACTAGAGGTGTGGAAAATTTTCAGGATCAGCTTTATGGAGAAAGTGATTATGGTGATAGACAAAGACAATGTTTAGATGATAATGAAACTCTAATTCTATGCTGCATGGCAGCCATGAATGCATGGGACAGAATTGAGGAAGCAGGGAAGAAAACTGAATCATTCACAAAAGTTCTACAGGGCCCTAAATAATCTTTCATGAATTTCTTACAAAGCCTGTCAACAGTGGAAGAGTGTCCCCCTTGCTCCACATCTTCTCCAACATAAGCAGTCATCAGTACTTTTGACTATAGCCATTCTGACAGGTGTAAGATGGTATCTCAGAGTCATTTTGATTTGCATTTCCCTGATGACTAAGGATGTTGAGCAATTCCTTAAATGTCTTTCAGCCATTTGAGTTTCTTCTGTTGAGAATTCTCTGTTTAGCTCTATAGCCCATTTTTTAATTGGATTGTTCAATATTTTGATGTCTAGTTTCTTGAATTCTTTATATATTTTAGAGACCATACCTCTGTCAGATGTGGGGTTGGTGAAGATCTTTTCCCATTCTGTAGGTTGTTGTTTTGTCTTATTTACCATGTCTTTTGCCCTACAAAAGCTTCTCAGTTTTAGGAAGTCCCATTTATTAATTGTTGCTCTCAGTGTCTGTGACACTGGTGTTATATTTAGGAAGTGTTCCCCTGTGCCAATGTGTTAAAGACTGCTTCCTACTTTCTCTTCTATCAAGTTTAGTATAACTGGATTTACGTTGAGGTCTTTGATCCACTTGGACTTAAGTTTTGAGCATGGTGACAGATATGGATCTATTTGCAATCTTCTACACATTGACATCCAGTTATGCCAGCACTACTTATTGAAGATACTTTCTTTTTTCCATTGTATAGTTTTGGCTTCTTTGTCAAAAATCAGGTGTTCATAGGTATGCAGATTAATGTCAGGGCCTTCAATTTGACTCCATTGGTCCACATGTTAGTTTTTATGCCAGTACCAAGCTGTTTTTATTACTATAGCTGTATAGTAGAACTTGAAGTCAGGGATCATGATGCCTCCGGAGGTTGTTTTATTGTATGAATTCTTTTAGCTATCCTGGGGTGTTTTTTTTTTTTTTGTTTTTCCATATGAAATTGAGTATTTTTCTTTCCAAGTCTATAAAGAATTGTGTTGGTATTTTGATGGGGGTTGCATTGAATCTGTAGATTTCCTTGGGTAAGATTGTCATTTTTACTATGTTAGTCCTACCTATCCATGAGCATGGGAGATCTTTCCATTTTCTGATATCTTCTTCAGTTTCTTTCTTCAGAGACTTAAAGTTCTTATCATACAGGTCCTTTACTTGCTTAGTTAGAGTTACCCCAAGGTATTTTATATTATTTGTAAAGGGTGATGTGTCTCTGATTTCTTTCTCAACCCAATTATCATTTGTGTGTAGAGGGGCTACTGACTCTTGAGTTAACCAGTATCCTGCCACATAACTGAAGGAGTATATCAGCTATAAGAGTTTCCTGGTAGAATTTTGGTGGTAACTTATGTATACTATCATATCATCTGAAAATAGAAAAAGTTTGACTTCTTCCTTTCCAATTTCTATCCCTTTGACCTCCTTTTGTTGTCTTATTGCTCTGGCTAGAACTTCAAATACTATATTGAATAAATATGGGGAGAGCAGACAGCCTTGTCTTGTTTCTGATTTTACTAAAATAGCTTTGAGTTTCTCTCCATCTAATTTGATAGTGGCTGTTGGATTGCTGAAAAGTGCCTTTATTATGTTCCTTGTATTCCTGATCTCTATAGGACCTTTATCATGAAGAGATGTTGGATTTTGTCAAAGGCTTTTTCAGCATCTAAAAAGATGAGCTTGTGCTTTTTTATTTTCTTTCGGTTTGTTTATATGATGGATTACCTTGACAGATATTCATATGTTGAAACATCCTGGTATCCCTAGAATGAAGCCTACTTGGACATGGTGGATAATTTTTGGATGTGTTCTTGGATTTGGTTTGCCAGTATTTTATTGAGTATTTTTGGATCAATGTTCATGAGGGAGATTGATCTGTAATTCTCTTTCTTTGCTGCATCTTTGTGTGGTTTGGGTATCAAGGTAACTGTGGCCTCATAAAAAGAGTTTGGTAATATTCCTTCTGTTTCTATTGTATGAAACAATTTGAAGAGTATTGCAATTAGCTCTTCTTTGAAAATCTGGTAGAATTCTGTGCTGAAACCATCTGGTCCTGGGATTTTCTTTGTTGAGAATCTTTTAATGACTATTTCTATTTCCTTAGGGGTTATTGGTCTGTTTAAATAGTTTATCTGGTCTTGATTTAACTTTGGTATATGGTAGCTATCCAGAAAATTGTGCATTTCTTTCAGATTTTCCAATTTTGTGGAATACATGTTTTTGAAGTATGACTTGATGATTCTCTGAATTTCCTCATTTTCTGTTGTTATGTCTCCCTTTTCATTTCTTATTTTGTTAATTTGGATGCTCTCTCTTGCCCTCTTGCTCTCTCTGCCTTTTGGTTAATTTGGATAAGGGCTTGTCTATTTTGTTGATATTCTCAAAGAACCAACTCTTTGTTTCATTGATTCTTTGTATTATTTTCTTTGTTTCTATTTTATTGATTTCAGCCCTCAATTTGATTATTTCATGGTGTCTATTCCTCCTGAGTGAGTTTGCTTCTTTTTGTTCTAGAGCTTTCAGGTGTGCTGTTAAGTCACTAGTGTGAGATTTCTCCATCTTCCTCATGCAGGCATTTAGTGCTATGAATTTCCCTCTTAGCACTGCTTTCATAGTATCCCATAAGTTTGGGTATGTTGTACTTTCATTTTCATTGAACTCTAGGAAATCTTTGATTTCTTTCTTTATTTCTTTCTTAACCCATTGGTGATTCATTTGGGCATTATTCAGTTTCCATGCGATTGTAGGCTTTCTGTAATATTTGTTGTTGTCGAAATCTAACTTTAAACTGTGGTGGTCTGACAAAATACAGGAAGTTATTTCAGGTTTTTGTATCTACTGAGATTTGCTTTGTGACCAAGCATGTGGTCTATTTTGGAGACGGTTCCATGGGGTGCTGAGAAGAAGGTATATTCTTTTGTGTTAGAGCAGAATGTTCTGGAGATATCTATTAAGTTCATTTGAGTCATAATGTCTGGTAGTTCCCTTATTTTTCTGTTAAGTTTCTGTATGGCAGACCTGTCCATTGCTGAGTGGAGTGCTGAAATCTCCCACTACTAGTGTGTGGGGTTTGATGTGCCATTTAAACTTTAGTAATATTTCTTTTACAAATGTGGGTGCTCTTATATTTGGAGCATAAATGTTCAGAATTAAGACTTCATCTTGGTGAATTTTCCCTGTGGTAAATATGTAATGTCCTTCTCAATCTTTTTTGATTGATTTTTAGTTTGAGGTCTATTAGGATAACTACACCAACTTGCTTCTTAAGTCCATTTGAGTGGAAAGTCTTTTCCCAGCCTTTTACTCTGAGGTAGTGTCTGTCTTTGAAATTGAGGTGTGTTTCTTATATGCAGCAGAAGGATGGGTTCTGTTTTCATATCCATTCTGTTATCCTGTGCCTTTTTATAGGTGAATTGAGACCATTGATATTAATGGATATTAATGACAAGTGATTATTAATTCTTATTAATTTTTTTTTTGGTGGTAGTGTTGTGTGTTTTCCTTCTTTGGTATTTTTTGGTGTAGGGTTATCTATTGCCTATGTTTTCATGGGTGTATCTGACTTCCTTATGTTGGATTTTTTCCTTCTAATACTTTCTGTAGGGATGGATTTGTGGATTGGTATTTTTTAAATCTGGTTTATCATAAAATATTTTGTTTACTCCATCTATGTTGAGTGAGAGTTTTGATGGGTATAATAGTCTGTGTTGGCATCCGTGGTCTCTTAGTGTCTGCATAACATCTGTCCAGGACCTTCTGGCTTTCAGAGTCTCCATTGAGAAGTCAGGTGTTATACTTGATGGGTCTGCCTTTATATATTACTTGGTCTTTTTCCTTTGCAGCTCTTAATATTTTTTCTTTATTTTGTATGTATAATGGTTTGATTATTATGTGGTGAGGGGACATTTTCTTTGGACCAGTCTATTTGGTGTTCTGTAAGCTTCTTGTATCTTCATAGGCATTTCCTTCTTTAGGTCAGGAAAGTTTTCTTCTATGATTTTGTTGAATATATTTTCTGTGCCTTTGAACTCGTGTTCTTCTTCTTCAATCCCTGTTATTCTTGGGTTTGATCTTTTCATGGTATCCCAAATTTCCTGGGCATTTTGTGTTATGACTTTGTTGGTTTTAGTGTTTTCTTTGACTGATTAATCTATTTCCTCTGTCATATCTTCAACACCAAAGATTCTCTCTTCCATCTCTTACATTCTGTTGGTTATGCTCACATCTGAAGTTCTGTTTGTTACTCAGATTTTTCATTTCCAGAATTCCTCAGTTTGTGTCTTATTTATTGCCTTTATTTCATTTTTCAAATCTTGAACTGTTTCCTTCACCTGTTTAATTGCTTTTTCTTGGCTTTCTTTAAGAGATTTATTGATTTCTTCTAATTTTTTTTGTCTTTTCCTTGATTTCTTTAAGGGAAATTTTCATTTCCTCTTTAAAGAACTCTATCATCTTCTTAAAGTCATTTTTAAAGTCAATTTCTTTTGCTTCTTCTGCATTGGGATGTTCAGGTCTTGCTGATGTAGAACCACTCAGTTCTGATGGTGCCATATTAGTATTTGTGTTGTTTACTATATTTTTGCACTGGAGTCTACCCATATCTTCCTCCGCTCAGTGCAAGCAGTGTCTATGTCTGGGGGAGCCTCTCTGACCAAGAACCTATGGGAGTTCTTGGTCTAATCAAGGCTCTTGGTCCAATCAGTGCTGATGTACTCTGTCTCAGGGAGCAGCTCTTAGTCCAATTGTGCTGGTGGCCTGTGTCTCAGGGAGAGCTATTCCCAATCAGTGCTGGGTGGGTTTATGGGTCCAGTGGTCATTGTTCCCAATCAGTGCAGGGTGGACTTATGGCTCTGGTGGTCTCTGGCACTGCAGGGAATGGTTGGCTTGGAGAGGGGGCAGTGCAGGAAGAGCTAGCTGCCTGGTCCCTGGGGCTCCAGTGGATGGGAGGAGGGGCACAGAATATGCCCCCTGGATCTAGGGGCTAGAGACCTGGTCTCCCCAGTCCAGAGATGGGGTCTTACCGTTCCTAGTTGGTGCAGGGTGGGCTTATGGCTCCAGTGGTCACTGGTGCTGCAGGGGATGATTGGTTTGGTGAGTGAGGTGGGGGAAGAATCTGCTGTCTAGTCTCTGGGGCTGCAGTGCCTGGAGGGTGGGGGGAAGGGCACAGAATGTGCCCCCAGGGCCTATGGGTTAGAGACCTGGTTTGCTCAGTCCTGAGATGGGGCATTACCTTTTCACAGTTGGTGCAGGGTGGGCTTATTGGCTCTGGTGGTCACTGGTGTTGCATGGAATGGTTATCTTAGAGAGCTGGTGGCAGACTTTGAGGGCTTAAGTCATTACTGTCCTTGCAGTTTGCTCACTCTGCTTCATGTTTTCTCAGGGCAAATAGATATATGCCAGGATTTCAAATAGCAAGGTGGTCCAGGTGGTAGACTTTTCTCAGATGTCTCTTTAAGTCTTGCCAGCTCCTTAGCCAATCCTGTTTCCATGAATCCTCAGACTGAAAGCCTCTGAGTCCTCATCCCTGAGGGTCTCAGTTGAACTGCTCATGTTTTTTATTTAATAAGACCATTAATAGAATTTGTCTACAATTGTGTCCCATAAACTTGTGTATGTTGTAATTCATTTTCATTGAATTATAAAAAAATCTTCAATGTCTTTCTTATTTCTGTCTTGACCCATTTTTCATTCAGTAGAAAGTTGTTCAGTTTCCATGAGTCTATAATCTTTCTTGGACTTCTGTTGTTGTTGATATCTAGCTGTAATCTGTGATGGTCAATAGGATGCAGAAAGTCATTTCAATTTTCTTGTATCTGTTGAGACTTGCTTTGTGCCTGAGTATGTGGTCAATTTTGGAGTAAGCTCTGTGAGTGCTGAGAAGAAGGTATATTCTTCTGTGTTTGGGTGAAGTGATCTGTAAATATCTATTAGGTAATTTCATTTGTAATGTCTATTAGCTCCAGCATTTCTGTTTGATTTTTGTCTAGATGATATGTCCATTGGTGAGGTAGGATATTGAAGTTTTCCACTATCAGTCTGTGAGAATCAATATGAATGTAAGCTGTAGTCATATTTCTTTTTAAAAACATGGTGCCTTTTGTTTGGAGCATAAATGTTAAGAATTGAAATGTCATCTTGGTGGATTTCTGCTTTGATGAGTATGTAGTGTCCTTCCCCAACTCTTTTGATTAGCTTTGCTTTGATGTCTATTTTTTTCATATGTTAAAATGGCTACACCAGCTTGCTTCTTAGGTCCATTTTCTTAGAATTTCTTTTCCAAACCTTTACCCTGATTTAATGTCTATCCTTGATGTCAAGGTGTCTTTCTTGGATGCAGAAAGATGGATTGTGTTTTTGCATCCATTCTGTTAGTCTGTGTCTTCTTACTGGGTAATTGAGACCATTGACAGTGAGAGATATCTGTAACTCAAATTCCAAATGGTCTTTTAATAAAATCCCAGGGCAAGATATTGGGGAAAATGCTGAAATATCAGAGAGACAAAGGAACAAGCCACTGCCACCTCTTACCTCTAGGACTCCTCAGCCTGAAAAGGCCGCTAGCCAAAAAGCTTCAGCCAAAAAATTCTAGTTCCTGTCTCCTCATGCATTATACCTTTCTCTACCCAGCCATACTACTTCCTTCTTAATGCTGGGATTAAAGGCGTGTGACTCCCAAGTTTTGGGATTAAAGGTGAATGCCACCACTGCCTGGCTCTGTTTCTCTCTTAGACTGAGTCAATCTCATGTAGTCCAGAGTGGCTTTAAACTCACAGAGATCCAAACAGATCTCTGCCTCCCAAGTGCTAGGATTAAAGATATGTGCCACCACTGCCTTGCTTCTATGTTTAATCTAGTGGCTTGTTCTGTTCATTGATCTTCAGGCAAATTCTATTGGAGTACACAATATATCACCACAGATATCAATGACAAATGATTGTTTATACCTGTTATGCTGTTTTTGTTGTTACTGGTCCTGTTTGTGGTGTGTGTGTGTGTGTGTGTGTGTGTGTGTGTGTGTGTACAAGTAGTGTACTGCCCTTCTCTTGGTGTTGCTGGTGTAAGGTTATTTATATCCTATGTTTTCATGGGTGCAGTTAACGATGTTAAATTACAGTTTTCTTTCTAGTACCTCCTGTAGGTAGGTTTGTGGATAGATGTTGTTTAAATTTGACTTTATCATGGAATATCTCATTTTCTCCTCTTATGGTGATAGACAATTATTCTAGGTATAGTAGTCTGGGCTGGCAACTGTGGTCTCTTAGGGTCTATAGCACATCTGTTCAGGCCCTTCTGGTTTTAGAGTCTCCACTGAAAAGTCAGATATAATTCTAATAGGTCTGCCTTTATTTGTTACTTGATCTTTTTCCCATGCAGCTTTTAATATTCTTTGTTTGTGCTGTGTGTCCAGAGTCTTGATTCTTATATGGCAAGGGGACTTTCTTTTCTGGTCCAATCTATTTGGTATTCTGCATGCTTCTTTCACCTTGATAGGCATCTCCTTCTTTATGTTAGGAAAATGTTCTTCTTTAATTTTGTTGAACATATTTTCTGGGCCTTTGAGCTGGGCTTCTCCTTCCTCTGTTCCTATTATTCTTAAGTTTGGTCTTTTCATAATGTGCCAGATTTCTTGGATGTTTTGCGACAGTAGTGTTTTATATCTAACATTTTCTTTTACTGATATATCCATGTCTTCTATCATATCAATGACTGAGATTCTTCCTTCCCTCTCTTGTATTCTGTTGATGAAGGTTGACTCTGTAGTTCCTGTTTGAATTCCAAAACTTTTCATTTCCAGAATTCCCTCAGCTTGCATTTTCTTTATTGCTTCTATTTCTGTTTTCAGATCTTGAACAATTTTGTTCCTTTCTTTCAACTGTAGTGGATAGCCATCCCAGCATTGGCCTGGAAGTTCCAACCCCCATTGAGGCTTCAGTAATGATCACGCCCACAAGGCGGGGCAGAGGAGGGAGCAGAAGACCGAGGATCAAGAGGAGGTCGCTCTCTTGGTTCGGGGACGCTGGACGCAGGAGGTGGACCGAGCAGAGTTCTCCAGAGAACACCGCCGGACTGTGCTATACCTTTGCCAGACCCTGCAACCTACCCCTTCATTTGTAAGTTACCCTACAAAATAAACCTCCCTTTTAACGACGTGGAGTGGCCTTAATAATTTCACCAATATCTGGCGCTCACGTGGGGCAAATTCCAAAGGCCCAGGCGGCTCCCTCCCTCAGCCTCCTCCCAGCTGGCGGCTGGCGGGCACCTAAACGCGCCTGCAAAGTTCCATTTAACCAGGGGACGCCTACACGGTCCCATTCCTGAGAAAGGGAACAGCTAGTCCTGTCTCACTTCCCTAGCTTAGCCCCTAGACCAGCGAAAACCGCTGTGAGTGAGGCATTCCCACTCCACCCTGAGTGCCGGCTCCCCGCCACCTTGGCTCCTGCGTTCAGCTGCAGCCAAGGTCGCTAGCAGGCCTTGCTTTGGAGCTATACCAATGCCTCCTGCTGGCTGAAAAGTACTACTGCACCACCCAAAACCACGGAAAGGTAAGCTTCTTTCAAGTAAAAGTACTTGATAATTTTACACCTTAAAACTGACTAACAAATTTTGAGTAATTCTTGTAATATGGCTGACAACATTACCTCACAAGAATTTAAAAACCTTTTTGCCTGTATGATGAATGACATTTTCCTGGAAATATACGACCTCCCTAAGACATATCTGGCCTGTACCATTTTGACATTCATTGTAATAATTCACACAGTGTTCAAATACTGGGTTAATAGTAAGAACAAAGATGAGTCATTATTGGGACTGATACAGGCTTTAAAAGTTAGCAATGAAGGCTTACAGAAAAAGATTCTGTCTATGGAGTCTGCTGACCAGGACTTACATAAAAAGATTCTCTCTCTGGAATCTGCTAACCAAGATTTACAGGTTTTAAGAGATAGCAATGAAGGCTTACAGAAAAAGATTCTCTTTCTGGAATCTGCTAACCAGGATTTACAGGCATTAAAAGTTAGCAATGAAGGCTTACAGAAAAAGATTCTGTCTATGGAATCTGCTGACCAGTACTTACATAAAAAGATTCTCTCTCTGGAATCTGCTAACCAGAATTTACAAAACAAGCTTGTACCCAAAATTGCTTTTATTGATAATAAATATGAGTATTTAAGGGATAGAACACTAACTTTCCAGAGTGAAGTTGTAGCTACTCAGACACTATATAAGGAAGAAAAATTATCATTACTTGATAAGATAAGGTCCATGGAATCATGTATTTCAGAAGAACATAAAAAGTTCCATGATTCCATGAAAAATCTGGAATCCCTTACAAGAGAGGAGGTTTGCTCTCTGGAACAGACCCTAGGTGCTCGTTTACAAGCCCTGGAGGAAACTCTCAATAAACATGACAAGGGACCTAATAAGCAGAAGGGCAAGACCATACAGGTTGTAACATCTCCAAATGGCTCTCATACAATGGCTTATCCTGTTATCATCCATGAGAAGCCAGCAGATGACACATACCCCAAGCCATATATGACATATACATTACAACCAATTTCAACAAAGGACTTTAAAAATATAAAGGAAGCAGTAGTTACATATGGGATACACTCCACATACGTAAAACAGATGTTAAATTCGTGGTCTACCTCACAAAGAATCATTCCAGATGACTGGCATCAGTTAATTTCAGCTGTTCTAGAATATAGCCAGCAGTTACAGTGGAAAAGCTGGTTGAGAGAAGAGGCAAGAAATTTAGAACAACAAGGTAAACTCAGAGGTTTTGAGATCTCCCAAGATCAAATACTTGGTGAGGGATGTTTTGCTGACAGGAATGTACAAGCCGTTTATGATGAGCATACA
This sequence comes from Onychomys torridus, assembly GCF_903995425.1. Lineage (NCBI taxonomy): Eukaryota > Metazoa > Chordata > Mammalia > Rodentia > Cricetidae > Onychomys > Onychomys torridus. Next base: position 13,851,140 of record NC_050448.1, read on the forward strand.
ATATTCCTATGCTGTACAGCAGCTCTAAATGCTTGGGAAAAAATTCCAGAACCTGGGAAAGCAACTGAGGTATACACAAAGATATTTCAGGGACCGCATGAACCCTTCACTGATTTTTTACAAAGGCTGAACACAGCTATAACAAAAGCTGTATCAGATAAAGAATTAAGAAAAGTATTAACTGAGTCCTTGGCATTTGACAATGCTAATGCAGAATGCAAAAGAATACTTACACCATTAAAGATCAGATCAGCTCCTTTGGAAGAATGGATTCAGTATACTAATGGTGTTGAATCTCTTAACTACAGTAATGAGGCTTGGATAGGAGAGACATATCCCAGAAGTGAAGGAAGGCCCCGTGGTACCAAATGTTTTAAATGTGGTACACCAGGTCATATAAGTAAAAACTGTACATGGGGTAATCCTAGAAGTAATACCCCTTCTAGGAATAGCCTAAACAGGAGACCCCAACCACCTCCTGGATTATGTAGAAGATGTGGCAAAGGCCAACACTGGACCAGTGAGTGCAGATCAAAAATAGATATATGAGGCAACCCTTTACTGGCGGGAAACGCCTCAGGGGGCCTCTTGCAGGCCCCCAAATCAAATGTGGTAAGAACATTCCCAGCCACTGTGAAAGACATTCCTCTCCAGGACAACTGAATAAACCAATGCTTGGCTTGGTTCTGGAGGGCCTGGTATACACAGGTGCAGATGTGACTATAATTACACCAAAATCATGGCATCCAAATTGGCCTCTTCAAGAGGTAGATGTCCAACTTTTAGGAATTGGCACCCTATCTCAGATAAAACAGAGTTCGAGATGGGTTGAATGCATAGGGCCAGAAGGACAGGGAGGAAGGCTGAAGCCATATGTAGCGAATGTAGCAGTAAATCTATGGGGCCGAGATCTGTTACAACAGTGGAATACCCAGATTAAAATTCCTACACTCTCAGAAAAGGAATACAGGCCAATGCATGTTTCTAGGAATAATATCATAACATGCTATAAAAGCCAGTCACCAACCATTCAGGCTGTACACAAACAGAGCACAACTGCTCTCAGAAGTACCAACTGCCTTACCTTTAAAATGGCTAACTAATAAACCTGTCTGGGTTGGACAGTGGCCTTTGACAAAAGAGAAGCTACAAGCTTTAGAACAGCTGGTTCAAGAGCAGTTAAATGCTCAACACATTGAAGAATCTACCAGCCCTTGGAATTCTCCTGTATTTGTTATTAAAAAAAAGTCTGGTAATTGGAAAATGCTGACAGATCTGAGAGCTATTAATAAAGTAATTCAGCCAATGGGCTCCCTACAGACTGGGATGCCCTTGCCCTCTCTGCTACCCAAAGAATGGCCTATAATAGTTATTGACTTAAAAGACTGTTTCTTTACCATACCATTACAAGAAAATGATAGAGAAAAATTTGCCTTCACAGTTCCTAATTATAACAATTCTCAGCCAGTCAAGAGATATCAATGGAAGGTCCTCCCACAGGGAATGTTAAACAGCCCTACCTTATGCCAATACTTTGTGCAAAAACCATTGGAGATAATTCGTGTAAAGTTTCCACAATCCATAATTTATCACTATATGGATGATATCCTATTAGCTGATCCAAAGTTAGACACATTAGAAAGCATGTTTGAAGAAGTAAAAAAAGTTTTGCCTCACTGGGGACTACAAATTGCTCCTGAAAAAATACAAAGAGGAGATTCTATTAATTACTTAGGATATAAGATAGAGTTACAAAAAATTAGACCCCAAAAGGTACAACTGAGGAGAGATCGATTAAAGACTCTTAATGATTTTCAAAAGTTGTTAGGAAGCATTTCCAACTTATTGGGTATCATGGGAATACCCAAAGATGGACTACAAAATTTGGCTAATACTCTAGAAGGGGACAAAGAATTAAATAGTCCTAGAGAATTATCAGCCGAAGCTGAGAAGGAATTGGCTCTAGTAGAAAAGACAATTCGAGAAGCACATGTGGATCGTGTGGATCCTGAACTTAAGTGCATTCTTGTCATATTCCCCTCCAGACATTCCCCCACAGGTATTTTGATGCAGAGGGAAGATATTATATTGGAATGGATATTCCTACCACGTAAACCAAATAAGAAATTAAAGACTTATATAGAAAAGATCTCTGATTTGATTCAAAAAGGTAAATTAAGACTTCGTCAGTTGACAGGAATGGACCCAGCAGAAATTGTAGTACCTTTAACTAATGAGGAAATTTCATCACTGTGGAAAGATAATGAATACTGGCAGAGAGCCTGCAGTAACTTTTTGGGAGAGATTAACAACCATTATCCCAAAAGCAAGAGGATAGAATTCATAAAGAAGACTGAATGGGTCCTTCCTCACATTGTACGACACAAGCCAATTTCTGGAGTCCTCACATTCTATACTGATGCAAATAAATCAGGGAAAGCAGGATATAAATCAGGAGACTTAAGTCAAGTGGTACAAAGTCCATACAGCTCTGTACAAAAGGCAGAACTGTATGCCGTTCTTATGGTACTGATAGACTTCACAGAACCCTCAATATAGTCACTGAATCTCAATATGCAGAGAGAGTTGTTTTACACATTGAAACTGCTGAATTTATTCCTGATAATACAGAATTAACTTCATTATTCATACAATTGCAGGAAATCATCAGAAAAAGGGAACATCCTATATATATAACACATATCAGATCCCATACAGGTCTGCCAGGACCTCTAGCACAAGGTAATGATGAGATTGATCAGTTACTAATAGGTAATGTGCTAGAAGCCTCAGAATTTCATAAGAAACACCATGTAAATAGCAAAGGTTTGAAGAAGGATTTCTCCATTACTTGGCAACATGCTAAGGATATTGTGAAAAAATGTCCTACTTGTTCCTTCTATAATCAAACTCCATTACCTGCAGGGAGCAATCCAAAAGGTATACAAAGAAATGAAATTTGGCAGATGGATGTGTTTCATTTTGCAGAATTTGGAAGATTAAAGTATGTACACCATACCATTGACACCTATTCAGGATTTCAGTGGGCAACTCCTATGAGTTCTGAAAAGGCTGATTCTGTGATTACACACCTATTAGAAGTTATGGCCATCATGGGAATAACTGTACAAATTAAGACAGATAATGCCCCGGCATATGTCTCCAATAAAATGAGACAGTTCTTTGCTTATTACAATATAAAGCATGTTACAGGTATACCACACAATCCCACAGGCCAAGCAGTCATAGAAAGATCCAATCGAACTTTAAAGGATATGCTAAATAAACAGCAACAGGTAACAATGACTCCTAGAAATAGATTGCATAGTGCTTTATTAACCTTGAATTTTCTCAATGCTGATGAGAAAGGAACAACAGCTGCGGAGAGACATTGGACAACAGACAAAACTCCTGAGCTAAACCAACTGGTTTATTTCAAAGATGTGTTGACCTCAGAATGGAAACCTGGATATGTCTATGTTGGGGAAGGGGTTTTGCTTTTGTTTCCACAGGAGAAGAAAAGCTATGGATACCAACAAAATTAATAAAAATTCAATTCGAACAGGAGAAACCCCTTGATGAGGAGAAATAAAAGATCATCCACCAATGTGATATCTCCTCAGGTTGTAAGAAAAAGTTAACAATCAAAGGTTGGGGTAGGCTTCTGTTTTTGTCTTTCCAGGATAATGGAAATACCCATCTTCCAGAAATCATAAGGCCTTGGATATCCGGATGTTTACAGCAGAAAGAAAGAATCTATTGGTACCAATCTACACAGGGTAAGATATCACTGTCTAACATCTATATCTCTATCAATCTAGAATAGTTGTGGTTCCAATTTAATTATAAACCACGCTGGCTTTGGAGATGGAACTGGCTCACTCCTCTAAACCCAAGCATATTGATAAAAAAAAAAAAAAAAAAAAAAAAAAGGTTGAGAGATTCTTCAGTCCCATATCAGAAGAGCCCTCTGGTGTGAGACAGAAGGAAACCAATTATAAGGGACCATTATCTTCAAGATTCTAATTCTCTCCATGATTATTCTTGATTTCTTGGAATCCTTTCTCACATGACATGACATCTTTAAATCCAAACCTTCCATTCTGATAAAAAATAAGTTTTTTTCCAATAGCAATCTCTGAAGTCTCCAGAAGGAAGATGGGGCCCCAACAACAACAACAACTCTACCCAATCCAAAATGATGCCATGGTAATAATCATCATACTACACTTCTTGCCAGAATTTCAGACAATCTTACCCATTACTCTAAGAGTTGCTGCAGAATATACAGTTAATCTAACTGAGATTTAACTATCTGAGCTTTCTCACAATACCCAACAGAGATACCATCACCCCCTAAACAGCAGGAAGCAATTCTAAGAACACGACGCCCCTTATCCCTTAGGTTTCATATTTCTCAGGGTTATGGATAATGGTTCTAGGGTTGGGGGTGGAAGAAATGGTTAAACTCAGTACTCTCCTTAAGGAAAGACAATATGTCTCAAAAAAAAAAGGGAAAAGAAGAAATGGAGTGGATACGTATAAGATATTATGGTAGACTATCATATACATTAGTAAACAAATTTAGTAATATAGCAGCCTTTGCACTGTTATGAATTCTTATATGTTGATACAAATATGAGCTTTTTATATTCCTATTTAAGATAATTTGTATATTGATACAAATGCAGAACTATGTTTGTTATATTGTACACATATTTTTACTCTTATTTGAAATATTTGTATATTGATACAAATGTGAATTTATGTCTGTCATACTGTATGTATGTTCTACTTCTGTTTAAGATATTCTGTATACTGATATATATTTAGGATTATTATCATATTGCATATTGCACTATACATTCCTACCTCTGTTAAAGATATTTTGTGTATTGTCACAATTTGAAGTCATTGTCCTTTTACTGTACATTTGCTTACAGACTGTTTGCCTTATTTATAGGAATCCTTAGTCCTTAGGTTGTTTAGGTAGATGAGACTTACAGAGTTATTGTCACCTATGCTTGTTATCTCTATAATTATGTTAGTTAGGTTATCCAGATTTATAAACACATAGGCCAGATGGACAGGTAATCTTCAAACACTTCATGGACCTAGAGAATATGGCATTTAAATAATTTAGAATTCTGTTGACGTGAGACACAATTGCTCCTGGCAGCACCAATTTGATCCCGAGAGAATGTTGGGCTTCTAAGACATTTCCATTTGGAAGTTTGTCTTCTTGGCACAAAATGGCCTACTGGGCAAAGAACGGCCCTTGCCTCAACTGCTGACAGTACAAATGCTGTCCTTTCTGGACAAGCGGGACATAAGGAAAGCGACCACCATACTTTGCCAAGACAGGGTAAGATGGTCTTTCAGAATTCCTGCTTCTGAAAATGGTCTGTCAGATACTCTAGGCCTGTAGCCAATTTGAATGCACCAACGATACTGAGAAACATTAGGTGACTGTCCAGGCTGCTAGCTGTCTCTGTCTCCCGGTTCTCAGGTAATATTATATCCTTCTGAGGTCTTTGATGTGGTTGAAGACTAGATAGTTATAATTTCCTCAGTTATGATAAAAGATAAGTTAGACATAAAACCTTAGACTCACAAATATAAGATAGATAGGATATCTTCTTTAATATTGTAACTGTAATTCTTGCTTGATAATTGTTTTGTTATATGTAATTGTACTATGTAAAAGTTAAAACCTTCCTTAAAAAAAAAAGGGGGGGGGAAGTGCTGTGGATATTCCTCTGTGTAAATAAAGTTCTGATTGGCCAGTGGCCAGGCAGGAAGTATAGGCGGGACAAGAGAGAAGAGAATTCTGGGAAGTAAAAGGCTGGAGAGACACCGCCAGCCACCGCCTTGAGAAGCAACATGTAAAGACACTGGTAAGCCACAAGCCATGTGGCAAAGTATAGACTAACAGAAATGGGTTAATTTAAGATAGAAAAGTTAGATAACAAGCAGCCTGCCATGGCCATACAGCTTGTAAGCAATATAAGTCTCTGTGTGCTTTCTTGGTTGGGTCTGAGCGACTTTGGGACTGGCGGGTGAGAGAGATTTGCCCTGACTATGGGCCAGGCAGGAAAACTCCAACTACATTCAACTACTTGTATTTTTTGGCTTTCTTTAAGGAATTTATCAATTTCCTCTTTAGGGACCTCTATCTTCTTCATACACATGGTTTTAAGGTCTTTTTCCTTGTGCTTCATCATGTTGGAATATTCAGGGCATGCTGTGGTAGAATAGCTGGCTCTAGTGGAGATATATTGCTCTCACTGTTGTTAATTGTGTGTTTATGCTGATGTATTAGAATCTGAGTTGGAGATGATTATAGGTCTAGGTGCTGATTTTGGGGCTTGTCTTTCTTTGGTTGGCTTTTTATTCCTTGGTTTCTGTTTCATCTCTGAATTTTCAGAGAGTGTGAAAGCTATTTGTTGCCTATATTCCTGTCCTGCACAGCTGGTGTATTCACAGGGAATGCCTGTTGGTGTTGGAGGCTGGAACACTGGGAGGAGTTGGGGGAAGGAAGGTTGGAGGAGAAGGTCTTTGTGATCTGTTGGGGATGGGGTCAGAGAGGAAAGGCAGACTGCATCAGGTTTCCTGCTACAGAGCTGGGGATGAAACTGGGGGATCTCAGCTGCAGAACGAGAGGTATGGGTCTGCCTTCAGCCTACTTGTTGCCTTGAAAGGAGCAGCTCTTGAGTTAGCAGGGGATGCCTACTAGAGTTGGGATCTGGGACAAATCAGCAAGTCTTGGGAGGAGATAAAGAGGGATTGGTTATGGGATCCACAGGTGACTGCAGGCAGCTGGTGATATATTGCAGTGCTAAGAACAAGACTGAGGGATTGGGTCTGGAGGAACAGAGAGAGAATGTCTTCTGGCAGCCTACCTAGTTTTCTGGCAGACATGGCATGTGGTTTAGCAGCAGGTACATTCTGGAGCTAGTGGCTTGGATACAACAATGAGTGGCTAGGAGGGGATGGTCTGTGGGATCCATAGGGGATGTGGCCAGCTGGTGTTCTCTTGCAGCTCTAGGGACTAGACTGGAGCATTATGTCTGGGGAAACAAAGAGCAACCTACTGAATTTATTTAGGAATGCTTATAAAGAGCATGAGTGAGGGGCCATGGGAATCTCACTAATGATGTCTCTCTCTTCCCCAGCAGCCATTAACTGACTACAGAGCCTCAGGGAGTGGGGCTTTAAAAGCCCCACCACTCCAAGACAGAGTGTTGATGGGCCCAATCTTATGCAGGCCTTATACAGGTAATCACACATACTGAGAGTTCAGAAATGAAAGGGCCTGGACAGCATACCACAACACTCCTCCCCTTCCTCCTACTTTCAAATTCTCCACTTCCTCTTCCCTATTACTTGGACTTTGGGTGGGGGTGGAATAGATGTGGTTGAGTCACTTGTTCTTAGAACTTTGATCAGTTATGAGTCTCTGCAGCAACCACCCACTGGAAAAAAAAACTGACAATGACACTAATATACAGACATGTTAAAGGCAACTGACCTGGAATATCAGGAGCCCCACCTCTTAAAGGTTTGACTCAGAAGAACAGGATCCTACCAGTGAATCCTGGCAGTCATAGCAAATCATGTTCAACCACAGCAGCCTTCACACCCTAATGATTATCCACATTCATCTCCTTATGGCCTGGGCTGAAGCTGTCACTGCTCTTTGAGGTCCCAATGCTACATAGAACAAACCCTTAACAGTCACAAGGGGAGCCCTGGGGTTCCTAGACAATTGCCTGGACTCCCATGGCAATAAATAAATTTCTATATTCTGCACTGAAAATAGCCATACAAAACTATTGTAATAAACAGGAGAAAACAGAAACAACAAAGCCACACATAGAAACAACTAATAACTACATAGATAACACTTAGTTTCTCTATGACCCTATAATTCATATTAACTTTCATAATCCTTAAAACTGCTGAATTATAATCTATATTATACCCCAGATATGTGACCCTCTTTTCCACAGCCACAGGTTGCAATTGAAATCTTCGCCTTGGTAAAATGGCTGTATGTGACATGGCATAAACCTTTCTGGAAGCTCACAAGTGTCTAGGCCATGTATGGTTACTAAGTTGACAACACGTCTCAAAGCATTCCTCTCCTACTTTCATCTTGAATGTAATTGCCAATGGATCACCATATTTTCATGACTGGTCTCACTTTTCGTTTGACATTTTCAGTAAGGATGAGGGGAAAAAACAATAGTCTTAACTCTAAGTTAAAAAAATTTTTTAAAAACTCTCTCACACCAAAATTAGTAAGATCAGAAATAAAAAGAAAACATTACTAAAGATACTGAAGCAATTCAGAGAATAGCAAGGACATACTTTTAAAATCTATATTCCAATAATCTGGAAAATATAAAAGAAATGGATGAATTCCTAAATATATCTAGATATTTATAGCCTACCAAAAATAAATCAAGATGAAGTAAGTAATTAAAATAGACCCATAAGAATCAATGAGTTAGAAGCAGTAATTAAAACTCTTCAAACTGGAAAAAGCCCAGGACAAGATGGATACAATACAGAATTCTACAAGACTTTCAGAAAACTAACACCTACGCTTCTCAAATTATTCCATAACATAGAAAAGGAAGAAACATTCCAAACTTTTTATAAGGGTTGAATTACCCTAATACTAAAACCAAAGATCCAACAACACAGAAAATTATAGTCCAATCTCCCTGACAACCAATGCAAAAATTCTCAATAAAATACTTGCAAAGCAAATGTAGGAACACATCAAAGATATTGTCTGCCATGATCAAGTCCCAGTTGGAAACCAATAAATGTAATTCACTATATAAACAGACTAAAGGACAGAAACCACATGATCATCTCATTAGATGAAAAGGGGCCTTTGATGAAATTCATCATCCCTTCATGATAAAGTTCCTGGAGAATCTAGGGATACAGAAGACATATCTCAACATAATATTATATGCAAAGAATTCACAAAGCTAAACATAAAAAAAAACAAATAACCCAATTCAAAAATGAGTGATGGAACTAAACAGAGTTCTCAAAAGATGAAATACAAGTGTCTGAGAAAAAATTTAAATGTTCAAATCTTTAGCCATTAGGGAAATGCAAGTTGAAACTACTTTGAGATTTCATATGGCCCCAGTCATAATGACCAAGATTTATTCAATAAATAAATAACAGCAGATGCTGTCATGAATGTGTGGAAAGGGGGATAATTAATTTACTGTTAATGGGATGTAAACTGGTACAGCAACTATGGACTCACTATGGAGATTCCTCAAAAAGCTGGAAATAAATTAATAGATCTACCACATCACTCAACAATTTTACTCTTGGGATTATACCCAAAGAATCCTATATTGTATTATAGAAATATTTGATTATCCATGTCCATTGCTGCTCTATTCACAACAGCTGAGAAATGGAAGCAGCCTAAATGTCCATCAAACAATGGATGGATGATGAAAATGTGATACATATATGCAATGAAATACTATTTAGCTCTTAAGAAAAAAGGAATTGACTTGGGCTCATTCAAGATGGTGGCAACCACTGGCACCCAAGGGGCTGCAGGTCTGCTCTGAGGAGCCTGAGAGATCCATGAAGGCATCAAGGGAAAACACAGCTGCAGAGAAGGAGCTTGCAGAATGGGCAATGTCTCTGGAACAACAAAAAGGCAGGTCTTATGGAAAGATGTTTCTGAAAGGTTGTTTCATGGAATTGGAAAATAAGATGGTGGAACAGAGCAGAATGTGCAATAGAGAGAAGCAGAACTAGAGATGGAGCAGTGACACCTATGGAAGCCTGGCTGTGGTGGACAAAGGAACATGTCATTGTTGAGTAGGACCAGCCCTCGGGCCACCTCTTCACTATTGGCTAGGCCAGTGTGGCCACTGGGCCCACAGGCCCAGCCCATAGCATGGAACAGCTGCCATTGCTGCTGGAGCTGCTCACCCTGCTGAGAGGAGAGGACAGGGCCACAGCAATATAGACCTTCTCGCTAATATTACAGGCTATTGCTATGCTTCTTGGTTGCCCCCAAGAATTTGACAGTAAGATCCTACTACTGAAGACACCATATTCTTCAGCCAGGGACACAGGGAGATGAAGTAGGTACTGACATGGAAGCTTCATCCCACTAAGAATCTCTCATAGTGTTGAAGGTACAATGCAATGCTACTGGAAGAGAAAAGTAATCATCAGTCTTACCTAGCTGTGAACCCTAAAAACTACAGTCATGACTGATCTGGCAAGATATGGCCTGTAGTGCAATAATGGACCAAGTGTTATGGGTGTAACTGACACTTTCTGATTGGATATAAGGCCTGATCTATGACGGAATCCATACCTGAAACTGTCATCAGTGGCAAAACCCTGTGGCTAGAAAGGTCATAGGCCCTAGGAGGGATCCTTACTATTATTCTGCTAAATATTATTAAAACGACACCTAAAAACTTACTACTATACTCATAGGTGAGTGTGTCTCTCGGTTCTCATCAGAGCAACTTCTTGCAATAGACAGTGATTAACAAAGAGATCTACACAAGGGCAATGTGCAGAGAATCAGAGACTGAAGAGTGACCAGCCTGTGGTGATATTTTAATTGTGCTGAAATGTGATTTTATTTGTATGTTAATAAATGAAGTTTGCCTGGAGATCAGAGATCACATAGCAAGGTCACATAATGAGCCATAAACAGAAGTCCGGCAGTGGTAGCACATGCCCTTAATCTAATCACATGGCAGGCAGAGTCTCTGTGTGGTCAAGGACATAGCCAAGTGCGGTGACACAAGCCTTTAATCCCAGTATCAACCATAGAGACCTGGAGGTCTGTACAGACAGACAGTGACAAGCAAGTCATGTGGCTGGGCTTATAGTCAATGAGAAAGCAGAACAGGAAGACAATAAAAACATAAATCAGACAGGAAGAAGCTCCCTCTGGAGAAGTGTCTGTGGCAAGGTGGTAGATAAGGTAGTCATGGCTCTCTGATCTCTTTGGCTATTACCTCTATATTTGGCTCTGTGTTTCTTATTTGCTAAGACTTTAGAATTTCATCTACACAGCCCTAAAAGAGAAATCTTTATTACACCCTTCTTGCAAGGCATGTGGATCATTGTAAAAATAGAGGCTAATCATTGTAAGGGCCAGAAGTGGCAGATGACTTTTTAAAAAAATACAGTGTTTTTCAGACAGAACAGGGCAGTTGCACATATAAATTCACATAACTGTGACAGTATGTATAATATCTATGCAAACTCAATACAGACAAAAAACCAGGGTGGAGTGGGAGAAGATGGATGGGTACAAAGTCCTAAACCTAGCTGAGGAGCCTTTGTCATTTGATAGCTACTGAGAGAGATAAGTTAGTTATCTTTAAAGGTGTGAGTCCTGAAAGATATACTAACCACCACCACCACACTCTAGGTAGCTGGTAAACACAAACTGGATTTGATTTTTTTAAAGGAAAACATCACTAAGTTGGGTGGTCAGGGAGTTAGAGGTAGATCTGGAAGGAGTTGGGAGAGAGATGTGAATATGATCAAAACATGTTGTATAAAATTTTCAATGAAGAACAAAAATGTTATTTTAAAATTCCTCCTTTTCAGTCTCTCTTACACACTTAGGATTAACATTTTAAAATTAAAATATTATAATAATTGACTTCCTGATTTTTATTTTAAAGGCAAAGTTCTGATGATATTCACCCATGGTCCTATAAGCAATCCTAAATACCTATGAAAGATGATATATGATGAGATATATGGATGAAGTATACATATATTTCACAAGTGATATTCATTATTATTCATTATTATTATTGGGTAAACTTAACCAAGACCTAACAGGGTAGCTCCTCTTGGAACAGTTAACACCTCATTTATTTTGTGATTTCATTTTCATCCTTGGACAATATTCTCAAGAATAAGATGACCTCTGACCCCGATTTTCCTCTTTCAGTGGCAATGAAACAGATATCAAGTGAGCCCTTCCTCCAGTACACATCATGTGGAGACTCTGTTGATGTAGTGTTGGAAGGACAAGAACCCCTCGTACTTGGCTTCCCTCAGTTCCTAGAGCAGACTCTGAGGAACTCCAGAGACTGCTGGGAGCTACTGAAAGCAGTACCACAAATCCAGATCAGAGATCAGAGGTTACCCCATGGCACACATCTTCCCTGCATATGTGCTTGCTTAACACATGGTGTTTTTATTTCCACTTGGGATTAGTATTTTATATCTAATTCTGAGTTCCCAAACTTTTTTTTGGAGCACACATATTTTTTCAACTTCCAAATTCTAGAAGATTTTCCAGACATTTATTGTCCCAACTTCAGGAACCAATTATACTCCTTCCCTCCAACCAAGAAGTAGATGAAGTTCCATCCACTCCAGTCCATCAAGCATGGGGAGGGGTGGGAAGAGCTTCCCTCCACCCTTCAGCCCTTCCCTAGTCATTGTTCACTGTCCTCACAGGTAGGGACACCGTGGGGCACTGTACTAGGAGATGGGGCTTCTGGAATTCCTGGCCACTCTAGATCCCTGCTCACCCAAGGGCTGGGATTCTTGGCTGCTGCAGCATCACTAAACACTGTAATTATTCAGGGACATTTCCCTCCTCCCACGCTCTGCTCCTCCCTCTCAGTTCCAGGTCCAAAGAAGACATACTCATGCTCATGATGTAGTAAGGAGCTCCTGTTGTCCAGGCTCACTGTGAGCCAGAAGGTTAATTGACCCCCAGGTGAGGTGTGCACACCTGGCCACCACATGCCAATGCATGCTTCCATGATTGCAGCCTGACTGGCTGTGCTCAATTCATTGCAGTCTCTACTGCCTCTGTCCCTTCTTCCCAGGTGCCTTTGGTTTCACTGCTTGTCCATAACCCTCTTATCTGCTTTTTCCTGACGATACCTATATCCTTCCAGGATCTTCAGACAATAAACTGAAAAGAGACCAATGGGCATGTGAAGAGGTGTCCAAGCAACACAGATTCAACACCCTCATATTGCAAAAACTTACAGGCCACCTGTGGAGAGCCCCTGAGAGGCATGGTGAGTTCTGTGCACTAGAAACAGGAGCATCATCCAGGAAGTCCAGGGAGCATCATCCAGGAAGTCCAGGGGGCATCATCCAGGAAGGTCCAGGGAACATCATCCAGAAAGTCCAGAGAACATCATCCAGGAAGTCCAGGGAACATCATCCAGAAAGTCCAGAGAACATCATCCAGGAAGGTCCAAGGAGCATCATCCAGGCAGGCCAGGGAACATCATCCAGAAAGTCCAGGGAACATCATCCAGGAAGGTCCAGGGAGCATCATCCAGGAAGTCTAGGGAGCATCATCCAGAAAGTCCAGGGGGCATAATCCAGAAAGTCCAGGGAACATCATCCAGAAAGTCCAGAGAACATCATCTAGGAAGGTCCAGAGAACATCATCCAGGAAGGTCCAGAGAACATCATCCAGGAAGTCCAGGGAGCATCATCCAGGAAGTCCAGGGAACATCATCCAGAAAGTCCAGGGAACATCACCCAGAAAGTCCAGAGAACATCACCCAGGAAGATCTAAGGAGATTCATCCAGGAAGTCCAGGGAACATCATCCAGAAAGTCCAGGGAACATCATCCAGGGAGTCCAGGGAACATCATCCAGAAAGTCCAGGGGGCATCATCCAGAAAGTCCAGAGAACATCATCCAGGAAGGTCCAGGGAACATCATCCAGGAGGTCCAGGGAGCATCATTCAGGAAGGTCCAGGGAACATCATCCAGGAAGTCCAGGGAACATCATCCAGGAAGTCCAGGGGGCATCATCCAGGAAGGTCCAGGGAACATCATCCAGAAAGTCCAGGGAGTGTCATCCAGGAAGGTTCAGGGAGCATCATCCAGGAAGGTCCAGGGAGCATCATTCAGGAAGTCCAGGGAACATCATCCAGGAAGGTCCAGGGAACATCATCCAGGAAGTCCAGGGAACATCATCCAGGACGTCCATGGAACATCATTCAGGAAGGTCCAAGGAACATCATCCAGGAAGGTCCAGGGTGAAGAACACATTTTGGCTGTACTCAGCCCCCATTTTCATGTCCTTAGTTGACTCTGTGTGGCAGTGATGTTCCCAGTGACTCCTCAGCTGTAAAATTCCCCCATGTTATTTGCCAGATTGCCCACAGTCACATTTGTTTTATAGTTTATGACTTTAAATTACATTTCTTACTTGGCCTTTATAGCACTTGATATGAACAGAGGTTGCGCTGTCAGCCATCTGGTTGAGCTTCAGCCACTACATCTCTTTAGGACTGTGCCTCTGCTTATCATGCAGAGGGGACATTGTGTGCTGAAACATCACTTCTCAGTCCTTCTAACTCTAACATCTATTTTTTTTTAAGTCAGAATATACTCTCTTGTTAGATGTGGACTATCTGCTGTAACTTCTATCAGTGAAATCTTGTCTTTAATATCATTAAACTTGAAAATTCTGGCTTTTTAATTTTTATAATGTCATGTATTTACATCATTTCTACCACTCTTTCTCCCCCTTCAATTCCTCCCATGTCCCCTACTATCTCTCGAATTCATGACCTCACCTTCTTTAATTTTGTTGTTTTACACACACACACACACACACACACACACACACACACTTACATGCACATGTCCTACTAAACCCATGTAGTATAGCTCTTATGTACATGTGCCGGGGACTAACCACTTGGGAATGGATAACCTTATCAGGAAGTTCATCCCTTTGGTGGGGGCTGGGAGGGGACTGATTTTCTCTCTCAAAGCAGCCATTGATTGCCTACAGTTCCCTATCTAGAGGTTGTAAAACTTCCCCATCCACACTGGCATATCACCAATAATGGTGTCATTATTCAGGTCTTGTTTAGGTAACTACATAGTTGAGGTTACATGGAGGTATTTAGTTACCAGAATTTATTAATTCAAGAACATTAAAAAAGTACACTTAAATGTGAAAGCCCCCAGAAAGGTTTATCTCATGATAGACTTGCTTTACAAGCCTTAGGGACATGACTCCTAACCACTGTGCAGTTAAAACAGAGAGAGAGAGAGAGAGAGAGAGAGAGAGAGAGAGAGAGAGAGAGAGAGAGAGAGAGAGAATGCCCATCCTCTTTAAGCCAGTCCTCCACATAATTGACCTAGGGAGTGACTATCCAATTAAGTCACTCAAACTTTTTGTGCCATAATTACTGAACATTCTCTAATTCTTATTTGTTTTCAATTTATCTCCAAAAAGTCCCTGGAAAAGCACAATGCTACTTTCTTCTGAGTGCCTACTACTGTAGGTCATGCTTTCAAAGACAGATGTTGAGTACACAAACCAAATAAGTGTATGTGACTATCCTCTGGGATTGCTAAGAAAGCAAGGGTAGATTTTTCTAAAATCCTAACTATTTACTAAGCAAACAGATGCATGCATGTATTAACTGCTCAGTCTTCTCATCATTGCAAAAGTTCCTGACTCACAAGCCACAGCACCAGCTTTCTCTGAGAGCCTATTAGAAAAACAGAATCCCAGAGTGCCCCAGTCCTACAGTGTTAGAAGCCACAGTTTAACATTATGGTTTGGGAATTCTGTGATTTGAATGTGTCTTCCTTAAATCTTGATGTCTGTTCCTGTGCAGGAAAAGGTGCCTCCCTTTACTTCATTTATAATGAAAGTACCATTCCCATATTTCACATGAGGCCTCGTTTTATTCCTTTTAAATTTTTTAAAAATTAAGCCAGGCAGTGGTGGTACATGCCTTTAATCCCAGCACTCGGGAGGCAGAGGCAGGTGGATCTCTATGTGTTTGAGGCTAGCCTGGTCTCCAAAGCAAGTTCCAGGAAAGGCACAAAGCTACACAGAGAACCCTGTCTCAAAAACACCAAAATAAATAAATAGATAGATAGATGATAGATAGATAGATAGATAGATAGAGAGAGAGAGAGATAGATAGATAGATAGATAGATAGATAGATAGATAAAGCTATCTTTTAAATTTACAATATATTTTGATCACAATCCTTCCCTCCCCAACTTCTCCTAGATCCTCCTTACCTCAATACCTGCCCAACTTCATGTTCTCTCAAAAATAAAAAAGAAAGAAAAACTACCAAAAATAAGACAAACTAAAAATAGGAAAATAAAAAATAATACCAAAATAAAACAAAGGCACACTAAAAAAAGTCATGTAGTCTGTTTTGTGTTGGCCAACTACTCCTGGGTATGGATTCTTCCACAGAGTGTAGTTGACATACCCAATGATGCTCTATTGAATAATACTGATTTTTCCTTTTCCCAGAAGGTATCAGTTGCAAACAGCTTCTTGGTTAGTGGTGGGAGTTTAGACTTCCCATCTCAGTGTAGGGATTTGGTTTGGTTTGAACCTGTGCAGGTCTTATGCATATGTGTATCAGTCACCTTGTTTCCTTGGAGTCATCCACTTCCTCTGGCTCTTGGAATCTTTCTATCTCCTTTTCTGCATAGATCCCTGAGCCTTAAGGAGACATCACATGTAGGTCTGAGTGCTCCAAAGTCTCTCACTCTCTTCACACTGTCCAGCTGTGGATCTCTGTTGAGAGTGAGTGATGTCTTATCTGAGTCCCAGCCTAGTGAGGCAACTGTAGGTCCTGGCAGACAGAGATTCTGTGAATTGGCTGACTCACAAGGGAAGAGAAAGGGACTAGAAGGAAAGGCTAAGAGGGATCACCAGGAAGAACTAGGGGGACCCTGGGTCTTCACCAAGAGGCTGAGTCCCCAGGGGATGGAAGGGGCTTTGGGCCTCACTTTTTGAGTCTATCATAATGAGTATTGGGGGGGTCAACAATTGAATATAGGGAACTCCAAATTGCAACAGTTAACATTACCAATTTCACCAATTTCATATCAGTTATATTTTAAGATTTTTGCTTCCTCTGATCATCATTGAAATTCCTCAGTATTTATTGATTTTCAAATGACTGGCATGGGAGGAGTTAATTCTGTATGATACCAGTTGCTATTCCTTAAGACTATAACTTGTACTTCTTTCCTTGTATTTTAGGGTAGAAGGGACATTCAAGCCAAGGGTACTTTGCCTATTGCCAGTGTTGACCAAAACAATAACTGTAATTATTTGGGACACATTTTTGAGAAAGATAATGAGAAGGGAGAGTGAAAAGGAGGACAGAGATGCCAAGGAATGCCTTTAATCCACTTTGGGCTCATTTAGAAAGATGTGTCTGCTGATGCTTCCTCAAATAATAATTGATGTGTTGGCAATGTCAATGCCAAAATTGATATTAAAATGATGTACAGTTACTTAATTCCTGAGTCATTACTTAATTATTTTAACATCCATAAAGATACAAGTCCAACACCCTTTTTTAGCAATTAGGAGATGGAGGGTTTGGATGAACGTTTGACAGTGTTCTAATGAAATTTAACAAGAGAAGTGTCTAGTAAAAGGAAAAGTACAATGATGCAACATCAAACAAGGCAAACTTTGAACCATGGGATGGAACTTAATTTCAAAGTTTTATGAATAAATTATTGGCAATGGTAAACTTCCTTTTCCTATTTTACTTACTAACTCCTCCAACCCATCCTTCTATATGAAAATAAGAATTATATGTTAGATAAGATGTAGGGCTCTCCCTGGGTTGGGAAACTAACAGAAGAGTCTCACATACACATACACTCCTGTCCATGTAAGGATGCATTAAGAGTTTGAGACTGTTCTGCCTCTAGAAAGTAGCCTTTAACTGAGTGAGATTCTGCACTGAACTCCAACCTCTGTCTGATGTGGTCCTAATGCTTAATGTCACACCCATGCTGAGTAAAAACCAAGTGGTTTCTCTCTAGAGGGAAAGCTTTGTTCCTAAGCATGGGCAATTATTTACATACACCTTGAACATTCTTTGCTACTGAAATTAGCACTGAATAATAAACCTATAAGTTAGTGGTATCCAAAATCAAACAAAGCCCCCAAACAGCCATATTCCATCAGTGCTGCTCCTTTACATCTTACAGGTGTCATACTTTTGTTCAGATTTAATTTACTATTTTGTTGTCAGATGATAAGGGTTTATGCCTACTTTTGTGAAAGTTGTCAAAATCAAGATGAAGCTGCTATGGTTAAATCTGGCTGAACAGAGGCAGGCCATGGAGGGAGGGTTCTCACTCATAGTTGCCTATACCAGAAACTCTGGCAAAAGATTCCAGCAAACCTCAGCTTACTTGGGGTCACATGGGCAGCCAACTGGATAGACATTTATAGGCATTTATATCACACAGTCTCCACTAATGAACTGGCATCACCTCCCACAACAGACTCTGTAACCAGAGCTTTCTTTGCCTCACAGCAACTTACATAAGCCTCCTAATTTTGCCTCTCAAAGATCGACTTCCTTCTATAAGCCTGTAGGCTTGCCATGGCACAGATTCCCATGCTCTGCCTCTCTTGAATCAAATCTTGCCTTTGCAAAGCGCATTTCTCTGGGTTTCTTTTTAGGTCAATTCATACATATTTTAATGTTGTTTTAAACTTAAAAACTTCTCTATGAAACATAGAGAAGGAAGGCTAAATAACACCAAGGTTGTTTGATAAAGCCTCAAAGTTATATTTACCTAAAATTATTCACAATATACATTGGTATATGTGTATACATACACACATGTATGTGCACACATACACACTCACATGTATACATACCTATATGTCTTAAAGGAAGTCAAGCCACTCAGGCTGACATGCTCCTCACAAAAGAACATAGATTAACAAAAACCCTAGTACTAGACAGGAGAAAATTCCTCTCAAAGTGTTGGTCAAGGTAGTCCAAGCAACTCCAGAAGTGATATTGATTAACGATGTAGCCCTTGGCTGCTCAAAGGTTGAAGGTAGGTGCCTACTGCTGAAAAAAACCACACACTTAGGACACACAACTTGGATGACTCCAGCTGGATCTGGCCTGAAAGCCTCTTTCCTGTTGTCCAGCTTCCATGGTGCCAGAAAATACTTTTAATGCTGCCGAGGGAGGGAAGCAATTACACAGTCCTACACAGCTGCAGAACCTATGGGCTATGGCCATTGCCAGCATGATAAGGTATCTGTAAAGGTACAAGAAGTGGCTTTCACATGATGGTGACACCCAACAACCATCTAATTGGACTTAAAGCCCACTCAACAGGAGGGAAAGCATGCTGGGTACTGGAAACCCAGCTGACTCCCCAGGACTAGTGAGGTCATGGACCTTAAAAAAGAATTTACTACTGTCAATATGCTGGGCTGGCATAATTCCTTGCTGCATTTTAAATCTTATCCTTATATACACAGAAAATTTAGCTACCACCCTTCATTGAAGGAGTCTCCCTTTACAGTAAATGGAGACCACCAAAAAACTACAGCTAGACATAATCAGAGAAGTCAACAGTTTTGGGGAGCCCAGCCCCAACAGTTGCATCTACATTATAGCTACTACATCTCTATCTCAGGGAATATCATAAAAAGAATAGGGGAAAGTGAAAGAGCCAGAATACCAGGAAGTCTGCTGGAGAACAGTCTCTCCTAGAAATGGCTGCATAAACCAGACCAGAACAATAATAGCATCAATAGACATGTCAATGTGAATGGAGAAATTTTCCCAGGGTACCACATCTAAACAAAGAACTACAGGCTTCTATCTATTGACTGATAGGAGAAGGAGAATTAGCCTCTCCTAGGGATGGGCCCTCTTATTGTGGGGGCCATGGGAGGGGTTTGAGGGAAGGTAACTGGGAGTAGCTGGAGGGAGGAAAGGGAGGGAGAAGTGATGTAATTCTATTTCAAGTGAAAACAATTTTAAGAAATGTTAAGAAAGAAAACACATGTATACTTAGTGAGTTTGGCTTTTCATTTGGTTTCTCATACAGATCTATCTACAGGGCAGATCTGCCAACAGCAGCAACTGTTTACCAGAGCAACTGCTGCAGCCTTACAAGTTATAAGAATGGGCTATAGATTACAAACAAATCTCTATAAGCATGGTTAAAGTGCTTCTTTCCTGAGACAGGAATCAACTTCCGATGCATGTAGGATTGTTAGCCTCATGGGACAATCAGACAGCATTTCCATACCATGCATCCTAGTTTGGTTTCTATTGCCCCCTATAACCAAAACAATATGGGGAGGAAAGGGTTTATTCGGCTTACAATTCATCATCAAGGGAAGCCAGGGCAGGAACTCAAGCAGGGCAGGAACTGGGAGGCAGGAACTAAAGCAAAGGCCATAGAGGAACTCTCTTTACTAGCTTGCTCTCCATGGCTTGCTCAGCTTGCTTGTTTATGCCACCCAAGAACACATGCCCAAGAATGGCATCTTCCACAGTGGGCTAGCCCCCCCCCATATCAGTCATTAATCAAGAAAACACTCACATCGTCTTGCATATAAGCAATCTAATCAAAGCATTTTGTCAATTGAATTTCTCTCTTCCCAGTTGACCCTACCTTGTGTCAAGTTGAAAAAAATTAAAAACAAACAAACAAACACCTAAGCAGCATACCATGCCACTTTATACATGCTCCAGACTACAATGCGGGCTGACCAACCACCATGACTGCATCTAAACAGAGAGCTCTGCAAAGTCAACTAAATTTCTCTGATGCCACCAGAAGTAGCCAAGGCCATTCAGTCAAGTTAGAATTAAAAATAAAGACATCTCCCCTCACTCACAGTGATAGTCTGACTCAATTCAAGAGCTCTTTCCAGTTCCCCGCAAAAAATGCCTCAACTATTCATAGTCCTTCTACAGATGAGACCAGTGTCCTGAGCTTATGCCAAAGATATAAATTTTGGTGCAGATACCTGAGCCCTATTGCTCAAGGTGTGGCCCTTTTAGCCAATACTGTATCCATTACAACAGGGCAAAAGGAAGGATGGTGATTATAAACAGAGCTGAACAAGTCCCCAAGCAAGAAAATATGGCGTGACCTTTGCAAAGTCAATTGACTTAAAGGATAAATATAAAAGTACTAGAGATAACTTGTTCAAAGAGTTGCCAATAACATAAATGAAGAGGCTAGGGATGGCACCACCACTGCTACTGTTCTGGTGTGCTCTATGGCCAAGGAAGGCTTTGAGAGGATCAGCAAAGATGCTAACACACTGGAAATCAGGTAAGATATAATGTTGCTGTTGGTGCTGCAATTGCTGGACTGAAAAAGCAGTCTAAACCTATGACAACCCTTGAAGAAATTGTTTAGGTTGCTACAATTTGTGCATATGAAGACATAAAAATGGAAATATCATTTCTGAAACAATGAAAAAGGTTGGAAGAAAAAGTGTCACAGTGAGAGGTGGAAAAACACTGAATGATGAATTAGAAGTTATCAAAAGGCATGAAGTATGATCAAGGATCTGCTGTGGGATGTTCTGTATGTCAAATGTGTTGCTCTGATTGGTTAATAAATAAAACACTGATTGGCCAGTAGCCAGGCAGGAAGTATAGGCAGGACAAGCAGAGAAGAGAATTGTGGGAAGGAAGAGGCTGAGGCTCAGAGACACAGTGCAGCCATAACAAGCAAGATGCAAGGTACTGGTAAGCCAAAAGTCACGTGGCAACTTATAGATTAATAGAAGTGGGTTAATTTAAGATAGAAGAACCAGATAGCAAGAAGCCTGCCACGGCCATATAGTTTGTCAGCAATATAAGTCTCTGTGTGTTTACTTATTTGGGTCTGAGTGGCTGCGGGACTGGCTGGCGGGTAAGAGAGATTTGTCCTGACTGTGGGCCAGGAAGGAAAACTCTAGCTACAAGGATCAATACAACAATAGGTCAAAATGTGAATTGCAAGATCTCTGTTATATGAAAAGAAAATTTATAGTCCTAGGTATATATACCTCCTCTAGAAATTGCCAGTGGTTATCAGCAGTCCTTACTCATAATCACTAAAGATGTTGATAGAGAAGCTCTAAGTACACCACTTTTGAAAAGGCTAAAAGCTGGCCTTCTAGAACTGGTCAATTTCTATGCATCCTAGCCTTGGATTCACTAAAGCCTGCTAATATAGATCAGAAAATTGGTATAAAATTACTAAAAGAGTACTCAAAATCCTTGCAATAACTAAGAATTTAGATGTTTAAGGATCTTTGATAGTGAGAAAATTCTGCAAATTTCCTCTAAAGTTGGTTCTAATGTTATGCTTGATGATTTTGTGAGCATGGTGCGAAAGGGAATCATTGATTTAACAAAGATTGTAAGACCTGCTTACTTCATGCTACTCTGTTCACTATGACAGAAATTATAATCACAGAAGTTCCTAAAGAAGAGAAGAACCCTAGAATGGGCTCAATGGGTGGAATGGGAGGATTATCAGAGGTGGCATGTCCTAATTCCTGGAACATTACTTTAGCATTATCAGGGACTATGACAAGATGCTCAAAGCAGGTTCCTTACCAATAACTTCAGAGAAGTCAGTTGAAGAAAATGGGTGAAGAAAAGGCTGGCAGATCACTGTCAGTTACCACTTTCAGTTGATAATATATGACTACCGGCATTGTCATACCTTTCTAATTTTATACATTCCTGATACTGAATACCAGTGTCCTACACTCAACTTATATCACTGAGGCATCTCTACTACTATGTATTCTATTACAATCAGGATTTAGTACCTGTCATCACCAGATGAGCAGTTCAGAAGTAGTCTTTCTGTGGGGAGTAAGAATAGCTATGCACAAAGTAGACTTCAATTATGTGACAATCTTCATGTAATATAATTTTGTTTAAAGTTTATACCATGAAGACTAAGAAAGTTTTTAATGATGATAAAAGCAACTCACTGATTATGTTAGTCCCACATAAATAAGTGAACCCAGAAGGAATGTGCATTTTTTAAAAAGAAAAATTAGACAATATTTTAGGGAACCAGTGAGCCATTACTCAGGGATAGGTTAGAACATAATTAATTCATTTTTATAAATCTATACAAGAAATACTCAAATCTCTCCAGAAAAGATATCAGTCAAAACAGATTTCCAATAAAGTTGTATACCCTGTTTGTTTTCCATGAAGACAATATTACAAAGTAATTGTGTACTGCCCAAATTAACAGCCCTTCCTAGTGACATTCTTGTTTTTGTTGTTTTAAAAGGGAGTATTGAGATGGCTCAGAGGATGCTACATGGGTCTTGTGACTTCTGTCCTACTTAGGGTTTCTATTGCTGTGATGAAACACCATGACAAAAGCAACTTGCAGAGAAAAGGGTTAATTTCAGCTTATATTTCCAAGTAACAGTGCATCACTGAGGGAAGTCAGGACAGGGACCTGGAGCAGAAGCTGATGCAGAAGCCTTGGAGGGGTGCTGTTTACTGGCTTGCTCTTCATGGCTTGCTCAGCCTGCTTTCTTATAGAACCCATGACCCCAGCCCAGGGATGGTCCCACCCACAATGAACTGGACCCTCTGCCATTAATCACTACTTAAGAAAATGCCTTACAGGCCTGCAGACAACCCGATTTTTTGGAGGCATTTCATTAATTGAGATTTCCTCCTCTCAGATGACTTTAGCTTGTGTCAAGTTGACATAAAACTATCCAGTGCATTTATGAATTAGGTGCTATTAACATCTTCACTTTAGAAAAAAATAAGATAAAAACATGGACAGCTTTTTCAAGCTCATAAATGGGCAATGCTGGGGTCTGAACTCATATGGGAAGGAGCCTACCTTGTTTACATTACATCACAAAGGCCACTTAAAGTGTTTGAAGACTGGAGGGGTGTGAATATTTAGAGTGCCTCATAGCCACATGTCAATACTCTGTTAAAGCAAATATGAACAATGTTTAAGTTGGTCACATAAACTTTACATAGGGTCAAAAGCATAAATATTAAAGTACTTTTTCTGTTGACAGCAGCAGTTCCCAGTCTCATCTGGAGCCCTTGCCAATAGGCAGCATCATGGTCCATTTTACAGTAGTAGCAGAGAAGCCATTACTGCTTTGGTAAGTGTGAGGTTTTCTGGCTGACATCCCTGGACAGGCTTGAGCACCAGACTGACCCCTCAAGTCTGAAATACCTGGAGTCTGTAGAGCACTCAACACAGGGCTCTTTCCTGCCTGTTGGTCCAAGGGGAGTTGCTGTTATTCAGTTCTAGGTTGACCCTGGTGGCTACAGACTTAGCCAGGATCTCTTTATCATCCTTTACATAATTAAATTCATATTGCACACCTATTAGTGTAATCTATATGACAGGAAACTTTGTTCCTTTCTTTCAAATGAAATTTTGTTATAGTCAAAATAATTTCATATACCCAAAGAAAATATAATCAATAGTCTATTGTACATCAATCACTCTAACATCTCAAAACTCTATTTCTCAATTTGCAAATGTGGTATCTGAAAAACATCCAAAGAAAATCTGGAAGTATCTCTATGTCCTGTAGAACTTGGAACTGATTATAAGGGCTACACATCCTTGTGGCTATTTTAACCTCATCCCAAACATTTGCCTGGAACATAGTTTGTGATAAATAATAAGTTCACCCACTCAAACAAGAGGGAAATCATGCCAGGTACTGGGAAGCTGGCTAACTACCCAGAGTGAGTGAAATCATGGATCAGAGAAGAACCTGAAACTTCCACTTTACTAAACCAGCACCATTCTAAATATTTGTCCTTATACTCCAGAAAAAAATGTGCTCTTCACCCCTCATCAAGGAAACTTCTCTTTGCAACAGATGGAGACCATTACAGAAAACCACAACCAATCAAAATGTAGAGTTGTAGGCCTCAGTCCCAACAGATACAAATTCTACACCTAAGGCTCAGAGGTCATTGCAGAAGGGAAGCAGAAACATTATATGGAACAGAAGATCAGAAGTCTGCCATGAAATGTGTGTCTCCTAGTAATGTCAGATGCTACACCCATAAGGTCTCACCAACATGACAGCCTAAACATGACCTGAATGAAGACAAGAGCAACAGACATGCTAAATTGGGTGGCAGAAAGACCCTAAGACCTCAACCCTACACAAAAAAACTACATGCATCTAAGCTGAGTGGAGGAAAAATAGTCTTCACCAGGGAAGATCACACCAATTGGTTATCCAGTACCAAATGGTCATTCCTGAAAGCCTACACAAAAGTAATTTTACAAAGAGTGAGCATATCACACTCATGTATTTAGGGATATATTTATCAATGAAAAAAGAGGCCATGAATTTGAAAGGGAGCAAGTAGTATATGAAAGGGTTTGGGGGGATAAAAGGGAAGGGAGAGGATGTTGTAATTACATTATAGTCTTCAAAAACAAAAGAAACAATTAAAAATTAACACATTAATTTTAAAATGGCTGTATGTGAAGTGTTAATGACCCCAAAGCCTCAGGGAGGCTGAGAAACTCTAGTCAGAAAAGCTGACTTGACTGATAACACTGATAACAAAGATTCATAAGCCAACCTCCACTGGTATTTACCACTTTGACACTTCAGGGGAACTGATCTGCAAATGGAATTTTCCATCCTCCAAATGGCCACGGTGCACAATCTCCACTCTGAGGAGGGCCCACTGCCCTTCAGTTTTCTGATTAAAGGCCAATTCTGCTTCTGCAGAGGTTCATCTCCTCTCTATTTCCATATCACCTCAATCAATCCCACTCTGACAATCCTTGGGGCATCCTTAAAAACAAAACAAAACAGTAAACTGTGTATCAGGATCCAGTTCTAGTCCTGACAATACATCAATGCTTCTGTTTTAATCTTTTTTAAGACAACCCATAGTAGTGAAGAACCAGTTTGCCTTCCAACTCAGGCTTAAAAGTCATTTTATTGTAAAGACAAACTAGTTCATTCCTGTTTGTGATTAAACATCCGTTTCTCAAGGACTGGGCTAAGTTGCACCTGTACCCTTAACTACAAATGGTTCTTGTACTGCCTGTTCCAGAAACAGCAATCATGTCTTTATTTCAAAAGTTATTTATACCCATCTTGCAGCCCTACCTTCATTTCAAAAGGTTATGTGCCCCTACGACTACTTTATTATGATCACCTGTTGTGATTACTGTCTTTGGCCACTTGTTATATTCTGCTCCTGTAATGCTGTATATTTCCCCCCATTTGGAAATCTATCTCTGAGCTCTATATAAGCCCTTATCTTCCCATGCCCAAGGCTATCCAGTTGAACCCCTACTTAGGGGGAGGCAGCCTGTATACATGAATTTAAAAAAAAAGGTTACCTTAATTAATTTGGCCATGATGATTTGGGTCAGTGGTCCTTCTCCTCTCATCTTTGGGATTAACAGTATCTGATTGCTTTCATGAGAGCAGGTGGAGCTGAGTGGATAACAGGTGTTGGGGGATGGTACCGATTGTTCCCTATCCTGGCATTGGTGGAACCCTGTAGACCAAGACTTCCACTATAGATTTCATGGTGGGGGAACACCTTTCCCAAGGTGGTCTGCCAAGTTACTGTTGTCTGAGAATTGTGCATAAGGGGGAATGCTTTGGGCCCTGCTCTGAGTGGGTACAGACATTCCAGCTGAAAGGATTGCATTCTGGGAAGAATGGGGCCTTTTTTGTGGGCAGCCTAGGAAAGAAAGCTGACTTTGGCCAGGAAAAAGAAAAAAAGTATAACCAAAATGCACCTAACAGCCTGACAGCAGAGAGACAGACGGAGGCTTCAATAGGAAAGCAGCAAGGCCCTTCTTCACAAGCAAGCCTTGTTCTCGGGAGCCTGAGAAATGTGTACCACAGACTGGTTCGGAGAGGAACGCCAGACTTCACAGTCAGTGACTACAAATAGCACACAAGGTCAGGAAAGGACAGAAAGATGGCAAGGTTAGACTAATGTGGAGTCTGGCAGTCACAAAATTTCCCAGGAAGAGCTCTCAAAATCACCTCACTGCTCACCAGTCCTCAGATTCTGTGAAACTGATGAATGCATTTTGCTCAGAGACAAATCCATTTATATTATTCTATTTTTAACTCTTTCCTTCAACTTCTAGGCTATCTATGTCAATATTGTTGGTTCTACAGGTAACTGCTTTGGGTCAGGCACAGTGACCATAACTGAAAAGGACAGGAAGCTGATTAACACCTTATGTTAGTGACCCTGTGAAGCACAGATTCCAAGATCTTCTGGACCCTCCACATTTCACACGTAAAGTACTAAGGTCCAAGGAAGTTGAGCGATCTCTTTGAAAGAGCACAACTCGTTAGATGTGGTGCTAGGACAAGACCCTCTGTTGTGAATTCACTCTTGTTCAGTTTCTTCCCTGCATGGTTCTGGTTCTACTGCAATGTGAACACATTACTTAATTATAGTTTCCTGTACTGTTCATGACTTCATGAAATAGTACTGCCAACTTCTTTACTAAATCTCTCTTAATGGTTGGACTTCTGAATGTTACTTACTACTTCTAAAAACAACAAAAAATGTAATATACAATAGATGTATATATCTATGAGGTCATGCTGCTCAAAAAATGTCCCATAGGCTTGATTATATATGGTAATCACAGCAAAGACTGATGACAGTATTATAGAAATGTTGGGGACAGTGGTATGAGGGTTTGTACCGAGATGTATTATAACTTGTTATGCTGTGTTCAGTTGCTATCCCTGGAAGGTCTGCTATTTTCTGAAGGAAAATGCAGGAGTGGATCTGGGGCAGAGTGGAGGTGGGAGGCAGGTAACTGGGAGGAGAAGGAGGAGAAACTGAGTTCAGGATGTAATGTATCAGAGAAGAATTTTAGTAGTAGTAGTAGTAGTAGTAGTAGTAGTAGTAGTAGTCATAGTAGTAGTAGTATGTGTTTTAATTTTATACATCAGCCATGGGTTCCCCTGTACTCCCCCCTCCCACCCCTTATCCTACCTTTCCCCAGCCACTCCACTCCATTCCCATGTCCTCCAGGACCAAGACACCCCTGGGGATTCATTTAAACCTGGTGGATTCAGTACAGACAGGACCTATCCCCTCCTTCCAGGCTGAGCATGTGTCCATGTGTAAGCCCAAGGCTCCAAACAGCCAGCTCATGCACTAAGGACAGGTCCTGGTCCCACAGACTGGGTGCTTCCCAAACAGATCAAGCTATTCAATTGTCTCACTTATCCAGAGGGCCTGATCTAGCTGGGGGCTCCACAGCCGTTGGTTCATAATTCATGTGCTTCCATTCATTTGGCTATTTGTCCCTGTGCTTTTTGCAATTTTGGATTCAACAATTCACGCTCTTACAGTACCTCCTCTTTCTTGACAGTTGAACACCTGGAGCTCCACCTGGGGCCTGGCTGAGGATCTCTGCATCCACTTCCATCAGTTATTGGATGAGAGTTGTGGGGTTAGGGTGTTTAGTCATCTGATCACCAGACTAGGTCAGATCAGGCTTTCTCTCGACCATTGCCAGCAGTCTATAGAGGATGTATCATTGTGGATTTCTGGGGACCTATCCAGCACTCTGCCTATTCCTGTTCTCATGTGGTCTTCGTTTATCATGGTCTGTTATTCCTTGTTCTCCCTTTCTGTTCTTGATCCAGCTGGGATCTGCTGCTCCCCTAAGCTTTCTTTCCCTCAAATCTTGCCCTTCATTACTCCCACTGTCGTCCAGGATATTCATGTAGATCTCATCCATTTCTCTGTCATTGGGTGATCCCTGAGTCTTTCCTAGGGTCCCGTTTTCTAGGTAGCCTCCCTGGAGTTGTGTAGCAGTCTAGTCATCTTTGTTTTACATCTAGTATCCTACTATGAGTGAGTACATTCTGTGTATGTCCTTCTGAGTCTGGGTTACCTCACTCAGGATGATTTTTTTCTAGATCCATCCATTTGCCTGCAAACCTCATGATGTCATTGTTTTTCACTGCTGAGTAGTACTCCATTGTGTATATGTACCATATTTTCTTTATCCATTCTGCAGTTGAAGGGCATCTAGGTTGTTTCCAGGTTCTGGCTATTACAAACAATGCTGATATGAACATAGCTGAGCAAGTGCTCTTGTGGTATGATTGAGCATTCCTTGGGTATATGCCCAAGAGTGCTACAGCTGGGTCTTGGGGGAGATGGATTCTCAGTTTTCTAAGTAAGCACCATATTGATTTCCAAAGTGGCTGTACAAGCTTGCATTCCCACCAGCATTGGAGCAGAGTTCCCCTTGCTCCACATCCTTTCCAGCATAAGCTGTCTTCTGTGTTTTTGATCTTAGCCACTCTGACAGGTGTAAGGTGGTATCTCAGAGTCATTTTGATTTGTATTTCCCAAATAATTAGGGATGTTGAGCAATTCCTTAAATGTCTTTCAGCCGTTTGACCTTCCTCTGTGGAGAATTCTCTGTTTAGTTCTATAGCCCATTTCTTAATTAGACTGTTGGGCATTTTGATGTCTAATTTCTTGAGCTCTTTATATATTCTGGATATCAGCCCTCTGTCAGATGTGGGGTTGCTGAAGACCTTTTCCCATTCTGTAGGCTGTTGCTTTGTCTTGTTGACTGTGTCCTTTGCTCTACAAAAGCTTCTCAGTTTCAAGAGGTCCCATTGATTGATTGTTTCTCTCAGTGTCTGTGCTACTGGTGTATTATTTAGAAAGTGATCTCTGGTGCCAATGTGTTCAAGAGTACTTCCTACTTTCTCTTCTATCAGATTCAGAGTAACTAGATTTGTGTTGAGGTCTTTGATCCACTTGGACTTAACTTTTATGCATGGTGGCAGATATGCATCTATTTGCAGTCTTCTACACATTGACATCCAGTTATGCCAGCACCATTTGTTTAAGAGGCTTTCTTTTTTCCATTGTACATTTTTGGCGTCTTTGTCAAAAATTATATGCTCATTGGTGTGTGGGTTAATGTCAGGGTATTCAATTCAATTCCATTGGTGCACATGTCGGTTTTTATGCCAGTACCAAGCTGTTTTTATTACGGTAGCTCTATAGTAGAGCTTGAGGTCAAGGATCATGATGCCTCCAGAGGGTGATTTATTGTACAGGATTCTTTTGGCTATCCTGGGTTTTTTGTTTTTCCATATGAAGTTGAGTATTATTCTTTCCAGATCTGTGAAGAATTGTGTTGGTAATTTGATGGGGATTGCGTTGAATCTGTAGATTGCTTTTGGAAAGTTCGCCATTTTTATTATGTTAATCCTGCCTATCCATGAGCATGGGAGATCTTTCCATTTTCTGACATCTTCTTCAAATTCTTTTTTCAGGGACTTAAATTTCTTGTCATATAGGTCCTTCACATGCTTAGTTAGAGTAACCCCAAGGTATTTTATACCATTTGTGACTATTGTAAAGGGTGATGTATCTCTGATTTCCTTCTCAGCCTGTTTGTCTATTGTATGTAGGAGGGCTACTGATGTTTTTGAGTTGATCTTGTATCCTGCTATGTTGCTGAAGGTTTTTATTAGCTGTATCAGTTCCTTGGTTGAATTTTTGGGGTCACTCATGTATACTATCATGTCATCTGCAAATAGGAAGAGGTTGACTTCTTCCTTTCCAATTTGTATCCCCTTAATCTCTTTATGTTGTCTTAAAGCTCTGGCTAGAACTTCAAGTACTATATTGAATAAGTATGGGGAGAGGGGACAGCCTTGCCTTGTTCCTGATTTTAGTGGTATTGCTTTGAGTTTCTCTCCATTTAATTTGATGTTGGCTGTTGGCTTGCTGTAGATTGCCTTTATTATGTTTAGGTATGTTCCCTGTATTCCTGATCGCTCCAAGACCTTTATCATGAAGGGGTGTTGGATTTTGTCAAATGCCTTTTCTGCATCTACTGAGATGATCATGTGGTTTTTTTTCTTTGAGTTTGTTTATATGATGTATTACATGGATGGACTTTCGGTATGTTGAACCACCCTTAAGTCCCTGGGAGGAAGCCTACATGATCATGGTGGATAATTGTTTTGATGTGTTCTTGGAGTCTGTTCCCCAAAATTTTATTGAGTATTTTTGCATGAATGTTCATGAGGGAGATTGGTCTGTAGTTCTCTTTCTTTGTTGAATCTTTGGTTTAGGAATCAGGGTAATTATAGCCTCATAGAAGGAGTTTGGTAATACACCTTCTGCTTCTATTCTATGGGACAATTTAAAGAGTATTGGTATTAAGTCTTCTTTGAAGATCTGGTAGAACTCTGCAGTGAAACCATCTGGTCCTGGGCTTTTTTTGGTTGGGAGACTTTTAATGACTGATTCTATTTCCTTAGAGGTTATTGGACTATTTAAATGGTTTATCTTGTATTGGTTTAACTTAGGTATATGGTACCTATCCAGAAAATTATCCATTTCTTTTAGATTTTCCAGTTTTGTGGAGTAGAGGTTTTTGAAGTATGACCTGATGATTCTCTGGATTTCCTCATTGTCTGTAGTTTTGTCCCCCTTTTCATTTCTGATTTTGTTAATTTGGATGCTCTCTCTCTGTCTTTTGGTTAGTTTGGATAAGGGATTATCTATCTTGTTGATCTTCTCAAAGAACCAACTCTTGGTTTCATTAATCCTTTGTATCGTTCTCTTTATTTCTATTTTATTGATTTCAGCTCTCAATTTGATCATTTCCTGGTGTCTGTTCCTCCTGGGAGACTTTGGTTCTTCGTGTTCAAGGCTTTCAGGTGCACTGTCAAGTCACTAGCATGAGATTTCTCCAGCTTCTTTATGTGGGCATTCAGTGCTATGAATTTCCCTCTTAGCACTGCTTTCATAGTGTCCCATAAGTTTGGGTATGTGGTGTATTCATTTTCATTGATCTCTAGGATGTCTTAAATTTCTTTATTTCTTCCTTAACCCATTTGTGATTCAGTTGAGCATTATTCAGTTTCTATGAGATTGTAGGATTTCTGTAGTTTTTCCTGTTGTTGAAATCTAACTTTAAACCATGGTGGTCCAATAGAACACACAAGGTTATTCCAATTGTTTTGTATCTGTTGATATTTGCTTTGTGGACAAGTATGTGGTCGATTTTAGAGAAGGTTCCATGGGGTGATGAGAAGAAGGTATATTCTTTTTTGTTTGGGTGGAATGTTCTATAGATATCAATTAAGTCCATTTGAGCCATAACATCAGTTAAGACCATTATGTCTCTGTTAAGTTTCAATTTGGCCAATCTGTCCAGAGGTGAAAGTGGGGTGTTGAAGTCTCCCACTATTAATGTGTGAGGTTTTATATGTGATTTAAACTTTAGTAATGTTTCTTTTACATATGTGGGTACCCTTGTGTTTGGGGCATAAATGTTCAGAATTAAGACTTCATCTTGGTTGATTTTTCCTGTGATGAGTATGTAATATCCTTCATCATCTCTTTTGATTGATTTTAGTTTGAAGTCTATTTTGCTGGATATTAGGATGGCTACACCAGCTTGCTTCTTAAGACCATTTGATTGGAAAGTCTTTTCCCAGCCTTTTATTCTTAGGAGGTGTCTGTCTTTGAATTTGAGGTGTGTTTCTTGTATACAGCAGAAAAATGGTTCCTGTTTTCATATCCATTCTGTTAGTCTGTGTCTTTTTATAGGTGAATTAAGTCCATTGATATTAAGGGATATTAATGACCAGTGATTCTTTGTTCCTGTTATTATTTTTATTTTTTGGTGGTAGTATGTGTGTACTTCACTTCTTTGGAGTTTACTACTGTGGTGTTATCTATTGCCTGTGTTTTCATGGGTGTATCTGCCTTCCTTAGGTTGGAATTTTCCTTCTAGTGCTTTCTGTAGGGCTGGGTTTGTGGATAAGTATTGTTTAAATCTGGTTTTGTCTTGGAAGGTCTTGTTCACTCCATCTATGGTGATTGAAAGTTTTGCTGGGTATATTAGTCTAGGCTGGCATCATGGTCTCTTAGTGTCTGCATTATATCTGTCCAGGTCCTTCTGGCTTTCAAAGTCTCCATCGAGAAATCGGGTGTTATTCTGATGGGTTTGCCTTTATAAGTCACTTGGCCTTTTTCCTTTGCTGCTCTTAATATTCTTTCTTTATTCTGTATGTTTAGTTGTTTAATTATTATGTGGCGAGGGTCTTTTTTGGGGTTCTAGTCTGTTTGGTGTTCTATAGGCTTCTTGTATCTTCATAGGCATTTCATTCTTTAAGTTGGGAAAGTTTTCTCCTATGATCTTGTTAAATATATTTTCTGTGCCTTTGAGTTGGTATTCTTCTCCTTCCTCTATCCCTATTATTTGTAGGTTTGGTCTTTTCATGGTGTCCCAAATTTCTTGGACATTTTGGGTCATGACTTTGTTGGTTTTAGTGTTTTCTTTGACTGATGAATCTATTTCTTCTACCGTACCTTCAACACCAGAGGTCCTCTCTTCCATCTCTTGCATTCTGTTGGTTACATTTGCATCTGAAGTTCCTGTTTGTTTATTCAGATTTTCTATTTCCAGCATCCTTCTGCTAGTGTCTTCTTCATTTTTTCTATTTCCCTCTTCAGGTCTTGGACTGTCTCCCTTGCTTTTTCATGATTTTCTTTCGAGGACTTATTGTTTTCTTCTGCTTTAATTGTCCTTTCCTCTAGTTTTTTATAACGTTCTTCCCATTTTTTCTTTGTCTGTTCCTCTACTTTATTTTTTATTTCTTCTATATAAGGCTCTAGCCTCTTCATGATGTTACTTATAAGGTTGTTTTCTTCTTCTTCTTCCATTCCGTGATGTTCAGGTCTAGCTGTTAGAGAAGAGCTAGGTTCTGGTGATGCTGTACTGCTCTTTATTTTGTTGTATGTACTTCTACCTTGATGTCTGCCCATCTCCTCTTGTGTTCATTCTTGGTCTTATCAGTGTACTTGGTCCAGACAGAGCTGACAGATTTAGGGAGCCTCTCTCTGGTCCAGATGGAAGTTCTGGGCCAGATGAGAGCTCTGGTCCAGATGAGAGTGCTGGCTGGATAGAAGCTGGGGGGCTGGACTCTGAGTCTTGGGAAGTCCCTGGGGTCTCCTTATCTTGTCCAGATGGGAGCTCCTCTTGTCCAGATGGGAGTTCCTCTGGTCTCTGCTCCAGATGGGAGTTCCGGGGTGGGATGGAAGATGGGGGCTTGTCTCTGATTCTCAGGAAGTGGCTGGGGTCTCCAGGAGATGGGTGTGGGGGCAGGGTGTGGAGACTGCAGGGTCTGCCTGCAGTCTTGGAAAAGGGGAGCCTTCCTGCTGGGTCCACTGATAGGCCAGAAACTGGGGCCAAGTTGGGCAGGTCCTCCCGGGATGGCCTGTGTCCAGTGCGGGACCCAGGGGCAGTTGCCTCTCTGGCTATAACCACAGGCACTCACCTCTGGTCCAGATGGGAGTTCCGGGGTAGACCGAATTTTTTTAAATAGAAGAAGAATGTAGTAAGTACTTGTGACCAAATCTGAGGACCTACATGATAGAAGGAAAGAACTAATTCCTACAAGTTGATTTCTGACCCCCATATTCACACCACAGCATGTGTGTGCATGCAAACACACACACACACACACACACACACACACACACACACACACACGCACACACACACGTAAATAAAAGGACAAAGCTTTTACAAATCTTCTAAATTGTCTTGTTTATAGGGATATAAAAATTTGATAGGATGCAGAAAACCTGAGAAGTTCACATTCAAGTAACAATGAGATATAAAAATGCAGCAAAATTGGCCAAAGTGTGTATTCCAGCTCAGCCACTGATTAATGCTGGAACTTCAGTCACCTCTCTTAGCCTTCTCGTGACCTAGATTCAACATCCAGCTTTAAAAACATTAAAAAGAAATTGAAAGTGTTGAAATTCAGCAGCCTAATTGATCCCTAGATATAAAAGAAGGCTCTCGGGCTCTACACAAACTGCCTCAACTGTTGATAATAATATTCTAAAACATGAGGATGGTTTGCGGGCAGAAAACTGTTTGTCGATAGTATAAAGTGTCTTCCTAAGAACTGCACACGAACTTGTGGAGTGCTTAACCCTGGAGCTACATGTCTTACTCTCATTTCCAGATGAAAAAACTGAGGCACATAGAGCTGACATAAATTTACTAATTTAGGGCTGAAAACATAGCTCAGTGGTTAAGAGCACTGGCTGCTCTTGCAGAAACCTAGAGTTCTGTTCCCGGTACCTACATGATGGCTCACTATCACCTGCAAGCTATCTGAGGCTTTCTTCTGCCTCTGAAGGTACTGCATGCATGTGGTGCACATACAAACAATCAGCTACACACACACACACACACACACACACACACAAATAAAAATAAATAAATGGTTAAATCTTACTAATGTCACACATACCATGAGTGACAAACCCAAGGTTTGAATTCATTCACTCCAGATCACAGACTGAAAACATCATGTTCCACTGGCCTTTTGCTGACAGATTTCCCAAATGGTGACCTGGTGATGATGCCAGAGGTGGTATCTTAAGGTGAAGAAGAATTATATCTAATAATAACATCCAATCTAGACCAAGTTCTTAGACCTTCTCTGATTGTGGACCACTAATAATCACCTAGTTTGCTTTTCTATTTCAACCATCTTGCCTGGAAATCTATGCTCACCCACCTCAGGCCTTCCTCCTTCACTGAAATGCTCCTCCCAGTGGCATTTCTATGGCTGACATATTCATATCAGTCTTTCTGAATAAATATCTCTTCCACAAAATGTAATTGTGACTCCCTTCCCTAAAATAATTCAGCCTTTCATTCATGTGTCCAAGTCCTCATATTCATTTCTCTTCATAGCACTTGCCCTTCCCCAAAACCACATTAATAATTTGTTTGATAATAACTTAAGGTCAGAGATTATAGTGCCTCATTAACTACTTTATCTTCAATGCCTGGGCATGGCAGCTATAATGGAAAATGCTCAATAAATATTAAGCAAATGAATTAATTCCCCTGTGCTCCATCCTTTTTCTGATGTTATGATACTCAGAGGGTCAGTGGAGAAGATTTACATGCTGACCCTGTCAGATTCTGAAGGAACTTATAACTTACCACCCATTTGTCTTCAGGCAGCCTGCCTGTAATAGCACCTGGCCTTTCAACTGTAGGCAGAGTTCATTCTTGGTAATGCTGCCCTCTTACTGCTTTCTCCCAGTGATGGGCTGAGATGATTTTCCTAGTCTCCTCCCCTGTCGAGAGTCCACATGTTTCTTTATGTCTCATTATCTACTTTTTTCCATGGAATATATTTAGTATATCTGAGTAGAACTTCCTGAAGTCTTTGAACTTCTATTGTGATGCTCTGTATTTTTTTTGCCAAAATATAACTGGTAAGTATTTGCTGGCTAAGAGTTAACTCATTAGCATTAAACACTATGATAATGACTGCGTTAAAACCCACACCATGTGGAGAAGAGGAACGAAAGCTGCCCCCTGCCTCTTGTGATCACAAAAGTTTTGAGAATGTTCTGGAACCCCTTTCTTTTTTGAGTGACTAGAGCTACCCACACAGCAGTCTTCTGTCTTCTGGGCATTGTCTGTTCGTCATCACAGTGACAAGTTGCATGCTACAACTAAAGTTCTCTAACTCAGATGGAAACTTTGAAATAATTATTGATGGTGCTTATTTTTAAAACATGCAGAAATTAGATGATATGCATACATAATGTATGGGAAGGCAAGACTACTGCTTCCAGGAACTCAACTTCTCAATAATGGAAAATCAAATGGAGCTTACCTAACATACTGAAACTGAAAAGTAAGCACTATTTCTTGCAGATTTCAAGAAAGACACTAAAGACTGTACCCTCATTTTCTAGAGACATCAACTCCTCATTGAAACAGCGATGGAAGTAATAGCTATCCAGTGAGTGACTTTGAAGACAATATTATGGACACAATCTTTTCTTTTTATTAAGTATCCCCCCATGATATTTATGCCTTAGCCTCCATAGGTACACACAAACTAAAACTTAAAGTTCCTAAGCTATCTCCTTCAGTTCAACTATAAGAGTTAGCTCACAACTTTTAAAGTAGTATACAGAGCAAAGTCATTTGTATTTGCTAACCAAGAGCGAACATTTATTTCTCTGCACAAGGTTTAAAGTTGCCCTCTGCTAACCTTCTACTGAAATCATGTCTATTATTTTAAATTCTGTTTGGAGAACAAATTAGTTTCTGTGATTGTTTTATTAAAATAAGCAACCACAAAGTAAAATACAATTACAACAATCCAAGGAATTAACATGAGATGCTGTTAGTAATTCTCCAAAGGTCTAGTTAGTTTCTTTCTGTTAGCTTCAATAGTCACAAGTTACAAACTGAAAACATAAACTGAAAGTAAGGTGAAGACTAAACTAGGCCACTTTCATTTTTCAATCTTATATATCTTTCCCAGAAGATGAAATAGATACTAAACTGTGGGTTTGGTATGGCATCATGGATTATATTCAAAATGGAAACTGGTTTTGAGACACAGCTTGTCTGGGACTTACTATATAACCCAAGCTGGCCTGGAACCTCAATTCTCCTACTTCAGCTTTTCAAGTGATGGGATTACAGGTATGTGACATTCAAAATATCTTAAAGCAGATATGCTACCAGTGATGAGCTCAAGGGAAATTGCAGCCTTTCTGAGTGAGGAATTGGTCTCTTGGGACCCCTCCTTGTGGCAGTACTGATTTAGTTACTGACTATAGTAAGGCCTTATGAATTCTGAGGTAGAATGTTGAGAAACTATGGCAGAGGAATAGTGGATTTGAAGCTACTCTGCTACTTTGAAGTAGAAATTCTTACCAACCAGTGTGAAAATGTTTCAGTACTTTTAACATCTATAGAAATGTGCCTTGATGCATGTTTCATATTAGCCTTGTCATGGTCATGATCTTGGAGTAGCTGAGGAAGGAAGAAAATAATGAGACAGGGGTAAGGAACATATTTCCTCTAGAACATTTTACCCTGTTACTTCTCTGCCCTTGGTGAGATCCTACTCATCTTTCAGATTTCAACAATCAAGTGATACTTACAAGGATAAATTATGTGTTCCCAACACAAACTTCATACTGTTCTCATCCCTCCCACCATGAAAACTAAGTGAATCTCCATGGTAATTGGTTCAGCCTGTTCCTTGGACTAGACTCTGTGGTCTTGAGCACAGGGATTTCATCTTTTTGCTACCAGTGTCTTTAGGGGGGACAATAAAATCTTTAGATAAACAAATGGAGAGATTACTTTGACTTTAAGGTTTTTACATGCCACATAGGGCAAAACAGGAGGGCAGTTAGTCTACTGACAGTAAGGAGAAGAGGCTACAAACAGAAAAAGAGGAAACTGCAAAAATACTTAGCATTTATTGAATTATTAGTGTGTAATTGTCACTGTCCTGAGTGTTTCAACTATCTGTCATAGCCAGAGCCTGAGCACTTTTAGAAATACTTACTTCATATTAACTATACATATTAATGATGTTCAGTGTGCATTTTCATACATTCAGATAGTGTGTAATGATCTAATCAACTACCCCCTTTTAACTCAATACACACATACCATTCCCAATCTCTTTATTCAATATTCTACTTCTAATTTAGTCTTTTTCTATTGCATAAAAGAACATACAGTGTTCATCTTTTGGTACCTGGTCAGACACTCTTGACTTGTATGTCCTTTCCTCATATTTAATCTAGTTAACATGCATCTCCTTCCTTTGGAGTGATGAGATGGTAGGTATTTTGTACTCCTGTTCAAAAATCTGCTTGCATATGCATAAGAACAAAGATAATTCATTACAAGAGATAAGGAAAACTAGCAAAGATATTTTCTGGTAATCTATTCTATGAACAGATGGTGTGCTTCTGAGAAATATCAAGATATATGAAAGAAAACATTTAGGCAACTGATGTTCACGTGGGTGCTGAATTCTGGCTACAGAACATGCCTGTTGCTTCCTGACATCTGCGATATTCTTCTCTAAGTAGAGGAAAAAATACATCTGACAAAGTTACACAGATTTTGGGTTTGCACATCAGTAAGTTATTCTAACTGGCCTCATAAGGCATCAGCTAACCAGGAACTCAAAAAGATGATTTCAGAGCCTGTTGTGTAATAGACACATGAGAAAGTGCATTGACTTTGGAATCCAATAAGCCTGAGTTCAACACTTTGTGCCTGCAACTTAATGCTGGGTGAGTTTATTTTATTTTATTTTTTTAGAGAGGGTCCCATATAGCCAAGGTTGTCCATGAACTCCTTACATACCCAAGTAAGGCCTTGAACTCCTGATCTTCTGCCTTTACCTCCTGACTGCTGGGACAACAGGTATGTGCCACCATGCCCAACATGAGCTGGGCAATCTTAATATTTTGAACTGGCAGAGCTCTCTTTGTTTCTGTTTCTTTTGTTGAAATAAAAATACCCAGTCAAAAGCATAATTGTATGACTATACTTTTATACTACATGGCTTTTACTGGGGAGATGTGAATAAACAGGATAGGGTATAACAACAGATTTTTAAAAATGGGTACACTTAAGATTAACTTAGTGAACCAATGAATTTATTAAGGTCACTTAAGGAGCATGGCTATCTCAAAGGCAGCTGGGGTTTCTTGCCCAGCTGGCAGGCAGCTCCACCCAAGAGTCTTCTTCACCCAGTGGTTATTACTTTATTAGAAAACCTTATGAAAGGGGGCTTGTGAATCTCTGATCTTCCAAATTCCTTCCGTACTCCAGGAATATTTCTGTATTAGTTACCTGACTATTGGTGTGACAAAATGCAAGACAAATGCAACTTAAAGGATTTATTTTGGCTCATGGAAAGAAGAACAGCACTGAAGGTGTGAGGAAGCAGGTCACACTGTACCTACAGTCAAGAGGTAGAGAGGAGTGAATGCTGGTGCTCATCTTTCCTTCCCTATTTATTCAGCTCTGGGATCCTACGGGTCATGCCACCTACATTTAGGATGGGCTTTTCTGCTCAGTGAAGCCTCTATTACAACACCCTGATACACACCAAGAGTTTTGTCTCCTAGATGATTCTAAACTTAGTTAAGTGAACGAAGACAATTAACAATAACAGATTGAATTCAGGGGGAAAAGAAACTACACAAGATTTCACCCATTCTTTGGTCTCTTGCATTGTGTCTACCCTGTTTTAAGATACTCCCTGAGCCTTGGAGGAAGTGGTAGATGTATTTGATGATTTTCTTCCATTTATAACTGAGCATTGGGCCACTATTTCACAGCAAAAATCACTTATTTTGACTGGTTATGAGTCTTCCATAGTAACCATTGCTCACTGCAAAAAGGAGTTTCCCTAGGCAAGACTTACAGGAGTAATAATAATCAGACCTATGAGTATGAAACACCATCTTTTGAAGAAAACTTAATAGCATGTACCACACTTTAATGCAACAATAGCAGCAGCTATTCTTATGGGCTCTATCAAGTCCTGGGCCACAAGCTCTTCCCCTGTGTTATAGTATCAAACATGGGCTCCATCTTATGAAGTGGGACTTAACCCAATTTTAAAAAATGTTTCTATTGATAACTATCATGCTATTATTGTACCAAAGAGCATATTTTGCCTGATATGTTGACATTGTAACATGAAGATTTCATAGTGTACAGACTCATTAGCAGAAGTTTTCCCTTTAGCAACCAATATTGTGCCTTTAGGCACTATGAAAATTAGCCAAAGGAGAGAGTACTTCCAGAAGTACTCATGCTTAATTTTTCCATGCCATACAATCAGAGCATGCTCTGACTTCAGCAATAGGGGTTTTTTTAATCATGTATTTATGGCATTCAGCCAGCAGTGGCAATAGCCTTTTGGTTTGTAGGGTAATGTAGGCCTCTCTGGCCAACATTGCCTTGGGGACTGAGATTTTTCATTTAATAAATACATGGCTTCCCACTCATTCAGGGTATCTTCACTCCTCAACTGTTGTTTTAGCTATTTTACCAGATGCTTTCCAAGTCTATAATATACTCAAGAATTATCTTCATATTAAGAAACCTTTTTACAGAGTTGAGCAGGGTCTCTGGAGGACCACAGCCATCCATACCAAGTAAGTGGCAATTGGTCTTGAATGACTAAGAAAAACTTAAAAGGAAACATGAACAAGGTCCAACACAGCATGAAAAGATCCTACTACTTGTATCAAATGTTTTGTCAAATGAACAATGTTGGTTGTAGTAATATGGATGGACCTTTACATGTAAAACACTGCTGTGGAACCACCTTCATCTCCTTGTCCCCTAATGGGCTCAGCCTAGCCAGCTTGTACTGCTTGGCTTAGCCCAAGACGAATGGGGAACAAGGTCATATGCTCACTTACATTGGTATATCATCAGCTATACCAGGATGCTGAAGGAGCCCTAGGTTGGACAAATAAGCTCCATTCCCAGGAGAGAAATGTATATAGAATTCTTGGGAGAAGCTTAATCTTTCTCACCTCTGTATCATTTATTCCTTTCACCCTACTAATAACTATCCTTCAGGCTTTAAAATTGTCTAGAGACTTAAAAACCACTGAATTTGTCTTGCTATCAGTTTTTCCTACAAACTTCAGCTCCACTAAAATCTTGCCATATTTGCTTCTCAGTGACCTAAACATGTCCCATAATCTGTTTTGCTAGTACATTATATCTTATTTTCATTGGTTTTTTGTTCTGTATTATTATTATTATTATTATTATTATTATTATTATTATTATTATGTGTTTTAATTGTAATCTGAATCAGTTAGGTCACCTAGAGCCCTTTCTAACCCACAAAGACCATGTCCAACCATGAAGCCCAGCAAAGCCACCAAAATTCTATACCAGTTCCAACAATCCCTGTGGTACCAACTTCTTCCTTAACTCTCCTATAAAGTCCTAACTGGCTGGGTAAACTGGGAATCAAATACCACTTACTTAGTTTCTAGTACCCTTACAATGCCTGTGCTTCATCATCTAGTCCCTGATATTCATATGGAATTCAACCAGAGACAGCCACGCATCCCTAATGGCCCATATCAGCCGGTCTATCATGAACTTCCTTGATATTGACTGGTCATGAAACCTTTGTCTCATGGAAGGATAAATAGTTATGTGACTCAGTTTCTCTGCTTCCATGACACTCTAGCTAATCCATCTGTCCCCATGTCCCATAACCTCAGAAGCCATGCTCTCTCATTTATTGTTTAAAAATCTCCACAATTCAAGCGATTTAGAGGTAGACTATTCCCAATTAGCATATTTCACTTTACTGGGCCATTATTTGGGCCCCATGTTTGCTGAACCATAGATACTCTCCCCCCACCTCCACCCCGAATGCTCTATATTAAAGGTCAGACTTGACATGTATCTTCCTTTGCTTCTGCTTTGCTCTCTCCCTTTTCACTGTTCAACTCTCCCTCTGGGGTCTAAGTTTCCACAGTAGGAGGGGCTTTTCAGCACAGACCTAATATACTCATTTTTCTTAAGCCCTTCCAGCTTTAAGAAATGGCAAACCAATACCTCCTTCTCATTCTTTCTTTTCCCTATTTTTCCTGACCAATCAGAGGTAATGCAGAGCACAGCATTTGCATGTCTTTTTCCCACCATAATTCCTCATCTGTGTGGTAAGTTCTTTCCATGTAAGTAGCTGAGCCTCAGTTGTATTTCTAGTTGCCCACAACAAATGCCACACACCTCCTGTCACATCCTGCTTACCATTCTCCCATATGTGCTACTGTCAGAGACTACAGTATACTCTCAGTCATTTGGGATGACAACCTCAAAACTTAGGTGATAGATTTCACTCATCAAAGGGGCATGCTGCATTCCTCTCAAGCTACATGCCACCACCCTTAAATGACTCAACTTCAGTTGTATACATAATCACCCACAGCAGGGAGTTATCCAACTACCATTACAGCAAGGGAGCACACGATGACATGGCACATGGGATAAGGTAGCCATGTTGCCCGTGTGGACACTCTACCCTCAAACTTCAGTCTCAGTTCCAGCTTCAAACCATCAGCTGCAGTTGCTTATCATCTAATGCAGAGGCCATTCAACTGCTCTTATCTCACCTGTTTTTCTGATGTGTTCCTAGTCAGGTACCATGTGCTGTGTGACTTATTCTGGAGAGGTGTGAATAATAAATGTCTACTCATGGGTCACTGAGAATAGATCAAAGAAGCTATTCCACCCAATGTATCTCCAAAAAGTTCTCCCCAGAATGAGCAGCCTCATGAAAGACACATCACTGGAGTTCTCTGAAAAGTATGTAGGGAGTTCCACTGTAGGGTCTCTTCTCCACAATTGCTTATCACTTGTGCAACCGAGGAATGATCCTGTGCATCTGGAACTTTTTGTAAATTCATGTAACTTTCTTGTGAGTTTTCTGAGCTTTTAGAGACTTATGAGCCTCTTTCCTCCCTCCAAGAAGAAATAACTGTGAGGAAATATCTACTAGTATAATTAATTAGTTTCTTAAAATCTGTATTTCCAGACCATGCCTGCTTTTTCATTCCTATAAACCCAATTCACAGGATATCTTATACATGGCAG
This sequence comes from Onychomys torridus, assembly GCF_903995425.1. Classification (NCBI taxonomy): domain Eukaryota; kingdom Metazoa; phylum Chordata; class Mammalia; order Rodentia; family Cricetidae; genus Onychomys; species Onychomys torridus. Next base: position 13,894,509 of record NC_050448.1, read on the forward strand.
GTGTTAGTATGGAAGTTGCTGAATGCCTGAATGAATGGCTTCATAGTTAACTGCTACATTCTTGGTTTTTAGTTATACAGAAGGTTCATTTAAGTTCAGCATTACCAGTTTGTTGATGGCTTTTTGATTACTATATTATGTGTAATGATGAATGTTTGTTTCAGCAGTTTAGAGTATATAATTCTGAACTTGTCTTTAAAAAAGTATGAAATACAGTACTAACACACATCATCTATTCCCCCTCCCCACCCCGCCCTGTTAAAACAGCAACATAAAAACCTCTACTGGTTTGTGGGGCAGGAATGGGAAGCAGCTAGCATGGGTGCTTTACAATTACCTCTGCGTTCTTCTGACACTGGAACACAATGCAAAGATTTGCAAGTTGCTGTGTTTCAAAGACTTGTCTTTCCTGTCACTGCTGCTGTCCCTTAGCGTTGGTGTTGAACCCAGGGCCTTGTGCATGGTGCCTCATACTCGACCACAAAGCTGCATCTCCAGCCTTTTTATTCTTGTTTATTGCTATTTATTTTAATATTAAGTTACCCAGACTAGACTAGAACTTAGAATCCTCCTGCCAGCCTCCCAAGTAGCTAGCACTACTGGCCTGCATCACCTAGCTTGACTGAGAGATGCCATTTGTAGGTGACAGGGCATATCTCACTTAGCTGATGTCTCTTGGCTCAGGTTATGGATGTTTCATTTTTAGATATTTGTGTGCCCTCTTCTGGGGCATGTCTGCTAAGCCTCATTGTGACCCACTTGAGGTGATACAACTTTACTAGCTATTTGGGAATAAAGGATTCTCCCTAGCCCAGGTAAGACTTGCCTGGAAAACTTAAGGACAATTGGTCTGTACTCAAAAGCTGTGGATGCCGCACTACTCCAATTAACCTCAGTATTTCTAGCACTTAATCAAGAAAGATCTCTCTGATTCCTGAAACTCTTATTTTAAACTATTTCACTAAGAGCAGCATTAAGGTAATTTAGGTTAAAAACAAAATTTAAACAAAACAAGGAAAGGGACTGTTAATTACCTCGGGGAAATGTGAGAACTCCTTTTCACTGCGTGCTCAGTGGCTGTGTGCTCTAACTGCTCCTTAGTGAATTTCTTCTTGCACATTATGCAAGCTGCTCTTCAGAGCTGCTTGTTCAGAGACAGGAAGAAAACTACAGAACTGCAACAAGTTCATCAAGTGAAGTGAATCCGGGAACTCTCCACCCTCTTGGTTCCTCTAGCAACCTTTGAGTTATCAATAAATGTAATGGCTCATTTCTCATACACCCCAGCTCACCACTCTGATATGGGCTTGAAATATAGAACCTATTGCTATTGCCCTTGGTTGCCCCTCAGAGGCATAAGGTAAGTTATTGTCTTAGTTAGGGTTTCAATTGCTGTGAAGAGACTCCATGACCATGGCAATTCTTATAAACAAAACATTTAATTGGGGGGCTGGTTACAGTTTAGTCTATTATCGTCGTGGCAGGAAGCATGGTGGCCCATAGGTAGACATAGTGCTGGAGAAGGAGCTGAGAGAGTCCTACATCTGGATTAGCAGGCAGCAGGAAGTGAATCAGAGTAGGCCTTCTTGAGCTTCTGAGACCACCCCCAGTGACACACTTCCTCCAACAAAGTCACACCTACTCCAGCAAGGCCACACCTCCTAATAGTGCCACTCCCTGTGGACCTATAGGAACCCTTTTTATTCAAACCACCACAGTTCTTATTGCTAAAGATGCCATGTACTTCTGAAACAGGACCCAGAGACTGCTGAAGTAGAACTGACCTGAATGCCTCCTCTCTGAAGACTAGCTTTCATGGTCCTGGAAGGCACCATGCAAGCTTCAAAAGGAGGGAAGAAGCCAACAGTCCAACTCAGCTATGACACCTATGAACCACATAAATGACCAACATGAAACATCAACCCTGAAAGTGCAGTAGTGGTACACATACCATGGCTGCAACCCACCAACGGCTCTCTCATTGGACTTAGACCCACTGAATGAGAGGGAAACTGTGCCTGATACTGGAAATCTCACTAACTACCCAAGGTTAGTGAAGTTATGGTTATTGGAGGAGAATCTATAACCACCACTTTACTAAAACAGCATAATCCTTAACAACAATCTAAACATTTGTCCTTGTACCCACAGATAAGTATAGTCTTCACCCCTCATAAAAGAAACTTCTCTTTACAACAGATGGAGACCACTATAGAAATACAACCAATCAAAATGCAGAATTGTTCAACCCAGTCCCAGTAAATAATCTGCAAAACACTCCCACACCTAAGTCTCATGGGACACTGGAGAAAAGGAGCAGAAACACTGTAAAAGCCAGAAGATCAGGGAGGTTGCTGTGAAATTGTCTCTCCTAGTATTGTAGTTTGAAAGTAATTGGTCCCATAATCTCATAGGGAGTGGCATTATTAGGAGGTTTGACTTTGTTGGAGGAAATGTGTCACTGTGGGGGTGAGCTTTGAGATCTCCTATGCTCAGGGTACTCAGCGTCTCAATTGATTTCCTGTTGCCTACAAGATGTAGGACTCTCAGTTCTTCCTCCACACATCTGACTGTATGCCATCATGTTCCCCACCATGGTGATAATGGACTGAATCTCTGAACTGTAAGTTGCCACCTCAATTAAATGTTCTCCTTTATAAGAGTTGCCATGGTCATGGTGTCTCTTCACTGTTGTTGGAGGTTTTCACTCTTTTGGGGGCCCTGCCACCCAGCACCCAAATAATTCACACACCCTTAGGCTTATTCTTAATTATGAATGCCCAGCCTTAGCTTGGCTTGTTTCTTGCCAGTTTTTCTAACTTTAAATCATCCCATCTACCTTTTGCCTCTGGGCTTTTCCCTTTCTCTTACTTCTGAAAATCTTACTCTTACTCTGTGGCTTGCTATGTATCTGGGTGGCTGGCCCCTGGTGTCTTCCTCCTTCTCTGGCTATTCTCTTTTTCCTCCCAGATTTCTCCTTCTATATATTCTGTCTGCCTGCCAGCCCCATCTCTCCTTTCTCCTGCATTGCTATAGGTTGTTCAGCTTTTTATTAGACCATCAGGTGTTTTAGACAGGCACAGTAACACATGTTCACAGAGTTAAACAAATGCAACATGAAAGTAACACAGCTTTAAATAATGTTCTACAACACTTCACAGCAATAAAAACCCTGACTAAAACACCTAGTAATGTCAGAAGCTACACTCATTAACATGGCTTCCAAAACATTAGCTGAACAAATATAACAATAGACATGCCTAAGTGGATGGGGAAACCCCAGGAAGCCTCATCCTTACACAAGAAATATATTGAGAGCAGGAGAAATAGTCTTCCCCAGAAATAGTCTTCCCCAGAAAAGAGCACACTAATTGATTATTCAATACCAAATGGTCATCCCTGAAAACATACATACAAGTAACATTATACATGTACATGCATACATATTTATGCATGCAATAACAATTAATGGAAAAAGAGACCATGAATTTGAAATAAAGGAAGGGTATAAGGGGGGGTCTAGAAGGAGAAAGGGGAAGGGAGAAAAGTAATTATTATAATATCACAAGGAAAAAGTATGTAACCCACAAGTCTTATGCAGGTTGACCTATATACATAGTTGAAACAGGTGACTAAATTGTTCCTGATGCTACTAACAAGTTCTTAAAAGGAGATAGGCTTATCAAAATAATGCTCGATTTTCAGAAAACAAACAAACAACTTAGAGAACCTTTGTGTTTTTAAGTGTAAATGTGCTTGTAAAGAGAAAGGCAATTTAGACTAAACTGTCAGGGTGGTGAGGTGTCCCTTTTTCACCCTTTCTTTTGTTCTTTTCCTTTTTTTCTTTTTATAGAAAAAGCATTCTAAAGAATTCTATTTTAACACACACACACACACCCCAAAACTGTCAACTTTGGCCTTCTGCCTTTGGCCTAACTTCTGCAAGTTAATATCTTTTGCAGAGATTCTCTTCCTTCCAATCTTCCTAGACACCCCCCCATTTTTCTAGGCTACTAAGTAGGGCAGACAGCTTTAGGGGTGCACTTCTGTGTTAACATGCCTTCAAAGTGTCTTTTCCTTCACTTTCAGCTAAAACTTCTTGATGTAAGCTGAGCACATCCCCAGGCATTTTTGTACATCACTTTAATCTTTGACGTGTGCTCCAAGACTTTGAGCTAATCACACCCAAAAGTGTGTCTACCACCTTTTCTTTTTAAATTATGACCTTAAACCTGGGTATGCCCAGAAGTTAATGAAGTGTTCTTTCACTGAGCATGATCAGGAATGGGCCCCTGCCCACATGAATAGGTACAGGACACCAGGATAAAGTCCCTGTGCGTCCTTTGTTGCCTTAGATGCAACTCCTTTGCTCTCTCTGCCTCACAGGTAATAAGTCTTTCATGTCTTCACTGAGGTTGTTCTGGCTCTGCATCTCCAGAGTGTAACCTGTTTTGTTTGGTTATACTTTCAGTCCCACATTTATCCTCTGCATTGTCTCCTGTGTTCACTTCTAAAGGCATTCGTCCATATCAGTTCCTTTTTTCTCTAGCAACACTATGTTAGCCACTAATTTCATCTTCCATTGTTTTAGTTGTTTGCTTTATTTAAACTGATATACATCTCTGCAGTCAGAGCAGAGACTCCAGGAGAGCTAAGAAATGACTTCATTCCTTTCAAACACGACAGAGATGTTTGCAGGAATTGTATGCAGGATGCTATGTGTGCACTAACACAGATTCTAAGAGGTAGAAAGCCAAAAGAGATGCCCAAATGAGGTCTATCACATCTATCTAGCTCTTCATCTAATGGACTAATCAAGTGCCAGCTTTTTTCTACCTATACTTTCCTCTCTTTTCAATCCACATAGTCCTTTAAGTTCTGCAATACTGATTAAAAAAAAAAAAAAAAAAACTTTTCTTTATTGCAAGGGCAGAAAGAGCTGAGCCAGAAAAAGTCTGTTACAGGCATAATAGGATTTCTGATGTAACTTTATTTTTCTCATACCTCTGTATTATGTCTGTGGTGTTGCTGTATATGAATTGGTTCCAGGTCAATGGTTGACAAACATGTACTCCAATTCTGGAACTGTATTTCACTTGCAGACTGCACTGTCTATTGAGCAACTGCATTATTTGTGTCAGAATAGATGAATAAATAATGCAGCAGTCCTACCACCACAGAGTTTGTGTTCCTCAAGCAAGTAAGAGCACTGTAATACTCACTGTATGAGTGGTGACGGTGGATAGAGAAATTCCATGTATCTAAAAAGCATAGAAATAAACCACCAGTATTATTTTCTAAATTAGAAAGGAGTTTTTCTTGCTTAAACTGGTAACTGTATACCCATATTTGTAGTTGGAGTTTTCCTGCCTGGCCCAGTCAGGACAAATCTCTCTTACCCCCCAGTCCCACAGTCGCTCAGACCCAACCAAGAAAGCACACAAAAATTTATATTGCTTACAAACTGTATGGCCGTGGCAGGCTACTTATTATCTACCTTTTCTATCTTAAATTAACCCATTTCTGTTAGTCTATACTTTGCCACATGGCTTGTGGCTTACCAGTGTCTTTACATGTTGCTTTTCATGGTGGCAGTAGGCGGTGTCTCTCTCCAACCTTCTACTTCCCAGAATTCTCTTCTCTCTTGTCCCGCCTGTACTTCCTGCCTGGCCACTGGCCAATCAGAACTTTATTTACACAGAGCGATATCCACAGCACATATTCACAGTATCATTTTGCACAAACATCCACAGGAAGATAAAACCTATGCCCCTTAATTATGAATGGATAAATAAAATGGAATATTGTTCAGGATGGGCATCTTGATACACACTACAGTATAGATGAAACTTAAAGACATTTTACCAAGTAAAACAAGCCAATCACAAAAGGATAAATACAGTATGATTTCATTTATGTACAGTACCTAGGGTAATCAAATTCAGAGAAACAGAAAAGAGAATGGCAGTACACAGTGTGGCCCAGCAAGGGCCACAGGAAGAAAGGAATGGGGATTAGTGCTGAATGAGTCTAAGGTTTCCACTGGGAAAGATAAAAAAAAATCCCACCGGAGAAGGTAATGACGATGGCTGCACAATGAAGCATACTTAATGCTACAGAGAGTGGCACACTTAAATTGGGTAAGATGGTGTTATGTTATCTATAGTTTACTGCAATTAAAGGTATAGGAGGTTCTTGACCAACAACAACAATATTTCTTTCCTCCTCAAAAAGATATTTAAAAGCGATGACAAGAAAATTGGATCCTAACCATTTCTCCCCTTGGCTAAGTCTGCCCAGATGTTTAACTATCTGGGCATATAAATAAGACAGACCACTTGGTCCCAATGTAAGGAATCTTCTTTCTTAGAAAGGCAGAGGCAACATGTCTCAACAGTTAAGAGCACACACCAGTCTTACAGATGACCCAAGTTCAGTCTGAAGCACCCATACAGGATTGCCTGTAACTCCATCTCCAGGAAATCTGGCAAGCTCTTCTGGTCTCCATAGACACTGCACTCATGTGCACAAACCTAAATTCATACACACACACATATACATACATACATACATACATACACATACATACATACATAATTAAAATAAATATTTTTTTTTAAAGAAAAGCAAGAAGAGATGCTGGCAAGATGGCTCAGCCAGTAAAGGTATCTGCCACCAAGCCTCACTCACTACGTGAGTTCAGTCTCCTGGGACCCACACAGTGTCAAGAGAACTGATTCATGAAAGTTGTCTTCTGACTTCCACAACATGTACCTTGGCCTGTATACACACACAAACCACACACACACACACACACACACACACACAAATAAATAAGCAAAAAAATTTTGGAAGTTTTCAAAGCAGTAAACAATGAAAAACCATGAACATATTGGGAGTACAAATGAAGAGGAGGACCCAGAGACTGGATGTGCCAAAATCACAACTAAAAAGTAACTGTGCCTCTTTTTTCCTGACAATTGGACTCCTGGAGCTCCACCTGGAGCCTGGCCGAGGATCTCTGCATCCACTTCCATCAGTTATTGGATGAGAGTTCCAGCTCCACTGTTAGGGTGTTTGGCCGTCTGATCACCAGAATAGGTCAGTTCAGGCTTTCTCTCAACCATTGCCAGTAATCTACAGTGGATATATCATTGTGGATTTCTGGGGACCTCTCTAGCACTTTGCTTCTTCCTGTTCTCATGTGGTCTTCATTTATCATGGTCTGTTATTCCTTGTTCTCCCTTTCTGTTCTTGATCCAGCTTGGATCTCCTGCTCCCTAAGCTCTCTTTCCCTCGAAACTTGCCCTTCATTACTCCCACTGTCGTCCAGGATGTTCATGTGGATCTCATCCATTTCTCTGTTATTGGGTGATCCCTGTGTCTTTCTTAGGGTCCTGTTTTCTAGGTAGCCTCCCTGGAGTTGTGAGTAGCAGTCTAGTCATCTTTGTTTTACATCTAGTATCCTACTATGAGTGAATACATACTGTCACGACTGCCTCAACCAGCAAGGAAGACGCACTTTCAGCAGTTTATTCAGGAACCTTGAACAGTCTTCTTCTCCCCTGGGGAAACCCGATCACTCCTTATATAGCCTCTGGGGAGCCAACCCTAGCACGCCACGTGGGCAACACCAATGGGCACAGGTATGCGGAAGCAAACCAGATTCTCAGCCTTAGCCAAATAAGTTGTTTGTCACTGAGAGCACTCACCATCGGGAAGGTGGAGGGCAGAAGCCGGCGCCATCTTTAAGGCACGGCTGCACGCAGCTCTCTACAACATACCATGTTTGTCTTTCTGAGTCTGGGTTACCTCACTCAGGATGATTTTTTCTAGATTCATCCATTTGCCTGCAAACCTCGTGATGTCATTGTTTTTCTCTGCTGAGTAGTACTCCATTGTGTATATGTACCGTATTTTCTTTATCCATTCTTCAGTTAAAGGGCATCAAAAAAGAGGAGGGACTGTAAGACTGAATTGTTGAGACCAAGATTGGAAAAAGCACAAGGACAAATATCCAAACTAATGGAAACACATGAATTATGAACCAAAAGCTGTGGAGCCCCCAGCTGGATCAGGCCCTCTGGATAAGTGAGCCAATTGAATAGCTTGAACTGTTTGGGAGGCACCCAAGCAGTGGGAACCAGACCTGTCCTTAGTGCATGAGCTGGCTGTTTGGAACCTGGGGCTTATGTGGGGACATTTTGCTCAGCCTGGAAGGAGGGGACTGGACCTGCCTATACTAAATCTACCAGGTTGAGCTGAATCCCCAGGGGAGTCTTGGCCCTGGAAGAGATGGGAATGGAGGAGAGAGGCTGGGGGAAGGCGGGGGAGGGAGCAGGGAGGGCAGGGGAACACATGGCTGATATGTAAAATTAAAACACAATTATAATTTTATATATATATAACAAAAACAAAAAAAAGTAAGTGTGCTTAACCTCCTCAGGTACTCACACCCTTTGTCAGGAACAAAGGACATCCATAAGACTAAATGTTGGTTTTATTTGCTTGCTTGTTTGTGGTATTGGAAATTTGATGGGGATTGTGTTGAATCTGTAGATTGCTTTTGGTAAGATCGCCATTTTTACTGTGTTAATCCTGCCTATCCATGAGCATGGGAGCTCTTTCCATTTTCTGACATCTTCTTCAATTTCTTTTTTCAGGGACTTAAAGTTCTTGTCATATAGGTCCTTCACATGCTTAGTTAGGGTAACCCCAAGGTATTTTATATCATTTGTGGCTATTATAAAGGGTGATGTATCACTGATTTCCTTCTCAGCCTGTTTGTCTATTGTATATAGGAGGGCTACTGATTTTTTTTAGTTGATCTTGTATTCTGCTATGTTGCTGAAGGTTTTTATTAGCTGTATCAGTTCCTTGGTTGAATTTTTGGGGTCACTCATGTATACTATCATGTCATCTGCAAATAGGGAGAGGTTGACTTCTTCCTTTCCAATTTGTATCCCCTTAATCTCTTATGCTGTCTTATAGCTCTGGTTAGAACTTCAAGTACTATATTGAATAAGTATGGGGAGAGGGGACAGCCTTGCCTTGTTCCTGATTTTAGTGGTATTGCTTTGAGTTTCCCTCCATTTAATTTGATGTTGGCTGTTGGCTTGCTGTAGATTGCCTTTATTTTGTTTAGGTATGCTCCCTATATTCCTGATCACTCCAAGACCTTTATCATAAGGGGGTGTTGGATTTTGTCAAATGCCTTTTCTGCATCTAGTGAGATGATCATGTGGTTTTTTTCCTTTGACAAACTTTTGTATGTTGAACCACCCTTGCATCCCTGGGATGAAGCCTACTTGATCATGGTGGATAATTGTTTTGATGTGTTCTTGGATTCTGTTTGCCAGTATTTTATTGAGTATTTTTGCATCAATGTTCATGAGGGAGATAGGTCTGTAGTTCTCTTTCTTTGTTGCATCTTTGTTTGGTTTAGGAATCAGGGTAATTATAGCCTCATAGAAGGAGTTTGGTAATATTCCTTCTGCTTCTATTATGTGGAACAATTTAAAGAGTATTGGTATTAAGTCTTCTTTGAAGATCTGGTAGAACTCTGCAGTGAAACCATCTGGTCCTGGGCTTTTTTTGGTTGGGAGACTTTTAATGACTGATTCTATTTCCTTAGGGGTTATTGGACTATTTAAATGGTTTATCTGGTCTTGATTTAACTTAGGTATGTGGTAACTATCCAGAAAATTATCCATTTCTTTTAGATTTTCCAGTTTTGTGGAGTAGAGGTTTTTGAAGTATGACCTGATAATTCTCTGGATTTCCTCATTGTCTGTTGTTATGTCCCCCTTTTCATTTCTGATTTTGTTAATTTGGATGCTCTCTCTCCCTGTCTTTTAGTTAGTTTGGTTAAGGCTTGTCTATCTTGTTGATCTCAAAGAACCAACTCTTTGTTTCATTAATCCTTTGTATTGTTCTCTTTATTTCTATTTTATTGATTTCAGCTCTCAATTAGATCATTTCCTGGCATCTGTTCCTCTTGGGAGACTTTGCTTCTTCCTGTTCAAGGGCTTTCAGGTGTGCTGTCAAATCACTAGTGTGAGATTTCTCCAGCTTCTTTATGCAGGCATTTAGTGCTATGAATTTCCCTCTTAGCACTGCTTTCATAGTGTCCCATAAGTTTGGGTATATGGTGTATTCATTTTCATTGCTCTCTAGGAAGTCTTTAATTTCTTTCTTTATTTCTTCCTTAACCCATTGGTGATTCAGTTGAGCATTATTCAATTTCCATGAGATTGTAGGATTTCTGTAGTTTTTCCTGTTGTTGAAATCTAACTTTAAACCATGGTGGTCCAATAGAACACACAAGGTTATTCCAATTGTTTTGTATCTGTTGATATTTGCTTTGTGGACAAGTATGTGGTCGATTTTAGAGAAGGTTCCATGGGGTGATGAGAAGAAGGTATATTCTTTTTTGTTTGAGTGGAATGTTCTGTAGATATCAATTAAGTCCATTTGAGCCATAACATCAGTTAAGACCATTATGTCTCTGTTAAGTTTCAATTTGGCCGATCTGTCCAGAGGTGAAAGTGGGGTGTTGAAGTCTCCAACTATTAGTGTGTGAGGTTTTATATGTGATTTAAGCTTTAGTAATGTTTCTTTTACATATGTGGGTGCCCTTGTGTTTGGGGCATAAATGTTCAGAATTGAGACATCATCTTGGTGGATCTTCCCTGTGATGAGTATGTAATGTCCTTTATCATCTCTTTTGATTGATTTTAGTTTGAAGTCTATTTTGCTGGATATTAAGATGGCTACACCAATTTGCTTCTTAAGACCATTTGATTGGAAAGTCTTTTCCCAGCCTTTTATTCTTAGGAGGTATCTGTCTTTGAGTTTGAAGTGTGTTTCTTTTTTTTTTTTTTTTTTTTTTTTTTTTGGTTTTTTGAGACAGGGTTTCTCTGTTTAGCTTTGTGCCTTTCCTGGATCTTGCTTGGTAGACCAGGCTGGCCTCGAACTCACAAAGATCAACCTGCCTCTGCCTCCCATGTGCTGGGATTAAAGGCGTGTGCCACCACCGCCTGGCTGAGGTGTGTTTCTTTTATGCAGCAGAAAGATGGGTCCTATTTTTGTATTCATTCTGTTAGTCTGTGTCTTTTTATAGGTGAATTAAATCCATTGATATTAAGGGATATTAATGACCAGTGATTCTTTGTTCCTGTTGTTATTTTTATTTTTTGGTGGTAGTGTGTGTGTACTTCTCTTCTTTGGGGTTTACTACTGTGGTGTTATCTATTGCCTGTGTTTTCATGGGTGTATCTGCCTTCCTTAGGTTGGAATTTTCCTTCTAGTGCTTTCTGTAGGGCTGAGTTTGTGGATAAGTATTGATTAAATCTGGTTTTTTCTTGGAAGGTCTTGTTCACTCCATCTATGATGATTGAAAGTTTTGCTGGGTATATTAGTCTAGGCAGGCATCCATGGTCTTTTGGTGTCTGCATTACATCTGTCCAGGTCCTTCTGGCTTTCAAAGTCTCCATCGAGAAATCGGGTGTTATTCTGATGGGTTTGCCTTTATAAGTCACTTGGCCTTTTTCCTTTGCTGCCCTTAATATTCTTTCTTTATTCTGTATGTTTAGTTGTTTAATTATTATGTGGTGAGGGGACTTTTTTGGAGGGTCTAGCCTGTTTGGTGTTCTATAGGCTTCTTGTATCTTCATAGGCACTTCATTCTTTAAAGTGGGAAAGTTTTCTCCTATGATCTTGTTAAATATATTTTCTGTGCCTTTGAGTTGGTATTCTTCTCCTTCCTCTATCCCTATTATTTGTAGGTTTGGTCTTTTCATGGTGTCCCAAATTTCTTGGACATTTTGGGTCATGACTTTGTTGGTTTTAGTGTTTTCTTTGACTGATGAATCTATTTCTTCTACCGTACCTTCAACACCAGAGGTCCTCTCTTCCATCTCTTGCATTCTGTTGGTTACACTTGCTTCTGAAGTTCCTGTTCGTTTACTCAGATTTTCTATTTCCAGCATTCCTTCTGCTAGTGTCTTCTTTATTTTTTCTATTTCCTTCTTCAGGTCTTGGACTGTTTCCCTTGCTTTTTCATGATTTTCATTCAAGGATTTATTGTTTTCTTCTGCTTTAATTGTCCTTTCCTCTAGTTTTTTATAACGTTCTTCCCATTTTTTGTTTGTCTGTTCCTCCACTTTATTTTTGATTTCTTCTATATAAGGCTCTAGCCTCTTCATGATGTTACTTATAAGGTTGTTTTCTTCTTCTTCTTCTTCTTCTTCTTCTTCTTCTTCTTCTTCTTCTTCTTCTTCTTCTTCTTCTTCCTTTCTGTGATGTTCAGGTCTAGGTATTGGAGAAAGGCTAGGTTCTGGTGATGCTGTATTGCTCTTTATTTTGTTGTATGTACTTCTGCTTTGATGTCTGCCCATCTCCTCTTGGGTTTGTTCTTAGTCTTATCAGTGTACTTTGTCCAGACAGAGCTGACAGATTTAGGGAGCCTCTCTCAAGTCCAGATGGAAGCTCTGGACTGGATGGGAGCTCCTGTCCAGATGAGAGTGCTGGCTGAATAGGAGCTCAGGGGCTGGACTCTGAGTCTCAGAAAGTCCCTGGGGTCTCCTTATTTTGTCCAGATGGGAGCTCCTCTTGTCCAGATGGGAGTTCCAGGACAGGATGGAAGCTCTGGTCCAGATGGGAGTTCCAGGGCAGGATGGAATGCTGGACACTGGTCTCTAATTCTCCGGCAGTGGCTGGGGTCTCCAGCAGATGGGTGTGGGGGCAAGGCATTGAGGTTGTAGTGTCCAACGGAGGGTCTCTCTAGTCTCTGGTCCAGATGGGAATTCCGGGGTGGATGGGAGCTTGGGCTGGTCTCTGAGTCTCAGGAAGTGGCTGGGGTCTCAGGAAAATGGGTGTGGGGGCAGGGTGTGGAGACTGCAGGGTCTGCCTGCAGTCTTAGAAAAGGGGAGCCTTCCCACTGGGCCCACTGATTGGCCAGAAACTGGGGCCAAGTTGGGCAGGTCCTCCCAGGATGGTGCCTAGGGGTGGGACCCAGGGGCAGTTGCCTCTCTGACTATAACCCCAGGCACTCACCTTTGGTCCAGATGGGAGTTCCAGGGCGGATGTGGTATTGGAAATTGAGGCTATGTCCTTATTCAAGCCACACATTCTTCCTCTAGTGTGATCCCAACCACAGACATAAGTAAAGTAAACTACAGTGAAACAAAACCCTCCTGTCTGAGATGCTCTAAAGGAGTCAGCTGGGGGAAGTGATCTGGAGAATTCGAAGGAGCATCACAGTGTGTCCTGACTGTCCAGTTTGTTATCACTTTCATCTTTGACCCATCTGTCCAATTTATGATATGACCTTTTATCGTACAGTATTTTTATTTAGTTTGAACTGCCCAAGAAATTTTGTACACACAAAAAACATTATACTTGGCTTCCTCGTAGTTTTCTTTCTTGTATATTTTAAATGTGAAATATCTTCTTGTGGCTAAAAGTCAAAACAATCACAGGATTCCACAGAGATCATTCCATTGAGGAAGCACTTTTCCATCAGAAACTTGAGAGAGGAGAAGGGAAGCAAAGGACTTCATATCCAAAGCAGAAAGTTACTAGTTAAAAATAGTGTCATTTACCCAAAAGTCTCAAGAGTCACACAACCTTTTCACTGCCTGATACTTATCTTCCAAAAAGGATTCTGAAACATGCAACTGAAAACTACCTTATCGTGCATGTAGTTTGAGTGATGAGGCTCACTACCTTCCACAAGTCTTCTAATATCCACACTGTGACTTCATTGTTTTTACTGCTTGTGTCAACATCTAAATCCTTAACCCTAACAAGAGTGGCATCTCTGACTCACGCTATATAAGAATGCCTCCTTAACATTAGTTTCAGCCATGAGATAAACTGATATCTGACAGCAATAAAAAGAAAATACCATGAATAGATAATTTTAGAACAATCATCAAAAAAACTTCAAACCCTACCCTAATTTCCATGCCTATGTCATGATAAAAGCTCCCTGAGGTCAGAAAACAACAGTTATTGGTGTAATATTTAAGAAATTCATGAAGGGGTGTTGGATTTTGTCAAATGCCTTTTCTGAATCTAGTGAGATGATCAAGTGGTTTTTTTTCTTTGAGTTTGTTTATATGGTGTATTACATTGATGGACTTTTGTATGTTGAACCACCCTTGCATCCCTGGAATGAAGCCTACTTGATCATGGTGGATAATTGTTTTGATGTGTTCTTGGAGTCTGTTTGCCAGTATTTTATTGAGTATTTTTGCATCAATGTTCATGAGGGAGATTGGTCTGTAGTTCTCTTTCTTTGTAGCATCTTTGTTTAGTTTAAGAATCAGGGTAATTATTGCCCCATAGAGGGAGTTTGGTAATATTCCTTCTGTTTCTATTGTATGGAACAATTTAAAGAGTGGAATTCTGCACTGAAACCATCTTGTCCTGGGCATTTTTGGTTAGGAGACTTTTAATGACTGATTCTATTTCCTTAGGGGTTATTGGACTATTTAAATGGCTTATCTGGTCTTGGTTTAACTTAGGTATGTGGTACCTATCCAAGGGACTGGACCTGCCTGGACTGAATCTACCAGGTTGAACTGAATCCCCAGGGGAGTCTTTGCCCTGGAGGAGATGGGAATGGGAGGGGGGATTGGGAGGAAGGTGGGGTTGGGGGCGGGAAGGGGGAGGACAGGGGAACCCATGGCTGATATGTAAAATTAAATTAAACTTTAAAAAAGTAATAAAAAAGTGAAAAAATATTTAAGGACTTCATCTGTAAGTTCAGAGAAAATGAGTGTATACACAAGGCAGGAAAGAAAAGCCTTCAGGCTTCATAACTGGATGAAGACTGGAGAGAGATGAAAAACCTCAATTCAAACCAGAAGCTTCATCATCAGTGATGAAGAAAATCATAACATCATCAGTCAGTACAGAAAGGAGAACAAACTGTAAAAGTAAAATCATGTGTTTAATTTAATAGAATTTTCAAGCAGATGGTAAGATTTCCAGATAGAAACATCTGGCAGTTAAGCACAGATGCAACACTACATTGAGAGAAAAGGGTCAGTACCAGATGATGTGATCTGATGATCTGATCATTCACTTACATAAAGGGACAACATCCCATTCACAATAAAGGGTCAGTGCCAGATTTGGTGATCTGACCATTCCCACATATATAAAGGGAAAATATCCCATTCACAATAACACCAGAAAACAGTACCCAGGAATAAGCCTAACCAAGAAAGCCAAGGACATCTACAATGAAAACATTTAAATGCTTGAGTAAAAATTTGAAAAACTCACTAGAAGATGGAAAGATCTCCCATACTAATGCATTAGCAGTATTAATATGGTAAAAAAAAAAAATGGCTAAATTATCAAAAGCAGCCTATATATCTATAACTCCTATGGAAATAGAAACAGTCATTAAAAGTCTCCCAACCAGAAAAAAGCCCAGGGTCAGATGATTTCAGTGCAGAACTCAACAAGAATTTCAAAGCAGAAGTAATACCAATGCTCAGTTTGTTTGACATAAACAAAATGAACATGGCTAAACTCTTTCTATGAGGCTACAGTTACCCACACAAAGATGGAACAAAGAAAGACAATTTTTACAGATCAATCTACCTCAAGAACACTGATGCAAAAATAATAAAATATTGACAAACTGAGTCCAAGAACACATCAAAAAATCATCCACCATGATCAAGTAGGCTTTATCACAGAGATGCAGGGATGGTTAAACACATGAAAATCTATCAATATCATTTCATCATATAAACAAACTAAAAGAAAAAAACACATGATCATCTCATTAGATGCTGAAAAAGCCTGTGACAAAATCCAGTACCCCTTCATGATAAAGGTCTTGGAGAGATCAGGAATACAAAGAACATATCTAAACATAATAAAAGCAGTATACAGCAACTGAAAGCCAACATCAAATTAAATGGAGAGAAACTCAAAGCGATTCTACTAAAATCAGGAACAAGTCAAGGCTGTCCACTCTCCCCATATCTACTCAATACTGTACTGAAAGTTCTACCTAGAGCAATAAGACAACAAAAGACGATCAAGGGGATACAAATTGGAAAGGAAGAAGTCAAATGTTTGCTATTTGCAGATGATATGATAGTCTACATAGGTGACCCACATTATTTTCAGTAATGTGGCAGGATACAAGAGTAACTCAAAAAATCAGTAGCCCTCCTATTTACAAATGATAAATGGACCAAGAAAGAAATCAGAGAAACATACCCATTACAATAGCCACAAATAACATAAAATACCTTCAGGTAACTCTAACCAAACAAATGAAAAACCTATATGAAAAGAACTTTAAGTCTTTGAAGAAAGAAATTGAAGAAGATATCAAAAAATGGAGAGATCTCCCATGCTCATGGATAGGTAGAACCAATATAATACAAATGGCAATCTTACCAAAAGCAATCTACAGATTCAATGAAATATCCATCAAAATCCCAAGACAATTCTTCACAGACCTCAAAAGAACAATACTCAACTTCATATGGAAAAACAGAAAACATAGAATATCTAAAACAATCCTTTACAATAAAGCAACTTCTGGAGGCATCACCATTCTTGAGTTCAAACTCTACTATAAAACAGCTTGGTGTTGGCATAAAAACCAACAAGTGGAACAATGGAATCAAATTGAAGATCCTGACATTAATCTACACACCTATGAGCACCTGATTTTTTACATAGAAGCCAAGGCTGTACAATGGAAAACAGAAAGCACCTTCAAAAATGGTGCTGGTATAACTGGGTGTCAACATGTAGAAGATTGCAAATAGATTCATATCTATCACCATGCACAAAACTCAAGTCCAATTGGATCAAGGACCCCAACATAAATCCAGTTACACTGAACTTGAAAGAAGAGAAAGTAGGAAATAATCTTGAATGCATTGGCACAGGAGATCACTTCCTAAATGTAACACCAGTAGCACAGACATTGAGACCAACAAATAATAAATGGGACTTCCTGAAACTGAGAAGCTTTTGCAGGGCAAAGGACATGGTGAATAAGACAAAACAGCAGCTTACAGAATGGGAAAAGATCTTCACCAATCCCACATCTGACAGAGGGCTGATCTCCAAAATATATAAAGAATTCAAGATACTAGACATCAAAATACCTAATAATCCAATTTTAAAAGTTGGGCTACAGATTTAAACAGAGAATTGTCAACAGAAGAATCCCAAATGGCTGAAAGACATTTAAGGAATTGCTCAACATCCTTAGTCATCAGGGAGAGGCAAATCAAAGCAACTCTAAGATACCATCTTATACCTGTCAGAATGGCTAAGATCAAAAACACTGAAGACAGCTTATGTTGGAGAGGATGTGAAGTATGGGGAACACTCTTCCACTGTTAGTGGGACTGAAAGCTTGTACAGCCACTTTGAAAATCAGTATGGTGGTTTCTTAGAAAATTAGTAATCAATCTACCTCAAGACCCAGCTATACTACTCTTGGGCATATACCCAAAGAATGCTAAATTATATCACAAGGACATAGGCTCAACTATGTTCATAACAGCATTATTTGTAATAGCCAGAACCTGAAAACAACTCAGATACCCCTCAACCAAAGAATGGATAGAGAAAATGTGGCACATATACACAATAGAGTACTACTCAGCAATAAATAATAATAATAATAATAATATCACGAAATTTGCAGGCAAATGGGTGGAACTAGAAAATATCATCTTGAGTAAGGTAACCTAGACTCAAAAAGACAAATATGCTATGTACTCACTCATAAGTACATACTAGATGTAAAGCAAAGGATAACCAGACTATAATCCACAGCTCCAGAGAAGCTAGCTAACAAGGAGGACCCTAACAGGGACACATAGATCACCCAGTGAAGGAGAAATAGATAAGATCTACACGAGCAAACCTTGAGTGGGGGAAATGGAGGACAAGGGTTGGGCGATGAGAACATAAGGGAACAGGGAACGGGAGGTGCGAGCTGGAACAGGGTCAGCGTGGGAATGCAAAGAAAGAGATACCATGATAAATGAAGACATCATGGGAATAGGGAGAAACAGGGTGCTAGGGAAGTTCCCAGGAATCCACAAGGATAATTCCAACTTCGACTACTAGCAATAGTCAAGAGGGTGCCTGAACTGGCCTACTCTGGTAACCAGATTAGTGAATACCCTAACAGTCATCATAGAGCCTTCATCCAGTGACTGATAGAAGCAGACGCAGAGATGCACAGCCAGGTACCAGGTCAAGCTCCAGGAGTCTAATCGATGAGAGAGAGGAGGGATTCTATGAGCAAGGGACATTGAGATCATAATGGGAAAATGTATAGTCATGGCCAACCAAACTAGTGGAAACTCATAAACTGTGGACCAATAGCTGTGGAGCCCCCGTAGGACTGGACTAGACCCTCTAATTGGCTTGACAGTTGTTTAGCTCAAACTGTTTGGGGGGGCCCCAGGCAGTGGGTTCAGGATCCATCCCTGGTGCATAAGCAGGCTTTTTGGAGCCCAGTGCCTATGATGAGACACCTTGCACAGCCTTGCTGCAGCAGGGAGGGGCTCAGACCTGCCTCAACTGAATGTACCAGCCTCTTCTGACTCCCTATGGGAGACCTTGCCTTGGAGGAGGTGGGAATGGGGAGTGGGTTGGGGAGGAAGTCTGGTAGTAGGAGGAAGAAGGAGAGGGGGAATCAGTGGTTGGTATGTAAAATGAATAGAAACTTTCTTAATAATAAAATTTTTTAAATGAAAAACAAAGGAAGAAAATTGGGAGGAGGGAGCTAAGAGCTGGGAGCCAGAGAAGGAGGAGGACTCCAGGGGCCAGCCACCCAGCTACACAGTGAGCCATAGAATAAGAGTAAGATTTACAGAATTTAGAGAAAAGGAAAAGCCCAGGGGTAAAAGGTAGTCAGGATAATTTAAGATAAGGAAAGCTGGCTAGAAACTAAGCCAAGCTAAGATCAGGCATTCATTAATAAAAAAGCCTCTATGTGTGATTTATTTGGGAGCTGGATGGCACATTCCCCAAAAGACCAAAACCTATAACAACAAAGGTGAGCAAAACATCATCAGTAGAACAATATTAAAGAGGCAGCTACTCACATGGTGGCCAGCAGGAAGTGGGGAGAGAATATGCTTATGAATTAACCATTGATGAAGCTAGGTGCCACTAATCTAATCACCTCTTAGTAATGCCACCAGTTGGGGACTGTAGTTGGAGATCTTCTCTCCAGGCAGGAAAACTCTAACTACAGGGGACCAAGCTTTTAATACCTAGGACTTTGGGAGGGACATTTCAATTCCAAATAATAGTACTAGTTCATCCTTGATCTTTATATATTACTTATAATACCTGCAACAAAAATCCTTACCTGTTAATTCTATTATCCCATCTATTATAATTTCTAAGATTGGCTGTATTAGTGGAATTTTCATCTGCTACACATCACACTTTATACTTGATTGTCTTTTATGAATGTTGGGCATGGTAAATTATACTGTGGAGTAGCTTTTATATGATCATTTAAAGAGAACTGAGTTTGGCCCTGGCAGGCAATTAATTTACTTGAAGATTAACTTGATCAATCTGAAACTTTTTGCAGCTTTGTTAATAGACTGTAGGATACTACAGGAGTGAACTTAGCCCTTCTACTTAGGACTAAGGGTATGAACTTTTGAAATTCTCTAACAAATAGTTTGAGTATCCATGAGATCTTTCTACATTATGCAGACAGAATTCAAACATCCCCAAAACCTATGAAGCTTTGATATTCCACTTACAGTTTCCCTGTACTTGTTCTTTTCTGGGCTTGTGGATTCTCTTCCTAGAGAAGCACAGTTTAATACTGAGTCAAACATCTGGGGGGGGGGGGTTCTTAATCAAGACACTTAAAGTAGGAAAAACCACCTTTAATCTGGATCTTTGGAGGTGGGCAGATCCACCTTTAACCTGGGTCATACCTTCCAGTGAATCCTTTACAAAGGATGTGGGAGAAGTCTCTTTGCTCTTCACTTACTTGTCCTCACTCTGGCTGGCAAGTCCATTCTTTCACTGGCATTAGAAAATACTTCTTCAGGATTCTGGAGTATACTAAAGACCAGCTGAGATATCTAGCCTTGTGGACTGAACTAGATTCTTGGACCTTCTGTTGGCAGACTGACATTGTTGAACTGGCAGGCCCACAATCTATACGCCACACTAGTAAATCCTATATAGATAGATATAGATATATAGGTATAAAATACATAGAGAGTCCTCCTATTAGCTCTGTTCCTCTAGATAACCTTAACTAGTATACATGCTTGTAGCTCGAATTTTTTCTCTCCGGGTCCCACCAAGACCCAGCAGTCCCCTAGCCCACTTATAAAATAAACACACAGATGCTTATGTTATTTAAACTGCTTGGCCATTAGCTCAGGTCTACCATTGTCTAGCTCTTACTCTTATACTCAGTGTATTTCTGTTAATCTATATGTCACCACATGTTCCATGGCTTCACCTGCTGCCTTTACATGGTGCTCCCTAGACAGCAGGCTGGCGTCTCCTCCAGACTTCCACCTCCCAGCCTCTCCTCTCCGTTTGTCCCGCATACCCCATACTTCCTGCCTGGCTACTGGCCAATCAGCATTTTATTTATTCACAACATACAGAACATCCCACAGCACTTATCCTTTTCTGTTTTTTTTTTAAATATTTTTTTTCATTTTACATACCAACCCCAGTTCCCCCTCCCTCCCTTTCTCCCGCCTCTCACCTCCCTCCCACTCTACCCCCATCCACTCCTCAGAGTGGGTAAGGCCTCCCATGGTAGTCAATAAGGTCTGGCATACCAAGATGAAGGAGAACCTAGTCCCTCCCCATTGTATCAAAGCTGAGCAAGGTATCCCACCACAGGGAATGGGTTCCAAAAAGTCAGTTCATGCACCTGGGATAAGTCCTGGTCCTGCTGCCAGGGACCCACAAACAGATCAAGTCACACAACTGTCACCCACATTCAGTGGGCCTAGTTCAGTCCATGCAGGTTCCCAGGCTGTCAGTCCAGAGTTCTTTTCTGTTTTGTTTTGTTTTGTTTTGTTTTTTAAGGAAAATTTTAACTTTAACATAGTAAAATTACATATAACAAAACAGTTATCTAGCAAGAACTACAGTTACAATATCTAGTCTATTTGTATTTGGCAAAATTAAAGAAGATATCCTATCTATCTTATATTTGTGAGTCTAAAGTTTCATATCTAACTTATCTCTTATCATAACTAAGAAAACTATAACTATGTAGTCTTCAACTACATCAAAGACCTCAGAAGGATATAATATTTCCTGAGAAATGGGAGAAGGATACAAGCAACTTTTGAGAGTCCTGCAGAGGAAACTTCCAGACATTCTACAGGACACAGAGAAAAGTGACTCTAGGCCTGTGGGATGAAGACAGATGCCCCAACTTTACAGAGAAACTTTGGGTAACTGTCCAGGCTGCCAGTTTTCTCTGTCTACTCTGAAGCAGGAACCTGAAGGACCATTTTGCAAAGCAAAGTTCAGTGGTCACCTTCCTATGGGTCCTGCTTGTCCAGTTGATCAAGCAGTACAGGCAAGAACTTGCCAAATGACTATTTTTATCGAGGTGAACATAAACTCCATATGAAGTGTCTTCAATGCCCATCCTCCTCTCTGAAGTAAATCGGTGCTACCAGGAGCAAACAGGTCTCACTGTCCAGAAAGTCTAAATTTTTAAAACATTTCAAATGTCATATTCTGTAGGTCTTTGAAGTGTTTGAAGATTACCTACCTAATTGAATTATATCTATGTATACCTAGAAAACAACATGACTATAAATTTGACTATCATAGAAGACTAATTATTAATCTGTATTTCTTAATTATACATTATAATCTAAATGAGTTACATAAACATAATACCTCAAACAAGAATAGAAATATATATACAGTATAACAAAATTAAGTTTAAACTTGTATCAAAAAACTAACATCCATAGCAATGTAAAAGATTTTAAACAAGTTGCTCTTTAAAAGTAGGTTCATTTATCTACCATTTCATCCTATCATATCTACATCATATGCCCTTTTCTTCTTTAGAAAGAGATCACATTTATAATCAACCTATTTTAAAATATATATATATTGGTTTTTCTCTGTCCCACACCAGAGGGCTCTTCTGATATAGGACAAAAGAATCTCTTAACTTTTTTTTAGCAATATGTTTGGGTTTAGAGGAGTGGCATCTCCAAAGCCAGCTTGGTATATTTGGGAATTTGGGCGTAGCTTCTCTTACTACTTACTGCTGGAGGGGGGTGCTGTATCTTATGGGGACACAAAGAAAATTTTAGGATTATGGAGTAGTCCATGAGGGTGTATCATCTGAGCCAGTTGCCTTGAAACCATTCTGGATGTTGGATCATCTGGGCCATGGTGTCATCAGAGACCTTCCCAGGGGTCTTGGCTGGTCAAACCTGGTGTATCTTAATCTGGAACAAATCCATAGCCTCTTGCTCTCTGTGGAAACAAAAGCAAAGCCTCCTTTCCAAAGCAACATATCCTTACATCCAAATTTTGAAGTCAAGGTACCTTTAAAATATACATATTGGCTTAACTCAACAGCTTACAATCCAATATTTTTTCTGCAGTTAAAAATCCCAAAGACAACACAATCCAGATTCTCTGTGTAATATCAATCTTTACATGGCTAATTTTTTATACTACCTTTACTGTCTCTTTAAAGACTTTATTTTTAAAAACTATTTCTTTATATAACTGTATGTATTCCTTTTTCTCTTCCAAGCCTACATACATTTTTACACACATTGTAAAGCATTTAAAGTCTTGTTCTATCTGAATCTATCTTATTGTGAATCTATTGTTTTAAACTGCAGCATTACTAGGGCTAAAATAGCAGCTTTGGCTGGTGGCTCTACCCACCTCAGCTTCCCAATATGGTGGTATGTTTACTGCCAGCTCTGGGAGCCATCAACACCTAGCAACAGCGGTTTTATGCTTCTAATAAAGCAGCATGTAGCCCAGAAACCTCATGTGTGTGTGTGTGTGTGTGTGTGTGTGTGTGCGTGTGTGTGTGTGTGTGTGTATGCTAGCAAAGACTAAATCCACCATGCAGCATAATGTGCCACTTGTAGACGCCTCATTCTTGCCATACTGCTGGTCAAGCGTGCACGCCAGGAACCCACCATAGTAGCTCAAACCTGCTCTAACTTGAGAGAAACAACTAGGAAATTGTTTTTAGATCCATTTTAGAATCTTTTTTCTCAGGTTTTAGGTGGGAACTCTTGCCAACCCATTGGGTGCTATTTGTAGGATAATGGAAATACCCATCTTCCAGAAATCATAAGGCCTTGGATATCCAGAAGTCTACAGCAGAAATAAAAGAATCTATTGGTACCAATTTACACAGGGTAAAATCTCACTGCCTAACATCTATATCTCTTCAATCTAGAAAAGTTGTGGTTCCAATTCAATTATAAACCAAGCTGGCTTTGGAGATGGAATTGGCTCACTCCTTCTCTAAACCCAAGCATACTGCTAAAAGAAAAGGTTGAGAGATTCTTCAGTCCCTTATCAGAAGAGCCCTCTGGTGTGGGACAGAAGGAAACCAATACAAGGGACCATTGTCTTCAAGTTTCTAATTCTCTCCATGCTTATTCTTGATTTCTCAGAATCTTTTCTTACATGTTATGTCATCTTTAAATCCAAACTTTCCCTTTAAAGACCCAGGATAGCTAAAAGAATCCTATATGATAAAGCAACCTCTGAAGGCATCACTATCCCTGACCTCAAGCTCTACTATATTGCTTATAATAAGATCTTGTTTTACTCAATTATTGAGCAACTCTCAATGAAACATCACAATATTAAGGTAAGAATTTATTCTGTATCAAGCTGATAATAGAAAAATAAATTAATTAATTAATCTAAAAAAGAAAAGAAAAGAAAAAATTGAACTACTAAAAACAAACAAACAGACAAACATATTTTGCTACAGCAAAAAGGGGAAACTAGGGGCTCATCATTCCTCTCCACATTCTATTCTTTCCCTTGTATTATATATTTTAAATTTCTTATCAGTGGATTCTGCTGGAATAGCACTGGAGGGCTCCTGTTGCAAATCACCCTCTGCAGAGATGGAATGACCTTTCTACTGACACTTGGAGGGGACCCAATCTGGTATTGGTGTGGGCCCGGGGTTCTGCTTATGTCTTTCCTCGGGACAATAAAATTCCTCATTGGGTTTCTGAGCGCTGAGGTTGCCCTGTGGCTGCAGCTGAACCCCAACATAGCAGAGACCTATTGAGCCTTCGTGAAAAACTCTCCCCTTCCGATGTCAATGGGGATTGAAAGCCCAATATGGCCAACTTTGGCAAGCATTAACGTAAGCCTAAGAACTGCAGCCATGCGGTTGAATTCTCCAGAAGGTAATGTATGATAACTGCTCTTTCAAGTATGTTTGAGAATGTGTCACCCAGACACCTAGGAGATTAAGGATAACACTGAAGATCACTGACCTCCATTTATTAACAGTAGCATGCCAGCTAAGCATTTTCATTCTCACAATCCTATTCAAGCTGGAGTAGTATCTACTTCTCAGGAGTAGCTCTGTGCAACATTTTTGGCCTCCTGAAATTCATTTAGCCCCCTTTGAAGATACCTTCAAATTTGTGAGTCTGAATGTAGTCATTATGAGACCATTAGTTCTGTTCCTTGTGAGCTGCCTGTTTTTTTTCTTTATGGTTCTTAGTTGTTCTTTTGCAGAGCTGCCAGCTTGGGTTGTGCTGGGATCAAGAATAATGGGGCTAGGCGGTTCGTGTTCCTGGAGTTGTGCCTATGCCAGTAGATACCCATATGCTCCAGAAGAGAATTTGACATCACTGCTGCCATTGTGGCTGTTATAACAGTGGCGACCACTGCTACTACTGTTTCTGGGATTGCCATTTCATAATTGGTTGCTACAGCTAGCACAGTGGAGACCCTGGCAGCAAAAGTAGCTCCCACAGTTAATTAATCTTTCATTCTATTGGGCATGACAAATTTAAATCAATAGTTATATACATTTCAATTGCCCTTGAAAGCTATAAATTTACAAACTCAAGTTCCACTTGCTCTCAGGATACCATCTTACAAGGTCTCCAATTTGCAGTAAGACTCGTAAAGAAAGAGAATGGCTCAGTTGCCTTTACCGGCTATGGGTGGATTAAGACTTCTGTTGGAGACCTTGCAAGATGGTATCCTGAGAACAAGTGGAACTTGAGTATATACAATAGTCTACCATAATATCTTATACCTATCCATTCCATTTCTTCTTTTCCCTTTTTTTTTGTTTTTTTTTTTTTTTGAGATACTTTTTCTTTTCTTAAGGAGAATACTGAGTCTAATATTTTCTTCCACTCTCAACCCTATAACCATCATCCATAACCCTGAGAAATATGAAACCTTAGGGAGAAAGGGCATCATTTTCTTAGAACTGCTTCCTGTTGTTTAGGGGCGATGGTATCTCTGTTGGGTACTGTAAGAAAGCTCAGGTAGTTAAATCTCAGTTTGACTAACTGTAGATTCCACAGCAAGTCTCAGAGTAATGGGTAAGACTGTCTGAAATTCTGGCAAGAAGTGTAGTATGATGATGATTACCATGGCATCATTCTGGATTGGGTAGAGTTGTTGTTGTTGGGGCCCAATAGGGCCACCTTTGGCAAGCATTAACGTAAGCCTAGGAACTGCAGCCATGCGGTTGAATTTTCCAGAAGGTAATGCACGGTAACTGCTTTTTCAAGTATGTTTGAGAACGTGTCACCCAGACACCTAGGAGATTAAGGATAACCCTGAAGATCACTGACCTCCATTTATTAACAGTAGCATGCCAGCTAAGCATTTTCATTCTCACACTCCTATTCAAGTTGGAGTAGTATCTACTTTTCAGGAGTGGCTCTATGTAACATTTTTTGGCCTCCTGAAATTCATTTAGCCCCCTTTGAAGATACCTTAAAATTTGTGAGCCTGAATGTAGCCATTATGAGACCATTAGTTCTGTTCCTTGTGAGCTGCCTGTTTTTCCTTTATGGTTCTTAATTTTTCTTTTGCAGAGCTGCCAGTTTAAGTCATGCTGGGATCAAGAATAAGGGGCCTTGGCGGTTCGTGTTCCTGGAGTTGGTCCATGCCAATGGATATTCACATGCTCCATAATAGAATTTGGCATCACTGCTGCCATTGTTGCTGTTATAACAGTGATGACCACCGCTATTACTGTTTCTGGGATTGCCATTAAGGAAGGGAATGGCTCAGTTGCCTTTAGCCTACTGGCTATGGGTAGGTTAAGACTTCTGTTGGTCTTTTCTGTGTCAAACACACAGACTACAAGCCCAGCACCACTTAGAGATCTTTGGCAACAGTTAACTCTACAGTTCTCACTTAACTGAGCCTGTATGATAATGAGTATTCAGAGATGGGTAATGTCTGGGGGGAGCTCACCAACCTAAGACAGAACACCTGTGTGGGCTGGACAGGTGTCTCCATGACGGGTAAGGTGACTAGCTGACATCCCATGCAACCTAAGTCAGAAGCTCATTTTTAGTAAAAGGGGGGGATCTGTAGGTCCCTGGCCCCCATTTTGGGTAACTGTTGCCTTGCTTGCTGACCTTGACCTTGATATCCTCCCTATGCTAATTCCCTGAGAGATTCCACCCTCCTGAATGCTTAAGGGAAACTCCTTGTCCATGTGTCCAGCATATTGGGCGTTAACTGCTTAGATGCAAGATTGTAAAACATCAGGAACAAGGGTGGGGATTTAGCTCAATGATAGAGTGCTTGCCTAGCAAGCGCAAGGCCCTGGGTTCAATCTTCTGCCATCTGGGGTTCCCCCATTGTGCTGTAAGCCTGTATTTAAGACCTCCTCCCTCCTTCAATAAATGGCATTTGACTTTCAAAAAGAAAAAGAAGAAGGAGGAGGAGGAGGAGGAGGAGGAGGAGGAGTCAAGAACATGATGGGGAAACCCACAGAGACAGCTGACCAGTGCTAGTTGGAGCTCACTGACTCTAGACTGACAGCTCAGGAACCTACAAGGGACTGAACTAGTCCTGCTGAATGTTGATGACAGTTGTGTGGCTTGATCTGTTTGTGGGGTCCCTGGCAGCAGGACCAGGACTTATCCCAGATGCATGAACTGGCTTTTTGGAACCCATTCCCTGTGTTGGGATACCTTGCTCAACCTTGATACAATGCCGGGGGGGGGGGGGGTGGTTAGGCTCTCCTTCAACTTAGTATGCCAGACCTTGTTGACTACCATGGGAGGCCTTACCCACTCTGAGGAGTGGATGGAGGCAGAGTGGGAGGGAGGTGAGGATGTGGGAGAAAGGGAGGGAGGAGGAACTGGGGTTGGTATGTAAAATGGAAAAAAAATTTAATAAATAAACATATTTAATTGAAAAAAGAAAAGGAAATTTAAAAAAAAAGTTTTTCCAATAGCAATCTCTGAAATCTCCAGAAGGAAGATGGGGCCCCAACAACAACAACTCTACCCAATCCAGAATGATGCCATGGTAATCATCATCATACTACACTTCTTGCCAGAATTTCAGACAATCTTACCCATTACTCTGAGACTTGCTGTGGAATCTACAGTTAGTCTAACTGAGATTTAACTACCTGAGCTTTCTTACAGTACCCAACAGAGATACCATCGCCCCTAAACAACAGGAAGCAGTTCTAAGAAAACAATGCCCCTTCTTCCTAAGGTTTCATATTTCTCAGGGTTATGGATGATGGTTATAGGGTTGAGAGTGGAAGAAAATATTAGACTCAGTATTCTCCTTAAGAAAAGAAAAAGTATCTCAAAAAAAAAAAAACCAAAAAAAGGGAAAAGAAGAAATGGAATGGATAGGTATAAGATATTATGGTAGACTATTGTATATACTAGTAAACAAATTTAGTAAAATATAGCAGCCTTAGATAATTTGCATTGTAATTTGCACTGTTATGGATTCTTATATGTTGATACAAATGTAAACTATTTTTTATATTCCTGTTTAAGATCATTTGTATATTGATATAAATACAGAACTATATTTGTTATAATATACACATATTTCTACTCTTATTTGAACTATTCGTATATTGATACAAATATAAATTTATATATGTTATACTGTATGTATGTTCTACTGTTTAAGATATTCTGTATACTGATATATATTTAAGATTATTGTCATATTGCATACATTCCTACCTCTGTTATAAATATCTTGTGTATTGTCACAATTTTGAAATCATCTTTTACTGTACATTTGTTTACTTTGTTTACATGAAGCCTTAGTCCTTAGGTTATTTAGGTAGATAAGACTTATAGTCACCTATGCTTGTCATTTCTGTACTTATGTTAGTTAGGTTATCCAGATTTACAGATACATAGGTCAGATGTACAGGTAATCTTCAAACACTTCATGGATCTAGAGAATATGGCATTTAAATAACTTAGAATTCTGTTGACATGAGACACAACTGCTCCTGGCAGCACCAATTTGATCCCGAGAGAATGTTGGGCTTCTAAGACATTTCCATTTGGAAGTTTGTCTTCTTGGCACAAAATGGCCTATTGGGCAAAGAACTACCCTTGCCTCAACTGCTGACAATATGAGTGCTGTCCTTCTGGACAAGTGGGACACAAGGAAAAGTGACTTCTGAACTCTGCCAAGACAGGGTAAGATGGTCTTTCAGAATTCCTGCTTCTGAAAATGTTCTGTCAGATACTCTAGGCCTGTAGCCAATTTGAATGCACCAACAACGCTGAGAAACGTTAGGTGACTGTCCAGGCTGCCAGCTGTCTCTGTCTACTACTCTTTCAAGATTCCCAAAAGTTGCTTGCATCCATCTTTTATTTCTCAGGTACCATTATATTCTTTCTCAGGTCTTTGATGGGATTGAAGACTAGCAGTTATAGTTACAACTTAATATAATATAATATAATATAATATAATATATATGTATATATATATATATATATATAAACATATATATATGTATATATATAATATCTTAGATAGAACATATTAAGTATTAGATTCAGGTTCTTTAGGATAAGACATCTTTTGGAATGATCTTTGTAATATGCCATTTACCTATGCTCTAGATTTCTCTGGACTTTAGTATGTGTCTCTTACTTGGTATTGTTCTCACTGGTTGCAGTTCCATCTTATCTAGGTCATTATCCCTTATTACTCCTGGACAATATTTGATAATCATTCCTATTGTATATAGTCTTGTATTAGGTTAGAACCTTCTTATTTAGACAAAAGGGGGAGATGTAGTGGGTAGCCATTCCAGCTTTGATCTGGAAGTACCACCCCCATTGAGGCTTCGGTAACTGTCACACCTACAGGGTGGAGCCGAGAGAGGACTCCTGAAGACCAGAGATCTGGATGGGCTGGCTCTCTTGGTTCCTGGACCTGGGACACTGGAGGTAGACTGAGCAGAGTTCTCCAGAGAACACCGCCGGACTGCTCTACACCTTTCCCAGACCCTGTAACATATCCCTTCACTTTATTACCCCACAAAATAAACCTCCCTTTCAACTACATGGAGTTGTCTTAATATTTAAACCAATACATGTTGTTTGTGTGTTAAGCCTCTCTGTACCCATGGTCTAAGTGTCTTTAAAGCTACAAATAGCACCCAGTAGCAGAGCATTTGCCTAACATAACTGACCAGGGTTTGTTTTGTCTTATCCTTTTCTCTTTGTCATTTTATTGTATGGAATTATTTATTTTGCTTTGGAGCAAATAATGTGTTTGGGTGGGAAGGAAGGTATGGACTGATCTTTGTTACTTTTCTATTGCTGTGATAAAACATCATGACCAGGCCAGTTTTAAAAAGGAAGTATTTAATCTAGGACTCACAGTTCCAGAGGAGTCGAGTGGCATCATTGTGGCAAGGAGCATGGCAGCAGGAAGGTAGGAATTGCACTGGAGAAGTTGTAAGGATTATGTCCTTAATTATGTCATCAGCCTAAAAAGTGGGCGTGCTCTCTCTGCGTTCTCTCTTTCCACACTCTCTCCTTCCGTATTCTCCCCCTCCGTGTGGCCTCTCTCTCCCTCTCCCTCTCCCTCTCCCTCTCCCTCTCCCTCTCCCTCTCCCTCTCCCTCTCCCTCTCCCTCTCCCTCTCTCTCCAATAAAGCTCTAGAAAGATAACCATGGTTCATGACTCTTCCATCACTCACATACATCTGCATGGCCGCCCAGCCACAAGCGCCGCAGCTTAACCAACAGAAGTAGCTGAGAATTTGCATCTGAACCACAAGATTGAGGCAGAGAGAGATAACTAGGAATGGCATGGGCTTTTGAAACCTCAAAGTCAAGCCTGCCCCCGGTGGCACACCTCCTACAACTAGGCCACACTTCCTAATCCTTCCCAAACAGTTCCACTGGACTGGGAACCAAACATTCAAAGACATGTGTATACAGGGACCATTCTCACTCAAACTACCACATTCTACTCCCTGTTACCCATAGGTTTATGGCCATATCATAATGCACAACTTCAAAAGTCCCCATAGTATTTCAGTCTCAAGATTGTTTAAAAGTACCAAGTCTCTTCTGAGACTCCAAGTAATCTCTTAACTATAAACCCCGGTAAAAGCAAAAAGCAAATTACATACTTCCAACATTCACTGGCACAAAATATACTCTACAATCCCAAAAGGGAGGAATGGGGCACAGTGAGGAAATACTGGAACAAAGCAAGACTGAAACCCAGTAGCGCGAACTCCAAATTCTACAGTTCTATGTCTGATATCAAAAGACTTAGATGACTCTGCCTTTCCAAGTTTTGCTGACTGTAACACACTGTTCTCTCTTGGGCGAGTTCCACTCCCTGTCTGCAGCTCTCCTTAACAGATATCCCACAGCTCTGGCATCTCCAACATTGTGGGGACTCCAACACAATCAAGGCTCTCTTTCACAGCTTCAAGCAATGGCCTCTCCAGGCCTCCATGCAATGATTCCCCTGCTCCATGCCTGGTCTTGTAGCTTTCCTTAACTTCAGGGGAATATTCCACAACCCCTTTACTCTTATATCCTTCTTAACTTTAAAGCCAGAACCTTGTGTGGCTGATGTCTGCTTCCTTGGGTAGAACCTGAACCTCTCCTTGAATTACATTTGCATAGCATTGATTAGTTGCTTTCCTTTGTTCTATAAATGTTTCATTAATTACTTAGGCATTTTCTTTGTACATTTGGAAGCTTAGCTGAGTAGGGTCTTACACTGAGGGTACTGCTGTCTTTATTCCATTCTGAATCAAGCCTCTCCTGATCTCTCTGAGCACAAGCCTTGACTCCAACATCAATATCCTGATGCTCCTTTTCTCCTTAAACTGTACATTTTGTAATTCTTTTTGCACCACTTGTTCCTTTTCATTAGAGAACTCTATGAAAGTGATTACTAAAAACCAAGTGACAGATTCAATATTAGGCTCTTGAAATTTCCTCTGCTAAGGAAATTAGCCCAAAAGTTTTCAATTTATCCTCAGGCAGATTCTTAGGACAAGGACAAAGGCAGCCACATTCTTTACCAAAATATCACAAGAATGGTATCTAACTCAGTTGCTAATATTGTTCCTATTTGAAACCTCTTGATCCAGGCCTCCACAGTCTTCCAAGATCTCAGAACTATGATCATCCATGCTCCTACTAGAATGGCCCATTAAGCCCCACTTGCAGTATTCAACTGCTTTCCTCTTGTCCAAAATCCCAAAGTCTTTCGAAGTCCTCCTCCAAACAGCATGGTTAGGCCTGTCACAGCTGTAACCCCACTCCCAGTACCAACTTCTGTCCTTGTTACTTGTATATTTCTGTGATAAATAGCATGACCAAGACAACTTATAAAAGAAAGCATTTAATTTGGGGCTCATGGTTCCAGAGGGTTAGAGTCCATGACCATATTAGCAGGGAGCATAGCAGCAGGCAGGCACTGGAACAGTAGCTGAGACTCACATTGGATTCACCTGAATGAGGCATGGGGGGAGGGAGAGGGAGAGAAAAAAAGAGGGGAAGGGAGGGAGGAGAGAGTGCTAAGTGGGAATGGCATGAGCTTTTGAAACCTCACAGGTTTCAAAACCTCCAACAAGACCACACCTCCTCATCCTTCTCAAACAGTTCCACCAACTGGGCAGTAAGTATTCAAATACATGAGACTATGGGGGCCATTCTCATCCAATCTACCACAGCCTGGTACCAGATACTCAGTCCAGGTGAAAATGAAAGTCATAGCTTTTAACTTTCTCATTTACAGTATTTCTGTCAAATATCTAAAATAATGATTATACTTCTATGTTAAGTTTCTGACTCAGGAAAAGATTACAACTGAATCATTTAGACAGGAAAAAAAAATCTATTACTAACTCATAAGTCATATGGCTATACTGCATTTCCATAGCTATATAAACTAGGTTGTATGGTCAAATGGAATTACCACTGCATGACTACAATTCAGATATGTGATGTGGATGGACAAGGCCAGAAGATGCTTTAACAAGACAGGGCAAATGAAGAGAGTTGGAAGATGCACACTTTATTATAACTAATATACTATTAGTTACTTTTCTCTTGCTGTGCTACAATAGCATTAGAACATCTTGGAGAAGAAAACTAGCTTTTGAACTAACCCTTTTGGAGGAGGAGATGAAGGGTGGGCTGGGGGGAGTGAGGTGATGGTAGAGGGAGTGGGATGAGGGATGAGGGGAGATCTGTGGTTGGTATGTAAAATGAATAAAAAATTTTAAATAAGAAAAAAGAAAACTAGTTTTTGGCTTATGGTTCTAGAGGGCTAGCATCTATGTTGCCTTCCCAGGCAACAGATAAGGGAAGCCAACAGTGGGAGCAGGAGAGCAGTTGATCACATTCTCATCCACATACAGGAATCAAGAGAGAGAGAAAACAGGAAATGGAGGAGGCAACAATAAATACTCAAAGCCCTCACCCACCAGGGACACAGTTTTTCCAACAAAGTTCTACCTCTTTTATTCTGTGAAGCAGACAGAATTTTTAAAGTCTACTGACTTATAAACCCATATTTATGAGTTTAAAGTTGAGAAAAATTCTTCAGGATGGAAGAAAAATATTAGGAATGGCAATTTATATTATGCTTTTCAACAGGAATGTTTCTATGACTTGTTCACCACTGAATTCTGAGTCTAGAAGTATCTGGTATAAGTTGGTTGTGATAAGTATTGGAATGAATTAATTACAATTCTTGTATTCATGATAGTTAGCATGATCATAGTGAATCTGAATAAAATCTGGATCATCTAGTAGTAAAAATATCATGGAAAAATATAAGAGGAAGCTTAACCAAAAAGCTTTCCTCTCATGATCGATTTCTGTTTTATTTCTGTTTGAGAAAGCAGCTGAAGTGTGGTCACAGATGGGAAAGAAACAAGTAACAGTAAAAACTCCAGTCTTCTCTGAATAGAAGTGATGTTGGCAAGTTCACCAAATGAAGTTTGGAGTCAACATGCTGTATATAATGGGAATTGCTCAATGTGGGTATCATTTTTCAGAAACCATCATGAAAAATAAGGAATATTCTTAAATTCTAGATCTTTCAAATAGCAAAATAAAAGCAGTACAAACTTAGAAATTTTGCCAATAAGACCTTCAAATGCATTTAATCCAATTTTAGAACAAAAGACAAAAATCTACACAATATTACAATTCTGTTGTAAGTAAGAAGTGAGGAGTCAACTCAACATGATATTTAAGTATGGACAACAGTGGCCCATAGTAAACCAAATATAACAGAATTTCTAGCCATTTCCTGTCTCCTCAAACACTCCTCATATAGCAAAGTCTCCAGCCATTTCAACATCATGGGGTGCACTGCTCCAAGCAAGCTCTGAAGTAGAACACACATGGGATGGCTGCCACAGGGTCCACACGAGTGAACATACACTACTCTGGATACTTCTGGAGGATGTTTTTAGATAAGATTAGGATTAAACAGTGAGTTTTGAGAAAAGCAGATTGCCCTGCACAATGTGTGTGGGCCTCATCTAGTCAGTTGGAGGCCTGAACAGAACACAAGACCGACTTCCCAAACAAGAAGAAAATACTTCTCTTGAGTAGAGCATACATCTTCATTGGTCCTTAGCCTGCCACTCATCTTAACTATTTTTTCTTCCAAGTCTTTATAATCACACTGGCTAATTTCCTTCAGATAACCTTTTGAGTGTGCATATGCATTCTCCTGATTCTGTTCCTCTGATAGACCTTAACACAACAAATATGCAAACCTTTTGAATGTGCATATGCATTCTCCTGATTCTGTTCCTCTGATAGACCTTAACACAACAAATATGCAGCTATCTATCCTATAAGCTCACAGTGCCACAAAGAAGTTATGTAGAGTCACAAATATAGTGACATCAACAGTTGTTAAGACAAGATGTAAGACAAAAAACAAGTGTAAAACCAGAAACCTTCATTAGGATATGGAAGTAAAAAAGATTTCCCTTTACTTAAAGTTGCTTTTTTGTACAGAATAACTGAGCTTAGTTGAACAAAATACAATTCTTTAAAGAAAGGTTTAAAGATTTGTTTAAAAAAAAAATCAAGCTACATGCTTCTGAAGCTCCCAGCTACCACACTCCCTGCACCTAATCAAACAGCACTTTTAGTCCACCTACAATATAGAACAGTTTTCTAAAACAATGCCTTTGTTGAATTTTCAAACAGGACCCTTTGCTTGCCATAACTAATTCTCAAACCAAGAGATGATATATAGTTTACTTTTAGGTCTCTGTGTTCACTGAGCCTTGTTCAGCCTTATTAAAAATCGTAGATGTCCCCTACTTTATTCTAAATAATTGTATACATACATGTGGATATTGTATATAATCATCAATTCATTCAAACATTTATTTCACATGTGATATGTAATATATATGTACTAAGCTAATTATTGAGCATGAAATCACGAACAGAACAGAAGAATGGCATTCATAGTTCTTAAATTTTAGTAGGGAGGACAGGTAATCAAGAAAATAATTATCATTGGTATTATGATGGAAATAAATGGATGTTAAGAGAAAGAAGTATATCCTTTATGCTAAGATACAGAGACAAAAAGAAAATAAGGTTAAATGAAGGAAGAACATTTCTGAAAACTTACCAGCAAAAGCTATTGTGGTGATGTTGTGTTTTCCAAAATATTGTGCACCCTAATAAATTTATCTGGGGTCAGAGAACAGACAGCCACTAGATACAGAGGCTAGAAAATGGTGGCACTCACGCCTTTAATCCTAGCAATCCAGAGACAGAAATCCCTCTGGATCTCTGTGCGTTCAAGGCCACACAGGAAACAACCAGACATGGTGACTCATGCCTTTAATCTCAGGGAGTGATGGCAAAAACAGAAAGATATATAAGGCATGAAGAGCAGAAGCTAGAAGCTTTTGGCTGGTTAAGCTTTTAGGCATTTGAGCAGCAGTTCAGCCAAGGTCCATTCGAATGAGGACTCAGAGGCTTCCAGTCTGAGGAAACAGAATCAGCTGAGGAATTGGCAAAGTGAGGTGGCTGTGGCTTGTTCTGCTTCTCTGATCTTCCAGAGTTCACCCCCAATAACTGGCCTCAGGTTTGATTTTATTAATAAGAATCTTTAAGATTCCTGCTACAAGATATGATGAACAAAAAAAAAAACCAGGAACACTTAAAATCAACAGAAAACCCATATGACTGCATCTTGATGATGCTTGATAGAAAGGACCAAGAGTTAAGGTATACAGACAGAGGCCAGGACATGGAGGGCTTTATGATGAATTCATTTAGGGAAACAATAGAGCTTTCTTGAACTTGGAAACAAGATTACCTTCTAAAGAAGTGAAGCTAAGACAGACAAAGAAGAATAAGTAAAAATCACTATTTGTGAGGGTAAATAAACACAGAACAGCATTTGTCTATGTGTGGCTAGAATGTTTGAGAAATATACAATATACAATTCCAGAGTGGCTAAAGGCAGACAAAGAGAATAATCAACATATGATCATAACTTACACTGAAACATCATCAATAACACAGAAGCCTGCCTGAAGAAGTCATCTATTAATAAGACTAAGGGGTCCCTTAAAGCTTATAAACCTCTCCAGCCATCACTCATGTACAGAAGGCCAGAAAAAGAAAATAATAAAGAAGGGGTATTATTGGGTTGAATTCTTAATTATATTCCCATCAACAACTCAGCTAGGGCAGTTAAGTTCACATCTGTTGAATTCTGGGTTTCTATTCTTGAGAAATTCAAAATACTGAAAACTGCCTTGGAAAGCAGTTTTTAAATATGCACATCAGTAGTTATGTATATATGTTATGTACATTATGTGTGTTATACATATACATGGAGACAGAGGAAGCAGAGTATATGATAACCCTAGTAGTAATACCCACATAGAGGAAATGAATGAACTGACTGGTGGAGTTTTTCATTACTATACTAAGCAAATAGCATTTGCTTTTTCTCTTTTTCCTTTTGCATTTGTTTATCTTTGTTTTTATTCCAGGCTCACTAACAAACTTCTGACTAAAGTTATCTTTCCATGAGAGACTATATTGAAACTAAAAATGAGTCTCTGATCCACATAGCAATGATATCTTACCATGGCTACCTTATTAGGTGCTATCTAGATTGGTGTCCAGTCAGTTTGGTTAGTCTATACCAAGTATGTATGAATTGTTGGCCAAAACTTACTTCAATTTTATGCTGAGGCTTTATGAAATTACATAAATTTAAAACTAAGGATCTGTGCCCAGAATGTGCCTTATAGAACTGACAAACTGAAATTTCCTAACAGTAACTAGCCAATCTCTTCCTGTAATTTCTGTGGCTACACCTAAAGGAACCAAAAAAATATCACTCACTTAAAGAAATCAGTAACAGTGGGAACCCACTTACCAGCACTATAATATAATAGAAAAATAGCTTCACACGATTTCATAGAAAAAAAGTGCAGCAGCTTAAAGTCGAGTCTTATGTAAGACATACATAGTTCATTTCTTAATCAAGTATAGAATATTAAGGTTTAGATACCAAATTTATCATATACAATACCTTGGGTTTTGAGTGACAAGAGAGGCATAGGTGATTGTATGACTTGCCCAAAATATAGCTAGGACTCCTAAAGTTATTCCCATTGTACCTACTTCATAGTAATAGTTTTTCAAACTCTTAATCTTTTTGAAAACACTTAAACTTCATATTCTCATTTTATATGAAATATAAACTTCAAAGTTTTATTTCCTAGTAAATAAGAAGATATATTTAGCCTCCTATGAATTGCCTATGACAAGTAGGCAATTCCAGCCCATACAGTATCTTTTTATAACAAAAGTCATGCCCATCTGTTCCAACCACTAAGAGTGAAAGCCAAGTTCATGTAGTGACCTACCACTGAATGGTTGGTCACACTGTTCGTACCACACTATTTCCTTCCATGCCTCACATGTGTCAACCTTCTTTAGAACCTCTGCTCTGGCTATTTCTTTTGCTTTTTCTCTCAGATAAGTTAAATAACTAATGCCTCATCTCCAAGAAGTCCTGGCTTAAACATCTTCTCAATGAGCTTCCATAACTCCCCTATTGAAAAGGACACTGGTCCTTCTTCCTACACTGTTGCCCTTGATTCAGTTAATTTTCTATAGTAACCAATACACTGTATAACGTACTTACATTTATTGGTTACTATGTCTCCCTCTAGAATATGAGCTTCAAGAGAGCAGGAATGCTGGTGTGTCATTTTCATTATGTCCTTTACATTTAAAATAGTACCCAACCCCAAACAAATACTTGTTGAATGAATAGAGTCATGTAGTTCACAGTGTGAAACTCTGTGTCTATGGACAATTAAAGGTCTTATCTAAATGAGTGTTGAATCCTCTCTCTGATATAAAGGATCTTCCAGTAAGTTCCACTGACAAGGGCAATATGCTAAACAATTAATGTATTTCTAATTACTGGCATTTTCTTTTGGTGCTGTCTTCAATAAAATACAAAAATTACTATTTGATAACTAAAAGATAATTTTAATTATTCTGATTTTAGAGCAACGTGTAATTTGAATTTAAAATGATCATTAAAGCAATCTAGAATGTCTTACAACAAATTCTATTTAACATTTTACTTTCCATTTTTCTTAGTTAAAAGCATCACATGTTCTTTGGTATAGTAGTCTAAAGCAATATATGAACTTAAGAATCTATTGTGTGTGTATTTGTGTGTGTGTGTGTTTATGAACAGTCACAAACAAGTTTATTAAAAAAAAAGAATGCACACTAACCTAACCCATATCAGTAGAGAACATATCTTTCAGCTTTTTTGAACAATTATGATGGAGTTATTTCGATGTACTTTCATTTTATTTTTTAGTCCTTTGTGTAAACAAATACAAACATGGAAAAAATGTTGGCAAAGACTAGGACTTCAGGTGGCCATTCCATACAGTCAAGCACTGTACATCACAAAGATACCATATATACTATACAAGGATTATATTATAAAGAG
Source organism: Onychomys torridus (assembly GCF_903995425.1). Taxonomy (NCBI): domain Eukaryota; kingdom Metazoa; phylum Chordata; class Mammalia; order Rodentia; family Cricetidae; genus Onychomys; species Onychomys torridus. Next base: position 13,933,073 of record NC_050448.1, read on the forward strand.
CTACAGACAGTCATATCTTATGGCCAAGTACTGCACATCTCTGGAGTGCATACTATGCCTCCCCAGGAGTGATACATACACCAACTGTAAGTCATAATATAAATATGCTAATATTCTTCTCCCTTGCCTTGGAGCTATGCATATTCTGGATCTGTTCAGAATTGCTCACCTAGGTTAAAATAAAAACCAGTCAACTGTTACTCTAGGAGGGAAAAATCAACAACTAAAACTTCAAAAATACTAAGACAAGTAATGATGAATAATAGACTATTAATTTATTTGTATTAAAATAATATCCTCAAAACTTTCACCAGTCCCTAGAAGATGAAGGCAATGTTAAAAATAGTTGTCCTAAAATACGTCATACATCTCCGTCCCCAAATACATATTTAGTTGCTATGCTTTTTTGGCCATGAACACACAACTTGATACTATAGTAATCATATAGCACCCTCAAGTGGATTAAACTGACAAAATTTCCTTTCTTGAAGATAAGTGTTGTTCTTCTGGCATAGGAAAAAGAGTTTAGAATCCTTTCAAGCAAGAAGTATTAGCATGAATGAAGATGTACCAACCTTTATCAGATGGCGTGTAGTTGGAACTACTCGCTAGAAATAGAAATAAGTATATATTCATATATACTACATAAAATGAAGACTGCCTCACATGATACACAACTATGGCAGATTAAAGGGATTGAGAAACCTATAATATGGTATATGCAAGCTTTAGAGCCAGAAAAGTTAGTCTGTGTCCAAAGGACTGAGAATCAACAGTCATTGATACAAATTCTAATCTGAGGGGAGATGAAATCAGATGTCCCAGTTCAGGCACTGGAGCAAGGAAGACACAGATTCCTTTCTCCTCTGCCTTGTTTCTTTTTCAAGCTCTCAGGAGGATTGGATGACACCATCATAGCAGCCTACAGAGCAGTTTTACTGCCCTAAAAAGATGTGCCATAGTCTATTCTTCTCTCCTTCCCCAGAAGTCCTGACAACCAAAGAACTTTTTACTGCCTCCATGATTTTTCCTTTTCGAGATTATCATTTGTTGGAATAATTCAGTATGCAGCCTTCTCAGATTTGCTTCTTTCATTCATTAATATATATTTAAGTTTCCTCGATTTCTTTTCATGTGCTGTTGACTAATTTCTCCTTAGTGCTGAATAATAAATATCCCATTTTCTTATGATACCATAGCATATCCACCCACCCATGGAGAGACAGCTTAGTTTCTGACTTTTGATAAATGATTTAAACTGCTATATATCCATGTGTAGCATTTTGTGTGTATAAGTTTTCAGCTACCATGGTAAGTTAAATGTATCACTGGGTTTTTATGGCAAATTTTAGTGTGTGAAAGCACTAGAAATTTCCTCAAGTGGCTGTACCATTTAGGACTCAAACCAACAAGTGAAGAATTCTGTTGTTTCATATTATCACATTGGCAATGCCAATGTTCTGGAACCTGATCTAATAAGCTTGTAGTGGTACCTCGCTGTAGCTTTAATTGCATTTCCCTGATATATGTTTTCATAAGTACGTTTGTCATCTGTATATTTTCTTGGTGGCAGACACGCTGTGTTAATGTTTGGTTCATTTTAAAAATCATTTTACTGTTTTTCTTATTATTTTAAGAATTCTTTGTATGTGCCTTTTGTTAATATTTTCCGCAGGTTTATGGACTTTCTGCAGGTTTATCTTTTTATTGTTTGAATGAAATATTTTGTAAATTAGAAAATTTTTAACTTTCTAGATTTTTTATGTGTATTTTTTATGTTTATATTCTTGTACTGAATGTATGCCTCTTGACCTTGAAAGTCAGGAAAAGGCATTGGGTTCCCCCAGAACTAGTTACAGGTGATTATGAGCCACCATGTGAGTGCAGAGAAAAGAACCTAGAATTCTCCAGAGAGCAGTAAGAGTTCTTAGCTGCTGAGACATCTCTCCAGCCTCAGATAAATAATTTCAGTAAGGTCCGACTTGTCACTATTTTCTCCATGGATCATGCCTTTGGTGTGGTGTCTAAAGCCAATATGGTCTGTGTTTTCTCCTGTGTTATCTTCTTGGACTTCCACGATGTTGTGATCCCTAGTTGGAGAGCTTCTCTCCAGCCCCTGCCAAGCCCTATTAGTCCAACAACCCACTTATAAAATAAACACACAGACATTCATATTATTTAAACTGCTTGGCCATTAGCTCAGGCCTACCACTGTCTAGCGCTTACTCTTATATTTAGCCCATTTCTATTAATCTATACTCTGCCACGTGGGTCATGGCTTACCAGTACCTTACGTCTTTTCTCTCATGGCAATGGCTGGCAGCGTCTCCCCTCAGCCTTCACTTCCCTGCCTTTTCCTTTTCCTTGTCCCGCCTACCCTATGCTTCCTGCCTGGCTACTGGCCAATCAGCACTTTATTTATTTTAACCAATCAGAGCAACACATTTGACATACAGAACATCCCACAGCAGTGATCCATGATTCATTTTAATTTATTGTAAAAGATAAGTCTATATGTAGAATTCTTATTTTAAAATTGCATGTGAATGTTCTGTTATTGCAGTACAGTTTGTTGAAAGGATCATCTTTGTCCATAGATTATCTTAACCACTGTCAAAGATCAGTTGATGTTATTTATATAATTGTATTTCTGGGCTCATTAGTCAGTGCACTAAACTGTCTATTCTTATACCTATAGAACACTGTCTTGATTATTACACTTTTATAGAGAATCTGAAGTTCTCCAACTGTCCTCATTTTTTTTTAAAATCCTTTTTATTACTTTATCCAAAATAAGTGAATTAATGGTTTGTAACTAAATAATCCTCTTTGTTTCATTTGTTTTGAGATAAGGTCTCTCTCTGTAGTCCACATTAGTCATGAGCCAGCATGCCTCCTGCCTTAGCTTCAAATTCTGGGAATTTCGGTGTGCATCAATCACCATGCCTGGCTTGAAACTAAGAGTGGATTGGCACCAGCTAGTAGTCTCTGTCTTCTCTTCTGCCATTTGAAAAATGAAGAAAGAGGTAAGGAGAGGTTAATAAGCGTTTGAGTCAAAATACTAGCTTTCAAATTTGTATTGTCTAAGTGTGCATGCAGTTGCCAGCGTTTTACCATTCCATGCAATTCAGAGGGTTAGCTGAAGCCATGCTCTTTCAGGAAATACATTTAAAACAATATGTGACTATGCAAGTTATGTATCAGTTTGACTGCATTAAGGGATGCCCAAATCATTGACTCAGTATTCTTTCTGAATGTGTCTATGAGGATATTTTCAGATGAAAGTGCTATTTAAATGGACTCAGTAGGAGACTAACTTCCCACTGTAGGTTACCGTCAGTATCATAAGAAAATAGGATATTTATTATTCAGCATTAAGGAGAAATTAGTCACCAATCCATGAAAAGAAACCAAGGAATGTAAATTACATATTAGTGGGTAAGAGAAGCAAATTTGAGAAGGCTACATACTGAATAATTCCAACTAATAATAATCTCTAAAAGAAAAAAATCATGGAGACAGTAAAAAGTCCTTTGGTTATCAGGACTTCCGGGGAGGGAGGGAAAAATAGAGACCACAGAGTTTTTTTAGGGCAGTAAAACTGCTCTATAGGCTACTATGATGTGGAACATGTATCATATATATTTGTCTGTATCATGAAATATGAATTATTTGGTAAAATATGGAGTATCTGTGATATTGTATGTCAGTGTAGGCTCATTAGCTGCAACTAATGTCCCATTCTGGTGGGAAATTTTGATAATGAGGAAGGCTATGCACATGTAATACTAGGGAACTAAATTTACTCTAAAATGAATGCCTTTTTATTTGAAATTGTTTTCTTTAATACAAAACATTTTGTAAACTATGTTGGTATTTTATGCTTGAAAAAAAACATTTCTTAACTCATCTCAAAACAGTTAAATGCATGATTTCTTCCTCTTCAGATTCTTTTTATTTCTGTATTTTCATCTGTATGGCACCTGGCAGCACTGGCCATCTACTGCCTTGGCTGCCAGGGCTGTGGTTTGTCTCTCCTTTCCCACAGCTAGTGTCCATTCTCTGCTATGACTTTCACCTCCCAGATCCTGGATTTTTGTTTTCCCTTCTCTAATATCTAGAGTGTTGCCTACTACATAACTGGACAGAGTGGAGTGCTGTTAGTACATGTGTTGTTAGTACCAGCTTCCTAAGTGGAGTTCCCTGCAACCACATGTCCCTGAGGGCTTTTCCTCTTAGTGATCTTCCAGCGTCTCACACTCATCACCTCTGTGTTCAGAATTCAGCTGATTACAAATTCCCTATGAAATAAGGCCCATCATCACAGACTTAGAGAGTTATAAACAAAAACAGTGAATACACAAACATAAAAAAAAGGACAGCATATACGTAGGCCTATCTGGTATACTAAAACACATTAAAATTTCTGTTAAGATTTGATATTAATTCTCTGAGACTGAGAGTGTAACTCAGCTAGCAGAGTGCTTGCTGCTTTGCACAAAGCTATAGGTTCAATACCCAGTGTTGAATAAAACTGCATGGTGGCCAACACCTGTAATCCCAACACCCTGGAGGTGGAAGCAGGAAGATCAGAGTTCAGAGAGTCACCCCGACTACTCAGTTCTGGGACAGCCCAAGCTACATGAGACTCTGGCTCAAGGAAACAAAAGAAATATATAAACAAGTAATGTCTACTTTTTTAAAGAAGGGGAAGCCAATCATTAAAAGTAGCTGAAAATGAAAAATGGAGATATGCCAAGAGATAGTTGGAAAAATCCTTGGTGCCTGCCTTTCCTGATATATACCTTTCTTGCCCCCAAATGGGAATGAAGTCTTGTTGACAGTTTTCAGTGGGATCAAAACCAGAACCTGTCTATATACATGTTTCTTACGAAGTAAAAAATTACTTGTATATCCGTCATAAATGATAACACATGAGCTGAACACGTTATTTGGGGAAACTTGGGAAATCCAAAAAAAAAAAACTGTATTAAAATACACTTCTGTTACTGCTCGATGTGGCTACCTAGCTTCACCTAAATTTCTGTGTTTTGTGTTAAATAAATCGTGAACTTAATCTTTTCCTCTTTTTCCGCTCTTTCTCTTTTCTTTCTCTGCACGGAGGGCAAGGGTCCTCTTCCCACTAATCTGAAATGACATGTTTATATAGTGAGAATGCCGGTTACTGGAAATACCCCCTATCTATTTAATAAGATGCTGTGGTCTCCAGGATGCATCTTGACTTTTCACACTTGTACTTAATTATAGTGCCCACGGTTTGGATTGCAGTTGCTCACCTCCTTTTCTGACTACCCTCTGCCTAGAGAAGAGGGACCTCCATTCACTTAGCGTTAGTTTTATGTCTGTGTTCTTCTGTCTAGTCCGCCCTTAGACTGTGTCACTCTAAGCCAGAAGTAATTTCATCTTTAGAGTCTAGGGTGTTTGTTAAAGGGTATACAGATGTGTTTACTGAGAAATGAAATCTGAAATACAATAGAAGTAGTCCTAGAAACCATTGAAAACGTGTTTGGGATACTCAGCATTCTCTATTTCCTTCACCATCTTTGTCCCCTACACCGGCCCCCAACCCTATAGTTCATTAAATTATTTATATTTCTTAAAGGTTTCTTGGAGTTTTTTTCAAGTTTTAAAAAATTGTAGGCTGGATGCAGCTCAGTGATAGAGCCCTTGGCTGCCATGCTGAAAACCCTGACACTGATCCTCTCCCTCCCTCTTTACCCATTGTGGACCGGTCAAATATCCAGTGTCGTGTCCCTTTCAAAATCAGGTATTTGGCACAGAAGAAATGAACTCAAAACTCCTGTAACTATAAAAGGGTCTGGCCCTCTATGGTGGCTGTGGGTCTTGGGTGCCTGGTGTGTCAGAGTGCAAGGCCAGCTTGAGCAGAGGCAGCAAGCCGCCGCCAGGGTTTTCGGCTCGTCACACTGTGTACCACAGGCCTGCGACAGACATCGCCTCTGAAGCCAGCGACTTCCCATGACAACTCCTACAAAGCCACAACCAGAACGGAGCGTGCGAGCGGCACTTCAGCGCGGTCCTGGCTGGTGTCAGACGGTGAGGTACACGGTGCACACACCTCCGGCTGCTTCGGTCCGCCAGGCCCCTTTCCTGGGACCGCCGGTTGGGTCGGATATGGCACCGAGAAGGACACCGGCCTCCAGGAGACGGAGCGGAGGGAGCTGCCTCCCGGGCCGCTCAGGCACCTTCCGTGCGCTCTGTATCCGAAACGCGAGCTGGAGCCGCGTCACGACGCACGAGCTACACGCAAGCGTTCTAAGCCCCACCTCCAGCCTTCTCGAACTTCAGCGCCAGACACGCTTCGCGCTTCCTGCGGCTTCCCGTAGTCCCACTGGGTCTCGCGAGACCGAGGCAGAAGGCCTCCGAGAGCGCTTCCGGGAGGTTACCGTGGCGGCTTCGGCCTGCGGGAGTCGGACCCTGGCGGGCTCGACATGGATCGCGACTTGCTGCGGCAGTCGCTGGGCTGCCACGGCCCGGCGCTGCTGTCGCTGCTGCGGAGCGAGCAGCAGGACAACCCGCACTTCCGGAGCCTGCTGGGCACGGCGGCCGAGCCAGCCCGCGGCGCGGCGGCGCCTCAGGGAGCCGGCAGGTACGGGGACCGGGACCGGGCCGTGTGCGGGGCCGGCTGGAGAGCGGGAGTCCGGGGTGTGTGGCCTGCCACTGGCTCCTGGCAGAAAGACCGGCCTGCTCCTTCTGAACCGCTGGCAATGCTTTCAAAGCTTCCCCGCCCCCATTTCCAAGTGGCGACCGTGGGAGAATGGGTTTAAAACTTCTTCCAGCGCTCAGTGGATAAAAGTCACTTGCCATCAAGCTTCCTGACATGAGTTCGATTCCCAGGACTCACGTGGTAGGAGATGATTTCCCCAGAGTTGTCATGTGATACTCCCCTCCCCCGCAATTGCACACAGTGGTACGTAGATGCCACACATCTCCACTAAATAAACATACCGAAAGGCAAAATAATAAAAATAAATAAAAATTCCTCCAGAGACACAGCCTGGATGGAACTTGGGGAGGATTGGGTGATGAACACTGGCAGGAGTTTGGATGCACTAGAGCCTTGCTCGTAATACAAATTTAATCACTCGTCTTTTAAGGAAAGAGAAGAGAGTTGACAACATTGAAATACAAAAATTCATCTCCAGAAAAGCAGATCTGCTTTTTGCACTGTCTTGGAAATCAGATGCGCCTACACCCTCTGAAGTCCATGACGACAATGACAGTAAGTTTAGTCTGGAAAGCTTTCGAGATCGGTGGTTTGGATTTTAGAGGGATTTCAAGGGAGACGAAAGTCGAAATTATTGTGGTTATTTAAAACCTCTTTTTTTCAGATCATTATGCGGTCATGCCACCTTTAGAGCAATTCATGGAGATCCCAAGCATGGACCGGCGAGAACTGTTTTTCCGAGATATTGAACGTGGTGATATAGTGATTGGAAGAATCAGCTCTATTCGGGAATTTGGTTTTTTCATGGTGTTGATCTGTTTAGGAAGTGGCATCATGAGAGACATATCTCACTTAGAAATCACAGTAAGTTACTTGGTCGTAATCCCATGCAAAAATTATGTGCTTATTCATTTCCTCTTAAATTTACCTGTTAGGATACTTTTGGGGATTAAATATAAGCTGAAAGAAAAATACAGTGGCTCTCCTTACTAAAAGCATTAGAGAGTTGGGCATTGGTAGTGCATGCCTTTAACCCTGGTACTCAGGAGGCAGAGGTGGGCAGGTCTCTATTGAGTTCAAGGCCAGCCTGATCTCTGTAGTGAAATGCTGTCTAAAAAAAAAACCAAGTACTAGAGTATTACATTTCCTCCATTTTTGTTTTTTTAGGGTTTGGGGGACTCTGGTTGCAGGTCAGTTTCATTTTTAAAATTATAGAGGTCTACTAATTGGTATGATGATGTCCATTGGTATTCTGGACATATATCTTCTGGTTAAACATACACTTAATAATTGGGCATTAGATGTTTGCATGTGAGAAATTTAGCAAAAACTTCCTATCGTATGTTCAGAATAAATATATAAAATAGTTTGCCTCAATTTGGAATATTTCCCTTTAAAGGAGTTGATTTGCTGTCGCATCACCTGAAAAGGAAGAACTACAAAACTAGCAAATGGAAATGCACGCCTTTAATCCCAGCACTCGGGAGGCCGACCCAGGCAGATCTCTGAATTCGAGGCTAGCCTGGGCTACAGAGAGAGACCCAGGACAGACACTAAAACTACACAGAGAAACCCTGTCTCTGGGGAGGGAAAAAAGGCTTTATTGTGTTTGGACACAAATAGTAACTACAAATCTTAAATTTAAGTAACTGACATGTCTATTATGGCTAAAACCCTCAAAAAGAGTGAAACTATGCCATCTCTGGCAAAATGGATGAACTGAAAGACCCAATCTTTAGTGAAATAAGCCAAACAGAGAAAGACAAATGCCACATATTCATGTTATATATAAAAGCCCAAAAGTTGTTCTACTCCAAAGGGAGTAGAACAGTGGTAAGCAGAGGCAGAAAGGGGATGAGGATAGACAGGAGGTAGATAACTGTTGTCAAAATACAGCTGGATTAGAGGAAAGGGTTCTGTAGCACAGTAGTGTGACTGAAGTTTATAATTAGAAAGTCTGAAGACTAAATACAAAGAAATGTTGTATTTCTATTACTAGGATAATAGGATAATTATACAATCTGTATTGAATGGCCACCCTATAAGTATTGTATAATTATACCCTATAAATATGTATAATTATGCATTGATTAAGAAGAAAATGTGTTAGGCTTTAGTGTTATTAATGTTCATGTTAAGTATTACCCAGTCATAATGAATAGCTAAGATAAAAGGAGATACTGTTCTTGTCAAAGAGTGAAATGTGTGGTGTTTTCAAATACTTCTCATTGCAGGCTCTTTGTCCCTTAAGAGATGTGCCTTCTCACAGTAACCATGGAGATCCTTTATCTTATTACCAAACTGGTGACATAATTCGAGGTGATCAGTTTCAACTTAGTAATTAAAATTTTCAAATTAATGTTGAAAGTATAAAAAAGGTAATGTTTGAAAAGCTTATTTTTGTTTTTACTTTTTTATTGTTTGATCCTATTTTTTTTAAAGCTGGAATCAAGGATATTGACAGATATCATGAAAAGCTTGCAGTATCTCTGTATAGCTCATCTCTTCCACCACACCTATCTGGCATTAAACTAGGTGTGATTACTTCTGAAGATCTACCTTTGTACTACAGGTACTTATCGTTTATATATTCATAACAAAGTAGAACTATAATTTCTTTATTGTAAAGTGGGTTTTCATTTTTATAACCTTTAAATCACTTTAGGCATGGTATACAAAAATGGTATTAGTTTTTAAACCTCATATAGTGATGTCTTTAGTAGAAGCAGGTGTGCATTGTACTCATGTGTTTGTGTTTCTTATTTTTCCCCTTAAGGAGGAGTGTTGAACTAAATAGTAATTCTTTGGAGTCCTACGAAAACATCATGCAAAGTTCTCTGGGATTTGTTAATCCAGGAGTAGTTGAATTCCTTCTAGAGAAACTAGGAATAGATGAGTCTCATCCACCATCTTTAATGAGAGGCCTACAAAGGTAAAAGTAGATCCGCATTCTCTAATGGTAAGGGGAATGAATTAGCTCAGAAGCTGAATAGCTGAAGAACATATTTGACTGTAGAACAGGAATATGCTGAAGGTCATAACTGCTGGTCTGGACTCTAAACAATGATGGGGATGTACCATGTGACCAAATAGAGATGGGTACAGAAACTTTGTGTATGTGCTTAAGAAAAGTACTATTGTACAGTAATACTCATATCTGATAGTTAAAAGGATTTTGCTGTATAAATGTAATACAAATTTCCTGCTTGATATTCACCATTTCACTATTGAGTATCTACCAGAGATAGAATGAACTATACTTTTGTAAGGTTTTTACATTTTTTGACTCTTACTTTCTTTCACAGCAAAAATTTCTCTGAGGATGATTTTGCTTTGGCTTTGAGAAAGAAGCAGTCAGCATCGTGGGCTTTGAAATGGTATGGAGGTTGTTTTGTCTCATAGTGCAGTTACTCAGTATGAAAGTTCTGGTCATTGGTGCATTCCTTCCTCCTCATTGAGACTACAGTGTGTTTACAGATGAATGAACACCTTTTTGATATTCCTTTTATAGGTAGTACATTGGTCTTAACATTGGAATCTTAACAGACTTTAGTTTTATTCAGAATTGTTTTCCCAAATTAGGGTCTTGATATCTGAGTTTTGTATATATTGACTATGAAAATCTATAAAAGCAAGATACTTTGTACATATATTGAGAGAAATTTGAAAACTAAATTTTTGTCCAATTTAAAGGCATTTTCTTTTAATAATCATCCATACTAACCTTTTATTTATTAGATACTTTATGAACTATTTGTGATGTTTTACTAATGTGTTTTCAGTGTGAAGATTGGGGTCGATTATTTTAAGGTTGGGCGACACGTGGATGCTATGAATGAATACAATAAAGCTCTGGAAATAGACAAACAAAATGTGGAAGCTCTGGTAGCCCGAGGAGCACTGTAAGTCAATTTTGGATTTTAAGGAGTATTTTTAAGGATGTGAAAAATGTTTTAGTAGGTCACAAGATTAAATTTCTCTAATTTTGTTTAATGTCTCTAGATATGCAACAAAAGGAAGTTTGAACAAAGCAATAGAAGATTTTGAGCTAGCATTAGAAAACTGCCCAACTCACAGGAATGCAAGAAAATACCTCTGTCAGACACTTGTCGAAAGGGGAGGGCAGTAAGTATGGGATTTCATTTTTCATTTCATACAGGATTTGCAACCAGCTTCTGTAATGCCCTGAGGTTTATGTAAGGAAGTAGCTTCTTAACATGTGCAATTCAAAGTACTCTTTGTTTCAGTTTTGGGTGGCAGGTTACTTTCCATCCTTTTTTCCTGCCTTATTCCTGGGAGGGGGGGAGGCGCGCAGATACTGTAGTGCCTCAGGGTTAATTGTTCTAAATGCATACTTTTGTTACATAGAAATATAAATAGAAAAGTGCAAGGGAATAAATAAGTGTTCTATTCCAGAGTATATACCAGGTTTTGGTTTAATGAAGGATTTAGTTTTTAAATCATTTTATTGTAATACTATGTAATGTTGCAGACATGAATTGAGAGATGTAGCTCTGCTCTGTCTGGTAAACTCCAGAAATTCAGATTAAATGATGGAGTTAGAAGTATTTGGAAGTGTTGCCACTCTAGTTGGTGGCCTGAACCTGGGAGACTAGAGCCTAAAAATGAGGCAGGCTAAAGTCTCATGTAATAACCAACTTTATTCAGAGCATCCGACAATTTATACTCTGAAGTTATTCAGAGGGTTAAGCAGGATCAGACGAGTTTATGCTATGTACAGTCACAAGGGCAACCCATGCGTGAAAATACTTTTCAGTAATGAAAGTAAGAGGCAATGTAAGGGTTGGGGATTTAGCTCAGTGGTAGAGCGCTCACCTAGCCAGCGCAAGGTCCTGTGTTCGATCCTCAGCTCAAAAAAAAAAAAAGGAAGCAGCAGCAATATGAAATCCAAAGTAAACCCACTCCTACATACTACTTCTGGGAGGGGCATGAAAGCATATGCCAGTAACAAATCCTTGTATGGAGTAACAGGTTACAAGACTCTATTGTTTACTTGGAGCTTTCTCACAAGCTCTCAGAAATCTCACACAGCTTCATTCATGGACCATGTTCCAGCAGGCAATAGTCAGCTTTAATAACTAAAAGCTGTAAAATGTTACAATAATATCATTGTGCTGCTTTTCTTTTTGCAATACTGGGAATGGAATTCAGGGTATCTAAAACATGCCTGACAAGCACTCTGCCAGTGAACTACATCCCTAGCCCTCTCTGCTATTATTGAAGAAAGATTGATGTCTTCTATATCATATGTCTTCTGCCTAGCCATTCTTGCTTGGATAAGCATTCCATCCAATTATTTGTAGGATGAGAATGCCCACAAATTCCAAATTAATGAGATTCACTTAGTGACTGGAGAAGCTTTTTTATTGTTACCAAGAAAATAACTAGTATCACTGAAATGAGGTTGCCTTATTCCTGGAGTATTGGCATCGTTAGCTGAGTGAATGGCTACATTAACCAGTTATCCAAACCACAAGTATTAGTCATAATTTTCTTTTCCTTCAGTTCCCTAGAAGTACTTTGTAAAGTCTTTTCACTGACTTATATCCAAACTTCCTTTTTCTATGTAGCCGGGAACTTGCTACTTAGACCAGATTAGCCTCAAACTCATAGTAACTTTCTGCTGCTTTGCCTCCCAAGTGCTGAGGTAACAGATTGTATGTCATCACACCCAGCCAAACATCCTAATTTTGATTTTCCACAGCATAGACTGAGAGACTGTATGATAATGATTATAAGTTGTCATGATGTCCACAACTCTGTGTGTGTTATTATTTCCAAAGAATTTTAATGGTTTCCAGTGAAAAATTTTCCATAGAAAGGAAAACTACTTTTAAAAAGCCATCTTATGTAAGTTATCTTTTTACTAAGTAAGCACATGAGTAGGTAATTAGGAAATAATTTACTAAATAAAACTTTCCTCTAAGTTCTGTCATAAGCTTCTGATGACTTCTTGGCTAAATTTGTTTTTACAAAATGTTGAATCTTCCTAATAGGTTAGAAGAAGAAGAAAAGTTTTTAAATGCTGAAAGTTACTATAAGAAAGCTTTGGCTTTGGATGAGACTTTTAAAGACGCAGAGGATGCTTTGCAGAAACTTCATAAATATATGCAGGTGATTCTTTATTTCCTCTTTGAAAGTTAATGGTATTTAAAATTAATGCCAAAATGTCGTTTTCTTTTAGGAAAAACTAGGTTACATAGATGAACTATTATGAAAACGAGTAGCTTTTCCTAATTAGGTTTGACATTGCATTGTAGTATTACTGCTTTTTTGTTTGTACTCCAAAGTAAAAATAGCCCTGTTAGAGAATACCTATACCTAAACTCAGTGTGTGATTTTGAGTGTTCCCCTTTGTAGAGGGCTTACCTAGTGGTTATAAGATTATGAGTATTGCTGATGTAATTGGGCTAATTATACAAACCTTTGTAGACATTTTTTTTACCTGTCCTTTCCTGTAATACTGATGATGATGTTTTCTCATGCATTTTCTTCTGAATTGGACCATTGCTGCTGTGTCTGACATCTGGTGCTGCTCATCCCCATCCACAAACTGGAAAATGATTTCTTATGTAATCATGCATCCAACTGGGCTGTGCTATTTTTAAAATGGTTTGTATTTGAACATGGTGATTTTCCCCTCAATTCACCTCTGTGGAATGTCCTTATTTGAATATTGATTGTAAAATTTATGTCCTGCTTACATTTTTCAACTTTTAAAAATAATTTTTCATCTTTTTTATCTTACCTGCATTCTGGGTCATTGGTACTACTGCAATGGTTTCCCTGTTTTCCTTGGGATACCAACTGCAATATGGTCCTCAATACTGTTCTGGCCATTCAAATGATTAATGCCAAACGTGTGTCATTAATTTTCTTATTTGGAAAAAAATAACTTGTTTAATACTGGCTGTATGGTGATTTGATTATACTAAATTGGGCTTCTGGTTGGGGGGTTGATCTTTTAAATACTGTTTTTGCTTATTCTGCTATTTTTATTTTTAACGTGTGGTTTTTTCCGATATCTGGGTTCTAAAAGAAATCTTTGGAATTAAGAGAAAAACAAGCTGAAAAGGAAGAAAAGCAGAAAACAAAGAAAATAGAAACAAGTGCAGAAAAGTTGCGTAAGCTCTTAAAAGAGGAGAAAAGGTAAACTATAATATTCAGTATTTTTTAAACTTAAAAGCAACTACTGAGTTGAAACCAAAGTGCCAGTGGAGGTAAAGTAAGTAAAAAAAAAAAAAAAAGTATCCCAAGTGATAATTCTTAGCAAGCATATGTTCCACATGTTTATCTGTCAAGGAAATTAAGCGAAGCAGAGTCTAAGTGTGGAATTCTTTTTAAAAATTAGGGTTAAAATATAGAAGAAGTAATTTAACTGTTTCTGGGAGATAGTCTTTTAGAAGAAGGACTGTGGTTCTTAGATACTGGTGGTTTGTTCTGTAGAAATTGTAAGTTGTGGAAAAATACTACCATCTAGTGTTTAGAGAACAGTTAACCATCCTGCAGTGCACAGGACAGTCTGCTTCTACATTCAGGAAAGAGCTGTTTGGCCCTAAAAAAAGGAGCTGTTTGCTGAGGGGGAACATGATGAAACTAGAGGTAGCTAGATAGAAAACTTGGGTTCTTCTTTCTTGTCCGGGTAGGCATAAAGCAGTGATAGAAAAGTCACTGCATCTTTCAGAAGTAGTGGATTTGCCTCTCGTGACACCTGTCTCCATAGGCGTTCTCAAAGTCATGCCTCATAGTAAAACTTGATGCAGTAATTGAGATTGTTATTATGTCTGAGTGACAGATTATAGAATATCTCCAAGTGATACAAAATAAGGTCAAATCATGAGGGATATTTGACTGATTTTCTTGTATTTAACATGTCTGATGAGCTAACTACTCTTTTTTAAGGCTAAAGAAGAAAAGAAGAAAATCATCATCTTCCTCTTCAAGTGTTTCTTCTGCTGATGAATCCATTTCTTCTTCCTCAACTTCTTCCTCTTCTAGTCACAAACGGCATAAGAAAAGTAAGAGGAATCGTTCAGAGTCTTCTCGAAGTTCAAAGAGGCACTGGTCTAAGACATCCTCCAGTCACATAGATCAGAATAGGAAAGATGATTGCTACCCAGTTCCAACTAATACTTCAGCGTCTTTCCTTAATCAAAAACAAGAAATGGAGAAACTGCTGGAAAAGCAGGATAGGTTACAATGTCCAAACACACAGGTAAAAGAGAAAGAGAGATGCCTTCTCACGTCTTCAGTTGAAGTGCCAGATGATTTGGGAGGTAGGTCTGAAGACACAAGAGATTCTTACAATAACTATAAAACCCAGGCAGGTAGTAGCAAAACTGAAAAGCCATATAAATCAGAAAGATATTTCTCCAGTAGGAGAAATTCCTCAGATTCCTTCTATAGAAATTCAGAGGACAAGATGAAAGCTTCTAATTCTAGGAGATTTGAAAAGGACACAGAAGGAAGAAAAGATCACTCTAGGAGGTGGGAGCCAGGGTCTGTGAAGTACTCTACTTCACCAGCAAGTTCGGACTACTCTTGGAAGTCACTTGAAAAACATAAAAAATATACTTCTTCTGGATCACGTGACGGTAGACCTGAGCAGAGATACCAGTTCAATACAAATCAGGGAGAGCATGCATATGTAAAGGAGGACAGCTGTGGGGAGGGTAACAAAACCAGGGCTCCAGAAGACACACTAAATAGCAAAGAGCAACCAGAAAGCAGAATTAAGAAAAACTTACCTCAAAATCTACTCAATATATTTAATCAGATAGCTGAATTTGAGAAAGAAAAAGGAAATAAGCCAAGAAAGTGATCTGCTTAGGAGATTTTCACTAAATTTTCAGAAGTCTGGGGATGCTTTAATCCTAAGAAACGGTTCTGGGTCTAAAGTTATTTGTAACAGATGACAAGTTTCTAGGTTTTGTTTCAGTTATCCCCTTCATCATAGTGCTGCAGGTATTTGCAGATAAAGCTCTTACTCTGGCAACTTAAACTTTTCACCCCAAGATATTTCCTGAGCACTTTGTTTCTTCATTGTATTGTGGTTTGTGAGAACCCTGGGCCTATCATATCTCACTGTTGGAGAGAAATACGTTTACGCTAAACAGTTGGATGTTTTATCAAAAAATACTCTCTTTTGTTTAAAAGCCATTAGCTTTTGGGGGGAAATATTATATGGTTGAATGTTTCTTAGGTACTGTTTTATTTTAAGTCGTTTGTTTTAGGCATTAAATTTTTTGCACCGTTTCGTTTTTAAGTGATAAATTATGACTTGGTTTACCTCTTAATGCCTGATGTAAATGGTTTGTGAACATTGTTTTCTTCCCAGCTTAACAAAATACCTTAAGAATAATAAGACCATGAAAGTTGGTTAATCAGAGCCTCTTATTTCCCCATTATTATTTTTACTTAATGGTTATCATCATAAGAAAATTTTTAGCTTTAAATATTGACAAAACCCTTAGGGAATTCTAGACAAGACTAGATGAGAATAGAAAATAATTGTTAGTAAAAATAGCAGCAGAGAAGCACCCTGTACATCTGGATTTTTCTGTCTTAATATTGCCAATGCTTGGAAAGTCAGTAGGCATGTTTCTAAATAGGGGAGGACTGGCTTGGGGTTTACTCTTCTCTATTACTTCCTCTTTATTGAAGCCTTTCTCTGAATCCTAGTGAATGATAGAATAAATTCCAGGCCTCTGAGATAGCTCAGTATGTAGAAGTACCATCACAGCTGATGGTCTGAGTTCAATGCCAAGACCCCAAGGCATAGGGATAGAACTGACTCTCAAAGCGTGTCCTCTGACAGCCACATACAAATGCCGTAGCTACACAAACAGCTAATGAAGGAATCATCTTGGACTTCCAAAGAACATGTCTGAATTACTAAAAATTGAATAGAGACTCTTGGAGACATTAGTAGGTATCGTAGCTGTTGCACTTACAAGGCTCTTCATTTAGGATTCTAGAAAGTGTAAATGGCAATGAGCTTTTAATCTCTTGTTGGTCATTAAGCAGACACCTGCAGACGTACGTGAGGGAAATAGGGAGTGGCATAAAAAGATTCATTGCATGTTTGTTTATAACAGTAAAACACTGAAGTTTTAGTAATGCTACGTACTATTCCAAATTAAAGTGATAGAAAAATACTTTAAAAACAGTACAGTAGGAAAAGAAACCTTAATTAAGAACAGTAAATAACAGCAGCAGAAATTGGATAATCACTTCAGTATTAGTTTTTGTACCAAGGAACTCAATATATTATTATTATTATTAATTATTATTATAGGAACGGAGGTGGGGGAAGAACAGTGAGCATCTGTGCCACATTTATGGAGATTGGAGGACAACTTGAGGGAATCAATTCTCTTCTACCTTATGGATCCCAGGAATCAAACTTGGGTCATTGGGCTTGACAGCACATACCTCTGTCCACTGAGCCATTATGCCAGGCCAGCACCAAGGAACTCTTAAGAGTGCTGTATGTGTTAATAGTTCCAGTCTTACCTCTCTGCACACCGCGTGATCATTGAGAATCCCTAATATACCTTATATCTCAACTATATCATCTTACTTTACCTTAGGAAAGTGCCTGTGGGGTAGGCTACCAGAATTTGGAAATTACAGCCTTCTTAATAGGATTACATAGGAAAGGACATGCTAATTTAAACAGTCTACACTAATCTAAGCATCTAGTTCCTTGGGATATTTAAGGAGTCATCAGAGGAAAAAATATCAGAGGTTTTAATTGATCCTCACTGATGTCTTCACTTGTTTCTTTCACATTAATATGTACCCTGGCTAGCTTTGTCTTGGTTTCCATGAGGAGAACTGTGACTTCTGGATGTTAAGATAACTCCAGATCTGCAAACAGAGGGGTTCGTCCTTTGTCTTGCCATTTAGCGTTATTACATACAGTTAGTGTAGTGATTAAATGTAAACTTGGATGCTGGCCATTCCAGACTAAGGTCTAGTAGTGACTCCATAGGTAGAAGTTAACTACTTATAGTACTATTACTATGCTTCAAAGCCAGTTTGTTTTGCTTATGTTACTTCAATAAGCCTGTAATAGTTAATCCCTGTGTAACAAGAAGAAAAAGCATAGGAAAGTAAGCCTCCTAATAAACAAAACCCCTGCCTTCGTAGAACACAAAGTTTAATATTTAAGTTCCAAATAACTTACAAATTAATAAGTGACTGAGAATTACATTAGTAAGCAAAATGATAGGATTAATCAGTTTTAGATCTTAAACATCATGCATTTTGGCAGCATTTAAAGTTAAAAGTGCTCACAGTTTTCTTTGCCATTTTAGTTATTAGATTTAACTATGCCTTTCTGTTTCTGAATTAAAAAAGGATTATGAGTAGAAACAGATCTACCACTACTGCTTTTTCAGAAGTACCTGAGTAGTAGTTCTAAGACAATCACTGTTGTAAGGTTTAAAGGAGAAGTTCCTTTATATACCTGAATGCTAATATATTTAAAATCTAGCTTTATAGTAGTATTTCACACTCTAGTCCAAAAAGTTCAAAGTGCTGGACTTAAAGTATTAGCTGGAAAAACTAATTTTAAATATAGTATACAATATCTACCTCCATTGTAAATTTAGTATGTTCAATTTTTGCAAGGTCAGAGTACACAGTCTTAGCAACTTAAGTTGTACTTTATTTATGCACATATAGAGATAAAAGTATATGTGTACACACCCATATATACACATACAGTGTTTTTCTTACCAAGGGAAAGATAATTATACTATCTTTTTGTTACAAATTATAACCCAAAAAAAAAGGCCTTTAACAGGTGTGTGTCAGCCTCGGAAAAGAATTGAGGGAATATAGTTGCTTACTTTTTGTTTTTAATTTTAAAAGGTAATTTTGTGCTCTGGAGTAAATGAAAATTTCCTTATTAAGACATGCGGTGAACCTTTAGAAGTGTATTACTAAGAGAACCTTTTCTAATCTAAGTGATTGCATAAGACATCTAACACTACAGACATCAGTGTTCTTGCCCTACAACCCCCCCCATGCTTTATCACACATGACCTGGCTACCATTCTGCATTTCCTTCTCTATGAATAAACACTAGGGAAAGGCAAAACCAACTGCCTTTATTCTTTTCTCAATAGCTGTTTTAGCCACTATGCAGAACTTTGCGGCACTTCCAATAATATTTTAGTAGGACTGTATGTATCATTAATAAATGGAACCCCAGAAAAAGGGAGACTTAACCATTAATGAGATTTTCATTTGTGTTCAAAATTTGTACAAGAAATTTTAAAGAATGTTTATTTGCTGGGCTTTTTTCCCTGAGGAGTACTCGAATTACTGCCATTGCTAGCTGACCTAGAACTATTGCTTCCTGTCGGAGACCCAGGGAAGCTGAGCTGTAATACTTTAACTGAAGCAGGAGAAGCAGGAGAAGCAGGAGAACCTGGGCTCTCAGGTGACCTAGAACAAGAAAGGATTTACTATAAACATAATGCAAAATGTACTTAAATAGACCTTATTGGCAAAAAAATCATAATTCCATGAGTAAAGAACAAGGAAAACCATTAGTGATAATAAAATTTTAAAGTATGACCAATTCTTTCAAAAGAAGTACTTCAATAATTGTTTCTGTGAGCAAATTATTTTCAACTGTAATCAGTTTCTTAGAATTGGAAGCAATAGTTTGTAAAATGGCAAAAAAAAAAAAAAAAAAAAGGAGCAAGTACTTGAAAAGTAAAAAAGTACAAGAAATTTAATATGTAATAGTAAATATATTGAGTGGCTTAAAATACTTATGTAGAAGCACGCTTTTTAAACTTAAAACACTGTCTTTGAGGATCCCTTTCTTATTAATATTTTCTGAGAGTTTCACAGACTAATAAAAACTAGTAAATAGCTGTCAGCTGTAGAAATCTTAAAGTCAGCGTCATCATTAATAAATCTGTCAACAGAGACTTCGTGGCCATGACTTATCCCCACTGATAGGTTTCTGGGTTGCATTAAGCTAAGTAAGACACCGTAAATAGAAGCTGGTTACATAGAATTTCAAAGAAACAGCTGTAATTACAAACCTCTGTACATCTGACTTACCCTTTTACAGTTAAAAAGATTTAAATTTTTCCAGAGTTGGAGTTCACCCAAAATGTTAGCTGTATCACCTCAGTTTTCACCCAACTCGTACCCCTAAAATAGCATTCTAGTTAGAATGCATGTGGCTGCAGGGGTCTTGCTGTACTGTGCTTGCATAGTGAGGTTACTGAAGGTGAGGAGAGTGGGTAGTGTGCTGGCCAGCAGCATCTGCAAGAGTTGAGGGCCCGCTTTCTAACCTTGCCCTTACCTGACTGATAACTGTGAAGACTGTGAAGAAGATCTGGAGCTCGGGCCTTTCACTGTAGGTAGTTCTAACCCATTCTGGAAGAACATTTGAATCATTAGTCCTGCCACAGTTTAAAAGAAAACTAATTAGATACACAGACATACTATATTATACTCTTACCTGCTCAAAATATGTTTGAAGAATGATATGCATTTCAGCATTTTCCATGATATTCACTAACATTTGGTCAATGTCCCTGTGAAACTGTTTAATCTCACGGAGTTGAATGTCTTGTTCTTCCAGTGTTTCTTCATTTGTTTCTTTCAAAATACGGATTTCTCTCCTGAGTCTGCCACACTGTTAATAACAACAGCCAGAATATTACATAAACCTCCTTTCCACCAGGTTCAGGAAATGGGGTTTGAGTGCATTTGGTCCATGACAGTGAATGCTAGGGCCAGCTCTAAGAAACTGTCAGCACCTGCTTAGTCACGCGCTCCATTTTCGGCTGCTGCTCCTCAGTCTCTTTGCGGAGTTGAAGTGAGTAAGTTTGTTTCTCTGCTAATTTCTCTTTCACATTATTTGTTAAGTGTTCTATAACTTCAAAAGTGTTTTCCATGCTCTGTAGAAAATAAAATAGCACCATATTCATGGTCAGAATAAAAAAATGACTTGCCAATTGCCAGCTGTTCCCTCAATTTGAATTATTTTGTTTGCTTATATATGTACTATGTTTACTGTATTAGTATATAAGAAGTAGAATGATGCTGTGAGGTAGTTTTGAATGTAATTCCACTGGGAACTTTATAGCATTGGAAAAAATAGAAGGTTACTTGAAATTATCCAGCTTTTAAAGATTCACAATTTGTGTCATCTATGCCCTTAGTTATAGAGCATACATGACAAAGGATGCTCTTGTCTTTCTGGGGTTTGCTGTAGTGTCTACTTAGCCTAGATCTTCTGTTTTAAACCTTGTGTTTACAATCTTAATGTGCTCCTTAAGGAATTCAGTGAGGCCACTGAGTAATGGTTGGTGGAGAAGTCTTAACTGTCCAGCTGTGGTTGATAACTAATAAAGTTATTGGTGCCTAGCAACAGGATTTTAACTGACTGCATGTTTCCTTCACTTGTTTTCCTTTATATGAGGTTTATGTCTCTTGTGGTTTGTTTCCCTAAAGAGGCCATTTGTCGAAGAGTTAAGTGGTAATAATGGTAGTTGACCTTTATTTAGGGCTAATTACTAAAAAACCTGTAAAAATTCATTCACCTGGATGTCTTCTTGAATTTCTCTGATTTGCCTTTGTTTGTATCTGTATTTCTCTTCCGCTGCCCTTTTTTGTTCTTCTAATTGAATTTTTAATCCATACTCATCACCTACAAGAGAATTTTAATTTCCAGTATAATATATAGAAAGCCTATATATAAAGAACTACCTACAGTGAAAGGCCTGAGTTCCAGATCTTCTTCACAGTCTTCGCAATTATCAGTTTGTTACTATACACACACACAAACACACACACACACACACACACATATAGTAACAAACCACTAACTTTTTTTGTTATGGAAGGTTAAATGTCTTCGATCCATATGAAAAACAGCATAGATATGTAGTAGACATTTCTTATTTAGTCAGCATATAACAGCAGTATCTATTTTTCAGATTCAAAACAAATTCCTAAAGAAGAGATATGCCATATACCAATAAAACTAATGATGTAAATCACCTCATACTGATTGAAACGTTCAGGGAGGTGCACATTGGGTTTTTTGTTTGTTTTTTTAGGCTCAATCATGGCACATTTTTATTCACGAATTATAATATTCCTCCTCTACATTCATTTGACTATGGTCTCATCACGTGTTGTAATGACTGCTACCTACTTGATGGAGTCACTTTTTTGAAAGATTGCTTATAATTATTGTTGCAGCTGTTCAGTACTTGCAAGGTGTTCTGCAGAGCATAGATTTCTTTTTCAGCTTTGTTGATCTTAGCATCCAAGCTGTCACCTTCCCTTTGAAGTTCTTCCTTTTCTTGAGCAGCCTATAAAGTACAGAACAATGCTAGCGTTATTTATCACAGGGTCTAGCATTGAAGCAGAGAACAGTTAACTCACAGCCATCTCTACTTACCTTAGGGCCTGCATGTATTTACTAGGCATTTACTTCTTGCAATCAGTTTCAAACACAAGACCTAATCCTTAGTCATCAAAATACAGCATATATATATATATATGAAACAAAACCATGGTGGAAATGTAGCCAGTGCTTACATAAAACACCAGGAGGAAGGGTCAAGGATGAGAGGGGTAGCTAAGCAAGAAGATAAATGGGGTGACTCAAAGAAGGTCTTGAAACTATAAATCAGAAGGATATTTTGGTCTAAGAAAGATTTGAGAACTAGATTCTTACTTGATTCAGATAAGGGTAAAAGGTGACCAGAGTATATGCAGAAACACAATGTGCATATATTTTCTAATATATTTTATTATAATTTAAAAGATAACTTTGGAGCCTGAGAGATGGCTCAGCAGTTAAGAGTACTTGCTGCTCTTCCAGAGAATCCAAGTCTGGTTCCCGGTACCTATATCAGACAGTTCACAGCCACCTGTAGCTCCAGTTCAGAGAGTTCTGATGTCTCTGGCCTTGGGTACCTGCACTCACATGTAGACACACATATACCTACACATAAAGAAGAACTTTTTTTTTTAATGTTGAAGATAACTGTACAAATGATGGTAGTGTTTGTGATAAATGTAGCTAGGAAACATGAAGTCCTGTAAATTGCTTTAAAAATCCAAATTTCCTACATGATGTACTTTTACAAAGGTAACTTCTGTGATGGGCTCTTTCAAAATTCTCTACTTTCCAAAGAACTCTTGAGATTGACAAAATAGCATCAGTATATATTAAAGGCTGCTTGCTATAAAGCCCCCTTTTTTAAATCAGAGTCATATTCAGTCACTAGATATTTTAAACCAAGTCGATAGGAAAGTTGTTTTCATTCTTAACATTTTTTCATTATTATTTATGTATGTGTATGTGTGTATGTCTGCATATGCACGTGTGTGTGTGTGTGCCTGACATTAGGAATGTCCCTGGAGCTGGAGTTACAAGCAGTTGTAAGCTGCCTGATGACGGAATTAAACTCTGGTCCTCTGCAAGAATACATGGTATTCACCACTGAGCCATTTCTCCAGCCCTTATTCTTTACATTTGGACTGGCATTTTTATTATATTTCAAAACATGAGTTACACATACTTTTTTAACAAATATTACTTGTCAGCTGTCACTGTGGCAAAATACTTGACATAAAGAAGCAAACCTGCATTTTTGCTGAGTCCGAGGCTTTGTCCCTTCATTTGGTCCTGTTTCTGGACTGCAGTAAAGCAGGACAGGGTGTCTGTGGTTAAGCCCTGGCTGATCACTTCATGTTAGCCATGAAGCAAAGGAGCAAGCTAAACCTAAACTAGGAATGCCTCCAGTGGCCTACTTCCTCTAGCTAGCCCTACCACTTCCCAGTAATGCCACTAAATTAAATATCAATGGATTAATCCACTGATGAGGTTAGTATCCTCAGGACCCAGTTATTTCCCCAAAATCTATCAAATTAGTTTGATTTGTTCATCCTTTATAAATTCCTGACTTAATTCTAGGTGTGCCTTTTAATCCTAAAATAGTTGTTCCCTCTGTTGGTAAATCATATTTTGTATGTATATCTATAATGTACATTTATTCGGGGTTGGAAAGTTTGTATTTAGAAATATAACTTTAATATCACAGCTTTTTATAAATAGCTTTATTGGACAGTATCACTCCAGTTTGGTCAGAACAAAACTGTTAGCTTATCAAGACTGAGCATCTTGGGAATGAAATATGAAGAATGATAGCTCTTTGGTATGTTTTTCAGTTTTGCTTTTAAGCAGAAACAGACATTAAAGTTGAAATAGGGAAAACAACCTTGTATGCCCCATACATAAGCCAAAGGCTACTGCAGGACCAATACCAGGAGCTACTGTGACCAATGTGCTGAGGTCTCAACACCTTGTAACTTAGTGTGACCTCATTCAGAAGTCAGGCCTTTGCAGATGGCAAGATGAGGTCACTGTGGTGGGCCTCAATCCAACAGAACTAACAACCTTGCAAAAATGACACTGCTTTTCTCTACTTCTGGCCATGAATAATTTCTGATAAAAGCTAGACTAAGTTTAGTTACAGAGAAAATGCATTGTATATTTGAGATGTGAAATGTGAGTATATGTATGTGTGTGTATTTCATACAATCATAAATGTACATCAGGTAAATGTTACCTTTATTACATAATAGGCCTGTGTTTTCTCCTCTTCTCCTTCAGGAGGCAGCATAACAACAGTAAGAATTTCATATCTGTTCTTAAGCTTATCAATTTTACTTAGCCGCTCATGAAACTCAGCACTAAGATGAAAAGAAAGAAATTAAAATTAGTGTTTTTACTGAAGAGCTTTAGACTTGTGTTGTTACTGTGCTGTCTCAAGCAGGTTAAGTGCTCCCCTGTTTTAATAATTCTGTGTGAAGTTCTCCAAGTTGTGTAGTCAGAGTTTTCCTGCCTGGCCCACAGTCGGGACAAATCTCTCTCATCTGCCAGGCCCCTAGACACTCAGAACCAACCAAGTAAACACACAGAAATTTACATTGTTTACAAACTGTATGGCCGTGGCAGACTTCTTGTTATCTACTTCTTCTATCTTAAATTAACCCATTTCTATTAATCTATACTTTGCCACATGTCTCGTGGCTTACCATTACCTTACATCTTCCTTGTCATGGCGGCAGCTGGCAGTATCTTTCCACCCAGCCTTCCACTTCCCACAATTCTCTCTCTTGTCCCGCCTATACTTCCTGCCTGGCCATTGGCCAAACAGCATTTTATTTATACAGAGCGATATCCAAAAGTTGACTTGTCATAGCACCATGGATGCTAGCAGAAGACATGAGACGTGTAACAGAGATGAAGGGTGTTATCATTCATGACATAGGAGGAGATAGAGCTTCCTTTCTACACTACATGGCTTGCTCCTACATCTCATGAAGGCAAGAAGGGGCCCCGGTAGATACTACATAAACAGGTTTGCGTTACAGTTCAAGAATCCCAAATACTTCCAAGTGAGAAATAAACACCTAATTTGTGCTCTGGAGGAAAATAGAACCTCTTAATTTGCTACTCAAACAGTAGAACATGGGTTAGTACCTCTCTTTACAAGGCATTAAAATAAAATAAATCATGTACCATTTCCCAACATTTGGTATCCGATTTGTAAATGTTTTTCCTTTTGTTTCAGTAAACTTACCTTATGAGCTGTGTTCAGGAGTTACACTAATAATGGTAACATCTGTATGGCAGGGTGTAGATTGACTCACTCCCTGCAATTACCTAAGGTATTCCTTCTTGTGTGATCATAACTTACTTCCTTATCAGCTAAAGATGGCAGACTGAGCAGAAGTTCACCTTTCCAGCTTTCTAAACAAGAAAAGCTGGGTATGGAGGCAAACGCCTTCAGTGCTAATGCAGGACTGTTGAGGACAAGGCCAGCCTGAGCTTATGTATCAATATCCAATCTCAAAAATAAACAAATAATAAAATACATTTTTTTTAAAGAAAGGGAAGAAACCAAAGACAAAAAAAATTATTTGGGGAAAAAAATCTTTTCATGAGTTCATGAAAAAATGGAATGCAAGATTGAGCAACAAAAATAAATATACTCCTGGAACATTACAGCAGCAGCAAGAGCTACTTCTGCAAAGAAAATAGTTTATAAAAACTGAATCAGGGCTGGAGAGATGGCTCAGAGGTTAAGAGCACTGCTTTGTTCTTCCAGAGGTCCTGAGTTCAATTCCCAGCAATCACATGGTGGCTCACAACCATCTGTAATGAAATCTGGCATCTTCTGTATACATAAATAAATAAGTCTTTAAAAGCTGAATCATATAGAAATGGCAAATACATTTTTGAAACAGTAAGTAAATTGAATCGATGTTTGAACATTCCCCATTAAAATATTCAGGCCAGCTGGCAGTGGTGGCGCACACCTTTAATCCCAGCACTCGGGAGGCAGAGCCAGGTGGATCTCTGTGAGTTCAAGGCCAGCCTGTGCTACAAAGCAAGTTCCAGGAAAGGTGCAAAGCTACACAGAGAAACCCTGTCTTGAAAAATTAAAAAAATTCAGGCCCCAATGGCTTCACCAGTGAGGTCTTTTGAAAATTCTATAAAGAGAAAATTTTCATTTGCATATTTAATAACCAGCATAGAGAAAGGTAAGGAACACACAAATCATTTTATGAAGAAATACACACTGTAAAAACCTGGTAACAGGAGCAAGAAAGAGCCAAGGATCATTTGCATACAGGTTTAAAGTACATAAAATACTATCAAAATCGAATGTGTACAAAAGGTAAATTTACTTCCAGGAATATAAGGTTGTCTTAACTTCAATAAACTGATCATTGTAATTAACAGATCAAAGGAAATATGTGATGTCAATAAATGCAAAAAGTATATAAAAGTTAATGTGTATTTCCAGTTAAATAAAATTGAAGCAAGATTTGAGCAAAAAAGTAAAAATAGATTAGCTCTTTGAACATGGTGAAGGGTAAAACAGGACTGGGGCATGTAGGTTAGTTTGTTTCAATTCCCAGTACCACAAAAACGAAATAGATTTATTAGATTACAGAAGCCCTTGAACTATAAGGAAACCCTCCCTTTGAGATCTGGCAAAAGACAAAGGTACCTGTAATTACTATTATTTAGTATTGAGCTAGCAAGTACAGTAAAGAAAAAAGTTTTAAAGGCTGGAAAGAAGCAAAACATTATTATATATATATAATGATAAGAATGGAATGCCCAGAAAATTAGTGTGTGTTGTAAAATTACAACTTAGGGGAAATATTGAATACTTAATACATAGAAATTAACTATATAATATTCATATATGCCAGTAGCCAATCAAAAATGGCATGCTTTAAAAGGAAGTAACAATAAAAAATAGCCAGCAATAATCACATAAATGATAGTAAAATGTTCTACATGAAAATTGCTTCAGTAAGCTTAATGTTAGAGCTAGATACGGGGAACAATTTACTGGGCCATTTTTAGAAATCGTACAAAACTCAATTCCAAGGAAGGCTGGGATAGTTTAATTGGCAAAGTGCTTGTCTTGCAAGCATAAAGACCCAAGCTTTACTCCAGAACCCATGTAAAAGTGTCAAATACAGTGGCAGGAACCAGTGGCCCCAGAATCTGAAGATGGTGCCTAGAGCTTACTGGACAGTCAGACCAGCCTAATTGGTGAGCTCTGGGCCAGTGAAAGACCCTGTCTTGGGATATTCCTGAGATGACACCTGAGTGTCCTGTGGCCTCCAAATGCGAGAACATACACAGGCACCTGCATATACATATACATGAATACACATGCATTAAAAAATAAGTCCAAATAGATTACTCATCTTAGTAGGGATATGTCTCAAGGGTGCAGGATTAGCCTAAAGGAAGCAACCTAGACCTCTGGTTTACTGTATCCTCTGTCTTCTATTGAAGTCAAAAGCCTTTCAGATAAGTCAGAGAAAGATGGACATAAGGGTGTTGTCAGGGAACGGGTGCGATAATCACCTCACAGTTTGCCGCTGCTGGTCAACATATCTGATCTGTGAGGCAAGCATCGCTTTGTGCACCTTAATTTCTTCAGCTCTTTCTTCCATTGCTGCACACAGCTGCTGTTTCCTTTTCTCCAGGGAAAGTACTTCCTCTGCTTTGCTGTAAAGCATTTCTCGGGTGCGTTTAACCTCAAGCTTTAAAAGGTTGTCCTCGATCATCAAATCCTACCAACAACAAATTTTTCATTTATTGAAATAATTATTTCTATACCAAAACCAAGGTATTTTTATTTTTTATTGTGGTAAAAGTCAAACTTGAAAACACATTTCCCAGTTAGAACATTGACGAAGACATTAGCCAGGAAAGAAGGCAGGTGGAGAACCATGGCTGCTCCAAATCATTTTTATTCAAATTTAAGTTCAAGTTTTATTAGAATATACTGTTATTCTTACCATTGAAATGTAATGCCTAGGAAACATATAAGTCCTACAAACGCTTTGTGCTCCAAATAGCTATCACAAAATAATGTAGGAATACATCGGTAGTTTAAAATCATTCTGTCGTGTTGAGTGCTAATTATCAACAAATTGATTGACTTTCCAATGGAACCACAGAGCAAACAGCCTGGAGTGTTAAGCGGGCTGATTCTCAAGTACAGCTTTTAGTTTGCAATGAGATCACTACATCTCACATGCCCAGAAAGATACTCTTGATGAATGAAAAACATCAATGCAACAGATGAATCAGTGCAACTCAGTAGAAACAGCAAACACTTGTCTGACTTAGCAGAAGCTTCTAAACATAAACATTAGAGTAAAAACCCTTGAAACAATGTTAAATGATTCATGTCAAAAACACTCAAAATTTAAAGGCAAATGGAGGAAGTATTGGCAATATTAAAGTTATTTTTACATAACAATTTGCAACAAAATATAAATCCCTTCCTTAATGGAAGAAAGTGAACTATCAAACTGGCTATTAAAAAATTATGGAACATGGTGTAATATTTTAGATATGTTTCAAACTTTAAATAAGGGGTTGGGGATTTAGCTCAGTGGCAGAGCACTTGCCTAGCAAGCGCAAGGCCCTGGGTTCGGTCCTCAGCTCTGGGGGCAAAAAAAAAAAGACAAAATATCAAACTTTAAATAAATGGCATTAAAACGCTACCAAGTAAAAAGTACAGACTAAAACACTGAGATTCCATTTGTCCATCAAGTTAGTATCATGCTGGTAAAATAAATAGAATGTTACACATGGCTGGTGGAAGATTATTAATGGAACCATCTAGAGGACAATTTGCCTTTAAAATAGTTTAAAGTTTCTAACATAGTCATTTTTTAGCTTAATTACACAGTAGCAATTCTACAACACACTGGACCACAGCACTTAACATATGTTATCAGAAACAGCCCCAGATCACAAGATTATGCTAAGCTCATAAACTGTCCCCATAGGAAATGCTGGAGAATCTTAAAGAAGAGTTGATGTTGTAGGAAACATTTGTGAGTAAAACATAATAGAGGCAGTTTTCTAAAAATAGGAAATAATACACATTAACAATTTTGAATATAGTATTTATTATGGGTGATTTTCTCAATTCCTTGTTTTACCTTTCCTGTGGTCCCTGTGGAAGCATGTGAGTTATCCTTAATTCCTTCCTTGCTTTACCTTTCCTGTGATCCCTGTGGAAGTGTATGACTTACCTACTACATATGCAGTTTCATTCAGCTCACCTGTTTTGCAGCTCTAGCCTTGTTCAGTTCCTTCTCTGATCTGTCAACGAAAAGGTGCAGTTCACTTATTTTATTTGTGAGAGACTGTTTCTCATCATAATTTTTGCTGTTTGACTTCTTAATGAAATAGAGATCATTCTGTAAAAGGGGAAGGAGTATATGTTTAAAACTGGAATGAATTGCAGACAATAATAGATATGCCTTGCACTAAGTCATGTTTCAACATGAGCTAAGAATTTCAACCTCTCCTTGTGTTATTTATATCCACATGTATTCACACAAAAAAATGTTATTTTTATCATTTGGGATGTTTTGGCATTAGCATGAGAGCAATAATTCCAAGAAGTATCATGTACAATTCCAATTCTGCCTGGTTTTCAAGGTGCTCACCACCCACGAGGAGAAAGGACCCTGCCAATAGCTCATTACAGGGCACCAAGTGCTGGGTAGTAAAAAACACTGCAGGTCTGGAGAGCGCAGGACCCTCGATTAATAGCATGGCTCTGGGCTAAGGTGGCCCATACACACAGTGGCATGCATGCCTGCACACATACATCATAAATAAAATACAATAAAATAGACAAAATCGTTAACATCATTTCAACCTGAGGTTGGTTTCCCCTTCTTGAAGGTAAGAGCTCAAGTAGAGTGGGACTTCACTCACAGAATCTCTCAGCTTGACCACTGTAGAGAAGAGCATATCCTCTGTGGTATAGCCAGCATTAACTTGTGATTTCCTTACATTTCTGTGAGTTTTTGTGTGAAACAGAATGGGCATGTGCACCAACCAGCTTCATAGTGACAAGAGCAGCTGGGGTGGTTAAGAACCAGAAGACCACTGGGAGCTCCCCACATAGCGCAGCTAAAAATGGCCCTCTCTTATCTTTACACTCATGTCCTCATATTCTACTGTAAATGGTCAAAACAGCACCACATGTGGAGTGTACTCAGCACGAATTGCTTGTTTTTCCCTTGTTAGTTAATTAGAAAACTATGCTCAAGAACGTTAAAATAGCAGTAGCTACGTAACCTTGACATTGAAACTTGTGCCCGATCCCAAAGCCAGTGATATTTTCCATCAAACCAAAGTACCACTTGAAAACTATGTCATCAAGCTACAAACTATGAACTCCAGTAAAAAAGCTTCATTGTAAAATTAAATGTCTTGCCTTCAACTAACTCAAAACAATTCTACTTATGACCACTGGAGGCCACTCATCACCAGTCTTTAGTGCTCACCAGCTAAGGTTCCATCCTTCTCCCTTGCCCTTTCCTACCATTTAAATTTGAAAATCAAATCCCTAAAAAGGTAATGTTCTCCCTTCTAACTGTAGTTGTTCCAAACATTATAACTGCATAGTTGCATGAGAACAAATTAGTTATGGAAAAAAAAAAAAAAAAGCTTCCTGGTAGCACTTTTTACTGTGGCAAAAAATAGACTTTGCCAATATCCTAAACGTGTACTCTGTGAGGATGCATTGAAGTCAAATGAATCCGAGTTTAAATCCTTCCTCTCCAGGCACTTACTGTGTAACCATGAACAAGTGTCTTTGCCTAGAATGGTAACCATCTTCTTTACAAGGCATTTATAAGAGTTTAGCAAAACAACTTGGTAGAGACATCTAATGCAACATTATATAAAGTAAAAGTTCAAGTGAGGGGCATGACATTTGGAAAGCCTAGAAATACAAGCATTTGCTATGTGTGTGGGTAGCTAGGCAATCACTCTGACCACAACAGGAATGTGTTGAACACTCAGCAGGATATGAAACACGTAAAAAAAAAAAAAAAAAAAAAAAAAAGTTACATGGAGCTTCTTGATCTGCGATTCCAAAAGGGAAAGTGTGGATTTTTTCTCATCGAGTGTCTTCTTAAGTTCAACGATTTTTGCTTCAAGGGCTTGTTTCTCCTCTGAATTAATTTCTCCCTTTAACCGTGACATTCTGCGTTCTACTTGCTGAATGTAAAAATCCTGTTAATCATTTTTAAAAAAAGAAGTTAGAGGGTGTATACAAACAAGAGCCTCTCTGTGTAAATGTAGAAGCAGCACATGCACTCTTAACTTTGGTCTGGGCACCATTAGTTATTAAAGTCAACTTGGTCCTTCAGAAAATTAGGATAAAATCCTTTCCAGACTAAAGGGAGCAACAGCACTGCTCAACAGTCAGGGTGCAGGACAGCAACACAAGCATCATCAGGAAACAACCACAGTGCCTCGGGGAGTTTAGGAAATCACAGGCTCTGTATCCATGAGGATTCCTAAGGGAAGGTTTTCAAAGGATTAAAAAACAAAAAACAAAAAACAAAAAAACCTGTCACAGTAACCACGGAAAGCTCAGTGTACAGTGAGTTTTTAAATTCTATTTAGCATCTGCAGACCTCTTTTGTGTCACTCGGGCTCCCAGCCGCTCAGGTTTCTTCAGAGCACAGTCCTTTCTCCCTCTCTGGAGTGTCTGTCCCCTGGCCTGTCCCTTAGATTGAAAACAATAACTTAGGGCTCTGTGTTCCTAGCATGGTAGCCAGCTGTTCTCATCTGCTATCCATCTAGCATAGCTAGAACACCTCATTTTCTTGAGGCACTGGGGTAACTCGACCACCACAGCCATTACAAGTCTCACAGAAGATACTCACAGAGAATAGCACCTACCTGACTGTACATTATTTCCTGCTGCTTCAAGGTTTCAAAATCCAGTTTGTGTAACCGCTGGTTAAGATGTTTCAGGGAGGACTTGGTTCCTTCAATCTCAGATACCAGAGCTTTCTCTTTCATTGTCTCATTCTGTAACTCTTGAACTTTCTTAAATAGTATGTCCTTCACTATGTTCAGTTGAACCTCCACTTCCTGATAAGAAATTGTGAGAATATGGCAGTTAGTTAAATCATAACAGCTTAAACTTGGTATTTACATGAACATTAAAATTTAGGAGCTCAGAAACAAGACCCTCCCAGCCAACATTTAGCCCCTGAAAATAGAAAGTTTTCCCAAGTTTCCACCACTCCTCCAAATCTCCTTTCTCCTGTACTGGAGATGAGGTTGTAATTTTCTAGTCCTGCATCATTTGACCTATGATCCTAACTCCATCCCTAGCCTCAGAACTAGACACCCTGTAATTTCAGAGCTCACTGAATCGTCTTGAGGATTTAAAAGAAGAGACCATACTGTCCAATTGGGAACTTCTTGGGGCCGCTATCAGGGTGAAAACTTAGCCGTCAGCTCTCCAGTGGATGCAGACTAAAGGCAAATACTCCTTCTATGGTGTAAGCACACCCACAGTGAGCAAGTTCAAGCTATTTGTACAGTTACACTACCATGAGATGGCATACAGAAGCAAACCAACATACAAATGGCATATGTAAGAGATGTCATTTTAACCTTGAGTACACAGCTAATCATAGAGTATAATTCACAAATGATGAATGTTATTTGTTACTTCTGATTTGAATATAATGTCTACATACAATTTGGGTTTCAATGGTTGCTGTATTTAGCAGTGAAGTTAACAACATTCCTGAAAATTTAATTGCTGGTAGGAATCTTGAGAACTGGTAGGAACTAGCCCCCAGCAAACCTCATGCCCAGCCTTTCACTGAGGCTGGTACTCCTTGGTCTCCCTTTGTGCTGGCCTTTGGGAAAGAGGAGCAAGTCCAATCCTGTTGCTTCTCAAAGAGCACCTACCTTGACCTCAAGGCCTCATAACAAACATTCCAAGTTTCCCATTGATCTACCAAACCCAGACCAACTGCAAGTTACCACTTTCAAATACTGAAATAATTTTCACTCCTAACCGTATTTCCCCTTTGTAGCTAATGAGCCTCGATGTGAAACAAAACAAGCACACGGCCAAACCTTTACAAATCAAGAAATAACTAATAATTGATGTGGTATTTCTCATGTAATTGTCACTTCTCACTAAACTCAAGACTTTCCCAAGGATTGCTCAGCAAAATTGGAAAGTCTGGACTAAGTGGTGGAAAGTCCATTGAGCTTTTCCCAAAACAAATGAAAACAGTGACAAGCACAGCCCTCTAAATGCATCACTGCTACAGCTGCACCAGTATTCTTATGGTCAAGTTCATCTAGTTTTCTTTGTTAAATACGAGTTTTAAAAAAATCTATTGTAGCTGTTCACCATGTGTGACATGTCCAACCCTCTTCATACTTTTAAGAAAGCCTGGAGGTCTTCCCACTATCATTTTCATTCAATTTAGGGACTTAATTTAGCATTGGTCAGCTAGCAATGTAGTCAGGTACCTACCATGTGTCTTCAAATAGTGTTTATTTCTTTATTCCACTTTCATTGCCAGTTTCAAACATTTATATAATTAATTGTAGTCTCTGCACCCCAATTTCTCTTCCTTATCCCCCTCCTTTCCCTCCAGCACCTTTCTTCTCACCGAGTCTACCTCCTATTTTCATGACTTCTCAGTTGTTGGTTTGTTTTGAGATGGAGACTCACTAGGAAGTTTTGGCAGTCCTGTGACTATGTAGACCAGGCTGACCTCGAACTCACAGACATCCACCTGCCTCTGCCTCCCAAGTGCTGGGATTAAAGACATGTGCCACTACACCTGGCCTTCCATGACTTCTTTCTATGTGTGGTCCACTGAGTTTAATTGGCCACTTGCCTGAGCATGGGTGAAAAGTTATAGTGTTGCAAGGGTAGCTTATTGACAGCTCCTGCAATAAGGACTACTTGTCAATGTCTTTCTGGAAGTGGCAAGCCTCAAGGGCCCTCCCCTCACTCATGATGAAATGCTAATGGGTCAAGTCTTGTGCATGTCTTACACAGATAATTGCAGCTACAGTGAGTCCAACTCACCTGATTTGTTTTTAAATGTCACAACTTTGTGATCAAAAGATCTATTTCATATACTTTCAGTCTTTCAAGGACTTTTTCAGAAGTTCTAATAGCTGTCCATATTTGTACCTTAGAAAACCATGTTCTGAAGGCAACGTGAAACAAAAAGGCATGATTTATACTCAAATACCACTCAGGCCAAATGGCTTTGTTACTTGGGAATTCAGAACATATTGAGGACCAGGTGTCATCAAATATAAGCAAAGTTGTATTTTATATAAGCCTCATCAAGTGCTCAAAAACTGTAATGTCTTTATTATCCCTCCTCCTCCTCTGTCTGCAAAATACAGAAAAATCAGGAAGCAGGGCTACCATGTCAAAAATTTTGATGTCATCAAGATTCCAAAGAGAGGATGGCAAGGGAACCTTCTCCAGTTTCTTTAAAGTTGGTTTTAGCACACCAGAGACTAGTGGAAGAAGAGGCCAATATAATTAATGAAATGGTACACTTCATAGGCAATTTGCCAAAAATACTGCCAGATTGTAAGAGGTTAATATGATGATATTTCATTTGTACTGAAATGTGATTTTATTTGTATGTTAATAAATAAAGTTGCCTGGGGTCAGAGCTAATAGCAAGCCATAGCAGAAGCCAGGCAGTGGTGGCACACACCTTTAATCCCAGTCACATGACAGACAGATCTCTATGTGTTCAAGGATACAGCCAGCATGGAGACACACACCTTTAATCTCAGTTCCAACCATAGAGACCTAGAGGTCTCCATAGACAGGCAGTGATGAGGAGGTCATGTGGTTGGGTTTACAACCAATAAGAAGGTAGGACAGAAAGTCAATAAAAAGACAGACACACAGGAAGTAGACCTCTTTCTGAGGGGAAGGATGGCAGCGGTAATGAAGGATAAGAAAGGGTTTTTAGTATCAGCTCTTAGCTACTGCTCTGACCTCTTGGGCTTTTAACTCTGCATTTGGCACTGTGTTTCTTATTTAATAAGACTGTTACATCTACACGTTAAAATAATGATGAAGTACTGGCAATGGGCCAAAATATGGAGAGAGGAGAATTTGATCACAAATACACACAAGATGATAAGGCAGCAGAATAAGTTGTAAAACAAGGACACTTGTTAAGATGTGTACTGCAGCACAAAGACAGACATAGGTGGGGACATGCGCACAATAGGCACTGTAGGAATGGGCTACGGTGCATAGTGTGGGGCAGCCCTTAGAAACAGAGCCCTGTAAGTAAGACTTCACACTCCTCTGATCCCAAGAGTAACTACTTCACTCTTTTGAAAACTGCTGTGGTTCTGGGAAAACTCAAAGTAAACCTTACCTTCACACGTTTCTCCTCCTCCTTCAGCATGTCTTCCATGTTTGTAGCTTTCTCTTCAACAGATATGGTTTTCTCAGTTATCATCTTTAATTTATCTTTTACAACCTCGTTATGACGTCTAAGTTTTTGTAATCTAAATAGGGTTTATAAGGAAATATAGAAAACATGCTTAAAAAGATATTTGACACACAAAAACATAGTTGCTTCTTTTGCTGCAGACATTTTCATTGCCATCATGAATCTAATAGGCTTTAAAAGTATTTCTCTGAGCCTCTCTGATGGGAAAAAACACCACAGGAAAATCTGGAACTTAATAATGGAGCGACTGCACTGGGGTAGAGCTCAGTAGTCTAGGGTGGAACTCAGTAGGCTGGGATGGAGCCCAGTGAGATGGGGTGGAGCTCAGTGAGATGGGGTGGAGCTCAGTGAGATGGGGTGGAGCTCAGTGAGATGGGGTGGAGCCCAGTGAGATGTAGTGGAACCTAGTGAGATGGGGTGGAGCTCAGTGAGATGGGGTGGAGCCCAGTGAGATGGGGTGGAGCCCAGTGAGATGGGGTGGAGCCCAGTGAGATGGGGTGGAGCCCAGTGAGATGGGGTGGAGCTCAGTGAGATGGGGTGGAGCTCAGGGGGCTGGGGTGGAGCTCAGAGAGATGGGGTAGAGCTCAGTGAGATGGGGTGGAACCTAGTGAGATGGGGTGGAGCTCAGGGGGCTGGGGTGGAGCTCAGTGAGATGGGATGGAACCTAGTGAGATGGGGTGGAGCCCAGTGAGATGGGGTGGAGCCCAGTGAGATGGGGTGGAGCTCAGTGAGATGGGGTGGAGCTCAGGGGGCTGGGGTGGAGCTCAGAGAGATGGGGTAGAGCTCAGTGAGATGGGGTGGAACCTAGTGAGATGGGGTGGAGCTCAGGGGGCTGGGGTGGAGCTCAGTGAGATGGGGTGGAGCCCAGTGAGATGGGGTGGAGCCCAGTGAGATGGGGTGGAGCCCAGTGAGATGGGGTGGAGCTCAGAGAGATGGAGTGGAGCTCAGTGAGATGGGGTGGAGCCCAATGAGATGGGGTGGAGCTCAGTGAGATGGGGTGGAGCCCAGTGAGATGGGGTGGAGCTCAGGGGGCTGGGGTGGAGCTCAGTGAGATGGGGTGGAGCTCAGTGAGATGGGGTGGAGCTCAGGGGGCTGGGGTGGAGCTCAGTGAGATGGGGTGGAGCCCAGTGAGATGGGGTGGAGCTCAGTGAGATGGGGTGGAGCTCAGTGAGATGGGGTGGAGCCCAGTGAGATGTAGTGGAACCTAGTGAGATGGGGTGGAGCCCAGTGAGATGGGGTGGAGCTCAGAGAGATGGAGTGGAGCTCAGTGAGATGGGGTGGAGCTCAGTGAGATGGGGTGGAGCCCAGTGAGATGGGGTGGAGCTCAGGGGGCTGGGGTGGAGCCCAGTGAGATGGGGTGGAGCCCAGTGAGATGGGGTGGAGCTCAGTGTGATGGGGTGGAGCTCAGGGGGCTGGGGTGGAGCTCAGTGAGATGGGGTGGAGCCCAGTGAGATGGGGTGGAGCTCAGTGAGATGGGGTGGAGCTCAGTGAGATGGGGTGGAGCCCAGTGAGATGGGGTGGAGCCCAGTGAGATGGGGTGGAGCTCAGGGGGCTGGGGTGGAGCCCAGTGAGATGGGGTGGAGCCCAGTGAGATGGGGTGGAGCTCAGTGTGATGGGGTGGAGCTCAGGGGCCTGGGGAGGAGCTCAGAGAGATGGGGTGGAGCCCAGTGAGATGGGGTGGAGCTCAGGGGGCTCGGGTGTCACTGAATGGTAAAATAAACACTACCTACCATATTCAAGGCCCTAGGTTTCATCCCTAGCACCAGCAAAAAGAATGTAGCAGTTACAATCTTGCAAGTATTTATATAATTATAACCATTAGTGATTTTCTAAATACAGATCATAAATATATTTAATATTTATACATATTATATTTATATGATTTTTTTTCTTACTTTGATGCTTCACCATGGATGTCCTTCTTTACTTTGGAAATGTTTTTCCTCAGAGCTTCTAAATCACTGGAAGTTCTATTGAGAGTAGCTTTTAAAGTATCCAGCTGTTTATCAGTAGACAGACAAAAATTACATATTCACATTGGATAAATTAATTCCATTTCTGAGAAACTCTATTCTCCCTACTTCTAATTCTAAGTTAGTAGCACCCATTAAAACAGCAACTTTTTGTAATTGACACATATCTGTGGATCTTTCTGATTCCCACATCAAATTTTAAATGACTTGTTTCATAGCATGAAAATAGTAAATATTTCCATATATAAGTTGAAAGTACATGTAGAAACATCTTTAGGGGGGTAACAAAAATACTCTACAGTTAGCCAGCAGAAACTATTCAAACTATTCCCACAACTAAACGAATGTCCTGGAAACCACTCGTTTATCTTAAGTGAAGGATGGGTGGATCTTTGGGAATTACACCCCTGTCCACTTGCCTACAATGGTTAAAGCTCTACAGCTCTCAGCAGTGACATCTAACATAAGCAGAAATCAGAAAGGAAAGTACAACGTACTGTATAATAAAATGGTTTCTAGCATTCTGCTTTTGGCCTAAGTAGTGGTAGCTTTCGATAGCAGGGACTCAGAACAGAAACGTTATGGAGGTCCTTTCATTGATGAGGACGGGATCATTAACTTGCACTATGCAATAGTCTAGCTGTTATAGAACCTGCAAAAGAAGCGGAGGACAGGAGCTTTGCTCTCTCTGTGTCAGGGTCATTTATCACCTACTCCTACAGCCAGACTAAAACATTGTCCCTTAACAAAGTGGAAAACAACTCCAACAGGTCACTGGCAGAAGCTGTCAGCCAATGTCACACATACTCAACACTGGAAAGCCATTCCCAGCTATCTCTCAGAATGCTACAGCAACACTCCTATATGTGCCAAGTCCATCGTGAACCCTGTGTGGAGCATTTGGAGCATCTGGCCTCACACCCTCACAGATGCTAGACCTGGAAGGAGTTCTGGCAGTGCCCAGCATAGATCCCTGTACAGGACCTGAGGTTTAAGACACTCCCTGTTTCCTCGCCATCCAAGGGCTCAAACAAAGTACCTTAAAGTCCCATTGAAAGTACCCTAAAGTCCCATTATGGGGATATGAGTGCACTGTGGTGGCACATGCCTTTATTCCCATCACATGGGAGGCAGAAGCAGGCAGGTAGACCTCTGATTTCCTGGCCAGCTTGGTCTATATAGCAAATTTCAGGCCAGCCAGGCCACAGTGAAATCTTGTCAAAGTAGAAAGAAATATATGAGTGTGCACAACACACACACACACACACACACATACACACACAGATTTAAGGAAAAGAGCCGGCAAGGCACTCCCTAATCAAATAGGGATCCCTTTGGCATCGACTGAGTAGGCTGCTAAGAACACAGAGCAGTGTTTGGGTGACACACCTCGTCCTTCAGCTGACTCCGGCTGGCTTCATGCTGCTGGTATTCCATCCTGCACTTTAAAACTTTACGCTCAGCGACAGAAATTCTTCTCTCATATTCTACATTGTTCCCAAGCTCATTTTCCAGAAACTTGATCTTTTCTTTCACCACAACTTCTTTTTCTCTTGTTTCCTGCTTGATCCTTGCTAATGTCTAGGATTGAGATAAATGTGTGCATTGCAATATTTAGTACCAGCTCAAATACAAAGGAATTTCGTTTCCATGTTTATATTCAGTACTTATTCTTTAGGGGGGGGGGGGAGTCTTTAAAAATACTTTTGCTGTTGCAGGGAGTGTTGTGTTGTTGTTGTGGCCCTGGGTCGTCTGGAACGCTTTGTGGAGACGAAGCTCATCTTAACCTCACAAAGATCCGCCTGCCTCTGCCTCTCAGAGAGCTGGGGTTCTCAGAGAGCTGGGGTTCTCGGAGAGCTGGAGTTCTCAGAGAGCTGGGGTTCTCAGAGAGCTGGGGTTCTCGGAGAGCTGGGGTTCTCGGAGAGCTGGGGTTCTCGGAGAGCTGGGGTTCTCAGAGAGCTGGGGTTCTCAGAGAGCTAGGGTTAATGGTGTGTGCCACCGACTGGGCAGTGGTGGCGCTCGCCTTTAATCCCAGCACTCGGGAGGCAGAGGCAGGTGGATCTTTGTGAGTTTGAGGCCAGCTGTGTATACGTGTGTGTGTATGTGTGTGTGTGTGTGTGTGTGTGTGTGTGTGTGTGTGTGTAACAACTAATGAAAAATAGACCATGAAGTGGATAGAGAGTAAGGAGGGATATATGGGAAGCTTTGGAAAGAGGAAAGGGAACATAGAAATGATTTAATTATATTAAAATCTCAAAAATAAATAATGCTTTAAAATGTGGGTTGGGATGTTTATTGTGTTGAAGTGTTTCTTGTGGCTAAAACACAGAAGGGGACTGCTGATGTGGGAAGGGAACAAGGCAGTAAGGGGTGAAACGTGAACAAAATAAAGGGCAGGGAAGCTAGGCTAGCAAAGTAGGGCTCTTAGGAGCAGCCTGAGAAGAAACTTGAACGCCAGTCTTAAGAGGTGTGCTCTCAGGCAGGATAGAGCAGAGGCTATTGAAGGGCTGGAGAGCACATCAGGTGGGACTTTTAACCGTGACAGGACAACAGAACTGATGAATTAAAGGGAAAATTTGTCCGAAATCATAGTTCTTTTAAGCTTCTCCAAATGAGATTCTATCAAATAACCAATTTTAAAGTGATGTTCTTAAATGTTCTCTTTAACAATTAACACTCTTAAAATGTAGCAGTCTATATCACTATTGTGCTGGGACAACCAAAAGACTGTCAGTATCTCTGTTTAAATGTTTCAAACGCTCACTTGAAAACCTTCATCACATCGGCTTTTCTGCCACTATAATTTAATACCAACAAGAGCATCCATGTTTGTTAATAGTGCTATTTATGATTAAGTGGTACCCTGGATTTAACATGTGTGTTGTTTGGTAGCAAGACACAAACTGGGGAAAGGAAGGAAGAGAAGAGAAATCTAAACTGAATAGTCTGTGCCCTATGCAAGTGCTGACCAGAGATCTGTGATCTTGGATCTATTTGGTTCACATAAATAAACAGTTAGGACTTGAGGTTTGAGAGTAATAGGAACTCAGGTATCAGCCTCAAGAATGAAGAATGAACATGATGTGGTATTTAGCTGCAGTCATATTTCTGTAGAAATGATCTTTGGTTTCAATAGATCCTCAGGAGATGCTGGCTCCAACCTCGAGGGACCATTGCTGTAAAACCAGAATGGTTCTCCTTAATTCTTGCTAGAGAGGCATGACCCTTCTGTCAAAAAAACAGGTGTCCCAAGCAAACCACATCCAGCTCTCTGAAGCCCAAACCCCCAGTCACCTCTGCTCTGCCCCTTCATGGAGATTAAAAATGGGTTTAACACCTCCTGCTGCTGGTTCCTTTCCTCCTCGGTTTCTTCTGTTCAACTCTTGCTCTTTCTACTGTTCCCACCAATGTTCCTTCATGGTTTTCCCAAAACTTTCTCCTAAATCCACCTGCAAGTGATGATCCTGGGCCTGAATTAGTACCACAGCATCCCTGACCTTTTTGAGCTTTGAATCATTGGTGCCAGGACTTCCTGGCAGCCAAGCTTCACCTCTGTACCCACATCTTTGCCTGCATTATCTACCACTGCCATTTCTATACACCTAGAACATACTGCCTAACAGCACCATGTGAAATCCAAGTTACTACAGACAGCCATGGGTCAATGGGTCAGGATTACTGGAAGAAAGTCTCAATCCTCAAGGATAATAGTACTATAAGAAAAAAAAAAAAAAAAAAAAAAAACAACTCCATAGAGTTCCATTTGCCAGAACCACTGAATCTTACTGAAAAGTGGCTTTCAAGTAGCAGTATAATATACATTTTATTTTGTTGTTGATGGTGGTGGTTGTTTATTTTGTTTTGAGATGGGGATCTGTAGCAGGAATCTTAAAAGTTCTTACTAATAACAACCCAGAGCCAGGTATTGGGGTGAACTCTGGAAGATCAGAGAAGCAGAACAAGCCACAGCTACCTCACCTTGCCAATTCCTCAGCTGATCCTGTTTCCTCAAACTGGAAGCCTCTGAGTCCTCATCCAAATGGGTCTCAGCTGAACTGCTTCATGAAAGCCTGAATCTTAACCAGCCAAAAGCTTCTAGTTTCTGGTCTTCACACCTTATATATCTTTCTGCTTTCCGCCATCACTCCCTAGGATTAAAGGCTCACTTAAAGGCATGTGTCACCATGCCTTGCTGTTTCCAATGTGGCCTTGAACTCACAGAGATCCAGAAGGATTTCTGCCTCTGGGCGGCTAGCATTAAAGGTGTGAGTGCCACTATTTTCTGGCTTCTATGTCTGTCTAGTGGTTGTTCTGTTTTCTGACTCCAGATAAATTAATTAGAGTGCACAGTTTTAGGGGGAACACAATACCACCACAGGGATCTCTCTTTGTAGAACAGGCTGGCCTCGAACTCACAGAGATCTGCCTGCCTCTGCCTCCCGAGTGCTGGGATTAAAAGCGTGCACCAGCACGCCTGGCTATGATGTACATTTTAAATTGATGTGCTAAAATAAACCAAAGACAGTAAGCTCAGTGCTGCAGGGTCTGAGCTAGCTCACCAGGGCACAGTTGTCTATCTCCTGGTCACGCCTCTGCATCTGCTGGATGGTGCTCTCCCACTGCCGGATGAGCTCTTGTCGTTCAAGGTGAATCTTCCGAAAGTCTTGTGCAGCTTTATCTAATTCTAACTGTTAGACAGATAGAAGGTTACACTTCCATCACTAAAATGCTTCTGCAAATATCACCTTGAAAAGTAAGGAGACTTTGTAAACCAACCTGTGCACTTAGCGTCTCTGTTAGTTCATTGTCTAGAAGCTTCCTTTTCTCATTACACTCCAAAGTCAGCCTTTCTAACTGCAGGGTCAGTGCCTGTGGTGTGGATACACGGAAAATAGACAACTATCAGTTATTTGAGTTTTAAAACTAGCATATAGCATATCTAGTATTCTTTCTCATCAAATCTTATGTAAACACTATATAAACAATATAAAATAATATGTATTTTCCTTATTGTCTAGCCCCAAGGGTTAATCTACTGTTTGATTATACCTTCATGAAAATGCACTTGTTTCTAAGATGCTTTTTAACACAAATTAGAAAAAAAGGACAAATATAACGTGTCATTTGAAAATATTTAAAATAATGCATTTGGTATTTAATCTACTAGAGAACAGCATGTTTGTGACACTGACCTCATTGTCACCAGGAGAGATTCCAAGTAGATTTTACATAATATTACAATGACTTATCAATTGCAATGTTATCTCAAATTGATGCAATAAAGTAGGATTAATCAGCAATCAACTGTATATCTCAGAACATAGCTTGATGTTGTATGGATATGTATATACTATTTGGTGTTCCATGCTTCTTAATATCCCCATTAGTTATCCATTTGGCACTTCATCTTGAAGTACTGCTTTCAAAGAGAATTATCCAGAGATGCCAGATAATGAAATGGCAATGAGATTTCGTCTTTAAAAAAACATTTTTGGTGTGTGTGTGTGTGTGTCTGTGTGTGTGTGTGTGTGTGTGTGTGTGTGTGTGTGTGTGTGTGTGTATAATATGATTATGGTTTTTAGACCATGACACACATACGGAGACTGGAAGACAACTTTGTGGGGTCTCCTTTTTTCCATCTTCATATGGTGTTCATGATGGGTTACCAGCCTTGCACACTACAGACATTTCCCACTGAGCCATCTCACTATGCTCAAATAAGACTAGTTGAAACATTACATCAGTAGAATATTGCCTCCTTTACAGATTGTAAACATATTTTCATCCAAGGATGAGGAAAACAGGACAATTTGAATAATAAATCCTATTTTTAAATAAAAAATATTAACTCAGTAGAACTTACATGTAATATTCAAATTAAATATCAAACAAAGTAGCCCAAATTAATTGTTCTAGTATGACTAGAATTTTCTTTTCTAAAATGCCTTAACGAGTCCTTCGAAGTTCTAACCCAGTTCTCCAGAGGGTCAGAGTGCTTCAGAGGATTAGCAACAGAGTCTGCAATGTGCTGCAGGGTTTGACTGCGGTCATTTCTCTAGAGAAATGACACTGGATTTCAACAGCTTCTCAGAGAGACCCTGGCGCAAACCTTCGAGGACAGTTGCCTTTAACATCAGGAACTACAGCTTCATGCTTTAAAAGTTGCCTCAGAGAGGAGTTGCCCTAGCCATTTCTAACATCTCACCCTGATTTTGTTATCGTCTTGCTTGGAGTACTTCTGAAGGGTGAGAGAGTCGCTGTCTTTATGAGCCGACTCCTCTAGCCAGGCCTCCAGTGCTTGCTGGTCCCAGTTCATCTGACATTTCAAGCCATCCAGCTTTTGAGTAGCTTTAAATATGCCAGTCTAATTTCCAAAGAATAGGGGAGAAAAGGTGGAGACAAAACATTATTTTGCAAACTAAAACAAAACATAACATTATACTACCAAACACAGGGAGAAACCCAGTCTCTGCCTTCCATACGGCACAGTATGGTCACTTCTAGCACTACCATGCTTGTATTTTAATTCTCCAGCTGTGAAATGGAGATGATCATGCATGGTCAAGAACAGTGGTTAAGCCAAAGATCTTGTGAAAAAGCTTGAGGGTGGTTCTCTCATAGAAAACTCATTAGATACCCCCACCAAAGTCACCCCAAATGTGCGGGAGTGTGTGCATCAGTTAAAATAGCTTGTTTGGCATGATGGCTAACCCCCTGACGAGTACTCTCCATCCATTTCCAGTCATACCTGCCACGCTAAAGAGCCTCTCATATAGAGATTTGGAAGCATTTTTAATTGAATTAAATATAGTGTAGGGGATAAATGACTTCTGTAAGTGTCGCTTAAGGAAT
Organism: Onychomys torridus; assembly: GCF_903995425.1. NCBI lineage: Eukaryota > Metazoa > Chordata > Mammalia > Rodentia > Cricetidae > Onychomys > Onychomys torridus. The sequence goes on from NC_050448.1 coordinate 13,977,533, forward strand.
CTATAATCACAAAAGAAAGCAGAGAATGTCTAAGTAAAATCAGTAAATGTTATTTACACTGCACATATAAATGTTATATTACAACATTAAGTATGCATGTGAATGCATATGCATTTTATTGATTAATGACTGATGTGGAAGGGCCCAGCACACTGTGGGTAGTGTTTCTGGGAGGTATAAGAAAAGTAGCTGAATGTGAGTCTAAAAACCAGCCAGTCTGGAGTGTTCCTCCGGCTCCTGCTTTGCTCTGGCTTGTATTCTTACCCTGACTTCTCTCAATGCTCAAGAGAGATCAGTACATGCAAACTAAATAAGTTCTCTTCCCAAGTTGCTTGTGGTCATGTTTATTACAGCAACAGAGATGCTAGCCAAGACAGGTCCCATAGTTGGCAAATGAGTATGGACGGTAAAAGTTTTAGGTGAAATTTAAAACCAAAAGTGATATGTATGTTAAAAGTGCCACCTATACCCGGCAGGCTGCAGAACACCGTCCCTGGAGGAAATGAAAATAACCAGCTGAAGAATAATAGCAGAAACATAATATTTGGTCATTATCTCATTCAAACCACAGCTCTGTGTCTTTTCATTGTTTTAAAAAAGAATGTAAGTAAATCAAAGAAAAGCTTAATGCTCCCTGGAGAGCGCAGGCGCAGAGACAGGACTACAGCAAGTCACACCCACTTCCTTATCGCTCTTGCGTTCCCGGATGGTCTCCATCTCCTTCTGCAGTTTTTGGATCTCATCCTTGACCCGTCCCAGCTCTCTTTCAGCAATGGCCTTAAAATGTTCTTCACTTTCGATTTCATACTCTCTTGCTTTGCAAAGAGACTGAAGAATAATGCACAAAACAGAAGCACTTTACATTTCTATATTATAAAATATAATAGGCCTCTACATAAAACAGCCCAATCCTCAGATGGACTCCTGTTAACTCCATCAGGGTAGAACTCTCCCACTTTAGCCTGTGGTTGCCCGCAGCTGTCTCTCACCACCCACCAGGAGGTTAACCATATACTTCTTGGAGGGCTACTGTCAGGAGTTCAGATGTTATATGGTATAAACTAAGGAAAAGGAATCTATCTGTAAGAGGACAGTCAGAAGCTAAAACTCATCCCTTACCACAAAGTAAGAAATAGTTGGCATAAATACTTGAGAAAAAGGTGCTTATGTTGAATTAATCACATGTAATACTTAACAGAGATGATTTGAGATATTATTTACATACTAAGGGTGAACATCTCACACAACACTATCAACATGTGTCAGTATTTCAGTACCTGTGTAAATAAAAATTCTTGATTCACATTTTTAAGATGAGAAGTCATAGAATTAATTCGATCTTCATAGTCACGAAGCTGATCTTGCAAGTTTGATTTTTCCTTCTGCAGTTTTGATAACTGTAAGTAATAAAAGCCATGAATAACAAGCAAACTAAATCTTCATTTATTTTGTAGCATCATCAGTTTGAGATACTGTAACAAAAAAACCACAGACTTGATGCCTTAAACAACAGAAATGTATTTGCCACAACTCTGAAGGCTAAGAATTACAAGATTCCTAGTGAGGCCCTTCTTACTTTGCAAACAAATGTCTTCTTGCTGTGTCTAGACATAACAGAGAAGTTGGCTGTTTTCACTTCTTATAAGAACACTGATATCATTTATGAGAGCTCCACCTTTGTAATGGTCTGAATGAGAATGGCCCCCATAGGCTCATATGTTTGAATACTTGGTCCCTTGTTGGTGGAACTGTTTGGGAAGGATTAGGAGGTGTGGTTTTGGAGGAGGTGTGTCACTGGGGGCGGGCTTGAGGCTTTAAAAGACTCCTGCCATTTCTAATGTGCTCTCTGCCCCCTTCTCACAGTTTTGAGATATGAGCTCTCAGCTGTTCCTGCTGCCACGGACTCTAACTCTCATGGAACCTCTAACCCTAATTAAACACTTTCTTTAATAATTGCCTTGATCATGGTGTTTTATCACAGCCACAGTAAAGTAACTTATACAAACATCCCTGCAAAGACCCTTGCTCTCATCACACTGGAAATTCAGACATCAAATGAAAAGTTTTGGAAGGACACGCACACACACACACACACACACACACACACAAAAAAAAAAAAAAATACATCCAGTACAAGTCATTATTTGGCTTCTTTATATGTCCACAAGAACTTCCTTAAAATCTACTGATTTTTTTTCCGTTTTGGTTTTTCAAGACAGAGTTTCTCTGTATAGCTTTTGGAGACTGTCCTGGAACTTGCTCTGTAGACCAGGCTGGTTTTGAACTCACAGAGATCCACCTGCCTCTGCCTCCCTAGTGCTGGGATTAAAGGTGTGTACCACTACCACCAAGCATACTGACATTTTAGATATATTTAAAAAAAAAAAAAAAAAAAAAAACTTAGAGATAATTTGGGGACAATTAGTACTATAGTTCACGTGATGGAATCTCGCTTTACTTTGCAATACCAGCAGGGTCATTGCTGGAACGCACTTCTCACATAGCAGGGTTATTTCTCTGTAGGCAAATGTGAAACTCTATCCAATGGCTAGACCATGGGCTGTCTTCTTAGGTTTCTACCACTGTGATACACACCATGACCAAAAGCAACTGAAGAGGAAATGTGTTATTTCATCTTACACTTCCAGATAACAGTCTATCACTGACGAAGTTGCGTAGGGATTCAAGCAGGGAAGGTAAGAACAGAAGCAGAGGCCATGGAGGATGCTGCTTACTGGCTTTCCACACTGGTTGCTAAGCCTGCTTTCCCATACAGCTCAGGACCACCTCCCCATGGATAACACTTCCCACTGTGGGCATGGCCCTCCTGCATCAATCAGTAATCAGGAAAATGCTGCACAACCTTGCCTACAGGCCAGTCTGATGGCGATATTTTCTCAGTTGTGGGTTCCTTCTCTCAGATCATTCAAGCTTGTGTTAAGAAGACAGAAAACCCAGCTAGCCAGCACACTTGGTAAACATGATCAGGAAAATAAAGGGGCCAGTAAATGTTTGCTCTGCAAGCCTCTACATAGAAATCCAGGCATGGTGACATGCTCTTCTCACCCCAGCACTGAGAAACAGAGATGGGAGGATTCCTCAGATTCACTGGTCGGCCATCTTTGCCTAATCTGGGAGCCCCTCATCCCAATAACAGACCCTGCCTCAAAAAGTAAGGTGGAGGGAACCTGAGGAATGACAGCTAAGGTTGACCTTTGGCCTCTGCATACATTCACTCACATCCACCACCACATATTCCAAATATATACACCAAAAAAAAAAGAAAGAATGAATGAAGCAAAGGCTGGGGCCATAAAACCTGCAGAACAAGACCATAGGTTCAAATATTGAATACATAGTCAGCAGGATCGTTCTTCTAGGATGACTCTCATACACTCATAGATTTAATGAGTTCAGGTAAAGCCTAACAGAATACTCTTGCATACTTAGAACCGGTATGTTAACAAATTTTGCTAATAGAAATAAGACATGTAGATACTAAACAAACAAAATAAAAGTCTGAGGCGGTTCCAGGAAGCTGGAATACAATACACCAAGCCTAGCATCATCTGAAAGCACAGGAAGCAGTGTGTCCTCATGGTCTTGAAAATACATGCCCTCACCCAGGGCACCTCCCTTCCACTGAAACCCAGAAGCAAGTCTTAGGACTTTTACCTAGTGAAGACAAAAACACCGATTTACTCGCTTGTTTCTTGCATTTTACTAAACCTGCAGTATAGCATTATTAGATCTTAGTACTGCTGTGAATATGTCAGAGTCTGACAGACTTCCATTCATACTGGCTGTTGAGTTAGCTTTTGTTCTCAATTTTAACTCCCTCTTTTGTTGACTTTGACACTATTGTGAAGATTTACTTACTTTTCTGTCTTCTGTGTATTGGTGTTTTGTCTGCATATATGCCTGTGCACCATGTGCATGCCTCCTGCCTGCAGAGGTTAACAGAGAGCATCTGACCACCCAGAACTGGAATTACAGGTGGTGTGAGCCATGGTGGAAGTGCTGGGAACCAAACTCGGGTCCTCTGAAAGAGCTGAGCCATCTCTCCAGCCCCTTGGTGCTGTGTTCAAGCTTCCTGAGCTCTTAGCTCCTTTGCTTTTTGACTGACTGGTCTAACTATGGAGGTGTGTAAGGCTACAAACTTTCTCTAATTTTTTTTCTGCTTCCCATGAATCTGGATACAAAGAAGGCCCCTTGAATTATTTTCTAAAGGATTTTTCCAGTTCAATTTCTTGTTGATATTAGTCTAACCAAGAATGTGTTTAGAGAAAGATGTCTCAGACTTTAAAAAAAATTTTTTTGAAATTATCTCTGTAAATTCTGTTGACTTAATGTCAGGGACTATTGCAAGATTTGCAAGATTTCTGTTTTGTCTACTGTGAATTCTGTTGGTCTACAATCAGGGAATATGAGCTTTAAGATTTCTATCTGTATGATATTTTAGGGACTATAATGGTAAATGACACAATAAAAACATTGCAATTTTAACCATTTTGAGATTACGTTGCACAGAATTAAATACACTCACCTGTTGTACCACCACCACCCACCACCCACCATCACCACCACCACCCACCATCACTACCACCACCACCACCACCACCACCACCACCTCCACCACCCACCACCACCACCACCACCACCACCACCATCACCACCACCACCCACCATCACCACCACCACCACCACCCACCATCACCATCACCACTACCACCTTTTCAAGTTCCCATTTTGAACTGTTGTTCTCTTTAAATACAAACTCCCCACACTCCCCCTCTCTGGTTCCAGGAAACCACTATTCTGCTTCCTGTTCATCTGATGGATGAACTCATAAAAGGATGGCTACATGGCATCTGTCCTGCTGGGTATCATTCATTTCAAGAGCATGATGCCTTCTTGACCCATCATTCACTCTCAGCAGGAAGGTCGGTTTGGGTCTACTACATTACTCAGTCTCAACTTTTTTTTAAAAGATTTTTAAAGAGGATTTATTTACTTATTTATTTATTTATTTATTTATTTATTTATTTATTTATTTATTATGTATACAGTGTTCTGTCTGCATGTATCCCTACAGGTCAGAAGAGGGAGCCAGATCTCATTACGGATGGTTGTGAGCCACCATGTGGGTGCTGGGAATTGACCTCAGGACCTCTGGAAGAACATCCAGTGTTCTTAACCTCTGAGCCATCTCTCCAGCCAAGTCTCAATGTTTTGATGGGCATCCTTCTAAGATGCATATCAAGTGATATATTCTCTCTACATTTTCTATTGTTCATGATCTCTGTGTCTTTGTCTATTACACTTGTCTAATTCTGAGGAGGGCATTAGTGAAGTCGCTCACTATAGCAGTATTTGCCAGTGGTGCCTCCAGAATGAACCTTCTGTTTCTCCAACAAAAGCATTATGATTATAGCTTGACAAGCCCTCCCCAGGGCTCCCAGACTTTATTGCTTTTTTTTTTTTTTTTTTTTTTTTTAATTTTTCAAGACAGGGTTTTTCTGTGTAGCTTTGTGCCTTTCCTGGAACTAGCTCTGTAGACCAGGCTGGCCTCGAACTCACAGAGATCCACCTGGCTCTGCCTCCCGAGTGCTGGGATTAAAGGCGTGAGCCACCACCGCCCGGCTATTGTTTCTTTTTTAAATACAAAAGTATATATACAGTGATACTTGTTGAGGACATACACATGATATACCAAAACAAACAAACAAACAAGACCTCAGGGGAAACATAATTCAGAACTCAAAACTAAATACACACAGGGACATATAGAGAGAGAGAGAGTTTGGAAACACAACAGACCCTGCAAGACACAACAAACACTGTAAGACCATGGTGCCCCAGAAAGCGACAAGCAGAGAACCTGAAAACGTAGTTGATCATTATGGTTACCAGAACAAATCAAACAGTGGAAGTTAGACCCACAAGGGTCTCCCAAGATTTTGTCTAATAGGAATTTGTAAGGAATGGAAATCAGCGAAGTATTAGATCACTCATCAGCACCCTGGGAGAGTAACACAGCAACATATTCCCAATCCTAGGGAAAATATATTTCCAAACTATTACCAAATATGAAGCTAAATACAGCCGTTCTCTGTGATTGGAGGCCTCAGAATGTTTCATCACATGTTTGGGAATGTGACTCTTGATCTCTCAAATAAAGCAAAACAACTTAAAGAAGGAAATACTTGTTTGAGCAGATCTGGGGAGATCAGTCCCTGGTTGCTTGGCCCTGTCCCAGTGGGGAACATGGACTGAAGACCATCACCTCATCAAGACTGGAAATCAGAGAGGAAAGATCTGGGAGCCCAGTAAACCTACAAAGCCATTCACCAGGAACCTGCTTCCTCCAAGTAGCCCCCACCTCCTAGGTGCCCATAAAACAGGAGGTCGTAAAAGGGTTATCTATTGACCAAGTTACAGCTCATGAGCCAATCACATCTCCACTGGGGGTCAAGCCCTCAACATATCAGCCTTTTGAGGGGATAACTCATATCCAAACCACAATCAGGAGACACAGGACAGTATCTCAACAAAACAAGGAAATAATCCAAGGGAGTGGTGTTGGAACTGGAACCTCAACCTAGAAGGGAATCAGGGGAATTCCCAAGTCAGCAGTGCAGAACAAGGGCTGTAGGGAATTGGTCCTACTGGGAACTGCAGGAGGCCAGCAGCAGTCAAAGCAAGGGAGGAGTCTTAAGCCTCTGCTTGGGGTTTCTGAGCAAGCATGCAGATGGCTGAAAATAGCGCACCACAGGACCTTCCTGAGATGACCAGAATAAACCCCAACCAGCGAGAAAAATTCAGGAAAGATAAACTAAGCAACATCACCCACAGAGAAGACCACTAAATCAGTGTACATAGACAGCAAACAACACTGGACTACACAAAAATATAATAAACCCTGGTAATGAGACAGTAAAAACACATTGTATCCTATCTGAGTACCCTAAACTTACAAAGTTGCTTTCATAATGTCAGTGTTTGTCCTTTGTTTGGTGGTGGTTTGGGGATTTGGTTGGGTTTTTACTTTGGTTTGAGGCAGGTCTCACTATGTTGCCCTGGTTGGCCTTGAACTCACAGTAGTCCATTTGCCTCTCTGCCTTCTCAGTACTTAGATTAAAGGTGTGTGGCACCATGCCTAGGGTAATGTCTTCAATAACTCAGCTTTTGGCCTTTGAATTTCTTTCCACTGCTGAATAATTATTTAAAGCAGTTAATACACGTAATATAAATCCCTATGAGACAAACATGGCAGCCTCACTAAACAGCACCACTTAACGCACCCTGGGTCTCCGTGCCTTGTGATGGCACTGGAGGGTGATGGTTTCCACTCACACCAGGTGGCAAGCAGGCTCTAAGCCAACATCTGACAGCTTGACTCCTGTACTGTCAGTGATCCCATGGTCGACGGTCTTTAAGGGAAAATGCCCAGCCCTCATCAAACGTTCAATCAGGGCAGAACTTCTGAAGTCCTCACTCTTCTTGGCAGATCCACTCAAGGGATTTCCATTTTCATTATTCACAGGGCAGGAAATAATCTCTCCTACGATGTCAGTTTGTACACACTGTCCGTTCTTGGGCCATCTTCCCCACACCCTAACACCAATTTGTGGGACTTCAGGCTGGCTGCTAAAGATGTGTAAACTTTGTGGAGCTGGTTGCGGTTTTTTATTTTGTTTTTAACATGAGGATTAAACTGTATGTATTCCAGTTGGTGCAAGTTCATCCTACAGTGTGAAATATTTCACTCTCCTGTGACACCTTGATCCTTACTTTGAAACTCTACACTGCATACTTCACTGAAATGTTCCCTGTTGAAAGCAACTCAAGCCACTTTAAGCATCACAGACACGCTAACGCCCACGAGACCGCTGTCTTGTGTGCGCACGTGCGTAAACAGCGGTTACTAGGCAATCCTTAGTTGGATGAGGGAAGCCTGCTAGCTGGCACCTAAAACAGTTGGAGGAGCGAGATTCCGGGTTTCATGATCCTGAATAGAAATTGTTACTTCAATAAAACTTTCAAATGTGTTATAAATGATAGGAGCAGCAGGGAAAGTGAGGAGGATGGGCATCAGATGTAAGGGATGAGGCCAGGGCATGGTAGGCGCAGATGAGTTGGGCAGCGTGGCACCCAGACCTCGAGGGTCTTTCCTGGCACTCCCCTGATTCCCAGTGGATACCCATCTGGCCTTGCATCCTAGTTAGTCCTCACCTAGTCTTCCATCCTACCACTGGTCCTCATCTGGCTGTTGAGGCGGTGCTCAACCAGCCCCCACCCTCACCCCTCCAATCCCACATCCTCCTCCCGGTTGTTCAGCGGGTTCTCTCCTGTCTGTCCCCTAACTCCTAACCGATCCTCCTCACCTGATCCTCCAGCATCTTGTTCTCCTGGTTTGCCACTGGGATGGCGAACCCATCTTCCCAGGGCAGCTCTGACAGGAACTCGCTGCTCATGATGCATCGGCTTGAAGCAAGCGCAGACAGACCCCAAAAACCTTCCCTGGAGCACGCAGCCTGAGTTTGCAGAGCCTGCTTGCTTGTACTCTGCGGTCCTAGCAACAGCCAGGCGCCCTTAGTTACCAAACAGGAAGCACTAAGGCTGGAAGGCGGAACTTCCTTTGAGAATTCCCTCGTTCTTTCTGAAGTGGGGTTGGGGTGCGGGGAGTTGCTTGCCCGGTTCTGTGAGGCACAGCTTTCCTTGCAAGGATAGGCATACTTCTAGGACGAGTAAATCTGCGACCTCGGGTGCCCCAGAGGATCACGGAGTTCAGGGAATGGAAGACACAGGGTTCCTGGGATGCCAGGATGGTGGACTACAGGGTGTGAGGATGGAGGACCACAAGGTTGCGAGAGACTATAGTACCCAAAAGGAACTTCGAATTTATTCTTGAGCCGTATGTGAGGGACCATGGTTACCCCAAATAGCGTGTTCTAGCATGGAAACTGTTTGATGGCGTTTTTGTAGTTGCAGAAGAAAAGGAAACTATAAATCAAGGCATTTTTCCATGCATTGATGAAAATGTCAACAAGGACAGTATAGCACAGTTGGGAAGTCTGTGCTATAGGCTTTAGATGTAATCTGATGACATTCTTAGCTTCTGGGTTGGTGGAAGCTAAAGGTCTGCTAAGTTAATACACTTCACGAAGTATTACCTGGTAAAATGGGCAATGGATTCCCACTGTGTTAAGGAAACTGAAGCTAGATCAAGATAATTTGGGGTCTGCAACATTCCAGCTCTTACACCATCGAAGTTCTGATCAAGCCAGGAGGCCTGGGTGGAAGTGCACAGCACAACAGTCCTGCCTACCCCAAAGGCAAGCTGACAGAGCTACTACACTGCTTTCCAAACGCCATTTGAGAGGTGTGTGTGCCACACACTGCTGTGAGTAAGCCAAGGAGGATGTGGTATTTGAAAGGTTAATTCACTTCTTAAATTCTTTCTGGTTGTTATGGTCTTCACCAGTTTCATCCAAGCCCACTTGCAGCAGGTCATGGCCCCAACCCAAGGTCCTAGTAGTCAGCTCTAGGGGCTCACTCTTCCAGTTGCCTGTGGCCTCTCTAGACCCATCCCCTAAGGGGCTTCTGGTGGCAGGTGCTAAAGGCAGTGACTGTAGCACCTTAATTATCCACAGCTAAAGTCAGGGACAGGAAACATAGGAGGAGGGAATGTAGGACATTAATGGGCAGCTCTCCGAGCCAGCTGTTAGAATGTACACCCCACTCCCCCAAATGGAGGCATAGTTTGAGAGGCAGCTCACACAATTAACCCTACAATCTCTAGTTCCACAAAGGTGGCAGCTTAAGGATCAGTGGTCCTAGATGATAGACTATACACCAGGAATTCTCCTGCTTCCTCCCAGCTCCCCACACTCCCTCCTATCACAGATTCAGACACGATAACCAGGCTGTCTGCAGAGCTCAGGCATCTTTGTCTGTCTACAGCTGAGACAGAGGGGGGAGCACAGAGGCTCTTCTGCTGTTTCTCCATCAATTAGCCCTAAAAGGAGCCTCATAGTGTAGCATGCCTTAGCTGGAGGGATGAGTGTCAAGCAACAGACCTCTACTGAACCTCATTTCGCCACCTCCTGGGGTGAAGGCCATTTGAAGGTAAGCACCTCCTCCAGGCACCTCAGGGACCTGCTTCTGAGGCCCCAAACCACTGGCTCCCTGGTCAGTCATGTTAACTTAATTTTCTTTTCTCCAGTTGTGAATGAGAACACATTTCAGGCGTTTTCTTTGTAGACTCTTGAAGTATCAGGCTTCACAGTATAACAGACATGAAAGAGGCCTTTAAATACAACCCAGCCTGGTATTTACATCTGAAACACTGGGTGATCGCTTGGTTCTTTTCTAACCCCTCCATGAGTCTATTTGTGTAGGTGGTGTTTACGCAAATACTCATTATATTTAACACTAGTGACCGTTAACTGTAACACACAGTGCAGCGCAGCAATGTAACACCTTGCTGGTCCTGCAGGTCTTTCTGTCGGACTCTTTCAGGGCCTGTAAGTATTTCTTTGAATCTCAGGAGCAATGGGAAGCCTTGGGCCAGAGCTTAAGCCGCTCTAGTCTTTACTGTACAATGTCTTGGCCATTCGCGGCCACTCTAGTTGTCAGCTACTTTCAGCCAGTCCTGTGCTGAGATCTGGAGACAAAAGTTAACAAAATATTTTGTTTGTCTTACCAGCTCTACAAGGAAAGACCAGGAAAACAAACAGCAGCTTACCTGATATCAAACTATTTAAAAATATTTAATGTTTATGCTTGTCTATATCCATGTTATAAATTTGTGTGTGTGTGTGTGAGTGTGTGTGTATGATTTTATATTTACTACAGATTCATGGTGCAAGGAAAAGAATACTGGCTTTTGAAGAGTTTTCAGAGCAGGGGACATACCCAGGGCTTCTCATGTGTTAGGGAAGTCCTCTATCACCAAGCTACATCTCCACCAGATGGTAAGACAGCAACACCATAGTAAATTCTAACTTAGCTAATACTATTAGTTTGACAAATTTAACTTGATATTTTCTTCCTTTCTTATTAATGTTTTAGAATTTCATACAATGTATTTTGATCCTATTCACCCATAACACCTCCATTTTTTTTATTTATTTATTTATTTTTTGAGTTGAGGATCGAACCCAGGGCCTTGCACTTGCTAGGCAAGCGCTCTACCACTGAGCTAAATCCCCACCCTCCATTTCTTATTGTTATTATTTAAGATAGAAACTCTATGTCCAAGCTCACAGTGATCCTGTCTCAACCCCCAAGTGTGGGATTACAGGTTCAGGTACGCCTGTCCAGTGCTGTGACTTTCAACCCTTAGCTAACTCTTTTGAACTGTAATTACTTATTCTGGATAATGTGTATGTTTTGTTGGTGAACAGCATCATTAAACAGGCAGTAATCTGGACGCCTCCAGAGTGCAGGGACCAGCACTGAGGATCTGTTGGACCTCACAGCCAGTTGGGAGAGCTTTTTCCCACCATGTCTTCAAGTTCATTTTCATTCACCTCTCTAAATCCACACTTCTTTGAGATGTAAATCTGAGATGCGGCACCGGAAACTTGAACCTGGCACTGTGCAGGCCTCAGTCACACCATTCTTATTCTGCATCCTGGTAGGGGTGGACATGGTAACCTGGCCTGTGTGAACCCTAATTATACCTGGGGCTTCACAACAGTACCCTGTATACATGTCTAGAGTGCACACTGGGGACAGCATGCAATCAGAAACATGACCATCCCCTGGAAAGCTCTAAGGTCCCCAAGGGAAGCTCATGACTCAACAGACTCTGTGTACCACCCAGGATGCTGCTGCCTGCAGCCACAGTGTACCAGGCCTCACAAAGAAGGAGCTGGTTACATGGCTTCACAAGTGAAGGGGCCTAGTTAATTGGCTGCAGATTGAATGAGTTTATGACTCATTCATTTATGACTGAGAATAATTACCTTAAAAATCATATTTTTTCTCATAGATTCAAACCCATTACTAAATTTGCCAGTTTTATCTTCAAAATGCACCCACCACCTTTGATCAGCCCCTATTGTTTCACAGCTGTTCTAGAATCTGAGAGTGCCTTATGTTACCATTAACTTATTTGAAGTTCCTCCCTTTATGTACGCACCATGTTGACCTTGGTCTCTGTTAGCCAGTTTTCCATCATGGTAACAAGCACCTGAGATAACCAAATTAAGAAGGATGGTTTATTTTTGGCTCCTAGTAAGAGATCTCACCCCACATTTGATTAGTCCTGCTACTTTGGGGCCTGTGGAAAGCAGTGCAACAATGGTGTGATTGCCTGGTGGAAACAGCTCTTCCCTCATGGCAGCCAGGATGTGAAAGGAAGAGGAAGAAGAGTGGCCAGGACCCAGTGAGGCAGGCAAGCATGGGGAAGAGCTTAACAACCTGATTCTACTTGGCTTGGGCACTGTGCACTCCTGTTCTAACAAGGCACTAGGAAATCTAGGCCCTCAGCTGTATGTGCCGTGTGCACACACTCTTCCCTGAACCTGGCCTAGCCACCTGTTAGAACCCAGAATGTCCATCTGCATTGAGCTGTGTTTACATTCTTCTCTGAATAACAGAAGACATTCTCTTCTCCTTAATGGCCATCAAACTTAGGTGGTTTTCATTCATACATATTGCTAATACATGTAGGTGTGAGGATAGGATGGATGGACTGGTATAAACTGCTTTGGAGTACATGTACAGCAAGGTAAACAGTGTCCTCTAAGTGAGGTTTTTAGGGAGAATCCCTTATTTACCATCTCATGCCTATGCATAATTGGGCATGCATATGACTGAAATCATGCATCATAGGAAGGAACGTGAACACTGAGCAAGGGATTACATCATCCAAACCTGCCAGACAAAACACCCAAACTATGCCCCTAGTTACTGAACTCCTTCTCTTAACCCCATTAAACACTGCCAAAAACAATAATCAGGCCCTGAGTATCCTCACTCATGTGGCCCACAGTCTCAACTGTGTATCTGACCTGAGCTGTCATCTTGCTTTGAATGAGGTCACCTTGCTGGAACTCTGTGCCTTTACATCAACCCTTTGGCTAGAGGCCAAGAACCCGGACACAGCTCACCCACTTCATCGTCCCCGGGTAGCATGTTTTGCAAGACAGCCCGGAGGAGAAAAAAACACGTTCTTCTTTCCTGTCTTCCTACACATGTCCTCAGTGCTTTCTTTTTCATTCCGGTCTGTGGTGACAGTTGACCCAACTAGCCAGTGCTGTCACAGAGCTGTCAGTCCATCTTACTGTGCATGGCAGTTCATGGGAGCTGTTTTTACCTATACATATTGTTTTATGTGCTGAGGAAGAACTGTGTGACAAGACCTGGCCCTTTCAGTAATACCCTAAAGACAAACGATGCGCTCTTCTTGTCACACACCTAATCTTAAGGTGTGTGTGTGTGTGTGTGTGCGCCACTGCATGTACACCACAGCATGCATGCGGAGACCAGAGAACCACCTGCAGAAGGCAGCCTGTCCTTGCACTGTGGGATCCAGTGATCACACTCAGGTTGTGAAGTTTGTACAGCAAGTGCCTCTACTCTGTGCCGTCTCGCCAGAATGGAAATGATTAAAAAACAAAACAAAAGTACGTTTTTATTTTTTTGGTTTTTGTTGTTGTTTTGTTTTGTTTTGGAGATAAGTTTTATCTATTATGTAGCTTCAGCTGTCCTGGAACTCACTTTGGAGACCAGGCTGACCTCGAACTCACAGAGATCCACCCACCTCTGCCTCCTAAGTGCTGGGATTAAAGGCCTGTGCCACCACGCCCTTGTATTTACTTTCAGAAGTTGGCTCTTTCCTCCCATCCACAAGGTGAGTCCTAGAGATGGAACTGGGTCAGCAGCAGCAGCAGGCATCCTTAACCACTGAGACGTCTTGGCCAGCCCTCACTTGTCTGTGGCGGTTAGTGTGAGAATGGCCTCCACAGGGTCATGTAGTGAATGCTTGGTCACCAGGGAGTGGAACTCTTTCATAAGATTAGAAGGACTAAGTGTGTCATTGGGGGTGGGTTTTGAGGCTTTCAAAAAACGCACACCCAGCCCAGTGGTTCACTTTTTCTCCATCTCAGCCTGTGGGTCAGGATGTAGCCCTGAGCTGCTGCTCCAGCACCATGTGCACCTCCATGCTCCCTCCCACGATGATAATGAAGTGAACCTCTGACACTGTAAGCAAGCCCCCCAAATTAAATACTTCATTTTCTAAAAACTGCTTTGGTCATGGGGGTCTCTTCACAGCAATGGAACAGTGACTGAGATGTTGTCTTCAAATGAGGAAGTCCCAAGGGCTTTCACTGGAAATACATCGGATGTGGGAGATAATTTAAGAGCTGACAATTTTATTATGTTGTCTCACCACACAGAGTTGTACATTTCTCCATTTATAGATTTTTGTTTTGTTTTGTTTTGTTTTGTTTTGTTTTGTTTTGTTTTGTTGAGACAGGGTTTCTCTGTGTGGTTTTGGTGCCTGTCTTGGATCCAGGCTAGCCTCGAACTCACAGAGATCTGCCTGGCTCTGCCTCCCGAGTGCTAGGATTAAAGGCATGCATCACCACTGCCCACCCTTTTTGTTTGTTTGATTTGGTTTGGTTTTCTTTTTTTTTTCTTTTTCTTTTTTGAACTGGGTTTCTCTGTGTAGCTTTGAGCCTGTCCTGGAACTCACTTGGTAGCCCAGGTGGGCCTCAAACTCACAGAGATTCACCTGCCTCTGCCTCCCTAGTTACACCTGAACAAACAAGGAATTGACCCCCAGCAGAACTAGCTCCTGCCTGAGGATAAGGTGTGTGCAGGCCCCAGGGGCAGTGTCGCAGGATAATGGGCACGGGAGGGAGAACATCAGGAGTCCAATGACTGCTGTGCTCTACGTGTCTGGTGGCTCTTGTCCAGTGACTAGTACTTTGTGGAAATGTGTCCTTCACAGGCTTTATCAGTATTGGGGGGCACATTAATGGGGTTCCAAGCTCTCACCACGGAGCATTAACCTGGCATGTAGAGACATTGCAGTGTCTCTGATGGCATTGTTGGAACTGCCCCAGTGTTCAAGTCATTGTCTCTGCTACCTGTTAACATCCTAATACTTGCCAAATTAATGAGTGGGTTGTTCAACATATGTATATTTATGTGAAAATTCTCCATAGTTATATTTAAAGCAAACATTTTTTGATACAGAAAAACAATAAAAAAGGCTTCTCTATTGATTTTTTTTCCCAATACAGAGGATCAAACACATGGCCTCACACAGGGGATAAGTACTCTACCACCTGACTACACCCCAGCCCTAAAAGACTTCCTAACCATTTCTGAAATAGTCACAAGATTTATTCTTCCAATGTCAGCCACTGCATGCAGAAGTGCTGTGTAACTAAATGAGTGCAGTCCACACATGTTCACATGCCGTGATGAAATGAAGCCGTGTGTGTATCACAGCGGAACGCGTATATGTGCATGGGTGTATGTGTATGTATGTATGTATGCATGGATATGTATAAGCATGTGTGTATTGGATATGTGTGTATGTACATATTTATGTATGTGTACATGTGTGTGTGTGTATGTATGTAAACATATGTGTGTGTGCATGGATCTGTGTATATATGCATGTGCATGTGTGTATATGTGTGTATGTATGTGCTTGTATGTATGTGTGACTGTGTGTTTGTATACTCAGTTGTGTAGGTGTGTGACTATAAACAACAGCTAACAATTTTCTCTGGCTATTTCCTCAAACCAGGGACATTCTGAAAGGCTGTTTATATCGAAGTATTCCCAGCGTTAGTAGTCTAGAGTCTGAAGCCCTGAGTGGGCCACGTCCCTTCAGAGCTGTGCTGCTTAGGCCTTCATTGCTGGTGGAAGTGTGTGCTCTGCTCACATGTCTGCTCATTTCACTGCTGGTGCAAGTGTGTGCTCTGCTGTCTCATGTTTGCTGGAATCCAGCAGATGGCACTACATGTCTGTATATGTAAAGCACCACCAATGCCTTTTTTCTTCTTTTATCCTTTTTTTTTTCTTCTTTTTTGGTTCACGCCAGAGCTTCACTAGTACAATGAAGAACATTATTCCCAACATCTGTGCCAAACATCTGGATGCAGCATTGGAGATGAACTTGAGAAGTCCCTCCCCCCAAATAACCATGAACCAAATAGCAAACTAGCAGTCGTGACCATCTACTCTGATTCCGTACTACAAACGCCCAAGTGTGGGAAATGTAGTCTCTTTTACTTTTCCAAATGCCACAGCTGACATTGCATGAAGCAGTCATAGTCATGGTGATAATTAACAACACAATGTAAGCTGGAGATTTCGACTTGTAAATCAATCTTTTAGAAAGATTACATACATTTTAACATTGGTACTATGTAAAAAATTATAAACATGAATCAGTGATTAAAATAATTGTATACAAAAATGCTCATTATGAATTCTCAAAGACAAAAGGCTTTAGAAAAGTAAAGATGGTGTGCAGAATTCATAGATACCCCATCTACCACCCAGCAAAACAATGATTGATTAATTTATGTTACTTACTGATCCTAAGTAGCACTAGGAAACATAATTTAAACCAGAAGTTATCCATGTCAGCTTCTGTTATCTGGAGGGTTTGTAGTGTGTTATAAATCAGCTAAGAGGTCTTGGGAATGTCATCATATGGTAAATCAAGATTCAGGATGGCATTGGCTGCTCATAAAAAGAGTTCCCTGCTGCATTAGCCTATGGTGTTCTATTTTGATTTGCTTCTCTGTGATGTGATTTCGTGAAGTGAGTTCTTTGGAAATTCTTTTACTCTTGAAATGCAAGCTGTGGCTAGTAATGAGTGCCAGCCACGAGGCAGATGTTCACATGAAGGCTTAATGAAATGAACTCATTCAGTAGACCATACTTTTGTATGGACTGTGTTTTAAAACAGACATACTGACTTAGGAACAACTTTTCAGGTGACCACTCTATCATCTGTTCCTTTCTTTACCCATCTCTTCATTTAAGTTTCTTACCAGCTTATGAACAAGCTCAGACAGGCCTGCACAGGTGAGTGGTGGAGCGAGACAGAGAGAGAGACAGAAAGACAAAGAGAGGGAATAAGAGAGAGTATTCCCTGGCCTGTGTTAAAATCAGTCCTTCATTTGTTTGTTTATTTGTTTGCTTGTTTGTTTTTAAGAGGGCCTCATTATGTAGCCCTAGCCTGGAACTTGCTAAATAGAGACACTAGACATACACCAGCAGACCTAGCTATCCTTGCTCTTTGAGGTTTTTCAACATTAACACAATCTTCCTTCTGGTCTTAGTTAGAATTTCTATTGCTATGAAACACAATGACCAAAGCAGCTTGGGGAGGGAAGGGTTCATTTGGCTCACACTTCCACATCACTGTTCATCAAAGGAAGTCAGGACAGGAACTCAAGCAGGGTAAGATACTGGAAGCAGGAGCTGATGCAGAAGCCATAGAAGGGTGCTGCTTACTGGCTTGCTCTCCATGGCTTACTCAGCCTGCCTTCTCATAGAATCCAGGACCACCAGCCCAGGGTGGCCCCACCCACAATGATCTGGGTCCTCCCATATCAATCACTAATTGAGAAAATACCCTATAGGTGTGCCTACAGCCTGATCTTATTGGGGCATTTTCTCGATTGAAGTTTCCTCTTCTCCAGTGACTCTAGCTTGTGTCAAGTTGACATAAAACTAGCCAGCACACTTCTCCTCAAGGAGCTGACTGTAGAAGCTTCCCCTGACTAGTCTCCAGCCTTCCATAGCGGATATCTAGTGCTGTCTCAATATCTCGTGTACTGGAAAATCTGGTCCAGCTCAATTTGTTTTCTTGTCTTCACGCTCTCTCTCATGGTAGCCCTAGTGCACATGTTCCCTCTGTCTGGGTGTTCCCCTAGCTCAGCTCCCGTCAGCTGTCTGTCCTGAGGACACTTCATGAGAATCTGTGTTCTTATTAAACCTCTATTCTCTGGGTCCTCTACTCCATAGTTAGCCACTAGATCAGGGAGGTGCTAACTTTCTTGGCTCTGGCCTCCCAACACTAAGAATTCTGTAGACATTCACTCATTCCTTTTTTAATGGTTACTGATCACCAGCAATACATCAGGTACATTGTCTGTGTCAGTGACAGGGACACACACATTATGAACAAAACATACTAGAATCTGCCTCCACAATCCATGGACATTTTCACCCAGGTACTAGAGCTGTGAAAGGAGATCACGGCTGTACTGGAGCCTGTAACCCTAACCAGCCTCTGAAATTCACCCCAGCCACAGATTCAGACTTTCTCAAAAGAACCATTCCCATGAGCACAGCAGAGTTTTCAGTATGGGCGGGTGAAACACTGCAGTGCCTCGGGGCCTCATCTCAGTCTTCCTGAGTGAGAGGCTTTGCAGCTGGGATCCAGAAATCCGTCTTTTAACCCGTTCCCTGATGCACTGGTAACATACCTGGCTCCACACAGATCTCTGTGCTAGAGAAGACGAGGGAGCTCTGACTCCCCCTAAGCCAGTAGGAAACAAGTTGTGGAAACTAGTGGGAAGCACTGTTGCTGCAGAGAAGCTGGTCCTAACAGCTTCCAGAACTTTCCGTAAGTGCACACTGTGTGTCCACAGTGTTGCATGGCTAACAGGGCTTATCAAACAGAGTGGGGCTTTGCTTTCCTGAGAGAAAAGGCTCTTGCCTAAAACTGGGTTTCTAGAAAAGTTCCTTGCAATGGAGAGGCGATTGAGAGGAACTACAAAATAGTCAATCCGGCTAGGCACAGGGTGCGTCTGTCTGAGAGGGGCCCGTAATAAGACAGAGTGGAAAGGTACCAGGTCACACAATGTTTAAGCTCAGCGAAGGAGAAGAAGAGGTGCTGTTGAGAAGACAGACAAACCAAGAGGATGGTCTCCCATCCTGTGGGAAATCCCAGTGTCCAGCCCCCAAATCTTCCAGTAAAATGCAGGACAAATAGCAAAGTGCTCACAGCCTCCCCAGAATTACTTTGGCAAGTGTGGTTTTGCCTCATTATTTTAGATGCTCATGTGTCTTCTAGTCATCAGAGTATATGTTAACACCTACAAGCACCTGCAAGTGTGCATGAACATGTCATCGGTGACAGACAGAATGGAGCTAGGAAGGGATTGTATGTGTTGTGTCCTGTGGTGTCTGGCATTAGGACAAGAAACACTGGCAGTGGGTGTTCTGCTCACAGCCCTTCTCTTTAGCACAGCACGTTCTCTTAGTTCCTTCATTGTTCTTTTCTTCCTTTTCTTTACAGTGAGCATGTTTTCATTTAAATTTTATTTACAATTTTTTTTTTTTATTGAAGAAGGAGCAGCACATCACAGCACGTGTGGAGGTCAGAGGACAACTCACTGGAGTTGGTGTTCTTCCACCTTGTCGCTTCTGGGGCTCAAACTCATATTGTCAGGCTTGGGGACAAGTAGCGTTACCTGCTGACCCATCTCACCAGCCTGGATTAGTTTAATAATTAAAAGAAAAATATTGGGTTTTTTTAGGGGGTGGTATCCTGGAACTTACTCTGTAGACCAGGCTAGCCTCAAACTCAGAGCTCAGCCTGCCTCTGCCTTCTGAGTGCTGAGATTAAAGGCGTGTGCACCTCTACTGCCTGGCAAACAAAATAACTTTTAACAGTAGTAATTAAATATCCTTAGAGGCAGTGAAGACTAGTGAAAACTGTAAACAGAAAACACCTAGCAAGAAGCTGATAGATGAAAAAATGAAGGGTCAGGACTCCAGGGAAGGCGGTCTGTCATGGTACCATCATACCTTCTATATAAACACACAGAAGCAAAGCTGACAGGAAGCTGCATGTAGATACCCCACATTCCATGTGAAAAGGCAACCAGTGGTCTGGGACACATGTCTTCTTTCACAGTTAGGGCATTAAGACACTCTGCAGAGGGCTGGCTCTTCCTCTGTGAACTATAGCTCTCTGCATAACACATGCGCCAGTTTACTCAAGGCACTTACTGTCTGTCAGTTGCCAGTCTGCTTCAGCCTGTACCTGGCTATATTTAAGGTAGCAAGGGGCACATCAGAGGGTTATTGCATGATCTCTGCCCTTGAGCAAATAGTCGTGGCTTCTAACTTGGGAGACTTGCACGTGAAGGAAGCTGCTAGTCTCCTGGTCCAGAGTGCCTCTCGGAATCTGTTCTGTCTACTGTACCCTACCACAAGTATAGCATATCTTGTGCATTTCATTGTCTTTCTCCTCCAACATTGACTATTGATTTCCCCTATGCTAACACCATTGGCTCACTCCCAACTCCTATGTGAATGAATTTCTCAAGTTTCAGTGAGAATTCGGAAGATATAAACCAGTCTATCCTTTCAGTGAGGTTCATTGTAGAGTGACTGGGAGAATAGGAGAAAAAGAGAAGGAGGGAGGGAGAGAGGGAGAGAGGGAGGGAGAGAGGGAGAGAGGGAGAGAGGGAGGGAGAGAGGGAGAGAGGGAGGGAGGGAGAGAGGAAGGGAGGGAGGGAGGGAGGGAGGGAGCTATTAACCAACAGTTTTCTTTTATGAACAAGAAAATTGGCCGTTTTCCTATTAGCATATGAGGAACCTAGGACTGTCCCTTGTTGTCAAGGCAACAGCTATTCCTTGGGTGGCTACAATAGAAAAGAAGCCAGAACGATCTTCATAAGATCATTTTTTTAAAATCATCAAATCCTAGAAAGAACAGACCCCTGAGAGTTGCCCAGCCTGTTCCCATCTCTACTGAAGACCCACTAAGATAATTTGAAACAACCACCCCCACCTCCCACCCCTAACTCCCCCCCCCCCCGAAAAAAGGTCCTGTTTTAAACACACCTGAAGAGCCTGCATGGCTTTCTTTGTAACCATTCGTGGTCTCTTAAAATGTGCGCTATGGATAATGTTTCTCGGAGATTCTTCAATGTCTCCCGCAGCACTGGGAGTTCACTTCCTACCGTTGCATTCTAAGTAGCGTGTAATGGCTGCTCTTTCCTCCGCCTTAAGTTTCTCCCGGTGACTAAAGCCAGACCCTCTTTCTCTTGCCGCCACTGGCACTGTATCTTCTTCACGGCGAGTTCTGTACAACTCAGGGCTGTCTCCGAGGAGGGACTCGGTCCTGACTCCTCAAAGAAGGCCAATGGCATGGGAAGCGCCCCCCCCCCCCCCGCCCCAGCTCTGGGGTCCTCAAGCATCTGGGGGATGTTACACATGAAACCGCCTTCCTGGTCAGGGTCCCTTGTTTCTTTTATTCTTACAGGGCGGCAAACACAGCTTGTTACCTCATTGGCACATTCATCCCTTCTGCATGTGGTACCAACCAACAGACTTCCCCCTCAAGTACCCACCGCCTCACTTTCCTCGTATATTATTTTGTTTTCTCACCTCTTTTTCCGAGAGATAATCCGCCCCCACGCCTTCTCGGATCCTGATGACAAGTTTCACAGGCGGCGCAACTGAACCCCCTATGCACACTGCTGCATGTTAACACAAGCTGGATAAATTCTACCTAAAATACCCGTACTGACTGACCCGACCCAACAAACGAATGACCTAGAACTGGGTACATCCTTTCACTCACTGTGTCTTTTGACCTTAGTGTCTTAATGATGCAGGCCTTGCCTTCTGAGTCTCCTTTCCTTAAAATGAAAGGACTCAGAACAAAGACCTGAATTGGTCCCTCATCCTCTGCTGAGTGCCAAGTCACCTGTTCTGTTTCTGTCGCCACCCCAGCTTCAGTTCTGTAGGGTAGCTCTCTATCATCACCCTGTTCTACACAAAACAACAGAGGAG
The DNA here is from genome assembly GCF_903995425.1 of Onychomys torridus. Taxonomy (NCBI): domain Eukaryota; kingdom Metazoa; phylum Chordata; class Mammalia; order Rodentia; family Cricetidae; genus Onychomys; species Onychomys torridus. The sequence continues at coordinate 13,999,340 of NC_050448.1, forward strand.
TTTAGAATTTTTAAAGTGTGTCCCCAGGTGTCTTAATTATTTTCCTATTGCTGTGATGAAACACCACACCCAAGGCGGGAAGCGTTTATTTTGGAACTATTGTTCCAGAGGGACAAGGGTCCATCACAATCACCAAGGGAAAGTGTGGCAGCAGCCCAAAGCTCACTTCTCCAACCACAAACAGAAGCAGAGAGGGCACTGGGAACTGAGCATGGCTTTTGAAACCTCAAAGCCCACCCTCAGTGACACACTTCCTCCAGAAATGCCACACCTCCTAATTCTCCCCAAACAGAGTCACCAACTGCAGACCAAATATTCAGATGCCTGAGAATATGGGAGACATCTCACTGAAACCCCCGAACCAAAAAACACATAGCCAGGCTTGGGGGAAGTGATTTGGTCATCCATACTGGAACTACTCTGCCACTGAGGTAAGAAAATAGGCATTAGAGTCTTTAAGAGGTGACTGTCAGGGCTGGAGAGATGGCTCAGAGGTTGAGAGCACGGACTGCTCTTCCAGAGGACCTGAGTTTGACTCCCAGCAACATTTCTAACATCAGTTCCAGGGGATCTAATGCCCTCTTCTGGCCACTGAAGGCACTACACACACGTGGTACACAGAAATACATGTAGGCCAAACACCCACACACATAAAATTAAATAAGTCAATCTCAAAACTAAAAAAACATGCAAAAGTTGACTATCTTTGCTCCCAGATTTATTTTTTCACTTATGAACACCTACATCATATTTGCTGTGTATCAGATACTGCTCTAAGTTCCTCTAAAACAGTCCAAAACAAAACCGGTGGTACAGCTCTGAGGTAGGTACAACATTTCTGCTTATTAGAAAGGCAAGTTAAGGCACTTGGGATCAAGTAGCTCCCACATTTCACAGTGTATAAGGTATGAAGCTCATCTGTGGTTGCTGAAACTAGTCCTTACTGTCCAGTAGCCTGCATTTTAGGGATTAATTCTTGGGAACATTTATGGACATGCACAAGAAGTTTGTATCTCTGTTCATGAAGTCAAAATTGGAAAAATATGCCCAATAGGGTGGTAGGCTAGAAAATCCACAAGGTTCTCCATAAATGAGCAATACCTCCTTGTGGAGGAGTTATCAGTATATATATGGATAGAAACAAACTAGAAGAACCTAGGGACGAAAAGGAAACATTGATCTCTGGCGAGAAGATAGTGATTCTTTTAGATATATTTGAAATTTTGCCTTTTTTTAGATTTTTAAAAAAATTTTATGTGTATGAATGTTTGCCTGCATGAATGTTGGTGCACCATTTACATGCCTGGTCCCATGGAGGCCAGAAGAGGATGACAGACTCCCTACTAGAGTTATAGATTGTGAGCCACCATGTGAGTGCTAAGAACTCACTCCAGGTCCTCTGCAAGAGCAGCCAGTGCCCTGAACTGCTAAGCCATCTCTCTAGCCCTAGTTTTCCATGTTAAATAACGAAAGCATATTTCTGAACAGCAGTTCTTGGTTAAGAAGCAGTTGGCTGTGGATGCAGTGCTTGCCTAGCCTGAGTGAGGCCCTGGGTCCTACCCCCAACACTATGTGAAGGTTTACTTGAGTACTTGGGTCTGTCTGGATCTTCCTTCTTTCTAACAGATGGTGCTCATGTTACACAAGTCTGTAAGGGCAGATCATGATCTGCTCCAATGTTAAGAAATATAGCCTTCCTGGCTCATCTTTTGCTGACACATAGAGTACATAGTAGGCTACTTGATTTGCTCCAGTATAGATGACGTGTGATCTGGGCTTTATTCCTCAATAGTCTACAGCTGTTTCCAAAAGTCACTCCATCAAATTTGTGCGTGATAATATACAATTAGTGCATGCACACACATCTGCAAACACTCCTTTTTAATGAGTGACATGAAGAGAATGGTACTCACCTCCTTCAAAGTCTACTTCTTTGAGCTCCAAAGAATGCCTGCCTTAGGAAAGTGCTGCCTCTCACCAATAGAGTGGTTACATCCAAATCGGAGCCAGCATTTCCCCTGGTTCTGCTGGCATGAGGCAGACAGAACTGGCTTGCTATAGGTCTCCAGGATCCCCTCTCCACACTCTGCACATTAGTTTAGCAGCACTGCCCTTCACTGTAATCCTCCCACAGCCACGCCATATTGGTTAAGCCTCAGTGCTCCAACAAGTAAGCCACTGCCAACACAGTGTGTGTGTGTGTGTGTGTGTGTGTGTGTGTGTGTGTGTGTGTGTGTTGGGGAGGGGGGCCAAGAGCATTCAGGGAGCATCAGATGACTATGAGACCACCTCCAAGGCCCTGACTCCCTTCAAGGGCACGTTAGGAACTGCCCAAGTGAAATACAGCTGCACTATTCTGTCTTATCTGGTGTCAAATGGGGTGCAGCCTACTTCATGGTGAGGCTCTTGGCTTGTTACCAAAGATTCCCCCTTCAGTGGGCCCACATATGTGTTAGGTGATGTCTCCTTGCCTCCGTTAAGTGTTTCAGCTCTAACCTACTCCAGATGGCAAACACTCTGCCTGATGGATTTTATGAAGAGTGGATCAATTTCGAAGCCAGTTTAGAAACCCAAGTATCAAAGGATTCCCCACATCTATAGGACTGGTCTTGTCTTCTCTCCAGGGAATCTGTAAGTCTTGGTTGTCTCATATTCCAAGCAGGAAGGTGGTAACCACACAAAGAGGCTACATGAAATTAGCCTAAAGGCAGATTTTCTCCACAAGCTTCATGGGTGAATCTAATGCCTAAACTGTCATTTGAGATGACATTCCTAGAGTTCCATCAAAGGACAAACTCAAGGGAAAGATATCTTAGCTTATGAGTCACTCTGAAAAGGTGAGGCACACACTAAAATCTGAAGTTCTTGTCAGCCATCAAATGTACAGCACTGTCCTTCTTTGGTAGGACACCCACAGCAGGTGCCTTGCTTCTATTAAAGTCAGTCATAAGTAAATGACATCATAATTGGTTGTACAGACCAGTACACAGACCACACAGGGTTCTATACATCCAGTTTCTGATTGTGTGACCCTGAAAAATTGCCTGAAGTATCCAAACATCATTGTCTTTATGTGTAGAATGTATTCTCAACTTCATACAACTTTTTTTTTTTTTCGAGACAGGGTTTCTCTGTGTAGCTTTGCACCTTTTTCCTGGAACTCACTTGGTAGCCCAGGCTGGCCTCGAACTCACAGAGTTCTGCCTGCCTCTGCCTCCCGAGTGCTGGGATTAAAAGCATGTGCCACCACCGCCCGGCACAACCTTTTTTAAGAATTAAAAGTAAGCAAGTCTAGCCAGGCAATTGGCTCAGTCAAGAAAGTATTTGCTTTGCAAGCACGAAAACTTGAGTTTAATTCCCAGAACCCATGTAAAATGCCAAGCATGGTGGCACACACTTATTCTCAATACTAGTGAATGAGGACAATTGGAACCCTAGGGCTCTCTGGACAGGTGTCCTAGCCTCACCAACAAACCCAAGTCCTAGTGATAGACTCTGTCAAATGAAATAAGGTCCTGAAAAACAATAGCAGAGGCTAGCCTTTAGCTTCTGCAATAACATGGACACACACTGGAACAAACACGCACATGCATCAGCACACACAGGCAAGCACGCACGCATGCACTTGTGCTACACATGCACACCAAATAAAGTAAAAAGCGAATAATAACCTTAGCCCAATGCTAGGCTCAGGTCTACTTCTTTTCCCCCACCTCTGGGCCTTCTTTGTAGACAAATGGACTTTGCACATCACTAGAACAGAAGCCTCAAAGTAGACTGCAACTGCTACAATAAAAGAGATTCATAAAGGCGTTGCTCACTCGCTTTTTGGCCCATAATGCTAAAATTGTCCCTCAATTTAAGGAAATTAATGAATGCCACCTGAGGGTCTTAGAAGGATTTATGGGTAATATTTCATGAAACTCTATACAGGTCTGGTATTAAAGGATTCAAATGGTCTCATCTTCCATTTATAGGCACTTGAATTTTTGAGGTTGTGTGCTTGCAAACACATGCGCGCGCGCGCACACACACACACACACACACACACACACACACACACACACACGCACACACACACACTAACAACAACATCCAATCTGTGACCACGATGTAATTAAGACCCATGATTTCTAATTCCCAGGAAAGCCTCTAACCCCTGAAAATACTTCAATTCAATAGCACTTTGGTCTCTGGAATTAGATCTTGTTATCAATGACTTCCACATGGAAAGATCATTCCAAAATGTGTAATTAACCAAGAAAATGCAAATAAACCAATTTGTACCTGCTATTTAGAGGTAAGATAGACATGTCTTGAGTTCATTATTTTAAAATGCAAGCCTTTTCCACTTCAAATATAGCTAATGTTCTCCAGGGTTGTTTTTTTTTTTTTTTTCAGAAAATACATTTTCAGTGAAGTATTTTAGATTATCGTTTATGAATCAATTATCAGTGCAAAGTCTAGGATGGAGAGAGACATACAGGAACACAATGCTAGGAAATATCTTTTTTTTAGTGACCTTTGGCAAATCGATTCAATAACCATTTTTCAAACTCTTACGCTTACGAGGCCCTGTGCAAAGAGGGTCGGAAGTCAAGTTCCACATCCAGCACAGCTAGATGCATGGTCACATTTGGCTGCTATTACTGAATCCAAGAACCTTGTGAATGGGTAAACACTTGTGTGTACCTTCTAAAATGCAGACAGCAACCACATAATCAAATGTCTTCCAGGGCACAGTCCAAAAGGGCATCTTACAGGAAGAAATATTCAAGCTGGAAGCTGCTTTGAAGGGACAGGCTCAACTCTGAGTAATTGAATGGAAGTAAAACAAAATCAGATGTCTGCTGCAATATCAGAAGAGGGTCTGGGACACCCAGGCCCTCTAGTTCTCTACCTCGTCTTCTCCTCTTGCTCTGATCAAACATAGCCTTACTGTCTACAGTAATCTCTACGGGATTCCCATGTATGTTGGAGAACATCGCCATAAACAGCTTTCAGCTGACATCCTTTCCAATTTAGTAACACAAAAGGAGAAAGAGCCTCTTGTCTACTCCAGCAAGGAGGAGCTCCAGTTGGCTCATCCCAGGTTCTTTCTCATCCTTAGACAACTCACTGCGACCCTGTGCATGAAGACATGTGAGGCTTGGGCCATGTGGCTAGAGTTGGGGCACTACTGTGATGAGCAATACAGTCCCAATGTTCTCAAAGGAAGAAGGGCTCCAAGTAGAAGAAAACATAAGTTCCATCACAGCCTGTGAAGATGAGTCAGCCACCTCCACAAGAACATGGCAAAGATGGCTGTTTCAAGCAAGGGAAAGAATCCCAGCAAAAATCAAGAAACAGGGTGGGGGTAGTAGGACACAGTTGCTATGAAGGGGGAAATGGGGAAATGGGTGGGGGAGACATAGGAAGGGGAGGGGGGCAACAAAGAGGAAGATGGAAGGAGGAAGGATAAATAAAACTCACGGTGTTTAAAAAAGACAAAGAGCTACATTATTTTATGCTTACTTAAAATTACACATATTTGTTTATTCACACACACATACAAAGTTTAACTGAATTTACACCATTTGGGGTGATGTATGTTCCCTTAAACCACAGATTATCTAGTAAACCCTGCCATGCCAGTCATGGGAAACTTCTGAGTCAGAAAACCCCAAACAATAAAAGTTATTGCTGTTTCTTTTGATGCCTTCCAGAAAAGAAGGGAAGACCCTATTACTGAAGACACCACTTCAGACACAGGACTTGGAAGAATCAGGCTGGATCTGACCTGGAAGCCTCCTTCTGAATGATTAGGGCTTACGGTACAGGAAGGAGCTGTGTAAGCTGTCCACCCAGCTGTAATGCCTACAAACCACAGCAATGACCATTGCAGAAAGATATTCAGAAAGATGGTTTAGTGACACATACCCTAGGGTAACCAACGCCACCCAACTGGACTTAAGGTCCAATCAATAGAAGGGAATCTATGCCCTCTAAATTACGCCAACTGCCAGTGGCTGGTGAGGCCTTGTAACCTGGAAAAAAACCTACTACTACCCTCACTAACAAGTATGACTCCTACCTGTATTCTAAACACTTACGCTATGTCCACAGGTAATACAGTGCTCACCCCTCAACAAAAAAGTTTCTTTTTGCAGCAGACAGAAACTATTACAGAAAGCCACATCTGGTCAAAATGCAGAGATCCAGTGATCATGAGGTACCCAGCCCTAGTGGATACATATACAACGTAGTTCCTACACATGAGGTCAGAGAAGATCTTGGAAGAGGCAGGAAGATGGTAAGAGCCAGGGGAATCATCCTCATGCAAGAATGTAGACTGGGAATTTTCAGTGAAATGAGGTGCTGTGACACGGAAGAGCAAATGAAGTCTGAAGTCTGGAGGTAGAGACCTGCAGACGTAACTTCAGCCCGGGACTGACGCTGCTGGGAAACCCCAAGTCCCATGCATCAATTCATGTTTCTTTTGTTTACATTCATGTGAACTGTATATTTTCACTCAACTGAAAAGATCCCGGCCAATAGAAGAGACACCTGTCATTCACTGAGCACTTGATACATGTGTCCTTTGTGCATAAAACCATGTTTTTAAATCTATGTAGCAGCCTAGGGAAGGAAGTAAAGAAGACTGCATATTTTATAAAGGGAGAAGACAGGAATAATGGGAAAGTTAAGTATTAAGATTTGGAGATGATACTCTACAGGTTTTGCTCAACTCCAAACCTATGTCTTGCCACTGCCTCCTCTTTGCGCCTTGCTGCCCCCCATACAGTTACAAAGCATACTCTAGTTGAAAACAGCAAAACAATTTGAACTAAGGCAAGAGTAATGAGGCAAGAAAGGCAATTCAAGGAATATTTAAGAAGGAGAAGTAATGGTTCCAGACACATTATTTTACCCCGAGTTGTCTAAAATGTTGAGACAACCATAAGAAATCTAAGAAGATTCTGCAGTCAGATTAGCTTAAGTAAATAAATGCTGGCAGGGAAGGAACAAATCATGTTTCTTCTTAAGTGCCCATTGAAGCTCGAAGTGGAGCTTCGTCTCCAGTGGGCTGTCAAGAATGCCACCAGCCTTTGGGTCTATAGAAGGTCACAGCAAACACACAGGCTTGAGAGCTACGTATGTTATCAATGTTTACAGCCTCTTAGTGGAGAAGATTGTTTACAGGCAGCAGATACCACAAGAAGTAAGACAGTACAAGATGATCATCTCTGACCTCAAATGAGTAATCCTGGGCCTGAAGAGGTGGCTCCGGTGGTTAAGAGGGCTGGCTGTTCAGAGAACTTTCTGTTCGGCCCCCAGCACCCACATGGTAGCACACCATCACTTTAACTGCAGTTCCAGGGGATCCAACACTCTCTTCTGGCCTCTGTGGGCATCTGCATACGCATGGTGCACATACTTATATTCAAGACATACATGCATGTAAACGTAAAACAAATAAACCAATATTAAAAAGGAAGAACGGGCCTTTCTTCCTTTCTTCCTGTGAATCCCTCATCTTGGAGTACTGGTCCTTCTTGTCTACCTTATGCCTACACATCCATTGAAATGACACCACTCAAGCACAGGGTCCCTGTGCCCTTCACTCTTTTCGTTTTTATTCACTTTCTGTCTTGTTTAAATATTGATCGCTTTAAAGTAATACACAAAGCACAGTACTCTGTTTTCATCCTCGGGTGGAATGGGGCACTTTGGTCTCTGCTGCCTGGCCTCTGGCTCTTTACTCATCATCCTTCTTAAAAACATTTTTATTCCATAGCACTGGAACCCAGAGTGCAAATGTCACACTTCATACAGACCTAGGCCAAATTTCCTCACTATAATCCACTAATCTCAGGCCTGGGCAGATTATCTATGAGCTATGGGGTTTGTTTTTTTTGTTTTGTTTTCTGTGTAATAAAACTGGGGCCGGGCAAATATCTCCCTCACCAAGCATTTTAAGAATAAACAAAATGATCACAAAACTTTGGAATGCCAGCCTAAGACAGTCACTAAAGGCCTGGAAGCCTGTTTCAGCCAGACCTGACTGGAAGCTTGCATATTCATCTTTGTGTCTCTGGCCTCCAGCAAAGAACGCAGGGTCTGGCAGTCACTTAGGAAATGTATGAAGGAGTCATAGGAAGACAGACACATGATTACTGTCTCATTTTTCTCCATGGAACACATCTCAAGATGATAGACTCTTTGTTGGTCTCCTTCAAACTCACGCTGCTGGGCTGGGGCTGTAAGTCCAGGACACATGAAAGCATCAAGCACCCATATATCACCCCCAATTCTTATACTGCCTCAAATATCTGGTACACACACACACACACACACACACACACACACACACACACACACTCCTGAATTAAGGTCATTTTCAGAATGAAAATACTTTTTAGGAAGATGTAGAATATTAAAATATCAATATAAGCCATAGGGTCAATTTAGTATTTCTTTATTAAGAGACTTAAAGGAATGAATAACTTTTCATTGCATGAGTCTACTAATGATTTAGCCTAAGGAAGAAAACCAGAGTCTAATAGTCTAATAGGGCATAAAAGCAGATACAGTTCTGCATATTTATTATGATGAAAAAGCAGATGAAAAGACTGTAGTTCAGTAGGCAATTGTCCCCACAAACTGCTTTCTGTAATATGAGGGGCTTTTCTAGTCACCCCAGAAAGGGACCCATGCAGAACACAGTAACGATTCCACCAAAGTCCAACTCGGTGAACCAATGGGTGTATAATTGGGGTCACTAACAAGAGACAGGTAAGGAGTTACTTTTAGGGACTAGAATGACCCCCAAAGCAGCCTCATTCCCCAAAGTTCACCCCAACACAGATGGCTCAGAAAGCTGGAGCTCTCTGCACACCTCCAGGCAGCTCCGCAGCCCAAGAAACTCCCTCTCCCAATTCTGTTGGGCAGTCCGTTCCTAGTTATTCACTCCTGGGAAACTGGTAGGAGCCTTTGAGAGTTTGGACCTTTTGTGTAGCTCCTGAGTCTGGGAGCATCCCTTTCTCTCTGAAGGTAATGTTAGACAAAACTGCTCTAAACATCCTCCAAGGTCCACACTCTATGTGGCTCACTTGTCCCAGAAAAATAAATAATTTCAAAAAGAAAACTACTCTCAAACAAAAGGATTGGTAAACAAAATACTTGCAATCTAATGCTCTCTGGAACGTCAGTCCATTTACACATGCAAATTATAGGTAATGCTGTAAAATAAATGAGTACATAAAAAGACTGGAAGAGAACACAAAAATTCCATCTACCCAACCCATTCATGTCCTTAATTCAAGAAATAAGAATTTGGACAGTTAAAAATGGCTGTATATTAAAGTAGGAAGATTATCTAGTTCCATACAAGATGAGAGATTTTTTTTCTTCTTTAGCAAAGTATGCAGTTTGTTAAATTACAATGTTTTATTTGTAATTAAAATTTTAGTGAGATATACATACTTCAATAAGAGATCTGAAGACTTTTCCCTTGAGACTTTTTAAAATCTTGTATTCACCTGAATCCCTGTAATTAACACATTTTGGGGCCCACCTTTCCTTCTTATTATAGGGTAGCAGGAGAAAGACCCTAAGCCACAAACAGGAAATAGGTAAGTAACTTCCCAATTCCTCAGCTCTGCACATCGCTTGGAGTTTGTCTGTCCTTGGTCCACATTGTCAAGCACCACTGAGAACCAAGCATGGTTCCCGCCCTGGGATTCTTGAATCTGCACATTTCTGACCTACCCCCTGGGTGACCTCCAAGCCTGAACCTGGCCTGTGTGCCTTCAGCCCTCGGGTTCACATCATCGGAAAGGGCTGATCAGGCCAGCAGGCATCTTTCCACCTGTTCACTGCTTCAGCCTCAAACCCCTCCCCATGGTTGGTTCACAGGACGCTGAGCAAGCTGCTCCAGAAACTCCTAGGACACTGTGCTCTCACTTACACCAGGAGTGCTTTCCCCTGGGACTCCCGACCCTCTGGTTCTAGGAGTGTCTCCAGAACTCATCACGACTCCTGGTACAATCTGATATCAGAAGGTACGCTCCAAGGATGCTACAGGACTATGTAACACAACATAGTACAGTCTAATCTGTTTTCCTCAATATGTTTACCTACTCAGTGGTTTTGGTTGGTTGGTTTGAATGTTGTATCTTACAGATTTCTATAAATCGCATGTTTAGCTTGGTGCCTCATATGAAGCCTGGGCTCTACCTTATGACAGAATGATGAGGTGGTACATAAACAAGAATAGTTCAAGTATTAATACATAGGGGTTTGGGGATGGAGCTTAGTGGTAGGGCACAGCCTAGCTCAAGGGAGTTCCATCTCCAGTGCAATAATGGGGGAGGGGAGAGGCTGGTTTACCCAGCAGTCCATGGGCTAGTACAAGAGGAGATTGGCCACCCTTGCCCCAACAGCACTGATGGAAGGAAGACAGGCACCATCTCACTGTCAGTGTGGCAGAGGGGCACATCTATTGTATCAAGTGCTGTCTAACCTGGAGATCAAGGCGTAATCCAGTCGTGAAATACACCAACATTAAGAGTTTCTAGGAGCCTTTGGAAAGCACCACTCACTGTGAGTAAGTGCATTGGCTGAGCAGAATTTGAAATCTCCTGGAATTTTTTCCCAGGGTTTTCCTTAAGGAAGTTAGTTGTCTTTCCTCAGGGTTGCCAGTCCCCACAAGGACGTTCTTCAGAACAAGGGCCTGCTGGTGTGCATCGTGGAAGGAAGGCGCCTGGGACCAAATACTCCAAGAGAATTTGGAGGAATGCCTGGGAGGGAGGGAGCATCAACCCAGCTGTGAGAAAACATCATTAGTTCAACATTTGTGAAAACTAAACAGCCAAACCCATCCGTGCCTGGGGCTGATGTGAGACATGTTTGGAAGTTCAGATCTTCCTCTGGCTGCTCCATTTCCACAGCCCCACTTTCCTGATTCTTAGAACGAGAAAGCTGGGCTAATGTCAGACACTTAACTTTGTATTTTCATCATGACAAATTCTATGCTAATCATTTTTGTATCAGAGATACTTAAGCTATGTCAAAGATTACCTAAACGTGAATGGGGGAAAAACACATTTTAATTTCATATCATCTAGATGGACATTTAGACACCTGGACCCTATTTGATCCTCACCCATGAAAATAAATCTAGTTAATTGGCCCTCTACTCAATGGTCTTCTTCAATACCTAGTGCCATATCTTCTTTTCCTCCCTCATAAGTAACTGGGATTAAAAAAAAAAAAACCAAAAAACAAAACAAAACTAATGGATATACAAGTACGGAGCTACCGGAGAATTAGGACCTCTGCGTCTGGCTAACAAAAAGCTGCTTCCGCGTCTGCCGCATGCTGTAGACACATCTGGCTTACTTGAGCTCACAATGGAGCCTTATGAATCGTGCTAAAAAGCACTGTTTGTACAAATGCAAATACTGCCCCATCTGCTCAGGCTTTTTTCCTTCGGTAGCTTTTGTTCCAGTGTGGTAAAAGCCTGTTTCTTTCCCCTGAAGTGCTCCCGCTGATGGGGGTGAAGTGTAGGACAACGGACTAACATCCATTATCAAACAAATACAGGGGCTTTTCAGCAACTCCTCACAGGCAATGTTGCCTTTTTCTCTGGCATTGAGTTGAAAGCGGTTTGTGCTCATGCAAATAAGACAAACAGGTGGGCAAAAAAAAAAAAAAAAAAAAAAAACCACGTATGTGCTCCACACGCTGCAGTTGGCTTTGTATCCCATACACTGCAGTCGGCCTGTAAATCTACTGTCCTCTCATGTTGGAGATGCAGTCAGGCTGCTCGGTGGCCTTTTTAGACTTCCTTATTATGGTCTAAGTCCTGATAAGTTCAACAGAAAGATTTACTTCTGCCTCGCACTTTCTTAAATATTTGACTTGTATATGGGAGCACCACTTTAATCCAGGCCACGTTGAAGGAAAGTTAACCCTCGGACTTCTGAAAACAATGACCGTCAAGGAATTCTGCTTCAGGACTTGCTAGTGGGGACCGGAAAGGGACAGTGTCCCTCCAAGCTCTGTCTTCAGATGCTCACAGGTTCCCCTCACCTAAGCAGACAGCACTAGTTGCTAGGTGATCTCTTCAGTTTCAGGAAAAGTAGAGAAATGATATACGTGCTCCACAAGACGCTGGTAGCAGAGTATCAGAGGACAAGAACCTCAGAGAATGTCTTCAGTCTATTCGGAGCAGAATACTAGCTGGGCCCCCCCGAGCCTGACTTTCACTCCCTGTTTTTAGATACAAAATTTCTAACTTGGCAAAATGGAGAGAAATACGAGCTTGACCCTTTCTTCCTAAAATCTGGCAGATGAAGATTACGAGTGCAAACGACCGTGAACAGCTCTCTCTTACACAAAAGTGGAAAGGTGTCGTAGAGCGTTTTTTACAGTTTTATTTATGGCTGCTAAGTCAATCCTTTGTTGGATTTTAAATAATCTGAAAGAACAGGACTGTTAGAGGTTGCTTCTTCTGCCTCTCTGAGGCTGTACTTTTCTCCCTTTTTAGGTGATGTGTCAGGAGAAATGGACAGAAATGCTCTTGAGTCCAGGGGTGAAGTCGTTACAGATATCAAGGGCTTCACATGGCTGACGTAGCTGATAATTCCGGGGAGAAAAGAGCGCCCTAGAATGGACAGTTCCTTTCCTGCACACCCAGGAATGGAATGTCAGCTAATGGTTGTTTCTTTGTAGCTTATTTTCCTGGACCGGTCTGAACTTGGCTTACCCAGGCCAAGTACTAGGGTGAACTCTGCACACCACAGTTGTGAGTGCTCTACAGATACTAGAGAGCTAATAGTTCAGAGACTAAAAATGTAATCTAAAATGAATTAATTATTTAGGACCAAAATCCACCAAAGTGCAGCCATCATCTTGGCACAGTGTCGATAATTATATTTACAATCCTGCAATCTATTTTAGAATGGCGGGCTGAGAAATGTAACGAGATAAAAATAATATCTGTCCTAATAAGGCTACTTTTTATCAAAGGTGATTTCCTTTTATGTTAAGGGCAACCTAACTTTTCACTCTTCCTGACTTCAAAGAGAAATGCATTATTCCAAATATGTTTTAAACTGTTAACATGAAATCCCTTATACATGAAACTATTAATATAAGGCTGGTCAGGAAAATGTCTAATTCTGTTCATAATAATGTCTGGCTTTAATTAGACCCTGAAGAGTAAAGGATTTAAATTCAAATCTGGCCAACATTAATTACTGAGTTCTTAATAGTGTAGCATGTCTTTTTCTAAGTGTCTAGGGCCTGCCCTGTGCTAAGTACAAAGAGAAATTAGCTTTGGAGACAAAGGCCGGGTTATCCTGGGGTGCTGGAGTACTGATAGGTACCATATCACAGAAGCCCACTCCCAAGATTCAGCGGCAAGGCAGAATTCTCCTCTGTCTGCACATGCTTGCTCCCCTTCCTTGCATGATGGGAAGCTGAGGCCCTGCACCCTCGCCAGCGCCACCCCTGCTCGAAGGGGGAGAAGTCTCCTGCTATGTCTCTTGAGGTCCCTCCTCAACCCTAGCCCAGCAGCTGCTGTGGTGGCCACTAGCAGAGCTACTTCCTGAGCATACCTCTTGGATAATAAGAAGGAAGCCCCGCCAGCTGCTCCCCACCATCAGCTGCTCCCCACTACCAGGTGCTCCCCACTACCAGGTCCCCCCCCACCAGCAGTGCTCCCCAGAAGTGTTTGGAGTTTCTCAGGGGGCTTCTTGCTTCAGTACTTCAATCCCCAAGTGCTGGGACTAAAGATGAGCACCACCACAGCCCAGCTGAAATGTTTTTGTTGTCTTAATTTTTGTGACAGGGGCCTCTATGTAGTCCTGGCTGTCCTCAAACTCAGAAATCCTCCTGCCTCTGCCTCCTGACTGCTGGGTTAATAACTTTTGTTACTAACCAACTAGTCAGCAATCCCATCCATCAGTAGGTTTGTTAAGTGATTTTATTAGCCTATTGTTAATTATTCCAAATGAGTCTCATAACATTTTATGCATAAAAGGTGTTTTGATCATCTCCACCCCCATTACCATTTCTTGCCCCATCTCTACCACTGATTTCCCTCCTCTGCCCAACTAGTCCCCTTTCTACTTTTCTGTCTTTTTAAGGGAATGTGCTACCCCATGGTTTCACTAGGGTTGCTCACACAAGGGTTTCATAACCATTCATGTTCATGTCATTCTTGTGAACTGTGCTGGAAGACAGCGTGCTGAACCCAGGGCTCTGAACACCGTCTCCTCGGTTCAGTCCTGCCCCTTGTCCCTGGGGCCAGCCATGGGCGGTCTTCTACTCTGAGAACTGATTCTAACTCCTGTTCTGAAAGCTTCATTAATTCAGGTCTGGAGAGAATGCCTCAGGATATTTAAAATACTGAACAGACAAAGCTGATTATTGTATTTTATTCTATGCCATTAATACACTTCTGTAACTTCTCAAGAGAGGTCCTAAAACAACTTCAAAATTGTAAACAAAATCTACTATAAAACATACTTCCAATGTCAAGTGAACACTATCAGCTCCAATTTTGGTAAAGATTCAAATAATTTCAAAATTATTGTGATATATAAGATAAACATTGGAATTGTAACAGCTGAGCTCCCGGGGTTGGTTTGAGGCTTCGGTCAGAGGCAGGATCCTGCTGGTGACATGAACAGAGGTAAAGAAAACTGTGTTTCCAGGCCTGTTAAGACCACAGTTCCCTTCGGCCCGAAACGAGTCTTGGTGACAGAGCAGATTCCTTCTCAGAACCTAGGATTGCCTGGCAGTGCCCAGGCCCAGTGGGTCCTGTGTCTGTCCAACTCCTCCCTCCGTGTCCCTTCACAAGCACAGAAACTTGTCTCAGGTCAGAAGCCAGTGCCAAAGCAGTTGCCAGCTGCCAGCGTTCCTCGACCTGTCTCCGGTTCAGTAACCCCCAGAAGAGTGAGCAGCCACAGCCCACAGCCTCTGGAAATAATTCTGAAAAGGAACAGGCATCAAAACAGAAAACTGAAGACTAAAAAAAAAAAAAAAAGGCAGTGGACTCTGGAGGATTTTGACATTGGCCGCCCACTAGGTAAAGGCAAGTTTGGAAATGTCTATTTGGCAAGGGAGAAGCAAAGCAAGTTCATCCTGGTCCTGAAGGTGCTGTTTAAAACCCAGCTGGGGAAAGCAGGGGTGGAGCACCAGTTTCAGAGAGAAGTGGAGATCCAGTCGCACCTGCGGCACCCCAACATCCTCAGGTTTATGGATATTTCCATGATGCCACCAGAGTTTATCTAATTCTAGAATACGCGCCCCTTGGAACAGTCTGTAGAGAGCTCCAGAAACTCTCCAAGTCTGACTAGCAGAGAACAGCTACTTACATCACCGAGTTGGCAAACGCTCTGTCGTACTGTCATTCAAAGAGAGTCATCCACAGAGACATTAAGCCGGAGAACCTGCTTCTTGAGCCAAATGGAGAGTTGAAGATCACAGACTTTGGGTAGCCTGTACACGCTCCATCTTCCAGGAGAACCATGCTATGTGGCACTCTGGACTACCTGCCCCCTAAGATGATTGAAAGCCAGAATTCACATTCCCCGACTTTGTGACTGAGGGAGCCAGGGACCTCATTTCAAGACTGTTAAAGCACAACTCAAGCCAGAGGTTCACGCTGGCAGAAGTCCTTGAGCACCCCTGGATCACAGCTAATTCCTCAAAACCTTCAACTGGCCAAAAAAACAAAGAGCTAACTATAACTAGCAAATCGTCTTAGGGAATCGGGGGCCATGGTCACTGTGCAACTGTGAGAAATGCCCCATCGAGACCTCCCGGACCATCACCACTGCCCTCAGTACCCTTTGCTGAGCAGGGAGTCCTTGGCCTTGCATCCAGGAAACCCCACCTGAGCACATGTGACATTGCCCAAGCCCCAAGAACCGTGCTGCTTTTCCTGGTTTAGTAATCTGGAGGGAAGGTTCCACTGCAGCTGTCCCAATGGCCTCTGCCCTCAAGGTGTCTTTGTGGGGGTCTCACCGTGGGAAAGTTAGCAGTCTGCCCACCTCCCCGGCGATCACCTGTGTCTGTAGCCTTCAAGTGCCTGAGTGTGTGTGTAAGTTATTGGGTCGCTGGGCCTGGGACACTGTTGGAATGAGTATGTAGTTTTAAATGTTAAAATAAAGATTTGTATAGACTTCTTTTTCTTAAGTGGATCCCCTTCAGAATACTCGTTTTCAGCCTTCTTAAGCTTGTATGGGATTTGGATCCTCATCCACCACAATGAAGTGCTCCACTGCCTTGGACTTGACTCAGGTGTTTATAGATTTTACGGCTCTTTCTTATGTTGGAGTTCTGTCATGTATGCAAACTTGTTAAATATATAAGTGTATGTGTAACCTAAAAAAAAGATAAAGATTTTAGTCATTTAATATTTTATTAATTTACTTCTTACTTTATTTCAGTCAAAAACTTAAGGATTCACTCTGGTTGCTAAGAGGCAAAAATCAGCAATTCAGTGTTAATTGGTTTTAGAAGAAGAAACTAGGAAATCTTGGGATAAGTCACCCCCATCACACGAGACTCCTGCCTTGTGTATCAGAATGCTCTCCTCCTTTTCCAACTCCTGTATTCTGAGAAAAATAATTGAAGAACTGGGGGTGGGGCGGCAGGAAATGTAACTATCCTGACAGAGTTTGGACTTAACGGTGAACCTGAGCCCTGAAGACTGAAGGAATCTCGTGAAATCAACACAAAGCACGTTGAACATCCACCTTCACGGCTGAGAAGCCGGGTCTCTGGCCCCCAACTACCCCCAGAGCCAGGATGAGAAGGCTAAGAAATTGACACGTTAACTGTAACACCCAGGCAATAAAACACACAGCCTGCTCTTCGGAGAGGTCTCATGTCAGCGAGCAAAACCAACCGAGGCCCAGTTTATTTCAGGGTCCGTGCTGATCCGAAGCAGCGAATTGTGCAGAGAGAGGAGGACTTCCGGGCGTTATCCACATGTAGACCTCAGTGCATTAAAAACAAATACAGGGGTTGGGGATTTAGCAAGGCCCTGGGTTCGATCCTCAGCTCAAAAAAGAAAA
The DNA here is from genome assembly GCF_903995425.1 of Onychomys torridus. Taxonomy (NCBI): domain Eukaryota; kingdom Metazoa; phylum Chordata; class Mammalia; order Rodentia; family Cricetidae; genus Onychomys; species Onychomys torridus. The sequence goes on from NC_050448.1 coordinate 14,016,415, forward strand.
ATAAAACAAAAACAAATACAGTGTAGACCAAAAAAGACCAGCTACAGAAAGTGTGCAAGTACGGGAAAGGGCCGGTGTGGGGCGGCTTGGGCAGGCCTTGTGGGTTGCTCATACTGCAAGGGCGCCCTCTACTGGAGGTTCCTGGGAACGTTTGCACACAGGAAGTTCAGATGAGACTCATTAAAATACGAAGTGTAATACACGTCAATGGTACTGCCACAGCTCATTACTTTGAATGCTAACTTAAATTTTTTTAACTCCATGGAAAAATACAAAGAAAGAATGAACTTCAAAGAAACTCAAAGTTAGTTCTGCTGCGTAGCATAACTTTTCTTGCGTAGGAATGGAGGTCCCCAGATGAACTTGGCCTCAATTCCAAGCCAGTTTTTCTACTCTGCGGACATAGGGGGAGGGACCTGGGTGAGTATTTGCTACTTGCTGGTAGGCTGTCGATTCTACCTGGGAACAAGCAGGATGGTCGTGGGTTTGACTGGCCTCCTGGGTTTCCTCAGCAAGATCACCTTTATCGTGTGCTGTGATGGCAATGGTCCATGAAAGAGATCCCTGCTCAGTCTGGAATCCAGGACCGGCATGTGTACCGTTTACCAGCTGGAATTTGACACTTTACCCTTGATGGCTATTTTGAGGGGGAAAATTAGATATGTTTAGGATTATCCAGCCAACAAATTCCAAGGTGGGTGCTCCCAACCCATGAGGATTTAAAAACATTTCACACATATTCTTATTTCTATCATTAAAATGAACAAATAATGTATTGGAGAAGATGGCTTAGTTGGTAAAATGCCTGCCATGCAATCATGAGGACCCGAATTTAGGTCCCAGTTACTCATATAATAAAAAAAGCTCACTGTGGCTGCTCATACTTGTAACCCCAGCTCTGGAAGGCCGGGGTGCAGGAACAGGAAACTCAACGGCCTAGCTAAATCCGTGAGTTCCAGTTCAGTGACTCTGTCTCAAAACATAAGGTGGGACATGATCTAGGAAAGGCACCCAAGGTCAACCTCTGGCCACCACATGCACACACACTAACAAGTACATACACCACACACAGTTGTCGACTGAATGTAAATAGATAGGAATAAAATGGGCTGGATACTTAGTGTACAATGACACTCAAAACTGGCGCCCCTGTCCCAGAGCCGCTGTCAGTATGGCTGAGGGAAACGTGATCTCAGCAATGCAGAGGAATGGCAGTAAGCCTGAGTCATCAACAGGCCATCAGTATCATAGTCCTTGGGTGCTAAATGCATGTGGACAGTGCTCTGGGAGCAGCATCTCATAGTGTCTCAGTGAGCCTGGGAGTGACAGTGAAATCAGCACAGGACGGCCGTGCGCCCAGGCACTTCAGAAAGTGTGGTAAAGAATGGAGTTGAGGATGAGCCGTAACTTTCTAAAGGCCACTGACTGGTGAGGTGACAGGGACCACACTCAGCGCTCAGGAGCTGTGGATCACTTCGTGAGACTACCTCAAAACACAAAAGAAAAAGGGGCAGAAGGAAGAGCAGGAAAGAACAAAAGAAAGGGAAAAACCTCAAGTGACTCCCACTTGGTGACATTTTCTGAGATAAATATTTTGGCACTTGTGGTTTTACCTCGTAGATACTTTTTATGAAATAAATAAATATCATGATGAATACTGGCCGGGAAACAGGGTTTTCTACAACAAATAGGTGAGAAAATAAGACTTTTCAGTTGTTAAAAATGATAATGGCACTTTCTCTCTCTAGTTCCTTTCTATTTTATGAACGTTTTAATGTATTTTATATGTCACATATATAATGTATGTTTATTATAATTATATACAAGTCAACAAATTTGACAAGGGCATTCCTCACACTGGACCTGAGCCATCTGGGCCTGTGAGTTGCTCTGCCCAGGTATCTGGTCTGGGTGATGTGTAACTAATACTGACAGTGAGCGATTGGACCTGACATGCATCAGCCAGAACACGTGCTGTCATGGTCACCAGCAGAGGCGGGCATGGCTCTGAATTACTGTAGGTGACTCAGTGCTTTGGTCCAGGCTGGGCTACTGCCGGTAGCCAGAGCACCACACTTCCTTAACCATGTTTAAAGGAAAGGATTTGTATACATGTATGGCAGTGTGCTTCTGTGTGTGTGCACATGTATGTGCCTGTGTGTGTCTCTGTGTGAGCCTGCACACTGATGTGTATATGTGTGCTGTCTGTGTTTATACATGTGCCTCTGAAAATGTATCTGTATGCATGCATGTATGTATGTTTGCATAGGCACACCTTGGTATATGTATGTGTGTGTGCTTATGTGTATGTGTATGTGAACATACCGTGGTGTGTCTGTGTACATGTATACCTCTTGATGTGTATCTGTATCTGTGTGTCTGTTTCTGTATGTATATGTGTGCCTGTGCATATCTCTATGTGTATATATGTCTCTGTGTGTGTATCTGTAACTTCAAGTTCCTGTCTATGTGTGCACCAGTGTATGTCTGTGTGTGTGCCTGTATGTGTGAGACCATGTCTATGACTATGTGTGTGCCTCTGTGTATGTATGTATGTATGTGTGTATGATTATGTATGTGCCTATGACTATGTGTGTGCCTCTGTGTGTGCATGTATGTATGCATGTATGTATATGTGATTGTGTATGTGTCTATGACTCTGTGTGTGCCTCTGTGTGTATGTGTGTACCTGTGTATGTGTCTATGACTCTGTGTATGCCTCTGTGTATGTATGTATGTATGTATGTATTTGTGATTATGTATGTGTCTATGACTATGTGTGTGCCTCTGTGTATGCATGTATGTGTGTATGATTATGTATGTGCCTATGTATGTGTCTATGACTCTGTGTGTGCCTCTGTGTGTATATGTGTACCTGTGTGTGTCTATGACTCTGTGTGTGCCTGTGTGTATGCATGCATGTATGTATGTATGTATGTATGTATGTATGTATGTATGTATATGTGTACCTGTGTATGTGTCTATGACTCTGTGTATGCCTATGTGTATGTATGTATGTATGTATGTATTTGTGATTATGTATGTGTCTATGACTATGTGTGTGCCTCTGTGTATGCATGTATGTGTATATGATTATGTATGTGCCTATGTATGTGTCTATGACTCTGTGTGTGCCTCTGTGTGTATATGTGTACCTGTGTGTGTCTATGACTCTGTGTGTGCCTGTGTGTATGTATGCATGCATGTATGTATGTATGTATGTATATATGTATGTATGTATGTATATGTGTACCTGTGTATGTGTCTATGACTCTGTGTGTGCCTGGGTCCAAGCAAAGGAGAAACAGGAAGAATTTCATTACTCATGGGATGTTTCTTTCTCAGAGGCTTGATAAAGACTTTACTCAGGTTGGCCCCAGATGGCTCAGAAAGCACTTACTTTCTGTCAGGGGAGAGTGTTGTAATCGACCACTAAGGAGTTGGGATGGAATAATACTGGCATGAGCCACAGTGTTCACCTGATAATATTCTCCCCAGTTTACAAATTGCTTCAAATTTCCTTTAATAGAGTGAGTTACTCAACACATGGCAAATGAGTCACTGAGATGAAGTGAAATGTTTCAGCAGGGCTGCATTGATCGTGCCTGTCACAGTAATGACGCGGTAAGGAAAGTCGCCAACACGTACAGCATGGTCCATGCTGCCTGCAGGTGCGGCAGACGCAGCCAAATTATCACTAAGTCGGTTAGGGAGTGTCTTAAGTTAAGGGAAAGGTAGTCAGCCTCCTGCCAATCCCAAACTCAAAAACAGACGTTGGAGGGTTTGTGTACATTTTTTAATGGAAAACTACGAAAAGTTAGAATGAACTCCTAAGTAGTAAAGCTTCTGCTCTTTTCTGATGAAATATCTGAAGATAACATTGCAGAAGCTTTGAAATGTACAGCATTAAACACAATGGAAGGGCACTAGTCCTCACTGTAAGAACTAAAACTGGGCTGGAGAGATGGCTCTAACCAGTGCTCTTCCAGAGGTCCTGAGTTCAATTCCCAGGAACCACACAGTGGCTCACAACCATCTGTAATGAGACCTGGCGCCCTCTTCTGGCCTACAGGTGTACATGTAGCCAGAACACTATACATAATAAATAAATTTTAAAAAAGAGAGAACTAATCTACAGGCTATAGCTTGAGTGGGAAGCTTCCGCCCAGGCACAGTGTGATGGAACGCTGGCTCCCTAGCTGCGCACTGTTTTGGGAGGTTAAGCAACGTCTAAGAGGTAGAGCCTCACTGAAGGAAGTTCTGCCCTCCTGTCGACCCTGTGCTTCCTGACTACAGAAACAATGTGACCATTACTCCTGCTCCCACGCTGGACAGAGCCTCTTCAACTGTAAGCGCAAATAAACTCTTGCAGTAAAGTGTTTTGTCACAGTAACATGACACTGGGTAAGTTTGAAAAGCATCATAACATTAACAGACCAATAACAAGAACAAAGCAGTTGAGGTTAATATTTAACACGACAATTGTTCTCATCAGTCAGGAAGGAAGGAAGGAACAGGAAAGACGGCTCACTGAAGAGCACAGTGCCAAAAGACAGTGCAAATGCTTAAATTCAAGCAAAACCATGGTTCTAATAAAAACAGACACATCTTTCCATCTTAAAAGATAGTCAAAGCAAATAAAATGCCTTGTTTCTTATTTTTATAATATTCAGTTCTGATGACCATTCATGGAAAATTGGTATTCCATAAGCTTTTGGTAGAAATTAAAATCTTCCATTATTAAATTGGAAATAAAGCTTCAAAAAACTCATGAGCACAGATTTAATAATGACATTTCACTTTGCTTCCAGGAGTATAAAGTTATATAACTCTTTCAAAGTTGGGTTTCAAGTCCCAACACCTCAACAATGTTTATATTCAGGCTGGGGTTGTAACTGGGTGGCAATGCATTCACCTTCCATGTGCAAGGTTCTGGACACTGTCCCCAGCACTGAAAGATGTTTACACATCTTTTTAACAGTTGTCTAACCTAGGGAGGCAACAAGATGGTTTTAAGAAACAACTCCTTCCCTGTAACCCTGAGGAATCAGTCACACTTACTCCGGCAGAGCACAAAACAGTGAAAGATGAAAATCAAGGAGAGCAAAACCAAAATTGTACAGACCCACTTACAACTAAAACAGGGTCACCTCGTGTGAACCTATGACACTAAACACTATATTATTCATGAATTTATAACTGTGGCATCAAAGATGTCTCCTCAAATGGAAGAAAGTGAAAACTCTCCAGGACAGACAGGACAAAAGATCAGCACCCCTTCTTCATCACTCTGTACTTCCTCAAGGGCCCTGCACTCCATCTTCCCACGTACATCACAAATGCTCACTTATGTTACTGGTCTGGATCACTTACCTGTCAGGATACTTTCTTACTTTCTCTTCCTGGCTGTGGGCAACACTTACAGCAGTCCAACTTTTACTTTTCCAGAGTTAGGTTAAGACTGTTTGAGTACCTACCGTCTTTCTCATAGAGTACAAATTTGCCTTTAAAAATCATCTATTTACACTGAAATGTACAGAATGGCATGAAAGCTCTCAATCTTTTTCTGGATAAACCTGAGTGGGAGTTGCTTTTCACCATAGTATTTGGACAGCTCTTTCCTCACTGTGACATCATTGAAAGGGTAGAGAACCATCATCGAGGGTGTTTGTCTGGCCCTTGGAGGCATGCCTGGAACATTCTAGCAAATGTATGAGCCTAAGTAGGAAGCAACAATTCACAGGAACTCATCTACAGTGACTGGGAACCATAGACTTCAAACCTCCTGGAAAGAAGAACTTTTTACCTCTGGTTGACCAATGAAGATCCTTAACCCCAGCAGTTGGGAGGTTCTTAACTCTTTCTGACAAGCAACCCTCATTTTCTGTCTTAGCGGAGAGTTAGATACACCACCCTATATGCCAATAAAACTTAAGTTGTTCTGATCTGATAGCTGTAAGATGTACTCTATGTATCTTAATTTGTAGGTTTTTAATGCTCAAACCCAAGGCTGTTCAGATATAACAGGGGTACTGGAAATGAGGTACAAAATGCTGGAATTCAAATTAACCAATAAATATATTTTAATATATATCAGCAGGACTCTAGAGGATTCCATTAATGTTGAAAAATAGAAAGGATTTAGGTTAATTTGGTGAGAAGGTAGGTCAGAACGTTTACAACAGTGGTATAGAATTGTATAGAGATGCAAAATTTTTCAAGAGAGCAGAATTTTTTCAAAAACGCTGACTCTAGCTGTCACAGCCCTGCCTTGGCTAAATCCAGTGGAGAGATAGGAGGGCTTTCTAATTTGCTTTCCCTCTATTTTAATAATAGCTGTGCATAAGTAATTTATGAAAGGCCAACCAGGCAGTGGGCAACAGAAAATTAAACTCATTTTATCTGAAAGCAGGTGGATTTCTATATATCATTAGCATGCATAGAATTCTCACAATGTTATTTCTCATACTGATGGAATGTAACCAAATAATATATGAGTTTTTTGCTTATGCACGAGTGAAATTTTTAGATAAAAGTGCCAGCCCCAATGGCAATTTTCTGCAAAACGAAAACTAATTCTGCGAAGCTTCTTATTACTGGAAAGATTCATTTGGCTTGCATTAGAGACTGACATAAGTGACTTTAGGATTTTACTAACAGATTAGATGAGATGTGCCACACACTGTAATGTCATTAGAGAATGTAACAGCCCAGGATGCTGAGGGCACTCAGTGAGGGTTGCCAACGCAAGGAAATTGTTTTCCTTTATGACATAAGCTTTTGAAATTTGTTCTCTGATTAGCATACTTTATTTTTATGAGTATTTTTTCTGGCATTTAAAACAAGTTTTATTTTATACTTCCCCCAAATTGCATGCAAATGGCATTTTCTCATTCAGCCTGGTTTCTAAGTGCATTATCTATGCCTTACTCCGGGATATCACCTAGGTGGAGGGGAGCTGTATTAAGAAAACAGCTTACACAATACCCAAGCCAGAATTCTTCTAACTCACAGCACAGGCTAATCTTCATGGCTCTCAGGAATTTCTCCCATTAGTATCTGTCTCTAACTTGAGGTTTGTGTGGGTTCTACTCTGAGCTTCTAACAAAATCTCAAGATCGACTCATTTAAAAACGCCAAGGATCCTAGGAAGCCCTCCATTGTTCCATGTGACTGCTGTTCTGATGCTCACACAAGCATGTGAAATACTACAGTTCTTGTTCTGATGAGTTTCCCCCTTGCCAAAAATTATATCAAGCAAAATATTTCTGCTAAGGGAGACAAAAATTCAAGCAGAGATAAACTCTTGTCCCCGTATGCAGATGCTAAAGAGAGCTGCAAGTGTGAGCAAATGGGTTTATTGCTCTTTTTGGGAGGGATCCTATCTGTGTTATTATTTGTGGGTACAAGACTTCACTTATTCCTGGGTACTGGGTCAGGTGGTTGTTCTCTTTCCTTTTATTTATCTTTAAAGATCCTTTCACATTTCACCATCACAGAAGGAAATTAATGAAAGAATGTGTACACATAGTTACCTGTGCATATACAAGCATAGTTAACTGTGCATATATACACATAGTTACCTGTGCATTTATACATATAGTACTTGTGATGCAGGAATAAGTTGGGATGATGTTATTCTGTGTCTCAGGGATACAGTGGTAAAGTTAAGGGCTGTAGTGAGATGGGACCCCAGCTTTGTAAGTTAAGTGTACCTCTAGCTTTAGGTAAAATTCCTTTGGAGTTTTATTTCCATATCTATAAAATGGAATAGTGCAGTCCTGACCTCAGAGCCTCTCATGCAGACTCCATGCACCTGGGCCATCCCACCGTGAGATACTGCAGCCCCGCGGTGGAAACAAGGAGGCTACCCTGTTAGAAACTGTTGCAGATCAACTCCGTAGATGCTCTAGGTTCTTATGGAAAGCTCAAGAAAGGGAGCTTGAGGTGCCCCCAGGCTAGTGTCTTCAGTCTGCAGTGTGACCAAACCTTCTACTCTTTGATACACAGACTTTGTAACCGTCAGCCAGGAAAGTGTCCAGTGAGTAGAAGTCACCAGAATGTGTAATGTGTGTTCATTTCCATGGACTTAGAAAAAGATGTGTTTAATATCTTTAAAAGAAATCACAGCACAAAAGAGGAAAACTTTGAAGTAAATTAATAAGCGTCTGAAATTTCCAGTGTCTGCTAATGTCTACTTCATTACCTGTGAAATTATAGTCATTAAAAACCCACTGCTTTAGAAGGGGAATGAGGTTTCTTTAATAGTTCAACCACACTCCAGGGCAGGTCCCACACCCAAGAGTTGTTAGGCCATGCAGTTCATGTGTTGAGAGAGGGAGGTGGGTGTGGATGTGGGAGTAGGAGCTGGGGGTGAATATTATCAAAATACGTTGTAAGAAATCTTCAAAGAATTATTTTTAAGTGAAAAAAATCTATTACAGTAAAGATATATTGTATGTTTTATCATTATAAAAACCTCTGAGAGCAGTTATTGTCTTAACCTTAATGATCTGTTATACACAGCCAGATGAGAATTTAAGTTTTGTGATTCTGTCAAATCATTTTTTACAGAAATATGTATGTGTGTATGTATATCCATATATATATGAGGGAGGGGGAGAGAGAGAGGTGGGCTTTCGGTACATCTTCATGCAATATGATGTATGGTCTGTAAACGTGGGAGTCCTGAGCCTTCCGAGGTCTTACTCGGCCTGATAACAGTGGGCCAGAATTTAAACAGGCTGAAGCATGGAGCGGCTAATCAAGCAAAGCTGCTTACGGAAGGTCCCCTGATCTCCTCTGTGAAGATGGGAGCGAGGTGGCCTGGAGAAGGGGAGTGCTCCCCACCAGAACTAATCTCCTAAGGAAGCAGCAAAGAGACCAGGAGTGTGTTCCAGGGTGCAGGCAGGACCCCTTGACCCCCTGCACTGACACTCCCTAAAAACTTTTCCAATTCTTGTACTTACCCAGCATTCTTCCTAAGTACTGTGTCATCTAAGCATGCATCAGATAGTGCATGTAGATGCGTGGGTGTGGCTGAGGGGTACAGACTTCCATTATATTTGATAGTAAATGGAGAGCGAACGGGCATAAGATTGGAGGAAAGCTGAAAGCCAAAAACCTGAGATAAGAAAGATGCTGCATTCTCCTCCACCACACTTGAGTTTGTTTCCCTGCTCAGAACTGGAGAAGGGTACAGACGAGACCAAGCCAGCTGCTTCAGAAGTACAAGCACAAGCGTGTTTGAGCAAGAACCACAGGGGATCCACAAGCCCTGTGACAGTCGACGGCCACACCGAGAGGAAGAGGCCTGGACTGAACAGGCTTTTTGGAAGATGCCGGATGGTGAGTGATGACTAGCAGGTGTGGAACGGTCTGTCCCACCCCAACTGCAAACACATAGTTTACAGAGTTTTCCCTTGGGTCTCAATGAATAACTGTCTCTAAGAGAAACCATTGGCATTTAATGGCCACTGTGAAATGCCCTATAAACTTGGCAATACCAGTTATCTTAATCCAACCTCTGGGGAGATCCCTAGTAAGGAACTATGATAGAACATACCCTCCCCTGCCAGACACGGATGGACAAAGGGTGATCGAAAGTATCTGTAACATTTTCCTGTCTCAGAAACTCCAGAGGAGCCCCTCTTCTGGGATTCACAGCAAGTCTTGAGTGATAACTTAATGAATTAGTTAAATAAATTAAAATTTGGCTTTATCCTTCCTTTTTAAGTACCAATCTGTGCAGTTATTCAGGGAGTTTCATTATTTGTATTATTGTATCTACACTTTCTGCTCTTTGATTAAAATGATTGATACCCAAGATGGAATCGATATGTTCCCCATCCATGCCACAACATTAAATTCCTTAATCGCTTTACCATGCTCTCACCATAAAATTCAAAGATCTCACACCCTGTAATACTCAAGCAATTTGACCTCAATCAAGCTGAAGGAAGCATAGAAGTATTATGCCGTGGTTTGTCTCTATCCCTGATTTGGGGAAAAGTCTAATTATTGACCTTTAAAAGTTGCCTAGGAATATAGTAAAAATGGGTTACCATGTATTTTTGGATTCACCATGGCCTCATTCAAAACAAACAACTTCATTCTTTCAAAAGGAGGCAGTGAAAAAAGGTGGCATTTCTCCCCAAGTGGGACTGTGGTAAAGGCTTCTCATCGATCATTGCCTGCAGACACAAACAACTTAAGCTGATTTCTGTTGTCTATAGTATAAGTATAAAACGTTCCACCAAAATAGGTAATGACATTTTTGTGTCTATAAATGTGCATGTATGTCCAATTATGTATTTGTTGTCATTTAAACACCACTATTATTGAAACGGAAGTGCCAGCACTAATTCTTGCTGTCACATTTTCCAAAAATGAAAATAAGGCTTTTAAGTAAAATGCTAAGGTTTTCACTGTGAATTACTCATTCTTTGCATGGCCTCAGCAGAACACCCTCAGCAAAATAGCTAAACAAAAGCCTACCAGGGTTCTGGTTTCTAATCTGGTTAAGAAATACATTATAGGATTTTTTTTTTTCTTTTAACTTCACAGTTAATGGAAAAGTTTTTCCTTCTCTGAAACTCAGTGAAGAGTTCAAGAAAGCTTCTCTGGCTGACACAGCCTCCATCTAACTGAAGTGCTATGAGCAGACCTTGGAAACAGTGTCGTTAATCACACAGTAAACAAACTACCTTTGATGGCACCAGCCAAGCAGCCAAAGCTGTCCCCAGATGATCTCTGTGGAGTAGCAATCCATTAATAATAACTGAAGCAATGATCTTCCCTGCCACCTCCTTTCATGCGGGCCCACTTCACCGCTAATCTCTCAAGGGAGCTATTAGCGACTCCAGTGTCCTTCAAAGAGGGCACTCGGCCTGTTCCAACACTTCTTTCCATTGTGACGTTAGTTTTTTTCTCTCTCCCCCACAGTAGAGCCTTTTAGAAATTAAAATAATTCTCCAGGGACTCTAGCAGGTATGTAAGGGTAAAGAAAATAAGAAATGGGTGGGAGAGTAAATGGATCAAGGAGAAAACCACCTGTACTCCCACACCTAACTCCCGCTGAATTCCAGTGTTCCTGGAGCCCAGGGATGTGCTCATTCTAACAGTTAACAGCACTTCAGCCTCTTCCATCGGGTCCCTAAAGGACTACATCTGTGTGTCTCTATTTATACGAATAAAGTTTTATAGCATTCCTGCCCCTGAACACACACACACACACACACACACACACACACACACACACACACACACACACCAAACAAAATGGATCTTGACATATGCCACACCCGGTTTAAACCTTCAACTCAAAGCCTACTCTGACTTATACACATCCAATGCTGCTTTTCTGTCCTGAAGTTTTGAAAGCAAATGCCAGATACTGTATAATTTTACTCACAAATATTGTTTGTGCCAGGTGGCGGCGGTGGTGGCGGCGGAATCCCAGCACTCGGGAGGCAGAGCCGGGCGGATCTTTGTGAGTTCGAGGCCAGTCTGGGCTACAGAGTGAGTTCCAGGAAAGTCGCAAAGCTACACAGAGAAACCCTGTCTCAAAAAATCTGAAAAAAAAAAGTTTGTATATTCAATAATAAAAAATTAAGCAAACAAGTAAATAAAGCCTGTTTTTTCTCTCCTCTATCCATCTGTGCCTTTGTGCCATGTGTTAGTTGGGCTAGATTCATTTTTAAAAAATATAAGTATAACATTATCAGATTGTGTGGCTGTTTTTTATGTCAAGTTGACACAGACTAGAGCCATCTTGGAAGAACGAATACCAACTGAGAAAATGCCCATGTCAGATTGGCCCGATAAGCCTATTCTTATGTAGTGATTGATGTTGGAGGACCCAGTATATTGTGGGTGATGCTACCCTATTTAAGTAGTCCTGGCAGCTATAAGAAAACAACCTGAGCAAGCCATTAGGAGCAAGTCAGTAAGCAGTACCCCTCCATGGTCATGCCTCTAGGTTCCTGCCTTCAGCTCTTGCCTTGACTTCTCTTAAAGGACTGTGACTCAGGACATGTAAATGAAATAAACCCTTTCCTTCTCATGTAGCTTCTGCTCATGGTGTTTATCACAGCGACAGAAACCCCAACTAAGACACAGCTGTAAACAGTAAACAATAACTCCTTGATACCATCAACTACCTCGTCAGTCACGTTCCTTTGGTCCCCTCGAAACGCTGAAGGTAAAGTGTTTTAAATGCTAGTCTCTGGAGGAATAGGGAAAGCAAGATGTTCAAAGAGATGAGGGAAACAGACGTACTGCGTTCTGCCAAATGCTGAAGAGATATCATCTGGACCAGTGAAAGGAACGGGACAGGGAAGAAAGCCTGTCTGTAAGGATCCGAGAAGAATGGGGCATGCCCCTGCCTCTGCCTCTGCAGAATCAGGCTTCATAGACCCACGATGAGTGTCTGCTGAGGTCAATGTGATCAACAACCACAAACCAGCACAAAGTGGTCTGCTTCAGGTCTGGAGGCCTGGCACCACAGTGGGTGTTCCACTTCTGATTGGCCTGCTTTACAAATGCATCCTCATGTAGGAGGGACAGGCAGGGAAGAAGCTGTCACTGTGGCACCCTCTTCTTTTTTTTTAACTTTCTTTTAATTTATTCTTTGTGTCTTTCATAGCATGCCTCCCGATCCCACCTATCTTCCTCTCCCCCAGAATAAAACAAAATAAAAATTAGGAGAAAAAAGGAAAAGAAAAAGGGAGAAAAGGAAAATCTCATCATGGAAGCTGCAGTGTGAGTCACACAGTAAATCTGTTTATCCACACATTTATTTATTTGTTTTTTTGTTTGTTTGTTTTAGATTTTTCAAGACATGGTTTCTCTGTGTAACAGTCTTAGCTGACCTGGAACTCACTCTGTAGACCAGGCTGGCCTCAAACTCACAGAGATCTGCCTGCCTCTGCCTCCCAAGTGCTGGGATTAAAGGTGTGGGCCATACATTTTTTTACATGCAGGCATTCATTGCAAAGAATCACTGGTCTGGTTCAAGGTCCCTGGTCTCTGTTACTCCATCGATACTGATGCTGGGCCTCACTGAGTCTCTTCCTGGACATCCAATTCCTTTCCTGTGTGATGGAGATCCTGGAGCCCTGGGTCCACAGGACTGACCAAACTCCCCAACCCCAACCCCTGCCATGGTTGAACACATCCCAGATAGGGTGGATGTTGGGTTGGACCAACACATAACCCTGGTGCTGGGTCAGCCCACCAGCTCTCCCCTGTCTTCACCACCAGGGTGAGCTCTCCAACATTGCCCTGGCTAGTTCACCCCTGGCATCACTGAGCAAGGGGTGGGGCCAGTTCTCCCACTTTCACATCCTCAGGATCGGTTCTTCCACATCCACAGCTTCAGGGCCAGCTCTACTGTGTTGCCCAGGTATGGTAAAGGGTCACTGTCCTGAGTACTGCAACTGATGAGGAGCAGAGACAGCTTTCCCACTCTTATGACCTCAGGGCCTGCTCTACTACATGCCTCAGGTGCTGATGGGGCAGTGGGGGGGACATCTCTCCCCAACCCACGCTGCCACATGACAGATGAGTAACGGGGACAGCTCTCCCATGCTCACAACTTGGAGACTGACTCACCTACACCTCTAATAACAAGGTTGGCTCTATTGTGCTGCCCAGGTGAGGTGCAGGGCCTGCTCTCCCAAGGGTTGCCGCTGGCACCCTCTTCTTAAAAGACACTAATCTTACCATGCCAGAATTCCACCAAAGACATCATTTAACCTTCATTACTCTCAAATAAGCCCCCCTCATTAGGGCCATGGATCCAGCTAGGTGGGAAGTAGGGGACATAAGCATCAAGTAAGTGTCCTGTGAACCCTGAGGATTTATGTGCAACCCTGAATTAACTAGAAGTTTCATTCTTGCCTCTCAGTAATAGTAGATATTTAGTCTGTGGGAAACAGTGTTTTTAACTTACCTGGGTTTCTGGCCTGTTCATTTATTTTTAATCTCCTTGGTCAGCTTTGTAATCTGGAATTGGAAGTGTAGGTTGACTCATGTGAATATCTGGGCAGCCTCTTAGAAGATATAAAATAATATTTAATCCCATATCTCTTCTGCTAGCGGTGCTCCTTCTGGCTGGCCCAGAAGAAAGAACTGTTGGCACTTGATAAAGTTTCTTTTGGGCCTCATGTGAAAGTGATTCTCCCAATTCTCCTTCCCAGGACCATCTGGTCTCCTAGTTTTAATCACACACAGTACACCATTAACACTGGAAGGATAAGAGTAAACAGCTATCTTGATGGGTTTAATATACTGTGCTTGCAATGATTCTGTCCTTAATTACATCATCAGCCTGCAATGGCGGCCCAGCCTAAAAAGTGGGCAGGCCCTCTGTGTGTCTCCTTTCCCTTTTCTGCACTCTCTCTTCCCTCCGCAGGGTCCTTTCTCTCTTTCTCTACCTCTCTCTTCCCCCCTCTCCCTCTCTCCCAATAAAGCTCTAAAAAGGTAACTATGGTACACTGACTCTTCCATCCAGCACTCTCCTCCATTGGCATGGCTGCTGCGGCCAGCCATGAGCACCACCACATTAACCAACAGTGCTATGTACTTTATATGAACTTTATCATTTATTTCTATTAAAGCCCTTTACATAGTGGTAGTTTATACATGAGGAAACCAAAGTCACATGTCACATGGACAACCTGTGTACAGCTAGCTCCCTAGAGGCACAGCTGTAAACATTAGACTCCGAATCTATTTCTTGGTCATTAAAATACTAAATGCCCCTCACACAATACAGCCTCTGAAAACAATGTCTCCTTGAACTCTTGCCTCTTCATATGTGGATCTAAACTTTAAAATACAGACTTTGAAAAGAAAAATGCTTCAAAACTAAATTCTTCAGAATGAAAACCTATAGTGATACTTTGCTATTTTTAAATGAAAACAAGCTTTGCAGTTATTATTGCACAGCTCTTTCAAGCCACAAGTGTAGGATATGACATAGTTTTATGACTATAGTTTGCATAATTCCAAGTCAGAATTCTGAAAGGAAATTTTGAGACAACGGTTGATAAAACTGACAAAACCCCGTATTTACTAGAGATATTTTTCCAAGTGACTCACTATTATGAGAAAGCTTTTGAAGAGACAAGTACATGAAGAAGTTGTCCTACAGCACACAGAACAAAGTCCATGAGTGACAACAGTATGGACATCAAGGAATTATTAAATTAACCTCCCTTTCAGGGAAAATGAATTTGCCCAGAATTGAGTACAACGTTTGAAAGAGAAAAACGGAAGCTGTGGCTGCAGACCCATGGCTAGTGTTCACCAGAACTGTAGCCAGTGATAGCAGCACCGGGTACTGCTTCCTCTGGGCAGCTGACATATGGGCTCTCAGCAGCACCAGGATGTCTGCTTAAAAGAACTGGTGGATACGTATATTCTGATTCTTAGTGCTATGGTTTTTAAACTCGTTTCCCAAGTCTTAGGAAATATAGATTTTTTTTTTCTAATCTCTTTTAAAAGACATTTAGATAGTGCCTCACAGATATGGGGCAGCTATTTCTTAGGGACATGTTCCTGAGTCCTGGGTCCTGGATGTGGATTAAACACTGTGAAGACTTGGTAGTTTGACTACCATACATGCTCTGCCCACCTGAAACTAACCAACAAAGCAGCAAGGAATATTACTAGAAAGGAAGGATGCTCCACATGTGCTTTGGCCTCAGATTTCATAGTTTTCTCCATGTAGAATTTCCCATTTTTCTGTCTGCTGGTCTATACTTAAATTTGAAAGTGTGGTATCTTCTGACTCAGGAAAGGGATGGGGGGGGGGGAGGGAAAATAAAGAAAACTTGACTCATTCTTAGTGTCTGAACCAGAGTGCTCTGATCTCATCAGTTGAGACCTGTATGCCTTCTTGGAAGAGAAGCTGGATTTCATAAGAACTCAATACCCAAGAACTAGCCTAACACACAGCAGAAGTGAGCTGCCCAAAGTGACACTGGGACTAGATGGGCTCCAAATATGACCTCCTAAAAGGATTCATGAGGGTGAGCGGTCCCCTAAGCTGATCCTTGGGACTGATGTGAAGCCCAGGACCTCCCCTGTACATGGAATACTGGGCACTGGCCTTTTCCAATGTTACTGTGTCATGTGTGGGAAGCCCCACCCAACCTGGGGTTCCCAGTATCACTGCTGGGGAATTTATCCTCAGGTCTTCACTTCATAAAGGGCCACAACCCTCATGTCATCTACCTGCTCCTGCTTCCAACACAGCTGTTTCCTTCAGAGTGCTTCTCTGTTCTGCTTCTAAATCCTTGCCTTCCAAGCTTTTTCTCTCAAGCATTGCTCCACACGAATTTTCAGTGTGGAATCTTCCTGCAGCTTCTTGTCACCCGGGAGATGCCCCACGCACTGTGCGTGCAGCACTGTAAACTAATGAGCATCCCCCAAAGGCTGTAATCACCTACACTGTGTCTATGATCCCGAACTTCTGGAGCCCAGGTGCTGTTCCTCTGTCTGAGCTTCTCCCTCAGGTCTCCTCTCCTCACACTGTAGCTCTTGCCCCAAACCTCTGCCTCTTCACTCTCGCACAATCTGCCAGTCTGTTATTAATGTCTTGCAATTAGCTGTTCTCTACTACAGAATCCAGTGTGGCTGTGTGGAAGCATGCCCCGTGTCTCCTAGTAGGATCTGTAGAAGACCAACAGCACCCATCAATACATCAAGGCTCAGAGAATCTTACAGCAAAGAAACGTTAGTTGGGTACAGTGGCACATGCCTGCAGCCAAACCCTCAGAAGGTGGCCAGGGCCATCCTGGGTTCAAGGCCAGTCTGTGTGTTGCATAGTCAGACACTGAGAGAGAGAGAGACAGAGACAGAGAGACAGAGAGACAGAGAGACAGACAGAGAGACAGAGAGACAGAGACAGAGGAAGGAGTTGATTTTGTTTAATCCAGTATTTCCAAAAATTATTAACTATAAGTCTTTTTTTTTTTTTTTGGTGTTTCGAGACAGGGTTTCTCTGTGTACCTTTAGAGCCTGTCTTGGAACTCACTCTGTAGCCCAGGCTGGCCTTGAACTCACAGAGATACGCCTGCCTCTGCCTACCAAGTGCTGGGATTAAAGGCGTGCGCCACCACCGCCCAGCAGCTGTAAGTCTTAAAAAAAGGAGGAGGAGGAAGAGGAGGAAGTCCTCAGGACACATGTCCAAAGGTACAAGGGTTAGAACACCAAAGTGGGGCATTTGGATGACAATGGGTGCTTTCTAAAGACAACTTTTACCTCTGAAGCCAGGAACACTGGAGCTGACATTGATGGCTCATCAGGGCAGATGCCATTTATAGGGCCCTGGGTCACACCACGATGGAGGAGCCCTTCATGGGATTGTTAAATGCCAAGAATGTGCTTCATATGTTCATGTGTTCTCTGGTCATTCTGAAAAACAATCCTTATGTAACAGGCTATGGCTTCACCAGTTTTGAAAATAAAGAATGCAGGGGCTGGAGAGATAGCACATACTGCTCTTCCAGAGGTCCCAAGTTCAATTCTCAGCACGCATACCAGGCAGTTCACAACTGCCTATTAATTCATTTCCAGTGGATTGGAACCTATAGCTTTCAAGGGTTCTGCACTCATGTACACACACATGCGCGCACACACACACACACACACACACACACACATGTACACACACACACACAGAGACACATGGTTAAAAATTAAAAATAAATCTTTTAAAAATGAAGACTATGAACTCAGAAGTCTCATAGCTTGCCAAAATCAGTTAGTTAGTAAGTGACTCATTCTTATAGCATTAGATCTTCCACGTAGCCACATTGCCTGAATCAATAGGTTGGCCAATCTCAAAGCCTGGTCTTCATGAAAAATTCACATCCCTATACCTGTGCCAAGATACATTGAATCAGAGTTTGGGGGTGAACAGCAATGGGTGCTTTCAATAGAGTCCTTTGTTATGCACAGTAACCTCCAGCATTAATGATGCTCTAGAGGTCTGTTCTACTGCACCACCAGACATCCAGTAACTCAGTCTAGCAATATGTAGTAATGCTTGTGCTTTCAATTCCTGCTCTGAATCCTGGTATAAAGACCTCTTCCTATTCTGCCTTTCACATGTTACTGACCAGACAGCTTCCCCAGGTAAGGCAACCCGCCACACCACAACGATAAGTTTTTCTATGGTAAACACACTGGTTTTTGTTAGTTATGGATGGCACCCACCACTTCTAGTGGTTAACTCAGTAACTCTGCACCATGGACAACGGTGTGAGAGCAAAAGGTGTTCAATAAAGAGCAATGCTAGAGGTAGCCAAGGAGACTGAAAAGGCTTTTGGCTTTTGTTGACTGTCAGTGATTTTTTTTTTTTTTTTTAAGATTTTGTGTTTTTCAAACCTGATGTTTTTGCTGTGTTGCAGTCCTCTGTACTAATTTCCGGGAGAAACCAGCTATCCTTTCTGTGGGTGCTCTGCCAGCAACAACAGGAAAGCCAGCTAACTTTCTTCCTGTCTTTGCACTGTGTGATAAGATGCTTTGCCCAATGCTCATGAGCAAAGAGAGCAAAGGGCTCTTTCTGCTTCTTTATTTCCCCCTTAGTTACAAACCATTTCTGCTGCTGGCTCTAGGGTTCCTTCCTAACTGCCAGTGCTACTGACATCACAAAACATAACTGAAGAGTCAGCTGCTATGAGCAGAGAGAATCAGTAAAGATAAAAGTATGGAAAGAAGTAACTGTGGTAGATATTCCAATAGGCATCTAGTTGGCATGTAACAGACTGATGGTGTGTTTAGGAAGACACATGATTGCCCAGAATGAAGAACACAGTTTCAGCCTCCCTTGCAGCTAGATAAAGCTAAATTAAACAATGACATAAAATACATATGGTGGAGCATAGCAGCCACTGCTGGTACTTGCCTTTGTGCTCTTGTCTTCTACATTCTTTCTTCATTTCTGTTGGCTGGAGTGTAAACATCATGGCCGCAGCTATTATTGCCATTTTCAAAATTGGGGCAAACTCAGAGCAGCAAAACTGTCAGTGACAAGATACCCACTACGTCAACCCTGAACCCATCTTTCTAGAGAAAGAAAGTCACACTGAGTCTCGTTCATGGCTTGATGAAGGATGGGGCTTGCTACCACACATAACCAAACCTGCTCTAACATGGCCTCTGTTGCCTGAACTCCACATACAGCAGACATTGGTCCTGGATTTATTTTGTTATGAATCAATGAAATAAAACTGATTCTATATAATAATTCTTTTTGTGAAAAGTGAAAATTCCTACTTAACAAGCTAATGAGCATACAGCTAGAGTTGTTTGGTTCTGCTGCTCTTCAATTGTTTCTTGAGAGGCTGAGGAGGTTCAGGCAACCTCAGAAGAGACCTGTGTTTCTCTATGATTCGGACTGCAAAGTTCACCAATCCCATTTAATTTAACTCCATGATCAGATCACTACTAACCCTGAAGCCTCTATTTGACTACTTCTGTTTGTCTTAGTTAGGGTTTCTACATCCAAAAGCAACCTGGGGAGTAAAGGGCATATTTCACTTCCACTTCCTAACAGTCCGTCTCTGAGAGAAGTTAGAGCAGAACTCTAGCAGGCCAAGACCTAGAGGCAGGACCTGAAGCAGACACCAGGCAGAAATACTGCTTACTGACTTGCTCCCCATGACTTACTCAGCCTACTTTCTTCTACTGTTCTGGACCAACTGCCCAGGGGTGGCCCCACCCATACTGGGCTAGGCATTCCCACATCAATCACTAATAAAGAAAATGCTTTCTAGGCTTGCCTATAGGTCAATCTTATGGAAACATTTTCTCAGTTAAGACAAGGCTGTGGAGCCCCCAGCTGGATCAGGCCCTCTGGATAAGTGAGACAATTGAATAGCTTGATCTGTTTGGGAGGCACCCCAAGTCTGTGGGACCAGGATCTGTCCTTAGTGCATGAGCTGGCTGTTTGAAACCTTGGACTTACACAGGGACACTTTGCTCAGTCTGGAAGGAGGTGACAGGACCTGCCTGTACTGAATCCACCAGGTTTAAATGAATCCCCAGGGGTGCCTTGATCCTGGAGGACATGGGAATGGAGGGGAGGGGCTAGGGGAAGGTGGGGGGGGCGGGAGGGGGGAGGACAGAGGAACCCATGGCTGATGTATAAAATTTAAAACACATAATAAAAAGAAAAAAAAAAAAGATACCCTCTTCCCAAATTGCTTGAGTCTGTGTCAAGTTGACATAAAACTAGCCAGCACTCTTTCTTTGAACGTGCTGTTATTTTCCTAATAGAAGTTGTGTTAGCTCATCAACACTGAAAACTCCCCCACACCACCATTCTTTCCTTTGTTTCTTCTGGCCTTTTGCCACTCCCAGGAGCACCTGAGATGAGATGCTGGGATCTAGAAAATTCCAGGGAGGTGAAGCAAAGGAGGGGCTGCAATGGTTTGAAGAGGAGCTGTTGGCAGGCCTGTGTTTCAGAACCATTCTCACGGGCACCTTCCTCTGTGCCGGATTCTCCTGAACTTTCCTGGCTCTTTCTTCTTATGTAAATGTGAAAGTCCTCCGCCCCACTTCATGCTTTATTATTCCCAAATAGCAAATGCATTAGGGCCTTTGATTCATCTGTGGAAAATGCATTATGAAGCAAAGCTTAATGCTCTAAAATGGTTAGTTCATGGGGTTTTCATCTGAGGAATATCAGAGAAGCATTAATTCCTCGTCTTCAATTGGCACAAAAATTCACTGGATCTCCTCACAAAAAGTAGCCCCTCCCACCTCTGCTCCGAAGAGTACAGGAGACAAATCAAAAGTCCTAAACAAACTTCCTGTACCCAAGGGCTTCAGGGGGAACTCCTGTTCCAGGAACAACTGGCCTCCAGGAGAGAAGTCTTTCAGAGGCAGTAAGCTCTTAGCACTCTGAGCTTTTCAAGGTGAGTTTTGTGTTATAGAAACAGAGTATCTGGCAGCCTGGGCTTGCCTGGGATGACCTTGAACCTGATCCTGCTGACTCTGCCACTTGAATGTTGAGCCATCCTGGCTATTTTACATAGTGCTGGGCATGGAACCCAGGGTTCTGCACATGTTACCACACCCCAGCCTTCAAGAGAACTAATTTTAGCCCCTGGCCAAGTACAAGGCCTGGAGTCTTTTATTTCCGCATTGATGAGCCCACCCTGCCGTTAGAGAAAGGACTTTAATGAAAATAGGGTTGTAAGGTCTACATTACAAGAAAAAGACTGGAGAGCCCTTAGTGCCAGTGATAACTCTGCACACTGTAAATCAGCACGCCCTCATTTCTCTATCTACACCAGTATTAACTAGCAATGCAGTGAATAATCCTCTCATGGAAAATAATTCTTTAACAAAGGAAGAGTTGGGAAACACTGGCTAAAAAACAAAACAAACAACCAAAAAAAACCCAAAAAACAAAAACAAACAAACAAACAAAAAAAACAGATAGATGTCACAGTTTCTCAGACCATCCCCTTTGTGAAACAAAATTAAATGCCACCTACAAAAATCCCCCTAATAAATAAATTTAGGGTGAGAAATCAACTCAACAAACCATTTTAAGAAGTGATGTGCCTCCTGCACTCACTAATGTTGTTACTCACCCTGCTGCCAACTACAAGGATGTGGGTCTTCAAATGTGTGCAGGAGGCAGAGGCAGGAGGACCACTACAAGTTCAAGTGCAGCCTGGTCTAGACACAAGTTTCAGGCCAGCCAGTGATGCCAAGAGGAGGAGAAACTTCTCTGGCAGGGTGGGGACCCCAAGCAGCAGTTCTGAAAACATGCTTTTTGGAGGCCAGGAGGCCAGAGGAGAGCCTGGCTGCTGTGTCTGCATTGTCTCCTGAATGTGCACCTTGTCTAAAGGCAAGGATGCCTAAGACTGACACCTGACTCCCTGTTGGGCCAACTGGACTGAATGTTCATCCCCCTCCCACACCTCACCCCAGCCTGTAGAGCAGCGGTTCTCAACCTTCTTAGTGCTCTGACCCTTTAATATAGTTCCTCAAGTTGTGGTGACCCCCACCCATAAAATTGTTTTGTTGCTACTTCATAACTGTAATTTTGCTACTGTTATGAATTGTAATGTAAATATCTGTTTTTTTTATGATGGTCTTAGATGAATCAATGCACCCAACTGGGTCGAAACCCACAGGTTGAGAACCACTGCCCTGGAGTCACCCCTCCATGGTACCTTGATTTCTGGGGCCCTCCTGCTGTGCAGGAGTCTGACTTCTCTTCCCTCTTAGGATCCCAATCAAAATAAAATCCACCCTCAAATTCACAAGACAAGCCCTGGGACCTGCTGGCTTGGGGTGGCCTTGGTGACTGGTGATTTTCTGGGACCATAGCTCTTCAAGACAGTTTCCATCATCTCAAAGACATCTCCGAATGTTTCTGCATCATTAAGATGACATAAAGATTGTTTCAAAACAAAACAATCAAGAATCAAAACAAACCAACAAGAAACAAGTGAGGAGAGTCAGCATTAAACTCTGCCTGTGAGAGGATACAGACTGAAGTTAGTCTAGGTGCCAGCAACTTTCCAGCTCTGTGCTGCATCTTAAACACACACTGCTCTCTCCCTTTGGACTCCGCTTCTGCCCTCTCTCTTGTGTCTGTTAGCATTAACCCCAACACAGAGGCAAGTCAGTGAGTATACCAGGTCCTTAAAAATCACCAGAACAGAAGGTCTTAAGTGTTTTTATCACAGAACTAGACACCAGTTTTCCCGACTTCCTCATCCCCTGGCACCTACAACAAATGCCACACTACACACCATATGGAAACACTGCTCTGTTAATTACACTTTAGGAAAGCTCGTGAAACCTTCACACATATACTCTCAACTCTGCCCTTTCTCCTCGTGTTAACAATTTAAGGCTAGAGGTGTACCTTTCAGAGCTGTTGGAGCGGGGACAGAGGATTAAAACCGGGTTTTCTATGCACTGTACAGATGATACATCAAGAAGTACTATAAACACAGGGTTACAGTGCACATCTTACTCTGAAATTTGCCCTTTGAAAAATGGCAAGGAGGCCAAGCGGTGGTGGCTCACACCTTTAATCCCAACACTTGGGAGGCAGAGGCAAGCGGATCTCTGTGAGTTCAAGGCCAGCCTGGTCTCCAAAGTGAGTTCCAGGAAAGGTGCAAAGCTACACAGAGAAACCCTGTCTCAAACAAACAAACAAACAAAAAAATAGTAAGGGCTGCATGGATCCCATGTGAGGTTGTAACATCTCAGCAGACTCCTAGGTTTGCAATGATTTTATTAAGAGAAATGTTAAGGGTTACTGATGTGACTCAGCTGGTGGAGTGCTTGGCTAGCATGCAGGAAGCCTTGGGTTCTGTCCCCAGCACCATATAAACCAGTCATGGTGGTACACTCTTGTAATCCCAGCACTTAGTAACTAGAACTGGAGAATCAGGAGTTCAAAGTCAATTCTCAGCTTAAAAAAAAAAAAAAAAAAAAAAAGTTTTGGGTCTGCCTGAAGCTATATGAGACCCTGTCTGAAGAAAAGAAGGAAGGAAGGTAGATGGGTAGGCTGGCTTGTTGTGCAAATATCTTGAACTGCAGGAGTAAAGCACCCAATGGTATTTTGCAGGTAAGTTGCAAGCTGGGTTGGTGGGTGGGTTTAATGCTGATAATTGATAACTGCTGTGCCCACTCACAGGGCACCACCGTGTCCAAGTGTGCCTTCTCCCACGTTTTCATCTATACTGGACCCAAGCAGGCTCCTACCTTTCTGCTGGCTGAATGGTTACACACTGATAACCTATCTCATTTGCAGTTCTTCAACTACTAGTGAGATGACCCATCCCTGTTGACTGCATACTGTATTTCATTCTCCAAGAATGAAAAGCATCTTTGTATCCTTTGCTGGTCTACAGCTGGAGTAAGCTTAATGGTTCATTTAGGGAACTTACACATTGTAGCTAGTACACTTTAAATATCCCATGTGTTTCAGATAGTGGCTTTCAGTCTATTGCTTATCTTTAACTTTTCAATGAACCTTTTGTTTTGTTTTGTTTTTTGTTTTTTTGTTTTTTGTTTTTTTTTTTTTTTCCTAGACAGGGTTTCTCAGTGCAGTTTTGGTGCCTGTCCTAGATCTCGCTTTGTAGACCAGGCTGGCCTTGAACTCACAGAGATCCACCTGGCTATGCCTCCTGAGTGCTGGGATTAAACACAAGCATCACCACCACCTGGAGAATCTTTTTACTTTAGAAAAGAAGCATGAACTGTGAACCAATGGCTGAGGAGCTCCCATGGAACTGGACTAGGACCTCTGGATAAGTGAGACGGTTGATTAGCTTGAACTGTTTGGGAGACCCCCCAGGCAGTGGAGCCGGGACCTGTCCTTGGTGCATGAGCTGACTTTTTGGAGCCTGGGGCATATGCTGGGACACTTTGCTCAGCCTTGGTTTAGGGAGGAGGGGACTGGACCTGCCTTGGTTGAGTCTACCAGGCTGGTCTGATTCCCCAGGGGAGACCTTGCCCTGGAGGAGGTAGAAATGCGGGGGATGGATTGGGGTGAGGTCTGGGAGGTGGAGGACGGGGGAATCCATGGCTGATATGTGAAATTAAATTAATTATAAAATAAAAATATTTTTAAAAAGTCGGATGCAGACCCCACGCTCTTTCTGCTCTCTGCTCCCCTCTTCCCCCACCCCACCATCTTTCTCTCTCACCAGGCCTGGTCCCCTCCCCCCTTTTCCTCCAAATAAAGCTCTAAATACTGGGGAAAAGAAAGAAAAAGAAAAGAAAGGAAGCTAACTGTTACATAAGCCTGTGAATTCTTCATTAATGATGAGGTCATTTTGTGTTTGGGCCAGAAACTCCACTTTTTTGGTTAAAAACTATGAAACCTTCTCCTCTAAGAATTTATAACTTTTATTAATTTTGTTTTTCCATGCATATGGATGTTTTGCCTGCATGTGTCTATGCATCATTGTGTAGAGCCTGAAGAAGCCAGTAGAGGGCATCAGATCCCCTGGGACCAGAGTTACTAACAGTTGTTGGCTGCCATATGGGTGCTAGGAATCAAAGCTACGGGTCATCTGGAAGAACAGCCAGTGCTCTTAATCATGGAACTGTCTCCTTGGCTCCTCTTCTAGGAATTTTATTATTGGTATTGTTTTATTTGGTTGTTACATTAAATAATAATTCCTTGGGACTTTCATTGTGAATGATAGAGCCCAGGTTTTGTTTTGTTTTTTCTTTTGTCTTTTTTTTTTTTTAACCCCCTGAAATGGGCAGCCTACTGTTTCAACACATGTACTGAATATTCACCAATTTCATCTGTTTAGAATAATTTTTACCATGACTGCCTCTCCTACATCACTGGTCTATTCTGGGCTTGGCATTCTGTCCCACTGATTGCCTGGTCTGTGTGCTTGAATCCCTTTGCAGTGTTAGAATATATTGATGAACATGAATTGCTCTCCTGGCAAAAAGGAAAGTCTCCAGGCATCCTTCTCTCTCTTTGTTCCCCTCAAGAACAGTGCCAAAGGACCCAGGTAGACAGCACACCCATTTACCCTTGGAACTTTCCCAAATTCATTTTAAGAAGCAATGCTGCCTTTAATAAAACCATCATCAATAGCCACCATGCCCCAAAGGAAAAAGAAACCACAGTGCTGTCTGAAGTTACCATCATGTACACTCCTGGCTGAGCAATCCTGAAAGCAGTGGCCCCTTTCATCTCCCTCCCTCTAAGTCACATGATCAATGGATAACCACACTTAGGTCCTCTTCCTTTGGAGAAGAAAACTGATTTTTTTAAAAGAGAGAGAGAGCCTTGGGTCTGGGGAAAGGGCTCAGGCAGTGCAGTGTTTGCCTTGCAAGTCTGAGCGCTGAGTTTGATCCCTGGAACTCACAGAAAGTGGGGCACAGTGTTTTGCTGTTGTCAGCAAGTGCTAGGGGCTGGCCTACCTGGGGAGTTCCAGGCCAGTGAGAGAGCTTGTCTCAAGAAAGATGGTGGACAGCATTCCAGGTTTCCCTCTGTCCTCCATGTCAATGTGTAAACACAAATGCGCGCACGCGCGCGCGCGCACACACACACACACACACACACAATCTTGGGGTTTTTTCCCCTAAGTGATAATATAACATGGTGACTAAATAATCTATAGGCTTCCTTTTAGCTCATACCTTCAAATATTGATGACTTATGATAGACTTATTTAAACATCTAAGTCATTGTGGAGTGACTTAAATGCCCTGAACTTTAATCCCAGAACTTGGGAGGCAGAGGCAGGCAGATCTTCATGAGTTCAAGGTCAGCCTGGTCTACATAGTGAGACCCTGTCTCAAAATGAATAAATTAAATTAAAATTTAAGTCAATGTAGCTCAGTAATTTAAATTTTAATCTTTAGAGCCAAAAACTTGGATCCAAATTCTGTAGCATATTAACCTGCTTACCAATTCCAAAGATCTGATTTCCTCATCTGTCTATGATTCAAGAAATTGCCTACTTTGTTTTGGGAAGAATTGGGAAATTATGGGCATAAAGCACTTATATACCAAAGCCCTGGGTGGATGCCCAGGAGGAAGACCACTCGCAGCATGGTGTGACTTTCAGAGCTGGCTCTTCTGTGCATACAGTGGTTCCAAGTGTTTGTGCATCTTCTCAAGGGTGCAGAAGGGCAACTGCTCACACTGCTGAGGGCATCCTGGGCACCCAGGGCATCCAGTACACCCAGGGCATCCAGTGCATCCAGTACACCCAGGGCATCCAGGGTATCCAGTACACCCAGGGCACCCAGGGCACCCAGGGCATCCAGTGCATCCAAGGCACTCAGGGAATTCAGGGTATTTAGTGCATCCAAGGCATCTAGAACATCCAGGGCACCCAGGGCATTCAGGGCAAGTTCACAGTCCTGCACACACAATCTTGAGGACTCTGATTCCTTTGCAAGCCCAGCAAGACCCAAGAGGCAGAGCTTCTTTGAAAGCATATGAGTTTGAGAAGTTTCTGAGGTTTTATAAGGACGACCCACTTACTATAGATTACATTCCGTCCCATTTAGGGTCTGCTGTGGAGAAGTGTCTTGTCATCACCACTGTGAGTGAGAAGTGCTGTCAAAACTCTTACCACTTTACAAAAGCAGTGGGAACATAAGTGGGATCTACCTGTCTCATCATTTATTTTAGCTCAATAAATCATGCATCAGAAATCCTCTGTGTGGGGGCTAGAGAAGTAGCTCAGTATCTAAGTGTGTTTGCTGCTCTTGTAAAGGACCTGAGTTGGTTTCCAGCAGCCTCTTCAAGCAGATCACAACTGCATGTTTACTCCAACTCCAGAGGATCCAAAGCTCTCCTCTGGCCCCCTAACTCACCCATATTTATGTGTGTATACACATTAATAAAAACACTATAAGTCTTTGTTTTTAATCCTCAGTATGGTAGCTGCGCATGATGCTGTATACTCAGCACTCAGGAAGTAGAGGCAGGAGGATCAGGAGTTTGAGGTCATCTTTGGCTTCCCATAAAGTTAGAGGTAAGCCTGAGCTACCTGAGACCCTGCCTCAAAAGGATCAAGTAAAAAAAAATTCTCGGTGTGTTTAACTTGCTCACTGCTAAATGAGCGGACTGACTGTGCTACATTTATGGTGAGTTGTTTAGGGGATGCCTAGCTAACAAGGTGGTGGTGCTTCGTTCAAGCAATGGATGGCTATTTGTTTTCAACATTGCAAAGAAAACTTTTTTCTGTTCATTTGACATGAATGATTTGCCTGGATATTTGTGCGTGTGTGTGCCTGTAGTGAACTGACCAATGCACTCTGGTATGTGTGGAATTTAGCAGAGAATAATAAGAACCAAAAGGAGCAAACCTGGATTTGTTCCTAGGCCAGGTCAAAGGCCTGTGTCTCTGGATAAATGAGATTATGCAAAAAGTACTTTGTAGGTAGTAATTTAATCTATATTTAAGTACAAATAATTCCTTTTTGCCCGGTATGGGTCTCTTTCTGAGTCTTAAGATTATACAAACACTGGTGTCATGTATAGAAAAGGAGAAACAGCACATACTTCAGAAGTTTGAAATCTAGTGTCTTTTCATCAGAATTTACAGATCACTGTCCTTATGAGTGGCAATGTAACAACTAGAAACAAAGTGATTCTAAGCCCCTCTGAGTGGAAAAAGTAGTAACTGCATTTAAATAGAAGAAAGAACAATTTTTAAAATTAATTAAAGGAGCATTTGGTACATGGAAGGTCATATATTTTACACTTTACATTTGCAGATAATGAGGCCTCACGTGTCTATAATAATTGTTGCTGGCTTTCTGTAGTGGGTGAAGCACAAATACAAAGTGTACTTGAAGCCTGGCTGTAAGTAGATTATGAACATTTAATGTAGAATGTTATCATAATACTCAGGGTACCCAGTTGCGGGCTGTGTCACCCACTTTCCAGCGTGCTTCTGAAGATCATAGTTAATTCTGCTGATTTATGGTAATGCTGCCGCCTATCGTCCACGGCATCGAGACCGCTAACAAGCTTAGGATAAGCCTGAGCTGGAATGGTTTGAGGTTTAAATTTCTGTAACGATTATAAAGTAGAAGGAGCAAAATCCTACTTCAGCAGAAAAAAAAAAAAAAAAAGGTAGGGCATCTCCACTCCACACCGCACCCCTCCTCCACTCCCAGCAGCTCCCACAGCAGCACAAGTAACTTCTAACATTTCAAACGTGTGCAGTGTTCCTGACCCGGAGTATTCCTAATTCAAATACACCCCACTCCCAGCTTTTCCTTGCTAAAGACTATTCTGGAAGACCCCTTTCCTACCTACCTTCTCCTTTTGAAGAGATTGCTCTTTTTCTAACAAATTCCATTTGAGAAGTTACCTTTTTGAACGTTAATTCATATTACATTCAGTTTTGGAAATCAGCATGGTCATTAGCCTCTTATAGCCAATCGACTGTGTCATTAACATGTGGCCCCAGCACACAGGTCCTGTTCTCTTTTGAAGTCAAGGGTTTAAAGCAGCATTGGCAGGGAAGGAAAAGCAGAAGCTGGAGAGGGCCTGTCTGTGAAGTCTGCACCCCAAAGAGGAAGATGAACAGTCCCTGACAGCCACCAGAGATGGAACCTCCACCATTCTTGCCAAGAGAGAAGAGCAGCTAAAGCTTGTCATACTTTTGGCTGCAATGTCCTGCTCAGCACAAGAAACAGGCTCAATAAGACCAAACTTTAAGCTTTCTTTCATTAAAAAAAAAAGCACGCATCTTTAATGCCAGCAGCTGGGAGACTGGGGCTATATAGTAAAACCTTGTCTCAAAGTAATAAGTAAGTAAGTAACATATACTACCATGTGGCTCTTCAGCAAACATCTTTCTGTAACACAGTCAGCCTCTACCTTGTGCTTTTAGGTAGGGACAATGGCTAATGGTCCACAGGTCCCCATGCTCTGAGCTAGGGAAGGTATGCTCAGGTCCACTGCAATCCTTCCCCCAAAGAACCAGAGATGGTCCAGTACCTTCTGCCTCTCTGAACTGTAATTTTAAGTTTCATCCCACAAAAGGCTGGATCTTTGACAACAGGAAGAATGTGGGGTAAAGAAAACATGAGTAACACATGTAGCCACGGGACTGCTCATCCTAGCTTCAAAACCCGATGACAGTTACCTCACCACTGTCATTGGGAAGAAGTCTGGACAAACTTTACTATCTTTAAGGTAAGCCTTTGTTTAGAAAAACAAAATTTTCTGAGGGACAGAGCTTAGTTGATAAACTGTTTGACTACCATGCGTGAAGTCCTGGGCTCTAGCCCTAAGCACAGCATGAATCCAGGGTGGTGGCCCAATCCTGCCTTCCCAGGACTTGAGAGGTAGAAGCAGGAAAATCAGGAGTTCATGGTCATACTCTTCTCTATAGTGAGTTCTAGCCCAGCCTGGGCTATGTGAGAACCCATCTTAAAAAAAAAAAAAAAAAAAAAAAAAAAAAAAAAAATCTGTTGTGTAAGAACAATGCTTTGTGTATTCTGACAGATGATGTCTTTAGAGTCTAGGCATAGCTGTTGAGAGAAGTGAGGAATGAAGGTTCCAGTTTGAGCACAGTTGAATTGACAGTGAAGGAGGAAGTGAGATGGGCGTGGGAGAGCTAGGGGAGAGGGGAATGTGGTGGCCAGGACAACAAGGGAACAGAACATCATGGTTCCCAGTCTACCAAGTCCAAGACCAGGCAGTGAGGGTGGGGTGAGTTCTCAGATCCAGAGGGTGATAGTGTAAGCAAACAAACCAAAAAAGAAAAAGGCAGAAACCCAGGAAGGAAGTGGTTAGTAATCTCACACCTTTGGGAGGCTGGAGCCTAGCATGGAAGCAGAGTCCCCAGGAGACCCAGGCCATCTCCTAGCTAGGGTTTGCTTTCAAGATGCCATCCTCCCGCCTCCACACTCACTACCAAACAAACACAGAAATCCACTACTGTTCTCCCCAGGCGCTCCATTTTCTTCCAATCTGAGAGCCATTTGTGTGTATAATTGAAAATTAGCGGTGCAGCTGTTTGGAGAGAGTAATTTATCACCGCGCATTGTTCGAGCCTGACACTTAGACCTGGCTCTAACAAGCCAGTGCTTGCTGGGGGCTGAGCTACAGTGAGTGATTCGGGGCTGTAATGCTGCGTCTCCCCTGCGTTGTTGCTAATTGTAGCCTCTTTTTCTCCATTGAATTGGGAGTTGAGTAAAAGAGCCTGTTTGCTGTGTGGGTGAGGCTGCCAGGGCCGCCGGCTATTATCACAAGACACTCTTGATCTTTTGAAAAGCAGGAAATAGAATTTTTCTCCAACAGGGAAAGTAATTTGCGATGCGTCCATTAGTTCTTCATTAAAGCAAGATTAAATTGCACGGCAAATCACATCTGTGTTGGGATGATTAAAGGGTGGCATTTTAGAGGCCAAAACTAATTACTAGTCAAAATGAATGGGAGTGAAAAAACAGTCGTGTTTTTACATTAGATAGTGTGGCTTGTAATTAGATTCAAGCTAATTCCACTATTTCTTCTCTTTTAATGAGATGAGCCTGTCCTCATCTTTTTCTAGGCCATGCTAACAGCCCCAAATGTATAATTTTGATAATACTAAGAGTTTACTTTATTGAAATTTCCTTGCTACCTGCCACAAGTGACTCTCCTCCACAGCACTTTATTACCAGGACACAAGCCTCTGACGACCTAACTTACAAAGAAAGCCATTTCAAATGAGTCTGTGTGTACCTAAAAATGTACATTGTGAAGTTACTGGAATGAGATATCTGTAGAAATCTGTTCAAATCAAATCCTTCTAGACTGAACAGTTAGAAGAAACACGAAGAAAGGTGTTAGAGAAGCGAGCACTGGAGGCCTTCAAATCCCGTGTGCTGGGGCACCTCAGTTATTTTTATACCTCCCCCATTCTCAGCTTTTCCTACCATTAAAGTATGCTCTGATGGATTTCTGTCTGAGTTCAATTTTTATTTTCATTAAAAAAAAACCTTAGGAATTCTAAGAATCACATTAAGAAACTTAAGACACACACGTCTCTAAGTGGATCTTGGTATTTCTCTGAGACTGGTCAAATTCACTCTATTTTAGTTTTTCACAATGGAAAATGGACATTTTTTGAGGATTAACAATCCCGGTCATATTTAGATGAGTCATTAGATACAGTCCTTAGCAGAAAAAGAGAAGCAAATGGACATTGGCTGTGAATGGATGCTCCAACCCTCATCTTACCAGAAAGCGTTGGCAGCAGCAGCCTCAGTGGAATGCCACTGCTTTGCCTTTCTGAGGATGGTCCCGCCCTTGGAGTCTCAGACCACTCACTCTCCCTCTTTGTTGCAAAGCCCCTCTTGACCTTAAGGTCAAAGGCCACAGTTTCGTTCCTGGGGTCTTTACACTCATGACGACAATGAGGCAATCAACTTCTCCGAAAGGTGATAAACAGACAGATGGATGAACCGCACTGGAATGGCTGGTGCAAATCAAATCTTTTTTCATATTCTTTCAGTTAAGTTTACAGAACAATGGCTGTCTCTTACACTAAAACTGTAGAGGTGTAGACAGACAGAAGGATGCACTTTCCAACATGTGGATCTGTTACCAAAATGTGTGCACAAACAGTGAAAACAGAACATGGGCCAAGTGTGGATGTGCCCCCAACACCCAAAAGCTGAGACGGGAAGATGGAAAGTCCAAGGCCAGCTTGGCCTACACAGTGAGACACTGCCTCCCAAATAAAAAGAATAGATTCCATATTCCTGAAAGCCAGTGTCTAGACATGTAGATTTCATGTTATGGTTTATATTCACATTGACTCTCTTTTCGTTCATTCCAGTTGGAGTGGGCGTGTTGTCTAACTTCCCGTGCTTTAGTGTTAGGGTGACTGTGACAGTTAATGCTCTTCCACTCACTGTTTTATATCTATTCCCTGTCTCATCTTATCATAGAAATACAACAATGGCCAGACAGGCATCTGAAAGAGCATCATGGTAGACAGCAGAGCTCAGCAGAGCAGCTGCAGTGGGGATCCCGCTTCTTCCTGTGTGTGGTGCCCTAACCACAGGCAGATGAGCAATAAGGGAGTTGCCATTTGCTACTAATTCAAGAAAAGAGCTAAACCAGAGTTCATGCTCCACACGTTCAAACACAGTGTTAGCACTTCTCAAGCTAGCCAGGTCTGTACAGTGCCAGAGTGTGAAAGGTCACTCATGAAGGGCCACTAGAAAGAAATCTGATGTCAGGTGCCTCCCTGAGAGGCTGTGTGGAGCTCCTGCATGGACTTGGGATGGTGCAGGAGAGAGAGGAGATGCTATCAAGAAATTAGAACTGAGGCTATTTTTATGGGGAATGAACTTGAACCTGCTGAGCAAGCATTCTACCATTGAGCAACAGCCATAACCAAAGGTGGTTGGCAGTCACTGGAAAAAACAGCCGTTGCAAGCCTTATCACAAACCTCTTTCTTATGTTTACCATAGAAAGACAATAACCTTTGCCAATTTACAAATATTTATTGAAGGCCTACTGTATGCCGAGCATACCTTTCTGAGTACTAGAGGGACAGACAACTTTGATCCTCATGGAATCTGCAAAACCTAAGAACACATACCAGCAATTACTTAAAAATGGTTTTAAATAAAGATGAATTGGCTTTGAAAAGCACAATATACTAGAGGTGTGAGAAGGTGGAGTAAACCAGACATGTCTGGCATCCTCCCTTTGATGAAGTCCAACTGAGATGCAAAACTCAGCCGTAACTTTCTGTTCATTACTGATGCTTACCCATACTCTCTTGGGCCACATCAACTCCACCGGAAGAACTCTAGGAAGCATGGGACTGATCATCCTTTTGAGGGCCAGCCACTGGCCAAAAGAGGAAGCCTTCATACAGGGCCAGATGGAAACAAGAAGTGAAAATCGTGTGTGTGTGTGTGTGTGTGTGTGTGTGTGTGTGTGTGTGTGTGTATGTATGTGTGTGTGTGTGTATGTATGTGTGTGTGTGTATATGTGTGTGTGTGTGTGTGTGAGTGTGTGTGTGTATGTGTGTGTAATTGTTGTTCTTGTATTCAAGACTTGGCTTGTTACTCTGAGGCTATACCGTGTAGCAGAGATTACATCCTGCACCTAGTTTTCCTCCATTGGATGAAAAATGCTCCTCCAGCTACTACCGTCTCCTGGCTTGTACTGAAAGGCTCAGGGCAGCTGCAGAGAGCCTTCCTGGGGATTTCTGTGATGCATTCTCCCAATGACATCCTGCTCTCGAAGGGAGATATCTGTCGGCTCCCAAGCACAAGCACCACTCAAGAACCCAAAGCCCATTTGGATGTGATTATTTTCCAATTATTGGCTTAATCAGAAAAAAACGGTGGACACAAAGAGCTGTTCTTTGTGGCCTCAGAAACTAAGAAGACTAAACCTTAAATTGCAGCAGAAGGAACTTATTTTAGAAAAAAAATTTAATATAGCTATTACATTGCCTATCCATAGGTAGGGGGTAGAAACCAATTAGCACTGTGATAAGAGCTATGTGCACCAAACTGCACCCTGATTGTTTGATTAGACACACAATCAACAGACTCAGATAAAAATCCTTAAAACATATGCTGGAATCATTTTGGGGGAGGCAGGGAGTATTGAGATAAGGGCTTTGCCACATAGCCCAGGCTAGCCTCAAACTTCTCCATCTACCTATGAGACTCTCAGGAAGTAGACAACATGAACAAGGTAATGACAAAGATAACACCTTGACAATTTGAGGTTTTCTGTGCCAACTCCAGTCTTTGTCATCCTTGAATCTGCTGGCAAAGGTCAGGGACAGATCTTAGTGAGACCAGCCTATTCCGGACAAGCTGGGCAAGAGTGGCAGAAGTCCATATATGTGGAATAACTGTTTTCAAGCACTAGAAACCAAACGTTCTGCCTCAGTTTCCATCCACCTGTCTGAGTCTCTGTTACTGACTCACATGTTTAGTTGATGGGTTTGGGGGGGAGAAAACAGAAGGGGGACAGGAGGGGAGGGCGAAGGGGAGGAGGAAATAACTCTTGTAAGTTACTAATATGTCAAACATGTAAAAAGGGTTAGAGGCCGTTTATACTCCTTTCCTAGAGGGTGGTGGGCATGGGTAGAGAGCATGAGCACAGTGGTATGCACCTGCAGTCCCAGCATTGGAGAGGCTGAATACAGAAAGGCAAGGTCAGCTGACACTACACAACAGGTTTCAGGACAGCAGGGCCACACAGTGAGACCCTGTCTCAAAAGGCAAAAGCAAAGAATCCAGAGAGACAGCTCTTCAGTTAAGAGCACTTTTTGCTCTTGCAGAGGACCTGAGTTGGTAACCAGCACCCACCCACATGACAGCTCACAACTGACCGTAACTCCAGTTCCAGGGAATCTAAGGTCTTCTACTGATATTCATGAATTCATACATATATCCAGGCACACACATATACCCATTAGTAAATAAATAAATATTTTTGAACAAAAAATAGAATGCACAGCAAAATGTGTGCAATATGGAGTATATGTGGATGTATGCACTCATGTACAAAATTTATATATAGTGTTAAGACAGGGCTTGGGAGATACCCTTACCCCCGACACTAGTTTAGATATGGAGAAGTTTATTTTTTCACTTTTGATTTACATTACATAACTGACAATCTCTAGAGTCTTTTTTTTTCTTTATAGACAGAAGGGAGGCACATGTCTCTGCAATAACTCTGAAGACATGGTGAATCTGTGTTCAAGCCGGGATAAAAGCCAGGTCAATGTCTGAAGCTCCAAGGAGAGACATCCAGAGGCAGATCCCCTGTGAGAGACCTCTGCAGAGCTGTACCTTCTGCACAGCCATGCTAGAGTCGGTCTGGGGACATGGCCAGAGCTGGGGACCAGGACACGACAGCTTCGGCTATGCAGAACAGAGCTGAAAAGGACCCCATGGACCCCAAGGACGTCAGGGAAGGAACTCCACCCTCCAGAGCTTGCCCTGACCACTGCCAGGAATCAAAAATACTCCATCCTTATAAACAGCTTTTTAAACCGCGTGCACAGCAGAACAAAGGCGGTGGTGCGCACACTAGAAGGCAGTTCAGCCTCTGTATGAACTGCCAGCAGAGAGCGCCAACAAATTTCCTTCCTGGGCACCCAGATTCACAGGAGGCCCTAAGAGTACACAGGCAACCAGTGAATCACCGGTGGGAAGTGGCTATACCAACACAGCTGTGCCACAGGCAGCAAACTTCTTTGCTCACAGAGTCCTACACTCACCTCCTAGCAGCTGGGAAAACGGAATTGGGAGGGTGCACTGTTCAGATCATACTGCCAAACTAGATCAAACCAAGTCCAGCAGGATGTGGTGGCTCAAGGCTGAAGGGTATGAGAGGAACTGGAGGGGAATCATACAGAATAGAAGTTATATAAATACAGTCCGCATGCATAAAATTCTTAAAAAAATAAATATTTAAAAATGTAAAAGAATGAGATGGGTCTGTCCTGAGTTTGAAAGTTCCTGGGACATTTGCTATAAGAAAGACAATGACACCCGACACCATAGAATCTACATGTGACATGTGAGCTTGTACATGTGGTGTGTGTGTGTGTGTGTGTGTGTGTGTGTGTCTTCTTCCACACAGAAGTTTCCTGAGCAAAGAAGAGGCCGCAACAGTGGTTGTCCGTGGGGCATGGGTAGAAAGGGAAAGGCACTCACCACCACTGTTTCTGTATTTATAGATACACTTATGTTCAATTTTATTATAAGTCTGTGTGCTATTTGCTGCCCACCCCCGAGTTCACATGTGGGAATCCTCCCCCAGCACAGTTCATCCAGAATGAGGAAGAAGTCAGAATGAAGGTCCAGGGTGGGCCGCTGACCTGACAGGATGACTGCCCCTCTGAGGAGGGGTACCTCTCCCACTCTCCCTGAGCATAGACCGAGGAAAGACAACATGAAGACATATGAGAAATAAATGGAAAGACAGCCCAGCCGGGCCATGACCTTAGATGTCCAGAGTACTGAAAAAATCAACTTCGGATATGCAAGCCACCCAGTCTGTATGCTGTTACATGGCAGGCAGAGCTGAGCAAGACAGTACATTCATTTTTGAAATAAATAATGAAAACTAGCTTGTAAAATAATTCATGACCATTGTGAGAGGAATGTTTGCCTCTTGAAGGAACTTTGTCTTTCAGGCTTTTGTCTAGGAAGACAAACATTGCTAATACTATGAGAGCATTAAGTGTTTTAAATTTCCCTTTTAAAACATACATTGTATCAACTTCCCTTCCTTGTCATACTTGTGTAAGCACTATCCTTCCTTAGGTACAGAGAAGCACACAATGGCTACTTTCCCACTGATGTCAAGAATTCTGTCCCCAACACTCTGCAGCCACGCCCCCCCTACCCTGTGCATTCTCACCTCCTCTTTACAAAAAGAGTGAGTGAGTTAACCTGCACTGTTTCTCCTAATCTTATCAGGCAACCAAATTTCAGACATCCCTATTAACAAGGCAGGATTCATCCAAGTTGGCTCCATGTTCTATGGAGTTGTTGACATGGGAAGTGGAAGCTGTTATTTGCTTCCACAGACAAATATGTAAACTATTTCTAGCAAAATGATCCAGGTCTAATAATCCAAACCTGACAGGGTCATCTGAGATGCTGGTACTTCTCAAGTGTAAGACGTGTTAAACAATCCAATGAAAAGAACCAGGGAGACTCACGGAGTACTTGACCAGTAACACATATAAGAGCTAGGAGTGCTTCAGGGAGGTAATGAAAAGATGCGCTTCCCATCCTGACACACTGAAGCACTCAGCACTCATTACAGGGGGCCACCCACAACCTCTGCTGGGGTTCACTCCAACTCTGTCTCCATCACAATGAAGCCCCACTTTGGAGGACTTATAATTCAGCCAAAATAATTTGCTGCAGGAGTGTTTCAAAAGACCTTCTTATAACCCTTTCAATAAACTCCAACACCAGAAATTCTGAGCTCTAAGGAGCCTGCCTCTCCTAAAGCAGGTCTTGTTGTGTGTTAAGTTTCTCAGTTTCCAGTCATGTGGGTTTTATTTCTGTTCTGTGAAGTTCTTCTAAATCACATCTTACTTTGGTTAATAGGTAGTAATACGAAATGAAGGGTCTCAAAACTGATTCTTTTGACTATTTTTCATTAAGAGCATGACTAGAAAGGCATTTGAATATAAAATGTTAATGCGTGCTTGCTAGGAAGTCATAGTTCAAGCCTGAAAATCAGACTTGGAAAATATGCAGATTGTATTTCACCTGAACTACACAGTAAAAGTCAGGTGCCTGGAGAAGTTTCTTAACTTTTCAAGGTACTAAGGGAATCATGGGAAATACTATCATAGAAATAATGAATCACTTGACCTGAGACTTGTGGTGATATTGTATTCCCCAAAATATTGTGTACTCTAATAAACTTACCTGGGGTCAGAGAACAGAACAGCCACTAGATATAGAGGCCAGAAAATGGTGGCACACACACCTTTAATCCTAGCATTCTGAAGGCAGAGATCCATCTGGACCTCTGTGAGTTTAAAGCCACACTGGAAACAGCCAAGCATGGTGACTCATGCCTTTAATTCCAGGAAGTAATGACAGGAGGCAGAAAGGTATTTAAGGTATGGGGATGAGGAACTCTAGCCTGGTTAAGCTTTCAGGCTTTTGAGCAGCACAGTTCAGCTGAGATCCATTCCAATGAGGACACAGAGGCTTTCAGTCTGAGGAATTGGTGAAGTGAGGTGGCTGTGATTTGTTCTGCTTCTCTGATCTTCCAGCATTCACCCCAGTACCTGGCATCAGGTTTGATTTTATTAATAAGACCCCTTAAGATTCGTGCTACAGAGACTTGTGAATTGGAAGCTCATGTCTATGGTTGGCCTTCCTCAAAGTGAAACAAAGTCAACAGAATAAACGATGAAATGTATGAATCCGTAATGGACTAGAAAAATAAAATTCCTTCTTGGAAGGTTCCAAGCACCTTAGTGTCTTGTGAGGCCTGAAAAGCACACAGAGGGAACCTGCTTGCTCACTTGCTTTTATTCTGAGCCTTCACTCCTTTTCTTGTTGCTGTGAATACATATCTGACGAGGAGCAGCTTGGGAGGGTTTGTTTGGACTCCAGTTTGGAGCCCTCTGTCAGGGCAGGGCAGACACAGTCACAGGAACGTGAGGCTGCTAGTCACCTTGGATCTGCAGTCAGGAAGCACAGAGCACCCAGTGATGTCTCAACTTTGTTTCTCACTTGTTCCCAGCTCAGGCCTGGTGCTGTCAACATTCAAGAGTGGGTCTTTCTTCCTCAGTTAAACTCTCCTGGAAACACCCTCTGAGACAACTCAAAGGAGTGTTTCCATGGTGATTTGAAATCAGGCTGAGCTGACAGGAAGATGACCATCCCACTCTATGACTCCCAGGCTGGAGTCAACAGGTGTCAGTCACAAAACTGAGGTCAGCAGTCAGCAATGTAAACCCTGGAGCAGAGTCTCTCTTCAGAGTGGAAACTACTGGGCCACAATCCATTACTAAAAGTTGAGTTCCAAGCATCCTAACCCAGACTTGCCGATCTTATGAAAGCCTGCTCTGTCTGCTGACACCCCATCCCTGGATCCTTACACACTCTAAAGCTTGACAGCCACCGAGACACTTGCCAGTAGTTATAGGTACTATTCTTTCAAATAGAATAGACACATGTTTTAGATATTAAAATATCTTTCATTAGGCATCAGATTGTGAAGGACATAGTCAGATGAGCATAATTCAAAGGAGCCTCGGAGAAATGATTGCTGAAAAATCTCCTGTCCTTGGGTGCCGAGACCTCAGTGTTTAAGGCCTCCTCTTCTTGGTAGCACACACTGATAGAACATTTTTTTTCAAAGGCAATTCTACATTGTGTATCAAGAGACTCACATCTGTGAACTTTAACTCACATCTTTAACTCAGGGATTCACTTCTAAGGATTTGAAATGGGGGAGGGGGCATCCTCCTGGGCTAGTGAGATGGCTTGGTGTTTGCTGCCAACATTGATGACCTGAGTTCAATCCTCAGGCCTCACAGAGTGCAATAAGAGAACCAACTCCTGCAAGTTGCCTTTTGACCTCTTCACATGCAACATAGTGACTGTGTGCCTATCTCTCTACACTGAATAACTGAATAAATGTAATTTTTTTAATTAAAGCCCCCCCTTTTGTTTACAAAGAAATTCGCTACAAACTTAAAATGGGGGAAATATTGGAACCACCTAAAACTTGTCAGCAATTAGTAAACCTGTTTTTAAAGGCTTTTATTGGTGAAACTATTAAGGCAATTCCACATAGCTAAAAAGGAGGTTTATTTTGTGGGGTAACTTACAAGTGAAGGGATAGGTTACAGGGTCCGGGAAAGATGTGGTGCAGTCCAGAGGTGTTCTCTGGAGAACTCTGCTCAGTCTACCTCCAGCATCCAGGATCCAGGAACCAAGAGAGCCCACACATCTGGATCTCAGGTCTTCAGGGTCCTATCTCGGCCCTGCCTCATAGGCATGGCAGTTCCTGGAAGCCTCAATGGGGATAGTATTTCCAGGTCAAAGCTGGAACAGCTACCCACTACAGGCTTTATTTGATGTTTCTATTGAAATTTCTTAGAAACAGATGTTTCTATTGAAGAAGCTTCTATGAAAGCATATTGTAATATAATATAGAAAATCTAGTGTGCATTTTACACATCCACTACATTTCAACCCAGTCCAGGCAACTTTCAAGCCTCCATCCCACAGCAAGCTAGTGACTGCCATGTTACAAAGCAGGGCTCTAGAAAAGGAGATGGAACAGTAAAATGGAGATGGAACAGAGTAATATTATGTTATGATGAAATAAATACAATGCAAAAATAAGGAGAGTAAAAGGGAGGAAAGCAGAACCTCCCTTCCTCTCTCCCCTCCCACCCTCTCTCTCCCTCTCCCCTCCCTTCGCTATGCCCCACTTTCCTCTCAGAACCTTACTCATTCACCAGACAAGTGTTAGACCATTGAGCCACATGGCCAGCTCCATAGTCTTTGGCTTCAGCACCTCCAGCATCCAGGTGAGATAACTCTTGAGTGGCAGTTGTCTGGGCCTGGAAGGGTGTTGAGAACATCTCTGGCCTCTGCCCACTAGATGACAGCAGTCCCCTCAGCTTCACTATCAAAATCATTCCCACTGTCCCAGAGGGCAAACCCACCCCATCTTAAACCCACTGCTCTATAGGTAATAATGGGGGTGGCAAATTAAAGGATGTGATTTAACACTAACAATGGTAATAACGCAAGAATAGAGTAGAATAAAGATACAGTTAAAAAGGTAAGCACTGAGGCAGAAATAGACATCCCCTACAAAGACTGAAAGATAAAAATAGAAGAGCAAAGAATACATTATTAATAAAGAAAACTAAAACTAGTATATAGCATAAATCATTACAAATGTATTGTAATTCAGAGCATACATACCAGCCATACCAATAAATATGAACTGGATGGACTTACCTGCAGGAAGATGATCCACAGCTCAAATCAAATACAAGAACAGGTTTTAAATTTTAGTATTTTTTTATTTTTATAATCTATGTAGAGTATGGGTGTTTTGCCTGCATGTATGTCTGTGCAGTACCCAGTGAGTCCAGAAGAGGGCAGAAGATCCTCTTGGGACTGGAATTACAGAGGGTTACAAGCCACTACCTGGGTGCTGGGAATGAAACCTGAGTCCTTTGGAAGAATAGTCAGTGCCCTTAACCACTGAGCCATCTCTGCTGTGTCATGAATTTCAAAATATCAATGTTTTAAATGGATTTTCTTAGGAAAAAAAAAGTATGGGCAGATTGCTTTTTAAATTTCACTGGTAAGGAAGCCCTTGACTTCCTTAGGTGATGGACTGTGAGCCAGAACATGTAAGTGGAAAGAAAACTTTTTTGCTTTTGGTTATGATGTTTTATCACAGTAACAGGAACTCTACAACTGTTGAGAACCAACAGGGTAGTATGCATAGAAGGCACTCTTTCTTAGGCATCGAGAAGATGGTATAACAAGATGCCTGGGAAGCCCCTTGGAGGAGTTTTCTGTGGAAGGAGGGATATTGTCCACCATGGCAGGACCACGAGGAAGACGCTCACATCACAACCAGGAAGCAAAGCTGAGCAAAAGGAAGCGGGGTCAGGCTGCCAGACTCAAGCCCCACCTCAAGTAACCCACTTCCTCCAGCGAAGCTCTGCCTCTTAAAGGTTCCGGAAGCTTCCACTTGGGCTACACAGCGCCTCCGGGGCATACTCACTCCTGTTCGGTTTGCTGTCCTGCTGGTCTGTGCGAATGGTCTGTTACAGCCATGAGTTCCGATGGACACCATGCACATAGTGCCTTCAGCAGAGTAAACGGGCTCTGCCTCTGCATTTCTTCTCCAGAGCAAATACTTAACAGAAACTAAAGGGAGCTTCTTTTGTGTATTTTCAAACTACAATTTAAAAAAGTAGCCATTTTGTGGAGATTTATTTTTCATACTTAAGGAGAGATCAAATTGTAAGTAAACCTATACTACTTTATTTAGAAAAAAGAAGTCATTGAAAATACCCCATGGGTGATAGGTTCTACGCTTTCTCATCGCTGCCCCACAGAGCAAAGTACTTCAGGCTTTTTAATCCTTGGAGGAACATGTATTAAGAGTGCATCCGAGTGGCCGCAGTGAAACTACATCAGATAAAGATGCAGAAAGACCCCTTTAGTGGGAGTTGCTTGGTAGCCCATGGTGGATGGCATCAGGTATTGGAGGAGTCCAGGGGCCTTTCGAAGAAGGGAGCTGTTATGAAAAACAGACCAAGTGGGAATGGGAAAGAGGAGGTCCAGAGCTGACCAGAGGCTAGGAGCAGAGTCCTGGGACAGGAAATGGTTCCTGAGGACTTTTTTTTTTTTTTTTTTCTGGAGAAAGTCTGAGTTTTTGTGAGACCCATTTTTCTGATCCAACAAGCAAACATCTTCCGAGATTTGGCAAGACTGGCCTATTTCACCTTAGTCAACTGATGAGCCACACATGTATGTGAGGTGGTGTGTGTGTGTGTGTGAGATTGGGGGGGTCAGATGCACTCACCCATGCAGACATGTGCATGAGGCAGTCTGAGGTCAGCATGGAGTGTCTTCCTTTATTACTCCTGCCTTGTTTTTGAGCCAGGGTCTCTCACTGAACCTGGAACTGATTGATTGGCTAGGAAGACTAGCTGGCCACACCTGTTTTTTATTTCTATCAAAAAGAGTTGTAGGCAAACCATTCATTGTAGAGGCTGGCCTGGCATTTTTTGCCATGCATAATTCTAAGGGTAACTTTAATCTTCCTCTATGTCCACTATACTTACTTTTCAGTCTGAATGTCAAACCCAAGACCCGCCCACCCCCCACACACCTGCATGAGTGTTCTGCCCCTGAGTGCAAGGAAACCTTCAGCTTTGTTTCATCAAGGAAGTAAAAAAGCTGGCCACCCCTCCGTTCCCATTGCATCCTTTCCTGCGCCCCTTCTGGAACTGCCTGCTTGACCTTAAACTCAACACATAATTACTTTCTTCTGTTTTACTAAAATAACGATCACATGTTTAATCCTCTCCCTTGGATCATTTGGAAAATAGGAAAGAAAAACTAAAAGGCATAATGCGTAACTAATTAGTAAACTTGTAATTACATTTAAATGAACTGTGGTTTCTATACATCACAGTAAGCAGCCAGTCTTGAAGACAACAGTGCCCACTACAGTGTCTCTATGCAGTGTTTTGGGGGGTGTGGCCACAGAACTGAAGTTCTTTAAGCCTCTTCTCCCTCTTTTCTCTTGGTTGTTAGGGAAGTCATTTTTTGATGTTTCAAATTATCCAAAAGCGCTGGATAGTACTGGATGGTCCTGGCTGGTAATGGTTAGTGCCAATAGCCTCCGCTCACGCAACCTCACCCCACCCCCATCTTTTTAATCCTCGGGTATCCAGACAGACATTATCAGATTCAGAGCAGAAGTCCAGGTTATGTGCAGGCTCTCAACTGAGACCCAAAGTTAAAAC
Source organism: Onychomys torridus (assembly GCF_903995425.1). NCBI lineage: Eukaryota > Metazoa > Chordata > Mammalia > Rodentia > Cricetidae > Onychomys > Onychomys torridus. The sequence goes on from NC_050448.1 coordinate 14,059,948, forward strand.
CTAACACAGTGGGACTAATCCAGGTGCCACCAGGCAACCAGGAGATGCCAGGCAGGGGAGTAGCTCAGTTGGTAGAGTGAGTGTCTAACATGTACAAAGGCCCAGGTCCAGTCCCAAGCACTGCAGAAACCAGGCATGATAGTGTACTTCTTTGATCCCACCACCTGGAAGGTAGAGGCAGAGGATCAGTTCAAGGTTAGCTACACAGTGAGTTCAAGCTAGTCTAGACTACATGAGACTCTGTCTCAAAAAACCAAAGACACTATGTCTTTTTTAAATTAAGATTTCATAGCAGTTTTGTTGTTACAATAGTATATCAAAAAGCCAAGTGATTTTAAAGCACAGTTTCAACTAGAAAACTGAGCTCCTCAGAATCAACCCAAAGCTCTCAGCCCTCCAGTTAGAGATAGCTCTAGGTCCTCCAGTTAGATATAGCTGTGTATGAGTTTCTAGATGAAAAGGGAAAGAAACAGAATAGCTAAGAGGCTGGAAGAGTGTTTGTGCTAGCAGCTGTGTGTGGACTTTTCATCAACACTTACTAGTACCCCCCCCATGACAACACATGGAAGATAAACTATTCTTCTAAGCTGCCCTTCGTTAGAAATGGAGTTGATACTGTCCAGGACAGGCCTTGTGCGCCCTCCAGATTTCCTGCCCCAGTTGCTCTAAATATGTCAATAGAGATGTATGGTCTTCAACCCCACATTAGTGTCTACCAGAATTCTCAATCTAAGCATCCATGATGATGGGACACCATGATTTAACTATGTATATCCTTTTTCTTTAGCCTGGGAGTACTTTTTGCTCTCATCTTCATTCATATTTTTATTTTTATCCATGAAGAAAGAAAAGGGTAGGGGAATGAGTGTTAGCCAACTAACTTTGGGCTACCTTCATCTGGAACTGTAGTGCCTATTTGCAACATTCTGGAGTACAGTCTGCACCTTGGTGGCAGAGAACGTGCCCTACATTCACCACTTGAGCAGAAGGAAACATAAAAGATTTTTTGAATTTATCTTGTTTTAATAAAATTCTTGATGTACAATCAGAATATACCACTAAATAGTTAAGAACCCAGTAGAGTTTAACAACAACAAAATGCTGCTTGTCATCATAATTCTGGAGAAAATAACTTCATCCACCTAGTACAAAGACCACCACACAGAGCCAGAATCAAGCTGATCCTTGAACAGGGATCACAAAGAACCATGTGACCATGATGACTCAGGGAGAGGTGTGTTTCTTATGAAACATGTCACTATACTACATACTCTGGCAACTGCTGGTGTGTGTCAAAAAGGACTGGACCGATGAGAGACTCGTTTACATTCTGTATGCCGACTGGCCCCAGACTGTCAAATGTAGTTCCAGGCTGGAATTTCATCTGATTTTCAATGAGATGATTGATGAAGGGGGTAAATGGGAATATATAATAGTTCAGGGAAGAGACTTGTCTCTTGCTGTGGGATGTTCTGTATGTCAAATCTGTTGCTCTGATTGGTTAATAAATAAAATACTGATTGGCCAGTAGCCAGACAGGAAGTATAGGCGGGACAAGCAGAGAAGAGAATTCTGGGAAGTGGAAGGCTGAGGCAGAGAGACACTGCCAGCCGCCACCATGACAAGGAAGATGTAAGGTACCAGTAAGCCATGAGCCACATGGCAAAGTATAGATTAATAGAAATGTGTTAATTTAAGATATAAGAACAGTTAGCAAGAAGCCTGCCACAGCCATACAGTTTATAAGTAATATAAGTCTCTGTGTGTCTTCGTGGTTGGATCTAAGCAGCTGTAGGACTGGTAGGTGAAAGAGATTTGTCTTGATCCTGGGCCAGGAAGGACCAGAAAAACTCTAGCTACAGTCTGTTTTTAAGAATATGTGAATGTTCATGTGCTTGGGTGCATGTGTGTTGGTACATGCATGTTTGAGTGAATACATGGAGTGAGTGTTCTAGAAGACTACTTTGGGTAGTTCCTCAGGCACTGTCTACCTTTTGTTTGTTTTAAGATGGGCATATTAATCACTCTTTGTTGCTGTGGTAAACACCATAATCAAAAAGTGACTTAGGGTAGGAGTTTATTATGGCTTACAGTTCCAGAGGGAGAGTCTGTAAGAGTTGAGGGCATGGCTGCCAGAGCAGGAAGCTGAGAGATTACATCTTCAACCACATGCAGAAACCACAGAGAGCAAACATGAAGTGGGGCAGGGCAATAAACTCACAAAGCCCACTTCCAGTAATGTAGTTCCTCCATCAAAGCTGCACCTCCTAAAGGTCCCATAGCCTCCCTAAACAGCTCAGCCAACCAGGGACTATGTGTTCAAATGGGGGACATTTCTTAATCAAACAACCACATAATGTCTCTCACTGGCCTGGAATTCAGTAATTCAGCCAGGCTGACTGTCCAGTGAGCCAATTCTGCACCTCCATGCCTGGAATGTTTACATGGGTTCTGAAGATGTAATTCAGATGTTCATACTTTTGTGGCTAACAGTTTACCATCTGATACCCTCCCAGCCTCTACTTTTGATTTTTAATTGATCAGCTTTATGTTTATTGAAAACCTGCCATAGACACTCTCATACCTAGAATATTCTACAGAATATTAGTTCCATGAAACGAAAATCCTGTAATAACATAAATTTTGGCAATAGTGAAGTCCCCACCCACCCCTGAAGCTCACAATGCAGTGTGAGCTGTAGTCCTTGAGGAAAGAGAGGGAATAAATTTATTAATACAATGTTTTCTAGATGTAATGGGCCATGGAACATTCTTAGTGTTAGGCCAATGTTAGCCTTTCAAGCTCATGGTTATCAGGTGTCATCATTTATTACCCTAAGATAATGAAATTTTGTGTAATTATTCATAATTTTTCATCTACTTTTTACATTTTGACGTTTATGTATGTATATAATGCATTGCAAACATATTTACCCTCCATTACCCTCTCATTCCTTCCCTGTCATGTGACTCCTTCCTCATGCAACTCATCCCCTCTTATTTTTATCTCTATTTAAATATTTTATTAAAAATTTTACATACAGTCTATCTTATTATATTCTTTTCCTCCCCCAACTCCTCCCAGATCCAGCCTACCTCCCTACCCATCCAACTTTATGTTTTCTCTCGAAAAAAGAAAAAGACAAAAGAAAAAAAAGGATCAAAATAAACAAAAAACAAGAAGAAAAAAATACTAAACCAAACCAAAAAAGCACACAAAAACATTGAATCCATTTTGTGTTGGCCAATTAATGCAGGGCATAGACCTGTCCTGGAGTGTGGTTTACTCATCTAGCATCACTCCACTAGAGAAAACTGGTTTTCCCTTTCCCAGCAGGTATTAATTGCAAATAGCTTCATGACTGGAGATAGGACTTTGTGTGCACTCCCCCTTCTCAGAGCTGGGATTTTGTCTGGTTTGAGCCTTTGAGGACTTGTGCATGCTGCCACAGTTGTTTTGAGTTCATATGTGCATCTATCTTGTGTCTAGAAAATGCTGTTTCCTTGGAGTCCTTCACCATCTCTCATGCTTACAATCTTCTGCCTCCTCTTCCACAAAGATCCCTGAGCCTTGAAGCAGGAAGGGGTTGATAAAGACATTCTATTTAGGACAGAATGCTCTAAAATCTATCACTGTACATTGTCCAGTTGTGGGTCCCTGTGTTAATTCTCATCTACTGCAAGAAGCAGGTACTCTGATGTATGTTGAGTGAGACACTGATCTATGCGTATAGCTCTGTGTCATTTGGAATCATTTCATTGCTATGTTCCTTGAGCAGAATAATAGAATAATAGTAGGTGTCCCCCCCCCCCCCCCCCCCAGCTCATGACCAATCTAGTGTCAGGCTCTCTGTCACTTTAGCAGTGGCAGGTATGGGTTCCTTCTCATCAGTGGGCCTTAAGCCAGTTTTTAAGTGGTTGGTTGCTCCCATGACCTTTGTGCCACTGCTGCACCAGTGTATCCCACAGGCAGGTCACTGTTGTAGATCACAGTTTTTGTAGCTGGTGATATTAGTGGTTACCTTACTACTATCCTCTTGTGGTGTGTGTATGTGTGTGTGTGTGTGTGTGTGTGTGTGTGTGTGTGTGTATGTTTATGTGTGTGTAGGTCTTGTGCAGGTAGCCACAGCTGTTCTATTTTCATGGGTGCAATAGATATGTCATGTTCAGAAGACAGACTTCACAACATTCTTCTTCATCCTCTGGCTCGTCTAATCTGTTTACCCCTATTCTGTGATGTTCCCTAGGCCTTAAAGGGAGTGTGTAGATCATGTAAATGTTCCATTTGGGCCTGTTTACTCACAATTTAAAAATTTGAGCCAGGTGGTGGTGGTGCATGCCTTTAATCCCAGCACTCGGGAAGCAGAAGCAGGCAGATCTCTGTGAGTTCGAGGCCAGCCTGGGCTACAGAGTGAGTTCCAGGAAAGGCTCAAAACTGCACAGAGAAACCTTGTCTTGAAAAACAAACAAACAAACAAAAATTGAGATAAGTAGTTCCCAGCCCCAGAGAATCCAGCAGATAGCTAGTAATGTCTGAAGAGATGGGGTTTGATTGTTCATTTGTTTTTACAATTGCTTGAGAGGCCAAATGTATGCTGCTGGTTTATTTGCGTCACTCTTACCCTCGAGGAAAGGTCATAAAACAGGACAGAATCCACTAACGAGAGTTTTATTAAGATGAGGGAGAGAGACAGATGTGCACAGGCCTGTGGAAAAGACACGTGAGTAAAGATGGAGCCAGAAATCATGGCACCGGCTTATAAAGGCTAGGCCTATGTGGCTATTCCATGCATGCATGTAGATCTCATGGTTGCACTGCACGCTTTACACAACCACACAAAGCCATGGGGTCCTGGTCACATGAGACGTTTTTACCCGGAAATGACTAGGCAGAAGTGACTAGGTCCTGCCGGGCATGTGCCCAACCGTGGGGGCGTGTTGTGACTCCATATCACATGCCACTGTACATGTGGAAGTCAGAGTGCAACTGGCATGATTTGGTTCTCTCCTTCCATTCTGTGGGTTCTTAGGATTGAACTCAGATTGTTAGGTCTGGCAGCAAGCACCCTTACCTGCTGTGCTGTCTTTCTGGCCCTTTCTGAAGATAATCTTTTAAAAATTATTTTTATTTTATTTATTTTGGTGGGATTTCATGTTTTCTAAGTTAATATACAAAGTACTTATTTGATTGCAACATAAATATATTATCAAAGAATATTGGGGTCCAGCCCCTTAATAGCCTTTTCCCAGGATCTGTGGGAATCTACAAGCAGCTGGGAATCTAGTCTTAATGATATCAAATGAATTTATGTATACAATACTCTTTAGTCCACACACTTTATTCTTCTGAGTCAAAATCTATCTCCACAGCTTCAATTCTGTTCTCATACTTAGCTCCTTTCTTGCCTTATTTCTCTCTACATTTTTCTGCTGTTCTTTCTAAATTCTATCTTAATTCTCCCATCTGGTTCTTCCCCATTTAGTTCTTCCCCATCCTCCATCTCATTCCACTAGTTCTCCCCCAAGTCTCTGAGGCATTCAGTTATAGACCCACAGGAAGCAGCAATTCTCTGGCCAAGGCAAAGTCACCCAGGCTTGAATTCTTACAGGGTCATAAAGGCAGGTAAGAGTTTACCTCAGGCAGTGATTGTCAGGCTTTCTTTTACAACCCAAAAGGGCAGTGGTTAAAGGAGTTGGGGTCAACTAACAGCTAAAATTGGTTAATATATCAGAAAAAGGGAATTTATGTGCTCAAACTACATTTCTAGAAGTGGTTAGGTAAAATGTTAGGAGTCTACAATGTTGGTATAAATCATGAGTAAAATAAAATTGCCTATTTTTCTTTAAGAGCTATGACTATCTCTGTAAAACTCATCTTAGTAGTTTTCTGGCAGAGTAGAGGTAGCCTGTGTCACAGCTTGATATGTAAAAGCCCCTTTGTTCTGAGTAATTGTTAAAGGGGAAGTCTAGAGATACCATTAAGGCTAATGGGAGAATGAAGGGTTTAAGCTTAATTTGCACAAGAAACAAAACCTTGTACCTACTATCTGGCCTGACCTTGGCAGTTGTCTCTGTTTGGATGTTTACCTTATTTCAGGAGACTAGCAGGTGGTCTGGAGTGTTTATCTGACTGCAGTCTGTCCTTGGAATTGAGAAATATCTCAGATGAAATGCTTTTTCCAGAGATAGCCCTGGCCCTGGATATTTGCTAACGGTTACAGAAGGCAGATATCTGAGCCTAATGCTAAAAAGGAAAGACAAAGGCCTGGAAAAAGGAAGTCTTGCCTGTATGACTGTTGTCAATACAGTTGGGGGAAGTATCCAAATACTGTAATTGTATGGGGAAAATTGTGCCCAATGTTCAAACACACAGCAAGAAGTTCTTAGGAAAAAGAATTAATTGGGGGGGGGGGGCTATAATAGCACACATGAAGTTTATTGCAGGAAACAGCTGATATATACAAAAGCCAAATAACACCAATACTCCTTGAGCCTTGGCTTCTGGAAAAAATCCTTGATTCTTTCAGGTAATAGTTTTGTCATAGTCAGCTGAATTCCTACTTCATATTTCTGAGGCTTGCAATAATATAAATATAAATATTTTATTCTTCTCCTCCCTCCTCCCTGCCCCCTCATCTCCCTGACTGTTCTTGCTGCACTCTCCTGAATTCTACATCCCACCCATGTCTATCTAACTTCAGAAGTTGGGATCAGAGCCACAACAGGAACATTGAGTGTAGAAACCTCGGTCCAGTGAGGCCCATTAGTACCCAGCATTAACTCTCTTCACTCTGGAGGGCTGTAGGCCAAGGATTGGCCACTTAATCTAGAACTATGCCATTCTGCCATGTAAAAACTAAAGGCAAGTCAGAGTCAGAAAAACAAACACACAGTATTCACTGATTCTAAAATCTATACTTCAAAGATTCCAATAAATCTATTTCTGGTCCTTGTCAGTGTTCTATGTTGGGCAGGATGATCAAAGAAAGAGGTGAAAGGCCATTGTAAGGGAAACAAGGGCCCCCCCCACTAGCTCTGCTAATTGTAGATTCAGTGGAAAATACTGCACTCTGCCCCCACGCCCCATACCAGAAAAGTTAGCCCATCATGCTGTGCTAACAGGATGCTTGCAGGATGACCGCCTGCAGTTGTGCTTGCAAGATAAATTGCTTGAGAAGAATGCTTGCAAAATAACCCCTTGCTAGATAAGCTTGGAATTCGTTTACCCACCCAGACTCTTGAGAAAGACCGTAGAGACATCTGGCGTCCAGATGTCTGCACTCTGGATGACCCTGCTCCCCTGCCCTGATAGAACCGCCTCATAAAAGGCCTGCGAGCCTTAGACTCGGGGTCACTGGCTACTTCTCGCGCTGGTGGCCCACAAGCTCGTGCTAATAAAGCTTCTTTTGTGACCCGATATCGGAGTGAAGCTCTCTGTTTTGGATGCCGAGGTCCCACCGAGATTGGTAAGGACGGTGGTGAGTCGGCGGTGAAGCAGCTGTTCAAGCGGCCCGTGAGGACCCTTGGACGGTGGGGGACAGCCGTGTCCTGAACCCATAGGCTGCAGCTCTGGAGGACACTCTGGAGTGTGGGGACCCTGGGACAGGGGCCCCGTCTGATTCCCTTTTGTCTAGGAGATTTTTCAGACGGCCCGGGCCAATAGACAATCTTTTGGCCTACCATTTTGCCGGCTTGTCTTGTTTGTGTGTTGTGTCTCGATTTTTGTGTCCTTCTGTGTCTGTTTCTACTTGTTTGGAATGGGACATTCTGCCTCCACCCCTTTGTCCCTAACCCTCGAACCTGGTGGTTCAGGTGAGGAAGGGAAAGTGGCAGACTTTCTGTTCGTCTGAATGGCCCACCTTCGGAGTTGGGTGGCCAGTAGATGGTACTTTTGATGTTAATATAATTAGGGCAGTCAAACAAAAGATTTTCATTCCAGGTTCGCATGGACACCCGGACCAGCAGGCTTACATTTGGGTATGGGAGGATCTGGTGACTGACCCTCCTAAGTGGGTCCGACCCTTCCTGACTGCTCCTACAGCACCTTCACTAACTTCTGCTCTGATTCTCGCGACCAAACCTTCCCAATCGACTCCATTACCAACTCCATCCCCTCCTCAACCCCCCTTACCTGAATCCCAGAATGACCTCATTTCATTTGCCTTAGACTTCCTGCCACCACCGAGGCTGCCTCCCTATCGGCCCGAACCACGACCTCAGGCAGAGACTGGGCCCGAGTCTGTCTTGGTCTCCCTGTCGGATCCAGCACAGGGAACCCGCCAGAGGAGAGCAAGGCCCCCAGATGAGGCACCCCCGGCTATCACACTGCCTTTGCGCCCCATTGGGGGAACGGTCGATGATGGGGCTGGGGGTGACATGCCTGCTCTCCAATACTGGCCCTTTTCCTCCTCTGACTTGTATAACTGGAAAAATAATAACCCTCCATTTTCTGAGGACCCCTCCAGATTAACAGGTCTCTTAGATTCCAGCATGTATTCCCACCAACCTACTTGGGACAATTGCCAGCAGCTCCTGGGGATCCTCTTCACTATGGAAGAGAGAGAGCACATTCTCCTGGAAGCCAGGAAACTAGTTCCCAGGCCAGATGGGCGACCGACTCAACTCCCCACCATGATTGATGAGCACTTCCCATTAAGACGACCAACCTGGGACCCAAATACCCCAGAAGGTAGGGAGCATCTGTCCCTCTATTGCCAGACTCTAATGGTGGGTCTCCATGCGGCGGCCAGAAGGCCCACTAATTTGGCTAAGGTAGGTGAGGTTCTCCAAGGGCCTGACGAAACCCCCTCTGCCTTCCTTGAAAGGCTCATGGAAGCATACAGGAGGTATACGCCTTTCAATCCACAGTCTGAAGAACAGAAGGGGGCGGTAGTGATGGCCTTTATAGGACAGTCAGCTGCAGACATAAGACACAAGTTACAGAGATTAGATGGTTTGCAGGGACTGAGTTTGAGAGATTTAGTCAAGGAAGCAGAAAAGGTTTATTATAAAAGAGAAACTGCAGAGGAAAAAGAAGCTAGGTTAAAAAAGAGAGAGAAGAAAAAGAAAGACAAAGAGAGAAGCGACAAAATCGAAATTTATCATGGATCCTGGCAGTGGCAGTGAAGGACAACTCAGGGCCTCGAGGCAGAGGAGGTCGCCCCCCTTTAAAGCCTAACCAATGTGCATACTGCAAGGAAGAGGGTCATTGGGCCTGAGAGTGCCCCAAAAAACAAAGAGGACGAGGCCGGTCAGTCTTGGCCCTTGAGGACTGAGGAAGTCAGGGTTTGGAACCCCTCCCCGAGCTCCGGGTAACCTTTGAAATGGAGGGGACCCCAGTCGGCTTTGAAGTAGATACAGGGGCAGTCTTTTCAGCAATACAACAACCACTCAGGCCACTATCTTCCCACAAGTCTCTAGTCCAAGGGGCCAATGGGAATAGAGAGAGACCCTGGACCACTTAGAGAACAGTCAACTTGGGGAAAGGTACTGTGCAACATTCTTTTTTGGTCCTCCCTGACTGTCCCTCGCCTCTCCTGGGGAGGGATCTCCTGACAAAATTAGGAGCCCAAATAACTTTCACTGCCCAAGGACCTGAATTAAAGTTTGCCCATCCCCTGGGTGGGGACCTCTGCCTCCTCACTTTAGAACTCCCAGCAACAGAGGAATATCGGCTATATGGGACCACCATCCCCACGGCCCAACTGACTATGGTCCCCACAGGACTGGGAAATGAAGAATGGGCAGAGATGGGGGGACCTGGACTGGCAGTAGAACAGCCACCCGTTGTGGTCACCTTAAAACCCACAGCAGTTCCGTCTCGGGAAAAGAACCCCTTTGTCTGGCAAGAGGAACACCAGACAGCGTTCAAGACACTGAAGAAGGCACTCCTGTTGGCACCTGCCCTCGCCCTTCCTGATGTGAGTAAGCCCTTCACCCTGTACCTCCACGAGAAAAAGGGGGTGGCGGTTGGTGTACTAGCGCAAGCTCTCGGACCCTGGAAAAGGCCCGTTGCCTACTTATCCAAACGACTCCACCCAGTGGCTAGAGGGTGGCCCACTTGCCTACAGGCAGTGGCAGCAGCAGCTACTCTGGTGAGAGATGCAGACAAATTGACTCTGGGGCAGCACCTGACCATCATTGCTCCCCATGCGCTGGAGAGCATTGTTCGCCAGCCGCCCGAACGATGGCTGAGCAATGCCCGGGCCACCTATTACCAGACAATGCTACTAGACCGAGACCGAATCACATTTGGGCCCCCGTCCCTTTTGAATCTGGCCTCCCAATCTCCCTGGAGGAGGGTGAAAATAAACTAGTCCATAACTACGAGGCCATCCTAGCCAAAGAGACCGGGGTCCGAAAGGACCTAACAGACCAGCCTCTAGCCCACTCTGATCTGATATGGTATACGGATGGCAGCAGCTTCCTGAGTGGGGGGTGGGGGCAGAGAAAAGCGAGAGCAGCTGTAGTGGACAAAAATCGGGTAATTTGGTCTAGTAGCCTCCCGGAAGGAACTTCAGCCCAGAAAGCAGAACTGATAGCACTCACGCAAGCTCTCACCATGGCTGCAGGGAAACGGGCCACAATCTATACTGACAGCCGGTATGCGTTCACAACAGCGCATGTGCATGGGGCAATATATCGAGAGAGAGGGCTACTAACATCGGCTGAAAAAGAAATCAAAAATAAAAAAGAGATTGAGGCCCTATTGGAGGCTGTAATGTTACCCCGAGAGCTGGCCATCGTACATTGCCCTGGGCACCAAAAAGAGGACTCCCCAGTGGCAGTGGGAAACAGGAAGGCCGATCAAGAGGCAAAGGAGGCTGCCCTCCAGGATCCAAGGAGCCTGGCCATTCATGCCTCGACTCCGGAGGATTCAACTCCTGAAGAGGCTCCACCCCCGGAACTTCTGAAAGACACTCTGGAAAGGATCCACAAATTAACCCATCTGGGCAGCAGAAAATTGATCCAGCTGACTACAAAAGATAAGACCCTCTCCCCATCTGAGAAGAAACAAATGGCAGAAAAGGTGGTAGCTGCTTGCCGGGCCTGCCAGCAGGTAAATGCATATCCTGGGAAACTGGCCCCCGGAAAAAGGCTACGAGGAACCCGCCCTGGCCAGCATTGGGAAGCAGACTTCACCGAGGTAAAGCCAGCTAAGTATGGCCTGAAGTACCTGCTAGTGTTTGTAGATACCTTTACAGGATGGGTAGAGGCCTTCCCTACCAAGAGAGAGACGGTGATCGTGGTTGCCAAGAAAATCTTGGAAGACATCTTCTCTCAGTTCGGGTTACCGCAGGTAATAGGGTCAGATAATGGACCAGCTTTTGTGGCCCAGGTAAGTCAGGGACTTGCAAAGGTACTGGGGATTGATTGGAAGTTGCATTGTGTCTATAGACCCCAGAGCTCAGGACAGGAGAACAATTAAAGAGACCTTAACCAAATTGACCATGGAAACTGGCTCTAGAGATTGGACAATGCTCCTACCTTACGCCCTCTTTAGGGCTAGAAATACCCCTTCCTTCATGGGTCTTACCCCCTTTGAACTGCTCCTTGGGTGTGCACCCCCAGTTAAGAACCTAACTTAAGGAGAAATCATGCCTTCCCCTCTGTCTGACAGGCTGCAAGCCTTAGCTTCTGTCCAGCATACACTGTGGAAGCAACTGTCCGCTGCATACCAACCTGGCGGGGACAGTGCTGCCCATCAGTTCCACGTGGGGGACTTTGTATACATCCACAGACACCAGCATCAGACTTTGGAACCCCGGTGGAAGGGACCATACCAAGTCCTGCTGACCACCCCAACGGCGGTCAAGGTGGACGGGATCACCGCCTGGATCCATGCCTCCCACCTCAAGCCAGCCAAAGTGCCAGATGACTCCTGGACTGCGGAACGGACTGACAATCCTCTTAAGCTTTGGATTCATCACCAGTGCGACCACAAGTAACCCACATCAACCAGTGTCTCAGACTTGGCAGGTTATATCAGGCCAAGGGGAAATTGTATGGGAAATTACCTCTAATCAGCACCCACTGTGGGGCTGGTGGCCTGACTTGCACCCGGACCTCTGCCAGCTAGCAGCAGGGTCAGATGACTGGGATATCCCTACAACTGACCCTAGGAACCCTAGATCGCCAGCCATCTGTCAGGATGGAAAGGGAACTTGTAAATATAATGGGAGGAGATACGGGTGTAATAAGGAAATCAATGACAAAACTTAGAGAAAGATTAGATGCCAGAGAAAAGAACTTACAAGGCTCTCAAAGCTGGTTTGAGGGATGGTATAATCAATCCCCATGGCTAACTACATTATTGTCAGCCCTCACAGGACCACTTATTGTATTAATTCTTGTCCTCATGATTGGACCATGTATCCTCAATCGAATCTCAGCTTTTGTACGATCCCAGGTAAATGGGGTTAAGATGATGGTCCTGAGACAATGATACCAGCCGGTATCTGGCAGTGACCTTTAAGATTGAAGGTAGGCACAAAAAAGGGGGGGGAATGAAAAGGCCATTGTAAGGGAAACAAGGGGCCCCCCCACTAGCTCTGCTAATTGTAGATTCAGTGGAAAATACTGCACTCTGCCCCCACGCCCCATACCAGAAAAGTTAGCCCATCATGCTGTGCTAACAGGATGCTTGCAGGATGACCGCCTGCAGTTGTGCTTGCAAGATAAATTGCTTGAGAAGAATGCTTGCAAAATAACCCCTTGCTAGATAAGCTTGGAATTCGTTTACCCACCCAGACTCTGAGAAAGACTGTGGAGACATCTGGATGACCCCGCTCCCCTGCCCTGATAGAACCGCCTCATAAAAGGCCTGCGAGCCTTAGACTCGGGGTCACCGGCTACTTCTCGCGCTGGTGGCCTACAAGCTCGTGCTAATAAAGCTTCTTTTGTGACCCGATATCGGAGTGAAGCTCTCTGTTTTGGACGCCGACCCTAACAGAGGGTCACTCCAGAATGTAATCTAGGCTCTGTAGCAGCAGGGAGGTCTGGCCTCTGATGGACTGAACCTCTAACAGTTGCTCAGAATCATATTTATTGATTATTACACAAAGGTTGTTTTTTGGGTAAAACAAATTCCTCATAACAAAGCCTTTTGATCTATTTTATATGTTCTCTGAAGGAAATAATCACACCCATGCAACTTTAGTCCTTATTGTGTACTGCTTGAGGGACCCAATAATGAAAGATGCTCCAGGTGTGCCGGAGTAGTCTTGTGACTAAAGTCATGCAACAGATGTAAAACTCCATCAGAAAAGTGACCCTGTAAATCATAGAAAACAATCACTGTCTCTACTATGATTTCTTCAGGGTCTCAGTACCTCCATCAAACACTAATACATTCTACTGTTACCCTAGATACAGTGAGAAACAACTGTTACATTCTAATGTTTACCCTAGATACCATGACTCTACGATTCCCACTATAGGTCTTCACACATAAAATAGCAAAAACTGACTCACTTTGTAGGGAATTTTCTTCTTCCCCAACTATTGATGCAGTGTTAAATTTAGTAAAATAGTCAGTGCCAATGACTAAAGTGTTATTTCAAATTCAATATATTACAGTTGTACAGGTACTGTGAAAACATTCCAGGAGTGTCATCTCTAGTGCTCCTTGATTGCATTCTAGAAGTAAATTAAACAGTGTCCTTAGATAGCATTTCTCCTATGTCAAAGAGTCACACATAGTAATAGAATGTGTATTTAAGCCAAAAAGTTATTTCAAACAGCAGAACAGAAAAACTGAGAATAGCACTGTGCCTGGCTAGTGGCATTTTTGTTTTCCTAATGACATATAGTGTCATGCTGTATTCTTTAACACAATAGATGTAAATTCTTAAACTAAACATCAGCAAACCAACTCCGCTGATATTTGTTAAAGGATGACTTACCATGTCCAAACTACATTCACCCCAGAATGTAAGATCACTTCACCTTAAAATCAATTAATATAATTCACTATGTTATATATTGGGAATAAGAATCTAAAGAGGGGCTGGAGAGATAGCTCAGAGTTTAAGAGCACTGACTGCTCTTCCAGAGGTCCTGAGTTCAATTCCCAGCAACCACATGGTGGCTCACAACCATCTGTAATGAGATCTGGTGCCCTCTTCTGGCCGCAGTCATACATGCTGTATACATAATAGATAAATAAAAATTTAAAAAAAATCTAAAGAGATACTCAGTGGTTAAGAGGACTGGATACTCATGCATAGGACCCAAGTTGGATTCTCAGCACCCACATGTGGCTCTGTCTATAATTCTAGTTCTAGGAGATCCATTGCCCTCTTCAGGACACCAGTGGTACTGTACACATGTGGTACACAAACATGCATGCCAGCAAAACATTCATCCATGGAAAAAGAGAGAAACAGCAATGCTTTCTGATAATGAGATTAAAAGTAGAGAATTGTGCTCACAGAGTGGCGATTGAGCTACACCTCAGCTAAGGGAAGTACCAGGACACCTTCTATACAAATGTAGAAGAGTCTTGAAATTCAACATCTGGCTATGCTAAAATGCATCACAGACTAGAACTGAAGGACCTCTTTGAACTAGTGAAGAGTGTTAAGCAACAAATAAGCTGCTGAGGATAATAAAACACAGCTCTGGTTTTCATTTTAATTGGTTTTGGTGTTGAGGTAGGTTCTCACTGTGTAGGCTGCCTCAAATTCACAATCTGCCTGTCTCTGCACAGTTCAGGGATTATTTATAGAGGGCCATCACCTGTACAAGCATAGGATCCTGAAAGCTCTCCATGTGACTTACTGTTCCCAACTCAGTCTGATGCTGCATAAGGACCCCAGGCTTCACAGCAAAGCACTTGAAGGAATTAAGAATGAATTGTCCCCAAATGATGAAACAAAGCTGTTGCTGTTTACACAAAATACAACTATGAAACAGAAATCCTAAATTAGCAACAAGTGATTTTAGATCAACAGTTTATAAAGCTAAGAGAAATGAAATGAGTTTATAGGAAACACTGTATTAATCCTATGTCTACAAAGCAGCTGTGATAGCATGAGATATACCCAGAGCCTTAGAAGAAGGGGTTTTGAGATTCCTGTGGAGTGGAGAAAACTATACAACTTTATTAATCAGCATAAAAGAAGGCCGAAATAGAGATACACCACATTAGCTGAGTAGAATAACCAAGTGGGGTGTGATTTTTCTTCAGTTAATTTATGCATTAAATAGAAAATAAGTAAAATCTCAACTTTTTCTGAATTTTAACAAGCTGCATCTAAAGTTAACATAGAAATATGTAAAGCCAAAATTAACAATCACAATTCCATAAAGAACAGTGTAGATTTACTTTATGAACTAGTAAGGTATTAAAAAGGGTTGTGATTAAAGCCACATGAGTGTTGGTAGAGGAGCAGAACAGTTGATCAGCAAGCACACTCCACACATGATACTTGTCACTCCAGGTCATTGTGGGCATGGTGATGGGGCCACTGAGTAGCAGTGGGGGAAGGTGAAACTCTATCCTTCACCCATGCCACACAAAGAAAGAACTCCAGCCCTGAGAAGTGAGGACAGTGGCTGCTCAGTCAGAGTGTGGGAGCCACTTGTCCAGCTGTCGTAAGGTCACTAAAACCTGAGGTGACAGCTCGGTGGGGAGAGCTGCACTGTGCAGGTAGGAAGACGAGGGCTGGGATCCCCACATGCACACGAAAGGCAGCCCGCCAGTGCTCAGGAGTTGGAGACAGACTCCAGGTAGACAGAATGACCAATGTGATAGGCTCAGTTCAGTGAGTGACCCTGCCTCAGTCAGTAAGGTAGAAGGCAATCAAGAAAGACATAGATATCAACCTCTGACCTCCAAATGCACACACATACATACACAAATGTGACCATGCATACACTAGCCACATACAAGCACATGACCAAAACAAACAAAAAAATAGCTCAACTTCATCAAGCTCCACCACCATAAATATCTAAAAACACAACCCACAGGTTTAACACAAATATCTAAAAGTCTTTTAATTAAAAAAAAAAACCTGAGCCAGATATTGTTATAAATGCTGAAAGATCAGAGAGACAAAGGAATAAGCTACAGCCACCACCTCTTACCTCATCAACTTCTCAGCCTGAAAAACTCTTCCTCGGCCGAAAGACTCTAGTTCCTGTCTCCTTACACCTTATATACCTTTCTCTGCCCACCATATCACTTCCTGTCTCAACCTTCCTGATGCTGGGATTAAAAGCATGTGAATTCCAGGTCAGTTGTGGAGAGACGTAGATGAGTTGAGTTCAGGTCTGTAGTTAGGCAGACAGCTCCAGGTCTCTACCGGTCTCAGCCGCCAAAGACCGTGTCCAGAAGCACTAGCTGGGCATCATGAGCATTCATCAGGAGACTAAACCCAGCAGCTAGGGAGAAAGATGTGGCTTCTTCAAGGGTTATGGACAGATCAGAGATATTGATCTGAAAAGAGGTTTTGGGTTTGTGGAATTTGAGGACCCAAGGGATGTAGATGATGCTGTTTATGAACTTGATGGAAAAGAACCTTGCAGTGAAAGAGATACAATTGAACATGCTCGTGCTTGGTCTAGAGGTGGGCGAGGAAGAGGACGATACTCCGACCATTTTAGTAGTCGAAGACCACGAATTATAGACAAAATGCTCCACCTGTAAGAACAGAAAATCGACTTATAGTTGAGAATTTATCCTCAAGAGTCAATTGGCAGGATCTCAAAGATTTCATGAGACAAGCTGGGGAAGTAACCTTTGAGGATGCCCATTGGCCTAAACTAAATGAAGGGGTAGTTGAGTTTGCCTCTTACAGTGACTTAAAGAATGCTATTGAAAAACTTTCTGGAAAAGAAATTAACGGGAGAAAAATGAAATTAATTAAAGGAAGCAAAAGGCATAGGCCAAGAAGCAGGTCATAATCTTGAACCAGGAGTTCCTCTAGGTCCCAGAGCCGATCTTATTCCTGTAGGAGCAAGTCTTACAGCCGCTCAAGGAGCAGGAGCCGGAGTAAGTCCCGTTCTGGTCGTAGATCTCCTGTGCCTGAGAAGAGCCAGAAATGTGGTTCTTCGAGTAGATCTAAGTCTCCAGTATCTGTGGATCGCCAGAGGTCCCGATCTCTGTCCAGGTCCAGATCAGTTGACAGTGGCAATTAAACTGTAAATAACTTGCCCTGGGGGCCTTTTTTAAAGAACAAAACAAATTCCCAAACCATACTTGCTAAAAATTCTAAGTATGTGCTTTTTTGTGAGGGTGGGTTTGGAGGGGGTTGAGCTGGATTTCTTTGTAGATATGGACCACCAAGGGGATGTTGAAAACTAATTGTATTAAATGTCTTTTGATTAAAAAAAAAAAAAGCATGTGAATTCCAAATACTAGGATTAAAAGTGTGTGCCACTATTACCTTGTTTCACTGTTCTGTTTCTCTCATAGACTGAGTGAATCTCATGTAGCCCAGTGTGGCTTTGAACTCACAGAGATTGAGACAGATCTCTGCCTCCTGGGTGCTAGGATTAAAGGTGTGTGTGCCACCACTGCCTGACCTCTATGTTTAATCTAGTATATAGTAGTAGTTCTATTCTCTGATCTTCAGGCAAATTTTATTAGGGTACACAATATATCATCACATTTCCCCTTTTTTGTCTAAAATAATAAAAGGTTATAACTAATGTAAGAAAAACTATATTCAATAAGTATAATAAGTATATACAATATATAGAGTCAAGAATTACATTAACAATGTTTAGTCCATTAACATTTGACAAATTCAGACAAAAACTCCATTATTTATCCTATTTTTGTGAGTTCAAAGTGTTGTACCTAATTCACATTCTATCCTAACTTTTATTACCAACCAAAAATATCTTTTGATATTCAGTTTTATACACTTTACAGCTCTTCAGTGAGAAACAAGGAAAACTATAACTATAACTATCTAGTCTTCAACTCCCTCAGAGACCCAAGAAGAAAATAATATTTACTAAATAAGCAAGAAGTGCAAATAAGCAACTTCCAAAAAATGTGAGAAATGACAGAAACAGCTACCTGCCTGCACAGTCACCCAAGGTTCCTCTGCAACATTGGAGCATACATTCTTTGGACTACAGGCCTAGCATATCTGACAGATTTATCTGTGAATCAGAATTTTCTGAAAGGCCTTCCTACCTTGTCTTGGCAAAGATCAGCAGTCCTTTCTTTTGTGCCCTGCTTATCCCATTTGGACAGCATACTGTCAGCAGTCAGGGCCAGAGCACTTTCTTGCCTAGTGGCTAATTTACCACAAAGAAAGTAAACTCCATATGGAGTTTCTTAGATGCCCATCATCTCTGAAGTAGATTGGTGCTGCCAGAAGCAGAGATGTCACATTGTCATAAAAAGATGTTATTAAAACATCTTAAATGTCATATTCTGTAGCTCTCTGAAGTGTCCAAAGATGACCTGGCTATTTAAAATATGTTTGACCTTGAAAACATATCTAACCTGACAAGTTCCATTGTAATAGGTGACTAACGACTGACCTGCATTTCTTTATTATCCTAAATAGTTGGTAATAATAACTTTCAAGGATTAGCAGTTTGTATTACATTGTTAAATGAGCTGCATAGATACAATACCTTGAACAACATTAGAAACATATATACAGTATGCTTTAACAAAATCAATCAAATTTGTATCAATATACACAATTTGTATGCAATATACAAAAACCCAATCCAATGTAAATATTTAAAACTAGTAGTTGCTTTTTAAAAGTAGTTCAATCTACTTTTTTATCATATCATATCCATATTCTCTGTTTTTTCTTTTCAGAGTAGATTCAATAATCTACCCTTTTATCCTATCATTTCTATATAATACATTTCTATATTATATCCCCATTCTTTTAGAAAGAGATTGACTATGACCAATAACAATTTTTAAGCAACCCCTAAACAAAGACAAACATCCATAATCCATTTTTTGGGAATGTGGGCATAGGTTTTGAAGCTACTTCTGCTGTTTGAAGGTGTTGGTAGTCTTATAGGGACACAAAGAAAATTTAGGATTATGGTCAAGTCCTAACTGGAGTAGTCTATGGGGCTATATAATAGCTAGATATCTCTATATTGTCCTGAGCAGTTTGTAGTTCAAAGCCAATCTTTGAGTGGTGTTTTTCAGCTTAATGGTGTTATTGTCCTGGTGGAGTAATCATTCTGGGGGTCCATCATCTTTTTGGAGACTGCAAAATCACTGTTAGGCATGGTCATGGTTTACTGCAGAAAATCTTTTTCTTGGGACAAGTTTTCTGGATGATTTGTCCTTTTTCTTCAGATGTCTCATTTGTTCAGTTTTCTTCAGATTTCTTAGCCTTCATTCTCCTGAAAGACAAAAACAAAACCCTTGCCCAACCCTAACTTTGGGAAGGTTCCCTTTTGGCAAGTTATATCTGATCAAATGAAAAGCATTTGTTAGTCATATAAGTCAATTTAAATTGGATGGTCATGCTGGTTGATGAACTACCACCTCTTCTAATTAAGAAGTCTCTCTTGTTCAAACTGAACTTTTATCAATTTTGGTGGTATCTATAGCTTTTCTTCTCCCATAGAAACAAAAGCAAAACCTTGTCTCCAATGTAACGCATATCCTGGTTTCCATTCTGAGGTCAGTATATCCTTAAAGTATATAGGCTGATTTAATTCTGTAGGGTTTTTTTCCCCATTATCCAATGTCTCTCCATGTATGTTGTTCCTTTCTCATTAGCATTGAAAAACTTCAAAGTTAATAAAGCACTATGTAATCTATTTCTGGGGGTCTTTATTACCCCTTTCTGTTTATTTAGCATATACTTTAGAATTTGATTTGATCTTTCTATCACTGCTTGGCCTGTAGAATTGTGTGGTACACCTATAATATGCTTTATAGTGTAATAAGCAAAAAAAAAAAAAAAACCTGTTTCATTTTAGTAGAGACATATGCTGGAGCATTGTCAGTTTTAATTTATACAGGTATACCCATGATGTCCATAACTTCTAGCAAATGTGTTGATTATAGAATCAGGCTTTTCAGAACTCAAAGCAGTTGCCCAATCAAATCCTGAATAGGTATCAATGGTGTTGTGTACATACTTTAATTTTCCAAATTCTGCAAAATGAAACACATCCATCCATCTGCCATATTTTATTCCTCTGAGTACCCTTTGGGTTGCATCTTGCTGGTAGTGGAGTTTGATTGTATAAAGAACAAGTAGGACATTTCCTTACAATTTCCTTGGCTTGTTGCCAGGTTATGGAAAAGTCCCTTTTTAAACCCTTACTATTGACATGATGTTTTTAATGAAATTCTGAGGTCTCTAGCACATTTCCTATCAATAATTGATCGATCTTGTCATTACCTTGTGTTAGAGGGCCTGGCAGGCTCATACGGTATTGGATGTGTGCTATATATAAGGGATAATTCCTATTCCTGATTGTTTCTTGTAACTGAATAAACAACAAAGTTAATTCTGACTCATCAGGGATAAATTCAGCAGTTTCAATGTTTCTGCATACTGAGACTCAGTAACTATGATAGAGTTCCCAAAAACTCCATTAATACAATCAAAATGGCATATAATTCTGATTTTTGAAGAGAATTATAAGGACTTTGAACCACTTTACTTAAATTTTCTAATTTGTAACCTGACTTTCCTTTTATATCAGTATAAAATGTAGGGGCTCCAGATATTGGTGTTTCCCATACAATATGAGGCAGGATCCAATTAATTATTTATGTAAGTTTAATTCTATTACTTTTGGGATATTTGTTATTAATCTCTCCAAAAAAAATTAATGCAAGCTCTTTGCCAAGGTTCACTTTTTGCCCATAATTTGTCAATTTCATCATTAGTTAAAAGTACTACAATTTCTGCTAAGTCTATTCCTGCTAGTTGACAAAGTCTCAATTTTCCTTTTAAAATCAACTCAGAGTTCTTTTCCACATAAGTTTTTAATTTTTTACTCTGTTTATTTGGTAGAAACATCCATTCCAATATAATATCTTCCCTCTGCATTAAAATTCCTGTAGGAGAATGCTTAGAGGGTAAAATAACCAAAATGCAATCAAGCTTTGGATCCAAATCATCCACATGTCCTTCCTGTACTTTCTTTTCCACCAAGGCCAATTCTATCTCAGCTTCAGCTAATTGTTCTCTTGGACGATTTAAGTCCTTGTCATCCTCTAAGGTTTTGAACAAATTGCTCAGTTTATCATTTTTTACCCCAATAGTGGTCTGTAGATTGGAAATGTCTCCTAATAATCTTTGAAAGTCATTAGGAGTCTCTAATTGATCTCTCCTAATTTGCACCTTTTGGAGTCTAATTTTTTGTAGACCTATTTTGTATCCTAAATAATTAATAGAATCTCCTCTTTGTATCTTTTCAGGAGCAATTTGTAATAACCAACAAGGCAAATTTTTCTTTATTTCTTCAAACATTCTTTCTAAAGTATCTGCATTTGGATCAGCTAGTAAAATGTCATCCATGTAATGGTAAAACATAGATTGAGGAAAATTGTTTGTGTATTACTTCCAATGGCTGTTATATAAAATATTGTTGTATTTTGTTGGGCTGTTTAACATTCTCTATGGGAGAACCTTCCATTGATATCTCTTAACAGGCTGAGAATTATAAATAGGCACTATGAAGTCAAATTTTTCTCTGTCTTTTTCTTGTAAGGGTATTGATAAGAAACAGTCTTTTAAATCAATAACTATAAGAGGCCATCCTTTAGGTAACAGCAAAGGCAAAGGAATTCCAGATTATTAAGATAGCTGCAACACACATAACTGAACCATTATATATTTCAAAGGTACATAAACAATTTATAAAACCTTGAGCCAGATAGTAACTGGATGCTCACAAATAGTTACCCAGGACTGCTTTTAAGAGCAGTCAGTCACTACTGTGATTACCTGGTAAAAACTGATATCACTAAGGGCAGAGGACACACCTCCAGATGTCTTGTCTTGAGGGATAGTGTGATGTCTGCAGTAACTGCAATGAATAGTGACTTGAATCAAATCACAAAGAACAGTCTGACATTCTCACCCAGGGCTCTGTGACCTCAACCTGTGGCTTTTTTTCAGTGCTTCTGTCTATATGCACAAGAGAAGAATAGGTTCTTCTGCACAACATATGCTCCACAGCTGAGGAATCCCAGTTGGGAAGGGATATCTCAAGAGAAGTCAGGTGAAGAGTCATCTTTAAAAATGATAGTTAACACTCCTGCCTGAAAACCAAGTAAGCTGCCTATAGATCCACTTTTCCTCCTCTGTTCCCAAGATCCAATTCTCCAGTCTCATCTCCACCTCTGCAAAAGAATACCTGCTGCATCCTTCCTTCCCCCTCTGCCCTTGTTCCCTGTAGATCCCAAAGACATTCCCCTTCCCCCTCCCTCTCCCCATTTGTTGCTTTATCCAGGCTTCCAACACTGCCAGGAACTCTCCTCAAACCCACAGACCACTCCTGCCAGGGAAACAGGAAGGCCTTCTGTAGATCTGCCTGCTTCTGTTCCTCTAGATCCAACCCCCAACCTCATCTCCAGTGTTGTGGCAGACTCTCACTGGTGACCATCACTGTCTCCTCCCATTCCAAGGAGACAAAACACTCATATCCTTTGTTTAACATTCTGCTCTCCTCCCTTCTACAAACCCCTAACCTGTCCCTGTTACTAAGTGTCAATACCCAGAAACACATTTTATCTGGAACCCCTAGTGACCACAACTATCTGGTCCAAAGAAAATTTCCTACCAGGCAGTACACAACCATCACACTCTCCAAAAACCCAGAGAGGAAACAGAAACCCAGGAACAAAATACCTACACAAGAAAGACAAACCCAGAAATCAGCAACGAGGCCTTTAACCAACCCAATCCTAGATGCCAGGGTGAAAACACAATAACAGTCAGGACATTATGTCTCCACTAGAGCCCAGCTAGCCTACCACAGCAGGCTCTGAATATTCCAACTCAGCTGAAGCACAAGAAAAAGGCATTAAAACTGCCTTATGAAGATGATTGAGGTCCTTAAGAAATTAATAAACCCCTTAAAGAAATCCAGGAAAACACAAACAAACAGTAGAAGGAAATGAATAAACCTTTTTGAGACCTAAAAATGGAAATAGAATCAATGAAGAAAACCCAAACTGAGGGAATTCTGGAAATGAAAAGTTTAGGAATTTAAACAGGAACTACAGAGGCAAGCTTCACCAACAGAATACAAGAGATGGAAGAGAGAATCTCAGGCATTGAAGTATGATAGAAGAAATTAATACACCAGTCCAAAAAAATGTTAAATCTAAAAAAACTAATGATTAAAAATTCAGGAAATCTGGGACACTATGAAAAGACCAAATCTAAGAATAATAGGAATAGAGGAAGGAGAAGAAATCCAGCCCAAAGGCCCAGAAAATGTTCTCAACAAAATCATAGAAGAAAATGCCTATAAAGGTTCAAGAAGCATATAGAAGTAGATTGGACCAGAAAAGAAAGTCCCCTAAGTTCATAATAATTAAAAAATTAAATATGCAGAACAGAGAAAAATATTGAAAGCAGCAAGGGAAAAAGAAAAAATAACATGTAAAAGCAGACCTATTAGAATTATACCTGACTTCTCAATGGAGACTCTAAAAGCCAGAAGGTCGTGGACAAATGTCCTGCAGACTCTAAGAGATCACAGATGCCAGCCCAGACCACTATACCCACCAGAACTTTCAATAACCATAGATGGAGAAAATAAAATATTCCATGATAAAGCCAAATTTAAATGATGCCTATCTATAATTCCTGCCCTACAGAAGGTGCTAGAAGGAAAACTTCAACTAAAGGGGGTCAACTGCACTCATGAAACCACAGAGAATAAATAATCTCAAATTAGCAAAATCAAAAGAAAGGAATCAGAAAATCGAAATAAGGAACACACACACACATACACACACACACACACACACACACACACTACCACCAATAACAACAACAAAATACAAAATAACAGGAATCAAAACTATTGGACATTGTTATCTCTTAATATCAATGATTTCAATCAAAAGACACAGACTAACAGAATGAATGAAAAAACAGGACCTATTCTTTTGCTGCATCCAAGAAACACACCTCAGCATCAAGGGTAGACATTACCTCAGGGTACATACTCAGGGAAAGATATTCCAAGCAAATGGACCTAAGAAGCAAGCTGGCATAGCCATTTTAATATCTAAAAAAATAGACTTCACACCAAAATTAACCAAAGAGATGGGGAAGGACACTACTTATCAAATGAAAAATCCACCAAGTTGACATTTCAATTTTGAATATCTATTCCCCAAATACTAGGGCTTCCAACATTTGTAAAAGAAACACTACTACAGCTTAAATCATATATTGACTCTCACACATTAATAGTAGGAGACTTCAATACCTCACTGTCACCAATGGACTATCAAGAAAGGAAAAAAAAATGTTGAGCCTAACAGATAACAGATATTTACAGAACATTTCACCCAAACACAAAATAATATACCTTCTTTTCAGTACCTTATGGAACTTTTTCCAAAATTGGCCACATACTCAGATGTAACAAAATTCTCAATAGATAAAAGAAAATTTTGGGGCATTAACTGCTTAGATGCAAGATTGTAAAACATCAGGAGTTGGGGTGGGGATTTAGCTCAATGGTAGAGTGCTTCCCTAGCAAGTGCAAGGCCCAGGGTTCAATCCTCCGCTCAAAAAAAAAAAAATCAGAAGCAAACTTCTGCCATCTGGGGTTCCCCCATTGTGCTGTAAGCCTGTATTTAAGACCTCCTTCCTCCTTCAATAAATAGCATTCAACATTCAAAAAGAAGAAGAAGAAGAAGAGGAGGAGGAGGAGGAGGAGGAGGAGGAGGAGGAGGAGGGAGTCTAGAACATGATGGGGAAACCCACAGAGACAGCTGACCGGTGCTAGTTGGAGCTCACTGACTCTAGACTGACAGCTTGGGAACCTACATGGGACCGAACTAGGCCTGCTGAATGTGGGTGACAGCTATGTGGCTCAATCTGTTTGTGGGGTCCCTGGCAGCAGGACCAGGACTTATCCCAGATGCATGAACTGGCTTTTTGGAGCCTATTCCCTATGGTGGGATACCTTACTCAGCCTTGATACAATGGAGAGGGCCTAGGCTCTCCTTCAACTTGGTATGCCAGAGTTTGCTGACTACCATGGGAGGCCTTACCCACTCTGAGAAGTGGATGGGGGCAAGAGTGGGAGGGAGGTAAGGAGGAGGGAGAAAGGGAGGGAGGGGGAACTGGGGTTGGTATGTAAAATGGAAAAAACTTTAATAAATAAATATATTTAATAAAGAAAAAAAAGAAAATTTAAATAATCTTCTGTATCCTATCAGACCATCATAGATTAAAACTGGATATCAACAATAACAGAAAAAACAGAAAGCTAACATGCTCATAGAAACTGAACAACTCTCTACTGAATGAAAAATGAGTCAAGATAGAAATAAAGAAATTAAAGACTTTCTAGAATTCAATGAAAATGAATACACAACATACCCACTTATGGGACAGAATGAAAGTGATGCTAAGAGGAAAGTTTATAGCACTAAGTACCTACATTAAAAAATAACTGGAAGGATCTCATACTAGCAACTTAAGAACACACCTGAAAGCTCTGGAACAAAAAGAAATTACATCAAAGAGAAGTAGATGATAAGAAATGATCAAACTCAGTGATGAAATTTAAAAGTTGGTCCTTCAAGATAATAAAGATAGACAAACCTTATCCAGATAAACTAAAAGATGGAGAGAGAACACCCAAATTAACAAAATCAAAAATGGTAAGGGGGACATAACAACAGACACTCAGAAAACCAGAGAATCATAAGAACATTTTAAAGAATCTATACTTCACAAAATTGGAAAATTCAAAAGAAATGGACAATTTTCTCAATAGGTACCATTTACCAAAGTTAAATCAGGATCAGATAAGCAATTTGAATATGCCCATACCCCTAGTGAAATAGAAGCAATCTTTAAAAGTCTCCCAACCAAAAGAAGCCCAGGGCCAGGTGGTTTTAGCACAGAATTTCAAAGAAGAATTATCTCCAATACTCCTCAAATTATTCCACAAAACAGAAACAGAAGGAACTTTGCCCAATTCATTCTATGAGGCCACTGTTACCCTGATACCCAAACCACATAAAGACCCAAAAGAGAAAGATAAT
This sequence comes from Onychomys torridus, assembly GCF_903995425.1. Taxonomy (NCBI): domain Eukaryota; kingdom Metazoa; phylum Chordata; class Mammalia; order Rodentia; family Cricetidae; genus Onychomys; species Onychomys torridus. Next base: position 14,086,162 of record NC_050448.1, read on the forward strand.
TACAGACCAATTTCCCTTATGAACATAGATGTAAAAATACTCACTAAAATATTTGCAAAGCAAATCCAAGAGCATATCAAAAGGATCATCTACCATGGTCAAGTGTACTTCATCCCAGAGATGCACAGATGGTTCAATATAAGGAAATCAATAAATGTAACCCACCATATAAACAACCTGAAAAAAATACATGATCATCTCATCAGAGACAGGAAAGGCCTTTGACAAAATTCAACACTCCTTCATAATAAAAGTCCTGGAGAAATTAGGAATACAAGGGACATACCTCAACATAATAACAGCAATTTACCGCAAGCCTATAGTCAACATCAACTTAACTTTATTCCAAAGGCCTATTTATAACAATGCCCAGGAATGGAGCAAAAGACCTCCCCCTTTGTAGTTACAGTCAAATGTAGACCCTTACAAACACCTGATACTCAGTCCCATGGTCCAATCAACCTCTTATGCAGTCCTGCTGGGTACAGCCACTAGGAAAACTAACGGGCTACAATAGATCCTTCTTCTTTATATTTTAAAAGAAAACAACTCTTGATGCAATCGCATAAAAAAAAAGACTCCCTTAGCTTTATCCTTTATATTAACAGGTTAACATAATTCTAGCATAAATATTGCTATGCATAGTTACAGTTCTCTCAATCTTACATCTTAAAGCAAACTCTTAATAGAATCATTTGAATTTTTACTAACAAAACATAGGATACACAATTATAATTCCTACAAACCTACTCTCAACCTACAAACCTACATTCAAAAACAATTTCTTAATAGAACTATACAAAAACATAACATTAATTCACTCAAGTAACATAAAAATGTTTTTTAAATTAAATAGGCTGAGGAATAAACACTCCCTTTTCTTTATATATTAAATTAAATCTCAAACCTAGTTAGAAAACCTAAATTTCTCTATTTAAACAGTTTCATTTTTAAGCAGTTCCATTTTTACATAAATAGTTCCATAAGCAAGTCATAAGTCATCACCGTTGATAGAGTCTATATGCATAAGTAAATTTAAACTGTCCCATTGTAATGAATCATTAATGTCCATTTCATTTCTTAAGCTCAAAAGTTCAAAAAGATTTCTGATACTATTCCTAAAAGTTCCTCTGAGAGTTCAGAATCAGGACCTGGCTTGTCAGTTGCCCTTTATTCTGTGTATAGCTGTCAGAGTCACAATAACTCTGAAGCAAACAGCTCCAAATATGAGAGGTCCCATTACCAAAACTTTTCAGTTCAAGCGAGTCTCTGAAACTTTCACTTTCCGCAGCTGCATTTTACAGTCTGTAACCTTCCATAACTGGTCCGCTCCTGGACCAGGCTTTCACCTCACAGCCACAAGAGCTCAAGGCTCCTTCAGCTGCCATGAGCTGAACCGTGGCTCTCCCACAGCAACCCCGGCTTTGGGAGAAAAACCCATTACCTGCTTCATTGATGGTCCAAGTGCTCAGCAAACGGCGTCCCGGAAGCTGTCCTGTTGCATAGCTCCCTTGTTGCTGGGAGCTCGAGCTGCAATCATTCTCAGCAGTTCCCAAAGAGCCTCAGGCTGGCTGTTCAGCCTGGAGTACAGTTCTCACCTCCACAGCGTCCTGCTCTCCACACATCTCAGCTGCTTGTCCAGCACTGACACTACTCTGGTCTCAGCCTCCAGAAGCAGTCTGGTCTCTGAAGTCTCCATTGCTCGCCATTCATCTTTCCCAAGGTGATGCAAGCCGCTGGGCTCTGAAAGCCACTGGACTCTGAAAGCCGCTGGGCTCTGAAAGCCGCTGGGCTCTGAAAGCCGCTGGGCTCTGAAAGCCACTGTCTGCTGTTCGCCTTTCTCAAGGTGTAGCATCTCAAAGGCTACAGAACCTTGCAGTTCACCTCTCCCACAGTGCAGCATATCTGCTGGACTTTCCAAACTGCTACTTGCCATTTGCCTTTCTTGTGGCTTAGTGTGTCCACTTCTTACCGTGGCTTCTTCATGGCTGAAAGCCTGCAGACCCTTGTCACTAGTGCTGGCTCTTAGCATCTGCTGCTTGAGAAGCTATGATGCTTCATGGGTATCAGCAGTGGACACTACTTTCTGCTTCTAGTTTCTGAAGCTAGCAGTCTCTGGGGCTGCTTCTTGCCATTATAGGTGGTTTCTGGAACTGCCAAGTTCACAGTCCACCATGGACACTGCTCTCCACATCGCAGGTTGGGAAAACCCACTCTTATCCCTCTATTAAACCTTCACCATATCTTTAGACCTAAAACCTATATAAGCCTTCACAATATCTTTATGCCTAAAGCTTATGCTATCCTAAACCTGTATTTCTCAAACTAAATTTAAACCTTCATCATATCCTTAGACCTAAAGCCTATATATTCTAAACCTACATTTTTTTCTGACTAAGTCTATGACCTATTTAAATCTATATTCTATAGGACTACTGTATAAACCTTACAAGTCTTATTCAAGCCTACATAATAAATTCACATTCTATAGGACTACCCTATAAACCTTAACCTCTAGAAGAGATCTCTTAACTATTATCACTTTACACATAACAGAACTAATTTAACACTAAAGCAGACATCTATAAGGTATTTCTTAACACCTAGAAAAGACTTTTTAGCTAAACTATTAACAAGACCAGAGTACGCAAATTATTTCTAAAGTTCAGAGTTTATAGTCAGCTTTGATATTATTCTAAAAGTTCTTGAGAGTTTGAAACAAGAGTCTAATTTGGAAATGGCTCTTTTAACACTGGGATTTTGTGAGTTCTGTTGCTATGGAGTTGTAACACTTGTTGCTAGGGAGCTGTAACATTCTCAGGACGAAGCCACACCCCAAAGTCACTTTCCCACTGCTGAGCTCCCTCAGCCATTCTGGAACCGGCAGAGATGCACTCTCAGCAGTAAACAGTTTCTAACTAGAAGCTGTCCCTTTACCCAAATTCATAACAGCTCCCCTAAGTGCTTCAATTCAGACAAATGTTTCTGTTACAGCAGAACTTTCAGTTTGTTCTACCGAAAAGCTTCATTTCTGGCTGTGGGTGAAACTACCATATTGAACTGCCATAAAGCTCTTAGAAAAAAATCTTGAGTGACTATTAAACAATATAAGGTACCATTTCAAACCTGCATTGGTACTACATTTCCCAGATAGCCTTTTGGGTATACTAGCAAACTTTCCAGTTCCCTATACAACAAGGTTTCACTTTTGCAGCTGGAGATTTTTCTTCCCTAAGCTTGCTTTAGGATGCCTGCACCACCACTTAACAGGTGTACCTGTCTAATTAGATCTTTCATCTGCCCCTGTTACCAAGCGGTTTGGGGTCTGTTTTGTCTGAGTGCTCAGACTGAGGCTTATTGCCAGAAGCAAGTCAATGGGGGAAACCCAAATTTGTTTCAGGAAAGTCCTTTCCCTGCTAGAAAAGAGAACTTCTCTCCTGGATAGCTCCCTGTCCTGTGCCAGCCTGGCTCCTTCCCCAGATAGTGTCTCTGATGCAGCAGCACAGCTGCAGCTTATCTTCCCTGTCTTCTCCATGCCAGAAGCTTCCTCAAGCTGTCCTGCACATTCTCATCAGGCCCTTGCCTCAGGGGACTTTCTGATTCAAGTGAAACTAATTTTGCCCTTACCAAAAAAAAGAAAAAAAAAAAAAAAAAAGAAAGAAACTGGAAAGAAAGTAAAGAAAGTTCTGAAAAGCCTTTTAGAGAGAGATTAAGTTTTTCAGAGGAAAAATAACAGCAAGTTTTCCCAAGACTTCTGCTCTCTAAACTTTGGCTTCGATGGCCAAGAGGGAACTAATTCTGAGAGTATGATGTTTCCACACAGTGGAAGCATGAGCAGAGTGAAAGTTTTCTCAGGCACTGCTAACGGAGCTGAGGGTTTTGTCCAACTCAGGGACAATCCCCCATTGCTTCTGCAGGCTTAGATCTAGACCATCCTGAATCAATGCCCACAAGCCAAAAGCTTTTACAGGAATATTTTCTCTGCCTGTTAAGCTCTTCTTTGATAGATATTTTCTCTGATTCTTCCTTAAGGTTTTGCATTCATGGCCCCACAGTTAGGCTTATCTTCTCCTACTTTACCTACATTCTAGTGTCTGTGATATGAGAAGTTACTCTGTGGGCTATCAAAAGAGAAACATAAGCAAAACCTTTAACCTACAATCTGTCCTGCTTGTAAGACATGCTAAGACAATGGTGGCAGGAACTTGTGGGAATAGGTAACAAAAGTCTGATTTGACTTAAGGCCCACTCCCCAAGATGGAATCCATACCTGGTACTGTTGGAGTAACCAAGAACCAGAGACTAGATAGCCCAGATACCTAGGGTGAAACTGAATACCATTGGTTTTGTGTGTGTGTGTGTGTGTGTGTGTGTGTGTGTGTGTGTGTGTGTGTGTATCTCTATATATAATGACTTCAAATCTTATTCTGCTATCCTCATAGATCAGTGATCCCTACTTGGCATCTGCTTAGTAATTCAAATCCTAACAGGCCTATTCCTAGCCATACATTATACATCAGATACAATATGTTTTACTCAGCCATCATCAGGGAAACTTCCTCTTGTAGCAGATGGGAACAAATACAGAGACCCACAGCCAGTCATTACACACACACACACACACACACACACACACACACACACACACACACAGAGAGAGAGAAAGAGAGAGAGAGAGAGAGAGAGAGAGAGAGAGAGAGAGAGAGAGCTCAGAACAGACAACCCTACACAGGAGGCCTCCATCAAACCCCTCCTCAGAGCTCAGAGAACCCCATAGAAGAGGCAGAAAGAGTGTAATGGGGGATGGAGGACACCAGGAGAACACAGCCTTCTGAATCAACTAAGCAAGGCACATATGGGCTCACAGAGACTGAAGCAGCAAGCACAGGACCTGCCTGGGTCTGCACCAGGTCCTCTGTGTGTATATTGTAACTTTCAGCTTAGCATATTTATGGGACTCCTGTGTGTGAGAATGAGTGAGTCTCTGATTCTTGTTCCTGCTCTTGGGGCTCTTCCTTCTGTTGGGTTGTCTTGTTCAGCCTCCATGTGATAGTTTTGGCCTTACTTATTATATGTTATTTTGTCATATTTGGTTGTTTTCTCTTAGAAGCTTGTTCCTTTCTAATAAGAGACAGGAAGGAAGTGGATCTGGATGGGAGGTGGGAAAGGACTAGGAGGTATAAATGGAGGGGAACTGTAATCAAGACACACTATATGAGAAAAGAATCTATTTTCAATAAACAAAAAAGTTTTTAAAAGAATACATAGTCTTCTATATGTTAGTATTAATGAAGACAAGGGGAACAGGTGAAGGGCAGTTTAATGACAAAAAAAATGTGTTGAGGGTTGAGGAGACATTTCAAATTCAGGAACAAGACAAAACACAGCATATGATCTTGGGCTGGATTTTTGTCCTGGAGTAAATATATAAAAAAGATAATATGGGGACAAGTGAGAGCAGTAGAACCCAGACCATGGGTTACAGCACATACCTGTGCTACAGAGCACACATCATGGATTACAGCACACACCTGTGTTACAGAGCACACACCGTGGGTTACAGCACACACCTGTGCTACAGAGCACAGACCATGGCTTACAGCACATACCTGTGCTACAGAGTGCACACCGTTGGTTACAGCACACACCTGTGTTCATGGGTTACAGCACACCTGTGTTAAATTTTATAGTTTGGTGGTTGAGCTTGTTACTTGCAGGGGTCTTGCTGGTCACAATAAACCAACTGTTTTTCTTTTTCAGATTTTTTTCTAGTTTTACATTCTCATTTTTAGGGATGTGTGTGTGCATGAGTGCAGGTGCATGAAGAGGTCAGAATAGGCCATCAGATTTCCTGGAGCTGGAGTTATAGGCAATTGAGATCTGTGCAACATGGGTGCTCAGAATGGAACTTGGGTCCTCTGTGAGAACATACTGCACTCTTAACTGCTGCGCCATCCCTCAGCCCTCAACTATGCTTTTAAAGGTAACCACAGTAATAGTGTTCGACTCCCCTGCCATTTCTCTTGGAAATGCAAAGTAAAATGACTTTACACCCATAATAATGGCAAATACTGAAAATGAGACAAACAGGGAGGGAGGCAGTGGTGGTGCACACCTTTAATCCCAGAACTCAGGAGGCAGAGGGAGGCAGAGCTCTGTGAGGTCAAGGCCAGCTTGGGCAACATAGACATAGTGAGTTCCTGGACAGCCAGGGCTATATAAAGAAATCCTGTCTCAAAAGTGAAAAGAAAAGGAGGAGGAAGAGGAGGAGGAGGAGGAAGTAGAAGACGGAAGGAAAGAAAGAGAGAGAGAGAAAGAAAGAAAGAAAAAAAGAAAGAAAGAAAGAAGAGGAAGGAAGGAAGGAAGAAAAAAATAAAAGAAAAATTGGACAATGCTGTATTGCTGAAACTATGAGAGAATGGGTATCTGTGTGTGGTGGTATTGTGTACCCCAAAATATTGTGCACCCTAATAAACTTATCTGGGATCAGAGACAGAACAGCCACAATATTAAACATAGAGGATAGGCAGTGGTAACACATGCCTTTAATCCCAGCATTCCAGAGGCAGAGATCCATCTGTTCAAGGATACAGCCAAACATGGTGACTCATGCCTTTAATCCCAGAAAGGAGTGATGGCAGAAAGCAGAAAGGTATATAAGGTGTGAAGACCAGAAACTAGAAGCATTTGGCTCATTAAGCTTTTAGGCTTTGAGCAGCACAGTTCAGCTGAGATTCATTCTGGATGAGGATACAGAGGCTTCCAGTCTAAGAAAACAGAATCAGTTGAGGAATTGGCGAGGTGAGGAAGCTGTGGCTTATTCTGCTTCTCTGATCTTCTGGCATTCACCCCAATAACTGGCCTCAGGTTTGATTTTATTAATAAGACCATTTAAGATTCCTGCTACATCTGTGTGTACCGGGGCGAAGGTTCAAGCCAGCCAAGGGTCCCAGAAGCTCGCTAGCAACACTCACTCAGGTTTCAGTCCAGGAGAAACTGACATGTCCAGTTGAGCTGCTGTCACACATTTGAGTTCTTGTCAGTGTATGTCAAAGGAGATGAATATCTGCAGCCCTGGTCAGCAATGACTGAGTCAAGCACAACTCTGTGTGGGTGTTGCAGAACCTCGGCAGTGTGAGGAAGGTGTAGCAGAGGAGTGTAGAGAGTGCTGTGCTGGATACATAGTTCAGAAAGAAGTAGAGAAGTGTGTCACAAACCAGGAAGACATGCTAAATGCGAAACCCACGTAAGTGTAGCTCTAAGGAAGATGAAGGGATTAGATGTGAGATGTGGGAGTTTCAGAGATGCTGGTAAGGCCTCTGCTCCTAGAGCTGAGTCGCAGGTATGAAGACATTTATTTAATTGCTAATAGAATATAACCACATGTCCATACTCTACTTCCTTGATAAGTGTAATTCAGATCGGTAGATAAAATGAAAACAATACTTTCAGGGCTATATAGGACACGCTAAGAGCAGACAGAGGCCATGGTGGTATTTAAATGTGTGCTGTTTCTCTTTGTACTATGTACAAGGGAATATTAACATGCTTGTCTCAGAGATTCCAGGTCAAGGTGATGAAAGCTAGGTGAGGATATGAGCCTGGGGGTTTACTAATGGTTTACTGTAGCAACTTCACAAAAAGCCTTTTACTATCAAAACAGAAATCAGTGGCCACATCCAAAGCTCAAAACACTTAAAAACTAGAACATCATACAGACAAACTCCATTTATTACACATACTAAAAACAGTCTGAGCTGCAGAGTGAGACTCTGCCTCAAAAAAGGAGATGTGTGGAAGTCAGTGAATAGACTGTACTTCAAAGTACATGACCCTGTGGGTACAAAGGGAAAAGTGTCACTGATGTATCCAATATATCTCATTATATATCTTTCTCCAAATTTTAAGGAACACGTTGATAACACATATAGGGAATTTTTAAAAAACAGGACATGAATTACAAAACCATAAAGAACAATAATGGTAAAGGCTGATAAGCATGATTATATGAATATGGAAATCTGCAGAATGCAAGGCAGACTGAAGAAAGCTACAAGATAAATTGCAAATGGTGACCCGGAAGGGAATAGCAGAAAAACTGGAGCTGAGCAAATGTTAACAGTAAGATGTGGTTCGATTGCCAGATGAACAAAACTCTTAACACGCCCAGTTCTTGCCAACACCGAACAAAAAAGACCTGCTTGTTCCCCAAGATGAGTCCTTTAATGAACTATAACACCCAAAAATCGGGTTGGGGATTTAGCTTAGTGGTAGAGTGCTGCCTAGCAAGGACAAGGCCCTGGGTTCGAGCCTCAGCTCAAAACAACAATAACAACAACAACAACAAAAACAAAACAAAACCCAAAATCATCTACAGCCTTTCTGTCAACTGATTAAGCTGAAATTGATTAGAGAAAACACAGACTAGGGAATAAACACATTTTATTTTATCATGAATTTTTCCCTTTATATTTTATTATAAATTTTAGTGTTTTAGATTACTTCTTTAAAATATTTATTTATCATGATATGAGTGTTTTGTACAGATATATTTATGTGCACCTCATGCCTGTGCCTTGGGAGGCCAGAAGAGGGTGTCAGTTCCTCATTATAGAATGGGGTGAGCTGCCACATGGATGCTGGAAACAATCCCATGACGCTCTGCATGAGCAGGGTAAGCTCTCAACCACTGTCCTGCCCCTTACTAAAAATGATAGAGATAGATGTGAGCAGGGACTGCCCCCACCTTGGTATTTTTTATTGGGAGGGGCGGTAATGCTGGACTGTGAATGACTAGACAGCAGAATCCAGGAACAGAAACAAAAACATCAAAACATTTAGAATCTGACAGCAGACGTGCCTTAGTCAGTAGCTTACAGCTGGAGCAGCAAGCTCGCTGCTGCACATGCAGGTGGGGAGGAAATCGGTTCATCCGTTGCTTCTTAGTTGGAAAGAAATCCCAAGAGTCAGAGGCTTAAATGTAAGACATCAGCATAAAAATAAATAAGGCCCCGTTGGTCGGCGTTTTCCCCATAGCTGCAGAACAAGAGTGGCCTTCGGATCTAGAAAACCTCAAAGTCACTGAAAGAAACTCATGAGCTAGGCAATGTCAATTTTTAAAAATTTATTCACAGAAAAAACAACACGGGTAAAATAAATGTGCCATCAATAGCAAACGGGGAAAAGTCACTCATCAAGGAAAAGGTTACATCTCAAAATATGTATCCAGGATCCACAACTCAATACGAAAAGGAGTAAAAACATGCAGGGAAATATGTAAGAGAAACATCAACAAGCTTTCAACATTTTCGTGTGCATGGGTGTATGCATGCACACTCGTGTGGGAGTGAAGTTGCACCTGTGCTGGGTGCGCTCATGGAGCTCCGGGACAACCGGCAGGCTCGGCCCTCTCCTCCCACCTCCTCCAGCAGGGTCTTGTTCTGTGGCTGTGCTGCTTGTCTTACGATGCTGGCTCACGAACTTCTGGACGAGTCTAGTGTCTTGTTTTTAGTATGTGCGCTCTGGTGATTGGCAGAACCCAGGTCCCAGGCTTGAGCAAGTGCTTTTACTGCTGTAAGAATGACGCTTGTTTTCTCGGTATCAGGGAAAGGGGAGATCCGTTTGTCTGGTTTTGAAGCTATGAGGACAGTCGTGCAAGCCTGACACAGTCACAGAGGCGCACTCGGCATCCTTGTCCAAGGAAGGAGTATACATCTTTATCTCATGAGAATGCACTAGAAGCATACCCATGAATGTGCTGAAGGACAGCTGTGCAAGATCATTAATTACACCATTTTTTTCTAATAGCAAACTATTGAAAAGGAGCCACAAGTCCCCAGAAAGGGGCTAGGAAAATAAACGACGGTGTAAAGGTATATATGGGTACACTGCCACCAAACATACAGATGAGGAAAAACAGGCTGTTTTCCAGCCTGTTGCATCCCACATTGGCTCTTCAAAGCATCGTGTGATGCCCAGGAAATAAGACAAAAGGAAGATGTCTAATAGCTCGCCATGAGATATTATTAAAATAGAATTTAACTTTAAGACATTTTATATTCAGATTAAATGTATCATAAGATTCTAGAAAAAAGAAAAATCACAAGTGGGAAGTATGTATGACACATTATAAAGAAATATAATGTTTGAATGCATAAAGAATTCTTATAAATCCATATAAGAAAAAGAACTTCTATCACACATACAGACCATATAGGACTAAACTATGATCCATTCCTTTTATTACAATAAAGTATAAAACACCAGCTTAACACAGAATCCCAACAGTGTCCATCTCACTAGTAATCAGGGTGATGAAATTAACTGAACTAAGGAATATCTTTTACTTGTCTCTCTATCGAAGATTTGTTATTTGCTTGGAAAATAAGCATATCCATATCCACTCCACCTTCCTGTTCTCCCTATTTGCCTCTCTGCTAGTTCCGCCTATCCTTCCTGCCTGGCTACTGGCCAATCAGTGTTTTAGTTATCAATCAATCATCCACAGCAACTGGGTGATCTTACTACAGACACAAAAGACATAATGACATTTCAAACACAGACAAGTCAAGAAAAACGAGTGAGAACAGGCAAGAGGTGCTTGCTCAATACTTATAATTGTTTCTCTTTGGAAAGAATGGTGATGGGGCCAGGGAGGTGGGTCTGCAGGTGTGGGTACCCCTGGGATCCACATGGTGGAAATGGAAACCCAACCCTCACAAGTTATCCTCTGACTGCCACACAAGCACCGTGGTACATGCACAGGGGCACACACAATAAATAAATGAGCAAATGTAGAAAAAGTGATGATGGTGGTATTCCTAGAGAGATGATTCACTTCCAAGTATGAGGAGCTGACTTATGTTTAAAAAAAAAAAAAGCAGGTGTGCTGGCATGTGCTTGCAATCCTAGCGGGGTGGGGGGGGAGACAGGCAGATTCCTGCCTGAGGCTCCCTGGCCAGCCAGCCTAGCCTATGTGATGAAGTTCCAGAGCAGTGAGCGACCCTTCTCAACAAAATGGTAGACAGCCCCAGGAAGGCACTGAAGGTTGTCCTCTGACCCTCATATATACGCACGCATATGCGCATGCACACACACACACAAACAAACAAGCCTGCACACAGGCACAAAAGATGGTACAGACCAAAAACAAAAAAGGTCGAGATTAAAAAATCTTTCCTGGACTAGGTTAAAGGGGAAGAGGTTATGAGGAAGATGCAGGGCCACAGCTAGGCCATGTGTGTGCTAAGGGTCATGACAGGATCCTGACAGCCAGTCTTGTAGAGGGGTGACTGCTTACACCACATTCACAGCTTAATGAAAGGAAGAAAAAGAGAAGGAAGAGAGGGAGAAAGGAAGGAAGGAAAGGAGAAAGGGAGGGAGAGAGGAAGGAAGGATAGGAAGGATAGGAAGGAAGGAAGGAAGGAAGGAAGGAAGGAAGGAAGGAAGGAAGGAAGGAAGGAAAGAAGGGCTGCAACGGTTATCCACTTAAACTGGCACTGTTAGCAACCCCTCAGAGGAGACTGCTTAACGTTTGGTTTAGCTGTAATTGAATTTATAACAAGTGGACGTTTTTCTAACGTCATGATGTAGCCCAATCACATCATTTGGATGCAATGCCACTATCGTGGGGATTTGTTATTAGTACTAAGTTCATTGGTTTTTTGAGACAGGGTTTCTCTGTGTAGCTTTGGTGCCTGTCCTGGATCTCTCTCTGTAGACCAGGCTGGCATCAAACTCACAGAAATCCACCTGGCTCTGCCTCCCAAGTGCTGGGATTAAAGGCATGCACTTGTCAGGTGTGTGGTGGTGCACACACCCAGCACAAGAGAATCAAGAATCCAAAGCCAGCCTGGGCAGCACAGAGAGTCCCAGGTTCACCTGTCTTCAAAGTGGGGGGAAATGTAAGAAATTTTGGCTACGTGAACGTTATCTCCATTCTGTTTGATTCACAGGCCATTCACTAACACCATATCTGACATTGTAATTTATCAGTAATAAGTACCCAGGATGCCTTTTGTTTTTTGTAGGGGTGGGGCAGTCCTGGGGATTTGATCCCCAACTTTGGTTGGGCCTCACACATGCTAAACCACTGCCCTGCCACTAAGCTACAACCCAAAGCCTCCCTCTTGTTTTGTTGTTGTTGTTTGTTTATTTGTTTGTTTGTGTGGCTTTAGTTATTTGAGAGAAGGTCTCACACTGGCTTGAAACTCAAAGTCCTCCTGCCTCAGCTGCCCAAGTCCTAGGGCTGGGGATCACCTCCACGCCTGCCTTGTTGGACTTAACTCTCCTCATTGTACCCTTTGCTGGGCTCACAATGGCTGTGGCTACTTCTCAGCTAGCAGTATGCTTACCCACCCCATGCTGGGGAAAGTAGTGTTACTGTTAGTGCTGGTGGCCTGTCTGCACTTAAGAAACTTGTTATAATTTGTCCAAACACACCATCTAATGATAGGGATGGTGTAAGGAAGCTAATGACTCATCAGAGGCTCCAGCATTGAAACTGCACAACCTGTCGGAAGCCTGCTGACCTGGAATTATGCTATTACAGGAAACATTCCACATTAAACTACTCTGAGAACAGGAAAAACACACACATTTTTTAACTGTAATACTTTTTATTCTATTCTTTAACAACACCCATGGGATGTCTACAAGGGCTACAAGAAATAGCACTTTGCCTTATGAAGGCCAATGGCTTAGAGAGGCAGGCAGAAAATTAAATCATTTCTGCAATGAGGCAGATGTTCTGCTAGGGCAAGTTCCAGGAGCAGTGGATGCCCTGAGGAGGGGTCTCTTGTGTACTGACTCTAAGGACCCTTGGTACCATCACTGGTGGAGGTGAGGGCAAGCAACATGAAATATGGAGCCACTGAGACGTAACTTCAAATATGCATAATTGTATTGCTACTTGGTCTTCTGGTATTCCAATCTAGACCTAAAAACAGATGAGATGGAAAGACTTACTGTTTCTATAAAAGAATGTCTGAGGTGATGCACTTTATGCAGAAAAGAAGTATCTTTTAGCTCACAAATTTGGGGCCAGGAAAAAGTTCAAGAGGATGTCACGGCCATCTGCCCAGCTTCTAGTGAGAACCTCTGGTGGTTCAACTAAGCGGTAAAAAAGAAAAAGTATTGCAGAGAGACTGGGGGAGGTACCAAGGTCACCGTGCTCTGGAGGTATCCCACGCAGTCCTGCAAGAGAATTCATTAAGAGAAAGTATTAACCCCTCTTGCAGGAGCCAGTACCTCTCAGGCTCCGCAGGAGCTCAGAATCCCTCAGCAAGTTCACCAACTACTTCTTTCCTGTTTCACACACGTGTGAGAGAGGGGGAGCTACAGGTGCGGAAGAGACTGAGAGGCACCAGGCTCACTACACCCACGTGTGCTCAGGTGGGCTAGATCAATCATCTTCTGGCCAAGAAACCTAGGAGATAAACGGAGAAAGAGCAAGGAAAAGACCGCGGGAGAGAATCTAGGCGGCTCTAACTCACCAGACTGGCTGCCTGGAGAGGAGGAGGGGTCATGATGTGTCACTCTCTGCTGTACTTCGTTTGTCCTCTAGATGGCGGCAGCAGAACGAAATAGAGAAAACCCGTTTCCATAGAAACAGTCCGCGTCTACTACACAAAAAGAATCTCAGGGTGTTATTTGAAACAATGTCTTTAAATTGTTTTCTTTAGGCACCGAGGTACTCCCGTGGTGTTTCAATAGTTAAAAATCAGTGTATAGATGTCTTCAAGATTATTCAGCTTCTCAGGCCACCAATAACTGACATTATATGGAATTTCTACTATACCAAGAATATCTCTGAGATATGCTTCTTATGCTTGCAGATTTACACCTGGAAACTTAGAGACACAGAATGTGAAATATACTTTGAAAATGAAAGGAAACCTTTCCTATGAAGAGCCAAATAATGGCATGAATGAACAGGAAATGAGGCTTCAGGAGGCTAGGAAGAACCCAGCACACCCCAGGAAGGATGAAAGCTGTTGGTGTTTTCAAAAATGAACTTCCAGAGGCCATAACTTACCCAGAGGGACATTTTATCTTCACAAGTATCTAGGCTGGGTCACCAAGTTTCTCCAAGGGCTTGGTATGTCATAGTTCTGTCTCAAGAAGTCACACCTCTGCATTCATAGAAGAGTTTAAGATATGTCATCTAGGTTGGGGATTTAGCTCAGTGGTAGAGCACTTGCCTAAGCGCAAGGCCCTGGGTTCGATCCTCAGTTCAAAAAAAAAAAAAAAAAAAGATATGTCATCTACCTCCACGCCTCTGAAAGCTGCCATTTGGATCCAAGGTGGCTATCATTGGAATTGGTTTATTAACTTAAAATCCTTCTAAAATGACCCTTTCTTTTTCTTTTTTATGTTAGGGACTTATATGGCAGAGGCTAGCCTTGAACTTGCTTTGTAGACAAAGCTGATCTTGAACTCTGGTCCTTCCCTCTACCTTCAAAGCTCTGTAATAAGACATGGTACCATTTTATATGGTGCTAGAGAGGGAATATAGGGCCTGGGAGATGCTGGGCAAGCACTCTACCAACTGACCTACTGACTCAGTAAGTGAAACTTGATTCATCAGGGTCTGCATCTTACCATTGCTCAGTCAGTGACTTAGCTAGACCTTGCAGAGGCCACCGAGAACAGAGATGGACAGCAAGGCTCTGCTGCAGTGTCCCTAGCTGGGCATGCTGCTCTATCTTCCCTCCTAGGCCCCAGTGTTAACATGAACTGGAAGTATCTCAGCAACACAAAGCTGGAATTGTAATATTCTGCCTTTCCTTTGCTCAACCATAGCAATTGAGAAGGCAAAGATCAGAAAGATGGAAGGGATTATGTACAGAACTGATCCTCATTCTGTGGGGGGTGGGGTGAGGTGAAGCTTAGCTGATGGAACACTTGCACAGCAAGTACAAAGCCTTGGATTTGACCCCAGCAACACGTTGGAGTGTGCTGGCTCATGTCTTTAATCCCAGCACTCAGGAGATAAAGGCAAGAAGGTAAGTATTTCATGGTCATCCTCATCAATGCTAGCTTGTGATATGAGACCCTGTATAAACAAACAAACAAATAAACAATTTTAAAGCTTCACCTACCCATATACAAACACACACACACACACACACACACACACACACACACACACACACAAAATAACAATGAATGATGGTGATAATGACGTAGTTATTTTAGTCATTGACATTCCTTTCCATCGATCTCATTATACCCTCCCTAATCCAGAAACCACTTTTAAATATTCTGACCCTGAGATTCTGGAAACAGATTTCCATCTATTGAATTCTGTCAGTCTCTTGCAGGTTCCCGAGATACCTGTCTTTCATACATTATAGGAAGTCATATGCACTCTATCAGAGTCTTTCATTACAGGAAATCATTTTCTTTACAACTATGTTATACTTTTATAAGCATAGGCTGTTCCTCGAGTCAGCTTTTGACAAATGAAAACTCATCAGTAGCACAGTTAGTAAGTGTAGCCACTTGGAAGGATGCTGATCTCTGAACCTTGACCTTTGGCATCTCTGGATTTGGAAGAGCTGAGAGCTGCAATTATAACTGTGTGTCTGGTTCATCTCTGTGTCTCTGACACCTGCTGTGTATGTTCGAGGGCACATCAGAGCAGTGCCTATACACACACACACACACACACACACACACACACACACACACACACACACCTGTCTTCTACCTGTTCAGTCAGCTGTTGTGAAGGACGCCTGCTCCACTCTGTCCCACTCTGCAGGACCACAGACCCCAAAGAACTGGTGTGTAGGGCTAGACTGTACTGTGCAGTGACGGTACTTGGAACCTTGGTTGCACTTGCTGATTTGATTGTAACTGGCTATATTTGAGTCCCTTGAGATCACGTGTTCTGTTTACCTATAATCTCACACATGCTCACTACAACCAGTGACAAAAAAGAATCTATTATAAGGATGAATTCCCTCCTTTAATCCTGGCTCCTATTTTCTCTTTTGGTGTGTGTTTCGGGTGGGAGTGAGTGCAGGTGGGGTGTATACATATGTGAAGATCAGAGCATGGCCACTGATGTCATCCTCAGGATTATTGTCTATCTCCTATTGAAATAGTGTTTCTCATTGACCTAGAGGTCAACAATTAGTCTAGGCTGGCTGGCCGGTGAGCCCCCAGTGATGAGATTACAAGGGTATCCCCCCCAACCTGGTGTCTTTAAATGGGCCCCAGGCATCAAACTCCCAAGGACTTACAAGGAGGGCACACTAACACTGAGTCACTCTCCCAAGCTCCGGCTTGTGTGTGTGTGTGTTTATCTGTTTGATTATAATTTTACCACAATACATACAGTTTATATAATTATATACAACACTTCCAACAGTTCAATAATTACTTGTAAAATCAGTTCTAATGGCAAGACCAATTTCTCCTGACGTAGTGTGGGCTCAAAGGTAGCCATTGTTAGTGCGCTCCCTCTCAGACATCTCTAAGCTGATGTGAGAACAGACTACCTCAGCTCTATTTATTCAGTCCAAGTAACACCATGGGCACTTAAAGAACACTCTAAAAAATGATGAAACTAGAGCCAGGTGGATCTCTGTGAGTTCGAGGCCAGCCTGGGCTACCAAGTGAGTCCCAGGAAAGGCGCAAAGCTACACAGAGAAACCCTGTCTCGAAAAACAAAAAACAAAAACAACAACAACAAAAAAGATGAAAACCAACTTGATTTAACTTCATATGTGCTAGCTAGTAAATATTGAGGGGCCACCCACAGAGGAAGCTGTGTGCATCAGGTCAGAGCAGCCATGTGCTTTACACCAGAGGAAGTAACTTCATGACAATCTTAAATACAGAGCCCAGGTCCTCCTCTATGGATGAGCATTTTGGGGGTGACACTCTCGTGGAGGTTGCCCCCAACACCTGGGCTGTATCACAGCAACAAGAGGTCTAACCCACGGGAGTCTTCCGGAGGGAAGCAGCAGCCGTCGTCAGCACAGCAGGCTCGCTCACAGTCACCAATCTCCTCAGCCAAGAAGCCAAATCCTCAGTGTGGCCGTGACCTCAATTCTGGTTTGCTTTCTCTTTCTAAAAGTACTGCCTGAACATCTGTGATTTTTTTTTTTAAATATAAAAGAGCATAAAGAAGAAGGTGAGAGCATAAAGAGAAGACATGGTCTTGAGCTGGAGAAATGACTCAGTGCCCCAGCACCCACATTACGTGGCTTTCAACTATCCATAACTCCAGCTCGAGGGGCTCTGCTGCCCTCTTCTGGCTTGCTTGGACACCAACATGCATGTGCATATTCACAGACACACACAAACACACAAATAAAATAAAAAATTTCTGTAAAAATTGACTTGCCAACTAATGTTAGTATTTGCATTTATAATCTTTAAGCATAATATATGTTTTATAATTAGTACTATAGACTAAATTATACTTTTTGACAGATTGGGTCATACAAAAAGTATTAGTTTTATGTTGTATTCCCTGCACATTTTGCTATGCCACCAAGTAATTGTCTAAGGATATAATTTTACTTTTATGTCATTGAATAAAAGATATTGATAAATCTTATTTATTTTACTTTGAGACTGGATTTCATAATGGATCAGGCTGGCCTCCAATTCATCACCCCCCCCCACACACACACACACACCTGAGCCTCCCAAGTGCTGGGAGGTGTGAGCAGCACACCCAAGATCTGCACTTCATTATCATTTCTTTGTGATTATTCAGTATACATAGCGACACACAAAAACACCATTTCTCCTAAGCCAGTGTGAGCCCAAAGGTAACCATTGCTAGTGCTCCCTTCAAACCATAAACACACACATAAACACACACACACACACACACACACACACACACACACACACACACACACACACACACTATGGAAGTAAAGTAATTGAGAATTTTAATCAGGTGGCTACAGTGTGTGAGTTCATTGGTATAGTGGTATTTTATTTGTACTGAAATGTGATTTTATTTGTATATTAATAAAGTTGCCTTGGGGTCAGAACAAGCCATAGCAGAAGCTGGGCAGTGGTGGTGCACGCCTTTAATCCCAGCACTTGGTAGGCAGAGCTAGAGAGCTAGGCAGATCTCTGTGTATTCAAGGATACAGCCAGCATGGAGACCACACGCCTTTAATCTCAATACCAACCATAGAGGACCTGGAGGTCTGTACAGACAGGCAGTGATGAGGAGGTCATGTGGTTGGGTTTATAACCAATGAGAAGGCAGAACAAAAAGTCTATATAAAAGACAGGACACAGGAAGTAGCTCTCTGGTGGAGAGGAAAGACAGAGCAGCAGTGAAGGGTAAGGTTTTCAGCTATTGCTCTGACCTCTTGGCTTTTAACTCTGCAATTGGCTCTGTGTTTCTTATTTAACAAGACGGTTACATCTACACACTGGTTACTCTGTGCTATTCCTTTGATCCATATGACTATGTCTGTGCTGTGCCATACTGTTTCTGTTACTACGGCTCTGCAGTATGACTTGAAATCCTGGTCTTAATGCTTTCCCAGCATTGTTTCTCCCCCTCAGGTGTGTTGGCTCCCCAGGCTGGTTCCCATTTTTATCAACAAAGTCAATCAAAAGCAAGAATAAAGCCAGGTGTGGTGGTGCATGCCTGCAATCCTAGCCCTCAGAAGTCTTGAGGAAGAGAATGGTGATATACGGTTGGTATGCATAGGGAGTTTTAGGACAGCCTGGACTAGAGTGTGGACTCTTGTCCTAGTAACCTTTCTATTGATGTGATAAAACATCATGAGCAGGACAACTTATAAAAGGAACCTTTATTTGGGCTTGATTCCAGAGGGATGAGTCCATCACCATCACAGCAGGGAAGTGTGGCAGCAGGCAGAGCCCACTGGGAATGGTGCAAGGCTTCTAAAACCTCAAATCTGGAGTACTGGCTATACCTTTAATCTCAGCACTCAGGAGTCAGAGGCAGCCAGGTTTTTTGTGAGTTGAGATTAGCCTGGTCTACATAGCAAGTTCTAGGCCAGTCAGAGATACATAAAGAGACACTTTCTCAAAAATCCAAAATAAATAAATAAAAATAAAACCTCAAGTCCATCCCCCACACTCCGACCTCATGACACACTTGCTCCAACAAGGCTACACTTTCTAAACTTTCCCAAACAGTGCTGGCAACTAAGGACCAGTTGGCATCTGAGCTTATGAGGAACATCATTTTTATTCAAATCCCCACAGACTCTCTCTCTCTCTCTCTCTCTCTCTCTCTCTCTCTCTCTCTCTCTCTCACACACACACACACACACACACACACACACACACACACACACATACACACACAAAACTGAGCTAGTGTGGAGGCATATGTTTGTAATCCCAGCAGCCCTTGCACTTAGAAGGTAAAACTAGTGATCAGGTGACTGAGGTCAGCCTGACTGAGCTGCCATGAGATCTTGTCTCATAAAAGCAAAAACAAACAACAAAAAGGAAAAATCAAGCCAAGATCCATAACTAAAACTGCCCTCCTATTTGTAGACACTACATCTGTCAACAAGTGATGGATGGACAGAGAAAGCACAGTCTGTAGACACAGAAAGCACAGTGGCAGAGGATGAATGAAATCTCCTCCTTTACAGAAAAGTATGTGTGACTGGAGGATGCCAATGAAGCAAATGAGACACAGAAAGGCAAGTGGAAACAAGACAGCTTGGGAAGGCAGAAGAGAGACGTTACAGAAGGGAAGGGGAAGTGGGGGTGGGTAGAAAGGACATGATTAAACCACAGCATAGCAATGTATGGAAGTGTCAGGGTGAAATCATTCACTTGTACAATGAACAACAATGCCTTGGTAATTCTAATAAACCTCAGTGATTGGTTCAGAACAAGGGTCTCTTTAAGAATGAATGAGTTTTTAAAGTTGTGCTAATTTTAAAAATGAATTTAGCCAGACATAGTGGTACACACCTTTAATCTCAGCACTTGGGAGACAGAGGCAGGCAGATCTCTGTGACTTCAAGGCCAGCCTGATCTACATATTGAGTTCCAGGACTGCCAGGGTTACATAGAGTAAACCTGTCTCATAAAACATCAACACAAAAACATTAATTTAAAAATTACTTTCAACCAAAAGGAATTTATGCTGTGTCTTCAGGTGTATAATTTACTTTTATTTTGGGGTGTGTGGTATATATGTGTACACATGTGTATATAGGTGTTGTGTAGGTGTATGCTTCTGGAAGCCAGTGTCAGTACCAGATGCCATCTACCACTCTCCTCCTTGGTTTTTGAGACAGGGTCTCTCACTGAGCCTGGAGCTAGGCTGGAGGCCAGAAGCTCAGGGAGCCTCAGCACTGCAATTGCAGGTACACACTGCCTCCGGACTTTCGTGTGGTGCTGGGGATTAGGTCCTCATGCCTGTGTGGCACTTTACTGACACAGCCCTCACCCTGGCCCCAGGGCAGACTGTACCTGTGTTATCAGTAATCAAAACCTCTGAATAAATTACCTAGAATGGCAGGGTTACTTCCAACATGGGAAATGATCATTATTAGGTTCAAATAAAATAGCTGTATGGATTGCCAAGGGCTCCTCTTAAATGAGTAAATCAGGGAAGCATACTGCTCTGACTCTGCAAAGACCTGATCTTCTGGTATATAGGAGGTACTCCAACCTGATCTTCCCTTCCGGTATGTGGCAAATTCTCCACCTGGGTGACCTTGGTGACAAAGCATCTTCCTGTGGTGGACAGGTCTGGGCTTTCTTTGTTCCTAGTCACTGTGGTTGTTCACTGGAGGAGAAGGAAGGTCTCGACCTCGGCTTTCACAACAAATATTCAGGACAAAGCACTGGGCCCAGACTGTCCCTTCTGATCAAAAAGATCTCTGCTTCCTCCTCCCAATCCACAGTGGAGGTCCTGTGGGCCAGAACAGCTCAAAATCTGGTGATATGATCTCCAGGAAATAGAAAAAGTCTACATTTTCAGAAAGAGCCATGAAACTGTATTGTGGATAGAGATATGTAGCTGTATAGATACCCCCTTTATGAAAGTCACTAGCTCTAACCGAAGGGAAGCAAAGCCCCCAACTTAATAGTAGTTATTTACCCTGGCACCTTGATAAGTCTCGGTATTGATAAGAAGCCCAAAAGACAAAGAGTATTGCTCATCCAGGGTGATCTGTGGTATTATAAGTGAAAGTGGTCAGCAGTTGCCTTTACCACAGGGGTAACAACCCAGAGACCTTCATTCAGGCAGGCTGGCCTAGCATGTACGACATGGGCTTCTGGAGCACTGAGACACAAGACCTATTAGCAAGGAACTGCTTTATGATTTAGTGTCACAGTGTTTATCGTGAATATAACTGCCTGAATTAGGTCTTGTGTGTGTGTGTGTGTGTGTGTGTGATATGTGCATGTGTGTGGGAGGGGTACACACTGGTACATGTGGAGGCTAGAGGGGGTCTTTGGCTGTCCTACCCTATCACTCTCTGGTCGAGTCCTCTGAGTCAGGGTCAGAGGACTGAGGCTGGACCTAGGCTGGCAGCCAGCAACCCTTTGTGACCCTCCGACCTCCATCCTCCCACAAGCTGAGGTCACAGCATTGGCCATACCCAACTTTCCACCTGGACGCTGGGGATTTGAACTCAGGCCCTCTTCCTTCCACACTTTTAGTCACAGAGCCATCTCCCTAGGCCCCTGAACTATGTCTTTATGAAACTTATTTAAGTCCAGAGCACACAGTAGGTAGTTAAAAAAGGGAAATACAGATGCTATGTTTCACTTCGGACGTGCACTGTATTGTAGGAAGTGGGATGAATTGGCATCAATGGAGGCAGTCCAGTGAGTCTCAAAATGCTCACCCGTGTCTTCAAATCTCACACTCTATTTCCCAGGTTTGGATGTCTACAAACCTGGTTTCTACCATGCCTCCTGGGTAAGATTTTGGAATAGAGTTCTAAGGGATAATAGGCAGGCCTTGCCAGCTCTGGCTCTAGAATGGAGAGCAAAGGAGGAATTTTTGAGTCAAATGAGTCTTCCTAAATGTGTTGAAGAAGAACTTCTCAACTGATGGCTGAAAAGAGCAAACTCAGGGCAGAGGGTGAGAGCCTGAGTAACAGTCACGCTGCAGGGCACTCAGACAGGTGAATCAGGAGACCACTGGCTCTTCAGAAGCATGGGGTTCCATAAACACGTGGTTGTTGGGGCAGCAGGGCTTATGCAACAGCTACTGAGGCAGAAATGGGGTCACACCATGGGAAAACTGCAAACCAGACTGAGGACATCATGCCCATGTGGCACTGACAATGGTAGATTTGGCATGTCTTGAGTTCTTACATGGAGGAGTGGAGATCAGATCACAGAATGTTTATGTTTATCACCCCGCATAATCTATTGCTTCCACTCTACAGGTGGAAAGGCAGAGGCCAGCACTCTCTGCGGTCCCAGTGGCTGAGCCAGAGCCACTCTCTAGAAAGGACTGTTTGTTCTGTGAAAATCTCCCAACAGCAATACTGTACATCTATTGCTGTGAAGGAAAACATTGAATTGGGGCTGGTATACAGTTCTGAGATTCAGTCCATTATCATCATGGTGGAAGCTAGGCAGCATGCAGGCAGACACGGTGCTGGAGAGGTAGCTGAAAGTTCTACATCCAGAGGCAGCAGGATGAGAAAGAGAAAAAACTGAGACTGACATGGGCATTTGAAACCCCAAAGCGCATTCCCAGTAGCACACTTCCTCCAACAAGGCCACGCCTACCCAACAAGGCCACGCCTACCCAACAAGGCCAGGTCCTCTAACACCACACCCTAAGGATTCAACTGTATGAGCCTATGAGGCCATTCTTATTCAAACCACCACACATATATGCATTCTGTGTTCATGTAAACATGTATGTATGCATGTACAGGCAAGAGGGTACATGTGGGTATTATTCCTCAGGCACTGTTCAACTTCTGAGTTTTGGTTTGGTTTGTTTGTTTTGAGACAGAGTCTCTCACTGGCTTGGAACTCACCAAGTAGGTGGCTGGGCTGGCTCAGGGATTACCATCATGCCACCATGACCACCTTTGTTGTTGTTGTAAAAACCAGTACTTTTACTGAGCTCTGTGACTTTATTGTATATGTCTTTTACATTGTGTCTGTTTTTTAATTCATTAAATTTGTCTTCTGGAAACTTCATACATGTGTATAACTCTCATCCGGTTCACACCACACACACACACATGCTTTCTTACCACCCCTTCATGCTCGTCTACTTCTCCTTGTTTTCTTTCTCTATTGATGTGATAAAGACCACGTCTGAAATCCTAAGAATACTGCCACTTATTCTCAGCATTTGGAGCAGCCATGAATCTCCTGTAAAGAAAGGCCTGTCTGGGTAAGGCAGAAAGTACCACTGTCTGTGGTGTAAACATGGGTATTAGAAGGAGGTTGATGCTGTATCAGTTTAGCTGTACAATGGTAGTAAGTCCTCCCTAGGGCCTAAGAGCTCTCACACCATCTCTTTTTTTAAGATTTGTTTTATGTGTGTGAATGTTTTGCCTGCGTGTATGTCTGTGCACCATGTGTGTGCCTGGTGCCTGAGGAGGACAGAGAGGGTGATGGTGTCAGATTCACTTAAACTGGAGTTACAGTTAGTTGTGAGCCTGGCGGTTGGTATTGTAGCTCACAATCTCCTGACCATTGATGTCTTCTCCCTTCCAGAAGCCTGCTAGTGCCATCTGGAACTTCAAAGGCTCTCCAGGATGGAAGAAGATTTTAGCACAATCCCAGCTGGTTTTTCATAAACGCAGTGTGTGGTGTCTTCAGCAATGAGGTCTAATGAAGTTGTGGTAACACTTGGCTTTTTTAAAAAATGTGGCTTCTGGGGATTTAACTCATGTCCTTGTGTTTGCAGGTTGAGGACTTCAGAGACTGAATCATTTCCCTAGGCCTCTTCTACTTCTTAATTTAATAATATTATTTAAGTAATTAAAAATTGCTTAAATAGGTATTTCTTAAATCTTGTAAAAAAGACCTTTCCAAAGAGGGACTGCCAATTCAAGATGTTTCAGATTTTTTTTTTAAATAAGTAGCCAACACTTGCATTTTTTATTTTATTTATTTATTTATTTTTTTGGTTAAGAAAATAGCAAAACACCAATGAACCAATGAGGAGATTGGTAGCAAGGGCTGCACTTACAACCTCACTCCAGGGCGCCCCAACCTGGCCCGAAGCAAACCTGAGCAGGCAGGTGCCAAGGGTTAGAAAGCTGTTCCTTGGACAAATGGAATGGAACAAACTGCAGCCTTGAAAGACAGCTGAGCAAATATTAAGGTCAGGGACCCTATCTCAGTCTTATTCTAAATTCGGCCACACTCCTGGAAATTCAATTCTTTATTTCTTAAGACTGACAATGATCCTACCCATCGTGAAGCCAATTCATGGGATGATAAGGTGTTGTCGAATCCAGGACTTAGAGCCTTTGATATTTGAAGGCTCAACTTTGATAAAAGAAAAGTTTTGAAGAATCAGGGCTGTTTCCTTTGTTCAAGAAAAATTAGAGTTCATTTTAGGAACTGTACTTTCTGTTAAAGGGACTGTGCTAAATTTCAGCACACAATGAGTCATTCAGTGAAATTGTTTTCACCTTCCTGGAAGCTGTGATAGTCCAGTTATTTACACCTGTCCTTGTTATCTGTGACACATGACCTCAGCTCCCAAGTAAGTGAGGCTTGTGAGCCTCATTTATATTATTTTTTGTTAAGATTTTTAAATCTTAAATATATGAATGTTTTGCCTGCATGCACATGTGTGTACCATGTACGTGCTTAGTATCCTCAGAGGCCAGAAGAGAGTGTCCTGGAACTGAAGTTGGAGATGGTTTTGAGCCACAATCTGGGCACTTGGAACTGAACCCAAGTTCTCTGCAAAAGCAACAAATGCTCTTAGCCCGAGTGTAATTGGACTTTTCTGTCCTGCCTGCTAACACCCAAATAACCAACACAAAGACTTATTATTAATTATAAATGCTTGGCTGACAGCTTAGGCTTGTTACTAACTAGCTCTTCCAACTTACACTAACCCATATTTCTCATTTACACTCTACTATGTGATGGTACCTTTTTTGAGCACAGCAAGTTCATCTCCTGCTTCCTCTGCATCTGGCTGGTGACTCCTCCCTCCTTCTCCCCTAGTTCTCTCAGTCTGGCTCTCCCATCTAACCTCCTCCTGCCTAGCTATTGGCCAGTGGCTCTTTATTAAACCAATGAGAGCAACACATCTTCACAGTGTACAAAAGGATTATTCCACAGCACCTGAGCCATCTCTCCAGCTCTGTCTTGGCTTTTCTGACCTGATTTTCTTCAGATGATTATAAAAGAACATTTAAACTGCTTTTTTTTTTTTAATCTATAGTGGCTGCCCCTTAAGCAACAGCTATCCTAATCAGAGATTGCAACTTAGCTACTACCAGCAGTGGTTTGGCCACAAGGGCTGCAGCCTGAAGGGACTCTGTTCCCTCAGGCACCAACTCTTTCAAAGCTACTAAAGGAAACTTTATCTAAATCTAAAGTACTCAGGATTCAATGGTTTAGGTGGAATTCTGCTGGCTCAGAGAGGTGGAATAGCAAGTAGCTAACCTTCTCTCTTTGTTGGAGTCTTCTAAACAACCCAGTTTCCTTCCCTCAGCACCCACTTAAAGAACCCTTGCTACACGTGGTTCCTCCTTACCACTTCCTATCAGCTACTTGCTGACTCAGCCTCCTGCTCACAGGTTAATTTTATTTAATCAAAGACATCTTTGAGTTGTTAACAAAAGTAGTAGGAAAAAAATGCAACACACTTTAAAATAATAATCCCCAATAGGAGAGGGAAGCTTATACTTCCTTTGCAGTGAATAAATGAATATTCATTCACATTGAGTGGCATACATAAATTCAAATTATTTCAAGTCAAATTTTTCTACAAATTACCTACAGAATTGTTTTTTGTTTTGTTTTATGCATGTATGTGTGTGCTGTATGTGTGTGATGTATGGTATATTGTGTGGTGTATGGTATATTGTGGTGTGTGTGTGTGGTATGTGCAGGCATATGTGCATGTGTGTGCATGTGGAGGCTGGAGGTCAACACTGGTGTCTTCTTCAGTTACTCTTCACCTTATTTTCTAAGACATGGACTCTCTGGACCTGGAGTTCTCTGTAGTACTATGCTAGAAAGGAAACTTCCTATTAATATTGCCCTTAGATTATGGTTTTAAATTCAGTAAATCGGCAATCCTAAACTTAAGAATATAAACACGTACATACACATACAAATGACAAGCACTAAAGGTGATTTTCTGGTTTAAAGCCTTGACAAGCATTAGCCTTTCACAATATTGAATCAGAAATTTGTTTTGAGAGTTCTGATGATATTAATAATATATTACTTCTATATATTGATGCATTTTGTTAAACCATTTGTTATTTAACATCACATTAATCTTTGTAACAGACTATGAAGTAAATGTCTTATTTTAGCTTTTAAAAATCACATTAATTTTTGTCTGGTTACCAGAGTGATACGGAGTTCTTGCAAATTACATGGGAAAGCATAGAAATCTGAAGAAGAACCCTTGGGGTCATGAGAGCCAATGGCTGCCTGAGTCCATACACAAGAAAGCAGCAAAGCTGGGGCTGGAATTTTACCTTCCAGGTCATACTTTCAGTAATGTATGGTGTAACCATACCAATCTGATTATCAGGCTCTGTGGTAACATCCACAATACTGTAGTGTTGCTTGATTAAGAAACAGGAAGAAGGGGCTAGGAGACAGCTCACTTGGTAAAGTGCTTGAGGCACAAGTGTGAGGAATTGAATTCACTCCCCTGGAACCCATGTAAAAGCCAGGCATGGAAGCCTGTAATCTCAGCCCTGGGAAAGCAAAGATGGGAAGATTGCTGGGGCTTGCTAGCTAGCCAGTGTAATGAAAATGTGAGCTCCAGGGTCAGTTACAGACACAGTCTCAAAAAATAAGGCTCCATGTGAAGACATGGGTTATTAAATGAAAATCTCAGTGCCAGGGGTGAGATACCTCCAGAGGAGTTCTTGGCCAGGGAGTTTCCAGGAACACAATAGCTATTTTCACTGTTCTTGGTTGCCCACCAGAACTGGATGGTGATCCTTTACTGCTGAGAACACAACTCACTGAAGGACATAGAAATCCAGCTGAATTGACCCGGAAACTGCTCCCTTGGAACCTGACTTTCATTGTGCCTGAAGGTGCTATCCAAACTACTGGGATAGAAAATGAATTAGTGGTCTTACCTAGTGACGGACCCTCCATGCTGTAAGATGTACCCACTCATGATAATGGCACAATGTTACAGATAACTAAATTAAAGTTTTTAGACAATAGACTTTGATCATATTCTTCCCCTTTCCTCTTCCCAGACCCCCTGCCTCTGTACCTATCCAACTTCATTTTCTCTCTCTCTCTCTTTCACTCTTCCAATAAAAAATGGATGAAAAACAAAAATCAAAACAAACAAACAAAAAATTGGTAACATGTAACACAAATTGCCAAATGGTCTTATTAATTTAAAAAAAAAAAAAAAACAACCCGGAGCCAGATATAGGGGTAAAAACTGAGAGATCAGGGAAGCAGAAAGAAGCCATCCACATTCTTACTGCTAGAAATCCTCAGCCAAAGAGAGTGAGTTCCTGTTTACTCAGACTGAAAGCCTCTGAGTCCTCACCCAAAAGTATCTCAGTTGAAATGCTGCCACAAAGCCTCTAGTTCCTGGTCCTCGCGCCTTATATACCTTTCTGCTTCCTGCCATCATTTCCTGGGATTATTAAAGGCATGTGTCCTTCCCAAGCAAAGGCATGAGATCTCAAGTCATGGGATTAAAGGTGTGCCACCACCCTTGGCTGTTTCCAGGGTGGCCTTGAACTCACAGAGATACAGATGGATCTCTGCCTCCTGAGTGAAAGGATTAAAGGTGTGTGCCACCGCTATCTGGCCTCTATGTCCAATCCAGTGGCTAGCTTTGTCCTCTGACCCCCAGATAAGTTTATTAGAGTACACAATATACCAACCACATTTCCCCCTTTTTTTGTCTAAAAATAATAAAAGGTTATAACTAATATAAAACAAACTATATACAATAAGTATATACAATGTATACAGTCAAGAATTACATAAACCATCTCTAGTCCATTAACATTTGACAAATTCAAACAAAAAACTCCATTATTTATCCTATCTTGGTGGTTGTGCCTAATTCACCTTCTACTTCAACTTGTATTAGCAACTAAAAACTATCTCTTGATGTCTTTCACACTTGTATACTTTACACCTCTGTAGTGAGTTTCTTTTCCAAATTTGTTAACAAGAAAAACTATAACTTTCTAATCTTCAACTCCCTCAGATACCCAAGAAGGAAATAATATTAAATGAGTAAGCAGGAATTGCAAACAAGAGACTTCCAAAAAATGTGAGTTATGACACTGGCTACCTGCACAGTCACCAAAGGTTCCTCTGCAATGTTGGGCTATCCATCTTCGACCTATAGACCTGGCATATCTGACAGACTCATCTGTGAAGCAGGATTTTCTAAAGAGCTTTTCCACCTTGTCTTGGCCAGGTTCAGCAGTCCTTTGTTTTGTGTCCTGTTTATCCATTTTGTACAGCATACTGTCAGCAATTGCTGCAAGGGTATTTTCTTGCCCAGTGGCATACTTTTGCCAAATGAAAGTAAACTCCAAATGAAATTTCTTCAATGCCCATCATCTTCTCTAAAGTAGATTGGTACTGCCAGGAACAGACATGTCTCATAGTCATAAAAAAAAGAGAAAAAAAATCTGTGTTATTAAAACATCTTAAATGCCATATTATGTAGATCTCTGAAGTGTTTGAAGATGACCTGTCTATCTAAAATATATCTCTGCCTAACCTTGAAAACATACCTAATATGACTACAAGTTTGATTGTAATGACTAATTACTAACTTACATTTCTTTATATCCTAATTAGTTGGTAATAATAACTTTCAAGGATTAGCAAATTGCATTACATTGTTAAATGAACTGTATAGGTGCAATACCTTGAACAAGATTAGAAATATATGTACAGTATTTTCTAACAAATCAACCTCAAACCTGTATCAATATACATAATTTGTATATAATATAAAAAAATCCAACCCAATGCAAAATATTTAAAACTAGTAGTTGCCTTCTAAAGGTAGACTCAATAATCTATCTTTTAATATTATCATATCCATATTCTCTCTTTTTTCTTTTCAGAGTAGATTCAATAATCTACCCTTTATCCATCATTTCTATATGTTTTCAAAATAGATTCAATAATCTACCTTTTATCTTATCATCTCTATATCCTCTTTTTTTTCAAACAAGAACCCTGAATCTAATTTCCTTTGTTTAACTTTTTACCTGACCATTAAGAAATTAACAACTTGTAACCAACCATCCTAAACAATGACAATTATCCAAAACCCGTTGAAAGACCAAAAATCACTCACCCCACCTCTTGGGAAAGTGGGCATCATGTTCTTAAAATTACTTCCTGCTGTCTGGGGGTAAAGGCACCTTTAGGGGATCCTGAAAAGAAAAAATTTGAGTTAATCGTCAAGTCCTGGGAGAGGCAGCTGGATCATTTGTTGTCCGGTCTCTGCACAATGGGAAAGTGCAGGGCTTGTCTCAAGTCCTTGCTCGAGTAGTCTGTCAGGCTGGATCATCTCAGCTAGCCATCTCGATATTGTCCTGAGCAGTTTGTAGTCCAAAAACCAATCTTTGGGTGGTGTTGATCAGCTTAATGGCTTTGTCATAGTCCATGTGAAATCATCATTGTGGGATCCCATCATCTTTTTGGAGATTTCAAAGTCATTGTTAGGTGTGGTCATGGTTCCCTGCAGTTTTTTGGGGTGTGTGTGTGTGTGTGTGTGTGTGTGTGTGTGTGTGTGTCTACTCTGTGGTTTGGAGCAATGTCAATTGTATCTGTGGCAGAATCGTCTCTCACAGCCAGTCCCAAATTTGCAATACAAAGGGTTCCATTCTTCTTCACTAAGATACTTTTTGGGGTTGTGATATTTTTGGAATTTTAATAATAAAAATGGAAAAAGTTATTTTTGTTAGCACTCATGGTGCTTCCTCCCCTCCTCCCAAGCAGACCCCCAAACTGTCAAGGAAAGGCAAGCCTGGAGGACTGGTAGAGGCTAAAGCAGGGGCTGCTATGGCTGCCAAAGGATGCACTGGTGATATGAGCTGGGGGTGCCTGTCACATGACACTCTGCACCACAACGACCTTGCTGATCTTGGACACTGGAGTCAGGGTGATCAGGCCCTTGACATCTGCATCCTGAGCTCCGTATTCCAAGTGGTGGAGGCCCCAGATAGGCAGGGTCAGGTGCTGCCAGCACTCTGCCATGGTTCCTTTTGCCCTGAGGAGACAACCCAGGAGGTAGAGGGGCACACATAGCACGGAAGAGAGTGCAAAGGCCCAGCCTATGACTTCTCCCGATCATGGGTACACAAAGGTATTGTTGTAGACCAGTGGCCCCCAGTACACAATGTTGAAGATGAAGATGCCCATGAAAACCAAAGGGGTAAAGAAGGACTAGCATCATTTCATCCAGGGGCAAGGTTGGTACCCAGTCATACAGGCAATGTCATCAATGAAGCGGTCAGCTCCATAAACCCAAGCCACCACCACACACTCCCAAAGCAGGGTAGTGCCACTAGCCAAGTAGTAGTCAAACAGCTGGAAGATGTACACCCCACCATCGGTCACCATTGATTGACTGATGACAAAGTAGAGGACACAGCAGAGGGCCATGGAGATCTCCCTTGGAAAATGGAAGTAGCAAGAGGCTGGGAGGAGATCCAGGAGCCCAGCGATGAAGCCCTCCACACCTACAAACTGAATGTCCAGACTGAGCAGCAGCAATATGAAAAAGAACAAGCAGCCCAGAGTAGGGCCACAGGTATCAGTGTGACAGCCTGTGGGTAAGCAATGAAGGCCAGGCCAGGCCCTGATTCTGCCACCGTGGAGATGTGCACACCCTGCTCTGTGGCCATAAAGCCCAGGATGGAGAAGACCACGAAACCAGCAAAGGAGCTGGCCCCACTGTTGACAAGTGCCAGGATGATGGCATCCTTGTAGCAGTTGTTGTTAAAGCGATTGTAGCTGCCTAGGGCTGTGAGGCCCCCAGGCCAATGGTGTAAGAGAAGAAAACCTGGGTCCCGGCATCTACCCATAGCTGAGGGGACCAGTCAGGCTTGAGATAGTAGATGATGCCATCCAGGGCTCCTGGCAGCAGTGCCCCCCGCACCAGCAGCAGGACGAGGACCACACAAGGGAACGTAGCGGTGAAGTACATGATCTTTCCTGTTGACCTGACCCCCTTCCACACACAGAAGTAGACCAGCACCCAGCAGGCCAGCAGGCATAGGGTCATCTCCCAGTTCAGGGCCCCTGGCACCTCCAGCCCCACAGAGAGCCTCAGGACTCCCAGAACTAGATGGCAGGGGGGCCAACGTCAGCAAGCTGGTCACCTGTGAGGTTGGCCAGGCAGGCACTGGCACAATCTTCACAGCGAAAGATCTCCACACTCAGGAGTGTTCCAGGTGTGGCCACACGTGGCCCAGGGCAAAGTGGTGGTGAATGACTTGACCAGGTAATAGAAGCCCCAGGCCAGCACCAGGATGAGGTAGGTGTTACAGTAGAAGACACTCACCATGGAGGAGGCATAGCCCAGGCCTTTGAATAGGGGACAGATGTTCTAGACAATGAGGCTGCCGGCCTTCATGAATTGGCCCAGTGAAATTTCCAGGAAGAAAATGGGGATTCCTCCAACCAGGATGATCAGGACGCGGGGAATAAGGAACAAGGGTAGGGGAAGCGACACTGGTTACTCAGGCCCACAGCAAGCCCGGGAAGCACACGCATGACATCTGGCGTGTCCAGGTCTCTCAAGGTGGCACCACAAGGCGCCCACTGGCCGGGGGTCACAGTGCCTCAAGGGTGGCCGGTGGGCAAGGGGCTCTGGCTGCACTTGGAGAGATAGCCTTGAAAGCACCACATTCTTTCCTTTACAAACTCCTCTGCCAAAGATAGTTGAGTTCTTGTTTACTCAGACTGAAAACCTCTGAATCCTCATCCAAAAGCGTCTCAGCTGAACTGCTGCTAAAAAGCCTCTAGTTCCTGGTCCTCACGCCTTATATACCATTCTGCCATCACTTCCTGCTATTAAAGGCGTGTTCCAAATTCCTATCTACTGCAAGAAGCTTCTCTAACGAAGGCTGCTGTGTTCTACGGCTTCAGCAGAACGCCACAGCAAAGAGGGAAGAAAGGATGTAAGAGCTGGAGATGAACAAGAGAGCTGTGAAATGCTTTCTTAGCATGCAGTGGCTGTGGACCTCATGATAGCACTGCTGCTGTGGTTATTTGCACAGGATCAAACCAACAAAACAGTCACCATTCCAACACAGCACTAACTAACTGGACTCTGTGGATTATAGGAAAAAGGAATGGAATGATGAGCAAGGGAGGTGTCAGGAACAGTTCTGAGAGTGGACATGATCAAGATATGTGTGTATGAAACTATCAAAAAATAAAAAGTACTGAAAAATAATAAATAAGGTGGAGGCCTCTGGCCTCCACATGCACACACACACACACACACGGGAGAAGGAGAGGAGAGACAGAGATAAAGACAGAGACAGACAGACAAACAGACAGACAGAGAGCGACCAGCTAGATAAACCACATAAAGGGCAAGAAGAGAACTTCTACAACTCCACAAAGTTATCCTTTGACTTTCAAATTGGAGTGTGGCATGCATGCATCAACACACACACACACACACACACACACACACACACACACACACACACACACACCTTCTTTAAAAGAAAGAAACAAAGGGGCAGAAGGAAAAGCCCAGGAGAGGGCATCACTCATTTCGGAGGCAGAGGCCTCAGGACCACTGCAAGTTCAAGGCCAGCTTGGTCTACAGTCTAAGACTCTGTATTTAAAAACAAAACAAAAACAAAAACAAAGGGCTGGAGAGATGCTTCATGGGTTAGTAGCACTGGCTATTCTTCCCAAGGATTTGGGTTCCTTTTCCAACACCCACATAACAGCTCATAACTGTTTACTGCTCTAATTGGCAGTGTGAACCTGAGAGAATGGAGTGTAAAATGAGGCAGACTAAAATCTCATGCAATAGCCAACTTTATTCAGAGCATCAGACAATTTATACTCTGAAGGTTAAGAGTCACATGAGTGAGGCAGAGCCAGGCGGATCTCTGTAAGTTTGAGGCCAGCCTGGGCTACCAAGTGAGTTCCAGGAAAGGCACAAAGCTACACAGAGAAACCCTGTCTCAAAAAACCAAAAAGAAAGAAAGAAAGAAAAAAAAAACACAAAGAATTTCCTTTCTGTCTCTCTGTCTCTCTCTCTCCCCCTCTCTCCCAATAAAGCTCTAGAAAGGTTAAAAAAAAGAGAGTCACATGAGTAAAGTGTCCAATCACAAGGATAAGCCCTATATGGTAGACACGTGGCAAAAGCATGTTTTTCCATAGAGGCATATAAACAAATAACAATGGCCAGTTTTAATGAATACTCTAAAGCAAACTCACTGGCATCTGGGATGAGCACAAAAGTCCCAAAGTCCACCTTCCTCCAAACAAAAGCATGGTCAGGCCTATCACAGCAATATCCCAGTTCCTGGTACCAACTTATGTATTAGTTGGGGTTTCAATTTCTGTGAAGAGACACCATAACCACAGCAACGCTTATAAATGGAAACATTTAGTTGGGTTCAGTTTACAGTTTCAGAGATTTAGTCCATTATCATCATGGTGGGAATGTTATGAAATGGCGTTTGTGGGAGGCCTTTGAGGATGGAATCAAAGTGCCCTGTGGCAGGTGAGAGACAGAGACACCATGCAGACAGCCTCAGTGGAGAGTTTTATTTGGTGGGGGAAGAGAGATGGGAGAGGGAAAGAGAGAGAAGGAGAGATAGGGAAAAGAGAGAGAAGGGAAGGGGAAGGAACATAGTGAGGAGAAGGGGGAAGAGAGAGAGAGAAAGGGGAGGAGTCTTTTTTTAAAGGAACTGGGAACATAGGATGACGTCCAGATGCTAGGCAAGCCAGGGTGTTATCTACTTATTAGCCAGGATTCCAAGTGGGTCTGAATGCTAACAGGGAAGCATGGCAGTGTGCTGGCAGACATGTTGCTGGAGAGGGAACTGAGAGTTCTACATCTGGATTCACAGGCAGCAGGAAAAGAATGAGAAACACCACGTATAGCGGGTTCAAGGCCAGCCTGGGCCACATAAGACCTTAGCTCTAAAAGAAAAGCACAAAACACAAAACAAAACCAGAAAGCCTTGTGCCCTGTTGCCAGTACAAAGATACACACAGGCAATGGCCTGAGGTGCACTAAAAATTAATCTTGCTGGGCGGTAGTGGCGCATGCCTTTAATCCCAGCACTCAGGAGGCAGAGAAAGGAGGATCTCTGTGAGTTTGAGGCCAGCCTGGTCTACAGAGTGAGTTTCAGGACTGCTTCACAGAGAAACCTTGTCTCAAAAAAAAACAAACAAAAAAGTTAAATCTTTTGTAAGCTTTGCAATACCCTTGTAAATGGTCCAACTATGCTGTTATTTTTTTTAAGATTTATTTATTTATTTTATGTACACAAGTGCTCTATCTACATGTACGCCTGTACCCCAGAAAAGGGCATCTGATCTCACTACATATAGCTGTGAGCCACCATGTGGTTGATGGGAATTGAACTCAAGACCTCTGGAAGAGCAGTCAGTGCTCTTAACCACTGAGCCATCTCTCCAGCCCATTATTTTTTAGGTGTTAAGCAGCAAGCAAGTATCTTTGAAATATACCTATATATTTGGCAGCTCGTTTTGGAATTTATTTCTATTTTAGAATTCTGAAAGCCTCAGAAACGAGATATAGTTTAGCTCTTTCTCAGCTTCTGCTCTTGCTTGTTATTCTAGGTAGCCCTTGCTCAACCTTGCTATTGGCTTTTTCACATATTCCTCCTCTCCATCAGGTCAGGATGTCTGCCTAAGTAAACTCAAACCTTAGTCAGTGTCCGCTTCACTACATCTTTAATCTTAGTGGTGTAGAAGGTCCTTTCCTTCTTCATTATCATTTGCTCCTGCTTCCTCTGCAATTAGATGTGCCTTTATAGCGAAGGTCTCTCTCCACCAGCTCAGACGACAGGATCTGCATTCTAAAGTACATCAAGAAGCCACCAGTGTCTCAGGGGCAGATGAATAAGAGTATTTACCTTAGAAATAGTCCTCTGGCTGATTTGTAGAGAGTAGATAAGAGGAGGGAAAAGTGGGTGCGGGAAGGAAAAGTAGGAAGCCTAATAATGGGGTGACTTCCCCCAAGACTGAGAAGTAAATAAAGTGCTGGGAATCCGTCACATGTAAGGAATGGCAGGTGGAGACATCAGTAATGACCAACAGATACAAAAAGATAACCAGTGACTGGGCATAGGGCTCAGCTGGTAAAGTGTTTGCCGTGCAATCACACGGACCCGAGTTTCTGAAACAGTGAGTGCTGGGAGGCAGAGACAGGAGGATTCCTAGCGCTCGCTGGCCAGCCCAGCTTAACTGCTTCAAAAACAAAGTGGCTGCCCACAGTGGGCTGGGCCCTCCCACAGCAACCATTAATCCAAAAAACAAAAAACTGGGAGGCAGAGACACAGGAGGATCTCTGTGAGTTCAAGGGCGGCTTTTCTACACAGGGAATTACAGGTCAGTCTGGACTATAGAGAGAGATCCTGCCTCAAGAAAACAAAAACAAACAAACAAATAAAAAAAGAGGAAATGGCCTCCTTAGGCATGCCAGCTTGTGTCAAGTTGACCAAAATAACAACCATAAAAACCTAACTAGAACATTTTATTTTTTAATATTGGGATCAAATTCATGACCTTCAGCATCCTAAACACGTGCTTTTCCACTAAGCCACACCACCAATCCCAAACTCAAACTCTTGACAGAATGAGAAACTGAGAAGCTGGAGAAGCTAACCTCCTGAGTCCTGGTGGGAACAAGCTGCAGGACAGCCCTGTTGAAGAGACTGGACAGCGTTTGCATTGTTCTGGGACTCAACTCACATCCTCAAATCCATCCCGAAGACACACAGGTAACACACAAAGTGACATCACAGAAATAAGTGTTAGCTGACAGGTGTACCAGAGCTGGCTTGTGCCTTTGTGAGAACCAATTGTTACATTTGAGGAACCATGTAAACTTGTTAAATATGGCCAGTTAGGAATTATTCACATTTTTAAAAACAAAGTGGGAAGGTGGTTTGTTCCTGCTTATTCCGATTCTTGTTGTTAGCTCTTCCTTTAAGATTATTCTCGTGTATTGTCTTTAAACATTAGAGATGTCACTGTGTGTCACTACCCATTTCTGTCTCCCTTCCTCAGGGACATGATGTCAGTAACTTGAAACCAGCCATGGGGGAAGGTGGAGAAATCACCCCAACAGAAAATGGTAAACTCCAAAAGAGAGAGCTGTTAAATGTTTAGGAGCACACACCTGGGAGCAACATAGTCATCCATCAAAAAGCTTTCTGATTGGATGAACTGAGCAAGCAGCACCATACATGTGTGTGGAGATGTTGTAATGAAACAAATTATCTTGCATGTTAAATTAAAAAGTTAACGAAAATAAAATGTTTTACAAACTTGAGGAAAGAAGTGTGCCTCCTTTTCTATACTGCTGTAAAGTGACCCTAAGACATCCAGGCAAGCAGAACAAGCAAGGCTAAGGGCTGCGTGCCCACGCACCCCTTCTTCAAAGGAAGGGGTGTACAACATAAATGCTTTAGCTTGTCTTTTTAACAGAAAACTAAAGCCAAGGATTTTAATGATGGCATTTGGTAAGAAAGAGGAAAATGCAAAGAGAGGGTGGCCAGGAAGCACCTTTTAGAGATGCTGTTTGGGAGTTTTCTTTGGAACTATGCCATTGGAACTCTGTGAGTTCAAGGCCAACCTGGTCTATACAGAGATCCAGGCTAGGCAGGGCTACATAGTAAGACCCTGTCTCAAAAAAAAAAAAACAAAAACAAAAACAAAACAAAAAAAAAACCCAGGCCCACAAGAGGACAGCAGCGACAGCTCCATACCATGCCATGCTGGAATGATCAGGA
Source organism: Onychomys torridus (assembly GCF_903995425.1). Lineage (NCBI taxonomy): Eukaryota > Metazoa > Chordata > Mammalia > Rodentia > Cricetidae > Onychomys > Onychomys torridus. The sequence continues at coordinate 14,123,325 of NC_050448.1, forward strand.
CTCACTCAACCAAACGCCACCAAGGGTCTCTAGCCCTGGGCTAAGAGAGAACAGCAACAGCTCTGTGACAACAAGGACCATTGTGGTGAGTACAGGGTGGGAGGGCAGGAGAGAGAGAGAGAGAGAGAGGCAGAGCCGTTCATAGACTAAGAAGAGAGGCAAGTCTGAAGAGGTGAGGGTGCTGAGGAACAGGCTGACATGAATAGCCTGCTTGTCACCAGAGTCCAAGGTGATGTCCAGGCCTGGGTTATAGCCAAGAGCCTAGTCTTGGTCTGAGGCCCTGAGGGGGCCTGAGTTGATGTCTGTGACACCTGTCACTACTGAGGGCCAAGCAGAGGCCTGCAGTCTGGGCCACCACCTGGGGGGCCATGTTGGTGTGCAAGGGCCATGCTACCACAGAGGCCATGCCGATCTGAGTGGCCTGAACTGCTATGTGGAGCCATGGTGACATCCAAGCCCAGGTTGCTTCCTAGGACCATGTCTGGGTCTGTGGTCCTACCACAGTTGGGTCTGCATCGATGCCTGTAGCCCATGTTGCCACCAAAGGCCACATAGATGTCAGGGGTCTAGGCCACAACCTGTGGCCATGTGGGTGTCTGTTCAAGGGCCATGGGCCACCAAGGCCATGCTGATCTGAATGGCCTATGCTGTCACCTGGGGCCATGGTGTCATCTGGACCAGGGTCGCTGCTAAGGGCCATGTCTGGGTCCATGGTCCTGTAGCAACCAGGGACTGAGTTGATGTCCATGGCTCTGATTACCAACAAGGGCCATGCAAATGCCCTGGGTTTGGTCAGACATCTGAGACCATGATGGTGTCTGAGGACAATGCTGCTGCCAGGACTTGTGACATTTGGGCTGCGTGTGCTGCCACTTAGGACATGGTGACTTCTGGGCAAGAGCTGTTGCTGAGGGTCATGTCTGTAGTCTGTGGTCCTGCTATGGCTGGGGTCTGTGTTGATGTCCATGTTACCACAAGGGGTCATAAGAACCACATGTGTTGAAATCCAAGTGTCATGCTGAGCTGGCCATTCTTCTCACTGGCCTTGGGATAGCTAGCCCTGCCCCTCACTGGATACTACAATAGGAGACTATACACACACACACACACACACACACACACACACACACACACACTCAGAAAAGATAGCCTCCCCTCCCCCTACAGACTTGCATCTCACCTGTGCAGCACACTAGAACTGATCCTGTTGGAGGGACCCTGCTGCAGATGAGCTGGCCCTGAGGGTATGAGAGCAGCAGAGTTGACCCCGCACTTCACTAGACTACCAGGGAGTGGCATGAATGAGGGAAAGATGCCCTCCCCCCACCCCTTGCCTGTGGCAAGTGAGAGAACTGGCCTCAGGATTGCTGTGAAATGTTCTCTATGCTGTGAATGTATTGTTATGATTGATTGATAAATAAAATGCTGATTGGACAGTAGCCAGCCAGGAAGTATAGGTGGGACTAGCAGAGAGGAGAATTCTGGGAAGTGGAAGGCAGAGTGAAGGAGATGTGGCCAGCCACCATGAGGAGAAATATGATGTAAGACACCACCAATAAGCCACAAGCCTCGTGGCAAGGTACAGATTTATGGAAATGGGTTAATTTAAGATATAAGAACAGACAGTAAGAAGCCTGCCATGGCCATACAGTTTATAAGTAATAAGTAATCTCTGTGTGTTTACTTGGGGGATGTTAGTGGGAGAGATTTGACCCGACTGCCCGCAGGCTGGGACATAGGAAAACTTCAGCTACACAGGATCAACCCAGGAGAGCTAGAAAATTAGCCCTGCCCCTCACCAGCTACAGCACACAGAGCAGACCCTGCAAACCACCAAGGCAGCCTACTAGAGCTGATCCTGTCATAGAGGGCACAGGTGAGCAGGCCCTGAGTGTGTGAGCAGGGGAGCTCACCCCCCCCAACCCCACCATTTTTCTCTACGGTATTTAGAAGAGGGCCTGCACCTGGCCCTGGTGGTGTGAGTGTTGTGAGCAGGGCCTGAGAACAGGAGAACTGGCCCTGCTTTTTGCTGCCTGCTGTACTGGGTAAGTGAGCCCAGGCAGTGATGGAGAGCTTGCCTAGGTGGTGAGGGTAGGGGGAAGCTGGCGAGCTAACCAATCCAGCCACCAACCAAGCCCAGAACCAGGGTTATGGATATTCAAGAGGAGCCCATTATCAATGGTGTAGCAATGGACAGAGGCCTCGAGCCAGACCAATGACTCGTGGCCATGAACTCTTGCAAGCGGAGACAAAAGGACTAAGGGGTGAACTGTGTGACTCACGGGGCCACACCACAACCTACAGTTTCCAGGATGAGAATCTTCTCCCTTTTTTTTTTTTAAGGTTCTTTTTGTTTGGTTGGTTGGTTGATTGGTTTGGTTTTTGGTTTTTCTTTTACTTTTTTTTTTGTTTTGGGGAGAGGTTACAAGGGCAGAGGGCAGATGCAGAGGTGGGGGGAAGATGGGTGGGATTGGAATGCATGATGTGAAATCTGAAAAATTTAAACATAATAATTATCATAACTATAATTAATTATTTATATATGTTCATATTATTTACATTATATTATTTTATTTTATACTATTATCATACAGCATTACATATTATAATATAATAATGTGTAATGTATTAATATTATATATTGTTTATATTATATATTATATTTATTTTATTATTTAAAAATAAAGAAAATTGCCACTAATGAGCCTGTGATCCCAGTAGGTAGGAGTCTGGAGTCAGAAGATTATGAATTTGAGGCTGGACTGGGCTGCACAGGGAGACTGTCTCAAAAAGTAAAAAATAAAAATAAAGAAAAGAAGAAGGAACTATTTGCATATTCTGATTGAAATCCAGATTGAAAAGGCTGGGTGTGGTAACACAGCTCTCAAGTTCCAGCACTGGAATAGAGGCTGATATAGGAAGGTCTATTCGAACTCAAAGCCAGTCTGGATTACCAGGCCAGCCTCAATAATATAAGATTCTATCTTAAAAAAGAAAGAGAGAAAGAGTGAGAGAGAGAGAGAGAGAGAGAGAGAGAGAGAGAGAGAGAGAGAGAGGGAAGGAGGGAGGGAGGGAGGGAGGGAGGGAAGGAGGGAGGGAGGAAGGAAGGAAGGAAGGAAGGAAGACAGGGACTGGAGAAATGATGAGTCATCATGTGCTGTTCTTCCACAGTACCCGAGTTCATTTCCCAACAGCCCACTGGGCAGTTCACAACTGCCTGTAACTATGACTCTAGGGAGTTCTGATGCCTCCAGCTTCCCGGGTCCTCAGCGTTCACCTGCACATATCCACACACAGACACAAAATTTAAAAAAAATTATTTTAGAAAGAATCAAATTAAGGAAAAAAGAAAAAAATGAGACAATTTGTGGTATGTTTTTTTTAAAGGCCTTAATCACATTACAGAAACACACAATAATAATGCACGTAAGATTATTTAGGGCTGAAGTTTCACTTACAAAACAACTAGTCTGGCAAAGTGGCAATGTGAAGGTTGGCCATGCTAATTGTTGAACCAAGTACTCTTTTCTCCATATTTTATGAATCTTTCATAGTCCAAAGTATGGAAGGTTTTAAATGGGTGCTCATTTCCTTCTTAAGCCCTGGTGGGTGGCAATGGCTGTACTATCTTGAAGATAAGTTAGTAGTAGGAAAGGGGTTTAGAAAGAGAAATATTTACAATTTAAGTTTCAATTCTGAGCACAGCTGGAGACTTCTGTGACAACAGAATACCAACATTGCAGAGGGGAGGGGCAGGCTGGACATACCAGTTGTGCAAGACAGCCAAGTACAAACACTGCAGAGCTGAGTACATGGGTCAGAGTGAGGGACGGGGGAGGGTGGGGGCACATGCATAGGAACTCATGCACTTCAAGGACAGCCAATGCTGCTTCAGTTTTGTTTCTGTTTTTCGTTTGTTCAGACACAGGATCTTACTTTATAGCCCAGACTGGTCTTGAACTCACATGCCACCCTGTCTAGCCTTGAATTTGTAAGGTACTTCAATCTCAGCTTCCCAAGCACTGAGATTAAAGGCATGAGACACCACACCTGGATAAACATCGGCTTGAAAACGTACTGAGGGTCTGGAGAGCTGGCTCGGTTGATAACAATATTTGCCATGCAGTCATGAGAACCAGAGTTCAATGCCCAGAAGCCATGTGCTGTGTGGCGGGCTTGTAATCTCGGTGCTGGGAAAGAATCAGGTGGATCCCTGAAGCTCATTGGCCTAGCACCAGAAAGTTCCAGGCCCATGGAAGACCTCATGTCTAATCAAGGTACCAAGGAATAACAGTAAGGTTGACCTCTGGCCTTCACATGCATGCACCTGAACACGAACATACACATGTAAAAATTCATAACGCACCTCCTACATACCAGGTAATATTCTAAATTATGTACATGTACTTATTTAGCCCTTGCCATACCTACATGGAGTTGGGATATTACCGTCCTTTGTGTGAACTCGGAAGTCCTGTCTGCCGGGAGTACTTGCTCTGTAAAGAGGACCTCTGAGGCTGACATCTGTGAGTCAGGACAGCAGAGGATGATGAAGGAGCACTGTCGAAGGATGTATAAAGGAGGTAAGGAAGAGGACTCTGAAACAAAGCAGCCAATTCAGAAATAAAGAATCAAGACAAGCATCAACAGAAGTCCAAACCTAACACATTCCTGAAAGAGGAAGCGGCTGATGGTGTCTGCTGTGCTGACGGATATGGAAAGATGCCCACTACAACTCTCCTGTCCCTGGCAGTGGACTCAGCCTTGGCTCACAAAAGCTTATCTCCCTGTGGATACTTGGCCATAACATGACACGGTGTGAGCCTAACTTGTAAATTAAAAGACGTGCTTTTTATAACAGCTTCTACTATGGCATATCTTGCCTGAAAATACATGAAATGCACAAATCCAGACATCCAGAGTATAACTAGAGAGAATTTTCTGTAGCTAATAATGAAATTCCTTAAGAGTTGTAGGATCCATTTCAGGATTCTCTTAGACCAGGATCCTCCTTAATGCATTTAAAATATGATTCCACTTTCTAATCTATCAGAATCTGTCACACATGGAATTTTAAACCAAATTTGCAGCACACATGTATTATACATTCCATGTGCTCTAGTGTTGGGCTGACTATGAAAACATTAAACTTTCAGGAAGAATGAAGCTTACGAGCTGCTAAAGAAAATGATTAGCTTCTCCTACAACTCAAAGATTATGTGACTTAAATTTTCCAATCTTATTTTGATTTTCAGTGAGTGAATTGCTAGCTTTTATGTTCTTTGGCTCCTAGAAGAAAAAAAAATTATACATTCTCAGGAAATACATTTTGAAAGGGATAATAGTGATGGACTTCATTTCATCTGTGTATGTGCAGTTCTTGAAAACTACACAAGCATGAAATACATTGTGCACAGTGGGGAATTAGAGATTTTTCTCTCCAAGAGTCTGTTTGTAGTCATTAGTGTAACACTAGCCTATATTTTAACTTTTATACGATCTGAAGAGAAACCAGAGTATATATATTTTAACTTTTATGAGCCATATACTAAGTAAAGTGTTTTGGATTGAATTTTTAAATTTAATAGGTACCTTTATGAGTTTCTTTTTAATGACCTTTGTCCAATAAATACCTTTATGACAGTGTCAGGAAATGGGAGGCACATTTGCATCTTTGTTTGGATGGGGCACCAAACTGGACTAACACCTCACACACAGGCAAGGGCCTCATCACCAGCCCTCCTCTCAGCCCTGCCCTGGCACTTCTTAATTCAGCCAAGTCGACAATGGAAATTAGCCGTCACACAGAATATGTACGTATGTTTGCATAGCAAAGTATAAATTATTGCAACTGATAGTGGAAATAAATAAAGGTTGTGACTTATTAATAATAAATCAATAGTGTTGGCTTTGGGATGCAGGTGTAACTAGGTGGTTAGGCAGTTACCTAGCATGCATAAGGTTTTGGCTCTTGCGGGTTTCTGTCATGCTGAGAATGGAGCCCAGAGCTTACAATAATGTTAGGCAAGCATTCCCCCACTGAATATATCCCAGCAGAGACTTGGGGGGTAATCTCAAATATGTGGAAAAATTAAAAATAAAGCATGCAATAAAATGTTGGTGTACAGCTGGGTGCAGTAACTCACACCTGTAATCCTAGCACTTGGGGGGCTAACGCGGAATTACCAAGAGTTCAAGAGATCGTCCCAGTAAGGAAAAAAACTAACAGATACAACCCTACATCAGTTATGAAAAGTCTTGTTTTATTATTATCTCACCCTGAAAAAGAGGCAAAAGTACTGATGACTGCTCTCCAGTCATCTACATTCAAAGTCCAAGTTTGTGCTCTCAGGTTCTCAGTGGCAATAATTCCTAACTTCTTGTGACATGACTTTTGGGGGAAGGGAACATTGAAAAGCTGGTGCAGGGATAAGTCAAGATCATCACAACACCAAACTTGCAGTCCATTATTTCCTAAATGAAATCTGCATATTCCTGGGTTGGCAGAAGTCAGAAAAGTCAAAGCTATTTGTTTGTTTGGTTACTTGTTTCTTTTTTTTTTTTTTTTTCATTTACTTATTGGTTGTTTCTTTTGAAACTATAGAACCTAGACTGGTCTGAAATTTATTATGGAGGTAGCCTAGACTAGACTCAATCCCATCATGCTTTTCCGTCATCATCCTAAGTACAAGGAGTGCATACGTTTGCCACCACATCCAACTTAAAGTTATTTTTATGATCTAAATACAGTGCAATTTCTCTCCCACCCTAGTAATAATTATCCCTGGTGAAAAGCAAGGGTATGTGAAATGGTGGGTTCCTCAGCTGGAATTGAGAGGCTGACCCTCAGCTACACTGGCAATCATCACATTCTCCACCCCCACAAACTCCCAGCGCAAATGGAGACCCTGGGTCTAGGAGTGCAGTGGAGCATTTGTAGAGTGTACAGGGCAAGGTTTAGTAGCTGTCACTGAAAAAGAAATGGAATAAATGATATCAAAAATCAGTTGTATTTGTCTTAGTAACATCTTGTGTGACAAAATGGAAGTACCCACAGGCCCTTCCTGAAGCTGGATGGTTCTCTCTAGGGGAAGAAACATGCATAATGGAGGTTCACGTGGTACCAATGTTTATGATCATGAAATGTTGAATTCATTAGGAAAAAACAATTGGTGAGGTTTTAGGCTGACAACTATGGAGACTTTTTTTTTTTTACTAATAAATATAATTCTGGTACTTCAAGGAAAAGAAAAAATGGCATTTATTGTTTGTAACAAAAATTTGAGACTTTATGGGACTGGAGAGATGGTTCGTGGTATAGAGTACCAGCCGCTCTTCTGGAGGATCTGGGCTCACTCCCCAGCACCTGGATGGCAGCCCACAACCACCTGTAACTCCAGTGCTAGGGAATCTGATACTTTCCCCCAGCCTCTGCAGGTACCAGGCATAAACATGATGCACAGACATGCAGGCAGACACACACACACATATAAAATAAAAATAAATCTTATAAAAAAATTGGTCCTCTAGGGCAAAATTTAAGTTTTGGAAAATGTAAATTTATAACCATGAATTTGGTAGTTTTTACAATGGGATTGGTTGCAATCTTAGCTATTATATAAACCAAGTTAATCAGAATTATTTCCAAAAACCAAAAAAAGTCAGTGTATCAATACTTCCAGTAATCAATAAATATTGCTATGAAGCCATGTAAGAGTGAAAGATCTATTCAATGCTCAAGAAAGACCAGAGTATTTCAACAAAACTACATAGAAAGAATTGATAGATAAAATAGTTACCAAATTTTAATTCTAAAACCCTACTGGCAAAACATTGTGAAGAGTTATAACTGGTCTATAGGCAAGATGTAGTAGAGTCCATGCATAGCCTCCAGGGACTTGAACCTGACTTGGGTGATAAAGGAATGAAGAAAGACACACAGGCAAACCCACAGAAGATGGGACTACGCTGTCTACCGGGGAAACCATGGCAACTCAGAAACTCAGTGTAACTGTTATATAGAGGTGAACAGAAAGGTGGGGTTATTACAAACAGCTGGACAAGGAGGTGGGGTTATTATGAACGATGAAGAAGGGGGCAACGTTCACGGTATACAGCTGGATCAAGGAGACAGGGTTAGCTAATTTCTGTAGGAGCAGCCTCTGCAAGGAAACCATCTTCAGGCTGTAAACAGCCTGTAGAGAGAACTTTCTGTACGCACTATCAACATCCACACATGTACCATTGCCTCGTGGATCTGAGGCTTTGGAGCCCTTGACATGCCTGTGCCTATGTAACCACACATTTGCTAGCGGCTTCTTCTGCTCCCTATGGAGTATATTTCAATTCAGGATACTTCTCCAAAGGACTGAAATTTCACAAACTGTGATTTAAAGGTGAAAATCTAACTCTTTGGAAATACAAGTAGCAGGGGGAGCTACATATGAGGCAATGTTCGTCCCATTTGCTGTAGAAAAATCAGGGAAGGGACGAGGGACAGAAAGATGGGGGTGGGAAGTTCTCAGGAGGTGTCTTTTTCAAATTCTTATAGCCTTGGACTTGGGAAGAAGTAAGACTCTCAGGCCACCTTTGGGAGGCAGTACTTTTCTGGGTTTTAGGGTTCCAGATATATCTCAGTACACTCAAGTGATGTGAAGCTACCACATTATCCAAACCAACCTGGAACTGAAACCTTTCTAAACAAAAAGGTAAGGGTCCTCGGGCACACCTAGTGTGATTTCTAATTAGAACCTCAGACAGCACAGAAGTTTCACCCACTACCTCATCAGTCTTTCCTCATCGGAGACAAGGAAACTGTGCTCCAGAAACATCAAGAGTCTCGCTCAAGTTTTCCGAGTGGTGAATGCCGGAGAGGACTGGAAACACAGGCTTTTGTCTAAGCAACTTGATGGTTGGATGGCTTTCATCCTTGGTTGTCAGTTCCCTATCACTAAACTGACATGGAGGTTTTCCTAACCACAAGCAAAAGGACACAGCATGCTAAAGAACTAGTTAAATAGAATCAAGGAACTCTATTTACTTTCAAAAAAGATTAAAAAAAAAAACTTTCGTTAAATGCTAAAAAGTTCATAATAGCCTAGTTCGTTGATACAAGTTCTTAGGTTTCAATTACAGAAGAGCATTATTGGCAAAGTACAGGATCTCTCCCCTAATTTGTCAGATGACTTTCCTAGACAGAGCGCTTTTGATCTGCCCTTATACAAAGGAACAAATGTGTAGACTTCAGTGCTTAATAAAGTTGAAAGCTTCTCTCTGGGGGAACTGAAATTCTTATCAAAGGCAGATAGACCTGGTTGCAGCTGCCACAAAGAAGGGCCACATAGAGCCAAGGGGAAAGAAGTTACCCATTACTGGTGATGCAGGGCCCTTGAACACGGCCATATTAATTGGAATCTATTGCATAGGGCATCCCACTGCATGCTGGGCCAATGACCCTGAAAGTGTTGAGTCTCTCTGGTGTATAAAAAAAGTTCAGACGTAAAAATAATCATAAAGATGGCAAATTCTCTATCCTTGAATGGGCCCAGCTACCCTGAGATCTGGGTGACCAGAGATTTTCTTTTTTAAATAATGTCCTTTCAGTGAGTGTCCATATATACATCTTCTTTTTCAACCATTTGAAAACTTGTAATAATTTCACACAGAGCTATCGGTGCAAAAACATTCTGAAAAATGAAGCTAATGAAACGTGACAAGGTTTGCACTTTTACTTCCATGCTTGGGGAAATCTCTGATTAAAAGGTGTACCGACACTCAAATTGGAATTTCTTTATTGCACCCCAAATGAATAACTTCTGTCCCAATAGCAAATTAGTGAGATCAAGGATAATCCAGGCCCTGCTGTGGGTGCATCAGGATGAGGACCCCATGCACCAGTGATTGAAGTCTGTGCCCTCAGATGCTCGTGTTGTTCCCGGTGCCAGGGACGTGTAAAGAGTGATCACTGTATTTGTCTTTAAGTGTGTACTGCTCCTGAAAGCCATCACTGTCTCTCCTTTTCTTCCTGCTTTTAAAATGAAACCACGTGAGATACCACAATGTCAGTGATAATCTCAATTTCAGAAACATTGTCAAGATATTCTGACAGGGAACATCCCTTTGTAAGGTTCTCAATTTTTGCCTACTTTTTCAAATTAATTGCCTAAAATGTAAAAGCAATGAGAGTGTAAACCTGCCAATCAGAGGATGGATGGCCTTTTAAAGTACTGCCCTTGAATCCAACTTCCCCTTACTCTGAGCTACAAGTCCCCAAATCTTTCTCTTTCTCTCTCTCTCTCTCTCTCTCTCTCTCTCTCTCTCTCTCTCTCTCTCTCTCTCTCTCTCTCTCTCTCTCTGTGTGTGTGTGTGTGTGTGTGTGTGTGTGTGTGTGTGTATTGGTGTTTTGTCTGCATGTATGTCTATGAGGATGCTAGACCCCTAGAACTGGAGTTACAGACAGTTGTGAGCTGCCACATGGGTGCTGGGAATTGAACCTGAGTCCTCTGGAAGAGCAGCCAATGCTCTTAAATGCTGAGCCATTTCTCCAACCCCTCAGTTCCCAAATCTTAAGCATATCTGACTGTTCTCCCAAGCTATGTACCCCAAACTAAAAAGCTGCCATGTTTATATTACATCCAATTTATATTTCCTACAGATTATAAGCAAGTATACTAACTAGATTTTTTAAAAAATTATGTTTTATTGACATGTAAAAACTATAGCCAGGTATGCTTGCACATAATTGTAATCTCAGCAGTTAGGCAGAGGCAAGGGGATTGCCACAAGTTCGAGGCTAGCCTGTTCTACACACTGAATTCCAGGTCAGCAAAGACTACATAATAACATCCTATTTTCAGAAAAAAACAAAACAAAACAACTAAATGTCAAAGTTGTAGGTGTTTATGAATATAAAATGATATTTTACTCCCTGCATACATTAGAGTTCTATTTGTCTAGTCTAATTTGACAAATCAAGCTATTTAACACAGTTATTACTCCACATGTTTTTAATTTTTTGTGATGAAAACTTTTAAAGTCTTTAAACAAAGCTTTCACTTTTGAATTATGTGTAGGCATATCAGCGTGTGGGTTTTTTCCACATAAATGCAGTACCCATGGAGGCCATAAGAGGGCACTGAATGCCATGGACCTGGAGTTACAGGTGGTTGTGAATTACCCAACGTGAGTGCTGGAAAATGAACTCTGATCCTCTTTGAGAGCAGTACATGCTCTTAACCACTGAGCCATCTCTGCAGCCAAAAGAACCTACTTATTAGCAGTCTTAAAGCAGACAGTGTATGCTCATAGCATTCACTGTAACATACAGGAAATAGACCTTTTGCAAGTATTGCTCCTTTATACCCTTTGACTAAAGTATCTCAAATTCCTACCCCCAAATACTCTCCAACTCCGACTTTCCCAATGCGGACAGCTGCTGGGCTGCTTAAATTCTACACTAAGCTGGGTCACAGAACTTGTCTTCCTGGGTTTCAGTTATTTCATTTAGCAGGACATCCTCCAGGGCCATTACTAGTGTTGCTGAAAACGTCGGGATTTCCTTCCTTTTAAGGCTGAATAGTATTCCACCGTTACACACACAGTGCTTAAAATGCATTCATCATTTCTGTATCTAGATTGTTTCTGTTTCTCGGCTTTGTGCACAATGCTACAGTAAAACAAGGAACGTGGCTGTCTCTGCAACACATGATTTCATCCTTTTGGATACGTGCCCAGTACTGAAACTCTTGGATCATATGGTAGTTTTATTTTTTATTTTCAAGGAAACCTCATGGCACATTGCATAGTGGCTGTACTAATTTACATTCTCACAATGATGGTGAAGAACTCCCCTCTCTGCTGGTCCTCACCAATACTTGTTATCTTTTGAAGTTTGTTTTGTTTTGTTTTGTTTTGTTTTGTTTTGTTTTGTTTTGTTTTGGTTTGGTTTGGTTTGGTTTGGTTTTGGTTTTGGTTTGCCTTTTTTGGCCTGAACTTGCTAGGTAGCTAGTCTGGCCTCAGACTTGCTGCAGTCCCTACCTCAGGCAACCCCCTGCCTCGGCTTCCAGCATGCTGGGATTACAGGCACTCTCCACCACACCTGGCTTCTCTTTTTGAAAAGAACCATTTGAAGAAAGGGGACATCTTGTGTTTTTGAAGCAGATGAATTAGTTTTTTAAAGACTCATACTTACCAATGTTCACTGCAGAACTAGTCAAACAGCAAAGCGACTGAATCAACCTCGATGTCCAAAAACAAGGGAATGCATACACTGTACATGCACAATGGAGTTCCATTTAGCGGTCAAGAGAAACAAAATCATGATTTTTTCAGGAAAATGTGCATGACTGAAGATCAGCATATTAAATGATGTAAGTCAAACCCAAAGAAACAGCACAACTTTCTCTCACTTATAGGTGGTATATTTTATATAGGCACATGATTGTGTGTGTGTTTGTGTGTGTGTGTGTTTGTGTGTGTGTGTGTGTGTGTGTGTGTGTGTGTGTATGACAGGGAAGCAGAAGCTAAATGCCCAGGACAACGAAGGGGACTATAGAGGTCCTTGAGGGGACAGTACTGGGGGGAGATGCTCAGAGTACATTGTATACATAAATGTTTTAACCAAACCCAGTACCATATACAGTAAATATAGACCCACCCCCCCAAAAAAGACTCTGAATGCTAGGCAAAGAGGGTAAATGGTATGAGGCAGGAAACAAGGTGAACTCCATTACAACTGTGGTGCTGACTGACTGACTGAGAGAGCTTCCAAGCTATGAACTAAGAAAAGAGGTCCTCCCAGGGTGCAGTGGGACTGTGAGTGTGAGGTTCACCAGCTGCTGGAATTCACAAAGTAGATTCCCATAGAAAGCATACTTCACCAGAGAGCTCTAGAAGCATGCCAGGGCCCTAGAGCACTTCTTATTTTAGATGGATGCACACAGAAACTTGGGGATGCCAAGAAAACACACTTAGGGTTGGTTAGAGATCTCACACAGGCCAGTTCTTGTGCTCACTGCTTTCTGAGCATACTCTCATAACCCACACAAGGAAGGGCACACATAGGAACTCTGCCAGAGAAAGAGTACAGAACAGGACCGTGCTCAAATGTCCGTGTCACCTGGAAACACTTGACCCAGAAGGATCAAGTTGTTTCCATGTAACTTATCTATGTCCCCAGAAAGAGCTCGGGGACTTTCGCAGGGATCATAAAATAACCTGTTTCACCCAACAAGGTAAACTATACTGCATACAATGAAACTAATCAAGAACACAGGCAAGAAGTAATGACCCCAGGGAGAAATAACAGAAACCTAACCAGACAGTCCAAAGAATTCATATAGAAAGATATTAAAACACATGCTTCAAAACTATAATTATATTTTATATGTTCAATAAGACTAATGAATATGCCTGATAATTATAGTGCAGGAGTCAAAACATTACAGTGCATGGATACTACACAAGAAAGACTGTGGATGAAGGAGCCAAGGAGGAGAGTGTAAAGGACAAAGCACAGCCTAAGGAGAAACAAGGGACAGGGCAGCAGGACATCTGCACCTGCAGGAGAGCATCCGGCCTCTGGCAGAGGCACAGTCTGAGCCAAGGAAGAGGAAAACAGAGCAAATAGAAAAATGCTAAAAGAAACAATATCTGAAATTTCCCCCAAATTTGATACATATTCTAAACTTCTATGTCCAATTATCTGACTGAATCATGACAGGAGCAGAATGGAGAAGACACATGATACACAGACTGCATGAAAAAATCATTAAGAACAAAAAAAGCCTTCAAGTCAGGCAGAGAAAAGAGCCACACAACATATAAAAGAACAAAGATATGAAAGATTACAGATTTTTTTAAACTGTTCCCTACCCATGCAGGTTGGTAGACACTGGCATAAGAACTGCAATATGTTGAAATAAATAAAGGGTGACCTAGAATTCTGTACTCAAAATATGTATGTCAGAAATGAAGGGGGATGTAACCTATTTTTTCACAGATTTTGTATATATGCAGAAACGGAATGATCTCATCACCAGGAAACAGAACTACATGATAAAAATGTCAAAGGAAATATTTCCACCAGAAGGGTGATGCCACAAGATGGAAATCTCCATCACCACAGAGAAGAGAAGGGCAGGAGATGCCATGGTCTAGAGATTATGCAGTTACCACTCTCATTATCTGAATCCCTTTAAGGAACAATTGTTGTGTGTGTGTGTGTGTGTGTGTGTGTGTGTGTGTGTGTGTGTGTGTGTAGGACAGAGGTCTCTACCTTATTTTTTGAAACAGATTTTCATTGAATCATGAACTCACCTAGACTTCAGCTAGATTGGCTGACTAAGGATCTTCAGGGCTCCATTTCTCTCCACCTCCCCAATACTGGGATTACAGGCACACACTGTAGTTGGAATTTTTGAGGGTCCTCCAACCAGCTCCCAAATAAAAACACAGAGATTTATTACTTAAGAACACTTGGTCTTTAGCTTATGCTTGACCCACTAGCTCTTATAACTTCATTTAACCTGTTTCTATTCATCCATGTTTTGCCTCAGGGCTTTCTGCCTTTCCTTCATTCTCTATGTCCTGCTTTCCTGCCTCTTTCATGTCTAGCTGGCTAGCTGGCCCCTGATGTCTCCCTGGCATCTCTTTTTCTTTCTTCTGTCTCGCCCATCTCTGTTGAGCCTAGATTTCTCCTCCTATGTACTCTCTCTGCCTGGAAGTCCCACCTATAACTCCTGCCTAGCTATTGGCCACTCAGCATTATTTTTCTTTTTTTTTTTTTTTTTTTTTTTTTTTTTTTTGGTTTTTCGAGACAGGGTTTCTTTGTGTAGCTGTAGCCCAGGCTGGCCTCAAACTCACAAAGATCCACCTGACTCTGCCTCCTGAGTGCTGGTATGAAAGGCATGCACCACCACAGCCCCCCATTCAGCTTTTTATTAGACCAGTCAGGTGCAGGCAAGGTAAACAAATGCAACACATCATTACATAGTTAAACAAATATTCTGTAAGCAAATGTAACACATTTTTACATAATCTAATATTCCACAACATTTCCCCCTTTTTGTGAAAGTAAAAGGAAAGGTTTTAACTTTAACATAGTAAATCTGTATATAATAACAACAATTGTCAAGTAAGAATTACATTTACAAGCCGGGCAGTAGTGGTGCACACCTTTAATCCCAGCAGTTGAGAGGCAGAGCCAGGCAGATCTCTGTGAGTTCAAGGCCAGCCTGGGCTAACAAGTGAGTTCCAGGAAAGGCGCAAAGATACACAGAGAAACCCTGTCTCAAAAAACCAAAAAAAAAAAAAAAAAAAGAAATTTAAAAAAAAAGAATTATATTTATAATATCCAGTCCATTTGCATTTAGTAAATTCAGAGAGAATTCTCTATTTTTATCCTATCTTGACAAGTCCAAAGTTTTGTACCTAATTTACCTTCCATCATAACTAAGGAAAACCATAACTATAACTATCTAGTCTTCAACTCCATCAAAGGCCCCAAAAGGATATAATATTACCTGAGTAAATAGGAAGTGCAGTGCAAACCACTTCCAAAACTAGAAATGACAGAGATATCTGGCTTCCTGGACAGTCACTGAAGTTTCCTCTGCAATGTTGGGACATCCATCTTCAGCCTACAGGCCCAGAATATCTGACAGACATTTTCTGTGAAGCAGGAATTCTGAAGGACTGTCCTACCTTCTCTTGGCAAAGTTCAGCAATCACTTTCTTTCATGTCCTGCCTGTCCAGTATGGACAGCATACTGTCAGCAGTTGAGGCAAGGATAGTTTCTTGCCCAAATGGACAGCTTTGACACAATGAAAGCAAATTCCATATGTACATTCTTCAGTGCCCATCATCCTTTTATGAAGTAGATTGTTGCTGCCAGGAACAGACATGTCTCACTGTCATGAAAAGCCTTAGGTTATTAAACATCTTAAATGCCATATTCTGTATGTCCCTGAAGAATTTGAAGATCACTTATCTATCTAAACTATATCTGCTTAACCTTGAAAGCATACCTAACATGACTACAAGTTTGATTGTTATAGATGACTTAACCTGCATTTTAAAATTATCCTAAATAGTTTACAATAATAGGTTTCAAGGACTAGAGCTTTATATTACATTTTTAAATGAGCCAGTTAGGTACCAAACCTTAAACAAGAGTAAAGAATGTATCCAGTAAAACAAAAATAATCTTAAGTTTGTATTAATATACCAATGTAAAACATTTGAAATTAATAGTTGTCTTTTTATCCTATATTCCTACATCCCCCTAAACAACGAGAAACATTCATAAATTACCAAGTGACCCAAAACCATCCACCCCACCTCTTGGGAATGTGGGCATTGTGCTCTCTAGACTGCTTCTTATTGTCTGGGGGTGACAGCATCCCCAGGAGCCCCTGAGAAACTGAGATAATGGTCAAATCCTAAGAAAACTAGCTGTAGCATTTGTTGTCCAGTCTCTGTGTAATGAGAAAGTGGAAGGCTTATCTGAAGTTCTGGCCTGAATAGTCTATGAGGCTGGACCATCTCAGCAGCAACCTTGAAATTTTTCTGAACTCTGAGGAAACTGCAGCAGAGGCACTCTGAAAGGCTGGATCACCTGGGCCAAACATTTTCATTGGTGTCTGGTCCCTTTGTTCTGAAAACACACAGATTTTCAAAGGTAACACACATTAACACAAGTATGAACTGTGCATTGTACACAAGCCAGCCAAAGTTGATTTTTTTGTTTTATGTTTGAACAGGTAAAAGACATCTGTCAACTTTATATGTTTGTTTGGACTGTATAACCAAACCTCTATCCATGCCATATGAAAGGTTGGCATATAATAATAAATCATAAGGACTCTGTAACCAACAAGATTGATCATGTCTCATCCAGTCTCAGAGCTGTTCCCACGTCAAGGGATCAGCATATGCATCACCTGTCTTGTAGTTTTTCTGAGTTTATTTCTTTATGTCTATAGCCAAGATTTCAGGGGGCCTCACCCAATCAAACCTGGTCTCTATTAATTTTAGAGGAATCCACAGCCTTTCATTTCCTGTGGAAACAAAAGTATAACCTCTTTCCCAATGCAATACATTTTCTAAATTCCATTTTAAAGTTAAGACATCCCTAAAGTATCTGGGCTGGTTTAATTCAGCAATTCCTTTTACAACCCCATGTTTCTCAACAGTTGTCATTCACTTACCAGCATTTAAAATTTTCAAAGTCACCACAGGATCCAGATATATTTCCCATCTCCACATGCTTTATTCTTTTTATATTACTTTACTCTTTCTTTAAAGACTTAAACTAATTATTTGTAAACTATTTATTTTTCCTATGACTGTTTATACCCATTTTCTTCTCTTTTTTAAGCACCTATGCATGCTGTAACCTGTTTTAAAAAATTTTTAAGTCTGGACCTGTTTTACTGTGCACCTGTAGTGTTCCCTAATCAAGTAAACTAAACCTTAAACTGTTAAGGGGCAGCTAGGCCCTCCATGTTGTGGCTCTAGTGGTTGGCTCTGCCTGCTCTTTGGGTCCATTAGGATGGAGCCTTAAGCCCATGAGCTGGCAGAGAGCTGCTGTGTTTAACTGGGAGCTGTGTTTAACCAAGAGCAGCACCTTTTAAAGGAGCCATATTCGGTTTCTGTTGTTTTTTTGTTTTTCACCTTTCTCAGGTCCTATGTGGAAATTTGGGCCCCACATTGGATGCCATATGTAGCAGGCTTCCTTAGACTGCCAGTCCCCAAATCATGACATGGAGACTTATTATGAATTATGAATGCTCAGTCTTAGCTTGGACTTGTTTCTAGCTAGGTTTTTTTAATTTTTAACCTAAATTAACCCATTTCTACTAATCTGTGTGCTGCCCTGAAGCTCGTTTACCTCATCTATGTACTGTCCATCCTGCTTTCCTGCTTCCTCCATGTCTGGCTGACTGGACCCTGACATCTCCCTGGCATCTCCTTTCCTTTCTTCTGTCTCCCTCTGTCTTCCTCTGTCTCTTTTGAGCCTAAATTCCTCCTCTTATTTACTCTCTCTGCCTGGAAGTCCCACTTATAACTCCTGCCTAGCTATTGGCCATTTAGCTTTTTATTAGACCAATCAGGTGCTTTAGGCAGGCAAAGTAAACAAATGCAACACATTTTTTACATAGTTAAACTAATATTCTGCTACAACACACTGCCATGATTGGATTTTTGTTTAAAATTATTTCTCCTGTTTTTGAGATTATAATGTAATTATATCATTTCCCCCTTCTCTTCCCTCCCTCCAAGCCCTCCAATATACCCCTCCTTTCTTTCAAATGTATGGCCTTTTTTTCATTAATTGTTGTTACATGCATATATCTAAATGTCTCACTCTCTCTCTGTATATGTGTGTGTGTGTGTGTGTGTGTGTGTGTGTGTGTGTGTGTGTGTATTCCTAATAATACTTGCTCAGTCTATGTGGGTATGTTTTTAGGGCTGACAAAACTAACTGGTTTGTTTTTTCCCTGAGGAAGACTATTTCTCCCACTCTCAACATTCCTTAGTTATCTGTAGTTCTTTGTCTAGGGTTGAGGCATCACAGACTTTTCCCATCTACTTTAGCTTGTCTACTATCATCCTTGTTCAGCTCATGTTTGGGCAGTCATGTTAATGAGACTTTAAACATATAGCTTTTGATGTTGCTAGGAGACAAAATCTCACGTCAAACACCGTTGAATCCCCTCTTACCTGCTGCACCTTCAGTCTTGGCTGTGATTATTTCAACCTGTGCTCTCTAAGATGTAAACCAACAGCCATCAGTTATAAGACTGGGTACAGAACAGTAGTTTTGAGCAAGGTCAAGAGCAACCACAGAACCCCATAGCTGAGCTGGCTGGATACTCTTCTTGAGATCAACAAAAATGTTCTGCTTTTCTTGGAGTGCAAGAGGCTACATCCAGGCCATGTAAGCAAGGGAGTGGGGTGCCCAGATTCAACAGAAAGAAGCAAATATATTGATCTGAAGATACTCTGATCCCATATAGAGAAAATTCTAAGAAAGCTGCTAAAAACTGTACATACCAGTAGACAAGTTTAGCCAGAGTATAAGCTGTAGGGCTGGTGGGTGTGGCACAGCTGGCAGAGTACTTGCCTAGCATTCATCTTTATCCATTCCAGGCTGAGCAGGAGGGCATACCTTTCATCTCAGCACTTGTAAACAGAAGCATGAAAGATTTCCTGGAATTTGAGGCCAGCCTGGCCTACAAAGCAAGCTCCAGGCCAGCCAAGGCAGCATAATTAGCACCATCTCAAAACAAAAACAGAGCAGTCACCCTGGGTTCCATCTCCAGCACTGCATGAACTGGGTGTGGTGCTGCATGCCTATAATTCAGCACCCAGGGATCACAGATGGGAACATCAGGGGTTCAATGTCATCCTCCAACACAGAGCAAGCATGGGATACAGGTCAGCCTGGGATACAAGAGACTGTCTCAAAAGAGAAAAAGGAAAAAATGGGACACAAGATCATAACAGATTTTCTTCAATATACAATGGGGGTGTCTTAATAAATTCATTGTACATAGGGGCTGGAGAGATGGCTTAGTGGTTAAGAGCACTTGTTGCTCTTGCAGAGGACCAGGGTTCAGTTCCTAGCACCCACATGGCAGCTAATAACTGTCTGCAACTTCAGTCCCAAGGGTATCCAATGCTTTCTTCTGGCCTACAGGGGCACTGCACAAGCATGTGGTGCACAGATATACATGTAGACAAAACACTCATACACATAGAAATAAAAATAAATAAAACTCAAAAAGTTTTTAACTCATTGTAAATATAAATGCATTTACTTACTTATAGACAGTGAGAAATACGTTTCTAGACTTCATTTGCCAAACATCCCAGCTAAGCACATAGTGGACTTCTTGGTGCTCACTATATGCTCTCCCATCTCTCAGCTGACTGAGAGTTGCAGCTCCCCACTGTTACCCATGGTGGCAAGGAAATGCTGAAGAGTGTGCCTGGGAAAAGACTGAACAAATCAACATTTGAAGAACAGTGTGATGTAGAATGTCTTTGACTCCTGCACCGCCATAAATTGCAAAACTGTCACTTGTACTTGTCACTTCTCTGGTGCCGTGCTAAAACAATGGCCAACGGAAACTCAAGGAAGAGAGGGAGAGCCTGTTTTGCCTTACAGTTCCAGATAGATAAGAACCCATGATGGCAGGGTAGAAGTGCGGCAGCAAGCAGCAGGAAAAGGAAGCTGAGTGTTTATATATCCTCAAATGCAAGCATGAAACAGAGAGTGAACTAGAAGTAGAGCCAGGCTATGAACTTCCAAAGCTCACCTCCTGCGACATACTTCCTCCAACAAAACCACACTTCCTAACCCCCCAAACTATGGCATCAACTGTGAACCAGGGTCCCAAGCTTGCAGGAGACATTTCTCATTCAGATCACTGTATGTTGGGAACGTCCTTTATGTGAAAATCCATTGTATATCTAGGAGTTGGGACAGAGTTCTCACTTAGCATGCAGGAAGTCCTCGATTCCATCGCTCCCACTGCATAAGCCAGGCATGGTGTCACTTCCCAGCTCTGGGTAGAAACAGAAACAGAAAGTCAAGATGATCTTGACCACACAGCAAGTATGCTGACTAGTTTTGGTCAACTCAACCTGTGCTAGAATCATCTGGGAATAGAGAGCCTCAACTGAGAAAGTGCCTCCCCCAGACTGCGGGAAAGTCTGTGGCACATTTTCTTGGTTAATGATTGATGTGGAAGGGCACAGTCCACTGGTGGTGCCAGCCCTGGCCAGGTGGTCCTGGGTTCTATAAGAAAGCAGGCTGAGCAAGCCAGGAGGAGAGAGAGAGTAAACAGCACCCTCCATGGTCTCTGCCTCAGTTCCTGCCTTAGCTTCCTAGAGGGACTGTAATCTGCAAGCCAAATAAGGCCTTTCCTCTCCAAGTTGCTTTTGCTCATGGCCAGTATAACAGCAACAGAAAACTGACTAGGACAATGAGATCAAGGCCAGCTTGGACTACATCAGCATTGGCTGAAAGGAAAAAAAGTCAGGTACAAGCAAGATGGCTCAGCAGGTTTAGTTGCCTGTCACCAAGCCTAACCACCTCAGTTCAACTTCTCGAACCCATGTGGTAGAAGAAAACAGCCTACTCTTTCAAGTGTCCTCTGACCTCCAGGACATGCTGCTGTGCCTCCCCTACAAACAAATAGTAAATGCTTGAAGTTTTTGTTTAATCCATTGTTTGTCTACATGCTAGCAATGAACAACTTAAAACAAAATTAATCAAAGAATTACTAATAATACCACAGAAAAGAATATATTACCAAGGAATAGGGTTTTTGTTTGTTTATTTGTTTTACCAGAGTTAGAATGGGCTTTATTAGAGAGAAGAGGTGATGGGAGAGAGAGAGAGAGAGAGAGAGAGAGAGAGAGAGAGAGAGAGAGAGAGAGCCCAAGGAATAGTTTTAACAACATAAAAATCCAAAACTCAAATTCCTTAAAGTCAGAAAACATTATTGACTGACATTAAAGAAAATCTGAACAAATGCAGACATATTCCATGTATATGGCGTGGAAGACAATATATGACAGTGTTAGTGCTCTTGTAATTAGATGGCAGATTCAACACAATCCTTCTCAAAATTGCAGTAGGAATTCTTGCAACATTGACAATCTGATCTTAAAGGTAACACGAAGATTTGGAGATACCAGAATAGCCTAAGACTCTTGTGAAGAAGGAACAAAACTGGAGGGTTGTGATAGTTGATCTTCACTGTCAACCTGACTTGACTAAGAATCACCGTGGAAGCACACCTCAAGGTAGGTGTTGGAAGAAATTCCCCAAAAGGTCCATAACCTAAGAGGGAAGACACATGCTGAATATGGGCAGGGCCGTCCGGGGGTAAGGGGCCTAGAGTGAATAAAAGGAGAAAGTGAGATGATCACCAGCACTCACCACCTTTGCTTCCTGTGCATGAAAGGTGACCATTGTTTCATACCCTCTTTTCCCCAATGTGATGGGCTGCATCCATTTGAACTCCAACCCAAAGTGAGCCCTTTCTCCCTTAAGCTGCTCCTTGTCAGGTACTTGGTTGCAGCAAACAGTTCAGTGGACTAGAACAATATGGTAGAAATAAACTCTGACATAGATGATTTCTTAACAGAATGCCAAGACCACCCAATGGGTCAAAATAATATAATATTTACAAATGTCCCTGGGATAACTCAATAGCTACATGTAAGAGAATGAAGAATTTATGGACTGGGAATATAACTCAGTAGAGTGTTTGCCTAGCATGTGCAAAAAGCACTGAGTCTGATTCTAACAGCACGTACACAAGCATAGAATCCCAGCACCTGGGAAGCAGTAAGTCAGTTCATCCTCTGCTACACAGTGAATTTGAGGCTTATCTAGGATACATGAGTCTCTGCCTCAAAAAATTTTTTAAAATGATAGGTTAAAAATGAAGAATTTAGAACCCCACCTCACATCATAGGAAAAGCTTCAACCAAAATATATCACCATAAATTCTGTCTTGAATAAGACATTTTATTAATTTTTATTTCAGATTGGTTTGGTTAATAGTTGGTTTGTAGGGAATAGAGATGGCTCATCAGTTAAGAGCACTGGCCACTCTTCCAGAGGACCCAGGTTCAATTCCCAGCACCCACATGGCAGTTCACAACTGTCTGTAACTCCACTTACAGGGGATCCAACACCCTCACACAGACATACATGCAGGCAAAACACCAATGCATGTAAAATAAAAATTTAAAAATAATTTAAAAAATTACTTTCTTTAATGATTTGATAGTTTACTTGGTTTCTTAGATCCAACACCTAAAAGCACAATCAACCAAAGAAAGTAGTTCACCCAGAACATTTTCAACAGTGAGAAGGGATGAACTTCTCCATCACAGGTCTATGTTCAAAACACTGTATTAATCACAAGAAGCCATAATGAAAGGCTACTTGATATGGTTTTGTTAGTTGGAAAACCTACATAGGTAAAATCACAGTGACAGAAAAAGTGAATGATAGTGAGGGGCTGGAAGTGGATCAGCAAGTGTGTTTTGAGGGCATAGAGTGCCTTTCAGTGCCTAAAAAAGTTCTAAAAGGTGCTGTGGTATTGACTGCATAATCTTAGAAAATACTAAGATGTGTGAAGTATGAACTGTAAACCCATAAGCTATATGGCATAGGACATTTCTCAATAAGTCTGTCTTTTAAAAGCAGGCATGTGTGGGCCGGGCGGTGGTGGCGCACGCCTTTAATCCCAGCACTCAGGAGGCAGAGGCAGGCGGATCTCTGTGAGTTCAGAGGCCAGCCTGGGCTACCAATTGAGTTCCAGGAAAGGCACAAAGCTACACAGGGAAACCCTGTCTCGAAAAAGCAAAAAAAAATAAAATAAAAAATAGAAAAAAGCAAGCATGTGCCTATGCTAATGCCCTGACCTACAGTTTACAGTGCAGAAACAGCAGCAGATAACACGGTGTCTGCAGTAACTGACATTAGGAGTATGTCACAAGGGCACGCTGAGCCCCCAAGCTCCAGTCCCAGGATTCTGACCTTAATCTCAAGGAAACACTGCTACTATTTTTATAGAGATCAGCCACTATGACTGGTGAGACCTGTACCCATCTCCAAGGTCTGGAATTCAGGTCCTGGGACAGACAGTCCCTCCTCTAGCCAATGGCCCTTGTACTTTTGAACTTTAAAGACAGGAAAGAACTACCATGTGATGTATAGTTAGAACATATACCCAGCATGCTACGGGCCCTGGGTTCCATCTGTAGCACTGCACAAAGAGAGAAGTGGGAGCAGTGAGGATAGGCCAATATGGTGCGTGGGGAGGAGAATTAAAAAGAAATTATCGCATGATTTGTTTTGTGTGTGTAGGTATAGGTCTGTGTGTGCGTGCACACTAGGGCCTGTGTGTGGAGGTCAGAAAACAACTTGTTTGGGTCAGTTCTTTCCTTCTGCCATGTAGGACTCAGGATCTAAATTGGAGCTGCATTTCCAGCCGGAAAGGAGGACTTTTAAGAACACAGTGTCACTGAACAAGCTTCAGTGCATAACCATGGAGGTAAACATAGTGGGAAGCCACGGAAGACACAGAAGAAATGGAGCCCAATGATAGACCCAGGCCATCTTTCTATACCATGTCCCCTCATAGAAATGTATTCAATATAGAATCTATTCTTCCTGGACCCTTGGAATATAATCCAGGTTCTTTAACTTTCTCTTTTAATATGTAGGTAGCAGAGTTGAATCACATTTGTAAATCACATTATACTCTATAAAGTAAGACTTCAATGACCAAGTTGTTGTTAACACTACAACGTTCATTAAAAATAAGATTTCTTGTTGGTGTGGTGGTGAATGCCTTTAATCCCAACATTTGGGAGGCAGAGGCAGGCAGATATATCTGTGAGTCCAAGACCAACCTGGTTTACTAGTGAGTTCTAGGATAGCAAGGGATACATAGAGAGATCCTGTCTCAACAGCACCCCCTCCCCCCAAAAAAGGTGTATTGCTGGGTGTGGTGGCACCATGCCTGTAATCAAAGCCACCCAGGAAAGTGAGGGCAGGGGGTCAAGAGTTCACAGCTGTCTTCAGCACCATTGTGAGTCCAAGGCCATCCTGGGCCACATGAGACCCTATCTAAAGGGAACTAAATAAGAAGTAAACTAAAATATGAAATGCAAATTTAAATAAAACAAGAGTCTTCTGCTTCCTGCTCTACAGGATAGGAGTGTGACAACTGGACCACCCGCCAGTGCTTCCTGGGCGACTTCTTGTTCATTTAACTCCTCACATTCTCAGCTGCTCTGCTGACTCCTCATCGCTGCAGCACCAGGACAGGGGAGGAGGGGGAACAGAAGGATCTCGGCCAGCTGGGTGCTATTTTAGGATGGTTTCAGGCTCTGGTTGGCAGGTGCCAAAAGCTGAGTGAATCCTTCCTTTTTTTTTTTTTTTTTTTTTTTTTTTTTCCAGAGCTGAGGATCAAACCCAGGGCCTTGTGCTTGCTAGGCAAGCGCTCAACCACTAAGCTAAATCCCCAACCCCGAGTGAATCCTTCTTAAAGATGGTCTCCTGGGTTCTCTGTAGACCATCCTGTAGATCTGCAGCCGAGGCTCTCCCCCAACTCAGCCATCCTGAGGCTCCTGGAACCCTGCAGCTGCCAGAAACAGGAACCCATTCCCCAGAATCTTAGAAAAATATATTGATTGGTATAAGACATTAATTATATAGTTTCCTGTCAATTACATTAATTAACCACAGTTTTCAGATATCTATTTGCAAGACAAAGGAACTCTCCCTGGTAGCTCCTGTCTATTTTTTTTTCCTTCCTAGTGTTCTGCTTTTATTTTTGAGAGGAGAGGTGCTAATTTATTGTTATTTTTATTTCTTCCAGGGAGTATCAGTGGTACTGATTGGTGGCTAAATCTTAGTGTTCCTATAGCCTCATGAAGAATAACAAGAAGCTTACTGACTCGTTATCATTCTGAATAAGAAATGTAATGATGGGGCTGGCATATAGCATGCTTGCCTAGCACCATGAGGCCCCAGGTTCCTTCCACCTCAGCGTCAGAAAGGTGGTGGAAGCCAGGGGATCAGAAGGTCAAGGTTGGCTACACAGCGTGTTTGAGTCCAGAACAGACTACACAATGCACAGTCCCAGAACAACCAAACACAAAAGATATATTGAAATATTGAGAGCTGGAGTTGGGGAGATGGCTCAGTGGGCAAACTTATAAACATGGTGGACCTGAGTTTTAGATCCTATCTTAGTTACTTTTCTATTGCTATGAAGAGACACCATGACCAAGGCAGCTTACAAGAGAGAAAATTTAATTGTGGCTTGCTTACAGTTTCAAAGGTGAGTCCATGCAGGATTGATGCTCCAGTAGCTGAGAGCTTACATCTGATCTAAAAGCATACAGCAGAGTGGCAGAGAGAGATCTGAAAATGGCAGGGGCTTTGACACTTCAAAACCCACCCCCAGTAACACATGTCCTCCAACAAGGCCACACCTACTAATCCTTCCCAAGTAGTTCCACCAAGGCCCAATTATTCACATACATACTCTGGGGCCATTTTCATTCAAGCCACCACAGCTCTGTGGTTCCCACGTCAAAGCCAGGCACAGCAGTACACATCTGTAATCACAGTTCTCTTGGGAAATGGAGACCAGAAGATCCTCTTTGCAGCTTGAGGCCAGCCAGTCTAGCCAAAACTGCAAGCTCTGAGTTCAGCAAGAGAACCTGCCTCAAAAAATAAGGTGAGGGCCAGGTGTGGGGGTCCACACCTTTAATCCCAGTACTAGGGAGCCTGAGGCAGGAGGCGCTCTGTGAGTTCCAGGCCAGCCTGGTCTACAAAGTTAGTTCCAGGACACCAGGGACTACACAGAGAAACCTTGTCTCGAAAACCAAAATAAATAAATAACTGGATAAATAAATAAATAAGGCAGGACTGACACCAGAGAAGGAGACCTAACAGAACCTCCCTCCTCCACATGTACCTGAACATGCAGAGCACACTCATGAATATTGGGAGCCTTAACCCAAATCCAACCAAAGGCAACATTCTAAGACCTTTCTCTTTAAACCGCCCTACTTTTTCCCCGAGTCAGCAAATTTATTTTCACTCTATCCTGGAAACTAAATAGAATGACCATGTGTTTAAGCAGTAAGTATATGTTATCTATATGCTTTCAAAACTAATGAGAAATAAAAATATTCTAGAACAAAGAACAATGATTTGGGGCTAATCTGTGTGCCAAACTAAACACAAAATGAGCCAAGATGAACTCTAAAATAATTGCTATTTTCAGATTTTTTTAATTTCATAAAATAACTCACTAATACAGTCTATTATAGAATATTCTAACAATTCCAAAGTCCACACATACACGTAGTTATGCAACATTACATTTCTACAGAAATAATTTATCGTGAACATAGTTTTCTATAACTTGTGCTCTGAGCTAATGATTCGTTCTGAGAAATTTCCAAGGCAACGAACACAGCTCATTTGAACAACTACATAATAGTCCATAGTGGACCGCAAACAATGTATTCATCCACAGCTATTAATGAACACTTTTACACCTTCCACTTTTCAGACTTTTCAGGAACCAGTACAACAAAACAGGTGCTCCTGTAGTCAGGCTGTTTTTGAGATAGCATCTCACTGTTTAGCTAAACTATTTTCAAACTCACAATTCTCCTGCAGGAGGCTCCTAGTGCTAGATTGATGGATATGCAGTACCATGCCCAGCAGCGTGTATTTGCATGCGCCCAGTCCCTGCAGTGGCCCATCCAGGGCGGTGCAGACTGACTCTGGGAGCAGTTTGTCCTTTCCCCTCTGCCTCACTCCTTCCCAGCTCCTTCCCTCCTGCACCTGTGTGTACCAGTAGCCAGTTGTTCAGAATGTCAGGACACACCCCTCCAGTCTTGGTTCCTCTGCAGTAGACTTGGGGGATGCCTCAGAGGTTTTGGCAGCCACCAAGAGGTGCTGATTTCCAAGCCATATAAGACCCAAAGGTCAGTGGCTCTCTTTTAAGCAACAGCACTCATTACTAAGCCAAGCCACCGTGTTTCATTACAAGAGAAGACTTGCATTCCATTTTTATTGGCTGAAAGAAAACCCTACCATGCTTGGCCTGTTACATGGTCTATAAATAGACGTTCTCATTCAGCAGAAAGGAAGCAGAAATACGATAAGTTTTACATAAGGTTCAGGGTCACCGTGGAACACCCGCTCCAAGCCTCCCTGACACTGCAGCAAGCCTTAGCCACAACTCTCCACCTGGCTACTGTGGAAGAAAACTATAAGATAACCAGAGTCTAAAGGTATCAGAGAGTATTTTCAGACTTCTGTGGAGTCATGAGCTATTCCTTTTAGGTGTGGGTTTCACATATTAAAATCCAGTCATCAGTTTTCCAAATTTCATAAAAACCCTTTGGGAAATGCTCATAGTGAAAAGCACCTGTAGGATGGGAGGTGGGGTCCACAGGGCCCCTCTGTAACCAGAAGCACATATTTAAATTCACCTCAGCTTTGCTTCTGTTAGTGTTCCTGCCTGTTTCCTGTTGTGCCCTCGGTCTCCCCAAGCCACTGATCGTAAGGGCTTCTGCTGTCTGGCCTGCTAACCCTGGAGGAATGCACACCCTTATGCACTGCCAATTAGCACAAATGCCAGGTAATGAGTCAGGCGAGGGCAGCTGAAGATAACTTTCCCTGTTTGTGTCCAAGGAAATTTGTTGAACAATATTTCCTACAGGGTTGAATTTAATTTCACCATGTGAAAGAAATCAAGCATTTAGGGGTTTTCTAAATAGTTTTCTTATAAGGGTGTAAACACGGCTCAAGTCTCTTGATTAAATGTCTTGTTTGCTTGTTTGTTTTTAAATGGTTCAGATGGGAAATGTCTCAGTGGGTAAAGGGACTTGCAAGATTGGCAACCTGAGTTCTACATAATTGTCCTCTGACCTCCACATGTGTGTTGTGGCATTGGTACACACACACACACACACACACACACACACACACACACACACACACCAATGATAGATAGATAGATAGATAGATAGATAGATAGATAGATAGAAAGATAGATAGATTGTAGTTGGAGTTTTTCTGTCTGGCCCAGTCAGGACAAATCTCTCTTACCCGCCAGTCCCACAGTCGCTCAGACCCAACCAAGAAAGCACACAGAAACTTACATTGTTTAGAAACTGTATGGCCGTGGCAGGCTTCTTGTTATCTACTTTTTCTATCTTAAATTAACCCATTTCTGCTTATCTATACTTTGCCACATGGCTTGTGGCTTACCAGTGTCTTTACATGTTGCTTCTCATGGCGGCGGCTGGCGGTGTCTCCCCAGCCTTCTACTTCCCAGAATTCTCTTTTCTCTTGTCCCGCCTATACTTCCTGCCTGGCCACTGGCCAATCAGAACTTTATTTACACAGAGCAATATCCACAGCACTTCCCCTTTTCTTTTTTTTTTTTAAGGAAGGTTTTAACTTTTACATAGTACAATTACATATAACAAAACAATTATCAAGCAAGAATTACAGTTACAATATTAAAGAAGATATCCTATGTATCTTATATTTGTGAGTCTATGGTTTTATATCTAACTTATCTTTTATCATAACTGAGGAAATTATAACTATCTAGTCTTCAACCATATCAAAGGCCTCAGAAGGATATAATATCACCTGAGAACCGGGAGAAGGATGCAAGCATTTTTCGGGAGTCGTGCAAGAGTAAACAGAGACAGCTGGCAGCCTGGACAGTCACCTAATGTTCCTTTGTAAAGTTGGGGCATTTGTCTTCAGCCCACAGGGCTAGAGTCTCTTGGTCACTTCTCTCAGTGTCCTGTAGAATGTCTGGCAGTTTCCTCTGCGAAGCAGGAACCTGAAGGACCATTTTGTCAAGCAAAGTTTAGTGGTCACCTTTCTATGGGTCCTGCACGTCCAGTCGATCAAGTAGTCCATACAAGAACAGTTTCTTGCCCAAATGGCTATTTTTGCCAAGGTGAAGATAAACTCCATATGAAGTGTCTTCAATGCCCATCCTCCTCTCTGAAGTAAATTGGTGCTGCCAGGAGCAGACATGTCTCACTGTCCAGAAAATCTAAAATTTAAAAGTATTTTAAATGCCATATTCTGTAGGTCTTTGATGTATTTGAAGATTACCTATCTATCTGAAATATGTCTATGTATATCTAGAAGACTTAACTAACATGGCTACGAGTATGATTATCATAGATGACTAATTATTAATCTATTTTTAATTATCCATTTCAATTTAAAATGAGCTATACAAACATAATACCTTAAACACGATTAGAAATATACACACAGTATAACAAAATTAACTTTAAGTTTGTATCAATAGACTAAAATCTATACCAATGTAAAACATTTTAAACAAGTTGTTGCTCTTTAGAAGTAAGTTCCTTAATCTACCCTTTCATCCTATTATATCTGTATCATATCCCCTTTTCTTCTTTAGAAAGAGATCTCATTTATAATCAAACTGCTTTAAAGAAAAATATTGGTTTTTCTCTGTCCCACACCAGAGGGCTCTTCTAACTTGGGACACAAGAATCTCTTAACCTTTTCTTTTAGCAATATGTCTGGGTTTAGAGAAGGAGTGAGCCAATTCAATCTCCAAAGCCAGCTTGATAATTTTGGGAATGTGGGCGTAGTTTCTCTTACTACTTCCTGCTGGAGGGGGGCGCTGTATCTTATGGGGACACAAAGAAAATTTTAGGATTATGGAGTAGTCCATTAGGGTGAACCTCTGAGACAGTTGCCTTGAAAGCATTCTGGATGTTGGATCATCTGGGCCATGGTGTCATCGGAGAACTTTCAGGTGGTCTTGGCTGATCAAACCTGATGTATCTTAATCTGGAACAAATCCACAGCCTCTGGCTTTCTGTGGAAACAAAAGCAGAGACTCTTTTCCAAAGCAACATATCCTTATATCCAAATTTTGAAGTCAAGTTACCTTTAAAATTTACATATTTATTTAACTCAACAGCTTTCACGGTTAAATCTTTTTCTGTAGTTAAAAGTCCCAAAGACAAGATAAACCAGATTCTCTGTGTAATATCCATCTTTGTAAGATTGAAACGCCTCTGTGGCTGCTGGCTCCACCCACCTCAGCTTCCCAAAATGGCAGTGGTTCAGTTTACCACCAGCTCTGTGTCTGGAGCCATGTGTACCATCAACTATCAGAAGCAGTTCTATTAAAGCAGCGCATAGCCCAGAAATCTTTTTTTTTTTTTTTTAACTAGAAAAGGCTAAATCTACCACGCAGCAGAGTAAAGTGTCGCTTATAGATTCCTCATTCCCGCCACACTGCAGGTCAGACGCACATGCCAGGAACCTGCCATAGTAGCTCAAACTGGCAGGCTGCCACTAACTTGAGGGAGACAACTAGGAAGCTGTTTTTAGCTCTGTTTAGAATCTTTTTTTTCTCAGGTTTTAGGTGGAAATTCTTGCCAACACGTTGGGCACCATTTGTAGTTGGAGTTTTTCTGTCTGGCCCAGTCAGGACAAATCTCTCTTACCCGCCAGTCCCACAGTTGCTCAGACCCAACCAAGAAAGCACATAGAAACTTACATTGTCTACAAACTGTATGGCCGTGGCAGGCTTCTTGTTATCTACTTTTTCTATCTTAAATTAACCCATTTCTGCTTATCTATACTTTGCCACATGGCTTGTGGCTTACCAGTGTCTTTACATGTTGCTTCTCATGGCGGCGGCTGGCGGTGTCTCCCCAGCCTTCTACTTCCCAGAATTCTCTTTTCTCTTGTCCCGCCTATACTTCCTGCCTGGCCACTGGCCAATCAGAACTTTATTTATACAGAGCGATATCCACAGCAGATAGATAGAGAGAGAGAGAGAGAGAGAGAGAGAGAGAGAGAGAGAGAGAGAGAGAGAGAGAGAATGGTTTTTAAAAGACTAAAAGACTTAGTTACGCTCTGAGTTTTCAGACTGACACTCAGATCAGATCCCTCATTCTTGGGACACGGTTAGACAATGTCCTGCACTGTGGCCTAGAAGTAGAGTTGAATGCTGAGTAGACATGGGCCTTGGGTTCATTTCCCTGTACCAAATAGAAACAAAATATGTAATACAGGTGACTCTCCTTTGAGAAGACCAATCCCAGTCCTCAGTTGCTTTCTTTGGGAATGCCTTTTTGACTCTTAGCTCTCATGCTTAAAAATCCACACTAAAATTTCTTAATAAACTCCAACTATGCTTCAAAATACACGTATATAACAAAAATGAATGAGAACCAAGTTTGAATTGGATTTCTGAATGCATATACAAAATTAGAGAAAATTTTAAAAATATATTAGTAAATCCAGAGTAGATTTCGACTGTAATTCCGGTTTATTTTAAAAAATCTAGGCACCTGCCACATTTTATAATGCTTATGTCTTACAAATAGATGCTTTTAAAAATTCTCCTTGTGATCTGAAGTAGTGGTTCAGTATTATTCAGTTTTATAAACTGTTTACTTAAGATGATTGTGTTGAGGCCAGGCATGGTGATGCATGCCTTTAATCCTAGCACTCAGAAGGCAGAGGCAGGCAGATCTTTGTGAGCTAGTGGCCAGCCTGGTCTACAAACTGAGTTTCAGGACAGCCAGGGCTGTTACAGAGAAACACTGTCTTTAAAAAACAATAAACAAACAAAAAGATTGTGTTGATGTCAAGACAAGGTTTCACTTTATATTCCAGGCTGGCTTCAAACTCACAGAGATCCTCTGTCTCTGTCCCTGAGTGCTGGGCTTAAAATGATTCTTATTAATGCATAATAAAAAAGAAAAACTACATATGTATATACACAGAAAGGAATGGGCTGTCAGGTGCTAGTGCTGCAGGAGAAGTTATACATTTGGTTCCTGTACAGGGATACTGAGGTTGAAGTTACAATTATTACTCATTTTCTATTACAGAGGTGTGACAAAATTTGCCTCCAAACTTTGGACGTTTCCTTTTTATGGTCAAGTAATCTAAGGCACAGAGATGGCATATAGCTCACCCACGCTCATAAAGCATTTAAATGACAGTGCAGAAATCACTATTTGGAAATTTCAGACTGTGCGTTATGACAGAAATAGCCAGCTTCCTGGACAATCCACCTGAGGTTTCTCTGCAATGTTGGGGTATCATCTTCAACCTATAGGCTTAGCATATCTGACAGACTCATTTGTGAAGCAGGATGTACACAAGGCCTATAGTTCGATCTCACATTTGGTGAGAGTATTCCATGTAACAGATAAACTTGAATTTCATCAGTTATGTCATGATTCAGGATTTTAAATTCTGGAAATTGCTGGTGTTTTTGAATTGAACTTCCCATTCTTCTTGGCTTGTGGGTGGCTTCATCTCCTTTATTAAATGCCAGTCTACCATTTAGAGGCCAGACTTCATCAACCTAGTTACTCATTCAAGAATAACTGTTTCAGCTACTGTTCCACTGCACACCAGAAGCCATCGGCCCACTGCCTGCTCAGCTGCCTTCAAAGGAAGGGGCACTATACCTTTTCTGGATTACAAAGCCACATTAGCAATAGTGTCATATTGTCCTAGCCTCAAAGGATGCCTATTGCAAAAGCTGCAACCACACTTGTCTTGGCAAGGATCAGTAGTCCTTTGTTTTGTGTCCTGCTTGTCCATTTTGGACAGCATACTGTCAGCAGTTGATGCGAAGGCACTTTCTTGCCCAGTGACTAACCTTTGCCACAATGAAAGTTAACTTCATATGCAGTTTCTTCAATGCGCATACCTTTTCTGAAGTAGATTGGTGCTGCCAATAGCAGACATGTCTCATGGTCATAAAAAAAGAAAAAAAAAACTATGTTATTAAAACATTTTCAATGCCATATTCTGTAGATCTTTGAAGGGTTTGAAGATGACCTGTCTATCTAAAATATATCTCTGCTTGATCTTGAAAACACACCTAATATGACTACAAGTTCAATTGTAATGTCTAACTACTAACTTTCATTTCTTTATATCCTAATAGTTGGTAATAATAACATTCAAGGATTAGCAAATTGCAATACATTGTTAAATGAACTGTATAGGTACAGTATCTGGGACAAGAGTAGTAATATATGAACAATATATCAATCTCAAATTGGTATCAATATGCATAATTTGTAAATAATATACAAAAATCCCATCCAATGTAAAATATTTAAAACCAGTAGTTGCTTTCTAAAAAGTAGATTCAATAATCTACCTTTTATCTATGTCATATCTATATCCTCTCTTTTTTCTTTTCAGAGTAGATTCAGTAGTCTACCCTTTATTCTATCATTTCTATATCTTTTTTTTTCAGAGTGTATCCAACAATCTACCTCTTATCTATATTTTCTTTTTTCTTTTTCTTTTTCAAACAAGAAATAAAATATCTCCACATTTTAGCACAAATAAAATATCACCACACACCAGCCCCTGGGAAAATGGGACAGGAGTCTGGTGAGTTTGAAATGAGCCCACACAACACAGTGAGTTCAGGTCCTGCTTGGGCTATATCGAAAAACCCTGTCTCAAACAAACAACTAAGAACAGGTGCTGTGGGATGTCTTTCTGTATGTTGTAAATATGTGTGGCTCCCATTGGATAATGAATGAAGCAGTTTTAGCCT
Source organism: Onychomys torridus (assembly GCF_903995425.1). NCBI lineage: Eukaryota > Metazoa > Chordata > Mammalia > Rodentia > Cricetidae > Onychomys > Onychomys torridus. The sequence goes on from NC_050448.1 coordinate 14,157,516, forward strand.
CTGGCAAGAAAGCTTACAGCCAGGCGAGAAATCCAAGCAGAGATAGAGAGAGAAGGATACCACCCAAGGAACAACAACATGTCTGCAGACCAGTAACACTACGGCCATGTGGCAACACATAGATTTATAGAAATGGGTTGAGTTAAGTTACAAGAGCTAGCTAGGAAGAACCTTGAACTATAAGACATAGCGTTTGTAATTGATATAAGACTCTGAGTAATTTTATAAGCTTATTTTATAAGCAGTTGCAGAACCATGGGTGGGAGAGATTTGTCTGGACCTCAGGGCCAGGCAGGACTGGAGAAACTTCTGACTACAAACAGGAGGAAAATGGCAGCAGTAATACTGAAACACTAATATAGTTAACAGAAGGGAAATGACCAGTTCGTACAGTGTTGGGGACTGAAGAGCCCAGGGCTTCATGCATGCTAGAAAAGCACTCTACCAGTTGAGTGACATCCCCAGATGTGTTCTTGGTTTTATTTTGTATTTTCTGTAATGTTCACGAATCCAAAGCAAAAATGTGTGGGCTTGTTATCACAGATAAGCAAAAGATCATTGTTAGTTGTCTAGTAAGGGCAATGCTTCCCAAATAGTAAGTCTTGACCCATTTATGTCATCAACTAAGTTTAGGTAACAGATTTCAGAAGGCTTTTTTTTTTTTTTTTTTTTTTGCTTTTTGGTTTTGTTTTTTTTGTTTTGTTTTTTTCTGGAGCTGAGGACTGAACCCAGGGCCTTGAGCTTGCTAAGCAAGTGATCTACTACTCAGCTAAAATCCCCAACCCTGAAGTTTTTTTTTTTTTTTAATTAGATAAGATACAATGGAGCAAAAAAGAATAAAAACTAGGAATGCATTTGTAAGCCAAGAGCTATGCATGCTAGGAAGCTGTGTTTCCTGGTGTGTGTATGTGAGTATGTGCTGGATCACCTTGAAAAGTGTGCTTCTGACTCTGGGTTTAGACTTTCAAAGGCTTCAAAGCAGTCACATCTACTTACTTGTTTCTTTGAAAATGCTCCAAGGCCTTTGCATAGGACAAGAACTTTCATGGCAATCAGATGTCAATCTGAAGTGACTGTACTTACCGCTTACATGAAAGACCCACAGAGTGAGAGTAATGTTATTGAAAACTTGAGGTACAAAATTTACTGAATACCCAATGACTATTGACCATCTTGACATCTCTACAACTAAAGAAAGAAGGCAATGCTAGTCGAGTGAGTCTGTAAAGGAAACCTTTGACTTATTCTCTTGTTTACCCTGTTTATAGAAACCCCATTACATCTGCTGAATGCCAGTAAATTGAATTTAAAACTTCATCTCATAATGTATACTGACCACATGTTTGCTAGGTACTTAAGATAGATGTGTAACTAACACACAGTCCTTGATCCTAACAGTTTGTGATTTATAAGAGACATTTTTATGAGAAGATAGAATTAGCAATACTAATGGGCACTTTCGCCTCCCAGCAGTTTAGTGGTTTCTGTTTCTCAGCAGAGACTCTGATGGGCTCATCACTACCTGTTTCATCCTGTTTATTTTATAGCTTTCCCAGCACACTACTTTGTCATATCTGCACGCTTGGTTAAGTTTCCAGTAGTGGGTATGGGTATATACTAGCAGGTGCCAGCAACCACAGGATGTTTTCCCATCCATCTGTAGCTCCACTCAAGTTGATATAGGTGCTTTGGAAAATGGACCAATGCTCTTTCTCTCTCACACACACATTAATAGTAATAAATAAAATGAAATGAAAAGAGGTTGTTTCTTATCACAGTAATTACAGTGTGTGTGTGTGTGTGTTTGTGTGTGTGTATGTGTGTGTGTGTGTGTAAGCCTATGTACCATGTTGTATATGTGAATGTGGAGGCCAGAGAACAACATGTTCTTCAGCATGTGGGCCCTTGGGATTGAACTTGGATGACCAGGCTTAGCACAAGTGCCTTTACCCATGATCCATCTCACCTGCCTCCAGAAAAAAAAAAAATGTTTTGATATCTAGGGTTACTTGGCTAGACCAAACCAAACCAAATCAATGGCACTTGTCTGTTGTACTTCTCATTTCAGAAGTCTACTCTTAATTTTAGGTGACAAGAGTCAACACTTTCTCATTGTTTTTCTCACTGTGCTTTGAGATTTCCTAGTTAGTAGAATAATAGACCTATTTAACCACCTTCTTTTTAAGTAAAAAATAAAATATGAAGTTTCCTTCTTGGAAAGAATGCCTGGCCTCCTCTAGGGCTATGTGAGTGTGCCTTGCTCCAGGCTGTGATGGAGCCCAGCCCTTCTCTGTCGGGAGCCTCCCTTAGTGTATTGGATGGTCATCCTGTGCTTGCTCACCCGTTGTGCACAAGCTTATAAAGACAAGAGACTCTAAATATTCCACATATGCAGCTTATCACACAGTAGAAGTGTGACAAATTCTTGTACAGAGAACCAAATCTGGACATTTCTGTGAATTTCTCACTATTGAACATTATCACTTAAAGACACATATTTAGAGCCAGGCATGGTAGTACTCATGGTAACCTCTGCCACTTTCTGGGCCAGTGTAGAATTACTGAATCCTAGGCTTCTCATTTGTATTGGGGAATACCCATGCAGGCCCTGAGGCACTGTCCTTCATGTGTTACATTGATAATAACAGAAATAAAATAATGCCATCAAAAACAACCTCCACAGTACTTTTGTCTAGAAAGCTGGTGCCTTTGTGGTAATGGGTGTTTTGTAGTTTTTGTTGTTTGTACAATGCTGGGTACCAAACCCAGGGCTTGGCACCAACCAGTACCTCTGCATGAAGGATCAAGAAGACAAAATTGGTAAGTTGTTCCCCAGAAATGCCATTTACCAAGGACACATTTTTCCCTAAGAAGATAATTCTTAGTAGATAAGAAAAAATGTTTCTCTTTCTCAATTTCCTTGAAAACTGTTTATAAAGCAAGAGCAGATAACAAAGGCATAACGTCATGCGGCTTTCAGAAAACCAACCGTGCAGGGCGGTGGTGGCACACGCCTTTAATCCCAGCACTTGGAAGTTGGAGGCAGGCAAATCTCTGTGAGTTCAAGGACAGCCTGGACTACAGAGTGAGTTCCAGGACAAGCACAAAAGCTACACAGAGAAACCCTGTCTTGGAGAGAAGAGAAGAGAAGAGAAGAGAAGAGAAGAGAAGAGAAGAGAAGAGAAGAGAAGAGAAGAGAAGAGAAAAGAAAAGAAAAGAAAAGAAACAACTGTGACGGAATACCAGGCCTACGTGGATGCAGTCATGACTGACTTCTTTCTGTTTTTCTAGAGAAGTTGCTTTACTGGGTTCTTTTTATGAGAAATTTCAAGCAAAATCCTCATTTTAAAAAACAACATAAGTTATTGAAAAGTATTTTACACATATTGTGGCTTTATTTTTCTTTTGAAACTAGCTATCACTCAGTAGCTCATGCTGGTCTTAAACTCCAAGTTCTCCTGCCTCAGCCTCCAGAGTGCTGGGATTAAAGGCTATACTCTACCTGGTGAAGGAATTTTACTTGTGGATAAGTGCTGAACTTCATTCAGTATTCCTCATTTGTGTCCTGTTCTCAGGATTTCTTCCTAACAGTGAAATGCTGTCCTTGCTGCATCCATCTACCTATCTATCTATCATCTGTCCATCTATCTATCTATCTATCTATCATCTATCTATCTATCTATCTATCTATCTATCTATCTATCATCTGTCTATCTATCTATCTATCTATCTATCTATCATCTATCTATCTATCTATCTATCATCTATCTATCTATCTATCTATCTATCATCTATCTATCTATCTATCTATCATCTGTCTATCTATCTATCTATCTATCTATCATCTGTCTATCTATCTATCTATCTATCATCTATCTATCTATCTATCTATCTATCTATCTATCTATCATCTGTCTATCTATCTATCTATCATCTATCTGTCTACCTATCTATCCACTTGCTTGTTTGTTTTTTGTGACAATGTCTCTTGTAACCCAGGCCATCTTGAACTCCTGATCACCCTGTTTTCATTCCCAAGTGTGGACCTTACAGGTGTGCATTACTGCTATTTCTAAACTTGTTTTTTGTTTTGTTTTGTTTGCAGAAGGTAGAATGAAAAACTCACAAAATAAAAGCAAACAAACAAGCAAACTAGTTAAACCAGATGAAATATTTCACTAAATCTTAACAACAACAACAACAACAAAAAAAAACTGATCAAAAGACACTCTGAGCAACTCAATTGGAGCAGCGTCTTTGCCCACCTCTGCCCAGTTGCATCTCTCTGAACCCGAAGGACCCTCCTCACAACGTCACCCAGTGTGTACTTACAGCAAAACATTTTAGTCAAATTCACATGCAGATTAAATGGCTCTGGCCAATTTCTCTCTTCATAATCGACCATGCTTCTGCTGTGCTTTATAGAGCTTTGGAATAATTTTTCTTTGATGCACCTTTCATATAATTATGAAATATAGCCTTTAAAATGTGTTTTAGAAAACCTATTCCCTATCCTCTTATTAACTTGTGAAAGCTTTAGTCAGTAAAAGTTTTTTAAGTTATTTATTTTCTATTTTTTGGCTTTGAAATTCCTCTTATATTGGAAATTGGGGGGGATTACAATTAAATTTTACCTTTGTTTCTAAGTAATTTTACTTTTTATCCCAAAATACTTTAAGCAAGTCTAAAGTCTGTATCATCTGTAGCTACCTTTCAAAGTGTCTCATGGAGACAATAAAATCAAAGTTAGTAAAGGTGATTAATGTCCAAAAAATGTGGTAAAATTGAAAATACCCTTTTGTTACATTTTTTTTTTTTTTTTGGTGGGAGTTTGCAGATAACCAGCAAGATGGCTTAGCAGATGAACGGATGAAGGCTCTTACAGCCAAGTCTGGGTTTGATTCCACATGTGGGAAGGAGAGGACCAATTCCTGACAGTTGTCTCTTATCATCACACACTCACCATGGCACAAGGGTGCCCCCCATTACACACACACACACACACACACACACACACACACATCTCTCTCACACACACACAGCATGCACACATACACACATGAACACAATAATAATAAATGAAAGATAAAAATTAAAGCACTTCTAGAAATTAATAATATAACAAAAAGGAAAGCTAAACAGAGAACTTGAAGGAAATTTTAGAAAAGAAAGCAAAAACCATTTTAAAGTAGAGAAACACCCAGCTCAGAAAGAGTGAATTACATAAAATATTGATGTGGCAGAACTCCCCAGGGAACACTGAAGGAAGTGCAGTGGTGAGCTGGGGGAGAGGCAGGCCACCGGGCACCCAAGAAGGGGCCTATGAGAAAGGAACCAACAAGAAGAAGGGAGCAAGCATCCACAACATATGCACTGATTCCTCAGAGACATGAGAGATGGCAAAGCAATAGGTTAACCTAAGGAATGGGTGCTTCAAGCCTTTGTAAAATGCCTGGAGAGTTCATTGATTCTTGGTTGGTAGAATTTTCTATTACAAAATTAAAACTGAAGGGGGAGGTGGATTTTTTTCCAGAAGAAAGAGAATACTGTGTACTCTATAAAGTATCTAGACTGAGATGCATTACCCAAGACGAAGTCTTGAGACAGTAGTATCTTAGGGGCTGAGGAGTAGTACAAAGTTCAATTCTACTCTCAAGGCTTAGTTCCTAACTTTAGAGGCCTAATTACACATTCTCATTCTCTCTCTGTCTCTGTCTCTGTCTCTGTCTCTCTCTCTCTCTCTCTCTCTCTCTCTCTCTCTCTCTCTCTGTCTCTCTCTCTCTCTCTCTCTCTGTGTGTGTGTGTGTGTGTGTGTGTGTGTGTGTGTGTGTGTGTGTAGTGTGTGTAGGTCAGAGGTCAACATTGGATTTGTTCCTCAGGCACCACCTGATAAGTTTTTTGCACCCTGATAGGCCTCTCCAAAGATGCAGCAATCCAAATCAGACCAAACTAGGAAAAGGCCCGGTTCAATGGATAAAGCATTCCCGGTGATTTCCTGGCTCCTCGGAGAGGAGAGACAATGGGAAGAACCATGTCTGGGATGCAGTGTTCAATGACTGTTGGCCTAGGTGCTATTTGGATATCCCCTGTGGGAGTGGTCTAGAGCCTCTCTGGGGGTGTTTGGTGTGCTTTGAAAGGATGGGTTTAGGAAAAGAGATGAGGGAGGGGAGTCGAGGCGGGTCTTCCACCAGAACATTCCAGACTCTTTGTGTATAGGGATGCCAGCCAGGGTGCCAGGGGCTGAGGTGGAGCTCTACCCTCACTTTTTGAGACAGTCTATCACTGGGCTCTGGGCTCCCTGATCAGGTGAGGTTGGCTGACCAGCAAACCCCTGGGATCCTCCTCACTGCTGGAATAACAGGCGTGGATCACCAGACCTGGTGTTTTGAAGAACAGAAGATCTGACCCAGGGCTTCCTGACTGCTAGAGAAGTACTTCACCTGCTAAGCCACATCCTCAAGCCCATTTTTGCATTTCAGCTAACTTCCCTTTCATTCCTTCCTAAGCAGCACCTCCCATCCAACTCTTATTCATAATCCCCCTTAATTAACTGTAATTACACTAAATGTTGTCATGTCACAGTTAGGAGCATGAACTTCAGAACTGGAAGGATTGAGTTGAATGCTAACTTGACTTTATTTGCTATATACCACTGTTGAGTTGCAAAATATAGCATAATAGTGTCTGTCTTAAAGAGGTAATGAGAGGGTTTGATGAAACCATATAGATAGCTGTCGTGTTCTTGGCAAGCTCTTAATTATGACTAAGCTTCGCAAGCCTTTACTGCTAGAATCATATTAGGCATGAGACTCATTTATTAGTATTTTCTACTTTTTTAAACTGTGAATTCTGAGTCATTATTGGATCATAAAATTTACTCACTGGATTAAGACCCGAAAGAAGACAACAAGGAGTAAACCCAAGTACTTTGCCCTAAGTACTTGATTTCAGTGTTCAATGAATGTTGGCCTCGGTGCTATTTGGAAGTAGTGATGGCTCTCTCTTTTTAGACAAAAGCAAAGTTATAGAAAGAGATACAGAAATGTTGTAAATAGTTGTATATATTGCTTGAAGTCTTTTTTTTCTTTTAGATTAAGACAGGATCTCTGTTTTTTGTTTATTTGTTTGTTTTGGTTGGTTAGTTGGTTGGTTGATTGGTTGATTGGTTGGTTGGTTAGTTGGTTTTATGAGACAAAGTTTCTCTGTGTAGCTCTGGCTGTCCAGTGCATGCCTTTAATCCCAGCACTTGTGAGGCAGAGGCAGGTAAATCTCTATGAGTTCGAGGTCAGCCTGGTCTACAAGAGCAAGTTCTAGGACAACGAAGCCTACACAGAAAAACCCTGGCCTGAAGAGAAAAAAAAAGTCAGGATCTCACTATGTAGTTCTAGAACTCACAGAGATCTGCCTGCCTCTGCCCATCAAATGCTGATTTAAAGGCACACACAACCATGCCTGCCTCAAAGTCTTTACTATAATAGTAATTACATATTCAGAAAAGTTGAAGGTCAAGTCCATGTTCCATCAAGAAAACATCTAATTCTCAAAACTACCAATGTTCCAAATGTACTTTTTGTATTCCTTGGAATTCTGGGTTTTTTTTTTTTTTTTTAATGCTGAAGAATCAAATTCTGAAGTTTATAAGTTTAGTTCATAAAAGGTCTTTGTTAAAATTTTCATATTCTAGCTGGGCTTGGTGACACATGCCTATAATCCCAGCACTCAGGAGGCAGAGGCAGAGGCAGGAGATATCAGTGAGTTCAAGGCTAGCCCCATCTACATAGCACATTCAGGCCATGCCAGGACTACATAATGAGAAATTGTCTTAATCACCTACCTCTCCTTAGCCCCCTCAAAAATCTGTATTCTGAAAGAAGAAAATATGTTCCCATCATTAGATCCCTCAATTCCCCAGTGAACAGAGTGAGGTCTCCTAGTAGAAATGGATAATTCCACAGCCCAGGAAGGAAAGTCTAAAATGAGTCTGAAACATCCTATGTCAAGAAGATACATATCGCTCAGATATCAAGATGGGCAATGGTCATAAGCTCATATGCCAAGTTGAAGTAGTCCCATTCACTAAATTACGACTCAAAAACTTGGAAAAATAAGCTATTCTAGGGTCAGGGCAAAAAATATAGAAAAAAAAAAAGAGCATTTTATAAAAACAGAAATTAATGCCAGGAGGTGGTTGGCGCATGCCTTTAATCCCAGCACATGGGAGGCAGAGGCAGGTGGGTCTCTGTGAGTTCAAGGCCAGCCTGGTCTACAGAGCAAGTTCCAGAATAGGCTTCAAAGCACACAGAGAAACCCTGTCTCAATAAAACAAAACAAAACAAAAGAGAAATTTATTATTAAGACATAATAAATGAGGAGTACATCAGAACTTGCAAGAGCCCAGGCTGAGGATGCAACTTAGTGACATAGGATGATGCCTGGCACGCACAGTGCCATGAGTTTGATCTACAGTAGTGCACAAGAAGAAAAAAGACCTGAAAGTAATTTGAATTGGGAAACTGTAACAATCAGGAAAGTGTCAGAGTTGGGTGTGGCAGCCTGCAGTCCAAGACTCAACAGGTTAGGTAGAAGGGATTTGAGTTCCAGGCCAATTTGAGCAACAGACGAATTTCCTATCTCAAGAGAGTAAGTTGGTAACAAGGTTTATTATGGAACAAGTAACTGTGAGTCTTTAGTGAGCTAAAGGAAGTGGATTAATCAACAGAGAAAGGCCTGGGGTTCACTTGCCAGCTCCTAACAGCAGTGAAGGAACACCATTTTCAAATTCTACCTGTGCATGCCTAACCTGGAGGTAGGACATGGCTGCTCTTCTCCCTTCCATTTTCCTTGAGTGCAGGTCAGACTCAATGACAGCCAAAGAACAACGCACAGAGAAGACATGGTAGTCCTGGACAAATATATCATCTTAGTGACACTCATCTGTGGGTGAACGTGGTGAGAAAGGTACCTCCCTGCAGGGTAGCCTTCACCTAAAGCACAGTTCCAGTCTGATTATGAGAAAACCATTAAATGAAACCAAGTTAAAGGGCATTCCATCACATTCTGAATGCGGCCAGAATCATGAAAAACAAGGAAAGAGCTGGGGTGCTGGTGCACACCTGTGATCCCATCAGTTGGGAGATGGAGGCAGCAGATTGTGGGCCCAAGGGTACATTGGGCTACAGGTAAAGCTGAAGTAACCTGAGCTACACAGTGAAATTTCTCTCACAAAAGAAAGAACAAGCAAAAAGCCCACATGCACACACAAAATATAAACAAAACTGTCATAGGTCAGAGGAGACAACAACACATAACAAAATGTAATTTGACGTCCATGACTGGATCCTTGATCAGTTAAAAGAAGAAAGGGGGAGAGGGGAAGGGAAGAAACAGAAGAGAGGAAGAAAGAAAGAAAGAAAGAAGTGTTTGGGGTAGGGCTACCGATACTTTAGTAAAGTCTAGAATTTAATTTTAGCTAGATTTCTTAGATTTGACAACTGTACCACAGTAATCAATCCATTAATGTTAGGTTAAACCAGAAGAGCACACACACAGGAATTTTATACTACTCGGACAGCTTTTCTGTAAATTCAAAGTTATTTTAAAACAAAATATCATTTACAGAAGAATATTATTTAAAATATTATTTAATAAAATAACTAACAAATAACCAAAATTTAAGAACTCTAGAATAAGGTGATTCACAATTTTCCACAGAGCAATGCGAGAGGCCTAACTTTTTAAAAGGATGATGACAGCATGCAGATCAGAAGACTATGGGGTTATCTGTTTTCAAGGCCAGGCTTGGTGGTGCACATCTGTAATCCCAGTGTTTGGGAGGCAGAGGTACATGGATTAGAAAGTCAAGGTCAGCTGCAGCTCTGCAGTGAATTTGAGACCAGCTGGGTTCTATAAGATCCCATCCAAACACAATCAATTGGTCAATCAAGCAAGTCTAAGCTGGAGTTCCACTTCCCTAGCATGCACTGAGCTCTGGGTTCATCCCCAGTGCCATATGAATTGGGAGGCGGGCTGGAGAGATGGTTCATGGGTTAAAAGCGGTTACTGTCCCAAGGCTTGCTGTTCTTGCAGAAGACCCAGGTTCAGTTTCCAGCACTCACGTGTGGCTCATAGCCCACTGTAACTCCAGTTCCAGGGGTCCAATGCCTTCTTCTGGCCTCAGAGGGCACCTGTGAGGCCAACACACATACACAATACATAAATAAATCTTTAAAAATACAAAAATAAGCTCGTTTGTTGGTATTTATGCTTCCTCAGTGCTAAGGAGGTAAAGGCAGGAAAATCAGGAGTTCAAGGTTATCTTCAGCTACAAGGAGAATTCAAGGCCAGTCTGGGATGGTAGGGATCTTCTTGATAAATAAGTAAACAAATAACAAATACGTAAATGACTGAAGTTGGCAGCGCTCATGCACAGTGCACTCACTATGTGCCTGGTTGTGGTCTACAGGCTTTCCGGGAGTCGGAAAGTCGCTGGGTAAACAAATGAGCATCTAAAGAGAAAGATTCTGTGAAAGCTGTCTCACAGGCTTTCAGTTACAAGTAGATCCCATGTTCTTTACGTTTTGGTTGACAGGTCACATTCAGGATCCTCTCCTGACATGTTCTTGTGTGTAATAGGCTCCCAACCAGAAAAACAACACAAAGGCTTTAGGGTTTTGCAGGTATTACTAAGGCCCCATAAAGTAAGGTCACACCGCCGGTACTTCCTGTCCCACACTGGCTTGTGATTCTTGTCACCTCATGGCTTTCAAAATATGAAATCTTTTAACTGCTGCTTAATCTAATATATGTGTGAGCTACCTTGAGATGGTAGTTTGTACAATTTGGGCATCACTGTTTATCTCAAAAATGTGAAGTTCCCTGAGCAGCTCTCTAGTTTTGTACCACATCCCAATGCCTGTGCAGCTGTGGCTCTAACCCATTCCTTAAACAGGTGCATATTATTCGATGATATGAATAAGTTTGTTTACTTTGTAAGTAGAATATGTTTTACTTATTCTTTGACAATGTCACACATGTGAACCCTACAACTTGATCATATGCACCCCCAGGATAAGCTTCTTTCAATTTCTTCTCTGCCATGTTTACTGTTTGTCCTCCCTCCCTCCCTCTCTTGCTTCCTCCCTTACTAATTGTGACTGTAAATTCATTCCTATCAAGAAAACCCTCATGAACAATCCTGTACTCCTACTGACTACATATGTAGGGCAAATGTTTACAAGTTTAATTAATGGCTTAAATGAGCAATCAAAATATATCTTCAGAGATGTTCAGCAAAATTATGCACTTGTGTATTAATACAGCTATTTATAATTATCATCAATCAGAAAGAGAGAAAATAGGGCTGGAGTGATGTTCACAAATTTATTCCATCCCTTGAGAGTTTAGGTGAGACTTTTTAATATGTTTATTGCCCATTATATTGGATTTTATGGCTATTACTTATGTCCTTTCTCTAATTTTCTATGAGATTATTTGCATCTTATAATGTAGAAGAGATCGTTGTTACCAAGATCAAGTACTGAGATCAAAGGTATGGCAGCACCGAGCAGAATGCAGCTTGATCTAACATCAGAAGTATAAACAACCTTGAGATGGCAGTTTGTATAATGTCACTGTTTATCTCAATAGACAGCTCAGCCTTTAGAGCACAGGTTGCTCTTCCATAGGACATGGGTTGAATTCCCAGCATCGACGTGCTGGATCACAACTATCTGTAATTCCAGTCTTAAGAGACCCTACAACTTCTTCTGGCCTCTGCAGACACCAAGCATGCATGTGGTACACAGGCATGCATTCAGGCAAAATACCCACATACATAAAAAATAATACAATAAAAACAATTTTGGGGTTTGGGGATTTAGCTCAGTGGTAGAGCACTTGCCTAGCAAGCACAAGGCTCTGAGTTCAGTCCTCAGCTCTGAAAAGAAAAAGAAAAAGAAAGAAGAAAAACAATTTTTAAGGAAATGGCCATTTGGGCCAACAAGATGGCTCAATGGATTAAAAGCACTTGCTGTCAACCTGCATTCACTCTTGGGACTTACATAAAGGTATAAAGAAAGAAGAAACTCCACAGAGTTTGTCCTCTGACCTCTACTCAACTTCCCTGTCATGAATACCCCCTACATGGCACACACACACACACACACACACACACACACACACACACACACACACAGTAATAATGATGATAATGATGATGATAATTTTTTCTTAAAGAAACATCCATTTCCTTTCATATGGTTTATTTTCATTGCCATACCAGCTTCTGATTATGCCCATGGCAAGTTTTCTCCCATGTGAGAAGTTTAAAATATTTAGTTAGGTTTAAAGTTAAGTTTAAAATATTTAGTTAGGTATCCAGTCTTGAACAGTGGCTTCTGGGTGTTCAGCTATTGCAGAAGTGATTTGAAAGAATAAAATCTCCCCCATACAGTAGTAATGTTGCAAGAGTCTTCCTGGAACAGGTACTCTGCCACCAATGAGGGTGGAAGAGAGGAGACATGAAGCCAAGATGCTCCTGAAAGACTTCAACCCTGGGTCTAGTTTATATTCCCATTTTATATTTTAAAACGAGTAGGTAGAACAGGTAAGCAAGCGAACCTTTATAGAAGTTTACATGACAGTCATCAGGTTGTTAAGGGCAACAATCCATTGTTTCAGTTACTTCTCTAGGTCATTCTGTTCCAGGTAGCAAGTGAAATCATGCTTGGCAAATAGGCAGTACAAACAGTGCTTTAAGTAAACCACTAGGTAAATCAATAAATCAATACCTGATAATTGGTCTTCTCTACCTTATTCTACTCCAGGAAGGATGTATGCTATCAGGTACAAGGTCCTTGGGTTTAATCCCAAGAATCATTAAGAAAAAAATATGCATACAACTGGCCCTCTATATCTGAGGATTCTATGTGGTTTCAATCAACCTTAGTTCAAAAATAATAATAAAAACAACACTGTGTCAGAAATGAGTATCTGCACAACTTTCTTGTCAGTATTCTCTAAGGGAGATATTGGCACAACTCTTTATTTGCATAGCATTTATATTGCATTGGTTATTGTAAGTACTGCAGAGATGGTTTACATAACACACACAGGGCTATCAATGGATCAGCAGGTAAAGGTGTTTGTCAGTGTAGCAGCCTCCCAGACCTTAGCACTACTGACTCCATGATGGAAGTACCATTCAGACCATAAAACTTAGCACATAGACAGCACCACCCATCAAAATGAAAACAAAGACCTAACTCTCAATGTCCATAGTTCTGAGAAGGTCTCTAAATTGTACTGACCTTGTGTTTTGGATTCTGAAGTTCCCAGTATAGTTGCAGACTGGCTAATGAAAACTTTCTGTTGGCTTAAACCTGTGTCTGAGTAGTTTTCTCTGGTGATTACCCAACAACAGTCACCAAGCCTGATGACCTGAGTTCAACCCCCAGAACTCACATGGTGGATGAAGAGAATCAGTCCCCACAAGGGTCCTGTATGCTGCACCTGCCCCTGACACAAAAATAAATGTAATAAAAATTGTATCAAGTATAAAGGACAGTGTGTATAGGTTCCATGCAAACACCTCATTTTTAGTTCCTGTGAGGTATTAGGGTACCTTCCAACTTAGGTGCTGTTGAGTGCACTGTACTCAACCCCTCATGGGTGCTACAGGCCTGTATCTGCTTGTACAACAGTCATGGTTACTTTTTTTTCTTAAATCTTTGTTCCTGCTAGAAAAGTTTTTTGTTTTTTGTTTTTAATTTTTAAATGTTGAGACAGAGTCTCACTATGCAGCTCTGTCTGGCCTGGAACTTGCTGTAGAGACTAGGCTAGCCACAAACTCAGAGATCATTCTGTCACTTGCTGTGGAATATTATTTTAAGATGTGTTACATTCATTTATGCTGTGGAATATTTGTTTAATGATGCAAAGGCATGTCTCATTCTTTTATGTTGCTTTTCTTTAACTCTGTGAAGCTGTGTTTCTTTGACTGTCTAAAACATCTGATTGGCCTAATAAAGAGCTGAATGGCCAATAGTGAGGCAGGAGAAAGAATAGGTTGGGCTAGCAGGCAGAGAGAATAAATAGGAGGAGAAATCTGGGAAAAGAAGATTGAGGAGTGAGAAAAGAAGGGGCCACCCACACAGCCAGACATGGAATAAGAAGGAAAGAAAAGATATACAGAAATAGAGAAAGGTAAAGGCCCAGAGACAAAAGGTAGATGGGATAATTTAAGAAAAGCTGGCTAGAAACAAGCCAAGCTAAGGCTGAGCATTTTATAAATAGGAATAAGACTCCATGTGATTATTTGGGAGCTAGGTGGTGGCCCCCACAGAATAAGAGTAAAAAAGCAACAACTACATCCTCTGCTGAGATTAAAACTGTGAAGAACCATGTCTGATTTCAGAAGAGATTTTGATGAAAGTAATAGAAGAGAGTTGTGGACTTGTTAAACCCATTCTAACTCCTGTGTTAAATAGGCAAGTCTTTGTGGATTAACACTAATAAGAGTTTCATATAGTGCAAACTAGAAAGATGACAGGTGGGTTGTTAAGTGCGTACACCTTGCTTCTAACACTTGTCATTCACAAGCCATCAACACAGAAGCTCACCAAATCACAGGGTTGACAACGTGTATGCAATGTGTCTCTAGGCCCTTCCCCTCTCATTCTGAGGTCAGTGGGTTGAAGTACCTATTTTAAATTATTCCTCTCTAGTCTTTGATTAGTTCTTCACAAAATTATCCATGATTTGTTCTAGGAGCTATTTTTTGAAAACTCAAAAGTTATTTCAGGCATCCCAATTCTTGATTTCTTGAGGAAGGAAAACCATATTCTTAATTTAGACAAGTTTAATTTATTTCCAAGTGCACCACTTTGGGAAGATTTAAAATAAAGGTAGTAGGTAGTATATTTTTATTTTTGAAGAAGTGAAGAATGCATTTTCCCCATGTTTTGCAACATTTCATTAAGACAACTTAAAGTACTGTCACCAAATTGATCAAAATCTAGAGTTTTTATTTAGGGGTGTGTACAGATATCAAAGGAAAATGATCTGGTCATGGTGGCACACCTGTAATCATAGCACTTGGGAAGCTGGGCCAGGAGCATCAGAAGCTGGAGGCCAGTCTGGGCTATACAGTAAAAGAGACCCTGTCTCAGGAAAGGAAGGTTTTGTGTATGTTGAGTTGAAGATTCTACAGTGTCTCTACCCTAAGAAAGGGAAAATAATTCCTTGTCTATGGTAACCCTGGTTCACACAAACAGAGAACAAAATGACCACAGTGTAGTTTACAGCTCTTGTTTGGCTTCTTTATCACCATCATCACCACCACCACCATCATCACCATCACCACCACCACCATCACCATCATCTTTGTGTGTGGAGGTCAGAGTTGACATCAGTGGCTTCCTTAATTGCTTCCTACTTATTTTTTTTTTTATTACTGTGTGTGTATGATATATGGTGGAGGCATATGCATGCCACAGCACACATGGAGAGGTCAGAGGACAAATTTCAGGAGTCAGTTCATCCGCTGAGAATTCAGGGGATCAAATTCAGATCACCAGGCTTTAGCAGCACCTGCTTTCACTGAGCCAGCTCGCTACCTCCACTTTAGATTTTGAGACACAGTCTCACACTGAACCTGGAGGTCACTGGTTGGGCTACACTGACAGAGCAGCAAGCTCCAGGGATCCTCTCGTGTCCGACTCCCCTGTGCTGGAACCACTGGCATCCATTGCCATGCTCAGCTTTACACCAGTGCTGGGGATCTGAACTCAGGTCCTGCATTTGCATAGGAAGCACTTTACCAATGGAACCATATTCTCCAGTTGATTTTAGAACTGGGCACTGCAGATAAGAAACACAGAGCCAAATACAAGGGTGCAAGCTGTAGAGATCAGAGCAATAGCCGCCAACTAACCTTAGCTCACCACATTGCTTCCCAAGAGAGCTTCTTCCTGTCTAACCTGCACCTTTATTGCCTTACTGTTCTGCCTTCTCATTGGCTTTAAGCCCAGCCACCTCACTTCCTCGTCACTGCCTGTCCATACAGACCTCCAGGTCTCTATGGTTGGTACTGGGATTAAAGGTGAGTGTCACCACCCTTAGCTGTGTCCTGGAACACACAGAGACTGCCTACCATGTGATCGGATAAGGGTGTGTGCTACCAACACCTGACTTCTTTGTATTGCTGACTATGACCTCTGATCTCCAGGCAAACTTTATTTATTAACATACAAATAAAATATCACCACATTTCAGCACAAATAAAATATCACCACAGGGTACCATTACTTCATTCCATAAATTACAGTAAATGATGTATTTGATGAGCTGAGCAAAAGAGCTGGTCTTATAGACAGAGAAGCCTGGAGAGAGCAGAAACAAACACAAAAAGAAGGTAGGTCAAGCCAGTCACTTTCCTTCTACGATGGAGACAGAGATTAAAACAAAATCAGCCAGCCGGGCAGTGGTGGTGCATGCCTTTAATCCCAGCACTTGGGAGGCAGAGCCAGGTGGATCTCTGTGAGTTTGAAGCCAGCCTGGGCTACCAAGTGAGTTCTAGGAAAAGGCACAAAGCTACACAGAGAAACCCTGTCTTGAAAAACCAAAAAAAGAAAAAAAAATCAACCAACTAAACAAACAAATAAATGGACAGATGACCATCAGATTATTCCAGACTTCTTTCTGTAATGATTAAAGGTCAAAATTGAAACAGAGGACACTTCCCTTTCAGGCTCAGGGCTGCTGGAAAATGTGTCCTCTTGATTTCTCAGTGAGTCAGTCAACAACTTAGCTTTGATTCAGAGACATGGAATTTCAATGTGGGTAATTCCATTTTAATTTCAGCCTAGTTATTGGGGCCCAGTATAGCGGTTTAGTCCAAAGCAATAGTGCCTACACTTTTTACTTAACAAAAATCTCACTATGAATTCAGTCTAATGCATAACTTTAAAAAAATTAGCAGTGCTAACTTTTTATTTTTATTTGCTTATCTTTTTCTTCTTGAAGTACTATTTGTTTAGTGTAGAAAACTTGGAGAACATAAGAAAGTACAAAGAAGAACCAACCATAATGCAATGCTGTAAGAGACCACAGTTAACATTTAGATCAAAGCCTCCATACCCCTTGGTGAAGGGAGGTGAGTATCCCACCACTAAGGTTCACCCCTGCAGAAGTCATTACAGCACATTTTCAACTATTGTATACATTATTTATACAAAATGACTCCATGTATAGCATTTGGCAGGCTGCTTTGTATAGTTAGGTAATAGGCATTTTATTGCATCCATTAAAACACCCCCCCAATCACTACCTCTTCCTTCTCCTCTATTTTTTGAGACAGTTCCATGGAGCCTAGACTGGTTTCAACCTTGCTGTGTAACCAAGATAATCTTGAACTTCTGACAGCCCTGCCTGACCCTATCTCCTGATTACTGACATTAGAGGCATCAGACACTCTGCCTAGTTTATTTGATGCTGGGGATTGAACCCAGGACTTTGTGCATGCTAGGCAAATACCCTTATCAACTGAGTTACACCCCCATCCAACAAAATGTTTTCTATAAGTTCATTTCTAGTGGTTGTAGCTTTTTCATGGTACAGTATTTGGGAATGAATTTCCTTATCTTTGTTTTTTTTTGTTTTTTTTTGTTTTGTTTTGTTTTGTTTTTCGAGACAGGGTTTCTCTGTGTAGCTTTGTGCCTTTCCTGGAACTCACTTGGTAGCCCAGGCTGGCCTCGAACTCACAGAGATCTGCCTGCCTTTGCCTCCTGAGTGCTGGGATTAAAGGTGTGTGCCACCACTGCCCGGCTTCTTATCTTTTGGTAATCATATATGTTCAATGAAAAAATTTAGACAGCAAAATTTCAAAATATGTTTGTTAACCATAGTTCATATTCTGTCAATTTCAGGAATATTAATTACACACACACACACACACACACACACACACACACACACACACTTTAAATGTGTATGCTGTTTTGTAGCTTTTTTCATTTAAATAATGAATACCTTTTGAAGATGATAAAAAAAAGAGACTTATGTCACTAGTACAGGGCATATCACTGAGATTCAAGAAACCAGAGAGGCTGAAGAATTTTCAGTTTGAGGCCAGCCTAGGCAACTTGGCTAGATATGTCAAAAAATAAAAATAAAAATAAAATAAAATTCTCCAAAATTTAAATGTATGACTCCACCTACATAGCTGTCTTGCTTACTGTTTTATTGCGGTGGGAAGGCATGACCCAGGCAACTTATAGATAGAGGAGTTTATTGGGGGCTTACAGTTCAGAGCATGAATCGATGGCCATCATGGTGGGGAGTTTGGCAGCAGGCAGGCATGTTGCTGGAGCAGTAGCTGAGAGCTCACCTCCTAAGATGCATCATGAATCGATGGCCATCATGGTGGGGAGTTTGGCAGCAGCAGGCAGGCATGGTGCTGGAGCAGTAGCTGAGAGCTCACCTCCTAAGATGCATCATGAAGCAGAGAGAAGGGAGAGTGTAGCAAGCTTTCTTGGACCACCAGCCCCCAAATCATCACACGTAGACTTGCTATTAGTTATGAGTGCTCGGCCTTAGTTTAGGTTGTCCCACTAGCTCTTATAACTTCTACTAACCTGTTTCTCTTCATCTACATTTTGCCTTGAGGCTTTTTACCTTTCTTTTATTCTGTATGTCCTACTTTTCTGCTTCCTCTGTGTCTGGCTGGTAGCCCCGGGTGACTCCCTCTCTTTCTCCCTTGCTCTCTTCTCCCTTCTCTCCCTCAAGTCTATATTCTTCTTTCCACTTATTCTCTCTGCCCACCAGCCCCACCTATCCCTCTACTACCTAGCTATTGGCCATTCAGCTTATTATTATTATTTTTATTTTTTTATTAGACCAATCAGGTGTTTTAGGCAGGCAAACTGAAGCAGCACACATCTTTACATAGTTAAACAAATCCAGCATTTAAAAAACACATCTTTGTGGGGTGGTGTTGGTGCACGCCTGTAATCCAGCACTCGGGAGGCAGAGGCAGGTGATCTCTGAGTTCGAGGCCAGCCTGGTCTACAGAGTGAGTTCCAGGATAGCCTCCAAAGCTACAGAGAAACCCTGTCTTGAAAAACCAAAAACCAAAACAAACAAACAAACAAAAAACCACATCTTTGCATGGCTAAACAAATATTCTACAATGGGGGGAACTAACTGGGAAATGACATATGTAGAGGTTTGATTAAGAATGACTCCCACAGGCTCATATATTTGAATGCATGTTCTGAAGTTGGTGAAACTGTTTGAGAAGTATTTGGATGTCTGGCTGTGTTGGAGATGTGTCACTGGGGTTGGGCTTTGAGGTTTTAAAGGTCACAACATTCCCAGGTAGTTCTCTCTTTCTCTGCCTTGTAGTTATTGTCTCAACATGGAAGCCCTCAGCTACTTCTCCAGAGCCATGCCTGCCTTCCTGCTTCTGTGCTTCCTGCCATAGATGACCATGGGCTCTACTGTGGGAGACTTATCATGAGCTTGTAAGTCTATGTAACCTAATTTATGGAAGGGGTCACATGTAGTTAACCTATAGAAACCATCTTTAGGGAAGATGTCATATGTACTTTTACAAAGAGTTCCAACGTAGTCATGTCTTAAGCTTTACTGTGCACATGGGATTGAGTTAATTATCATCAAAGTTTTCACCAAATTGTGCTAAATTAACATGTCTAAAATATATTACTTGGGAAGAGGCTCCCAAAGTTTGAACCAGCACCAGCAACTGAGCCATGTTGAACGGAACTACCTTCTTGCCTCCCACAGACCATTATTCTGGTGACCATGGTGGTCACAGAGACCACCACCACCACTCTACCATTCTGGAACTGTGAACTCCAAATTAAATGCTTTCTTTTATAAGTTGTCTTGGTCATGGTGTCTCTTCACAACAAGACCACACCTCCTAATCCTTCCCAAATAGTCCTATTAACCTGGGACCAAATATATGAGCCTATAGGGGCTGTTCTCATTCCATCCACTTTCCATTTTCTGGCCTCCACAGGCTTATGGCCATATCGTAATGCAAAGTGCAGTTAGTCCAGCTTCAAAAGGCCTCATAGTCTTTCACAGTCTCAACATTGTTTAAAAGTACAAAGTCTCTTCTCAGTTTCAAGGCAGTCTCTTAATTGCCACAAGGTAATCCCTGAAAATCAAAAAGCAAATTACATACTCCCAACATATCATGGCATCGAATTTACACTACCATTCCAAAAAGGAGGAAAGTAGGCATTGTGGGGAAATACTGAACCAAAGCAAGACCAAAACCCACAAGAAAAACATCAAATCTTGTAGCCCCATGTCCACTGTGAAGGGCTTACATGGTTCTACCCTAATGACTTTGTTGACTGTAACACACTTCTCTCTCATGAACTGGGTCCACCCCATGTACAGCTCTTTATGGTGGATGTCTCATGGCTCTGGCATCTCCAATGTCTTGGGGTCTCCCAAACAATCTAGAATTCACTTTCAAAGCTTCATGAAAGACCCTCAGGGCTTCCATTGAGTGACCTCTGCTATATGGCTGGCCTCATTTAGAATATTAGAGCAGCGGTTCTCAACCTTCCTAATGCTGCAACTGTTCCTTATGTTCCTTATGTTGTGGTGAAAGACTATTTTCATTGCTACTTCATAACTGTAATTTTGCTACTGTTATGAATCATAATATAAGTATCTGTGTTTTCTGATGGTCTTAGGTGACCTCCATAAAAGGGTCATCCAACCTCCAAAAGGGTTTTGACTCACAGCTTAAGAAGCACTACCTTAGAGGAAGATTCCAAAGCCCCCTCATTCCTGAATCTTTCATGACTAAAGCCAGACCACATAAATAGCACTGCCAGACTTGACTGCCACTTGGGATGGAGCCTGGCCCCTCCTCGAATTACACTGCATAAGCTTTTCCTCACTGTAGCTTTTTAGGGACCCAAGTTTCCAGGCCTTTTCTTTTCCCAAGTGGGAAGCTTAGCTGGGTAGGTCTAGTCCTGATAGCACCAACCCCTTCATTTCATTTTTGCATGAGGTCTCTTATCTCTTTATATTTCTTTTTGCTCTGTTCTCTCTTTTTCGTGGTAGACCCAGATAAGAGTGATTACTAATAACCATGTTACAGATTCAATGTTATAGGCTGCGTTGAAATCTCCTAAATTAGTCCCAAACTTTTCAATTTACCTCAGGTAGTCTTAGGATATAGGCAAAAGACATCCACATCCTTTGCCAAAATGAAGGAATGGTCCCTAGCCCAGTTGCTGATATTGTTTCCCTCTGAAACCTTTTGAGTTGGGTCTCCATATTCCCCATTGCTCTCAGCAATACTATCTTCCAAGCTCCTTCTAGGATGGCCTGTTGAACCCCACTTACCATGTTCAACCAAAGTCCCAAAGTCTTCCATAGTCTTCCCTCAAACAGCACAGTCAGGCCTACCAGAGCAATATGGCCTACTCCCAGGTACCAAATGCTATCTTAGTTACTTTTCTCCTGCTGTGATAAGACACCAGGACCAAGGCAGCTTATGTAAGAAAGAGTTCATTGGAGTTTACAGTTTCAGAGGGTGAGTCCACTACTATCATGGCAGGGAACATGGCAGTAGGCAGGCAGGCATGACACTGGAACAGTAGCTGAGCACTTATAACTTGAGATGCAACCATGAGGCAAAGAGAGCTAACTTGGAATGGTGTGGTCAAGTTAGGCTCAAGCCCAGTGGCACACCTCCTCCAAGGCCATGCCTCCTAAACCTTTCCAAGCAGTTCCTCTAACTGGGGACCAAGTATTCAAATATGTGAGTTAGGGGAGGGGTTGTTCTCATTGAACCACAATAGCCATAGGAACCTGGTCACCTATGCTGGGGGCAGATCTTCATGCTGCTGCTTTGAGCCGTCCCTGCTCCTGCCTGGAACTCCTTCACCTACTGCTCTATCTGTTTCTAAATCCTGCACATCTGGCCAATTTGAAATGTCCTTGAGACAGACAGATTCCAGAGTAACTTTGGTGTTCCAAGGACTGGTAAAGGAACTAAGGGAGGACAACAGGGCTCAGTAGGTAAAGGGGCTTGCTGCCTGGAAACCTGCATTCAATCTCTGGACCCTGTGTAAAAGATGGAAGGAGAGAACTGACTTCATAAAGCCGTCCTCTGAACTCAACCCCCATACACTCACACACACACTAAAGTAATGGTAATGATAAAGTTATTTTAAGTTTATGTCATGTGTCATTATAAATGGATTCCTGGGGCTGCAGTTACCAATTTCACTGTTGGAAACAGAAAATAAAGTGTTTACATATTTCTTTTGTCTCCTAGGGCTGTGAACTTACAAGAGTCACTAGATGCTAGATAAGCTTAGCTATTTGATGAAAATCAATCTATCTAAAAGTAGTAGTGAAATGTTGGCTGGAAGTCTACATTATTTTCAATATACATGGTCTGAAGAAGACCAACTCTTATTTTTCAGAGTCTAGACCATCTAGAATCCTTTGGTTTAGGACCAACTCTTATTTTTCAGAGTCTTTAGGTCAAGTCGACCTTTATGTGGCTCCATTCCAAACAAACAAGAAACATCCAGAACGATATATTAAAGACAACAATAGAGAAGAAAGGGGGAGGGAGATAAAGGGCATGGAGAAGGGGAAGCTTCCTGAAGGAGTCAGAGGTCATGCTGCCTATAGGTGGCCAAACATGAGCCACTTGGAAGGGTCTGACAGTTTCTCAAGTGGCTAAACATGGAGCTATCACAATAGGAGTCAGCAAGTAGATTTCTAATAGACAGCTAAGAGAAGCAAACTTCAAAAACTTTAACATGAATTGTCACAGAGGTGCCATGGCCCATGCATCTTGCATCCTGGGAGCCTCACTAGGGGCACTGAGAGAATTAAAAATAAAATGACAGACTCACAAACACACAGTGACCTGGGACCAGGTGGGGTCTGCTAGCCTGCAAGCTGGAACCTCAGCATGTTGATTAGGTACAGCACAGGGGGAGGGGAGCTCATCTCAGGAGGCTAAATCTCCTCTGGGAGGAGGAGGCCCAAGTCCCTAGTCTATTCATACTTTGATCAATAGAGGAAAACCTTTCCACTCCTCGTGAGCCTGGTTCATATGGGTAATGGCTTTACCAAGTGTACCATGAGTCTGAGGCCTTGGAGTCCGTGGCATTGCCCTGCCCATGGCAACAATACGTATTCACTCATTCAAGTTCTCCTCAGCTCCTTACATAGCAGTAGCATTCATTTAAAAAAATTTCATATTCATTTAATGCTTATGAGTGTTTTGCTAGTATGTCTGTCTGTCTGTGCCCAGCCCAGTAGCCTTGGAAATCAGAGGAGGGTGTTGAATTCCCTGGAACTGGAGTTATATATGCTTATGATTGCCATGTAACTGCTGGCAATCAAACCCCAGAACAAGAGTTGTGGGGTTTTTTTTGGTTTTTCGAGACAGGGTTTCTCTGTGTAGCTTCGCTCCTTTCCTGGAACTCACTCTGTAGCCCAGGCTGGTCTTGAACTCATAGAGATCTGCCTGGCTCTGCCTCCACCACTGCCCGGTTGAGGTTTTTTTGTTTTGAGACAGTCTCATGTAGCCCAGGCTGGCTTGGAACTGGTAATATAGCTGAGGGTAACCTTGAATTCCTGATCCTCTTGCATTCTCCAGAGAAGTAATGAATTACTAGCATGGGCTACTACACTTGGCCCTCAAACCAATGATGAACAAATAAAAGGGCTTACGTGGAAGGCTATATGGACATCTTAGTGCCAGAGTGGATGGTTACGGTGTGCACCTGGTTTCAGTTCTCAGCACCCTGACCCGCAAACATACTAAAACCACCACAATAATATGATGTGGTGTGCTTATACAATGGTAATAATGTGACTAAAAGATTCCTAGTAATACCTGCTACAACATGAACCTTGGAAATAATAGTCTAAATGAAAGAAGCCAGTCACAAAAACATATGATTCGGATGTGAGACATAGGCTAGGCAAATCTATACGTAGAAAACAGATAGGCAGTTTCTAGAGTCTGGGAGTTCAGGAGAACTAGTAGTAACAGCAAGCAACAGTGATGTTTTGTTTGTAATGAAAATATTTTAAATTGGTCATGGTGATACGTGAACTTTTCATTTTAAAATGGGTTAATCTTATATTTTAAAAAATGTACTTTAAAAAAAAGTCTAGCTGGGCGGTGATGGCGCACACCTTTAATCCCAGCACTGGGGAGGCAGAGCCAGGCGGATCTCTGTGAGTTTGAGGCCAGCCTGGGCTACAGAGTGAGTTCCAGGAAAGGAGTAAAGCTACACAGAGAAACCCTGTCTCGAAAAACAAAAAACAAAACAAAACAAAAGGCCAAGGAGTAGCTGGTTGTGGGGCTCACACCAGTAAACCCAGCACTCTGGAGGCTGAGGCTAGAAAATGGTAGGTAATTCGGAGGTCATCTTGGGCTGCTCGACGAGACTCTAGTCTCAAGCAAACAAGAGATAACTGTGTGAGCAGTGACACATGTCTATAATCCCACCCAGCCCCTGGAGGTAGGAGGCGGGGTGGTGAATCTGAGGTCAGCTGGGTTTACACAGTGAGATCCAAATAAAGCAAGGGAAACTATATGGACTTCCCTTTGGAAACAGTCATAGAAGAACGCGCTCACAGACGAATTCCTCAAGTACTATTTCCAAAAGCCTTGCTTTCAGAAGTTTGGTATTAACTTCTCACAACAAACCAAGAACTAGTGTCGAAATGGTTTCAGAGCTGGGGCAGGTTCTGGTAAAGTCACGCGACGTGGTTCTTGGATCCCGTTTGCCAAACTTCCCATGTGTTATGCATCAGGGGGAAAACCGCACTTTCTCATTGTTTAGAAAAGAGTCTTTGAAGTTATCCCGGCACTCGGGCGGCCGGAGACGGGAGGGGCTCTGTGGGTTCAAGGCCACCCTGGGCTGCAGAGACGAGTCTAAAGCAACTCCACCACCGAATTCGCTGAAGTGAGTCTTCCCGAACGCCTGGAGGTAACCGTGCTCGGTCGGGAACAGGTGGTGAGCCGTCTTCGCGAGGGGCGAGGCCGGGGCATCGAGCGGGCACAGCGGCCAGCAGAGCCGCAGCGCGGCGTCCCAGGCTGGCCGAGGGGAGAGGCTCCTCCCCGGGGCGGCCTGAGGCGAGGCCGCGGGTCCGGGGCGCCACAGGGAGCGCCGAAGGGGAGGTTCGTGAGCAGAGACTTGTCCGGGGAGCTCCCGCCGGCCACGTGCTCCGGGAGAGGCCGCGGCTCCTGCCGGGAGGATGCTGTAGGGAGCGTCGGCCGGCGCGCCGAGCCTGAGGCGAGAGCGGCGCGCCGGGCGGGTCCGCCTCCCTCATTGTGCGCGAGACGGGACGCGCGGGAGTGGGCGTGGGCGGTGCGGCCCGCCGCAGGGAAGCCGCCCGAGGAGCCGCGCAGAGCCGGCGCCGCAAGCCGAGAGCCCGGGAGCGGGCCGGGGAGCGTCCCGCCCTCCTGCCCGCCCCTCCCCCGCGGCGCTCGCCCCTCCCCCCTCCTCCCCTCGCGTTGGAAAGTTTCTAGAATCTCTTCCCAGCGGCCTTTGCGGTTCCAACATGGCGGAGCTGACGGTGGAGGTTCGCGGCTCCAACGGGGCTTTCTACAAGGTGCGGGCCGCGGGGCGGCCGGGGCGGGAGCTGGGCATGGGGAGCGGGGGTGGGGGACGCCGGGGGCCCCGGGGGCCGAGGCGCGGCGGCGGGCGGCGGCGGGGGACAGCCGGTCCGTGCTGCTGGCGTCTGCCCTCGGCGCGGTTTAACGGTCTCGGGGCCCGGGCTCCGTTATGTTTGGAAACAAGGCGGCGGGCGCTGGCTCGCCTCCTGCCCGGGAGCGCCCGGGGTCGAGGTCTGCGGGACGCGGGCGGGCCGGAGCCGCGGGCTGGGGTGCGGGCGCGCCGGCGAGGCCTGGCCGGGCGGGGGGCGCAGACGGCGGCGGGCAGCTCACTGTGACCCCGGGGCGGCCGGGCCTGGCGGGCTCCTGTCCTGCCCGGCTCGCCCGCGGCGCTCGAGCGGACTCCCAGGCCTCCCCGGGGTCGTGCTGGCCCGGGGCCCCGCGAACCCACGGCGTCCGCGGGGAAAGCGGGCAGGCGGCGGGCCCCGGTATTTGCGGCCCGGGGAGCGGGCGGCCCCTCCGCCGGGGAGAAAAGCGAGTTGTAGAGGAAGGGTTCAAAGGTGAACCGAGGCCAGGCCGCAGGTGGGAGGGACGCGTGTCTCCACAGCCCTCGGGGAAGGTGGCTTTTGTCTTATTATTTTTTTCCATCCTCTTTCATGGGTTTCTTTTTGTTTCCTTTGAGAGGAGGCCGAGCATTGCTGTGGAGCCTGGGCCAGGAGACGGAGAGAGTGGAGTGGAGGAATTTGCAAGGGACTTCCATTGGAAAAGGGTGGGGGCCCACCAAGTTGAACACCGAGCCGGAATAGTTTTTTTCCCATAGTAACGGCCCCTTCCTTCGCCTTACTCCTTTTTCCCTAAGTGTGCGAGGACCTCAGCAAATCAATACAAAACCTCCCCAGCTGTTGTCTGTCAGTCATTCTCTAAGCCAGCATCTCAGATGTTTGAGAGTCTTGGCTATTTTTATGAAGGCCGCCTTCTAGTGCTTGAGTATTGTATGTACGTAGAATGGTTTCACACAGGTTTTCATTTCAGCGCATCCTTTATTCCAGAGGATTTTATTTGGTCTTAACGATTTCCTAATTTACAATGTTTTGTTTTCCCCCTTTTAGCTTGCTGATTATCTCTGTGGATTTGATTTGTCACGTGGTAATAACATTAGGCATCTGCTTGTTGACAAAGGTTGAAAGCTCTAATATATATTTTTAATTATGATTGTGCATTTCCTCAGGTGGACAACAAAGGAGTTATAGTGATTGTTGGAATCTTTAATATGACCTATTAGCATGTAACTGGCTTCGTCATTGTTTCAGGTTTAAAACTTGATGTCAACTAATGATCCAAGCAATATTTGAGTAGATACTTTGTTCTTTTTTTTTAAATTTTATTTTATAATTTAATTTTACGTATCGGCCATGGATTCCCCTGTCCTCCCCCCCCTCACACCCTCCATTCCCATGTCCTCCAGGGCAAAGACTCCCCTGGGGATTCAGCTCAACCTGGTGGATTCAGTCCAGGCAGGTCCAGTCCCCTCCTCCCAGGCTGAGCAAAGTGTCCCTGCATAAGACCCAGGTTCCAAACAGCCAGCTCACGCACTAAGGATAGGTCCAGGTCTCATTGCCTGGGTGCCTCCCAAACAGTTCAAGCTAATCAACTGTCTCACTTATCCAGAGGGCCTGATCCAGTTGGGGGCTCCTCAGCTATTGGTTCATAGTTCATGTGTTTCCATTCGTTTGGCTATTTGTCCCTGTGCTTTTTCCAATCTTGGTCTCAACAGTTCTCGCTCATACAATCCCTCCTCTTTCTCACCAATTGGACTTACTTTGTTCTTACCGAAACCTAGTGTGTACCTTCTCTGAAAAATTGCAGATATGTTTAGCTGAACCACAAGGAATGGACTTAAAAATATTCTTCATGCCTAGATAAGGTTCATTTTCATACATCATCTTTCTCTCCTATGGAAGAGTTCGGTTACTATTTATCAATACAGTTTTTAGGAAATACAGATAAGCATTTCTTTTCCTTGCACATTGAAAGTGTTTTAACAAGTAATTTTGCATTGTGTAGATAGTAGAAAACCACTTCTTTTCCTATATTTTGTGTCAATCTGAAGTACAATAATACAGTTTGACTTTTTGTAAAGTTTCTTTGCAATCTTTTGGTATCTTTTTTTTTTTTCTCCAGTCAATTCACAGTGAGTATCCGTGCTAGAACTCTGAAATATTAGTAATTGATTATGGTTGTATTGAGGAGTGAATGTAGAACTTTGTACATACTAAGCAAGTGCTTTTTACCATCAAGCTCAGTTTTGACCCTTGTTTTTGTTTGTTTATTTTTTTCTTTGAGAGATGGTATCAGTAAGTTGTCCAAACTGGCCCTGAACTCAACTCTGGTAGTTCATGCTGGCCTTGAACTTGTAATCCTCCTGCTCCAGCCCCTTGGGTAGCTAAAATTACAGGTCTGTACTGTAGGGCCCCTGTTTATTGATCCCCTTTTATACTCTACAGTCTGGTTCTCCTTAGACTGGGCTACGCCCATTTTTATTCAGAATACGATGGGGATTTGATTAGGTTGGGAAGGACATTAAGCCACATTTTTTTTTTTTTTTTTTTTTTTTTTTTGTATTTGAACGTTTGCAATTTTTCCTTCCATAATCAATTGTGTGTGTACTTTGTAGAAGATAGTTTTCAGGACCCTGGAATATCAAAATGGTAAAGGGGAAAAACCCTAACTAGAATAAACAAAAGGAAATTCTAGATTAGTACTTCATTATCATATAATGGATTCATGTCAGATCAGGGATTTGAAGTCCAGTGGTCTGAATTTTTTTGTTGTTGTTTTTTTTTTTTTTTTTTTTTTTTTCTCGAGACAGGGCTTCCTCTGTGCAGCTCTGCGCCTTTCCTGGATCTCGCTCTGTAGACCAGGCTGGCCTCGAACTCACAGAGAGCCACCTGCCTCTGCCTCCTCAGTGCTGGGATTAAAGATGTGTGCCACCACCGCCTGGCCTGAAATACTTTTTATACAGTGAAATTGTCTACTTGGGTTGTGTTTATCCTCCCTTGCTTTCCCCAAATGTAGGTTTATTAAAGAAAAATGCAGAGGAATCCCCAGGGTGGAAAGGTCCCCCAAGAGGAGGAATGCTTTTTTCTTAACTAATAACTGAGATGACAGGTGTGTACCACCATCAAACCTGGCTGAAAAAGTTCTTTCTTAACACAAAAGCTTATCATTTTCTGTCACTTCAGTTTTTATTTTGCTTTTTCTTTTTTCTTTTCTGAGACAGGGTTTCTCTGTGTAGCTTTGTGCCTGTCCTGGAACTTGCTCTGTAGACCAGGCTAGCCTCGAACTCACAGAGATCCGCCTGGCTCTCCCTCCTGAGTGCTGGGATTAAAGGCGTGTGCCACCACCGCCGGGCTCACTTCAGTTTTTAAAGTGAGGTTAGTTTACATACTGCAAACCAGCTTTTGTTTCCTTTTTCCTGAACAAACTTTCTGAACGTTTGGGTACGAGCTGACACTTGTGTGCAGGATGAAAGCATAGGACAGTTGTACTCTTTCACTTCTCCCTGTTGCTCCTTCAGCCTCTAGTGTCTCCTGTCTCAATAGTTCTGTCTCATCTAGAATCCGTGTGTATAGAAGTAAGCAAAACAGTATGTGTTGGTAGAAATATTAAGGCCACTCCACGTAGTTAAAAGGGAGGTTTATTTTGTGGGGTAACTTACAAGTGAAGGGATAGGATACAGGGTCTGGGAAAGGTATGGTGCAGTCCAGGGGTGTTCTCTGAAGAACTGTGCTCTACCTCCAGTGTCCAGGAACCAAGAGATCTCGGGTATTCTGGGTCCTGTCTCAGCCCTGCCTTGTAGGCGTGACAGTTACCGAAGCCTCAATGGAGGTAGTACTTCCAGGTCAAAGCTGGAACAGCTACCCACTACAAGTATGTAATGTTT
The DNA here is from genome assembly GCF_903995425.1 of Onychomys torridus. Classification (NCBI taxonomy): domain Eukaryota; kingdom Metazoa; phylum Chordata; class Mammalia; order Rodentia; family Cricetidae; genus Onychomys; species Onychomys torridus. The sequence goes on from NC_050448.1 coordinate 14,187,104, forward strand.
GAGCTTCGCTTCAACCAAGCATAGAGGAATTTATTTTTTTCCAGTTTAGAAGATAATAGTGAAGGGATTTTGGAAATGGAAAAAACTAGAAGTTGTTCAGAGAGTCAGGAGCTGTTAACATTTTTATTTGTTGTCCTTTTTAGTGGTGGTTTTCAGTGTATGGGTGATTCTGAAAATTCTGAATTTACCAATTGTTAACACATTCTACTTCTGGAAATGCAGGGACACAGGCCTTTGACCCTGTGATTTATCATTTGAGAGTTTGAGAGGTAGCATGGTGTTTTGAGCTTTGTGGTCAATATATTGCCTTGAGGCTCTGCTCTTAAACATTGATTAAATGGACTAAAACTTCATAAATTTAGAGTTAGTGAAGAGCTGAAGTTTTGAAGATAGTACCCAATGCCATGATAGCCTTTTCTTAAAAAAAAAATGTGTGTGTGTGTGTGTGTGTGTGTGTGTGTGTGTGTGTGTGTATAGCAGCATGGTAAACATGCTAAACAATATGCTAAGCATTGCTTTGCTGTTAACACTGTGTTTATAATTAGAGCTGTTTCTTTGCAGCTCTCTAAATCTAGGAATGAGAAAGAGTGGGAAGATGGATGTAAAACATTTGGTGGCAATTTGTAATTTGGTATAAAATACCTGCTTCTATCCATTTCTACTTAAAGCAAAGTGCTTTTTTAGAAAACTCAGGTAGAATGTATATACTCCTACCTAAAAGGCCAAAAAGAGATAAGAATGTATATTCTCTATAGTTTATTCAAGCAACAGAATGGCTTGCTGGGAAGGATACTTAAAAGTTGTGCATCTGTTGTAACAGTCCTATTTGCGATAAACATGCTTAGTTTTGTTTCCTATTCCAGTAATAAAATACCCTGAAGAAGCAACTTAAGGGAGAAAGTTTAATATTAGGCTCACGATTCAAGGTTATGGTTCATCATTGAGGAAAGTCAAGGCAGCATGAACTTGCTTCATCTCTTCCTACCACATCTAGTGAGGAGCAGAGAGCAGTGAATTAATGCATGTTTGTGCTCAGCTCCTTTCTCTACTCCTCCCTGGCCACCCATAATAGGTGAGTCTTCGAGCTACTCAAAATAGTCCCTCACAGACATACCCGTAGACCTTATTAATTAGACAGTGTTTCGTTGAGACTGTTCCTGGGTAATTTCTAAATTGTCTAAAATTGATAAATTTAAAAACCAATCGTCATCACATACTCCACTACCCCAAAATAAACCTTGAGCCCATTTTCATCATTAACATGCTTTTTAGCTGATGTATATGACACTAAACTTGGAGGTTTATGGTTTGAAAAGAGCCTTTGGGTTCCTGTGATCCTCTTGTCTGAGTCTCTAGAATAACTTTGCAAGTGTCATGCCCAACACAGTGACATGAAAGTTTGTAATGTCACTGCATTGTATAGTTTTGGGCTGAAATGGTTTTATGGTAGTTGCACTTGCAGCTTTAATGCTTTATGCCTGAGGTGTATACTGCCACATTAACTAACAATTCTAAGTAGACATTGAGCAAGTCACTCAATTTTTGGCTCTTGTGGAGGAATTTTTCTGTCTGTACAGGTGAAATGAAATTTGGGGCCTTTTCTATAATAGATGGAATTAATTACATTTAGAGCTCAATATTCCTGCTTTAACTATATAATTGATACATCTCCAAGTATTGTAATAGATCCATAATTAATTCCTTATTTAACGTACCATTAAAAGTAAAAACTGAGGTCAATAATGAAGTTGTGCAGTAGGTATTTTATCATTAATGACGGACTAAATTAGCAGTGAAGAAGTGGTATGCTGAGGGCATAAATGACTTTTCAGCGAGTACAAAATCTTAGTTGAAAGCCAGGCCTGGTGGCACATGCCTGAGATTCCAGCACTTGAGACGCAGAGGCAGGAAAGTAAAAGAACAGTTGCTAGAGAGATGAATCAATGGGTTAAGGTGCTTGCTTGCTGCCAAGCCTGACAATCTATGAGTTTAATCTGGGCAGTCCATATGAAGGAAAGAACAGACTCCCTCAAGTTCTCCTCTAACCTTGGACCAGACTGGCCTTAATCCCACAGATCCTCCTGCCTCTGCCTCTGGAATGCTGGGATGCACGCACAGATAAACAATACTTTTTTTTTTTTTTTTTTTAATTTTCAGTCCAGTTTAGGTAGGCTAAGCTAGTGATGCTTGTACAGCCATGTCAACCAACCTCACCAACTCTAGATTTAGTATTTGAGGGAGAAATGGTAGCTACCTTTGTATTAGATAGAGCTCTTTGTTAAAATATATAGATTCAGATATACTAAGATGATTTTGAGTTGTAAGTATTTAAAATATGGCTTCTATAAATGCTAAAATTTAAGTGGAAATGAATAGTCTCAATAACTTTAGGGTTTTGAGATAGAGTATAATGTAACTTTGGCTTTGAATTTGCAATCCTGAATATTGGTTGGGATTATAGGCCTGTACAACCATACCCAATTCACAGTTTTTATTTTGTTCAGGAATAGTGGCCAAATGTGGTCCTTTATAAGGGGGAAAGAAACTGGAGGCTTGTTACTTTGAGACAGGGTCTGGAATATTTCAAGATGGCTTGGAACTTGGGATGTTTAGTTCAGACTTGCCCTTGAATGAATGATTTTCCTGTTTCCGCTTCTCCAGTGCTGGAATTATAGGCATGCAGTACTGTACCTGACTATTGGATTCATTTTTTAAAAATACATAAATACCTGTGGTTTCTTTTTCTTTTTCTTTTTTAACTTATAGGAGAAATAACATAGTAAAGCATCTGAAGACAAAAGCTGTGAGAACTGTCTAGAAATAGATAAGGCTTGGCTGTTTTTCTTTATGTACCTATGTATTTATATACATGTTTGTGTGTCTTTTGTAAGAGAATAGCTTGACAACCTGTTATTAGATGGTCTTTTAAGCTTCCACATGTATTTCCTGCATACTCGGGGATTTCATGAGGTATGGTTTTGTGTGGGTTTGTTTTTTGTTTTGTTTTGTTTTTTGAGACAGGGTCTCACTGTGTAGCACTGGCTGGCTTGGAACTCATTCTAGATGTGTTAATCTGGTAACCACAGATCCACTTGCCTCTTCCTCTGGAATGATGGGATATAAAGGTATATCCTGCCATACCTGGTCCATGAGGTATGGGCTTCCTCATTTTATATTCAAGGGATGATGATGTAGTTTGTCCAAGATTATGCTGTATCTTAAGTGGCATTTAACTGTTTTTCACTTCCAGTTGCTTAGTTTATGATACTTTCTTAAACCTCTTGAAAGGGTAGTTTTGAGCAATGGACTTTTCTTTGTTTTTGAATGTGGGTGAGTGCCATGGGCACCAGTGGAGGCCCAAAAGCCAACTTTGTGGAGTCACTTCTTCAGGTCACTAAGCTTTTGTGGCAGTGCCTTTACCTGCTGAGCCATCTTGTGAGCCTGAATTTAACTAGATTATGACTTAGTGATTGTGTTTTCTATCACACTATTATGAATGATTCTTAGTTTTGTAGTGGGTAGTTGTGAGGTTTGTTCATCTGCAGTATGAGATAATCATATTTTTCTGACATTTGTAAAAGTTGCTGAACATTGAGAAGTTTTGTGAGTTTCTAGCTCCAACAATAGCCAGTACTTAGAATTCAGATTGCTTCTTAGATGCTTCTTGGAGGTTGTACACATGCATTTCTAACCTAGTTTCAACCACACTGAGACAGATAGTTAACACCATTTGGGGAAATCTGTTGCAGCTCCATAAATCAGGTTGATTCATGATTACTAGTCTGTTTTTGCCTCCCTGGAGCTTATTTAACTGTTGCAGTGGTTTCTCCCCCACCCCCACATTTTTGTTTTGAGGTAGGTCATTTAAACTTGCTATGTGGATGAAAATGGTTTTGCATTTTTAATCTTTCTGCTTCTTCCTAAATGTGGGGATTATAGGTTTGTGCTACGATGCCCAGCTGTATGGTATGATTTTCTTAAGCACAAATAGGTAGTTCTCAAAGTTATTACTAGTTGTAAATTATTAATCTAGGAATGTGGAGGACTGAATTGGGATGATTGCTGCAAAAAAAGATGGAGGCTGATTTCTATTACTGTTGCTTTCTAAGAATGTGCTCCTTTTCCAGAATGGTAGTTAGCAGCCACTGAACTGAAATACTCTAGTCAGAATTGAGGTAGTTTGAAAAAGAATACAAAACATTAACAGTTTTAAAAATCCTAATTACATATTGAAATAATATTTTGGGCATATTGGATTTTAAGTATATTAAAATAGCACCTGTTTTCATTTAATGTGGCTATATTAAGTTACGTACACGATTCATATTTTATTTCTGTGGGATGATTACATCTTCCACAGTTGTTCACCTTTGTGTTACTGAGTATGTAAAATACTTTAAAATACTGGAAAATGCACATATTTGTTTAAATGAACTGCTTGTTCAGAATTTTTTCTGGCCATGCTAGAAATGGAACTCGGAGCCTTGCCCAAACTAGGCTTGTGCTTTATCTCCAGCCCTCAAGTAATCTTCTTATGATCCAGCATCTCAGTAATTTTGCACTTAGTATTTTTGAATATCAAGACTTTAAAAGAGCTTTTGGGGGGTGGGTGCTTAGCTAATGAAGAGGAACAAATTGCTGAGGCAGCTTTTTTAGGACTAGGTTTTCAAAATACTAACTGAAATATAACAAAATTAAGCAATGAAAGCAGAGCATTGCTTTGTTAATCTGAACATCTATGCATGTGTGTATATCGTTTTATAATTCATTTGTCTTTATTAGATTGAAAGCCATGGTAAAATTGAACTATCATTAATTCTCACATTGTATTAATAGTGAATATCTGTTCATTTGTTCACTGCAAACACAATTCCTTGTGGTATCAGATATTAAAAAAAAAAAAAAAAACTATTCCATTTTGCTTCACCCTTACTATGTTTTCACATTTGTTTTGGGACTGGAGAGTTCTTGGTAATACTGATGAAGTTTGCAGTAGTAGCTTCAGTATATGTTTGAATAAATAAAAAAAAGTTGGTCTTGGTTTCTGGGCACAGGTCATTTGTTGTGTCATCTTAGTAATTCTCTGTCAGTTATATCTTTTTGATGTAGTTCAAATCAAACATTTTAAATGGTTTTATTAGTGGTTATCTATTGATCTGGTCACAAATTCTCAGATTGCCACAACTTCATGGTGCACACAGGGGTTAACTGGAACTTGAGTGCTTTACAACAGGAAAGTTAGGGGAGTTTTGGGTAGCCATGTGGAAGCATTAAGTCATTTTACTTCAAGAGCTCTTCAAGCAGTGGTAGATGTCTATACGTTCTTATCCTCATGGCCTTGTGTCTAGAACAGTGCTCAGGCTGTTATGATTTTTGTTTGCTTGCTTGTTCTCAGGATCCAAACCAGGACCTCATGCAATTAGCAAGCAGTCTGTCACTGAGCCACACAGCCAGCTCATAAAGGGTTGCTTTAGAAAGTTTTTTTCTTTACTAGAACTTGTTCAGTAATGATGTAATTCTATAGTAATATTTGCAGACTTTATTTATAGAGCATGTATCCATTGATTTTAAGTAATTTTTACTTAGATTTGTTATGTAGCTCTTTCAAAATAAATTGTTTAAAATAGGTTCTCTATGTTGTCCAGGCTGGTCTCAAAACTCCTGGACCCACGTGATATCTTCTAAGCTCCTCCACTTCCCTAACCCATGGGGATATTAGGCTGCTGTGCTTGGCTAAAGACAAAAAATTTGTTGTTAAAAATTAGGGTTTTGGGGCTGGAGAGATGGCTCAGAGGTTAAGAGCATTGACTGTTCTTCCAGAGGTCCTGAGTTCAATTCCCAGCACCACATGGTGGCTCACAACCATCTATGAAGAGACATGATGCCCTCTTCTGGCCTTCAAGCATATAAGCAGACAGAACACTGTATATAATAAATAAAATAATCTTTAAAAAAAGAGTTTAAAAAAAATTAGAGTTTCGCTATGTAGTCCAGGATGGCCCCTTAACTCATGGTCCTCCTAGCTCATCTTTTCAAATTGCTGGGTGACATGCCCAACAGCACAGGTTTTAAAAGATAGACCCTGTGTATATCAGTGTTCACGTACAATCTTTACATGTGTAATTCATTATTGGTGGGATGTACAGATTGGATTCAGTTGAAATGTTTTCCTTCTTTTTTCTTCCTGGTGGTGGTTGGTGTTTTTGTTTCCCTCATTTCAGGTAATCCTGCCAATAGCCAGATAGATAAAACCTTGCTTATAGCCAGATAAATGCGACTCCAGCTCTATGATCAGCATTGTGTATGGATACACATTCAGAAACAAATGTAGGGGTTTTCAGTACGCCTATAAAAAACTGGAATCATGTACTTAACCTTTTGCATACAGTATAATTTGTAGTGATTATGTAATTGTAAGAGTAAAATTCAGACATTTGTCAGTAATCACCCCCCAATATCTGTGTTTCCATTGGATAGATTTCAAAGAAAGCGGTAGTTTAGGGACTAGTGAGATGGCTCAGTGGATAAAGTGGTTGCCATGGAAATGAAAGAACCAGAGTCCAGAAATTTAGCACCTATGTAAATGATGAGTAGGCGTGGCAGTCTGCCTGTAATCCCAGTACTCAGAAGACACAGACTGGGGAATCCTAGAGGGTAAGCTGGCTGTCCAGAGTAGCTGGCTGTAGGTTCAAGTGAGAGACCTTTGCTCAGTGAATAAGGTAGAGAATGATTAAAAGAAGATAACCTTATGTCAACTTCTAGTCTTCATGGGCATTGCCCACCCACAAACATGCATGCATGCATACAACATACATGGAAAAAAAATAAGTGTATTTTCAAATGGAACTTAACTGCAGAAAACAAAATAAGCCTCTAATATTAAGTACTTTTTCTTTTTAAAGACAACTGTATTTTTTTCACCAGCTGATAGCTCTTCCTCTTTATGTCCCAGCCAGAAAAATGTTGACTTGCCTTTTGGATTTGTTCTTCTACAGTTTGGCTGGCCTCTTGTCCATTTTTCTATTGGGATGTCTTTTTTTCAGTTGTTGAATCTGTATATTTGTGGGCATTAACTCTTGACTTAATGTAAAAGTGCATTCCCACAAAGGTAGGCATCTGTGCAAGCATCAGCTATTTAAATAATAAGCAATAGCTTAATAGTTTGAAAGAGTTTATTTGCACACGGAGGAAATAAGTACCTACCTGTTCATGGCTTTCTACTTCGAGGATTGGCATCCAGGATGGCTGGATTCACCCCTTAAATTGTTTCACAAAACCTTGGGCGCCCTAGGATGACTCACAAAAGGCTTAGAAGAGGGAGAATTATGACTTGCTTGTTAAGAAATAAAACTAGCCAAGAAATCTTACTTTCTTGGGTTTTCTGGTTTATTTATCACATGCTGCATAGTGGATTTGAGACAGTTTTAATGGTGAAATTTCTATATTGTAGTGTCACTATTCAGTGAAGTTCTTTTTTCCTTGCCTTGATAAGGGATTTTTTTTCTCCTGTATCTATAACTGTATAGACAGTCCAGAAATGTAAAGTGTTTTGAGTCATAAATTAGTAGACATTGAAGATTAAAGGGAGGTTTACTGCAGTATTTTGGAAGTAAAGAGAGTAGCATGAAGTCCTCCGTGGCATAGCATTGAGTATTAAGGTATGGTACCTCAGTGTAAAGAAGCTCCAGTCTTTTGCAAACTGTTTCTTTGTTTTATTTCATTTTTACATAAAGTTTTGTCCAGGTCTGGAAAGGCACAAGACAGTTTCAGTTGAGGTTCTCATGTGAGAACACTTAGTATTGTTCTAGAGGTGTGAGAAATGTGTTAATTCATTACACACAGTAGATTGGATGCCTGACTGCATTGGGCTATATTGGAACTCTGATTATTTAAAAAAAAGCTGTTTTTCCTTTCAGAAAATTCAATACATGTGTACATGTAGGGTAGGAAACTGTACAACATGATATTCTAACTGTGTGCATCTTGATCTGAAATGTAAGCCATGGTCAAAAGATTAAAATAGTTGAGCTAAGTTTAGAGTCCAGGGAGTCATTTAGTTGAGGTAACTCAAGCCTGGAAGCTTAGCTCTTGAAAAGCTGAGGTGGGGAGGTTTCTGCAAGTTCAAATCCAGCCTGGGATTGCAGAATGAGATCTTAAAAAGCAACAACTAACCCAGAGGAATCAGTTGTTTCCACATACAAGTTTGGATGTTTTGTGAGAGATCCATGCCATTTTATTATACCTAAAGTGAGACCAGCTGTAAGAGAAAACTACTCTGGGGATTGGTTATCTTTTAGTACTTACAGGAAACAGTCATTAATTTGGATGCCTAAAATAGGAAATAAGTTGCTTAAAGTTGTTTCGTTTGTTTTCAACATGTCCTCTTCAGTGCTTTGAGGATCATTGTTGGAAAAATATTTTAGAAGAGTGCTCTTATTATTGCCAGGTTCTCTTGAATGAATTTTCACTCTCTGCATGTATTGATGCCGGTACTTTCTTGGTTTTTATCATATATCAACAACTTTTACTAAGAAGCCTCAGTCCTTCATTAGAATAATAACTGCATTAGTTTACTTACTCAAGTGATGTAGAAGAATTCCAAGCAAACCAAGTCTGAGCTTGCCTAAGTGGTGACATGTGGTTGTCAGCTATTCTAAGACGCCCTCATTTTTAAGAAGCATCCTGGTTTCAGAGACGCAGAATTGTCAGAATTGAGTCTGGAAGTTACACAGGAGCTGGAAGTTACACAGGAACCTTTGAATAGACCATTAATTGCCGAAATTAATGGCAAGTCATAATCCAAAGCAGTTCCACCAATTCAAGAATAGAGTGTTAGTCTTGTGTAAACTATGCTAACAGTGGTCTTTAACTGATAGGATGAAAGGGAAAGACTACAGTAGCTTCTGACACTGAGCCTAGTGCTTTTAGTAGAGAAGTTAATTTTGTTTTAGAACTGTTACTACTTTACCACAAGTTTGCTTTATTTAAGTCAGGAACTGAGCCTTGAATGAAATGTTTTTAATTACCTTTAATAAGTCAAATACATAAAATTATTTCTGTTGTACCAAATCTAGAAAAAGATAAAATTTCATGCCAGTAACAAACATGACAATTACTAAACCTGTAAGACTATTTCATTGTTTGAAGGTAATAGTAGTGTCAGTCTGAAATTGATGACTTAACATTTTTGAATGATATTTTTGCTTTTAAAATTATTAATAATTATTATTTTAAGAAATGATCTCGCTGTGTAGACCTGGATAGCCCAGAGCTTACTATGTAGTTGAGGCTGGCCTGAACTCTCTGAGTTCTTCCTGCCTCTGTCTCCTGAATGTTGAGATTGAAAGTGTATGTCATTACACCTGACTAGTTTTTATTTTTAATTAATTGATTTATTTATAGTTTTTTGTTTTTGAGATAGGGTATCTATGTAGTTTCACCTGTCCTAGAACTTGCTGTGTAGACTGGGCTGGTCTTGGGATCACTATCCTGGCTTGTTTCTATTTTTAATTATGTATGTGTGCGTTCATGTGGGAATGTGTATGTGAGTGCAGAGGCCTTGGATACCATTGGAACTGCTCCTAGATTTTAAAATTACATTTGTGCATGCGCTCAGGCCAGAGGACTTGTCAGAAGTTAGTTTCCTTCTCCTGGGAGTTGGGGGTGGCTTCCTAAGATAGCACTCTGGTGGGCAGACTTGGCAGCAAGTGCCTTTCTTTACCCATTGAGTCATTTGCCTGCTCAACCAATGAGGATTTTGAATAGATTGAAATTTAAAGATCAGAACCATTATAGGATAACCATTATAGGAAACTGGAGATGGCTAAGCAGTCAAAGATTGCTTACTAGTCTTGCAGAGGACCTAGATTTGGTTCTCAGAACCCATGTGGCAGTTCACAACCTCCTGTATGTAACTCTAGTTTCAGTGGACCCAGTGCCCTCTTCTGGCCTCCCTGGGCTTCTGCATGTACATGAGGCACATATATTCATTCAGACTCTCACACGTACACACAAAAAATAAGCAAGTATTGAACATGATACACAAATCACTTTTTTTAATGAAGGATTATGCCAAGGTCTGGTTTCCACTTTAGGAAGTTGTATTTCTTTTTGCCCCTTCCTTTGTTGCTAGTAGTTTCTTTTGCAGTAGAAAACTTAGATCTAACAAGAACTTTAAAATTTGAGTTTCTCTAGAATGTAAGTCTAGTATTTTTTTTTTTTTTTTATCTAGGCTACTATTCTAAGCTCCATTTTGAAGATTGAAGCTGTTTAGTTCCTGATTGTATATAGTTTGGTAGTTTGTTTGCAGAGAGCTTTGGTGTTTTAGTTTCTGTTTCCCCTTTTGTAAGGAGTGTAAATTAGTTTGTAGTGGGTTGCATAAGTGGAAGGCATTTGGTAGGTTCTTAAACAACCAAAAGTTTAATAGATGAGCATGAAGTATCAGTTACTTTACAGTCAAGAACTTTTGCAGGTCCTATAATGCTCCAAATGGATTTGGCAGTGGAGATTGGGCCTGGGAGCTGGAGACACTGCTGCATACTGCCATCTGCTGCAGCCTGAGAGTTTTTTTTTTTTTTTTAAGAGACATGACTGAGTTAAGAGATTATTAGGAAGAGATGTTAACACAGGCTCTTAATACAAAGGTGCTCAAGGAAACTATGAGATGCACCAAAGTGAGGGTGTGGGCTTCTTGAGAGAGTCTCAGCAGGAGAGAGATAACATAATTTTGGTAGTTCTCAAGTTACCTTGATGCTAAGAGGTATCTCTCTCTTAAAGGGATGTCAAGATCCCTTCCCTCATTCCCAGGCTCTCTCAGAAAATGAGCTTATAGAGTGCCTGATAAGGTAAAAATCATACATCTTTAGGTTCTCATAAGAGTGTAGACTTATCCTCTATAAACTGGAGTTTTTTGTGAGACACTTCCAGAATTTCACGTTTACAGCTGAAAAAGAGGATAGCTATATTGGTCAGACATATCTTCAAGCATTAAGTATGATTCTTTGCTATATGCTGGCAACCTTCTTAGCAAATGTTAATTGGGCTGGAATTCTTTATTCTTAGCTGGCCAGAAATTGATGAAGCTGATGGTTCCTTTCCTTTTCCATGTCTCCTTAGTTTCCCTGTCCTCTTCTGCCTCATGTTTAGTGGCAATGTATCAAAAGGGTGCATCTCTACAGCCTTTTTATTTTTGTTTATATGAGGGGACTGGTTGCTAAGGAACTAACTCCCTTAACTAACCAAAGATGACCTTGAGCATCTGATACCTGATCCCCGTCTCTAAGATTTATAGATTTCTGTGCATAGTAGCTGTAGCAGAACCTCAACTATGTTGATCAGTATTTTAAATATTAAAGTTTATTTTAACTCAAATTTGTGTTGGGAACATAATTGTGCTTTCTTGTTATGAATTGGGTTTTGGCAATTTGTTCTGTAATTATGAAAGTCTTCACCATTTCTACTGGTAGTATAGGTATCAGATTTAGTCCTCATTTTGCTCCTTTATGAAAAGAGCTCTTGAAAGAATGAGATTTTTTTTTTTTCAGAGCTGAGGATCGAACCTAGGGCCTTGTGCTTGCTAGGCAAGTGCTCTACCACTGAGCTAAATCCCCAACCCTGAGATTTTTTTTTTTAAGCTACTATTTATAACCTCCCAGGGAGTGAAACTTTGGGTTTGTGTTGATATGTTTTGCTGCAGTTGTGTCTTTCTCTAAAATGAGAGGTCTGGAAGGTTCATAGATTAATTAACTTTTTTGGAACCAAGGTTTAGAAATCATTTGTTCTGCTTAATATCAGACTTTAAACTCCGTATTATGAACGGATGGGATCAAGTTGAAAAACTTCCGTGTATATTCTGTAATTTCTAAACGGTATGTTGAGTGTTGTATGTATATTCTGTGTTGTACTGTGTTTTCTCTTCAAGCCATTATGCTTCCACCTCAAAATTGCCAAGTACCTTAGGCAGATGAACTGAAAAGTTGTGTATTCACAAAACAGGGGGAAGCAGGAGGGAAAAAAGCAAAGGTACAATAAATTGTAACACATGTAACATCTTAGAAGTTCTGTATATTAAACCTTTATTTTCCCCTGTAAATGAACTGTTCCCTCATTGATGTTCTTACTGACTGGAGAGTTAACTCTCAGTTCACAGTTGAAACCACCTTCCTGTTCTTTTCTTTGTGATTATCATGGTTCATCTTTTGAGTAGGGGTGTGTGTGTGTGTGTGTGTGTGTGTGTGTGTGTAAATTTTTTATTAGAAAGGACTCTGGCCAGCGCTGGTGGTGCACGCCTTTACCCAGCACTCGGGAGGCAGAGGCAGGCCGATCTCATGAGTTCAAGGCCAGCCTGGTCTCCAAAGTGAGTTCCAGGAAAGGTGCAAAGTTACACAGAGAAACCCTGTCTCAAAAAAACAACCAAAAAAAAAAAAAAAAGACTCCTTACACTGGACTTCACTCACAGTCACTCATTTTTTTCCCCAGATATTTAATTTTATTTTCTCCGCCCCCCACCCTTTTTTGAGGTTTGGTTCACTCTAGCTTCAAGTTCACTATGTAGTCTAGAATGTCCTTGAACTCATTACTCCCTTACCTCAGCATCTTGAACACTGGGAATATAGGAACGCACTGTCGTGCCTGGCAGAATTTTTAAGTCGTTTAGCCATTTATTTTGTGACGACAAATTTTTGGTGGTGCTGAAAATGAAGTACTGGAACTTAACACAGCTAAACAAGCTCTCTACCATTGAGTTAGAGTTTCCATCCCTGGGTTATTTTGAAAACTAGATCTTTTTAGTCTTGGTTGGCTTTGAACCTGCTCTGCCTCCTAAATGCTGGTTTTACAGCCCTTGTGCCACCACACCCAGCTTCATTTTTCCATAATAAATAACCAAACATTCCAATACCACTTAAAAACAACAATCCTTTTTTTTTTTTTCTTCGAGACAGGGTTTCTCTGTGTAGCTTTGCGCCTTTCCTGGATCTCGCTCTGTAGACCAGGCTGGCCTCAAACTCACAAAGATCCGCCTGCCTCTGCTTCCCCAGTGCTGGGATTAAAGGCGTGCGCCACCACCACCTGGCTAACAGTCCATTCTTTTTCCATTTTAAAATTTTTCTATAAAGCCACACATGTGGCACATGCCTTTAATATCAGTACTTGGTAGACAGAAGCGGGCAGATCTCTGTGAACTTGAGGTTCCAGGATAGCTGGGACTACAGGCTGCCACCACCACCACCTTTTCTTCTAAATAAAAGACTTCAGTTAGCATGTTTTCCCCCAATAGATTTTCTATTGCTGTTGTTAGTGGAAGCCTTTTGTCCCTTTTCTTTTCCAGCTGCTCACTGTTTACCTGTTACAAAGTACGTTGATTGTTGGTTAACTTGCAGACACACTGACTTACTAATTTTTTTCATTAATTTTTCTTTAAGGTGAATTGCCACAAGGTTGAGGCTTCTAGGGCTCAGTGGCAATTATCAGGCCAGCAGCAGTTACTTAGCAAGATACTTGAAAACAATAACAAATTACTAGTCCTGTATTGAATTAAATTTTATAGAGATCTGGAGATTAGAAATAGCTTATAGAAATAGAATTAGCCATAGCTTAGTATACATACAGACCTTGGGAGAGTGGGCAGGAGGAAGCTACTGGTTGGTAAGTCACTTAATATAATAGTCTTATAGCTTGTCATACTGTGTTCTAGTGAGTAATAAATAGTCCCATCTGCTACTTTCTCTGAGACTGACTGCAAAGATTTTTTTTCCTAGGGTTGTACTAAGTTTGCTGTTCGGTTTTCCTGTTGGTTTATGTTTTGTAGTCTTTAGTTTGTTAATTGATAGTAGACATTTAAATATTGCTCTTTTAAACTGCTTTGTTACTTATAAGTAGTTGCAATTTTTATCTTTGTCTTTTGTGAGTTATCTTGGCACGAACTTTAGTGTTAAGGAGATTTTAAGGGAGCACAAACTCCCTTTGTGGCTAGTCTTCAGTGCACGTTTTGGAGTTGTGTATGTGTTGAGAAAAGTATTTACTGATTGGCCAGTGGGTTAAATTATATATCGAAGTACTGGACTAGGGTTGAGGGATTTGGAGTTCTGGTTGGCAGTAATGTTAAATGTTTTTAAATGCTAGCTGTAATTACCCATCGTCAGGTAGTACTGCTTGCTTCAGGTAAGAATTTAAATAAGCCAGTCTCCACCACAGTCCTTTGTTGTTCCACTTAAATATGTTATACAAAAAGTAAGTCCCATTATGCTTTTTTCTTTCTTGACTGTCTGGTGTTGGTTGGTTGGACACTAATAACCTTGCCTGTTTGCTTAGCCATCGAATACTGAGAATAGAATTCTAGTGGCTACTGTGGTATTAGTCAAATGGAGGGAAGCACACTAACTCTGAAGCTTAAAGGCTAGAAAATGATGATTGCTTTTTTGTTGATTGTTAAGCTTGTGATGGTTTTGAGGCAGTATATTAACTATTGCCAAATTTGACAAAGAAAATTATATTGTGTGTGTGAGTGCAGGCACTGGTATACTACAGTATGCATGTAGAAGTAACAGAACTTTTGGAGTCAGCTCTCTCTTCCACTGTGGGCTCCCAGGATCAGACTCAGGTTGACAGACTTGCATGGTGGGTACTGGCTCCGACCTTTTTAAGTGAAAGAAAAGTAGGTGGGGAAAACACATATAAGGTAATGCTAGTTTTCAGAATGTCATGTTTCACTAGAGTTGGGCTGTAATTTAATAGTTATAGTGGAATTGAGTTCTTAACTTTGTTAGGTATTTTGTTGACTATTTAATTTCTGATATGTGAGACCTAATTAAGTACATTAGATTAAAATTATGTAAGTTACAGAGTTAAGATGTTACCTGGCAAGAAGAGTTTGAGGTCATTAACTCTTTTAAAGTACTAAATTACTGATCTGTCAGTCACCTTAGTATTACTTCATCCAACTTAATGCCTGTGTTCCAAGGATGAGTATGTGCTGTGTTTCTTTTGCTTATCTTGAGGTAGATAATAACTGTGTTATAACCAGAGATCAAGGGGGACTAAAGAACAACTTTTTACAAATGATAGAAATGAAAATTCACATTTACAATCTTGTTTCAACCCCTGTGGTTGTTGGGGAGTGTGGTGTGTGTGTGTGTGTGTGTGTGTGTGTGTCTGTCTGTCTGTCTGTCTGTCTGTTTCTCTCCCTCCCTCCCTCCCACATCTACCCCTCTTCCTCTTTACCCTTCCCCCAGTTTCTGACCCCATTCTAGGCTGGCTTTCAGTTTTCCTGTATAGCCAAAAAATGTCCTTGAATTTGTGATCCTCTTGGAGCTTGCTATTAAATTGTGGAGTGCTTTGAATATGCTGGGCAAGTATTCCACAAACTGAGCTGTATTTCTAACCCTGGGTGTTTTATTTCTCCCCTTCCAAAGACAGGGTCTTGTGTAGCCCTGCCTTGTCTGGTTTTCACTGTGTGGCCAGGCTGGTCTGGCACAGCAATTAGGGCCCATAATGCTGGAACAGACTCAGTCAGACCAACTGGTCTTCCTTGGTCTGTGTTCTTTAATTATTCTAGTTTTTAGAGTTAGGTAATAACATTAATACTGATAAGACTTTTTGTTCTATGCAGGGATTTATCAAAGATGTCCATGAAGACTCCCTCACAGTTGTTTTTGAAAATAAGTAAGTTATTGACAGATCTTAATTTTTAAGATTGTTAATATTGAGTGTTCCTACTGATGCCAGTAGGAAAATATTTCTGTTATGGAGTGGGAATGCTTTGATGGTTTTGATCCTCATGAGTATCTACAATTTTACCTGCTATTTTCATCTTTCTTTTTCTTTGTCAAAATATGTATGAACATGATTCACTCAGCTATTTACAGAAGTAGATGGCACAAATAGCATGATGGTAAAGGCCCACGATGTTGAAGTGGTTACAGACGGCCTTCCAAGTAGTTACTAGTAGTGAGTTTCAGGCTATCCTTAATTGCTTGATGCTAGTAAGAGTTGACAGTCATTCTCTTGGTATCCAGAGTCCGGGCAGTCTGAAAGTAAGGAAGACCAAGCATACTGAGCTTGGTTGGGAAGGGTTATAAAAGGATCTGTTAACTTGAATATTGAACTGTGACTGCCTGGGTGTCTAACAGCTACTTCATGGAGAGACTGATACTCAGTTGGCTTCTGTCTTTGAGAGCTGTCATGCAAACAGTAATGTAAAAAGAAAGGACTTTGAAATTCTAGACTTTGAGTTGTCTCCTTGCTCAGCATTCTCCTTAGTAACATTTCATGTGGGATGTGCCTCCTAGGCTTGAAGTGGAAACTTGAGAGCCAGGTAACAACAGCTAAATTAGTTCATATTGTTAGAAAGATTAAGCCTTTTCTAGATTCTAATATTTTCTAGCTCAATTAAGAAGCTTTTAGGGGGATGTTTGTGTTGAAATTGAACCTTGATGCTGTGAACATGCTAAGTACAAAGAAGTTCTCATCTGGGCATAAAGTGAACTGTAAACTTTTCAAAATATCCTTTAAAATGTACGTATGTGGTTTTTCATGCATGCGTATCTGCATCAAATGCATGTCTGGCTGTCCCAGAGGCCAGAAGAGTGTATTCCCTAGAACTGGAGTTAAAGGTGTTAGGAGCTACCATGTTTGTGCTGAATTTTCGGAAAAGTAGCAAGTGCTCTTAGCCACTGAGCTCTCTCTTCAGCCCCTAAACTACTAATATTTGTATTACTTTTGTGAGCATGTACACTAAAGTTACTTAGTTTTTTATTATTTTGTAATTAATAAAATTGTGGGGTTTTTTGACATTTGATAACTGAATATTATTTTGAACCTTAGTCATTATTAATAAATTAGCCTATTTTGTTTGCAGGGTGGTGATGTATTTGCCATTCTTAGGATAAGTAATTTGGAGTGTAATACTATCAGTATTAATTATAAAGCTTATAAAGAATCATGTAAAATTCTGTTTCCACCTCAACATATTGAAAAAAATTAAAGAACTAAGATTCTTTGTTTTTTCCTTTGAGACATTCTGAATGATTAGAACTAACTTAAATCTATTTAAAACATTAGGCAGAGACTGTAACATGTCCATATCGGGGTGTGCTAGACTAAAGATATAATTTTTTATTTTTAATCCTTAGTTGGCAACCAGAACGCCAGGTTCCGTTTAATGAAGTTCGATTACCACCACCACCTGATATAAAAAAAGAAATTAGCGAAGGAGATGAAGTAGAGGTATGTGTTTTTAAGTTTTCTTTATGGTGCCTATTTTTTTGTTATAAATAAATATCCTTGTGGGAAAGTCTATAGCTGATGGATAATCATTCTCCTTTTCTTGTTCTTTATTGGCAGGGACAGTAACATAGTGTTACTTGAGACACGTGGTGTTGAGAAATGGATTCATGTGTCAATGCTACTAATTTTAGCTTTGGTGGACTTGATGAAGTTTTTCAAAATGAAAGTTTCTTAAAACATTGAGAATGATGATGCATTAATTTTTAGAGAAATCTAGCACAGAACCATATAGTGTTAGTAATTTTGTAAAGCTAGTTTTAGTGGTTTGTCCTTCAGTGCCTTTGGTTATTTCTGTGAAGAGACACCATGACCACAGCAACTCTTATAAAGGAAAACATTTAATGGGGTGGCTTATAGTTCAGAGGCTTATTTAGTCCATTGTCGTCATGGCAGGGAGCATGGAGGCATACAGGCAGGCATGGTGCTGGAGAGGTAGTTGAGAGTTCTGCATCTGGGTTGGCAGGCAGCAGGAAGAGTGAGACAGTGGGCTTGGCTTGAGCATCTGAGACCTCAAAGCCCATCCCTAGTGACACTTCCTCTAACAAGGCCACACCTCCTAATAGTGCCATTCTCTTTGGGGTCTATGGGGGCCATTTTCATTCAGACCACTACAGTTCTGTATGCATGTGTTTATGAAATATTGTAGGAATGTCTGGAATGTATATAATCCTAGCTAGCACTCCTTTGAGACTATCTTGAGCCATATATGAAATCCTGTCCTTTGAATGAATACCCACTCCTCGTGGGAAAAAAAAAATTGAAGATTATTATCACAATAAATAACAGTGATGAGTTAAGATACCTAATTTTATTTATTGAAGATTTTTTAGTTCTTTTGGGAGTTTTGTACAATATTTGTTGATCATCTTTGATATACCCTACCTACCCTACCCCCTCACACCCCCCCATTGTTAAAGAAATCTTTTTTTTACATTATAATTTTTATTTTGTGCATGCTTGCAAATGTAGGCGACATGCTAAGGCACACATATGGAAGTCAAAGAACAACTTGAAGGAAGTGGTTCTTTATTCTGTGAGGGTCACCACCACCATTGAACTCAAGTTGTCAGGCTTGGGGCAGGGGCCTCTATCCTCTGAGCCATCTTGTCTGAAATATCCATTCTTTTGTAAACAACAAATCTTTAAGACCAGTTTGTGCTGCCTAAATACTCTTAGATTGCATTGGAGATGGTTATAGTCTGAAAACCATCTCTCCGTCTCCCAGCAGCTAACATAATAGATCTATGACAAGGGGAAGGGTCACTTGGTGAACTCCCCACTCAATGCTGGCATGTGGTCTGGCTAGGGCTTGCATAGGTTTTGTGCATGCTGTCACAACTGCAGGAGTTTATATGTATAGCTGCTCTGTATGTCCAGAAGGATACTGTTGGATTGTAGTCATCCACTGCCTCGGATGCTTAGATTCTTTCTGCCTCTCTGCCACAGTGACCCCTTAGCCTTGGGAGTAGTGGCTTCAGTATACATGTTTCATTTAGGGGTGAATAGTCTGCAATCTTGTAGTCTTTGCACTTTGCCCACTTGCGGGTCTCTGACTGATCATCTACTATAAACAGCAGCTTTGAGAAATGCATTGATCTGCAGAAGATATGCTGGAAGGTTACCATATCAAATTTTAAATTTTTAAGAAATTCGTAACATTCTTCTTTTTTTTTTTTTTTTTTTTTTTTTTTTGTTTTGTTTTTTTTGTTTTTTTCGAGACAGGGTTTCCCTGTGCAGCTTTGGAGGCTGTCCTGAAACTCGCTTTGTAGACCAGGCTGGCCTCGAACTCACAGAGATCCACCTGCCTCTGCCTCTGCCTCCTGAGTGCTGGGATTACAGGCATGCGCCACCACCGCCCATCTGAAATTAGTAACGTTCTAAATTCCCAGACACTTATATATTTGTCACAGGAAGCTGGTGTGGTATTACTGAAGAGATTTTTTTAAAGTCTCTTTTGTGCCTGGTTTATAGGGCTAGATAGTATATTAACCATTTCTCATTGCAATATCTAACAAGCAACTAAAGATGAGTGTTTTTTGGCCTTTGAGAGTACAGTTTATATTGGTAGGGAAGGCACGGTAACTGAAATTTGAGGCTGCTGCTCATGTTGTGTCCACAGCCATAAGAAGAGACTGCTGGTGCTCAGCTCATGTTCACTGTTTTATTGGTCCAGGATCCTGGGATATGAGATAGTACTGTAGGGTCAGTCTCACCAGCTCAGTTAAAATCCATTCTGAAATCTCCATCCTAAACATAGCTAGGGGTCTGTTCCCCTTAGTGATTCTCAATCCTGTCAAGTTGACAGTAGTAACAATCACAAAGAATAAAACAAGTGGGTCCACCATTTTGCTTTTGCTAGGGCAAAACTGTGTTACAATTTTGTGTCAGTGCTATAAGCCCACTCCTTAAGTATTGTAGTTACTCCTTTATTACAGTTAATTTCCACCAAAATTAGCACCAATAACTTACTTTGTAAGGAGACCCACAACTGTAATCTAGATGTATGTAGTCGCCCATAAAATTTGAATGTTTGTTCCGAAGGTGGTAGACTTATTTGAGGTAGATTAGGAGATGTGGCCTTGTAGGAGGAGGTGTGTCACTGGTGGTAGGCTTTGAAGTTTCAAAATCCCTTGTCTTTCCCATTTCCTCTGACTTGTGGTTGCTGTTTCAACATGAAAGCTCTAAGCTCTTGCTCCAGTACCATGCTCTCTGTCACAATGGTCACAGACTCAAATCTTCTGGAGCTGTGAGGAAATAAATAATTTTTAAGTTGCCTTGGTCATGGTAATAGGAAATTAACTAATATAGTATACTATAGTAGTGTTCTTGAGGCATGGGGAAACCTGAGAAAATAGTACCAAGTGACTTCCATGCAGACAGCAACTGTGAGGGGAGGTAGTTAGGAAATGGTTATGGCAGTGATGCTGCAGGTTTCCATGGTAATTTTTCTTTTTTAATATTTTTTTTTTCTTAGATGGCCTAGAATTTGAGAGCTTCTTGCCTCCGTTTCCTTAGTGTTGGGATTAATTACATGCTTTACATTACCATGTTCCTGGTTTCTATAATTTTTTTGCTGTTAAGATAACAATTGTAAATCTTTGTAGTTGGACTTTTCCTTTGTGCTGCTGGCTCACCAAAAAAATGACAAGGGGACTTACTATTAATTAGGAAACCTTGGCCTATAGGAAACCTTAGGCTTGTCCCACTAGCTCTTAGAACTTAAATTAACCCATTCATATTAATATACATTCTGCCTCAGGGCTTTTTTATCTTCCATCTTGTGCCTCCTGTTTCCTCACTGTGTCCTCTGGCATCTCTCCCACACCTCAATTCATCTCCTTTCCCTCTCTCTCTGCTTGGAAGTCCCGCCTAGCCTCTGCTTGCCTAGCTATTGGCCATTCAGCTATTTATTAAACCAATCAGAAGGCATCTTGACACAGATACCTCTCCAGTGTACAAAAAGATTATTCCACGACAAATCTCTGATTTAAGATGGGGTTGGGGTAGAGTGAGGGGGTGGGGATCCCAACCTAAACAACAAAACTACACTCAGTGAGGTGCTGAGGATGTTTTATGTAAGTCTTTTTCCAAATCTGTGTTGAGGTAAGCTCAGCCTTACTCTGAACCATATGCAGCCTGTTTCTCCAGTTGTGATGAAAGCATTCATGTCAAAGATTGAGAAACCATTGTTCCTAGATTGTTGTTACTTCATTTTCCATGTTATAATTCAGTCCTGGTAAAAATTTGCTCTACAGTTTTGTAAAGTATCACAAATTAAGATCTAATCAAACTTTGTTCATTTTTGAAATTTTAGGGAAAAAGTTTAATTTTGCCTCCTGTAGATTGACCAATCCTCCCTTCTTCTGAAGCCTCTCATCATGGATTGAAATTTTTAAAATATTTAGTGCTTAGATGTTTTGTCTTCATGGATGTCTGTGAAATGTATGTGCCTAGTGCTTGAGAGGCCAGGATCTCCTGGGAATGGAGTTACATACGGACAGTTGTGAGCTACCATGAGCGTGTTGGGAATCAAACCTGGGTCCTCTGGAAGAGCAACAAGTATTTGTAACTGCTGAGCTATCTCTCCATCTCCTGAAGTTTAAGTTTTTAAAATAAGTGAAATTAGACAAAATTATAAAGTAGAAATGAAACCACCCTTTTAGCATAGATTCGATATCCATTTGCTCCAGCTTGTGTCAGCTAGAGTTGAGTGCCTCTGTACATTCTTCCTTTGCATATATAAAGAATTTTAAGTTGTAACAACTGTGACTAAAATTACGTTGTGACTTTTGTATTAATAATTAGAGCATAATTTTTGTATTAATAATTAGAGCATAATTAGATATTTTCATGTTTGCTCATACAATTTTATCTTTTAATTTTTAACCATATATACAGTTATGGATGTATCTAAAATTGAGATCAGAAGTACTATGTTAAAATCTGGCATAAGGACATGCTTTTTGTTTTAAGAGGGTCACTTGTTAGGGAGAGTTGGCCTAGTGCTAAAAGCACTTGTTGCACAAGTGAAAACTCCAGTTTGGATCCCAGCACTCAGGTAACAAGCCTGGCTTGGTCTTTCAGCTGTGCTTGTAGCCCCACCCATCAGATGGGGAGGGCGGAGGAGATGAGTGCTTACTCGCGTCCAGCCTGCCTGAAGAAAGCAGAAGTTCTAGGTTCAGTAGAGATCTTTCATCCAACTAATAATAGAGAGTAATAGAAAAGAGTACTTGCACACATCTCACAGAAACAAACTCACAGAATTAAAAAAGCCTTTTTTTTTTTTTAAAGTAGCTTGTGAAAACAAGGCATGTGTATTTAAGATTTTGCTACTACCAAAATTACCATTCTTTAGTGTCCAAAAATGTTTGAATTAGTAAAGTCTTAGAAGATTGGGCTGAACTAATTTCTATTTTTTTTTTTTTTTTTTTTTTTGATTGCTAGTGATTCTGAACACCTTTAAAATTAAGTTTGGTTACTGTTGATCCCTTGTTGTGTGACTTGTCTTTTTTTTTTTTTTTTTTTTTTTTTTTTTTTAATATATGTAATGTTTTGTGCTACCGACAAATCTAACCTAAGATTTCACTCATGCTAGGCAAGTGCTCTACCTTGGGCTGTACACTTAAGCCCCTAAAGATGGGGTTTCTCTTCTGTTTGAATGGTCTCATTGTGTGGCCCTCCGTAAACTCTCCATCTCCTTTCCTCTGCTTCGTGAGTGCTTGGATTACAAATGTTTGTTAGCATATGGCTTTTATTTTGCTTACTTCAATTCCCATGTTTTTGTGTATTGTTGTGTTTTGTATCTTGTCCTTATCATTCATCAACCAGAATACTGTTTGAAAGCAGGATACTTAAAAAAAAAAAAAAAAAAGTACATTGGTGTGGATAACAGATTTTACAGTTTTGCAATATTCGAGATTGGAATATACATCTTCCTTTGTTCATGTGAGGCTAGCACTTTACCTCCAAAACTGCTGTATAGCTTGACAAGTTTTGTTTGGTTGTAGTTTTATTTGTGTGTCTGTGTGTTGCTGTAATTGAACAAAGGACCTCATGTGAGGTGTATTCTACTCCTGATATGCTCAATCTTTAATTTGATGGTCTTATGAATACAGTCTTTTCCTGTATGGCAATTTTTTTTGAGGGGGGAGGTTCCGAGGCAGGGTTTCTCTCCTTTTTTAAAAAAAGGATGTATTTTATTATGTATATAGTGTTCTGCCTATATGTATACTTGGAGGTCAGAAGAGAACAGACACCAGATCTCATTACAGATGGCTGTGAGCCACCATGTGGTTGCTGGGAATTGAACTCAGAACCTCTGGAAGAACAATCAGTGTTCTTAACCACTGTGCCAATCTCTCCAGCCCGAAGCAGGGTTTCTCTATGAATGATCTTTTAAGTCTTGAAATTTTGCAGATTAGCAGAGGTTAGCTGAAGTTCTTCAAAGACCCTTCTAGAGTAGATAAGAAGGCTTGTTGATTTACTAATTAATTGCAAGGGATCATGGATAGACAAATGGAAGGAATGTAGAAGACAAGGTTGGGAGATAAGAACCCAGCAATCAGAACTTCCATATCTTTTGTGGTACATTGTACTACCAGCAATTCAGTGTACCTCCCAGTACAGAAGCTCTACTTATGTACTTCTTAGGCTGAGTATTTCAGGTAAATAAGTAATTTTTCCCTTTTTTTTTTTTTTTCTCTTCTCGAGACAGGGTTTCTCTGTGTAGCTTTGTGCCTTTTTCCTGGAACTCACTCGGTAGCCCAGGCTGGCCTTGAACTCACAGAGATCCGCCTGGCTCTGCCTCTCGAGTGCTGGGATTACAGGCGTGCGCCACCACCGCCTGGCAATTTTTCCTTTTAAACTCTGAAAACTTTCGTTGGTTCCAGGACCTGCTTATGAAATTTGAGAATACAAAACACCCTTATATAAAAAATGATAAGTGCATATAACTCAATCCCCTGTATGCTTTGGTTCATTTCTACCTCGCTTATATTGAACACATGAATGCTCTGTAGGTAGTTGTATTCAATTGTTTATGGTAAAGGCTCATTTCTTTTCTTGAATGTATTTAAATGTGTAAAGTCCTTATATGAAAGATTGACTTGAGTCTGCCAACCCTGTTGGCATAACCAGTTTGTTTATTATTCAGTGTCTTGCTGGGTAATCCAGGCTAGCCTTTGTACTATGTTTGCCTGGCTCAGCTTCCTGAGTGCTGTGATTGTAGGTGCATACTACCATACCAGTATAAATTAAAACAAAGAGCAAAAAATAAACCAGATATACTACCAGAATTGTGATGTTTTCTGTTTTAGTACCGATAGTTTAAAAAATGGCTTGGGGAGATGGAGACAGGAGGATCAGGAATTCTAGGTCACCTTTGTGACTAGCATGTGGAGTTCAAGGCCAGCCTGAGCCCTTAGGAACCTTGTCTGAAAACAAACAACAGTGACAAAATTATATAATATAAAATTCATATTTTTTTGTTGTTTTTGTAAGTTAAGTTTACTGTGCTGGATGAACTTAATGTGTCTCATATTTTACTTTTCAGGTAAACAGTGGTAATACATTGGATGTCATGTTTTTAACAGAGTTAGTTGTCTTGAGCCTTC
Source organism: Onychomys torridus (assembly GCF_903995425.1). Classification (NCBI taxonomy): domain Eukaryota; kingdom Metazoa; phylum Chordata; class Mammalia; order Rodentia; family Cricetidae; genus Onychomys; species Onychomys torridus. The sequence continues at coordinate 14,211,499 of NC_050448.1, forward strand.
TTATTTTTAAAATTAGATTTTTAAGTCCTCAGAAACAGTTCTTAATTTTGATGACTAGTGTTGGCATATGTTACATATATTTCCTACAGTCACCTTGTAAGAAGCATTTCTTTAAATTTCTTTTAAATGATTTCAAGAGTTGTTTGGTAAGATAGATTTCCAAGAAGCTAAGTTACTAAGCTTTCAGCCTTATTTTTAAGTAATAATATCTATGACATTTAAAGTGCATTTAGCTTGCTAGTTTCAGCAATAACAATTTGGTTTAGTTTAGTTTAAAGAGATTGTACATTTACATCTATAATGTTAGGATCTTTAGGGATGAATGGATAAAGGAATGTTTTTGCTTCTCAGGTATATTCAAGAGCAAATGACCAAGAGCCATGTGGATGGTGGTTAGCTAAAGTTCGGATGATGAAAGGAGAGGTAAGTGACTGTTTTCCAAGGAAACACCTTAACTTTGTGTTGCTGTGACTATCAATCACCCTTTGTTTTCTTTTTAAACTCCCACCTCAGATATAGTTGATCAGTTATTTGAAATATTCATTGAATTTTTGTTGTTGTTGTTGTTGCCAAATACCAAGGATTCTTTCTATAGGCATGCTTCAAGACTGTATGACCACCAAGGTTTATACTTGTAAACATTTATAATCTGGCTTAGGTAAATGATATTGATAGTATAAAGGTATACTTAGTGTTTGTATCTAAGTGGGAGGGTCTAGAACATCATCTAAAGGTTAGTATTTTTGTTCACACGAGCTTTTAAAAGAACTTTGTCTTTTAGTTTTATGTCATTGAATATGCTGCTTGTGATGCCACTTACAATGAAATAGTCACATTTGAACGACTTCGGCCTGTCAATCAGAATAAAACTGTCAAAAAAAACACCTTCTTTAAGTGCACAGTGGATGTTCCTGAGGATTTGAGAGAGGCGTAAGTAATTTTATTGAACTCTTTTATGAGCTAATCTAAAACCATTCTGAAACCAACCAACCAACCAAAACCTTATAGAAATAATCTTTAAGGAATTGGAAAGCTGCTCAGCAGATAAAAGCACACACTGTCTTTCAGAGGACAAGTGTTCAATTCCCAGCGTTCCCATTCATGGGTAACTCAAGCTCTGGTGCCCCTGGTTGGCACTGGCACTCCTGTGCACAAAACCACCACAGAACACACATAATTAGAAATAATAAAATAATCTTTAGAAAAGAGCTTTTAAATTCTAAGGGAGAGATACTGAAGTGTTGCATCCACATTCCTTTCTCTGTAGGTGTGCAAATGAAAATGCTCATAAAGATTTTAAGAAAGCAGTAGGAGCATGCAGAATTTTCTATCATCCTGAAACTACCCAGCTAATGATACTGGTAAGTAAGATAAGACCATATTTTAAGTTAATGACCAGATTCATTGTTAGATATTTCAAAGGCTTATTAAGCTTTTTAAAATGAATTTACTAATAGCGTATCTTTTTTTTTTTTTTTTTGCAGCTATGTTAAATTTTCTCTCCTTTAGTAGGAAGGAGAATTGTTTTGGTTTGTTTTTTTGTTATTGATTGAATTTTTTTTTTTTTTTTTTTTTTTTTTTTGCCAGAGCTGAGAACCGAACCCAGGGCCTTGTGCTTGCTAGGCAAGCACTCTACCACTGAGCTAAACCTCCAACCCCGTTGGTTGACTTTTTGATAAAGGGTCTTGCTATGCAGTCCCAAGCTGGCTCTGACTAGTAGCAGACATCTGGTCTCAGCCTGCCAGGTGTTGGACTCTTAACAGCATCTTGAGGCCCCCCCCCCCCCCAACCGTTTCTCTGTAACCCTGGCTGTCCTGGAACTCACACAGAGATCTGCCTGCCTCTGTCTCTTGAGTGCTGGAATTTAAGGCACATGCTATCACGGTCACTGCTATCTTAAGATTCTTAATGTGTAAAAAGTCTTTTTTTTTTTCCCCCCTAACACATATCTGAGCCACAGATGTATGTAACTAAGTTCAGGAGTTCAGAAAAGAAAGTAAGATTACATTAGAGAGGGAGAGCTTAGGATGAAAAGAAATAAGTAGCAGGTAAGAAGAACCAAGGATGGCTTCATTTAGAAGATTCTATTCGAGTTTGCTTGGAAAAGTGATTCACTTTGTGAGTGATTAACGTGTTTGTTTGTAGTCGGCCAGTGAAGCAACTGTGAAGAGAGTAAATATCTTAAGTGATATGCATTTGCGAAGTATTCGGACGAAGTTAATGCTTATGTCCAGAAATGAAGAGGCCACTAAGCATTTAGAAGTAAGTAGGTTTGCTTTTGTGTCCCACGAACTTTCCTGTGTCTTAAACTGCATGACTGGCAACAAAACCATCCAAGACCTAGATATTTACAGCTAATACCCAGAGTCCTTAGGAAAAATAATTTTCTGTTTTACTTTTATTAAATGTTACATTAGTTTTGCTAAGTGCCTCTTGTTGGGGCTTAAGAAATAGGTGACAGAGAGCTTCAGAAATTAGTAATTAAGCATACCCAGAAAAACTTGCTTTTCTTTACTCTGCCTTTAATCTGAATTTTTACTACCCTATCACCTGTCAGATGTGACCTTAGTTCTCTGTAAGCAGAAAGGAGGGTTAAAGAAAGACATGTAGGGCATGCTTTACAATATGCTGCTGCTTTGTCTCCTGGGGCTCTCTATGTCTTCTTACTGTCTACTGCCAACCCTGTGGGGGAGCTGGTTCTGCCATGCTGTTGACATCTGAATATGTATGTGCACACATGCTCAGTCCTAGAGAAAGGGAGACATTTTTATTCCTCAGATTTGTAACCTCCTTTATGTGTTCTAAATAGAATGTGTGAATGCATTTTGAAACAGCCCTTTGAGTTGGAGAATTGTGACATTTTACTGTTGAAAGTCATTTTAGAATTACCTGTTTTCTGTGACTAGAATTAAAGACTGAAATATTTTGATTTCCTTCCATTTTATGATGAGCTTCCTTAATTTTGTAAGACATTGTTGATTTTGTTAAATACAGTTTTTTGTTTTGTCTTGAATTTAAAAATAAATGCAAAATACTCAAAATTTATTATCTAACCTTTTTTTTGAGTTTGGCATCCAATTTATGATTATCCTGTCAGTATGTCCAGTTAAAATTTTCACAATTTAATTGAAAAAGAAATTTTCCCAAGTAATGAGATATATCCCAGCGCCTTGCATATGCTAGGCAAGTTTTCAACAGCTCTTTTTAAAATCTTCGATAACTTGTATACATAAGTGTAATGTTTTTAGGGTAGCATTGCTAATGTTCTTGGGGTTCATCCATATGTTACTTTCCTCTTTGAAGTTTGCTGCTGCATTATGTGAATAACCCACATTTTGTTCACCCATTTATTAGTTGGTTGACACCCGCCACACCTCATGGTTATTTTGAGTGATGGTATATGAACATCAGTATTTTTTTAAAAAATAAACAAAAAACAGAGTTATAAAAGAAAAATCCTAACTTCCCTCTTTCAAATAGTGCACAAAACAACTTGCAGCAGCTTTTCATGAAGAATTCGTTGTGAGAGAAGATTTAATGGGCCTAGCAATAGGAACCCATGGTAGTAACATACAGCAAGCTAGGAAGGTTCCTGGAGTAACTGCCATTGAGTTAGATGAAGATACTGGAACATTTAGAATCTATGGAGAGGTAAGTTATCTGCTTCCTGCCTTTGCTCACTTAATTGGAATTAATAGTCTGTTTTATCATTTTTTTCTGTAATCTCATTTTTCATTGAAATACTTTTGAGGTAAGAATTCACATAAAATCAGCCTAACATATATAAGATAATCTTTATTTTTGAAATCTTCAGAAGTGGCCAGTGTAACATCATTATGAGGACTGCCATACTGCCTAGAGTAAAGTCCTGTGGGCTCAGAAATTTACCAAACTTGTCTGTTGTAACATGATTGTGTTTACACTTCATGAAGATTTATCTTTGAACTATAGTTAAGGAACAAGCAATAAAGGAAAGTAATCATCCACAGAATCACTCTAATCTCAAAAAGTTGAACCTGTTAGGATTTAAAACCTAAATGATCTTATCAGTAGGTCATCTTTAAAAACCGTGTCTCTGGACAAGCAAAGCAGCCTTGTTTTATACAGACCTTTTATGCAAGGGTCTTGCTGTGTAGAACAGGCTAGTCTCGCTTGCTAGCAGTGATTCTCTCCCTCTTGAGCTCAGAGTACAGACGGGTCTGCGCTACCATGCCCAGCTTGCAGCTTTTTTTATCTTTTGTGTTTTGTGGTACTGGGAATAGAACCCAGGGCTTTTGAACAGGGCAGGCAAGTGCTTGACACTGAGCTATTGAACAAATGAATTCTGATATACTGAACTGAATCTTGCAGCATAACATTAACAATTGGGAAACCCCCCCCCCCTTTTTTATATGTATTTTGGGTATGAAGTTGTTCTAGGATATTTATGGGTTTATGTTTGTCTTTCCTCCATCTAGAGTGCTGAGGCTGTAAAAAAAGCTAGGGGTTTCTTGGAATTTGTGGAGGATTTTATTCAAGTTCCCAGGAATCTTGTTGGTAGGTACTAGTATAAAAGTTAAATGTGAATATAATGAATGTAAATTCAGTTTTGTAATTTGCTTACCAGTGTATCTGTAATCTGAGATGTTTATAGACAGCAAATGCTGTGCTTTGTTGGTTTGTGTGTGATTACATTTTTATGTGTCTTATACCTTCAATATTTCTACCCTAGAAAGTAACGTGTATTTGTTCTATGCTATTAATAAGACCTATAATTTGTGTAACAATTTGTTAAAGTTTTTCATTCTTCTCATTCTTCGGCACTTTTCTATTTCCTGTTGAATGTCTTTTTCATTTATATGTCCACCAAAATTGTGATAATGAAGGTCTTAAGGTGTCTGTGATATTTTTCATTGGTTTGTTTAGAGTGCAAATTACAGTGATTCTATGCTAACAAAGAATAATATACTTTGTACATAGTAGGCCCTGAATAAATGATAATTGGTTGCGACAGTAGCATAGCATAAGGTAAGAAGTCTTGGGCATGAGAAAGGATGATGATATGAGGAGAGCTTACACTCTGGTTTATCACCATCTGTGAATATTACTGTATTGATGAGTTAAAGTTATTTTTTGAGTTTGCTGTGATTAACTTACACTTACGTATATTAATGGTGGTGCTGTTGATGTGGTCTTTGTTCCTGTGCCTTTGAGAAGCTGAGAATCATACCATACCCAGGGCCTCCTGTGGTAGCAAGTGCTATACTACTGACCTATCCCGTGCCTCTGTATGGCATTTTGGGTGCTACTTGATAGAAGGCTTTGGGTATATTATATAGTAAGTAGTTAGTGAACTCCAAAATAGTAAGTTAAAATTAATGCTAACAATATGGTGGACTTTAATAGCAAGTCACGCAGTTTTGATTTCCTTTGTCTGCTTGTTTTTGACCCTAAAGAATTGTTTCGAGACCTTTGGGTTCCATTAGAAGGTAATTTACTGTCTTTGCATGTGTCCTTTATCACATCCTGTAAAATAAAATTGGAAAAACCACTTCCCTTCTTACAGTTAGTTGTTTCAGTCCTTACTGAAGGGTTGGGGTTAGGGCTCACTGAGGAAAGTGCTTGCAGTTCTGCCTGAGATCAGGTCCTCTGCACCTCCATAAAAGCCTGTTGGGTTAGCTTGGTGTAACAGAAAGGCAGATCCTGGGGATTTGGTGGCCAGTTAGTCAAGCTGGAAAAATAGTGGATTCCAGGTTAAATGACAGACCCTGTCTCAACTCAAGGAAAAAAAAAAGACAGAATCATGAAAACACCCAAAAATCGACCTTTGTCTTCCACATGGTTGAGTGCACACATAGGAAAAATGGTTTATAGCAGAAAAGTTCGTTTCTTCTTGTAATGCAACTACTAGAAGTTATGTAGGCTCTTCAGGGCTCTTAAATAGGTAGGATACACTGCCAGTTAATGCCAACTCTATATGTTTTTTGATGTTCACTACATAATAATTTTAGTAAACATGAAAATGCAAAACTTTAAAATAAAATTATTGTTGGAAGAATGAGCTGCTTTTAGAGTTTTAAAAATTGATGTATATGTATGCTTGAGCATACTCAATGCTGTCTCTGTAGGTAGAGGTCAGAGAACTATTGTGTAGAGTCAGTTCTCTCCCAGTACCTCCATAGGAATTTGGGGCTTATGTGACATGTGTCCTTACCTGCTGAGATAACTTGCTGCCCTGCCATAAAGTTTACTGTCTTGCTATTTTTTTTTTCTTTCTTTTTTTCCCTTCTCTTTCTTCCAGAACTAGGGTTTGAACCCTAGATCCTTGTCCATGCTAGGTAGGTCTTCTACCACTGAACCAACCATACCCCAGCCACAAGGACTGCTTTTGAAATATTTGTTTTATTCTTTAAGACACTTGTTTACATGGATGAAGTGCTAAGATTGTGGTAGCTATTCTAAGAGCATTATTTAAGTCTCAACTAAGCTTTCCTCACTTAAAAAGGTTTTGATAGTGCTTGTATGAAAAGGAAATCAGGTTTTGTCCAGCTTAATTTTACAGAGATACGACTTGTTCTTCCAGGGTTTGTAGTATTAGTCATGGTATTTCAGAAGTAAGAAAACTGGATGAATCTGTATTTCTGGTTCTGTATCTACTTATCAGTGCAGTGATGGGAATCTATGCTATGTATCTTTTGCCCATTCTCCTTACTTGGTTGGCCTTTGTGACTTGAATTGTATATGTGCTCTTTAGAAAGCATACATTAGCAGGAGAAACTTCACAATGGTGAAACTCTAGACATTCCGTTGCTTGTCATGTATAGTAATACACTATTTCCCCTCAAATGTTTCATGGGTTAAGTCTTTTGAGAAATATGTTCTTAATCCAAATGAAAGGAAAGGAAAACTGAGGAATAAAAGGGAATGAGGACCACTTGGTGGGTAAGTTCCAGAGAGGATGGATTGCTTTACATGTTTGAGACATTCTAGTATTTGATCATTCCCACCTGTCCAAAATCAAAGAAAAAAGTATTTCTTGAACACTGATTTGAAAAATGGATCAAAACCATTCACCTTTTAGAAGCTGCCTTTAATCAGTTCTTTACTTTGTCCCTTCAACATTGATACTCAATGCTCAATTTATACTACAGGTCTGCTTCAGTTTGTCAATATGCTCTGGAATTTAAACTGTGGAAATGATCATTATAAAATATTGAAGGTCTCTGGTGGGACTAAGTAAGACTTGAAGGTAGGTCCCTGCCAAGGACCCAGAAGGGCGATGGATGTTAACTCACCACTGGTGTAGTTCCAAAGAAGCAAGTGAACAAGATTCTGGGGGAAGGGCTTATGTGCCATCAACTTCATTTTTGTTTTCTGAAGACATTTGCTTGTTTTTAGCAGGATGGAGGATGAAGCTGCTGCGTAAGCTTCATTGTGTAATCTGTGAAGGTTGCTTGTGATGGGCTGCTGCTAGGGCTTCTCGGAGAAGACACAGTCATGTGACCTCTGATGTCTGTTTTAATTAACCTCTTCACTTACTGCTCTTTAAATTGAGGCTTACTGATGGGGAAGGGGGTTTTAGATTAGGAATAAGATTTGAAAAAAAATCTAGAAAAAAGTGTTTGTGCATTTTTTTTTTTTATCTAGTTTACTGTTGACATCGTTCCTTACGTAATGGAAACTGTTCTTTCAAGCACACAACATGACAGACTTACTTTATCTCATTTCAACTAAAATTTAAACTTTTATGAAAATGACTAATTAAAAAATAATTGTGGCCGGGCGGTGATGGTGCATGCCTGTAATCCCAGCACTCGGGAGGCAGAGGCAGGTGTATCTCTGTGAGTTCAAGGCCAGCCTGGTCTACAAAGCGAGTTCCAGGACAGCCACCAAAGCTACAGAGAAACCCTGTTTACAAAAGCAAAAACAAAAACAAACAAAAAAAAATGTGAAATTGATAACATGAGGCTGCCACTTCTTCATAAGGCATATTTCTATTACTTCAGGTTAATCTTTATAATAGGGAAAGAGCACCTCCGTGTTCCCTTTGGAGTTTTTTTTAAGTATTATATACTCAGTAACTGCTGTTTGAGTGACAGGTCAAGTATGAAGAAGGTATGAATTTTCTCTGATTTTATAGTTTGTCATTGTTAGCAAGACAGCAGACTATGCATGCTATATGCACTTATGTAAAAGTATGAAGTACTTAAAAACACTTGGTGTACAATGCAATTTTTTGGTTTGTAAGAATATACATACATGTATGTGGATGTGTGTCTTCATATATGAATGAGATGAACAAATTGACATGGTTAATGCCAATTAAAATTGCTTTCTCTTATGTTCAATGGGCAGGGTTTTGAAATGGATGAGTTGATATTTTAAAGTATTAGAAATGGCTCCAACGTTTAAAAATGTTTAGGCTTGGAAATTATCTTGCATGTGAACTGCATTGGACTGTTGCAGGCAGTAGCCTAAGGCATACTTCAGACGGAGTTTAGCAGTCTTTTAGGTGAGGTTATTAAAAGTGAAAAGAATCATCTTTGCTTGGTGTTTATCATTTAATATGAATGTCATAAATAATCTAGATTGATACTGGATGGATAGCAAATCAGTTTTTAACTTACATTTGTTTTCTTTTACTAAAGGAAAAGTTATTGGAAAAAATGGCAAGGTTATTCAAGAAATAGTGGATAAGTCTGGTGTGGTTCGAGTAAGAATTGAAGGAGACAACGAAAATAAACTACCTAGAGAAGATGTAAGTATCTAATGCTGTTCATTTGCCTATTTTATGTTAGCTTCTTAGTTTCCAATACTGTGGATATTGGTTTTGAAAATTCTGTTTCTTTGGATTATTCTTTCACGTACTGAGAAAAAATCATCTTTCAGTTATGTGGACTGTGGCTTTCAGTCTTAGCCAGTTTTTATAGAAGTTTCAGTTTGTTAATCTTTTTTATTTTTTGGTCCTCCCCCCATCTTTTTAGATTTATTTTCTTTGAGTGTTTTGCCAAAAGCAATTCTTGACCATTCAGAATCCAAAAGCATTGCCATTTTTTGGTCTCTTCTTTCTCATGTTATTATTTTGCTTACAATTCTGTTATTAACTGCTTACACATCAAGGTGTTCATTCAAATATGTGGGTTCAGTGATCAACTTGCTATAGCTGATTTGGGGCTTTAAAGCCTGAAAATAAGCCAAGTGTTGTCCCTAAAATAATCAACCAGAATTCAGGACACTACAGTTTTTTCAGTTTTGCACAGTAGGGTACTGTTCAGAAAACTGGCTAACTCTCAAAAAGAATCAGTCTTTTAAAATAAATCAGATCATTGTCTTGATACCAAGTATTAGGTGTCCTAAGATGGCTACTGAAGGTAGCACTTCTTTATTGATTTGTATTAGAATATGGAGTTGAAATACACTTAAAAATAAATATACTTAAGTATTGTACATTGATTTCTCAAGGGTCAGAACAATTTTCTCAGTAATTTCATCACACTGTTTTAAAATGTGTTGTCACATAACTTCTTACTTCATATGACTTTAGGATGTCTTTCACAGATAAGGATTAGTGTCTGGCATGGTAATCCTCACTTTTCTCATATACCTAGTATATATAACAGCAATTTCAATTCTGATCTGAAGGCTATGATAGTCTGAACCATTAAATAGCTCAAATACAACCACCCCCGTCCCCACCCCTGTTTTGTTTTTTGAGACAGGGTTGGGGTTTCTCTGTGTAGCTTTGGAGCCTGTCCTGGATCTCACTCTGTAGACCAGGCTGGCCTCGAACTCACAGAGATCCATCTGGCTCTGCCTCCCGAGTGCAGTTATTAAAGGCGTGGGCCACCACTGCCCTGCAGAATATGTCTTTTAATGGTCAGAAACAGCTACATAATCAACATTTTGGCTGTTTTGTTTTTTAAATTTAGATATAGGATCTCACCCTATTGTTTTATATTTCTTCAGCCTCACAGTGCTGAGATTTATGGGCATGTGCCTCTATGGCTTTTCAAGGAGGTCTTATCTGAGCACTTACTATAGGGATAACTTGTCTAATATGTGTTTGGCTTATAAAGCTGTGCCTACCCTGATAGTTTTTTTAGTGTGAAAGACCATGGCCTGTTGGTTTGCATTCCTGGGACATTAGATTGATTAGAAATCAGAAAACTAGCATGAACTGATTTTTAATTTTTTTTTTTAGCAAATAAATGTAATTTTGCACAAATAAGGCATTGAAAATCAGTTTTTCAGATTAATTACTGTGTATTGTAGAAAAATTTGCCAAATGATATAATTAGTGTGTTAAATTGAAGACATTGTACTTTCTTATAGGGAATGGTTCCATTTGTATTTGTTGGCACTAAAGAAAGTATTGGAAATGTACAGGTTCTCCTAGAATATCACATTGCTTACTTAAAGGTATGTATGTGTACAGTTCACATTGTATTCTTGTTTCATCTCTGCTGCATTTACTGTGTGAATGTTCTTGATGTAAATAAGGTATCTACATATTGAACACCTTGTTTATGGTGATGCTTGGGTATTTAAATATTTTTAATTTACCTTAGTTTTGCCTGTTTTTTGTTGAAAACTTAGAATAGTGTTCTTTGCCCTTGTACTTTTGGGGGTGGGGCACTTCTGTAAGTTTCTAAGGTTCTTTTTAAAGAAATTGATCATTCTTTGGGTTTGTAGTGTCATTGTTTATAGTAGCTGTGTGCTCTTTATTAGGGCCAGTTTGTTTCCATTTTCACACTTTAGCTATCTGCACACAAGGTGAGATCGGGCATCTTTGAGATCTCTGCTATTGAATCAGCTACATTGCTCCCAATAGATGTTGAATGGTTGGGGTGAGTTGCTAGAGATGCAAACCAAAGCCAAGTGCATAGTAAACAAAATAGGAATTGGCGTCTGAGCCACACCCTCAGCCGCCATTTGTTGTTAGATTTGAAACGTAATGCACAAGGGTTACAGAAGAAGTGGTGCCTGTGAGTTAGTAAGCATCATAGTTTTTCATTTTGTTGTTGTTCATAGAGATATCCTAGAATGTTCTCTACTTCTAGTGAATTTTCCATCTAGTCTCTGATATCAGTGTTACATTAGTATTTTATGTCATTCTGTTTCTTTGAATTCTGTCAATTCTGGCCTTGTAAACAAATGCCTTATCTTATGTATTGTATCTCCAAACCAACAGTTTTATTTAGACAGGCTACCTTCATATGTTGAAGGACTTCAATTTCTAAATGAACAAATCTGCTTGTCTATCTAGGTCCTAAATAATTAAAAACGTTGCTAATCTGATAGTAAAGTAGCTCATTAATAATGCCTTTAAACAGACTATTAACTCCCTGTTATAGAGACAGTATCTGGCCAGTGAGCTTGCTCAGTGGCTAAAGGTATCTCTGCAGCTAAGCCTAACAACCCATATTGTGGAAGGAGGTCTTCAAATTGTAGTTAGATCTCCACAGGCACATGGTACCACACACATTGACGTGTGCACGCATGCATAAGCTCTTGAATGAGTAAAAAAGGACAGTATTTGGTAATATGATTAGCAGTTAACAGGTTAAGTTTAATACACAATCACTTGAAAGAGAAGTGTTTATACTGTATGCATATAGCTATATGTTGAACACACTCCAAAGGATTTAGTGTTTATTGAGTTGACTAGCAAGTGACCTTGTGTATACGATGCTGCTTTATGAGATGATTTCAAAAATCATTTTGTTGCTTTGGTAGATTGTAAAATTCTAGCTCTAGGCTGACACACACACACACACACACACACACACACACACACACACACACAAACAACAAAAAAACAAAAAAAAACCTGTATAGAACTTGGGTCAGTAGGTAAGGTAAAGGTATTTGCTGAAGGTCTCACATGGTCTGACGTGTACATGTACATAAATAACAAAAACTATCCTTTGTTTTGTTTGTAGGAAGTGGAACAACTAAGAATGGAACGCCTTCAGATTGATGAACAGCTGCGACAGATTGGTATGGGTTTCAGACCTTCTTCCACCAGAGGGCCTGAAAAAGAGAAAGGATATGCCACTGATGAAAGTACCGTCTCTTCTGTACAAGGTTCTAGGTCTTATAGTGGAAGAGGCAGAGGTCGTCGGGGCCCTAATTACACCTCCGGTTATGGTAAAAAGAACATTATTGTATTTCTGTAGTAGTGTGTAGTGGTGGTTCTAGTTTAGATGCTGCATACATTTTCATACTGGCTCTGAGTTGTTTTCGAGGGTAAAGGTATTTCTGAGGTTTATGTGTTACTGCTGTTATATGCTAGTGACAGGAAAAGATAGCTTATAAACAGTTACATAATAAAATATAATTTTAAGTTGGTAGTTCATAAAGAATATGTATAAAAGAGTGGTATAAAGCCTGTGTTCTGTATAGTGTGGTTTCATACATTCCCTATAGAATCCTAGTATGTACTGCTACCTATAAGAAAACCACAAATGAAAAATAAACTGATCACTAGATGAGCATTACATACAATAAATCTTCAGTAGCTTTGAAGTAGACTTTGCTGATTTGGCAGGTTTGAGATCTTTTGTACCTTGCGTGCCACTATTTTATGTAGTAACATTTTGTGTAGCAACCTAAAAATGAAGGCTTATAAAGACAGTTAATATTTTATAATGAACATCTGTATAAGCTATATTTTCACTTTGGAGCTGGGGCCTAACCTGGGTACGAACAAATCAGTGGATCCTGTAGCAGTTAACAGTTCTCTAATTTTAAATTCTCATTTATTCTTGTTTAGCTCTGGAGTTGTTCCTCTTTCTCCATTTGGACTTGGATCTTAGCAGTGACCTGATCCTTCTGCCCATCCCTCCTCATTTCCTTCTCTGTTCTGTTACTCTTTTCTCTCTGTGTTCATCTTGTTTTGAGGAAATACTGTGAACGTAGGCCAAAATAGGAAGCATTTCCAGAAGGTAGAGATGAATGCAGATTTGCACCGTGCAGGTTCAGATCCAGACTTGTTGTTGAACTGGGGAAGCTAACGATGCTAGGAGTTGTACACCTGTCCTAGCTTTCGTTTGTTGTACAGGTGGAAGGCTAAGTATCTCTTCTCTTTAGTATTGTAACCTTTGATGCATTTTCATAAATACAGTATTGAAGTTTCTAAATAAAATTCTAAAAAAAGGTAAAAGATGGAGAATTGTAAGCTAATGCTGTATTTTCAAAAGTGTTTAATACAAGTAATTAAATAGAAATCAAGTATATTTGCATTTTTAATCCTAAATTAACACATAATCAGATGTGACTTTTATATGGCAAGAATGACAAAAAAGAAATTGAACAGCTTTGATTAGTGTCTGAGACCTTTGATCATTCATTGCTGAGGAGTCACTCTGGTAAATGGCTGAGGAGTAAATATTAGATGTATGGGGAAATGGCACAGGATTCCTCTGTGTTGGAGAACGCTATACAAATCCTTCAGTAGATGGCAGACTTAACCTTTGTGGCACTAGAAACTGTTTCTTGAAGTAACTTGAGAGAGATGAAAATTTGAATTACAGATGTTCTTGTGCCTATCAAAAGGACGAAGCAATAATAACCATAACAAGTGTTTACTACTAGAACATTTGTAAAGCTGTGCTAAATTTAGTTTGAATCTTGGTTATGATAAAACATTTTTAATGTACGCTTTTATCACATGATTATTAATATGATGGGGACCATCTTGGTAAGAGTGGTAGTTAGAAGTTGTAGGGAAAAGCCTGATGATGAAACTTGACTAAAAGGAAGTTGTGACTATGAGCGTCAATGGCTCATTTTTAAAAGCTTTTCTGGGTTTTCTTTGCTTGTGTCATGCTTGTACTTTACAAGATGGAGAGGCTAAAATGGCTATATTGTTTTCAGCAGAGCAGTAATTAATAACCTACAGCAACTTAGAGGTGGGGGTAGTACAGCTTTATCTTTGTAAAGCTGACCTTTGCCTCATTGGACTAGCCTCTCCATATCACCTGGGTTTGGTTCTTTTGGAAGTTTGACAGAACCTGCTTGCCTGACATTTCCAGATTCTAGGGAACTCTATTTTTTTTTTTTTTTTTTTAATGTCAATGACTGACAGGTCTCGTGCTGTCATCTTCATAACATGAGAAGATACATAGTTGGGGACCAGCTGTATGTTTTAGGACAATCTCCTCATCTCATGGTGGAACCTTATACTTGACTTGTTGTGACCATAAAACACCCGAGTATTAACCAGTTTAACAACAACTTTTTGTTTTTTTGTAATGTTTGTCTCACAAAATAAATACTGGATTTATGTTAAGTAGTCATTTCCTTGCTTTTCTCCTTGTTAAGATAAAATAATTTCCTACGCTTGTTCACCTTCACATTTTACCACAGATTTGTTTCACTGTTCAGGAAATGATTATTGTCTATATTTCAACAGAGTATACAGTTAATGTTTTTGGCATTTGGACAAATAATTGTTAATGGGTACTTTATTCCCTTCTATGAGGTTTTCATTCCTAACAAATACCTGAGTGAAAAATAACTGGATTTTTTTTTCTAAACTTTTGTTATCTTTTCCTCTGTAATTTGTATTTGTAGAGTTCTCCTGTGCCTCATTAGTTGTTTACTATCTAAGGAGCACTAGTGTTTTACTACTATTTGTAAATATTCAGGGAGTTTAAATACAGTCAACTTTTAGGTATTTCATGCAACAAATTCATTTATCATGGGGGAATTTTTACACATTATGACACATTTGGGACATTAAGATTAAGTTTTGCCTTTTGACATATACCAATTGTAGATCTATAGAGAAAAATATACATGGCATGGTAGACAAACAGTACTTTCAGTGAAATGTAATGTTTTTAGTTAAATATAAATGAAAATAATGTTTTCAGTTAAATTGTATAAATTTAGAAATCAGTTTCTGAATGAGATAGTCATGTGGACTTCATTTCATTGGTCCTGTCTCTGTTCTATTAGTTGTTAGGTAGTAGCTGTTTTCTCAGAAACATTAATGCTACACTAATCTGAGGTAGCAGTAAATAAAACATTTTGTGTATATTAACTTAGAAACTCCCAGCTATTAAGAAAGACTTAGCAGTTATAAGAAGTGTTCTGATTTTAAAGATGTTAAAATGTGAGAGAAAAAAATACACACTGGAGTCAGTAATAATATTGATTAAAACTTAAATTTTTCTGAATGTGATTAAATTTATCCTTAGGTATTGGATAACATTTGTTGTACTGATGATTTAAGCTATCAATTTAAAATGAGCAGAAACCTTGACATTAATTGCATTTTCATAGTGTACGTTTCCTCTAATTGTTAGTTGAATCTGATAATTGCATATTAAATTTAAAGTTTTTAATTTTGCTCTCTTCAGCGCAATTACTATGCTTATTTTAAATGATGCTCAGCAGACAATGTTTTGAAAAATTTTAAGCATCTATAAATGTGCACCTAATTATTTTACATACTGTCTTTTTTTTCCCCCCCAAGGTACAAATTCTGAGCTGTCTAACCCCTCCGAAACAGAGTCTGAGCGTAAGGATGAGCTGAGTGATTGGTCATTGGCAGGAGAGGATGATCGAGAGAGTCGCCATCAGCGAGACAGCCGGAGACGCCCAGGAGGAAGAGGCAGAAGTGTTTCTGGGGGTCGAGGTCGTGGTGGACCACGTGGTGGCAAATCCTCCATCAGTTCTGGTAGTCTTTTACATACTATGTCGATGTTGATGCTTTGTAAACAGTATAACCCTACAAGAATTACTTCCTTCCTCAGAGCCACACATTTTTCAGCGTTTGTGATTCTGCTTACTGTCTTAGAGAAAATAGTAGACTGTGTAGCAGTTAATAGAGACAGAGTTGTGTAGAGCAATTCTGAGTGAAGGTTTACACAGGAATATATAGGTTAGAACTTCCAGTTGGTTGTTGTCCTCTGCTTTGAGAGTCATATTTAACCCCTCCCATTTTGGGGTCTTTGGTAATTAGGTAATACTTTCATGTTTCCCAAAAATTCTTCGCTACAGTTTGAGGACAGAAAATGTAAATTCAATTCTGTTTTATTGAGAAATTGAACTGTAAAGAGGAATATAGAGGGACTGGAAAGGTGGCTCAGCAATTAGGAACAGTTATTGCTATCATAGAGTAGGGAGCTAGGCTCCTAGCACCCACTGTGGGCTGCTCATTGCCCTGCAACTCCAGCTCAGGGGGATCTGATGCCCTCTTGTGGCCTCTGTGGGCATACCACATGTTCATAAATACAGTGTAGAGATGGAGAAGGAGAAGTAGTACACTCAAGCATCTGTTGACTGTAGTCATTGGATTTTTTTTTTTTAATACCATGGAGTGGTATTGTTTCTAGAATGTTCTTTCTGAGCAAATGAGTGTTATTACTTACATGTCTTTTAAGAAGGTCATACTTTATAATGATTAAATATCTCATTTAAAATATTTAAAAATATTTAAATCCTTTAGAATGTTAGTCTTTGCATATTAGAGCCAGGCCGTTGTGGTGCACACCTTTAATCCCAGCACTCAGGAGGAAGAGGCAGGAGGCTCTGTGAATTCAAGGCCAACCTGGTTTACAGAGCAAGTTCCAGGACAGCCAGGACTACACAGAGAAACTTTGTCTCAAACCCGACCCTCACATCACCCAAGAAAAACCCAAAAATGTTAACATACAAATAATGAAATAAATTAGCATAAAATGAAGGAAAGTGTATTTGCTCCAATTGTTTTCCAATTTTCATTGGGTCCTAAGTTTAGTTTTATATAGGAAAGCTGAGCTTAGTCTTTTCAGGGAAGTAATTTTAGTATTAAAATGTACACTACATGCTGTTACTATTATACAGTTATATTTTGTGGAACTGCAAAATAAATGTATTTACGTAGTGTTTATAATTAACAGATAAACTTAGTATCTTTTGCAAAGATTCTAGCTGTTACCAAAGGAAACTTAGGAGTAACAGTGATTAGGTGAATTTCTTCTGTAATTTGAGTGTTGGAAATAGATGCACATAGGTAAGACAGGTGCTTTTTTCATTTGTATCTTGAAACCATTCTTTTTAACTTAACTCGATGCTTTGTTTTTAGAGTTAGAATACAAGTTAACATCTGTTTCATTGTCCTTTTCATAACCAGTTATTAGTTCAGCCTGGTTTAGTTTGACACCTCTGTAGACTTGTTTTGGTTGGTTCAGTTTATAGTTAGTTGATTTTTCTTAGGTCTTGGGTGCAGATGCTGAATTTTATTTGGAAATAGTTGGGTAGCAGCAGTCACCTTAAAGTTGCAAAGAGAAACAAAAGGCTCTCTTAGATTCACTACATAGTAGCTGAATATTATTCCTCATTTTTATTTTCATTTTTCTACCCTTTGGGTAGGATTACCTTAAGAGTGTGAATGTCAGAATTAGATAGTACAGTATTTTCTGATAGAGTTATCCTTCAGTATCTATGGGGGATTGGTCTCAGTAACCCCCACCGATTTTTTTTAAAAATCTTTAATGAAAGATGATACAATATTAACACATCATCTGTGCACACTGTTCTATATCATCTCTAGATTACCTGTGTCTGCGAAAATGCCATGTAAGTAGTTTACATTTATTTGAGGGACAGTAGTAAGAAAAATTATGCAGGAATAAAACTGTGTTTAATACAGATACATCCCCTTCTATAGTTTTATCTGATGATGTAGAGGGCTGGCCATATTTGTAAAACAATTCAAAGGAAACATTACTAAGCTAAGAAATAACCTTATGCTTTATTTACAATTTTTCATTCCCATTAAGATTTTATTTAATCATCTTAATTTTCAGATAAATTGGTGATAACCAGAAAACATTTTTTATTTCAGGCCTATATTTTTACTGGGGGGTATTGGAGTTTATTTACAATTAGTTGATATAGTTCAGTAGATCAAGCATTTTAAGTTCAGTCCTCTTAAATGACTATTTCTTGCCTCTGACATGAATATAGTGCTCAAAGATCCAGACAGCAATCCATACAGCTTACTTGATAATACAGAATCAGATCAGACTGCAGACACTGACGCCAGCGAATCTCATCACAGTACTAACCGTCGTAGGCGGTCTCGTAGACGAAGGACTGATGAAGATGCTGTTCTGATGGATGGAATGACTGAATCTGATACAGCCTCAGTTAATGAGAATGGGCTAGGTATGTAAGCAATGAGGGAAAAGGTGTGTGTGTGTGTGTGTGTGTGTGTGTGAGAGAGAGAGAGAGAGAGAGAGAGAGAGATATTGAGATTGAGATTGTATTATACTGGTAATAGATGAGGCTTTTTGTTTTTTAAGTATGCAGTTCACAAGTGATTTTTCAGTCTTTACTTTAAATGAGGGAGATAACTTGCTTGTCTTGGGTGTCTAGTTTTCATATTTGTCAAAACTATCAGAAACTGGGAGGATTAATTAAAGTGCCCTTTTATACTGTTAAATCAGTACAAATACTCAGTTGATCTTACTATCCACAAACAAAACAACTTTTTAGCACCCCCTTTTAGTAATTATGGTACATTTGGGGAGTTGCATGGTGTGAGCATTTATTATTAAGGGGCTAAAATGTCATTAACTTTGAAACTCAAAATATGTTAGAGAGAAATCTCCTTTTCTGAATGATGGTGGTAGTTTCAGGTACATATGACAGTTTGCTTTATTATGAGTTAAAGCCCTCTGAATTTGCAAAGAGGAATGCTTTATGTTACAAAAGTGTATATAATACTTTGTTGATTTTGTATGCTTTACCTTCGACATTTAATTAAAAGTTTCTCTTTCCTTTTCTTAAATAAGGAAAGAAGTTTTTTGTTTGTTCTTTTTTTGTTTTGTATTTTTTGCCAGAATAGTTGATGGTAAACTTTGCAATTACAGATGATAGTGAAAAAAAACCCCAGCGACGCAATCGTAGCCGCAGGCGTCGTTTCAGGGGTCAGGCAGAAGATAGACAGCCAGGTAACTTGAGTGGGCCTGTTGGTGTCAGGTCACAAGCATGAAAAAAATGTCATGTGTCTGCATTCTAAATATAGTTACATGTTCACATGTGTGTATATACATTCAGAATTTGCATTGCATAAGCTATTCAACTAATGACACTGCTAAGAAAATGCATTCTTCCTTCACAGTATAAATGTTTAGTATCCAGTCTTAAGTGAACTAATGTTGTGTCTTAATTTCTTACATGGACTTTATTCATTTGGCAGTATTCCTCAAACTTAAGGTGGGGACTGCCATTGCAGGGACTGTGGTGTGAATTGTGTTTGAGGTTGATTGGCAAAATTAGGCAGTTTTTGCATGGTGCCTGCTTTTACTATATCTAGATTAGGCGCCTCATTTTGGTGGGAATTAGAATACTCAAAATTTAAAAACAAAATGTAGAAGTGTCTTTTTCCTTAAAAGAGGATGCATGTTAATGTTTTTGTGTTATTGTAGTGTGGTGCATTTTCCTTTACACATACTAATCATTCAAATAGTATTTATTAGTTTCATTCAATATTTTATGTTGTCACAAGTTTTGGTAACTGGAAAGAAACATGTTTGCTATGTTTATTATTTTGAACACAATTCATTTCGTATTGTACAGAGAATCACTGTATATTCACCATGAAGAAATTGTGTGCAGTAGAAATAAATCCCTTTCAAACCAATCAATTTTTGCATTCTTTCCAAAACATGCTTTTTCATGTGTTTCCCCCCAAATAATGTAAATTGTAAGTCTTTATTTTGAGTGTAGAGGTTACAGAGACATTTGGGAAGTCTAGGTAAGAGCATTAATTCCCATTCTGAAGAGTTCATGTTTTCAAGATAGATGGACATGTAAAAAAGAATCAAACACTATTGAAGAATTTGTTCTCCTTTCATATTTCTTCTTCCCCTTCTTAATGTTAGAACTGTATTTTAACCGAAGAAGAGGTCATGAATTTCATTTTGAAAGTGGCACAGCAGTGAATATTTTCTAGCCCTACTTTGTAAATAAGAAAATCCAGGTTATCAGTATGGGCTTATTAACCTGGACTGCATTTCAACATAATTTAAGCCAGTGATTATGGGTTAAGTGTACAGACATAAAAATACCATAACAGGATTTCTTCTAAGTTAGATGATTTTGAATGGTATTAACTGAAATGATAATTTGGAGTTTTGATCATTTTGATAGCAATGTGCTGTTGCATACTCTATCTGATCCTGTTTTCACTCTTCTTTGGAACCATTGTGTGTTTTCTCTTATCAAATTCCATTATTTCCAGTCCCCCACTTCTCCAAAGTTTCTTTGTGCCTCAGCAGCAGTCTGGGGAGACAGCCTCCACACAAAGTCAATAGTTTTTCCTTTTCCTAGAATTTCTAGCTGCTCTTAGTTGTATATAAGTTATCCATTGAGTGGTCTTTCCTGTGCTTAAACACTATGGTGTATCAATTGAATTCCAGGGTGCTGATAATGCCACAAAATTGTCCATAGTTTTTCCTTGAAATTTCAGTTTCTATTGAAATTTAAGGGGCTGTATTCCATAAGAACTATAAAAACAAGTTACTTAACTGGCTCCTTTTGTTTGTGGGCAAGGGACAGAACTAAGTGCTGCTTAGCTTTGGAATCACAACTACATCAAAGTTTTCATTCTATGTGGGAGTAGGAGAAAGGGTCTAAGAACTGTCTGCACACATTTCCATTGAGCGCAATGTCTGCAGCAACATCTTGAAGTAGATGCATTCCTCCAGGTGTCAACTGAGGTCTGCACTATGAAAACAAAATACTCATTGGCGTGTCCCCTACCCATGATTACAGTCATTCTCAAGACAGTTCTGTTGCCCTGTAGAGTACACAGAATGAGTAGATTATACTCTCCCAGAGTATTGCTAAACATGTTTATAAACTTCTTAAAAGTGATTTAAAACGAGAAGCCATTGAAAGGCTTCAGAATGAGCATACTGAAATCCTTATAATTTGGAAAGAAAGCAGTTTTAGATTTGAAATGTCTAGTTTTCTAATAAGTCTTGATTCAAGATGCTTATAAGGTAATGAATTACTAGAGAGTTCTTCAATCTTAATGTTAGCACATGCATTATTAAGATGAATGAATTGTAAAATACAATTCAGCCTTTTATTACATGATTTAATTTAATGGACTAATTAGATTATAATGGTCTTCTCCCCAGACATGGTGGCTTTAAATAATGTAAAATTGACTTGTTTTTAATTTTTTTACAAATTGGGGTTTTTCTTAAAACTAGTCTGTGATAGAAAATAATTAAGTAAAATTAAGTATTTTGAGTTTCAAGTCCTGAGGCCATTGCATGATACTAATAAACAGAGGCCATTTATTAGCATGATAGTTTACTCTGTTTCCTAATTCATTATTTAATGTGATTATCTTATGTTTAAGGCCTAGCAAGATAGCAGTGTTGATGAGACCACATCTCTATTTACTGTTCTTTTCCCACCCTTGACAAGTGTCTAACCACATTAGGATTGTGATTTATTGTCTTAGTTTGCCTATACTTCTTAAAAACCTGAACATCAGATAGATTAAATGCTGTCTAGCATGAAATGGTAGGAAGGAACCACAAAACACCACACTTCAGCGTCTTAATTGTGCTGTTTTTCTTGGGCCAGAGGGACAACCAAAAAACATAAAACATTAAAATTTTTAACCATCCCATCATGATTTGTGCCAACATTGTGCCCTCCCCCAACACACCCACCAATGGTTGCAAACACCACCCTGTACTTTGAACACTGCCCTGCAGTACTTGTGGTGGGTTGCTATACCAAATTCGTCCCACAGTCTTAGATTCAACCAGGAGATAGCTGGATTCTTGGGAAAAAGGACTTCAAACTAGATTTCCTCAAGTTCCAGCTTGAGTTTAAAAATCATAGGCACATTTTTCCAAGCTGTGTTTTTGTTCAAAGGTTGGGTACCCAGCGTAAATTTTTTAAATTGGGTGACCCACCTTTAGTTTACTTTAATAGTGAAATTACTCTTTATCCATAATAAAATTTAGAAATATCTTTCAACACCTGTAATTTTTTTCTCATCTTTAACAGTCACAGTTGCAGATTATATTTCTAGAGCTGAGTCTCAGAGCAGACAAAGAAACCTCCCAAGGGAAACTTTGGCTAAAAACAAGAAAGAAATGGTAAGGAGAATTTAACCTGTAGGGTTGTTTTTTTTTTTCCCCCCCTTTGTATTGTTTAGATTTGTTTATTTTTTATTTAATACTGTATGGTCACTTGTTTCCCCTAAAAGATAATATTTAAAGAAGATCCTTGGTTCTATCCCAGGCCCCTGATGAATGAAGATATGTATATGCATGCTTGAGCGTGAGACACTTGCCAGATAGATAGCACGTCAGCATTTACTTGATTTGCTATATACCTCTTGTCAGTAGTGGGAATAGACCCTTTAAGGTACAATTCTTTTAAATGTTGTCAGTGATTAATACATAAATAGGAGTTTCAGAAAGGTGAGTAAACTGGGTGATTGTTATTTTACCCTACTGTATTGACTGTTTACACCATTCATGTGGTGAACTCTCCACTGGTTTAAAATAATGCTAGTACAGCTTTCATTCGACAGTGCAGGTGCTTCATGTGATATGGGCACTCATAGGTTCTAGAGACGTTGTAGTTTAAAAACCCAGAGACTGGAATGCATTGGTATTTGTTTTAAATTTAAAATGCTTTCTGTATGGTATATGTAAGTTTACCTTTTTTCTTTTTTCTTTTTTTTTTTAAGTAATGTTTATGTAGTTATTTTCTTCCTCAGCTACAGATTTCTTTATAAAGATGTTGAAAAAGTTGTCTCCCTTTGACAGGCAAAAGATGTGATTGAAGAGCATGGTCCTTCAGAAAAGGCAATAAATGGTCCAACTAGCGCTTCTGGCGATGAAATTCCTAAACTACCGCGTACTCCAGGAGAAGAAAAGACTAAGAACTTAAAAGAAGAAAGCACTCAAGAAGCAGCAGTCCTGAATGGTGTTTCATAACTGAAGGAAGTTCCTAGTTTACAGTTCTTTTACATTACAGTTACAATAGTGCTTGTACAAGCTTGCCAAAGATAGAATATGGATCGCCAGTCTTACATCGCACTTTCAGTTCCTCCATTTGGAATTCAGAAAGGGGAGGGATCCTGAAGAAATCATATGTTAAACATACTTTGACACCTACTGTGTTAAAAATATATCATCAGATGTGCCTTGAGAATAGTATATGTAACATTAAAAAAAAGTTGCTGGCTATAGGAAATGTTATTTTGTTTTCAAAATATGGCAGAGATGGGGGAGGTGGGTGGGGTGGGGTCCCAAACGTAATATTCTTTATGAAAGCATTAGCTGCTTTTGTTACATTTTTAATAATATGCAACCACTTCTTCACCTGAGGAAAACTAGAATGAAGCAGTTTAAAATATTTTGCACTGAATTGTAATTTCTTCATTAGTTTAGTCTGGAAACTGGTCTGTTACGTGTTTTTTAAATGCTGTTTGTAGAGGCAAGTCTGCAGACCACTGGAATACATATGTTAACTCATCTGCAGGGACACTGGGTGATATTGGCAGTGACTGTTCTACATTGAGGCTTTGTTTGGTTTATTTATTAAAGTGTACAGTATTTAAAGAAATCAAACATAGCTTTAGTTGAAACACTAAGCTGATTAGTCATGTCCATTCAGACATAGCCTGAACTACTGAAAAGATCAATTTCCAGAGGGTTTATTCTGTATAAACTACATGTTTAGTCTTCAGTAGAGTATCTTTACATTTTCTTCCCACCTTTTTTTCCCCCCTTTTTTGATTTTGGTTGTTTGATGTGCAATATGTTTTTGTATGCAGGTAGTAAATAAACTTTGATCTTCCATTTGCTGATTTTAACTTTCTACTTTTTATGCCAATTGTTTTAAAGCAGTAGGACTACTTCATAGGCCTAGAATAGAGAGCGTTCTTGGATTGCTTTTCAAAAGCATTTATTCTCCTCACATCTAGTATTAAAATGTTAATCGCTTAACCATTTTGTAATGAACCCTCTAAAGTCTTAACACTTAAAAATTTGGCTGTTAAATGGTTTAGAAAATATATGTCTTTGCTGTTGGAGAGACCTCTTCATATTAAATTCTAATCAAAAGCAAGTTGTGGAAGATATGGCAGGCAGAAGATAAGCATTTTACTTTTGCCTTTAGTTCTTTATTAAACTTTTTAACATGTGGTAAGCAGTTTTTAAGTAATAGGCCAATAATGTGCTTTTTGATTGACGAGTAAATGATTTTGAAGGTTCTCATACCAGTGATTAAAAATTAGTAATTAAAAGTGTAAAAATATTCAGAAAACTTAATTTTATGAAGAGATTTTTTTTCAGTTTAACGATAAATGTATATTTCTGTGGTTATTGATCAAATGAAATATTTGTGGACTTAGGATTTTGCTCCATGTGTTACATAGACTGCTGGAAGTGCTTTAATTTTGTCATTTGAAGTTTTTTATGTGCATAATTTGTTAATTATGTTCATAAAAATATTGAGCTTGTTTTATAAATGAACTGAGGGATAATTCATATATAGTTACAAATGAACAATTTGCTCATCAGTATGTGTAGCCATAGCCTATCACATACATTCTAATTGAGATTAACATACTCTGATACTAGATTTTTTTTTCTTGAACTCTTTAATAGTCCTGATAATAGAACTTTTAAGTGAAATCCTTGCACTTTGTATACCAGATGAAATAACCATAACCTAATTTTGAAAAGTTTTGAAAACAAGTTAAATAATTGGCTTCTTAATTACTTAGTTCTGTATATGTGGGTTACAGATTTAACTATGAAGTATTGGACAAAGAGCATTTTGTGTCTGATGGGAATTGGTGTTTTACCACTGTCCTACATCCCTAGCCCACAAAGAATTTTAATTCCCAAGTTGTTAAAAATTAAGTATCATGAAACATGGGAGGAGCAGGATTTAATAATTAGTTCTTTTAAAAGCTGAGATTTCATTACCTAAAAATAACCACCCAGTGACTTGCCCTTTAAGAATCAGCACTAAAGAACTGTCAGATTTTTTTTTTTCCCTTGCAGGTAGCTTGGTCAGTTTTATATAGTGTCAGTGAAAATCCATCTCCCCAGATGTAACAGGTTAATTCAGGTTGCTTTTGGTACTTTGGCTGCTACCTTGGTTAGATTATGAGTGGGAGTCCTCGCTTTAGCACATACTACAAAATGTGAAAGCAGAAAGTATATTCTGAAAGGTTTTGGCAGCTCAAATGGAGACCCATGAGGTTACACGTAAATTTGAACTGAATGTGAAGCAGGAGTGTAGATTATGTGAAGGGCAAAAATGATCAGGTTTCCTGATTCATTGGGGTGGGGGATAAAGTTTGTCTTTTTTTTTTTTTTTAAGTACACATGCTTATACTTGGTAAGCTGAAGAAATCAATAGTGAGGCACTGAGTCTGAAGTGAGGAACCCTAGATGGTTTACTCTTGAGTCCTAGCACCGTTAAGCCAGAGTGATTGCTGCAGCTGACTATGATTTGACTTGGGCATTTTAACCTGAGGAAACTCTGGAGAAGTTGATAGGTCCTCTGCAGACATTCCAGTTCTTGTGGCTCAAATAATTAGGATTCTTAAAGACTTAAGTCTGTGGTATATGTATGCTAAGGAAAAGCAGATGGAAAACTGACCATAATGTGTGAAGACATGGGTCTTGTCAGTAAAGGAACATCACATTCATCACATTTGTACCTAGAATTTTGTAGAGTTTGAAAAGGATGGTGTGTTTTAAAAATCAGTCTTAATTTGCTTTTTTATGGCTTGGATTCTCCCATATCAACTCATTACCTCCTAACTTGTTTAATTGGGATGTTATAATTGCTCCTAATCTTTTTAATATGGTAAGAGTTTGGGTTTAATCTGTTGGAATTAATTCCAGTTGGATACACCTAATCTTTAAACAAGTGGTATTAACTTGAAAGTATGTACTGCTGGTTGAAGCACATCTGTAGATTAGGGTTGTTGTTATTTCATTGTAAATTATTACTCTTAGGGGGTCAAATGACCAACTACTGACAGTTTTGTGTCAACCTAATTATATGTTTTAAGTAAAAGCACTAGAAATTTAGTAAGGAGTTGGCACTGTCCATTAAAGCTGGATGATAGAGCCACATGTAATCTGTAATAAAACAATACCTTTTTTAAAAATTCCATTTTTGATGATACTGGGAATTGAACCCAGGACCCTGTGCAGAAAGTACTTTGAAACAGTTGTATCCTTAGCTTTTCTTCCTGCCTCACGTCTTTCTTTTAATTGCTGGGATTACAGGCATGAACCAGCATTTCTACCTGGCTGTACAGATTTATTTAAATGTTGACCAGGTTTGGCCTTCACTTCAGTTCTACCCTTCTGAGTACTTAAGAGTACAGGCAGACCTGACCATGATTTCCCACAGACCACTGTCTAATTCTTCTAAAATTTGAGATGTTATAGATAAAAAGCATATAATTAGGAGCCATTGTGTCTTATTCTCTATATGTAAGGAGTTAAGAGTAATATTTTAACCATATGTCCTATAACCTTGAGAATATGAAAGTACTTACAGTGGTGTGTGTTGGCTGTGTCTATTCCTTACATTCCAGTTAGGCTCAACACAAAAAGAATTCCTTCTTACACAGCCTGGCAGCCCTAAGTAGCACGTGTATCATTTATTCCACTGCTACACTTAGAATCTTAACTTGTTCTGTATTTTGGTAGTTGTATCATAATGAATTCTAAAATTACTCTATTTACTAATTTTGCAGTTTGAAACCATTTTTAGCAAACAAAAGCTTTCTACTAGGTATAAACTAGTTCATATTTATTGCCTGAACCTTATATTAATTTGGATGTCTACATGGGTTCTGAAGTAAATTCAGGTTGCCAGGCTGGCCCCAAGTTCCTTCAACCATTGAGCCATCTTGCCTAGATTTGTTGCTTTTAAGCAAAGTTATTTTTAATTCCACCATCAAGGACTGCTATTATGGTAGCATGTGTTAATAGGTTCCAGATTATACCATAACAGGACTGGCCCTGTCATTGGGGCACAGGGGTTGGGAGAAGCACTGACATCCCATTTCTGCCTCAGCACAGTAGAACTGTGGGCATTGATGTCTCCTGTACTCAGGGTTACTTGCTCTAGTGTTCTTAGTCAATGAGTGTATTAAATATATTTTAACATAGTGTGTGATTTATGTGCTGTTCTTTGAACTTGAGCCAACTTGTAAATTTCTCATAACTATTACAAGGGTGACAGCATTTAATTTCAGGTTTCTGAATTGAAAACTCACCTTTATATAGGTTATTATCAGAAAAAGATGTTAGGAATTTGCATATCTGAGAGTACTCTGGTCTAGATAGTAGTTTTTACTAACATTTATTTGAGGTGGAACATTGTCTTATTTTAATCATTTGTGTGTAAGGTTTAAGGTAGGACCTAACAAACTTAGAAGATTTACAGGATTGTACTTAACAGGTTTAGGGTTTTGCCTAGAATTTTTTCCCCCCAATATGTTTTTGTAAGTGGGATGCTTGTGCCATGGGACACTTAGAGGTCAGGACATCTTGGGGGATGTTCACTCCATCAACTCTGAAGTAACTGAGCTTACCAGGCTTGCAGCAAGTGTCCTTACCCACTGAGCCATTTACTGGCTCTGTTTTTTAACCTTGTAATTTCCCCTGGTACAGAATATACAGGTGTAAAAGGGTCTTAAATAACTAATTTCTGGAATAGTGGTTTACAAAATTTGACAGTTTTTGTATCACTGCTTCCTTAAATACTCTTGTCATTTGGAGAATTCTTAAAGGCAAGAGGATTTGCTAAAAATCTACGGTTGCCAAAGACTTTGGGACTACTTGGTCTACTTGGCATTGTCAAAGAAGTACAATTTCTAAAGACAGTGAGCTAGGGCTTCTGTCCTAGCAATATCAACACCATTTATTTGGATTATTCCATTTATCCTTCAGTATAGAGACTTGCTCTGGGGACACAGCTGTCAGTAAAGTGCTTTCATTTAAGTGTGATCTGAGTACAATCCCACATTGAAGTCAGATGTTGGAGTACAGGGTTGTCATTGTGTCCTCCCCTACCCCCCAAGAGAGTTAGGTCCCAATGAAACCCTCTCTCAAAAGACAAAGCTAGATGGCCCCTAAGGGAAAACATTCAAGGTGGTATCTGGCCCCCACACCTTAGCCTTACTGTCTGATTCCTATGGCCCCAAGATGAGGCTATTGCTTTGCCACTGATCTACTCCTGACCCTTCATCTCTCATTTACAGTACCTGATAGAGGAGTGTTGGCAAGTGCTTGCCTAGCTTATGGCAAAAGAGTCCAAACCTCAGCACCTTATGTGTGTGTGTGTAAACAATTGGATGCTTAGCAAGTATCACCAAGAAACATGTTTAGATGATGGGATTAGAACTGTGAAAGGTTAACTACAGAAGTTAGGGGCAGGGAAGTGTGAATATGAAAAGAAACAAGTTTTCCCATTCGGCCTTGTCTCCTTGGACGTGTTACTTCACTAAACCTTGGTTTCCTTATGTTAAACACACAGTAGTTGAGATACACTAAGAATGCTTAACATAATACAGGAGGCTTTAAGCACTTAGGAAAACAGCATGGAGAAGGCCCTTTTACAGATCCTATTCTTAAGAGCCCTTACATGTATGACATTTAAACGTTACACCTAGAGCTTTCAATGAAATACAGATTCTTCAGCTTAAAAGGTAAGCCTAGAGAAAAACATTACTGTCAGTGAATGGTTGTGCTCCTTAGTATATGAAAGGCTTTCAGTGGTTTGGTGCCTGTCTTTAGCAGGCATGCACAGCATTTGAAAAAAGTACTTGTGCCTACAGTGCTCAGTCCTTTGCAGTTAATTGTAATACTACTTGTTTTTCAAAAATCTGCTTTTAAATCCTAACTAAACTCTGCTTTATTATTGTTAATAGAAACATTTACAATTTTTATTTTGTATGTAGGGGTGTCTTGCCTGCATGTATGTCTGCACCGTGTACAGGCTGTGCCCAAGGATGCCAGAAGATGTTATCAGATCCCCTGGAACTGGAGTTATTGGTGGTTGTGAACTGCTATGTGGGTTCTAGGAATCAAACTGGGTCCTCTAGAAGAGCAGACAGGGCTTAGTGGATGAGCCACCTTTGCAGCCCTGAAATTCTATTATTATTAGTTCAAATGGACAGATAAAAGGTTAATACTTTAGATTATGAGCCATAATATTTTAGATACCCTCATCTGTAGATTCTTTAAGTGCATTAACATACTTGCTAATATAAAAACCACATCAACATTTAACATGCTTTGCTGATCATTTCTAATACCATGCCTTTAGGTAAGGCAATGAGTGTACACTGTGCTTTGTATTGGTGATTTCTCTAATCCTCTTAACTGTAGTGGTGTAGTGCTGTGTCCTTCAAATCAACAAAAGGCTGTATATGCCAAAGTTAACCTGTAATGCTTCCAACTTTAATATTAATGAAGCAAGAAATATATTAAGTCATGTTCAAAGAGAGACATGTGCCTAGAAGCTCCCAAGAACCTGTTCCATAGGAACATGATCTGTATTTGCTAGTTTAGTGTCATGGTGACTTAACGTATTCACACCACTGCTGTGAGTAAGAATGAACTGTAGTTAGCTGGAGAGATGGTTCTGGTTTAGAGCACTGAGTGCTCTTCCAAAGTACCCAGGTTGAATTTCTAGCACCTACATGGTAGCTCACAACTGTAACTCCAGTTCTAGGAGAGCCGATGCCCTCATAACAGACATAAGTGCAGGCAAAACACCAATACAAATCAAAGAAAACTTTTTAAAAAGTGAATTGGAGCTGGGCGGTGGTGGCGCACGCCCTTATCCCGGCACTCAGGAGTCGGAGGCAAGCAGATCTCTGAGTTTGAGGCCAGCCTGGGCTACAGAGTGAGTTACAAGAAAGGTGCCAAAGCTACACAAAGGAACCCTGTCTCGAACCCCCCTCCCCCCAAAAAAAGTACCTCATCAGGACCTGGCCTCTTCCCTAGTGTGACCAGGTTTGGGAGACTTACCTCTAGAAACTAGTTCATCACACTCAAACTTTTACCACTTACTTGTAAGGACTTTGAGCAAGGGTACAAAATAATCCAGAGCTATTTGCTAGTAATTACTGTTCTCTATTAATCCCCTTAGTGCCCTTGGGCACATGCAAACAGCACCTTGTTAACCTCTGCATGCTCTCATTAACTGAAAGTTGAGGCAGTAAAGTGCTGACAGGGTTAAACGCTACAGGGACCACCAGCTAGGGATTACACTTCTGACCTATATTAAGTCCTTACATACTTAAACGTTGGTAACTTAAATGTTACCTGCCTTCAAATGTGCCTTGGATTTACAGTATGTAAATGTTGAGGCTGAAAATCAAAAGCACTTGTTTTTCATGTCCTGGGGTAAAGGCATGCTCTACAACTGGCTCTCAGTATTTTAATATTGAGAGGATTTTGTATTCACAGATAAGCTGGGTCATAACCATTTTAAATGAATTCTGTAAAAAGCAAAGCAGGTACAACTTAGACTAGCTAAGAATTTTAAAAATTAACAGGGCCCATACACTGAAATGATTATTATAGCTTATAATATAGATAATGTAGCTGGTTGTGGAGGCATACAGCATTCATCACTGTACCTGGGAGGCAGAGAATTTTAAAGTTTTAATGTACTGAAATTTAACTGCCAGTGAACTACCTAAGAAATTTCCTACGTGAAAGTTCTAGCTAAATTAGTAATTTTGAATACAGTGTTCAATTACCCAGGCCTTGAGTTTTTACCTCCCAAAGAATCCCTACTTCAATAGTTAGGTTATCTAAGTCGACTGCAGTGGGGCATTCTCAGAGCAAAGCCTTAGCCTTGAAGAGTAACTTTAAGTACCACAATTTCTTTAATGAACAGTGTTTATTCAAATGGTGTGACTTTGTACTAATAATTGCTAATACTATAGTCTTAATTTTGAAATCCTCAAATTTGAACAAAATATACCAAGACATTGATTAAGCTTATGCCAAGCCATTTACACAAATTGTAGCTCTGAGGTATTTTATTACAAAAACACACTCATACATAGACTAATGGACTTAAAATTCATCACATTTATTTCTTAGCTTGACCTTCTAGTAAGTCTTTAGCTTCATTGATTTTGGCTGCTATATAAGGAGATCCTCCTATAGAAGAAAGGGGAGGGGGAGACATAGTTTAGAGCACAGATTCTTAATCTGTCAAAAGCTACTTGCATTTCGAGGATCCCAGGCCTTCACAGAAATACTATCTTTATTCTCTAAAAAAACAACTATGGTACTATAAATAGGTCACCAAATTTCAGGGTAAAATATCTGACCAATGGGAAATGAGATGTTCTCACACAAAAATTTTACCTTTAAAAACCTTAATATCTGACCGAAATAAAATTTAGCCCTTCCTACATAAGTGCCTGAAACTAAGCCTACTCATTTCTGCACGTGAACATAATCCACTGTGTGACGTGTTCTCAGGGGCTTCTGAGCTTATGTTGGAAAGACCTATTTGCTTTGCATCCTTTTTCCCACTTCAATTTTCCTCTCAATATTAGCTGACCCTTTCTTTCTATTATCTAGATTTACTGTTTTACTAACCTGATGGAGCAGTTAATCAGTCCATCAAAGAGCATCAAGAGAATGCTGGTAGAATGTATATGTATGGACTCTACCTAAGCATCTTGAACATCAGAAGACCTTAAGTGATTCAAGCCAAATTCCTTACACTGAAGTCAAATACTAAACGGTTTTCCTGTTTAAACTTATCAATACCCTTTTTCCTATAAGCAACAAGATTTGTGTATGACAATGGATTTTTGTGTGGTCTGTTAGTCAAAGAAATCCCTTGGTTTTACCATTTAAGGCTACTTAGAAGTTCATCAAAAGCAAACAGCTCAGCTCATAGATTTCCAAATAGTTCTAACTGTCCACTATAAATGGAAGCCCCTTAAAATGTTTTCCTTAATTAAAACTTCGCACTTAGTTATTCATGAATCTAAGCAAAAATATAGCAAAACTCAAAAAATAATAAAGCTCAGAGCCAAGAGTTGGGGTGTACACTTTTAATCCCAGCATTTGGGGCTGAGGCAGGATGGTCATGAAGTTTACATAGTAAGATGTCTTAAAAACAAGCCAACCAAAGTATTTAGTATTTGTGACCTCCATTATTGGGAGATATTTTATCAAACACAGAACCTAAAAGCAGTATTAATGCTTATTATTACTGCCAAATCAAAATGATTCTTATATTATACCTTTGTTTCGGTCAGAGAAGGTGTCCCTTGCAACCCAAGTTGGCTCTTGATCCGCTTGCCTCAGCCCCCTCTCTAAGTGCTGTGACTACAGGAGTATGTCACCATATCTAGTGGATTTCATTATTTAAGACACTACAATGTGATTCATGCCTGGGAGACTGCTCATATGCACATTTAGACATTCATAACTACCAAGAATCAGTTATCCCATTAATAGTCCAACATGTTTAATAAAAACTGAAGAGTTACTTACCCTTGTCTGGATGGTTTAAGAGCATAATCCGTCGATGAGCATCCCTGATCTTTCCTTTATTGGCAGTAGGGCTAATTTGAAAAGGGAAACATAATTTGTTGCTTCGATTTACTTAAAAATCACACACACAGAAACTACACAGGACCAAATTTAACACTTTATAAAAGCCTCACATAGATATAAAATGCATTTTCTAAGTCAGAACCAAATTATAGTGCTT
This sequence comes from Onychomys torridus, assembly GCF_903995425.1. Taxonomy (NCBI): domain Eukaryota; kingdom Metazoa; phylum Chordata; class Mammalia; order Rodentia; family Cricetidae; genus Onychomys; species Onychomys torridus. The sequence goes on from NC_050448.1 coordinate 14,244,259, forward strand.
AAAAACAAAACTAAGTGTAGTTGACCTGACGATCCTTATTCAACATGTCATTTGCAAATGGCAGAATTTCAACACAGATCACTCCAGGCAGCAGCGAGCACTGTCATAATCTGTTGTATCTTTCACTGAAAGCTCTGTACTTTTATAGGAATGTTAGGCTTAAAGATTATCATGGAAGGAGTTAACCAACATAAAATTAATGCCTTCCTGGGACAAAATCCCTAGGAACTACCCTATTCTCAATTGCAGGAAAATACTAATAGGAATTACCTTACACTACATGTCATATTAACAGTGAATAGAACTCTTACCTTACACCTAGTATTAATGCTGCCTCCCGTTTTGTCATTTTGGGTTCAAACCCACCTCTATAGTACCCACCACTGAAGGCCTAAAAGGGATATTGAATTGGAAGGAAAGATTAATGAAGTAAATGGAATGTTGGTTAAACCAATAAAGAAAAAAAGAACAGTACATTTCAGAGAACTACAAGTGTTATTTCCCAAAGTATTTTAGCTTGATCAGTAGTAACTATTGTAACAAGTATTAAGTATCCATTTCTTCCAGCCAAACTGCAACAAACTTGATTTAAGACAAGAACAAAACCAAGAGTGAATGCAGACCATTGTCACCCGTATCATAAAAACTTAATTCTCATAAAACAGTCTCATACATGGTTCAAGGCAACCACGAAAATAAGACTTTATGATAGTATAGGGGAATTAATTAGGCCATCAGGACCTTAACCTTAGCAGAAATCATGCACACCAAGCTGTCCATGATGTGGACTTTAAAGTCCTGAAAAGCAGCAGCTGTGTGTGCTGTATCCAGTTCAGATTCGTTCTTGATCACAACAGGGTGTGATGCTTGAATGTAGTTCTAACAGTACTGCAGTGCTGCCTGTGTCTCGGGTGACAGATGAGGGAAGGCACCTGGTCAACAGTACGTGAGTAGGAAAGACCCGTGAAGGTCACCCACCCTCAACTGTCACACAGGACGATTGATTCCTAGTATGGCACCACTGCAAAGTTGGCAGCTCCTCGCTGAACTTCCTGGACCTGTGGGATTCAGGCTACAGGGCAGCTCCAGGCTTCAAATACAGGCAATACATTTAGCAAAAAAATTAGGTCTTACAGATTTTGGTAGGCTTTGAAAAACTTGTTTTACTTGAGGCTCCACATGCTTCATGGCTTGTAAAACATAACGGCCTAAAACCAAAATCAATAGAATAAGCAAATTAATCCATAACAGTCTACTCTTCCACCCCCAAACCATAGACAAACCTGCAAATCCTGCAGCAGCAATGGTCAGTCCAACTGCTACCACTGTACTGGCCTGGTAAGGGAGGAAGAGTAAATCTTTACTTATCTAACGCCACCTATTCTGCACTCAAACTCTTTACAGCCTTCATTTCGGTGAAAGGTGGGTTCCCCCCCCCCACACCTTTTTTTTCTCTGTACCATGACTAGGGATGGGACCTAGGGTGTCACACACACAAGGTGCTATACTGGTGGGACTACATCTCCAGCCTTTGTGAAAGTTCCATTTTATTATGAGGTGGGTGGGGTCTTGCTAAATTGTCCAGGCTGGCTGGCCATGAATTTACGATCCTTCAGCCTCAGTTTCCTAAGTAGCTGGAAATGTATAGAGTGCAGCACTAAGCCTGCCGGAAGAAACATTTTGTTGTTGGCAAAAACAAAAAACAAAACAAAACAAAAAAAAACTTCCAAACATTGCAATTTGACGCTGTGCACCATGGCGGCCTTTTAATGTCATTTAATCCCAGCCCTTGGGAGGCACTGGCAGGTGGTTCTCTGAGTTCTGGGACAGCCAGGGTGACACAGACCCTGTCTCAAAAAAATTAAAGACCACTGCAATTTTCATATACAATTTACTGTCTGGTGTGGGATTTTCACTAAGAAAAGGTTAAGTCAACCTGCTTACCCACAATAAGGGTGATTTTTTTTTTCAGACGTCCCAGAGAACTTTAACCCACAGGCCCTTGAACCTCATTAAAGTTTAAACAAGACCGGTGGAAATAAGATTTCTGCTGGATTAGGAAACAGTGCTTGCAAAGGCTCCCTGCAAGAATCTCACAAGGCTTTTTCACTGTAAAGGATTTGTTGGGGGCCTTAACAGGCCGACCTCCCAAGAGGCGCAAACGTTTTCCTGCAGCAGAGGTCCGGGCTGGAGCCAGGGGAGGCCGGGCAGAGGTCTGTGCGCGTCCGCCCGGGCCGGTCTGCGCCATGTTGGAGCCCATCAGCCACTCACCATGACTCCGCTCCGCGGCCGGGCACCGCGCGGTCATCCCAGCGCGAGCCCACCGCCACAGAACGTCTGTGTAGACCGCTGTGCTCCAGGCAACACCGGGCCAAGTCCCCCAGCGCCGCGCAACACGGTAGGAGGGCCGTAAAGCGCGTCGGGAACTGTCGCGCAAGGTGTTGCAAAAGGGGCATGTAACTAGGGTTGACTGAAAGGTCTGACCAGGCGGTACTTGCTGTGCCCTCCGCCCTCGCTTCTGATTTGGAAGTCTAATGCCAGGCCCTAAAATGAGTTTCAGGCTAAAACATATCGCCCTAACTTCTCTTTATATAGGTTTTTCCGTCTACACTGTGAAAGTAGCGCTGTTTTTCACATAAGGGTATTCTCAGCACATTTTTTGTTTTCTCTCCACGTCTCACGTCTCTGCATTTTTTGTTACCTTGTTCTTGATATCAAGAAGCCAGGAGACTGATCTTCATGGTCTGCAGAGATATCTTTCTTCTGACTTAGAACTTAGTTAGGTCTATAAGTAGATCAAAAGTTATATGGAAAGTTAATTTTCCTTCTTTCTTGGTGTCTTCTTGAGGCTATATGAATATGTTCACTGAAGAACACTACTGCTGTGTGTGTTCACTGTCTGTTTTCTGTCTCCTCTGTTGTAGCCCAAGTTACTAATTTTCTAATTAAAAGAACTTCTATATCTGCAGTGCCTGAGCATGTGGTTGGTTGGCCAAAGAACGGCAATGTACTTGACCAGAATCAAAGTGACAAGCAGGTATCTTGCTGCCTAAAGGCTCTAGGTTGTGAAAAAATATAAGCCATGTGTAATCTCAGTGGAAACTAGAAAACTAAGGTAGCTTAAGTCTTTTCAAATGAAATTTCCTTACCGACTCTCCATTTCATTTATCACGCATGTCTTTGGCTGTGGCCTCCCTAAACTCCCCCCACCCCTTTTAGCCAGAGAACCATTATATGAATGTATCATATTTTGCTTATCTTTTCATTTGCTCATGGGTTGCTTCTGTGATGTAGCTGTTGTGAATGTCGTTTTTGTGGGCATGGGATGCACAGAAACTAGTCTGACACTTTGATTTCAGTTCTCTTGGCTGTGTAGGCAGAAATGAAATCCATGTGTCCCGTGATATTTTTAGTTGCTGTAATGATTTGACTCTGAACTGCCTCTCAGAAGCTCATGGGTGTGTGTGTGTGTGTGTGTGTGTGTGTGTGTGTGTGTGTGTGTGTGTGTGTGCTAGGGCGAGTGTGTTAAAGGCTGGGTCCTCATGGCAGGGATGTATAGAGTGTTGGGGAGGTAACTGGATCATGAGAACTCTAAGCAGATCAATGGATTAATCAGTGATGGGTCATGGATTGGCAGACTGTTGGGAGGTGATGTAGACTTAGATGAATTGTAGTTATGCAGAGCAGGTCCTTGTCTCCAGTTCCTCCTTTTCTCTCTGCTTCTTAGCCTTCATTCATCTCTGCTGTAAGACTCTGTGTTCTCTTCCCTAAAGTTCTGCTTCAACACATATCCAGAAACAGTGGAACCAGATGATCATGAATTGTGAACTCAGACTGTGAGCAAAACAGGATTTTTTTCCAATGTGAGTTAATTCTGTCAGTCATGTTGCTACAACAAAGTAAAGGCAACCAATATAGTTGCTGAACTACTTCACATTCCTGCAATGTTGGTGGATGAGGGCCCACATTTGGTATTTTCTGTTTTTTATTTAATAGTAGTCATGCTAACAATTATGAGGTGGTAACTCATTGTACTTTTGACTTGAGTTTCTCCTGATCAGTATATATGGAGTGATTTTTTTTTTTTTGTGCTTGATAAACATGCACGTACCCTTTTGGAGAAATGTCTATTCAACTCTTTTGCCAATTTTTGGGGTTGCAATTTTTATTTGTTGTTAAGATTCAGGAGTTTGCTATGTATTCTGGATATCAATCCCTTGTTAGTTACATGATTTTCTATTATTTCCCCATCTCTATGATGCCATTTAACTCTGTTGGTAGTGTGTTTTGAGGCACAGCATTCTAAAAATTTTATAAAGTTCAATTCTCTGGTTTTTTGGTTCTTTGTTGTTACCTGGGCTTTTGATACCCAAAGCTAATGTCATGAATGATTTTCCCTAGGTTTGCTTTTAGGGATTTTGTAGTTTTCTACCTTTGATCCAGTGTGAGTTGCTTTTCTACTCAGCATTAGGCAAGTGGTTCCATCATTTTCCACACATGTGAGTAGTATTTCAAGCATTGAGACACTACTTTTTAAATGGTAGATGCTGTGGAATAATCCTCTTGTACACTGTAAAGATTTGTCACCCAGATTGGTTTAATAAAACGCTGATTGGCCAGTAGCCAGGCAGGAAGTATAGGTGGGGCAAACAAACTAAGGGGCATCTAGGTTGCTTCCAGGTTTCTTGCTATTACAAATAAAGATGTTAATAACATAGTTGAGCAAGTGTCCTCGTGGTATGATTGAGCAACCCTTGGGTATATACCCAAGAGTGGTATCATTGGGTCTTTAGGTGGATTGATTCCCAATTTTCTGAGAAATTGCCATACTGATTTCCAGCATGGCTATACAAATTTACACTCCCAACAGTGGAGGAGTGTTCCTCTTGTTCCCCACCCTCTCCAACAGAAGCTGTCATCAGTGTTTTTGATCTTAGCCATTCTGACAGGTGTAAAATGGTATCTCAGAGTCATTTTGATTTGCATTTCACTGATGACTAAGGATATTGAGCATTTCCTTTAATGTCTTTCAGTCATTTGTGATTCTTCTGTTGAGAATCTGTTTAGATTTGTAGCCCATCTTTAAATTGGATTATTTGGTATTTTGCTGTCTAGTTTCTTGAATTCTTTATATATTTTGGAGATCAGCCCTCTGTCAGTTGTGGGGTTGGTAAAATCTTTTCCCATTTTGTAGGCTGTCAATTGTCTTATTTACTGTGTCCTTTACTTTACAGAAGCTTCTCAGTTTCAGAAGGTCCCATTTATTAATTGTTGCTCTTAGTGTCTGTGCTACTGGTGTTACATTTAGGAAGTGGTCTTCTTTGCTAGTGCATTCTAGGCTACTTCCTACCTTCTCCTCTATCAAATTCAGTGTAGCTGGATTTATGTTGAGGTTCTTGATCCACTTGGATTTGAGTTTGGTGCATGGCAATAGATATGGATCTATTTGTAGCCTTCTGCGTGTTGACATCTAGCTATGCCAACACCATTTGTTGAAGATGCTTTCTTTTTTCCATGGTACTGTTTTGTCTTCTTTATCAAAACTCAGGTGTTCATAGGTGTGTAGATTAATGTCAGGATCCTCAGTTCAGTTTCATTGGTCCACATGTCAGCTTTTATATCAATACCAAGCTGTTTTTATTACTATAGTTCTATAGTAGAGCTTGAAGTTGGTAATGCCTCCAGAAGTTGCTTTATTGTAAAGGATTATTTTGGCTATCTTGAGTTTTTTGTTTTTCCATATGAAAAACATTGAGTATTGTTCTTTTGAGGTCTGTGTTGGGATTTTGATGGGATTGCATTGAATCTGTAGATTGCTTTTGGTAAGATTGCCATTTTTATTATGTTGATTCTACCTATGCATGAGCATGGAAGATCTTTCCATTTTCTGATATCTTCTTCAGTTTCTTTCTTCAAGGACTTAAAGTTCTTGTCATACAGGTTTTTCACTTTTTGGTTAGAGTTACCCCAAGGTATTTTATAATATTTGTGGCTATTTTAAAGTATGATGTTCTCTGATTTCTTTCTTGGCCCATTTTTCATTTGTGTATAGGAGGGCTATTGATTTTTTTTAGTTAATCTTGTATCCTGCCACATTGGTGAAGATGTTTATCAGTTGTAGGAGTTCCCTGGTAGAATTTTTGGGGTCACTTATGTAGACTATCATATATCATCTGCAAATGGTGAAAGGTTGACTTCTTCCTTTCCAATTTGTATTCCCTTGATTTCTTTTTGTTACGTTATTGCTGTAGCTAGAACTTTGAGCACTATATTTGAATAGATATGAGGAGAGTGGACAGCATTGTCTTATACATGATTTTAGTGGAATTGCTTTGAGTTCCTCTCCATTTAATTTGATGTTGGTTGTTGACTTGCAGTAAATTGCCTTTATTATGTTTAGGTATGTTCTTTATATTCCTGATCTTTCCAGGATCTTTATAATGAAGGGGTGTTGGATTTTGTCAAAGGCTTTTTTAGCATCTAATGAGATGATCATGTGATTTTTTTTCTTTCAGTTTATATGATGTATTACATTGTTGAACATCCCTGCATCTCTGAGATGAAGCCTCCTTGATCATGGTAGATGATTTTTTTTGATGTGTTCCTGGATTTGGTTTGCCAATATTTTATTGAGTATTTTTACATCAATGTTTATGAGGACGATTGGTCTGTAATTCTCTTTCTTTGTTGCATCTTTGTGTGGTTTGGGAATTAGGGTAACTATAGCTTCATAGAAAGTGTTTGGCAATGATCCTTCTGTTTCTATTGTGTGGAAGAATTTGAGGAGTATTGGTATTAGCTCTTCTTTGAAATTCTGGTAGAATTCTGCACTGAAACCATCTGGCTCTGGGCTTTTTTTGGGGGGGAGGTTGGGAAACTTAATGACTACTTCTATTTCCATAGGAGTTATAGGTCTATTTAAATTGTTTATCTGGTCTTGATTCAATTTGAGTATATGGTATCTATCCAGACAATTGTCCATTTCTTTTAGATTTTTCCATTTTTGTGGAGTATAGGTTTTTGAAGTATGACCTGATGATTCTCTGGATTTCCTCATTAGTTGTTATATCTCCCTTTTTGTTTCTGATTTTATTGGATATTCTCTCTGCCTTTTGTTACTTTGGATAAAGGTTTGTCTATCTTGTTGGGTTTTTCAAAGAACCAACTCTTTGTTTCACTGATTCTTTGTACTGATCTCTTTGTTTTATTTTATTGATTTCAGCCCTCAATTTTTATTATTTCCTGGCATTTACTCCTCCTGGGTGAGTTTACTTCTTTTTCTTCTAGAGCTTTCATGTGTGCTGTTAAGTCGCTAGTATGAGATTTCTCCCAACTTCTTTATTTAGGCAGTTAGCGCTATGAAATTTCCTCTTAGTACTGCTTTCATAGTATCCCATATGTTTGAGTGTGTTGTACATTCATTTTCATTTAATTTTAGGAAGCCTTTAATTTCTTTCTTTATTTCTCCCTTGATCCAGGGGTGATTCACTTGAGCATTGTTCAGTTTTCATGAGTTTGTAGGATTTCTGTAACTTGTGTTTTCGAATTCTAACTTTAAGGCATGGTAATCTGGTAAAATACAGGAGGTTATTCCAGTTTTTTTTTATCTGTTGAGATTTGCTTTGTGATCAAGTATGTGGTCAATTTTAGAGAAGGATCCATGGGGTGCTGAGAAGGTATATTCTCTTGTGTTTGTGTGAATGTTCTGTAGATGTCTATTAAGCTCATTTGAGTCATAATGCCTATTAATTCCCTTATTTCTCTGTTCAGTTTCTGTCTGGCAGACCTGTTCATTGATGAGAGTGGGGAGTTGAAGTTTAAATCTGGTTTTATCCTGGAATATCTTGTTTACTCTCACTATGGCAATTGAGACTTTTGCAGGGTATAATAATCTGGGCTGGCATCCATGGTTTCTTAGTGTCTGTATTCTATCTATCCGGGACTTTATGGCTTTCATATCTCCATTGAGAAGTCAGGTGTTATTCTGATGGGCCTGTTTTTATATGTTAGTTGGCTTTTTACTTTTGCAGCTCTTAATATTTTTTCTTTATTCTGTATGTTTAGTGGTTTAATTATTATGTGGAGAGGGGACTTTTTTGGGGAGTCCAGTCTATTTAGTGTTCTGTAAGTTTCTTATACCTTCATAGGCATTTCCTTCTTTAGGTTGGGAAAGATTTTTCTATGATTTTGTTGAATATATTCTCTGTGTTAGTTATTTGGCAGCACCCTTACTCTGCTAGGAAATGCCACAAAATACGACAAAATCCACTAACAAGAGTTTTTTAAGATAGGAAAGAGAGAGACAGACTTGCACAGGCCTACAGAAAACACACGTGAATCAAGAGAGAGAAGCCAGGGAACATGGCGCCAGCTTATAAAGGCTGTGCTGCGCCTGTGCACACAGGCTCATGTGGCTACTCCACACATGCGTGTAGATCACATGGTTGTGCTGCGCGCTTTCCTGGTCATGCGAGAGGTTTTGGCCCGGAAATGGCTAGGCGGAAGTGTCTAGATCTGCTGGGCATGCCCAACCGTGGGGGCATGTTGTGAATTCATATCATCCCTGACTCTTGTTTTTTAAAAAAAGAAAAAATGGCAGATAAGTGGTATGGGGCATCCTTTCTCTCAAAGACTGCTTCTGGCTGAATGGTGGGCATCAGTTGGCTCTTGGGGGAAATAGGGAAGGTAGCTTTTGAAGTCCTGGGATGATGGTGGGAGTCCTGGAATGAAGTTCTGTCGTCCCTTATTCTGCAGCTGTCCATCCTTCATGGTGTGGCTGGGAACCTTTTGTTTGACAAGATACTGGTGACATAGAAAAAGCTTAGAGAAAAAAAAGAATCATTATTATTTTATTTTTAGAGTTGACATTTATCTGAGGTAGATCTGGCCTGCCCAGATGGAGACATGTTAAAAAGATGGCTGTGATAGAATTAATTATTATTATGGTGTTTTAGTACTCTGCTCATTTTTTTACCTGAGACAAGCCTTATTAGAGGTAGTTTATTTAAGGCATATTTTTTTAATTAGTTTAGATTTAGGAAATGCAGGTGATCAGTTCTTGAGTATTGAACAATGATAGACTGTTATATCCTTACTGCCTAGGTATTTCTGATGGTCCTTTTTGCCTCTAGCTCTGTGTGGCCCTAGTTGGGAAAGGAAGGGGTGATACCTTATTCTTCTGAAATTGGTGACAAGGCAGTGGATCCTGATGTCCTCTGGAGCTTGAGAGTACAAGGCCCTTGTTTATTTTACTGTATATGAAGAGAGATTTTTCTTGAAGGTCGGATAGGTGGAGGTTTGTTAGTAGGATCTAGAGATCCATTAGTAGAAGTCAGAGAACCATCAGAGAGCTGAGAAGGATAAATTCTGAGCACAGACCAAGCAGCTTCCAAATTTATTTTAAAAAATGACAGACTATCCATTACCCAGACTGCCATCATCCCAGGCTCCTATAGTCTTCATAGCATTGGCAGGACAGGAGTCAGGACAGCATCAATCTTTGGCTGCTAGGTCTATAATGTGAAATTTCTCCCTGTGGAGGAGGAACTTGCAGAAGACTAATCTTATTTTGTCAGTGTCTCATTTGTCCAGTCTGGGCCGGATCCCTGGCAGCAGGTGTTGAGTTGGGGCATCTTGCCCAGTGGTCAGTGTTGTCAACAATTCAGGTGGCATCTTCATGTTGTTGTTCCGTATCTTCTTTGGAGACCTTGGGAGTAAGTGCTAGGAGCCAGAGTCTCTGTTTGCTATAATAAGCTTTTTATTAAATAATTTAAATGCCATATTTGTCAGATCTTTGATGGGTTTAAGGATCATTATCTACTAAATATATCTGAGCTAAACAAATCTAGGCCTGATCTTGAAAACATATCTAAGTTTAGTAATAATAACCAGGCCAATTTGTTATCCTGTAGATAGATATATTAGTCAAATGGACCTTTCAGGTTTGGTTTTTCTCTTTATATTATAATAGAACACTTATTCTCTTATATACATTGTATGAGCAGTTAAACTGCAGTGAAGAATCATCAGTTCTTTAAATGAAGAAAACCAACCAGAATTAACCCAACATGGTTAAATCCCCAACAAATTTTACAGTTTTCCTTCACATTCAGTATGGTTTATATCCCATCTAGTCTTTTGTAATTTTTCATGTACCTTTAGGTCAGGCCTTCCCTATTCTGGTACAGCCAGACACGACGAAAGTTTTTAACTTTCCTTTCATTATTCTAGTTTTGTTTGCCTTCTCTTGCAGACAACATGCAAATTTCCATCCAAGTCTTTTCATGTGGTTTCTTCCCAGCAGTTTAGAACATTGCATAAGTACAATATATCAAATAAAAATAGAATATATGTATATATTATAATAAAACATTTATATTTGTATTAATATATAAAAACCTGTATCGATGTGAAACATTTGATATTAGCAGCAGTTTTTTTAATTTTAATCAATAGTAATTTAAGATTTATTTATTATATATACAGTATTTCACCTACATGCATGCTTGCAGGCTAGAAGAGGGTACCAGATCTCATTGTGGATGGTTGTGAGCCACCATGTGGTTGCTGGGAATTGAACTCAGGCCCACAGCCAGTGCTATTAACTGCTGAGCCAGCTCTCCAGCCCCAATCAATAGCAATTTATAATCAATTTTCTTAAGTGATGACAAGTATTTGTAACCCATTGAACCCAAATCCAAATGACCAAAATCCATGTTCCCCCATCCCTACCCCTGTGGAAACAAAAGCATAATTTTTTCCAAAGATAATGTGTCTTTGACTCTTATTCCAAAATCAAAGCTTTTTAAAGTATGTAGACTGGTAATTTAATATTTTTTTCCAAGCAGTATCAGGACAAAGAAGGGTTAAGGTGGGAAACTGCTAGCCAGAAGAAGAGGTATTAACTTTATCATAGTTCTCTGTTCTGTGCAGCTTGTCAGTTGTAGGCAGTAAACTCCCTACTGCCTGTAGCTGCCTGGTCTCTACCTGCCTGCCTGGAGTGAGCACTCCCACCCTCTGTGAGAGCCACACAGCTTGCTGAGGGCCTCTCCTGCAGGCCAAGACCAGCCCAGCCCGTGCTGTGGACCTGATAGCAAGAGAGGGAAGTGGCCCTCATTATGCCTCTCTCTCCTTCTCTTCCAGGAAAATGAGGGAGGCTAGCAGAGAGAAACATGTAACAATTACATGACTACCAAGTACCTGTACATCAGCATTGAGAGAACTGGCAGGAGCTACCTGCTTATCTCAGTCCAGTCAGGGGACCCGGTCCCCTTAAACACACGGAATGGAACAGTAACATAGCAACAGTCAGAACACGGACCGAGACAAAGGCAGTGCACAGATCTGAAAATGAGTCGCCTGACTCTTGGTTTGCAGTTGTGACCCTCTTAGCCTCTCCAGAGAAACCAGGAGAGTCCAATTCTCCCCCAAAGGGCCTCCTGACCCACTAGAGGAGGCCCTGGGACATCTCCCAGGACACCAACCTGCGATCTGCCGGGTGCATCCACCACAGATCTTGTGCGGGCTTCACAGAGGGCGCTCTCACTGCCACAAATGATCACAGACTGGAAGAAAAAACTCACCTGGGCAAATGTGAAAGTTACCTGATAATAGGTGCCATAAGACTCAATGGAGGGTGGTTGTGGTGGGTTTGGAATCTCTGTGGAATCTCCAAAATGTTGTACCCAGAGTCCCTGAAAGACCACCAAGAGACCAAATCTGGTGCAAAAGTAAAGAGTCTTTTTATTGTTTTGAGTTAATTTGGGTCTCTCTGTCCATCTGATGCAACAGCTGAGCAGGAGAGTCCCCGAGTAGCAATCAAGCAGGATTTTTATAATGGTTAGGATAGGAGGTCTGGGGGAATTCCAACTCTATATAGTTACAAGCTCAGGATTGGTGCTTACTTAAGGTTAGAGATGGTTGATTTGAACTGATTGGGAGTTGAAGCTGCAAAGAAATTGCCAAAACCTCTAGCAATCTATCTTATTGTATCTATTTTGTCAGCAGATCCATTTCCTCTGATAGCTAGACATCCCATTTTTATTTTCAGGAAACTCATTCCCTCTGACAGCTATGGTACACAATCTACAACAGCAGAAAACACCCCACAGGACATATCTGGTGCTTTGTTTATTATGCCTAAAGGTTATATCATATCCTTTAGGTTATGTCAGGAAATGTCTGGTGTGCAGCTCCTAATTGTTTGGGTCTAGGGGTGAAGGAGAGCAAATCCTCTTTTTTTTTTTTTTTTTTTTTTGGACAATTTGTCCAAGGGCCTGCTGCCCACTATCTGACCCTTCTCTAAGATGGCTGCAACCCTGGTGGCAACTGTGTGGACAGTACCACTTCCGGGCCCACATTACTAGATACTACACGAAATCAGGCTGAGCAAGCTGGTGAAAATAAGCCAGTAAACAGAATTCTTTCATGACTTCTGCATCAATGCCTGCCTCCAGGTTCCTGCCTTGAGTTCTTGCCCTGACTTCCCTGGATGATGGACCATATGCTGTAAAGTGAAATATACCCATTCCTCCCCACGTTGCTTTTGGTCATGTGGTTTGATCATAGCAATAGAAATTCTAACTAAGACATTGGATATACCTGTGGGGATTATCTTGATTATGCTAGTTGATGTGGGATGACCCACGGAAACACCTGGCAGCACCATTCCCCAGGCAGGAGGTCCTGAACTGTATGAACTATAGAAATCTTTTTACAGAGTGGGCAGGACAATAGTGCAAAGCCCTAGACCACCATCCTGTAAGAAACTGTAGTGGAATGTGGAGATAACTGTGGTGAAGCACTTTGAAAGTTTGGTGTCATCTGTTCTGAGCATGTGTCAGGTGTAGTGAAATTTCTAAGTGGTCTTGTTAAATAAAAAACATGGAGCCAAATATAGGCATGAAAGCCTTAGAGATCAGGGAAATAGTGAGAGCCACCAGCGAACCTTAACTCACCATGCCATAGCTTCCAAAGAGAGCTACTTCCTGTCCACCCTAGCCTTTATTGCCTTGCCGTTCTGCCCTCTCGTTGGCTCTTAGCCGAGCTACCTCACTTCCTTGTCCATTGCCTGTCAGTACAGACCTCTAGGTCTCTATGGTTGGTACTAGGATTAAAGGCCTGTGTCACTATGTTTGTTCCCTAGTGTGTCCTTGAACACACAGAGCCCCTGCCTGCCAAGTGATCAGATTAAGGGTGTGTGCTACCACTGCCTGACTTTTGTGTTAATGGCTCACTATTTCCTCTGATCTCCAGGCAAACTTTATTTATTAACATATAAATAAAATATCACCACATTTCAGCACAAATAAAATATCATCACAGTCAGGTGATCATAGATGTTCACAACTAAGAAGATACTAACCTGTTAGCAAGATCTAATGCAGCATAAAAATATTTTGTTTATTGGTATCAATTATCTGTCTGTTTTATTCTGGAGTATTTATGAGACCACTGTTTATCCTTTACTCAGATGAACTTAATGTAACTGGTGCTGGCTGCTTAGTCTAGCCTAGGTCAATGGAGGAGTAGTTATGTATGTCTTTGTATATGCTGGCACCTGTATTCTTGTCTGGGTGAGCAGTCTATGTGCCCAGAAGAGAAATATACATAGTTTTACTAGGAGGAAACAGCTGTCTACCCTCATCAGGCTTAATTTCTTTTGCCTGCATTGTTTGACACAGATGTTTAGTAACTGGTGCTTAATGCCTTTGACACTTTTGGAGAGTCTAGGAACTGAGTCATGCCTGCTTCTAGCATCTACTGAATCCAAAATATTTTTTAATCCTTAAATATTTATTTATTTTATGTGTTTGAATGTTTTGCTTTCATGTTTGTATGGGCACAATGTGGGTGCATGATAGCCATGGAGTTCAGGAGAAGGCATTGAATTCCCTGGAACTGGAATTATGGATGATTGTGAGCTATCCTTGTGGGTGCTGGGAACTGAACCCCCAGGTCCTCTACAAGAGCAAACAAGGGATCTTAACTACCGAGCAGTCTCTTCAGCCACTAAATATTTCTTAATATTAACAGAAGACCAATACATCTACAACTTAACCCAGGGCTTTTTGTCACCCTTCAAGGCCCTCACCTGCCTGTGATCACTGTTAGGGAAGGGGCTGAGGATGTTCCCACAAGTGGAAACCTTCTTCTTCTATGGCAGCAGTTCTCAGCTTATGGGTCTCAACCCTTTCACAGGGGTAGCCTAAGACAATCGGAAAACACAGATGTTTACTTTATGATTCATAACTAGCAAAATTACAGTTACGAAGTAGCAACAAAATAATCTTATGGTTGGGGTCAGCACAACATGAGGAAATGCATTAAAGGATTGCAGCATTAGGAAGGTTGAGAACCACTGCCCTATAGGGAGTTGCAGTAGGAATCAATCACCTGCTACCTTCTTAGGGTTTTGCTTTTTACCACTATGGCGAACTATTAGTGAGCCCCAAAGCTTCTCCCAAAGACCCACTGGCACCAAATTTGGTCTTTTATATCCTTATTTCCTAGGGACTCTGGTTTGGTGTAAATCTGCCCACAATTGCCTCTAAGTGACATGTTTGACTTTTTTTTTTAAACTTGTTTTATCACCTTGCAGAGCTTGTTTGCATGTTGACCCAAGTAATTCTGATCTGCAGCAACCCACCTCACTTTACAAAGATCATGTCCTAACATGGGACTCACCAAAGCCACTAAAGCTTCTTTTTGGTCCCAAGGTTCCTGATAAATTCATCCCTTTATCAACTCTTTTTTTTTCTCCTATATTCTTTCAGATAGGGTCTCTCTCTGTGTAGCCTTTGCTGCTCTGTGGACCAGGTTAGCCTTGAACTCACAGAGATCTGCTTGCCTCTGCCTCCCAAGTGCTGGGATTAAAGGTGTGTGCCACTGCTAAGCCTGGCTTCCTTCATCAGCTCTTATATGAACAAAGTCATCTCTGACACTGTGGGCTGAGCATCAAATACTGATGTTTTTATATTTAGTTTTTATTATTATCTTTGTCTTATTTTCTCTCTTTTACTATCACTTTTTCCATGGGTTCTAAGTTCTTGGATCCAAAAAGGGCTCTTTAGCACAGATTAACTGCTACTTTTTCTTGTATCCTTCCAACTCCAAGAAACAGCATGACATCATCTGTGTTTCATCTTCTTACTGAGCAAATCCCCACTGAGCCTTTGACTCATCCTGGCCTTGAGCCACATGTTCATTGTACACAGCAGTGGCCACCTTGAGCAGCCATCTTTTCCTTAGACACAGGCGTCACACAATGGATGCCGTTCATCAAACAGACATGCCACCCTGTAACACATAGAAGACGACAGCCTCACTGGGATTTCCTCGTGAACTCCCCACCCATACTTTTCTTTTGCATGGAAAACTCAGCTTTGGTAGAGTATCTCAGCACCCACATGTAGGAGCCATGAAATGGCTAACATAGAAAGTAGGCACACTATCTCATACCAGAAAGGAAAAGGTACTAGCCATTTCAAGATCTCTGTTGGGAACTGAGGAAGACTGGAGTGGATGTTGTCCTGAGTGAATGTGTATTATTGACAAAAACCAATGTCTCAGACCTTTGGGAATTGACAAAGCCTTCCTTTGGACAGGTTCAGGAAATAGGCTAAGACTTCTGGTCCTTGTGTGTATAAAAATTAGCAACTGCAGTTTCCATCTCCCAGATATTTACAGCTTGAGCTTGGTCCCTGTAGATCCCTCCTACTGAGACCAGTTGACTCCTCCTCTTCCCTGGGCAGTACATTAGTGTGTGTGTGTGTGTGTGTGTGTGTGTGTGTGTGTGTGTGTGTGTATAGGGGGGATGTTGAGGGTTGTTTCACAGCTGTTGTGGCCCCATCAGAGGGAGCACATACACCTCATCTCAGCTTTTCTGTACATGTGTCTGACCTTTCTTCATTCTGTGGTTGTCCCAGTCAGGTTTTGAGGACCAAGATGTGGACAAGGCAGATTCCACTTTGTGGATGACCCACCCTGAGGCTCTTCAGCTTCAGTTTCATGAGTTGCTACCCTTGTTCATCATTGATTCTCTTGGTCCATGTTCAGGCACCATTTATATTGTGTGTCACTATTTGTGGAGTGAACATTTGTCTACACATCCCAGATAGTGAGTCAATGACAGATCAATGTACGGATGCCACCAAAGGCCAACTTGGTGAAGCGCTGAGTTTTATTAGGTTTTTTAAAGGAGTATGGCAGCAGGATTACAGGAGCAGAAATAACTCAACTATAGCTGCATCTCTAAAGCCCACCCAAGCATTAGTGATAACCCATAAAAATTGGAAACCTGGAATGCATTGCATAGTCTACAGGCCCCTTGACATGTTGGAGAGCATCCTTTCTAGGTAGCTCTGTTGCTGAGTCTCTTCTAGGCACCTTGGCTGCTCTCTGCTTCTTCCAGGCAACTCAGCTTGTCTGAGGGAGTCTCTCAGCAGTCCACACTGCTTATATAAGGCTAAGGAGGGAGGGGGGTCTAGTGAATCTGGTCATTTTTAAGACTTTTCTGAAGCTATTGAATTCTATACTTCCTTATTCTAATGGATTTCCCTGCAGGATGAAAAATTTTACCTCTCCTTAGAATAGTGGTTCTCAACCTTTCTTTTTTCTTGCTACTTCATAACTGTTAATTTTGCTACTGAGCAGTGTCTCAGTTCCAAGGTTTTAGGGTCCTGGAGAAGTCCCACAAAAGACCACCGTCCAGGTATGTAGTTAGCAAGAGTGTTTATTATCTTGAGAAAGATTCCAGCATGTTGGGGTTGACTGCCCTACACAAAGGAAAATGGTGATGACCCCAAGAGAGGCTTGCAGGCTCCTTTTAAGCACAACTAAGGGGAGTTCCTAGAGCAGTTAGGTCATCTCGTATGTGATTGGTTTAGATAAGTGACAATCATATTAGTATGTTCTAATTGGCTAGGGCTAGTCAGAGGCTGTTTAAGGTTACAGCTTTTCCACTTTTGGGAAGGCCTGGACAAGTTCCAGGCTTTGTCCTTATTTGATTATCACTTTGAGCTGCTAGCTATAGCTCTGGCCTTGCCCGGTACTACATATACCAGGCCTCCTTGTCCTTGCTTTTGGTGTTATTGGAGGTTGGTTGACCTTTATTCAGGCATCTTCCTAAGAAACTGCTTGCTCAGTCTCAGGAAACTGAAACTGAGGCCTGATCTCTGACAGAAGACTGAGCAGCCTGTTATGGCATCTGCTCAGTCCTCTCATAAGGGCCATCAAAAACATGTGTTTTCTGATGGCCACACTCTGCAGGTTGAGAACTGATGCCTTAGAACATTCTCTAATTTCACCTATCCTTTAACATCTTACATTTTAACAAGCTTGCCTTCAAGAAGGAAGGTTTTAATTCTGGAGGAAACTACTATCCAACAGCTACTGGGGTAGATCAAAAGATGCAGCATTATCAAATACTGATATGAGGAGGAGGGAGCTAGATTACAGCAAAGGACAGGAACTGGAGACACCAAACAGTCCAGATAATGTGGACGTAAAGAGTTGGGAGAGGTCCCCTGACTTGGGTATGCATAGAAGACCAAGGTCACCACCTGGTGCCTGAGGCAGAAATCTGAATGCTTGTGGACCTGGCACCACTGGCTCCAGTGCCCCTTCTAGCTCCAAAGCCAGTTGGTGTTTTCTCCAGATGGATGTTGGTCACAAGACTGAGAGGTCTATCCATCATTAAAAATGTGTTGTAGGGGGTCAGGTGAGATGGCTCAGCCAGTAGGAAAGAATTTGCCATGCAAGCACAAAGACCTATTTGATTTCTAGAACCTATTGAGCCAGGCTTAGTGGCTCATGCCCTTAATGCCAGTACTCAGGAGACGGAGGCAAAACCTTCTTCTGGGATGAGGCTCAGAGAAAATTACAAAGCCTTCCTCTGGTCCTTGTGTGGATGTTGATGGCATGTGCAGGAAAAATGTCCACCACAGCTTTCTCTCCCCTTAGATATCTATGGCTAAAAGTCTTCTCTCCTTCAGGGACTGCTTTTACTTGGATCGCTAAACCTGCCTCCATGATAAATGCTGCCTCCTCGTAATCAATAGCATGTCATAAGCTCACGGAGTTTCCAGGGTGCTGCACTTTGTCCCGCCAAGGGTCCAGTCTACCTGACCCCTGTTTTTTGTGTGCACCTGTCTGTGGTTGTCTTTTCTCCATCTCCTCATTACTCCAGGCAGGTCTCTCCGAAGCTGTGCTGGATGTGACACAAGATGGATATAGTAATCACGAATTGTCATTAAATAATGTTAATAAAATAGGTTGACTTCTTTCCATAAAAATTAACTGCCATGAGAACTTTCTTTACATTGTACATAATTGGGAAATCAAGCAGCTAATTTCAGAGATTCAACCAAAATTAGAATAAAACCTTAAAAAAGTATTTTCATTTTTAAAAATCTTATGTGAATGGGTGTTTTGCTTGCATGCATGTTTGTATATTACATGCATGCAGCACCCACAGGGGCCATCAGATCCCCTGGGGCTAGAGTTACACATGATTGTGAGCTTCCATGTGCGTGCTGAACCATCTCTCCAGCCCTGAAAACTGTTTTTAAAATTAGTATAAGACTGTGGTCTGTGACAGACAGAAAATAGTTGAGGGTGGCTTTGGTGACGGACAGTTCTTCCTGGAGGAATGCCACATTGCCCCAGTGCTGGGAGGAAAAACCAAAGGCAACCTAGTGGTTTCCTTGTGTTGAAGGGACAAATCAGAACTCAGGAAAACCTAGGCTAGAGTTTGTGCGAGGGAGTATTAGAGAAGGGGCTATGTGAAGATAACTGCATGGGGACGTTAAAGAGGGGAACTCCTGGAGGCCAGGAAAAAGCGGAATCAGAAAGAAACAGCCCCCTACTGTCTGGAGTCCTCCAAGTCTGAGCCTCAGTCCCATCATATGCATGGAAGTCCTCACACATCTATACAGGGAGTCCTCAGCACCAGCTAACAGGTCTAAGAGAAAGACCTCTTTGAATGGTCCTCAAGAAAGCTCATCAGAGGCTTCACTGAGCCTTAGAATTAATCCAACCTTCTTTAAAGGTAGACAACAAAATCCAGCATGTGACTAAACTATGTTTCAACATGGTAAAACCACGATGTCTCACATTGTCACCAGACATAGAAAAAAGTTAGATAAAAAGGAGCCACAAGAGGAAGAAAATCAGCTAATAGAGATGTGGTCAGAAATGATAAAATCCATAGACAGGACCAGAAATATCAATTATATGTTTTTCAAGGATCTAGAGGGAAACACAAGGAGAAAGAAACTGAAGATATGAAAAGACCCAATAGAAATTTCTAGACATAAAGCTTACAGTGTGGAGTGGGCTTCTGCTGGGCATGTGGCTTGCCAATAGCATAACTCCTATTCTGCTTGACTGTGAGCAGGCACCACACAGCTCATACTTTCATAAAGCCCTTCAAAGAACTGAGGTCATGCAGCAAACAGGTAAACTGAAGAGCAAGGGGCTCTTCTGGGGGCTGGAGAGATGGCTCACTGGCTAAAGGCTCTTGCTGCCAAGCCTGAAGACCTGAGTTTGATTCCAGGCACCTACCTGGTGGTGGGAAAAACTGACTCAAGTTATTTTTTACTTCCACACATATGCTGTGGTACTCACATCCCTCATATTAAATCAATCAATCCGTCCATCAATTGATAAGTATGGGGGGAAAACACTTCAATTTAAAAAGAAATAAGAAAGAAAATGACACCATTTACCAGATGTTTTGCCCGTGGTGGAGCTTGACGGGAAGAAAGATTGAGGAACTGCCAAACACCTACTCCACCCCACCCCGGGGATGGTGAGCTAGCGGACCCAAATTCTGTCTCCAGAGCCTATGTAAAAAGTTAGGCATGGTGACATGTGCCTTTAATCCCAGCAGCGGGGAGGTGGAGAGAGCAGATTCCTGGGGTTCATTGGCCAATCAGCTTAGCTTACTTGACAAGCTCCAGGACCCAGTCAGTTTCTGTCTCAAAAATGGGGCTGAAGCAGGATACCCAAGCAATGACCTGTGAGATTGACCTGTGGGCTTACAGGCATGCTCACATACACACACACCCTCCCCTGAAGCTGGTACAAACATAATAGTTGGGGGTTGGAGTGATGGCTCTGTGGTTAAGAACATGTACTGCTTTCAGAGAGGACCTGAGTTTGGTTCCCAGCACCCATGTCAGTTGGCTCACAGTTGCCTGGAACTCCAGCTCCAGGGGATCTGAAACTCTTTTCTGGCCTTTGCATGCGCAAATGGCCAGCAGACAGGCATGCAAATGCATAATTAAAAATAAAAATAAATTTTAGGAAAAGCATATATAAGAGCTAGAATTTTAGCAAATTCTTCCAGGCTGGCTGAGTTAGCAAATGGATCTGTTCCAGGTCTGAGCAGACAGGCCAGGCCACTGCTCCATTTTGTGTGGCTCTCCCTTGGCCATCATGGGAGGGTCTGGGAGCACAGATACTGGCTGGCCTCCATAGTGCTTTCCAGAACAATTTTCACCATCATTTCTTCCAGTGTTCCTCCTACCCTGCCCTAGAGGTGGGGGATCTTTGCCTGACAGCAGGATTTGCCTTGGCTCCCATTAGCCACACATGTTTAGGTTTTATTCTAGAGGAAAAGCAGTAACCTGAGCTGAACTCCCTGGGTGTCTTTACAGCCATCGAGGGCTCTGAATGAGAAGGAAAGACATGTAGATCCCCAGACAAAGGCAACAAGGTTGACTTAGACATGCACATGAGAGGGGGGCGGGGCTTTAATGAGATGTAATCCACTCAGCATACATTAGCTCCCTTTAGGAGCTCAGTTTAATAGTTTCCATCAATTCAACATTGCCAGTCTCTTGCCAGAACATTGTCCTCACCCTACGGCAAAGAAAGTCATGTGCCCTGTGGTGGTTTGAATGAGAATCCACCCCCCCATACACACACACACACACACACACACACACACAGACACACACACACACACACACACACACGAGGCCTCATATATTTGTATGCTTAGTCCTCAGCTGATGAGCTGTTTGGAAGGATTAGTAGGTGTGTCCTTGTTGGAGTAGGCGTGTCCATGTTGGAGGTGTGTCACTGGGGGTGGGCTTTGAGGTTTCAAAAGCTCACATCAGTATCTGGCTCTCTCTGCTTGCTACCTATGGATCAGTATGTAAAACTCCCAGCTTCTGCTCCAGCACCATGCCTGTCTGCTTCCTAGAATGACAATCTTGGACTCACTTCCTGAACTGTAAGCCATCCCCCAATTAAATGCTTTCTTTTCTAAGAGGTGTCTTGGTCATGTGTCTCTTTATAGCAATAGAACACTGACTAAGACACACCCCTTATCCTCTACTCACTTAATCCCTCCATCTCCCCCAGTCCTAGGTAGTCATTTGTGGTATTATGCAGGCCAATAAACTTATCTGGGGTCAGAGAACAGGATGGCCACAATATTAAACATGAGGATAGGCGGAGGTAGCACACGCCTTTAATCCTAGCATTTCAGAGACAGAAATACCTCTGGATCTCTGAGTTCAAGGCCACATTAGAAACAGCCAGGCAAGGTGACACACGCCTTTAATCCCAGAAATCCAGCCTTTAATCCCAGGGAGTGACGGCAGAAAGTAGAAAGATATATAAGGCATGAGGACCAGAAACTAGAAGCATTTGGCTGGTTAAGCTTTTAGGCTTTTAAGCAGCACAGTTCAGCTGAGATCCATTCTGGATGAGGACTCAGAGGCTTCCAGTCTGAGGAAACAAGACCATCTGAGGAATTGGTGAGGTGAGGTAGCTGTGGCTTGTTCTGCTTCTCTGATCTTCCAGCATTCACCCCAATAACTGGCCTCAGGTTTGATTTTATTAATAAGTACCTTTAAGATTCCTGCTACAGTCATTAATTTACTTTGCATATCCTGGACATTTCAGATGAAGGAAGTTATATGAATGTGTGGTCCTCAGTGACTTACTTTGTAGTGTAGTGTTTCTAAGGATCACCATGTTGTAACACATATCAGACTTTCTTTTTATTGTTGCATAATATTCTACTGTATGGATGTGCCACAAGCTTTTTTATTTATTTTTTTGGGGGGAGGGGACGGTTTGAGACACAGTTTCTCTATGTAGCTTTGGAGCCTTTCCTGGAACTCATTCTGTAGCCCAGGCTG
Source organism: Onychomys torridus (assembly GCF_903995425.1). Lineage (NCBI taxonomy): Eukaryota > Metazoa > Chordata > Mammalia > Rodentia > Cricetidae > Onychomys > Onychomys torridus. The sequence continues at coordinate 14,266,416 of NC_050448.1, forward strand.
GCCTCGAACTCACAGAGATCCTCCCGCCTCTGCCTCTCAAGTGCTGGGATTAAAGGCATGCGCCACCACCACCTGGCTCTATTTTTGCTGCTATAAACAACTGTGCACATGTTTTTTTTTTCCCATGGGTTAGGTTTTGGTTTCTCTTTGGTATGACACAGAATTATACTTTCTCATTTGTTTGGTAGCCCTGTATTTACCATTTTGAGGCAAGCTGTCCTCCAGAGACCTCTAAAACCCCACTTTACTGGAGAGCAGTGTCTACACTGACAAATGACAAAATCAACCTTTCAGAATCCTAAACTCATTTGGAACTCAGAACTCATTTAGAAGAGCAAAGAAATCATTGAAGCGGCTGAATGTCAGTCAGAATGCTTGTTTGGGGGCCTTGCTCCACTTCTGCCCTCCTTTATCAATGCCACCATAGCTCTGACCACTACACAGTCTGTAGCCAGTGTTGGTATAAACCAGGAGCAGGAAAGCCTTTGTGGTGGACAGCTGGGTTCAGAAGGCTGGTCACAGAATCTACATTTGATAGCCCTAGAAAAGCCCCATTCCCAGGCTGGAGTTGTGATCCCCATCTCCAGCATGTTCTTCAAAGCCAACCACAGGTTTCATACCACAGTTGGCCATGGTGCAAAGACCAGTTAGAACCAAGCAACTGGTCCCTCTTTGGGTGCCAGGCACTTTGAGATAAGTGTGTTTTATGAGAAATTGAGAGTTCAAACATAGGTTGCTGAGGGTCCATGTCATACCCATCCCTCCTCCCAGTGCTGCACCATGGCTCAGGTTTGGGTGGTTCTCCACCTCCTGCCTCAGCCTCCCAAGTTGGGATATAGGTATTTGTCACTATAGCCAGCTTAGGAACCACTCTTTCTTTAAAGACAAGAGAAAGGAAGGAAGAGAGATGGAGAGAGAGAGAGGTGGGGGATGGATGAGGAGGGAGAGAGATTGGGAGAGGGAGAGAGAGAGAGGAAGGCAGGGCTCTCTCATGAAGAAAGCCGGTGCTTTGAGGTAACAACAAATAGCCTAACCTTCATCTGCTGTGATGGAGACTGGAGACATGTGAGGAGGTGAAGTTTTTGTAAGTCTGAGACAGGTAATTCCCCTCCACGTTTGCAGCAATGTATATATTTGTTAGAGAAAACCAGCGTCTCCAGCTGAGCTAGTGGCATTTCTACTGATTGGTAGTGAGGCCAGCTATTGGGAATCCCTGCCAATGTGAAGCGGATTAGACAAGGGATTGTAAAGACAACAGTAGTTTCCGTTTATTGAGCACTCACTAAGGCTATGTCTGTGCTAGCTGTTCATTAGCTCTGTGGGGGGCTGACAAGACCAACAGGGCACTGGATTGAATGACCTCTATGTGACCTTCAGCCCCAGGACTGTGAAGTCAGAAGCAGCATTAGGCAATTTGTCCGGCATAAATACATCTGTTGGCTCTTATCTCCATTATTATCTTGGAAAATGCTCTCAGTTCTCTAACCATGTAAAGCTTGAGGTTGGGTGTCAATGGCTGGTCCAACCAATGCTTCCTTTTGCTGCTCTTCCTTCCCCATCCTCAAAACCTGCAACATAAGCGTGTCATCTGAACTCTTAGCTGCTTCCACAGAGAACCTTGGGAGAACACGTCTCTTTCTCAGTGTTGGACACAAACAGAACAAAGGAATCCATTTGCATGCACCCGAGAAAGGGACACCTCCCTGGATGGTCTTGCCGTGTCTTCTCAGTAAAATTATGACCTGCCTCATGATTAGATAGAGGAATGGATGTCTCTGTTATCTTTTGCAATCACCCTGGCTACCTTGGAAGTCTTGGGGTCTTTTGCCAAAATATACCCACAATGACTTGCTAACCTATGCTGCAAATATGAATTTAACAAAATTGTTATTTTCTGGCTTGATCTTGGGGTGTTTTTTAATATACTATTTTATATGTTCACATCTAAGTTCCTGTCATTTATTTAATCCCTCCAAGTCCTTTTTCCACAATTAAATATTCCGGAAGATGTATAAAACCACTAGCTCCAGACTAAACAGAACAAAAAGGTGATAATTTAGATTAATACATTTTTAATGGACTTTTTTTGGAGGCTTACAGACACAGGAACAAAAATAAAATTGCTATATGGTTGCCACACTTCAGAAAAAAAGTCAAGTTTGATGATAAATACGGCCTTAGCGAACCAGCCAGAATGGGTAGGGTCTGAATAGGATTTAAAAACCCAACTGTGTGCAGAAATTAGAGTTTTGCCCTGAATCATATGGAATTACAGTGCTGGGTGCGTGTGCCATGCCTACACAATAAAACCCAGAGGAAGCAGCTATTTCTGTTGGTTTTATTAAACCAACCAAGCAATTTAATTCTTTTGTTCAGGAGAGTTCTACTTCATTGATTAACAAAAGCAGGGATATAATTTTTTCAGCCTTTTTGAAAAGCCTGAAATGTCAAGCCTTTTAAAGCAGATTATTGTGCCTCTGTGCAGTGAATACAGCCAGAGTAACCTTTTGTCTACAATTAAATATTCTAGCATAAATATAAAAGAAAATCAGAGATGGGAAAGATTGACTCACAAGAGATTGGAGAGGTAGATCCCCACACTGATAGTGCAGCAGCTCGCTTCTAATTAAATATGCGGCTGACTCTCCACGCATTTGCTTTCAGCCGCACAGAGGAGAAGCGGCTGAGGAGTGGAAGGAAGGAGTCTATCACACCATCTCTCTGTCCACAGGCTTTCCTTGGGGCTTATGAAGGTATTTTAGAATTTTTATATTGGCATTTTTCAGGGGAGATAAAGGTGAACCCTCAAGGGCAGTCAGACCTCCGTCTTGAAAGTTTAGTTTTGCTTGTTGCTCTGCCAACCCGACTTTCATAGCTCTCTTATTAGTCAGAGACCAAGGTTGACAGCGACGACTTTTGTTTGGAAGGCTGAAACCATCCAGTTAGGCTGCAGCACGAAGTGACCTTTTGTTATTTTGAATTGGGGCTAGTTATTGATTTTTCTCTTCTTTAGCCTATCGCATGATAAAGTCTTTAATGCATATTTTCGTATTTGTATCATAAGAGTATGAACCCAGAAAGCAAAATTCCAGTATCCTTTAGCTGTTTCTAACAAAATGCATTTTAGAAAATGATAAGGTTTGCAGTTGGACTCGGGTTTATTGATATTCATAAGCCTTTCATCTTCATACACACTCACGGCATCTTCAGAGAACTACTTAAACATGGCACTCAGAAAATGCTGATGACATGGAATACGGCTGATCCTCTTAGGGTCTGCTGCTTACACAGAAAAACTGGAAAATAATAAGAACTGAAATCTCTACCCCATAACTTTGCCTTTCCATTCCAGGTCCTGACATTACGGAGTGGACTAGGATTACTCTGAGGAACGTTCGTTGCCTGTTGCGCGTCTTATATGCACATAGAACCTTTCCCGTTTGTAGGTGAAATTTATGCTCGGTTGTGAAAATAATTGATGGCAGATAGGCTTGAAACAACACTGGAACTCAGTTGGCTTTTCCTTTGTGTATGTGCTGTAAGTGTTCCCTGGGTTGTGGTTTTTAATACAATCAGACACCTGGGGGCTTTTGGAAGCATGCCACTGAGAAAGTCTCCATATTTGTAAATTAATAGTTTGTACTACCCAAAAAAACCGGTTGGGGCAATAATTGAATGTTAGGAATAAAGCTTAAAAATTTTCCACCTTGTAAGGTTTCCCCTCTTTTAATAAGCAAATTTTTCAAGTAACAGGCTCCACTGAAGGGAGGCACAGTCTCAGTAAGTCTTAATGTGCTATTTGCATTTTCTCTTATTAGTAGAAAGAGTGTGCTCAATGCAGTGTTTAACAAGGACTGTTTAAGCCAGGGTTCAAACTTAGCCTTCTGACAGGAAACAGGGAAATGTCTTTGGTTGCCAATACTAAATTGTTAAACTTCATACATAAAACATCAAGTCACATTAGAAATTAGGAATTTTTAAATGCCAGGAATGTGTTTGATGATTTAAAAAATTGAAATGTGACAGGCTGGTTTATAAAGACATATTCCATCAAAGGTAGCAATCTTCATACCAATTTGTCTTTCCTAAGTGGGCTAAGATCGTCACTGAAGCTTTGTGTGTTTAAGGTGGAATTTTACACCTGGGATCAAGCATGTAGTATAGATGAAAATGTATAACATGCATCTCTCTTGTATGTCTATGTAAAATGTGATGCATGTCTCATATTACCTGCTACCCTTCTGATATCAGCGCGTCGGTTGTTTGACCAACAGGAATTAAACATGCTGGTATTCTCTGGGGAAAAGATCCTTTTACTAAGAGGCTTCCCCCCCCACACCCCAGGTGAGAGATACTATAGTGATCAAGTACTATTTCTATGGCCAGAAATAAATAATAATAGCAAGCAAACAAAACCAAAGAACCCAAGAAGTAAAAAGTACCAACAGCTACCTTTAAAATGATAAGACACGGATCTTCCAACCCCACTGACAATTGCTAGGATTTCATCCTTGACTTTATTTTTCTTTTGCATCTCAAATGTGCTGTTGTCTTTGATATATATGTATATTGTAAGTAATTTAGCATGCGATTGGCCATGTCTCTGTTCTCTTGAAAGAGCATGTATTTATGCTCTGGCGAGAGGACGAGTGAGTAAACTGTTGAGTTATTTCTGAAGTTGTTTGCCTCCTGTGAGGGAAGGGGACTCCGGTATGCAAACTGAAAATGACTCTGCTCTGCAGGCACATGTTTATCATGCTCCCCTTTCAGGAGATTACATTTAGTTTACTCAAAACAAAAGATAGCCTGTCACCTTACCTGTGAATATATTATTTTTAGCAGATCTGAAATCAAAACGAAGCTCCGGTGACTTTGGCTTTATTTATCATTTCCTTTAAAGTAAGCCAGTGATCTACAATATTTATGCTTAAACCCAAGTTAAATATTGATTATTTCAAAATGCCTAGAGACTTCTCATTAGACATCAGGGTTGTGTCAGTGAGTTCCAGCCGCCGACTCAGCGTTGATGGGTTGAGAGGGTTCTCTAATAACAGAGTAAAGCCACAGAGCACACACTTCCTCCCACCTCCTCACCGGTACTTCCTGCTGCCAGTGCCTCTGATTCTATCATTATTTAAAAAAAAAAAAAAGAAAGAAAGAAAGAAAGAAAGAAGAAGGAAAGAAAAGGAAAGGAAAGAAAAGAAAAAAACACATAATATTTGGCTTAATTTTAAAAAATATTATAATTCATGGGATTTAATTTTGAACATTTGCAGTAGGGGAGTCAAATAAATGACCATTCATGCTCATTTACATTTATTCTTATGATCAATTTAAAATCATGATTTAATTGTATTTAAAACAAGGTTTGATTACACGAAGAACAATTCAGGATTAAAATTATGGGATTGAGGACAGGAGACCTGGGCTGAATCGCAACAAGAGCATGTTGCCATTTACTCACTGGTGTGGTATGGCTAAAGTGATTTTTACTAGGGATAGACTCTTCACACTGCAGGGACACCAGGGTGTGAGTACTGGGGAGATGCTGGGGAGAGATGGGAGTAGTTTCTGTTGCCAAGCACTCCTCTGGCTGTGCAGGGCAAGTTTCAGCTGAGTATATCTGCAGAGAATGCAATACACCGGCACCCACTGTAAACCCTTATTACACATTTCTTGATTTAGAAACCGTTATATTACTTCCTCTTCCTATGTCGTCACCACCTTCCCTCATCTTGAAAACTTGGAACCATCACATCAAAACAGAATTGAAATCTATAGATTTTTTAAAAAGCTGCATAACATTTCCTATGGATTTAATTCATTAAAGAAGTAAATCTTTGCTTTGGGTGCTGAGAACACACATTCTCCACATTGCTCAGCTGCTGTCTTTCTCCTCTGTTTCTGAGTGCTCCGGCAGAGGAGCTGGAGGCTTGGACGACTCCCACATTTATGCAATGATGGCTTCGGAAGCTAGTGCTCAGTGTCCCTCTAATGAGTTACTGTCTTGACAAGGGACCAGATGTGGCTGGGTGCAGTGCACGGAGAAGCTCAGAATAACCTCGGAGGTCTGTGACTCACCAGCGTGTGTTTCCCTAAGCAATGTTTTTATTCAAATGGTGCTTAAAAATACTAATAATATTTTGCCTCTTCTTGAATCTTGTGATGATCAACTATGGATTCTCAGGAAAAGTAGCACAGAGACTGGCCAGAAATACACATTGCTCAGGACCCGCAGTAACAAGCAGCACCAGTCAGGGGTTCACTCAGGACTTGGTAGAACTGAGGGAAACAATCATTTAAAATTTGTGTCTGAGGAACCCATTGGTCTAGGTAGATAATGGAAAGGCAAGCATTTGGCATTTGTTGCTTGACATCATTGTGGCCTTTCCTACACCGATGAGCTACTGTGCTTTTCTGTGTGTGTCCAAAGCTAATGAACAAAGTATTATTCTCAGTTCCCAATCTGAGTGCCGCAGGGCCAGGGCTACAAATATACACAGCCAGCAAGATGTGTTAGGGAAGCAAGGAGGGTTGGCTTTCTGTTTCCTGGGCTTCCATTTCCATGGGATTTGACAGTATAAGGAGGGGTGTTTATTTTTGATGTGTTTGATTGATGCTTTTAGGTCCTATCATCACTTTGGGGGAATGTTATGCATGGAGCTTGGAGTGGGGTTTGGACTTTTTGAGGTCATACCTCACTTTGGGGAGGGAAAGAGAGGTCTCTGGTATTTGTTTCGGAAAACAGGAAGAAAGGGAATATGTGTGGATGAGTAAAAGAGGAGATGGCTTTTCAGGAGGTACCTGAGGTACAGAGGCAAAATTCTCTACATCTGTAGTCACACCCCATGCTGGAGAAGGCTCAGATGTATGATGCTCAGAAATCCAGTACTTATTATTTCATTTTAAGTTTAACCATCAAGTAGGTTATGTTCTTCAAATTATAAAACACTTTGTCTTTCCCTCAAAGTGCTGGGGGCCATTAGAGAAGTAATAACTGAACTCTTGTGATGGGCTATATGTTTCCAAGTACATTTATATGTCTTAATATACTTTTAACCTTGTGTGATAAGTGTGTGTTGTGTGTAGTGTATGTACTTTCAAGTGTGCATGCACACATGTGCGCCTCGAGGCCAGAGGTCAACAACATGTGTCCTCCTCAATCAGTCTCCACCCTGTTTTTGAGACAGAGTCTCTCATTAAACCTGGCGCTCAAATTCTGCTAGGCTGGCTGGTCAATGAGCTTCAAGGATCCACCTGTCTCCTGCCCCTCCCCCGTAAGCTGGAGTTACAGGTACACACTACCACATTTGGCTCTTTTGTGGGTGCTGCAATCTGAACTCAGGTCTTCATGTTTGCGGGGCAGGTGTTTTAGTGACAGAGCCATCTCCCCAAGCCCTGTATAGAACCTTTCTCTTCTCCTTTGTATAAATGACAGCCTCTCATATCTGCTCTTCCACACCTTGCTTTCTCAAGTAACACATTCAACTCTTCTTAATCATAGGAACTGGTAAATAATAAAAGGATCCACCGTTCTGTGCTTATGTATTTTTATGTTTGCTTTGTGTCTTTTACTGGGGATGCTCTACAAACCATGGAAAGAGTTGCTCCTAGACGCTTAGGTTGCTTCCAATCTTAGCTCTTATCTAAAAATGTCAGCACACTCATGCAGGGCTAGTCAGAATGTTGAAGCCACTGTGGAAAACTGGTGATTCCTTGAGACTCAAACACAGTTTCTGTGTCACCTGGCAAGTCCATTTGTAGATATATAACTAACTGAAAGCGCGTAGTCAAGGATTCTGGGGCCTTATGACGTGTATGCAGGCACTCACAGTAGCATTATGAACAGCTTGATTATCAACAGAAGAGTGAGTTGACAGCATTTGATCTGCAAATACAATAGTATATTACTCAGCCCTAAACAGGAAGCAGATGTGAACATATTCCAACATGAGTGACCCATGAAAACATACTAAGTGTAGTAAGCAGGACAAAAGAACAAATTACATGAGGTACCAGCTGAGTGTGGTGACACGTGCCTGTAATTCCAGCACTTGGAAGGCGGAGATAGGAAGATCGCCTCAAGTTCAAAACCAGCCTCATCTGCATAGCAAGTTGCAGCTCAGGTAGGGCTACACAATGAGCCCCTGTCTCAAAACAACAATAAAATTTTATAAAGTGTTAAAGAAAACACATATGCTATTCACAGGGGAAGGAGGGGAATAATGGCTGCCAGAGGCTGCACAGGCAGGGAGCCTGAGGCCCCCTGTTCAACAGGACATAATTCTTTTCTAAGAAGATTAAAAGGTGAAGAAAATAGATAGTGTTGAAGGTGTGTAATAATAGGAATGTAATCAGCAATGCTAGCCAAACACTTAAAAATATCAACACTGGGGCTAGAGAGATGGTTCAACAGTTAAAAATGTGTTCTGCTCCAGCAGAGGTCCTACACCAGGCAGCTCACAACTATCAATAACTCTGGATCTGGGTGACTGAGCACCCTCTTTTGGACCCCATGGGCCCCTGCATCCATGTGCACAAATCACATGCACAGCAAAATAAATCTTAAAAAACGAAGTCAGCACTGCAAAATTTACCTTGTTTATTTATTCATTATTTTATTTTATTTTTTTTGAGACAGGGTTTTTCTGTGTACCTCTGGCTGTCCTGGAACTTGCTCTGTAGATGAGGCTGGCCTTGAACTCAGAGATCTGCCTGCCTCTGCCTTTCAAGTGCTGGGATTAAAGGTGTGTGCCACTACCACCCGGCTTATTATTTATTTTATTATTTTTTAAATATTTATTTTATGTATATGAGCGACCTGTCTTCATGCACACCAGAGGGAGTCAGATCCCCTTACAGATGGTTGTGAGCCACCAGGTGGTTACTGGAAATTGAACCCAGGACCTCTGGTAGGGCAGCCAGTGCTCTTAACCACTCAGTAATTTCTCCAGTTCCCTTGTTATTTATTTTTTAACAATTAAAAATTGCCCCAAAACAGGACATAGAGGACATAAAAAATCCATGACCTTAAAAATAGTTGCATTTATGTATTTGTGTGTGTGCACATATGCTGCATCATGGCGTGTGTGAGGTCAGAGGACAATCTGGAAGAAGCAGTCCTCTTACTACAGGGGGTTTGGGGAATCCAACTCAGGGCCTCAGGCTTGGCGGTCAGCACCTTCACCCTGAGCCATTTTCTAGCCCCAAACCTGTGACTTTGTGCACAAAGGCACCATTGTGTGTGTGTTTGTGTGTGTGTGTGTGTGTGTGTGTGTGTGTGTGTGTGTGTGTGTCTGGCCTGGAACTTTGTATCCCTTGCTGGCTTAGAACTGTCTATGCAGACAAGGATGGTTCAAACTCACAGAGCTCTGCCTGCTTCTGTCTCTGGAAGTTTGGGATTAAAGGTGTGCAACACATGCCCAGCATCTGTCTTCTTGATGTATTCTTAGTCCAACTCCTCACAGCCTCATGCTGTGCTGAACAAGCTTTCAGGTACCCTTCATAGGAACAAAAGGACTCTGTGCCTGTGAAGATTTCCGTGGGGTGGAGTTGGGATCCATCCGGTGGCTCAGCGTTTATGGACAGAGGTGAAGTACATCTGAGCTTTCAGCCATGTACTAACAGAAGCTGCCCTCCCCTCCCTCCACTCCCATCCTCTCTGCCTGCCTTACCTTTCCTCTTATTCTTTCTCTTCCCCCTCCCTCTCCTCCCTTCCCATCTTTTCCCATCCATCCATCCATCCCTCCCTCCCTCTGTCCCTCTGCTCCCCCCTCCCTCCTTCCCTCCCTCCCCACTCTACTTTCACCTATCCCTTCCCTTCCCTTCCCATCTCTCTTTTGGTTTTATTGAGACAGGGTCTCACTGTATAGTCTAGGCTGGTCTAGAACTTACTGTGTAGGCTGGGTTGACCTTGAGTTTGCCATCTTCTGGCCTCTGCCTCCTGAGTGTTGAGACAGCACACATGTGCCAAGTGGTACCTGTATTGTCAAAGATTGACTGTTCATTTGTAAACAGCCTCAGCTAGAGATAGTTTACAGAGTCTGCTCAGAACGCGGATGTGGCATTACTTCAAACTCTGTGGCTTGCAATTTGATGGACTTTCAACTTAATTCCTGGTTATTAATTTACCAAAAAGTTCAAAATGTGAGGGGGGACTTACCCCAGTAAGTGCTGATTGCAGTACAGGAGAATGTGTGACAAGGCGAGCTCAGAGTAGGGTGTCCCTTCACAATCAGTGGCAAGGGCAAGACAGGCTCTCCAGAGAAGGGTCTCTGAGATGAGTCCTTCCCAACAAACAGGGCGAGGCTCAGGGGAATCCTGCAGGAAAGCTGCAGGTTCTGAAGGCTGCTGAGCCTGCAGGTGGGGTGGGGCCTGTGCTATCCAACTGTCCCTGGAGTTGGTTTGCCTGTGGAGTTTCTTTTGAACCTGGAGCTTGGGAAAGATGATCAAGGGCAAAAATAGTTTTTGTATTTGGATGTTCCTTTAACACTGGGGCTGGAGTTTGTAACAAATACACATTCCCTTTCCTTTCTTTTTCTCTTTTCTCTGATGCCCCTCCCTCCCATTCCTTCTTCAAACCCTCCCGAAATGCCGTCTGCACTCCCTACCTTTCTCAGGTATCTTTCCTGTTGCCTCCCTCCTCTTCCTTGTGTATCATCCCTCTCCTGTGGTCTTGTAGTGGGGTGATTTTGTGCTGGATACTTGATAAAATATGCTGAACCTAAGAGGATGAGCGAGAGCAGTCCATGATCAGATCAGTGTTCTCTAAGTGTTGTTATACTGTTCCGGTGTGATGGGTTACCTTAAGGTTACCACAGGCTAGCTGGTGCTACTGCCCATGTCTAGTGTGAGGTTTGCTCATGTGTGTGCCCATAGCCATTTGTAGTGTGCAGGGAAATGTGTATTGCTAAGCTATTAGAGAGGAAAGAGAAAAGAGAGAAGAGAGAGAGGGGAGGGGGAGAAGGAGGAAAAGAAGCCCGGCATTATTTATGGAACATGTTCCTTGGGTAAAGTGTGTTACAGCTAGCATCTGCTAACTTTGCTCAGAACTGTCCAGAGCATGGAAAGCGACATATGGGTGCTTTCCTGAACTGATTCCATAGCTATGGCATAGCACCAGCCTGAGGTTTCACACCACAGTAATGTGTCTGTTTATCTAGCATCACAGAAAGCTCGGGATGCCCGCATTTGTGAGCAGCTTTAAAGGGCATGTTGCAGTGGTAATGAAGGTGATCTGTGCTGTTCACCAGAGGAGCCCCGAGGATGTTTGGAAAGTGGTACAGAATGCACGGTGACTGTGGACAGGGGTGACGTGGCAGCTGACCTTCAAGGTCAGCTTTAGAAAGCTCTGCTCCTTGTACTTGCAAGGCTCATTAACCCTTCACCAATTGAACTCTCTCTAACTCAGGTTATCAGATTTTTTTTTTGTTAGATTATTCAAATAAACATTCATTGTAAAACCTGGAGACTTGGAGGAATGGCAAGCTCTGACCATTCTGCTCTGGGCCACCAGACTGCAGGCTTGTGTGTTTCGCTGTCAGGCATAGAGGATCTTCCATGAGCACGTCCGAATTGCTTGATCCAAAGTCAGTCAGTCTAACCAAATCTACAAGCTCCAGGCCATTGAGAAAATGGCAGCCAAGGTTGTCCTCTGACCTCCACCCAGCCCCCATACACATTCGAACAATGATAATCATCTAATAACCTATAGCTATTTAAATATGGCAATGTATCAATTATGTTCTATCCAGTGAAAAGCCCTCACAGGAGTGTGGCATCCTTCAGCCCCCCAAGGACTTGTTGATTCATCATCTCTTCAGCTTACATTTAGAGAGCTTCTGTGAAACAAACTGACAAGGTTCAGAACATTCAAACGATGATCACTTACAACAGTTACACCGACAAGTTGGGATGGGAGGTCCTACCAAGGTAGGCAGCGTCTGCCAACTCAACCTTGTAATGGTTCATCTTCACAGTCAACTCAACTGGATATAGAACCATTCAGGAGACACATCTCTGGGTCTGTGTGTGGGAAAGGCCCTGCAGAGCTTTCGCAGAGGGCAGCAACAGGATTCACCTGTCTCTCTGTTTCCTGACGTGAGACACAGTGTAACCAGGTACCTCACATCCGGCTGCTGTGTCTTCCTGTAACCATGTTCTTAAGCCATGGCCTTCCTTAGGCTGTATTTGTCAAATGTTTGGTTAGAAAAGTAACTGGTAAGACGTCCAGCGTGGCCGTCCTTTGTGACTGCTTTTAGCACGTCCCTGTCCCTGTGTGTGCCAGTATCTGGGAACTCTATTGTGAATAACAGAGTCCCCGTGCTGCTGCTGAGGGGACTGTGTGTCTGACTTGCTGTCTTCTGCAGGGCTCCCTGTGGCTTCTCTGCATGGTTGGTCTTTTTGGTGTTCCCCTGTTGCACTGTTATGCAGGACTTTCCTCTGCTGTCAACATGGCTGCAGAATCCAGAGCCTTCCCTCCTGTGGAACCAGAATTTCAGCTTCAGCACCCGAGGACTTGCTCAAGTCCTCTCCCTCCTGCCTGCCTTGCAGCTTCATCCTCTTTTGAATCCTTGGTCTCCTGTGACACTCCCGCCCCAAAGCCTTCACCTGCCCCCAAGCTGGAGCACTAAAGCATTTTCACAGCAAAGGCAATTCTCTTATTAGAAAGAATTCTTACACTAGCTGCTAGGGGAATAAAAGTGTTCTTCTTACCCCCCCCCCCCCCACCCCCAGTAATGAAGCAACAGAGGTTGAGAGTGATTTATTTTCTTTTAAAAAATAAATTAGAACAGGCTCAAGGTTATCTTGGTAATAATAGTCCTGTCTCTCTCCCTTGCATTCCAATATGCTGCTGAATAGGAGTGGAAGCCAGCGTTACAGGGTGCTCAAAGGGAACTGAGCGAGCGCAGGGTGCTATCAGTGCATTTCGGGGACAAAAGAGCTCTGCTCCTCCGCCTGACTCCTGACAGTCCTTATCTGGCATCTGTGTCTACATCCCCCCCCCCCCCCAGTTGAATTTTCAGCCTCCCAGCAAGTACACAGTGCCTTGGGCAATACTGACAATTTACAAAAGTAATTCTTTGTGCGGAGCTGACATCCACTTTCTAGAGACTCTGTCTTTGTATTCTAACTCTATTTGCATGAATTCAGACCTGGCTAATTTCATTTTAGTTACAGCCTTGTAAACTATCCGACTTATGCATAGATCTGATAAACCACTTTCTTGGTTGAAATTTTCACTGGCTCTCCACCACCCAGAGAATAAGATCCTCCAGCATCCTAGACAAGTTTGTTCAGACACTGCTTTCAGCCTTCACTCACTTTCACCTGTCTTTTGTTCCATCCTACAAATGTGAATGTCACTTTATTTTGCTCCTCCTACTGTGTCTTCTTGTTTTCTGTTTTTGCCAATCCAGATACTAGCCAAGCCTAGTCCTGCTTAGCTTCCCAAATCAGAGAAGGCCAAGTACCATCAAGGTATGTCCCTGGCTTTCTAACCATCCCAGCTCCACTGATCCACAAATGATTTATTTATTGCCAATGGTTCTTTAGCCTACAAGTTTTATTTAACTTCTATTGCCTCTGCGACTTTTAGGGTCTTCTAGATCTCTACTTCCCTTAGCCTCCAGTTGTGTGGCCCTCAGGCTCTTGAACTACAGGCAGTTGAGTTGAGGTGTTCTGTCAGTGTGAGTTACAAACTGGTTTAAAGACTTGGTACAGATTACAAATAGCTCACTAGTGGTTTTTAATATTGATTCTGTGGTGAAGGGACTAATTTTGTTATATTGCTGTATCTAGTTCATATTGTGGGATTCATTTTATATTAAAACTTCTTTCAACAAGACCATCATAGAATTTAAAATCACATATGGTGTCACACTATTGGAATGTTGTTGGACAGCCCTACTTTAATCCACAACAGGGTGCTCAGCTCTAAGCACTTTGAATCATCACCATTTGTATTTTGGTTCCTGATGCTCCCACTGAAGTGCTCTGGGGTCAGGCACTCCTCTTTCTATATGCATTCTTCCATAATTTAGTATGTCTGAGTCCATGCCTTTAATTGCTGATCTCAGAAGGCAGAAGCAAGCAGATTTCTTTGAGTTCCAGACTATTCTGGCATGCATAATGTGTTCCATGCCGGACAGGGCTACACAGTGAGACCCTATTTTGCTCTCTCTCTCCCTCACACAAATTCAGTGAATATACATGTTCCCTTGGTGTTTCTATTGCTGTGATAAAATACCACCACCAAAAGCATCTTGAAGAGGAAAGGCTTTATTTTCGTCTTATACTTGTGGGGAAGTAAGGACAAGAACTCAAGGCAGGAACCTGGAGACAGGAACTGATGCAGAGACCATGGAGAAGTGCTGCTTACTGACTTGCTTTCCATGGCCTGCTCAGCCTGATTTCTCAGAGCACCCAAGACCACCTGCCCAGAGGTGACACCAGTCACAATGTGCTTGGCACTCCCACAACAGTTATCAATCAAGAAAATGTACCACAGGCTTGCCCACAGGCCAGTCTGGTGGGGCAATTTTCTCAATTGAGGTTCCCTCTTCCAAAATGACTCTAGATGAAATCAAGTTTATGTAAATCTAGCCAACATACATGTTAATGAAATAAAATAGTAAGAGCTTTATCAGAAATCCCAAGTGTTTGAAGAAATTAGGCAGGGAACATAGGAAGTTAACTGGGTTTAATAGATATTGAAATGCTGAGGACAATGCATTGGTAGTAGGTTAGCAGGAGTGATGGCTGACTGAAGGCCCATTGCTGTTACTTTAGGAAAATCTAGTGTAAAAGGAATATCCATCAAAGCTGGACAGTGGAGGAGAAAGCCAGGACCACACACAGGGAATTTTAGCAGCACACATGGGCAGCCATGGGACAGAAAATTCTTGGCTTGTGAGGCATGAGGAAGTGCTTAGCTATGCTAAGCAGACAAAGGTAGCCGGGAATATGTCTGGGCTGTCTTAAAAACTATTAAATTGTCAAATGTCAGTTTTGAAAAAGTTCAGACACAGAATACCTGGCAGGCTCTACTGACAACTTCGTTAATCCGACAGAGTCTGTAGTTCACATCAGGATCATCTGATGGGCAAATGGCAGTCACTACCAACAAGATTATCATCACATCAACCTGCGAAAGGCCCAGCCATTCCCCTGCCTCAGTTGGATTATCCCTGCATGCATATAGGCTCAGAATTACAAAAGTATCTGACTTTTCTAGTGGAACTGGATTTTTCTGTGAATTTTAACTCATTTTGATCTATGTCTTGATATTTTAAACCTGTGTGGGCCAACAAAAGCCTGGGGAAAAATGCCTGCTTTTTAGCCTAAAGAGTAAGGTTGTACCCTAGAAAAACAGCAGGGTTACTATCAGGGGAGTTAATCAAGAGCATAGGCACTGTGTAGGCTTGAGCCTGAAGCCATTCAAAGGTCAATGCTGCCCCTAAGGCTCTCAAGAACTGTGTTTTTAAATTTCTCTGTGTAATTTTTCAGTATTTAGGTATTTAAGGAAAAACAGGAGGGTGTGGAGTATATGAAGTAAATTTTTTGTTTGCTTTTGTCTCAGGAGTGTGAAACTGCCAACTAATGTAAATGAGATTAAAATGTCTCTTATACCCTGTCTATAACTACTTGGGATTTAGGCAACGGCCAAAAGAACTATCAATTTCTGATTTTTAAGAGCTCGGATGACCTTGGTATTTTCTATGAGTCTTCCCAGAGTACTTTCACATACACAGAACGGCACAGTTCGTGTAGTCTGCATGTTGGTTAAAAACCCGCTGTTTTAAAATGCCAGTGAGCAACCTCTGTGGAAGACAGCAGCTCTGCTTTGAAATTTCATTTCTTTACAATCTCAAATCAATAGACTAATACAAAAGAATCCGAGCTTAGAATAGATCCCTGTTAGTCATTTATTTTTTGTCATCCAGTAAAGCTCACCAGCCTGTCACAACACCAGAGTTGACAGTAAGGGGTCGTCACTCCACTGAGCAAGAACACAGGCAAAGACATGGAAAACTGCACTCCAATTTCAATTTCCTTCTTTTACCCATAAAGCAAGCACCTGAAATCAGCATCTGTCTACGACGCTGCCTTTGAAAGTCTCCTTTCAAAGTCATAGGTTCACCAATGGTAGAGAATTGTTAAAAATACCTAAATAGACAGAAAACAGGGACCAGCTCTAAGAAGAAGGAAATAGTTTGGTATTCCCTTTTGTCAGGGCAAGCATACATTGATGAAGAATGAAGACCACTTGTGAAGGAATCTGAGATGAGTTCGGATTACTTGAGTATTCCATAGTTTGGGATCCCTTCTCCTTTGCAGAGAGCCTCTGCTCTGGTCCCTCCGTGCCCCGAGTTTCCACATTTGCACATCAGTCATAACAATCACACTTATCACTCACACACATTGAAATGCTGGTACAACAGATGGTGGCCCTCTGGCAGGGTGGCCCTCCGAGCTGGGCAGCCTGGTGTGGCTTTTATGTTTGCAGCATGAGAAAGTGGTAAATGTTGGAGAAGAGCAGCTTGGACGTGCTATTTTCATTTTTTAACACCTTACTGGTGACAAAATCAAAGAGCAGATGCTTTAACTCAGTTCTAAAAACTTGTTATTAACACTGGAAAAGCTACACAAATTAAAATGACATGTAACAAGAGACTATGTGTATAAATGGTAAAATAGTGTCAGCATAGAACTTTATGGGAAAAACTCACGGAACTCTTCACAGCAAGAAAGAGAGCTGCCCCACTTTCCAGAGTGTCTTCCAGTCCTGTTCCAGATGCATTTGACCTTTATTCAGAGTTTCTCTCACAGGGAAGAGTATTGTTCCCTTTAGCTGGCATGCCACCTTACTTGAGATGGACCACTGTGACAAGAAACATTTTAACTGGAGAAAAACAGCCATTGTGAACATGTGTGAGTCACCCCAAGTTACAATGTCTTGCCAGGGGGAAGTTTAATTTTTGATGGTGTGTAAACAGTTTGCTTTCATCAGAAATAATACTAAATTTAGAGCTTTGACCTTTGCCCAGCTTAGTAATGTGTGGTGCAATAGGACCTTGTGCTAGGCAGTGGCCACTGCTCCAGGTAGTGGCAGATAGAGACCAGCATTCCCCATTGCTAAGCTACTATGATGGAGAGGCTAGGGGTGTTCTACACCTTTTAGGGAGGAGGTCTCGATGGAAAAGTGCTTCTAAATATGATCTAGGGCTGGAGAGATGGCCCAGCTGTTAAGACGCTTCTTGTTTTTCCAGAGGACTCAAGTTTGGTTCCCAGCATCCATATTGGACAGCTCACAACCAGCATTAACTTCAACTCCAAAAGATCTACCCCTTATTCTGACCTCCATGGGCACCTGTACACAGGTGGAATACACTCATATAGACACATAAATTAAAAAATGTATCTAACTACATTATATACATGATAAAATTCTATAATGTTGCATGCATAGCTCTTTCCTCCAAGATGGAAACTTTCCATCCTATGGTAGCTCCAAAAGCCAGAAAATAAATGACTCAGAAGAGATTCAGAAAGTCCTTGAAACTGACCAGATTCACTAGATCCTTTTCTCTCAAGCTTAAACAATAAAGCCTGCTGAGAATCTCAGACAAGTCAAGGTGTAAAGAAGACTGAGACCAGACCAGCTGCTGAGGCTAAATAGAAACCAGCTGAGCACTTTGAAGGAACTCAGATCAACTGAGTCATTGGGAAGGATGGTCTCCACTCTGCTGAGCTGCCTGAAGGCTGTGCAGTGTGCTCCAGGTCCCATCTTTGTTGTCACCTGTGCTGGGGTGGCCTTTGGTGATGCAGCTGTCTTGAGTCGTTTCTGTTCCTGTAAGTAACCCCTCACCCAAATTCCTGTAAGGAACCTCAATAAAACTCATAGGTTCAGCTGGGTGGTGGTGGTGCATGCCTTTAATCCCAGCATTTGGGAAGCAGATGGGTATCTGTGAGTTTGAGGCCAGCCTGGGCTACAGAGTGAGTTCTAGGAGAGAAACCTTGTCTCGAAAAACAAAAACAAAAACAAAAACAAACCCAAAAAACAAACAAACCAAACAACTCCACCAAACACTCATATAGGTTCACCAAGTTGGACTTTGGTTTGCTTTGGGCTCCTATCTGGGGTGAGTAAACATGTGTTGCATCTACCTCAGGAAGTCTTGTCACATAAAACATAGTAAACCCAATTATTTTGTACAACTAATCTATGCTAATAAAAATAATTCAGCATCAAAAAAGAAAACAAATCAAGACTCATGCATTCCAAGCTGGCCTTGAACTTGTGTAGCTGAGGATGACCTTGACTACTAATCCTTCTGCCTCTATCACCCAGGTGCTGGGTTGTAGGGAAGTGGTTATGTGATACTGGGGTCAAACCATGCTGGGCCTTGGGCATGCTAGGCAAATACTCTACAAATTGAGCCACACCCCCAACTTCTGTTTTGTTGTTGTTGTTATGCCTTTTAAAGGAGTAGAGTAAGAAAACTCTTGGGATGATGCTTGGAGAGATTTTAATGAAGTTAAAGGATTGGACTCTTAAAATATTCTGCATTTGGTTCAATCTTTAACAGTGGATTCTGGGATTGAACTTGGGTTACCAGGCTTGAGCACCAGTTTGTACCCTCTGAGTCCCTTCACCTGCCCAAAGGGTTGACCTCTTTACAGAGCAACACTGGACATGGAAAGGCTATTTTAAACATACTTAAGACTTTGAAACAAAACCAGCTTTTTCCCATGTCTTCTAGATTTGGTCCTCGTTTCTCCTGAAGTGTTTTAATTTACTCTTTGCTTCATGATGCTGTCGCCAACACTACCATCATTGTGGGTGTGGGTTGGATGTAATTCCAACATTTCCTCCAATTAAAAAAAACAAACCAACATTGCATGAATATTCTTCTTCAAACAATCATAAAACCATCAAAGCTTTGTCACCTTTCCATGTGCTGCCCCTTCAGACTGGGCATGAGCAGCCCACAGGCCAGCCTTCATGGGCAGAAATGTTAACACTGAGGTGTTAGGCTGTGCTGTTCTGCCTGATCCTGGCTGTACGAGACTGCCCCTCAAGCCCGATTGCCACCAGCTTCAGGATCTGCTGGGCCTGCTCACAAATGAGCATTACAGCTGAGTCTGTTGATCCTTGACCTTTCTTCATAGAAGGACTGGGCAGAGAGGCTCATGGGACCCTCCCGTGGGTATCCAGCCACCCTTTCTAACCAGCTGTATAGAATTCTGCCCTAACTGCATGTGGTCTTGGGGAGAGGCTAGAGAATATAGGTGGGGAAGGGTGAGGGGAGGGACTTCTTCTATATATCCTTGGGGTTGCCATCACCCCTGCTGGGTGCAGATCTTCCAGTCTGGTTGCCTTCAGGTCACCAGTGCTCCTGCCCATGTGAGTGTGTATGATCAGGTTGTTGAGGAGTGGGTGTTGCCATGGTAGACACACTGGCCCAGAACATGTGCTTTTGACAGTCTCTCACGAATTACTTCACTTTATTCCTGTTTATTGACGTGAACTAAGCTGATCCATGACTTTCAATGGCTAGATTTTTCTTTATCTCTAGTTCTTTTGTTCTCAATAATTGTTTTGATTTTTGTTATGAAAGCTTATATGTTTCAGAGTCTTCCTTCACTTTACCTGGTTGCTTAGAAACAACAGGTGTTTCTTTGAGGTTTGTCTTAATTAAGCTGAGTGAAAAGACAGGCAGAAGGTTCTGGTAAATCTGCATCACTCTGGAATTATTATTATATTAATTAATTATTATTATATTATATTAATATACCAGGTGCTGTTCCACTTTTCTTCTCCAATATTTATCATTTCTTATGGTGAGACCTTCCCAAGTCCTCTTTGCTGGTTCTGAGATGCTAATAAGTGGCTGCTATTTGTAGTGGCCCTTCTGCATGGTGGTCCCCACAGCTTCTTGCCCCTCTCTGACTGTAACTGGTACCCATCATTCGGCCTTTTCCTGCTTCTTCTCCTACTCTACCCTCAGCTTCCCTGAGCTCAGCCTTCAGAATTTCTGTGATGAGATCATTCGGTACTTGTCTTCTGCATCTGGACTGACACCTCTATGTTGTTGGAAATGACAGGACTGTGTTCTGCTTATGGCTGAATAGTAGCCCAGGTGTGCATGGCCACTCTTCTTTATCAGTGGCACCCCAGTGTGACTGCTGTGAATTTTACTGTAGTGCCCATGAGTACAGGTGTCCCCTTGACATTCTGATTTCACTTCCTTTGTAATTGGGCTCAAGAATGGACTTGCTGGGTCACTGTGATGGCCATTCCTGGTTGTCAATTTGACTACGTCTGGAATGAACTAAAATGCAAGTGGCTGGGTACACCCGTGAAGGATTTTTTTTTTTTTAATTAAATCTTTTGAGGTGGGGAGATCCACCTTTAATCTGGGCCACACTTTCTATTGGCAGCCTATATAAAGGACATGGCAGAAGGAAGCTTGTTCTCTCTGCCTGCTTGCTCTCCCTCTTTCTGGCAAGTCCATTCCTTCACTGGCATTAGACACCACTTCTTCAGGATATATCCTGAAGACCAGCTGAGACATCCAGCCTCATGAACTGAACAACTATTGGATTCTTGGACCTTACATCCATACATAGGCAGCCATTGTTGGACTAGCTGAACCATAGCCTGTAAGCCGTTATAATAAATCTTCTTTCTCTATAAATTCATTTTTAAGGTTCTATTTCTCTGGAGAATCCGACTGATACAGATGTTGGTACCAGAAGTGGTTCTAGAACAACAGAAGTATAAAGATGAATTTTTTAAAAAAATATTTATTTATTATGTACACAGAAGAGGGTGCCAGATCTCATTACAGATGGTTGTGAGCCACCATGTGGTTGCTGGGAATTGAACTCAGGACCTCTGGAAGAACAGTTGGTGCTCTTAACCTCTGAGCCATCTCTCCAGCCCTAAAGATGAATTTTTAAAAGTATCTGGAATAGGCTTTCCAATTTGCCAACACCTACAGTTATTGAAACCTCTCCTAGGATCTCAGAGAGTATTGAAAGCCTATGGTGTGAGCTATTTTACAAATTTAAGGAGACAAATACATTTAATTGTCCTAATTGACCAATTTTGAGAGGTAAGATTTGGTGACTCTCTATAAAATTTTGACTATTTGTGGAAAAATAAGGAAATAATGATGCTTTTTGGTTACTCCTAGCATCTCAGCACAGGCAAAGTGAATTTTGTGGTGGCATGACTCATATGGACCTTTGGTCTGGCTACTCAGTTATGGAGTTTCTAGACGTGAAGTAGATAAGAAGCCTACTGCATTTTTGTTTGATCTGTATAAGCAGAGAAATTCTCAAACAAATAAAAGAAAGGCTACATTGGATCATGGCAAATGGGAATCTTAGCCAGTGAACCCATTTTCAGACTTGAGCCAGTTTGCAGACCCAGAACATCTTGAAAGAAGCAATCATTCTCTATGTCCTGCAAGTTCTGTTCTTCTAGAGAACCCTGACTAATCCAGTCATGTTTTTATACAACCTTCATGCTTGCTTCCAACAGTGTACAGGTTCCCATGTTCCATCTCCTACCTGGAACTCTCTGTCTTTTTCTTATTAACCATTCTTGTTTGGGTAGGATGATGGCTTAGTGATTTTGACATGGGTTTCCCTGGCAATTGGCATTTCTTTATGTAAATCTATATTTGTATATGTTTATGTATATAATGCTTTTGACTCACCTCAGCCCCTAAACCCTGCACCCCATTGCTCATTTTAAATCGAATCATTTATTTGCTATGGAATTTTGGGGGTTCTTACTAGATATTCTGGGTATCACCCATTGCTAGATGTATGCACTGTGAATATTTGTTCCTATCCTATAGCTTTCTCTGTACTCTGTTCAGTGTTTCTTTTGCTGTACAGAAGGTTTTAGTTTCATGAAATCATGCCTGTCTTGAATCTCACTTTCTAGCTTCATTTAATAAATACTTGTCTAGTCCAATGTTTAGAAGTATCTTGCCTGTTTTCTTCTCATAGTTTCAGGCTTAGAGTTGGCCTTTGTACCTGGTGAAAGAAGTCCAGTTACATTCTCCTGCTTGAAGACATTAAGTTTTCCCAGTGGCATTTACTGACCTTTCTCTAATGTGTGTCCTTAGCACATTTGTAAAGATTACCTTAGCTATTGGTGTGTAGGTTTATGTCTAGGTTTTCTACTCTATCACATTGGCTCATGTGTCTTTTGTGTATGTGTGCCAGTGCCATGCTGTTTTGTTAATGTAACTTTATAACATGTTTTGAAGTCAAATCATGCCTTTGTTACTTTTCTGTTGCTATGAAGAGATACCATGACCAAGATAACCTATAAAAGAAAGTATTGAGTTGGAGTCTTGCTTACAGTTTGAGAGGATTAGTCCATGGCAGGAAGGCATGGCAGGCATTGGAGCAGTTGCTGAGAGCTCACATCTGATTCACAAGAAGGAGATGGAGAGAGAGAGAGAGAGAGAGAGAGAGAGAGAGAGAGAGAGAGAGAGAGAGACTCTGGGAAACTTTTGAAACCTCAAAGCCCACCCCTGCTGGGAAACCTCCACTATGAAAGTCTGAAGCATTCCTGCATAAACCTCCTCCCACAAGGCCATGCCTCCCAATCCTCCTAAGCGGTTCATCAACTAGGAACCAAACATTCAAATACATGAGCCAATGGGAACCATTTTCATTCAAACCACCATAGGCCACACAATGCCTTTATTCTTTGTTGTTGTTAATCAAAATGGCTTTGCTTATTGGGGCTTTTTGTGGTTTCATATAAACCTTACAGTTGTTTTATAATAGTTCTGTGAATTAGTATTTATGTGAGTATTTTGATAAAATTTTCATTGAATCTGTCAATCACTTGAATCATGTGGCTATTTTCACAATATTGATTTTCCAGTTCAAGAATGTGAGATGTCTTTCCACATCTTTCTTTTCTAATTTCTTTTGCCCAGGGTTTTAAAATATCCGTTTCAGAGGTCTTTCATTTATTTGGTTAAATCCATTGCTAGGTGTTTAATTTCTTGATAGCTATTGTAAATGGGATTGCTTCCTTGATTTCTATTTCAGGTAATTTTCTATTGGTTTGTACTAACATTATTAGCCTTTGTATGTTTGTTCTATATCTTATAATCTTACAGAATTCATTTATTAGTTCTAATAATTGTGGCAGAGTTTTAGGAGTTTTTTTATTTAGAAGATCATGACAACCTCACATAATAGTGACAACTAGACTCCTCTTTCAATTTGGTTTTCTTTATTTCTTTTTCTAGATTAATTTCTCTGGCTTGGACTTCTAACACTATTTATGATAAAAGTAGGAATATGGGCATCCTATCTTATTCTAGACCTCCAAAGATAGATCTTTCAGCTTTTCCCATTCCCATTCAACACAATTTTAACTTTTGGCTTAGTATAAATGACTTTTATTGGGTTAAAAAGCATTCCTGATACGCCTAGTTTGTTCTAGATTTTTTATTATACAGAGTTGAATTTTGTCAAATGCTTTTTCTACATCAGTTAAGATCAATGTATGTTTTTTCCCTTCATCCCATTGATCTAATACATGATGCATAGGCTTGTGTACACTGAGCCATTTCTGCCTTCGATCACAATGAATAACTTACTAATTTATTTGATATAGCACTGGCTATTGTAAGTCACCTAAATACTACTAAAAGCATATAGGAAGATGCAAGTCACAGAAAACACTGTGATCCTCAAATAGTGACCTGAACATCCCTGGACTTGGGTATGCCCCGGGAGCCTAGGAACAGTCTCCTATGAGCACTAAAGGGGGCCTGCAGCTCAATGTCTTGAGCAATTGTAAAATCTGTCTTAAAAGTTTATTTCCATTACTCATTGCTGGTATGCAAAAATAAAACTAACTTGTCTGTTGCCCTCAGAGTGAATAACCTTGAAAAATTATATATATGAGTTATTTGTTTACATGAACATATGTGCACTGTATGCATGCCTGGTGCCAGTGGGGGGCAGAAGAAGGAGTCAGATTCCCTGGAATTGGAAGTACAAACAGCTGTGAGATGACGTGTGGGTGCTGGAAACAAAACCCAGACTCTGTGTAAGAACAGCTACTGCTCTTTTTATATACTGCTGACTATTGTTTCTGGGACTTTATTGAACATTTTTGCATCCATGTTCATCAAAAATATTGGCCTGTGGCTTTTTTTCTTTTATTGTGTGATTATAGCTTCAAATTTATAAATCCTCTGTCACCAATTTTCATTATCAGGGATGTACCTCACAGAGACTCTAGATTCAAGGCTTAGTTTAATAATTTGTATTTGTGTCTATGTGAATTTGTCTTCTAACTAGTTAACAGCTTTGTAATTGATTAACCAATTTTAAGCTGAGATATCCCTGAAGATAAAAAGGCCTACATTTCTTTGGTCTTATTTTTAGAAGCACTCATGTTTTTCAAGCTTAAATCACAGACTCCCTTGCTCATCTTACCTGAAGCAACACCCTTTATGAACTCCATCACTCTAGATGTGCACGGAAGGCATTTGCTCCCTGGTCCTGTGTGCATCTAGATGTCTTAGTCAGCGTTCCATTGCTGTGAAGAGATACCATGACCACAGCAACTCTTATAAAGGAAAACATTTAATTGTGGTGGCTGGCTTACAGTTCAGAGAGGTTTAGTCTATTATCAGGATGGTGGGAAGCAAGGCAGCATGTGGGCAGACATGGTGCCAGAGAGGGAGCTGAGTGTTCTTACATCTTGACCCTCAGGCAACAGGAAGTCTAAATCACTGGGTGAGGCTTGAATATACATGAGATCTCAAAGCCCACCTCCACAGTGACACACTTCCTCCAAAAAGGCCATACCTACTCTAACAAAGCCACACCTCCTAATATTGCCACACTCTATGAGCTTGTGGGGGTCATTTTCTTTCAAACCACCATGCTAGAATAAGAACATCTTGATGTCAGAGATGAGATGTTGTTCACTGCTGTATCCTTGTGCAAGAAATGATGCTGAGGCTGAGAAGAGTTGCTGCCGACATGGCTTTAAATTTTAATGACGTCATCCTGTATTATGAGTTGTCTGATCTTTTGACAAGACTATGTAACTTAGAACACTCCAGAATTTTAAGATCCTTAATGTGTACTGAAACTTTAAAAACCCCAACTTTCATCTGAATAGAAGGACCAATGCAAAGCCCTTGTGTGTGGGTTCATTTCTAGGAGTCTTCACCATGGTGGGGAGGGGTTGGCTCTTGGGTGGACAGCTCCTAAATGCTATCACCTAAGGATGTGGCAGCTGAATATTGCTTGGGGGAAAACATTTGCCAAGCCATGGCTCTGTTGTGTCAAGCAAGAGTGCTATTTTACAGGACTGTGTGTGTGTGTGTGTGTGTGTGTGTGTGTGTGTGTGTGTGTTAGGGGGGGAATGGAGGGATGAGCTGAGCGGTGCCTTGCTCTCAGCCCTCGGCATGTTTTTCTGCCATTAGAGCCTTTGTTTCATGCTGTGGTTCTCAGGGTTCATCTCTAGGAGTAAGTGTCTGAGGATGTAAGCAGCTGTGACTTGATTGCAGACTCTCAGTCACTGTCCACATTCACCTGGACAGTGGTTGAGGCAGGTCCCTGGAACCTGGGTGCTAATCTTGATTATTGATAACTCATTTTGCTTGCTTGTTTGTTTTTGTTGCAACTTAATGTTCTAGAAGAATTTGGCTTCATAGAAAAGTTGAGAGAAGAACAGAGATTTCCTGCATCCCATCCCATCTCCAGCTCCATGGTTGCATACCCTTCTATATTCCGGCTAGCTAGTACATCATGGTCACCCACACAGTGTAGTTTACACTGTAGTTCACTGTAGGTATTCTATATCCTGTGGGTTTATACAAATGTACACCGAGATATGGTCTCGAGATGGTTCACCAGTTAAGAGTACAGGCTGCCCTTCCAGAGGACCCAGGTTCGATTCCTAGTACCCACATGATGGCTCTCACCCATTTGTAACTCCAGTTCTAGAGGATCTGATATCTTCTTCTGGCTTCTGTGAGCACTACACACATATAATATACAAATGTACATGCAGGCAAAACACATATATAAAATAATTTTTAAAATCCCAATGAGATCTATTTAGTATTACAGTTCATCTAGATGAGTTCCACTCCCTGAAATCCTCTGCTCTGTGCCTGTGTGTAGCCCAACCCCCACACTCTGTGAGCCCAACCCCCACACTCTGTGTAGCTCAACCCCGCCCCCATTCTGTGTTGCCCAACCCCCACATTATGCAGCCCAACCCCCACACTCTGTGTAGCCCAACTCACACCCTCTGGGCCTGTATATTCCTCACTTATCCTGGCAATGTCTGGTGTTTTTGTTGTTTCTGTAGTTTTACTTTTTTGAGAATTGTAGCCAGAAGTTTCTCTAGTTCTACCTGGCTCCGCAGTTGGGAAAACTCTCTCCCACCCACAGTCCTGTAACCATTTATAAAATAATCACTCAGGCCGGGCGGTGGTGGCGCAGGCCTGTAATCCCAGCAGTCGGGAGGCAGAGCCAGGCGGATCTCTGTGAGTTTGAGGCCAGCCTGGACTACAGAGTGAGTTCCAGGAAAGGCGCAAAGCTACACAGAGAAATCCTGTCTCGAAAAACAAAAAACAACAACAAAAAAAAAAATCATTCAGAGGCTTATATTAATTACAAGCTGTATAGCCTATGGCTTTAGCTTCTTGCTAACTAACTCTTTCATCTGAAATTAACCCATTTCTATAAATCTATATGTTGCCACGTGGCCATGGCATTACCTGTCTACAGCCATCTTGTTGCTCCTTGGGCAAAGGACTGGAATCTCCCCCAACTCCACCCTTCTTCATCTTGTCTTCAGTTCAAATGTCCCACCTAATCTTATCCTGCCCTGCCATAGGCCAATGCAGCTTTATTTATCCCACAGCACTTCCCCTTTACTGTCTAATCAAAAAGGAAGGTTTTAACTTTAAGACAGTAAAATTACATATAATAGAATAGTTATCAAGTAAGAATTACAGTTACCATATCTAGTCTATTTGTCTTTGGCAAAATTAAAGAAAATATTCTATCACCTACCTATATTTGTGAGTCTAAAGTTTCATATCTAATTTATCTTTTATCATAACCAAGGAAAAATATAACTATCTAGTCTTCAATACATCAAAGACCCCAGAAGGATATAATATTACCTAAGAAAACAGGAAGTGTGTTGTAAGCAACTTCCAAAGTTCTAGAAATGACAGAGACATCTGGCTGCCTAGACAATCACCCAAAGTTCCCCAGCAACATTGGGGCATCCATCTCCAGCCTACAGGTCTAGAGTCTCTGGCAGACATTTTAGTGAAGCAGGAAATTTGAAGGATTGTCTCGCCTATTGGTAAAGTTCATCAGTCACTTCTCCTTGGTCCTGTAGAATATCTGGCAATCTCCTCTGTGAAACAAGAACCTGAAGGACCATCTTGCCTTGTTTAGGCAAAGTTTAATAATCCTATGGGTCTTGCATGTCCAGTCTATACAACATCCTGCCAAGCAGTTGAGTCAAGGACATTCTTTTTTCCCAGTGGCTAAGTTTTGCCACAAAGAAAGCAGACTCCATAATGAGTTTCTCTGATGCCCATCATCCTCTTTGAAGTAATTGGTGCTGCCAGGTTCAGACATGTCTTACTGTCCAGAAAAGTCTAAGTTCTTAAAACATTTTAAATGCCATATTCTGTAGGTCTTTGAAGTTTTTGAAGATTACCTAATTGAAATATATCTTTGTATAGCTAAAAACTTAACTAACATGACTATAAGTTTAATTATCATAGATGACTAATTATTAACCTGCATTTCTTAATTATACATTACAAATTTAAATGAGTTGCATAAACATAATATCTTAAACAAGAGTAGAATATATACAGTATAACAAAATTAACTTCAAATTTGCATCAATAAACTAAAATCCATAGCAATGTAAAACATTTTAAATAAGTTGCTCTTTAAAAGTAGATTCAATAATCTACCCTTTCATCCTATCATACCTATAATATCCCTTTTTCTTCTTTAGAAAGAGATTAACTATGACCAATAACAATATAAAATTATTTAATTTTCTAAAGATTTTTATAGGACTTAATGTTTTCATGTATAAATGAGGCTAATTTCTATTCTGCTTCCATGGCTGGTGGGCCATGGTACCAGTCTGCAGTGTGAAGGAGCCTCCCCATCCTTCCAGTGATATGTGAAGGCTGTTGCTGCCAGGATGTTACTGGCACTTCCAAAGAAGAGAGTTCCCCCTAGTAGCCCCTTAAATACTGTCCTCAGTTGAGGAAGAGGAGGCAAAACCTTAGCTTGACTGTTGGCCATGAGAAGTTTGGCAGAAGTAAGCAGATCTCCATGGGTTTGAGGCCAGCCTGGTCTGCATAGTGAGATCCTTGTAGTTAGAGTTTTCCTACCTGGCCCAGAGTCAGGACAAATCTCTCTTACCCGCCAGTCCCACAGTCACTCAGACCCAACCAAGAAAGCACACAGAGACTTACATTGTTTAGAAACTGTATGGCTGTGGCAGGCTGCTTGTTATCTACTTCTTCTATCTTAAATTAACCCATTTCTGTTAGTCTATACTTTGCCACATGGCTCGTGGCTTACCAGTGTCTTTACATGTTGCTTCTCATGGCGGCGGCTGGCGGTGTCTCCTCCAGCCTTTTACTTCCCAGAATTCTCTTCTCTCTTGTCCTGCCTATACTTCCTGCCTGGCTACTGGCCAATCAGAACTTTATTTACACAGAGCGATATCCACAGCACTTCCCCTTTTCTTTTTTTTAAGGAAGGTTTTAACTTTTACACAGTACAATTACATATAACAAAACAATTATCAAGCAAGAATTACAGTTACAATATTAAAGAAGATATCCTATCTATCTTATATTTGTGAGTCTAAGGTTTTATATCTAACTTATCTTGTATCATAACTGAGGAAATTATAACTATCTAGTCTTTAACCACATCAAAGACCTCAGAAGGATATAATATTACCTGAGAACCGGGAGAAGGATGTAAGCATTTTTTAGGAGTCTTGTAAGAGTAGACAGAGACAGCTGGCAGCCTGGACAGTCACCTAATGTTCCTTTGTAAAGTTGGGGCATTTGTCTTCAGCCCACCGGGCTAGGTCTCTCGGTCATTTCTCTCAGTGTCCTGTAGAATGTCTGGCAGTTTCCTCTGTGAAGCAGGAACCTGAAGGACCATTTTGTCAAGCAAGTTCAGTGGTCACCTTTCTATGGGTCCTGCATGTCCAGTCGATCAAGCAGTCCAGGCAAGAACAGTTTGTTGCCAAAATGGCTATTTTTGACAAGGTGAAGATAAGATATGAAGTTGTCTTTAATGCCCATCCTCGTCTCTGAAGTAAATCGGTGTTACCAGGAGCAGACATGTCTCATTGTCCAGAAAGTCTAAATTTTAAAAATATTTTAAATGCCATATTCTGAAGGTCTTTGAAGTATTTGAAGATTACCTATCTATCTGAAATATCTCTATGTATACCTAGAAGACTTAACTAACATGGCTATGAGTATGATTATCACAGATGATTAATTAATCTATTTTTAATTATCCATTACAATTTTAAATGAGCTATATAAACATAATACCTTAAACACGAGTAGAAATATATACATAGTATAACAAAATTAACTTTTAAGTTTGTATCAATAGACTAAAATCTATAACAATGTAAAACATTTTAAACAAGTTGTTGTTCTTTAGAAGTAAGTTCCTTTCTTAATCTATCCTTTCATCCTATTATATCTATATTGTATCCCCTTTTCTTTTTTAGAAAGAGATTGCATTTATAATCAACCTGTTTTAAAGAAAAATATTGTTTTTTTCTCTGTCCCACACGAGAGGGCTCTTTTGATTTGGGACATAAGAATCTCTTAACCTTTTTTTTTAGCAATATGTCTGGGTTTAGAGAAGGAGTGAGCCAATTTCATCTCCAAAGCCAGCTTGATAATTTTGGGAATGTGGGCGTAGTTTTTTTTACTACTTCCTGCTGGAGGGGGGCGCTGTATCTTATAGGGACACAAAGAAAATTTTATAGAGTAGTCCATTAAGGTGAACCTCTGAACCAGTTGCCTTGAAACCATTCTGGATGTCAGATCATCTGGGCCATGGTGTCATCGGAGACCTTTTAGGTGGTCTTGGCTGATCAAAACTGATGTATCTTAATCTGGAACAAATCCATATCCTCTGGCTTTCTGTAGAAACAAAAGCAGAGACTCCTTTCCAAAGCAACATATCCTTATATCCAAATTTTGAAGTCAAGGTACCTTTAAAATTTACATAGTTTAACTCAACAGCTTTTATGATCAAATCTTTTTCTGCAGTTAAAAATCCCAAAGACAAGACAAACCAGATTCTCTGTGTAATATCCATCTTTGTAAGACTGAAACGCTGCTGTGGCTGCTGGCTCCGCCCACCTCTGCTTCCCAACATGGCGGCAGTTACAGTACTGCCAGCTCTGGGTCTGGAGCCATGTGTACCATCAGCTATCAGAAGCAGTTCTATCAAAGTAGTGCATAGCCCAGAAACTTTTTTTTCTTTTTTTAAACTAGCAAAGGCTAAATCTACCACGCAGCAGAGTAAAGTGCCGCTTGTAGACTCCTCATTCCTGCCACACTGTAGGTCAGACGCACATGCCAGGAACCCGCCATAGTAGCTCAAACCGGCAGGCTGCCGCTAACTTGAGAGAGACAATTAGGAAGCTGTTTTTAGCTTCGTCTTAGAACCTTTTTTTTCAGGTTTTAGGTGGAAATTCTTGCCCCACGTTGGGCGCCATTTGTAGTTAGAGTTTTCCTACCTGGCCCAGAGTCAGGACAAATCTCTCTTACCCGCCAGTCCCACAGTCACTCAGACCCAACCAAGAAAGCACACAGAGACTTACATTGTTTAGAAACTGTATGGCTGTGGCAGGCTGCTTGTTATCTACTTCTTCTATCTTAAATTAACCCATTTCTGTTAGTCTATACTTTGCCACATGGCTCGTGGCTTACCAGTGTCTTTACATGTTGCTTCTCATGGCGGCGGCTGGCGGTGTCTCCTCCAGCCTTCTACTTCCCAGAATTCTCTTCTCTCTTGTCCTGCCTATACTTCCTGCCTGGCCACTGGCCAATCAGAACTTTATTTACACAGAGCGATATCCACAGCAGATCCTATCTCAGAACAAAACAAAAACAAGAACAGCAAAAGCCAACAACAAACCCAAAACAAACAAAAAGTTTGTTGAAATCAGCAATATTCATTTTGTTGT
Organism: Onychomys torridus; assembly: GCF_903995425.1. Lineage (NCBI taxonomy): Eukaryota > Metazoa > Chordata > Mammalia > Rodentia > Cricetidae > Onychomys > Onychomys torridus. The sequence goes on from NC_050448.1 coordinate 14,297,725, forward strand.
TTAATTTTTCTTTGAGAAAAGTCTTGATCATCCCTTGCTTTAAGATCCTTAAGACAGAGTGAACCCTTCCAGCAGTAAGGGACAGTACAAGGTAGAAATTAATGGTTTATTGTTTTCAGGTCCTGGGGGTGGTGCATGGGATGCTTGAATGACAAGCAAAGACAGATACACTAACAGAGGCCTGGGGCCTCCTGGAAAGGGTGAGGAGAAGAGAGGGTGAGTGAAGGCAAGCTGGGGGTTAAGTCCTTGTCATCTTGACAGCACCCCATCAGGGGTTTTAGTTGGTGGGTTAAGTGAACCACTGTAAGTTTAGAAGGATGGCTGTGGCTGCTAGGGGCTCTGTGGGTTGTAAGGGCAGGTGTGGGGGGTGGAGCAGGCTGTGTTTTCTGTCTTGTGGGAAAGGGGTCATCCAGGGACAGAAGCGTGAGAAAGATGTTTGGGAGGACCACACTGATGACTCCCAACAGGGAATGGAACTAGAAATGGTGTCAAGGGTTGCAGGGTTTGTCTTTCAGATGAGAAAGCCCAGCTTATGTTTATGATGGAAACAGAGGCAACATACAGCTGCAAAGCTTTACAACACTCTTAACAAAACCATTTAAGCCGTTTATTTATCTGTTAAGTCTCTCTCTCTCTCTCTCCCTCCCCCTCTCTCTCTGTCTCTCTCTGTCTCTCTGTCTCTCTCTCTGTCTCTCTCTCTCTCTCTCTCTCTGTGTGTGTGTGTGTGTGTGTGTGTGTGTGTGTGTGTGTGTGTGTGTGCATATACACGCATAGAGGTCAGAGTTAAGCTTGAAGGAATTAGTTCTCTTCCTCTGCCATGTGGGTCCTGGGGATTGAACTCAGGTTATCAGGCTTGACAGTGAGAGCCCTTACCCACTGAGCCATCTCGCCAAACCCCATTGCATTCCTGAGTGTTTGCCAAAACCCACAGGTTTTGAATGATAGTTACCTCTTAGTGGGCATTCACAAATGTTCAGGTTGTATCCAAAGACTGCCATCTCTGGATGGATTTCCAGAGCCCTGTGTGTGGTAAGGGACCAGGCAGTCAGGCAAACTTAGTCATGTAGGTGAGAGTCTCTCAAGAGGCGTGGGAGGCCAGGGGGTCATAGACTCTGGTGCTGAGGTTCCTTTGCCATTCCACCTGGATATATCTGGGAGAGGTCATATTTCTAATCAGTCTCCACCTAACACTGACGACTCAGTCACCTCACTTTGAGGCCTGGATTTTCTAGGTTATGTTTCAAAAGTCTGCTATGTTCAGAAATGTCTAGGGTGTGTAAAGGATATAGATCTTTGATTCCCTCCCAAGTTCCTAGAACTTTCTAGGGCTCCAGCTCACAAGTCACTCCTAGGCACCATGGTGCCTGAGAACCTCTGACTCAGACAGTACTCTCAACCTGATTTATATTTTATGGATTATATAGAGTTACATGGGTAGTGGGAGCACTAATATCTTTACCCTGAAACTCTGATTTTTTGAAATCAGATAGTCTGGTGTGATATCTAAGTACCAGGATTGGATTTGCATTTGCGTGTGTGTGCATATTTGTGCATGTATGTATGAATGTGTATGCAGGTACATACATGTGTAAGTGATCTTGCACATGTATACACATATGTGTAAAGGCCAGAGGACAATCTTGGGTGTCATTCCTCAGGTACCCTCAGGTACCATCTCTTTCTTTTCTTTTTTGAGACAGTTTCTTATTGGTCCAGAACTCAGTAAGTAGGCCAGGCTGGCTGGCCAGGGAGCCCCAGGGTTACCAGTGGTGCTACCACATAGAGACTTTTAAATATATTCTGGGGACTGAGCTCAGGTTCTTGTGCTTACAAGGTATGTTTTTGATTCAGACTAAAGTCATCTGGGAAGAGGGAACCTTAATTGAAGAATCACCACCTTCAGATTGGCTTGTGGGTGTGTCTATAGGGTATTTTTTTTTTATTAATGACGTATCTGGGAGGGCCCAGCCTACTGTGGACCGTGTCTCTGCTGGGCAGATGGTGCTGGAGTGTGTAAGGAAGAGAGCTGAGCAAGTCCTAGGAGCAAACCACTAGGCAGCATTCCTCTGTGGTCACTGCTTCATTTCTTGCCTCAAGTCACTGCCTTGGCTTCCTGAAATGGTTTCCCTCTTTATCAGTGGGTCTTAAGTCTAATTAGAGCATGGTTGGTTACCATTTATGTATTTATGCCACTACTGTACCCTGAGGGCTATTGTGCCGAGCTAGTCATTGATGTAGTTCATAGGTGGCATCCTGAGTAGGACTGTTGGTTGCCTTCCTCCTTTGGAAGCTTGTGTGTCACTTTCTGGTCCTTGAGGAAGAAGCATTCAGGTCAGGTACAGCTCAGTGGCCCCTGGACCACTGACATGCATGGTGTCTTCAGCAACAGAGACTTACCTTCTACCTCGGGGGTAGGTCAAGAGCAATAGCCTGGAATGTTCTAAGAGTCCCTTGGACAACCCTGACCAACAACTCAAGAGAGGGCTTCTCATGCCTAGTGTTGGGATTTTTGTTAGATGGTCTTTGGCTCTTGGAGGGGGCATTGTTAGCTGACCTGGAAAATTATGCTTCAACTATGTGTGTATAGTTACGCACTGGCTTTAACGTGTTATAGGTGTCTTTAGGTAGATGTTTAGTTGTATGATTCCTTTCACTGTTTCACACTTCGTTACCCTTATTTTGCCCCCTTCCCTCTATCCTCTGTACTTGTCTCCCTCTCTCCCCTCCTACACCAGAAGCTCCTCATTTCTCCACCAGGGCTCTGCTGTTTCCCCCAAGTTGGTTTGGATCAAGGTTTTAGTACAGCAACAGAAGGCAAACCAGGATCCAAGGTAAGCGTTGTATGGACCGAACTTTACCCAGTGCCTGAGGTGGTTTTTCAAAACCCTTTCTGGGTCACTCCAATGTGCCACTGCAGCTGTGGAGCAGGGAGAGGAAAGATGGAGCCCATCAATCTGTGCTTTGGAATGTTGACAATCTGCCTACAACTGCTAGGTCCTGGAATTCAAAACTGGGATTTCCACCCAGAGTGGTGACGAACTTAAAATACTATTAAACCAGCAGAGGACCAAATGCCACGGTGCAATAAGGAAAGCTGAGAAGAACCCTGAAGGGTGTGATATGCTTGCATGTTTATTCCTATATGTTATATAGTTATTGCACTCTGTAAGTCTAATGTGGCTTTGCTAGCTGCTCTGGCTTGCTTAGTGTGAGGCAGGATATTGGTCATGTTCTCTGTTGTCTGGTTGTGTGCTTGGTAACTGTACTAAGCATGTCAAGGGTTCTTGTAGGAAGACACAGGTCCATTCTCTACTGCACAGAAGGAGGAGGAAGGCAGTCAGGGTTTCAGCTTGAGGCAACAGCAAAGCCCTCGGTGGAGCTTCAAAGAAGAAGGGAGTATATGACCACAGATGGGCAGTGATCTGGACCAGGGAGCGTGGACATGGAGAGTGAGTGTGTCCAACTGTTCAGATGCTTCAGTCCAGTTCTGTGAGGACAGAGAGAAGGGAGAGGATGGGCCATTCTGACCTCATCTTCCCAGTTTTCCCAGCACTGGGAGCTTACTCCTGAGGTACTCTCAGCCTCTTGGCTGCTCTGTTAGTTTAGTTGGGCACACCATCTTTATTCTTTGGAGGTGGACAGCCTTAGAATATGAAATCAACAGTGCCCAGAGGGCTGAGAGTTGTCCCACTGATGGAAGGTAGGAGTCACTGGCAGGCCCGTCTCTGCCCAGATTTCACTAGGACTGAGTCTAGAGGGGTGTGTGTGTGTGTGTGTGTGTGTGTGTGTGTGTGTGTGTGTGTGACAGAGACAGAGGGAGAGAGAGAGAGACAGAGGCAGAGGGAGAGAGAGAGAGAGAGAGGTACTGGCTTATATATGGAAGTTGAGGACAACTTTCAGTAATGAGGTCTTTCCAGGAGACTTGATGTGGGCCATCATGCTGACAGTTTGAAAAAACAAAAAGCCTTTGTGGGCTTTTTCTTCCACCAGTAGCCCCCTGCTGATGGACTGGCTCAACAAGGTCAAAGCTGGATGGGACGTTCACCCAACAGTTGTAGGCCAGTCAACCATCCTGTCTTTCACTTGACCAACTCTAATTAGGAGAAGACTATCCCTCAGTGACTGCAAAGGACCACCCTGCCCCCAGCCCTCATGGAGATTCTGGGCTTCAGTTTCCCAGGTTCCCTCTTGGCCTAGCAGAGGGCTTTTCTCTTTGTGTGGCTTATCCTATGTGTGTGCTTCCTTACCCCCTAATAGAAGCCTTTCTTTACCAGCTAGAAAAAAGTGCTACAAATGTACACTTTATTTCCTTTATGACTGTGGGAGTCATCTTAGCATAGTCGTTATACTTCTGAGCCTGAGAAGAATCTCCCATCAGCCCTGACCATACACAGCTCTTCTTTTTATTGGTCAAATACTTTGGCAGCTGCATCTCCCGCCCTTCCTGCTCCTCCCATCCAGCAGTCTTCTTGCTTTACTCCCATTGGGCCTTCATGAGCACACTGAAAGGCCCTTTTGCTTGGTTTCATTGTCCTGCCCTCATAGCCCTAGTGACAGCTGGCTTCCAAGAGATTGCCGGGTCCAATGTTGGGCTCACCTCCTCATGCCCTGGGAAGGAGGTTCCCCCACCCCCATCCCTGGCTGTGTGCTGTTTACTTCACCTCTTCTCTCTCTCTCTCTCTCAATGAATGAGCACATCTTATGAGTGGAGTCAGCCCACTAAGCATGATGATTTTTCAATTAGTGTTCTACTCTTTAGAAATCTCATCCCAAAGAAATTGAGACCATTCATTTTCCTTACAATTTCTTTTGTGCTCTAACCAGCGTAGTTTCCATTTTGTGGTGCTTTATAATTCTGATTGATTTTGATTATATATTCACAGAGGTATTTTTTTTTCTCTGTAAAGAGAAGTAGAAAGTCCTTCAGCATTTTCTCCCCATGCACACAGGTGAATTACTCTTGGGGGATGGCCTCCCAGTGGGGAGGCCACAGCGTTTTTCTCATACCTTTTCTTGGTAGTGTTCTTTCAGTCTCCACTGTACAAGTCTGTGTATAAACTGCCTACAAATGGACCCTCCTGTCAGCATCACTAGGCTTTAGTGGTTCAGTCATTGCTGGGTAGACACTGATGCAGACACCCGTGGTAGCTTGTCACATAATCACTTCCGGATGCTTTGCTGACATTTGATATAGATGGTGAGGATTCTGGGGTGGGGTGGAATACATCATCATTTCCCCTCATTTAAGGCAAGTGTGTTTTTTGATTATTCGTTTGCAGACAAGGTTTCACGAGCGGTCTGTCTGTTTATGGTCACGAGCGGTGACAGGACTGGGCTAGAGCTTTACTTTACTGCTTGCTCTTTACCCTTTGAAAGTTCTGGAAGTAGAGTGCATTTTATAACCAGCACATGTTTCTAATATGATAGTGTTCCTTTAGAGTTCTGCATAGATCTTAACAAGTCCGGTCCATCTTTTCCACCTCCATACAAAACGAGTTGTAAACTAGGACAGGAGACACTCCTGGAGAAAGTAAGCTGGCCAGTGGGGTTGGTGACAAGTTACACAATTCCGCATGCTTGGAGCATTCCAGACAGTAACCTTTGCCAAGATCTGGGAAGGACATAACTTGCCTGCTTTCATCTGAGGTTAAGTAGTCCCCGTATAGTCTGATCTGGCAGCTGGCTGTGTACAAATGGTGTCATCAGAATTCTCCCCCTAATATTACAAATGGCAGGGCCCCTTAAGAGAGTATGGGGGGACCTTCCATTTGATATGAGTGGCTTGGAGTCTCTTGGAGGGCACAATGTCAACTGGTTTGAACTGGAGGCTTAGGAAGAGCCCCGTGGTCTGGGAAGGAGCTGTTTCCTAAGCCTTTATGCTCCGAGTGCTAAAAATGAGGCAGTATGCGAGTGAGGGTGGAAACAGGTGGCTGTTAGACTGTCCTTTCTGCACTTGAGAACTCAGCTATGTGCTGAAGTTGACTGATTGGGAAACCATAGGCTGTTTATGTTGCACTTTGTAGAAGCGTCCACCATTGAGGGGCTGATGGGGAAAAAAGCAGATAGTTATATAATCTTAACGAAGTTAGAAATGGTGCCTTAAAATTTTCAGTTCTTTTGCAGATAGGATGTAAAGTTTCAAACTGCAAGAGAATAAAGTAAGTCTGTCTGTGAGCCTTTTGTTTGGAGGTGACCCTGTCATTACACTGTTGGAGTTTTAGAGAATCTTCCATAGATATGTATACATGAGAAATGTTATTTGTATGAGGAATGGTAAAGATGCTTCAGAGGAATACATTGGGTGGTCCTGATTAACCTCATGTGACTGATACATGACTTCAGGATCAGCTCGGCCCCATGGTACCTAACTGTAAGAAATCTCTTCATTGGATGTATAATTAGAAACTGATGGCTTAAAACCTATTAGACATCTAAGAATGTAAATATCATTGTTATTGATAGAGGCATCATTTGTAGCAATGTGTTTGAAATACGTGTTCAGACTTGTTTTCCTATAGTGTCCCAAGATATATGCTTCCATAATTACCAGGGACCTGGCATAGTTGGAATACACATGTGGAAAAGAGAATGGATTTCCTCTATAGAGAACATTCACTGTCCCACTGCTTCCTCAGACAATTTGGAAACTTCTTGTCCTTAAATACCAGTGATAAATATGTGTCTGTTTGCTACTGTCCTGTAAGAATGCTTTAATGTACTTAGCAGTTGCATCACACTGTCTTCTAGAGACTTGGGTAGAGAACTTGGTAAGCGGGAACTTATTTTTAAAGTAATAAAATGTTTGCTGTGTTTGCAAAGCTCTGAATTCTGTGCTGTGAGGCTGAAGCATACAGACAAAACTATAAAAACTCTGAGCTTCTATGGGCAGATCAAGGGGCTGGTATTATATCTAAGTGGTGAGTGCTTGTCTGGCATCTGTGACACTCTGGGTTCAAATCCCAGTACCCCCAAAATAAAAGGAGCTGAGGAGCAAGTCAACAGAAGGCTTACAACTCCATATTTCTATATTCTTCTCTGAGAGAGAGAGAGAGAGAGAGAGAGAGAGAGAGAGAGAGAAGAGAAGAGAAGAGAAGAGAAGAGAAGAGAAGAGAAGAGAAGAGAAGAGAAGAGAAGAGAGAGCGCTCAGCAAACAGCTGAGTACCAGGAAGTCCGGAGAACTGGCAGTCCAGGTCCAGGAAAGGACATTAGCTGCTTCTCAGCCTCTCCTCCACAGGTTGACAGGTTAGTCAACATCACGTGTATCACTTTTTACCCATCACACTGAGTCCAAACCTCTTTCCTTTGTTCTGAGCCCAACATCCTGATGCTAGGAAGGGCTTCAGAGAGTCATTCTCTCCCACGTTGAGGAACAAAAAACGATGAATTGTACATTTCAATTACTGCATCTCTCTCAAAGGATTTAACTGCTGCTCCATTAAAAAGTTGACCCGAAAGTAGAATGGCAATTATTATAGTTGTAAAAGGTGTGTTAGTGGGAGGGTAGGTCATGGGAGGCTGAGTTTAATTTGTAGATACTGCATTGAATTATCACTCTGAACCACATTAATATGCACAATTAATACATGTTAATCAAAAATAAAATGAAAAACTAGAGGTACTTACTTAACCCCTGAGTAGTTCTACTAGCAGTAGCCTTTAGGCACCTGTTCTTCAGCAGCACAATTGAATAAACACATAACAGTAACTGTAAGCTTTTGTCTAAACATGGAATTGTGGTAATTTATTAATTTCTTAGTGTTAACTATTTCTTGATCTTTTTTATTTGTTGACTCCCTTGACAGCCACAGGCAGAGATTAAACTGAAACTTTAGGAAATAGGTTAGGAATAATTATTATTGCTGAGCAGTTTTATTCAAAATTGTTTAATTATAATGTACAATTTTCGAGTACGCTACATGAACCACAATTTCAGAGCCTAACTTTGCTGAAGTTGTTTATCAGACTTTGGAGTCCCCTGTGGGGTCTTTAAAGTATGGATCATGTGATTCTCAAGCAGGGATAACGTGTCTCCCTTCTCTTGCCCTTTTGCTCAAGATTTCAAATTGTGTATGGCTGCCCTCTCCCCGTTCCTTACTTGAGGAGTGACGTTTTCCATTTTCACCCTTTCTGCCTTGTGTTGGCTTTCTATGGGTCATAGACATTCTTCATCACATTGAGGTAGTCCCCTTCTGTAACTAGGTTCTTCAGGCTTTTTATCATGAAAACGTGTCGAATTTTGTCAAGGGCCTTTTTTGCAGCTATTGTAATGATCATGTGACTTTTTGTTCTTAATTCTATTTGTGCATTGTGTCATTTATCAGCTCCCTCTTGCTAGTTTTAACAATCTGTCTCAGAGCCACCTTTCTGCCTGACAGCTTAAGAACACCCTATTTCACTCCTGTAGGTTTTACAGTTTCCCTAAGATTTTGCTAATGTCTACCCAAAGCCAATTTTTAATGTCAAGTGTAAGGAAGTTATCAAATTTCATTTTTTCCTATGTGGATAGATGAGCAATTCCTGTAATTTCTGGAAAAATGCATCATTTCTATTGCTTTAAGTGTTACCTCTGACATTATCTCAGTGCCTGCATTTCTGTGACTTCATCTCCTCTCTCTCCGTTCAGCCCATGTGTTTGTGCTGACTGTACCCTATCACAATTTGCACCCCACCACGGCAAGCTGTAAACGTCACCTCACTGAGTAAGTTTTCCCAGCTTTTACCCCATCTCAAGAATTTTTTGGTTATTTTTGGCCATTTGTATTTCCACATAATTTATTTCTTATTTTATTACATATCTTGATTTATTTCTCTTGTGCCTGTGTGTATGAATGCATGTCATCATGCACTCATGTGGTCAAAGGACAGTGTGGTAGGGCTGGGTCTCTCCTCCCACTCTATGGGTTCCAGGGATGGGACTCAGTCATCAGGCCTGGCAGTAAGCATCCATTGAGCCATCTCCCTGGCCCTACATATCCTTTTTTTTTTTTTTTTTTGAGACAAGATATCACTATGTGGTCTGGGCTGGCTTTGAATTTACGAGCTTCCTGCTTTCACTTCCAAATGCTGGTACTACAGACGTGTGACACCACACGTGGCTTATTTCCATATGCTTTTAAGAGGACCTTGTCAATATTCACAAATAAACTGTGAGGACTTTGAGTGGGATTATGTCATCCTGTTGTAGAACTTGGGAAAATATTATAACACTATTGAGTCTTCCAATATCAACTAGGACATAACTATCAATTTATTTAGAAACCATTAATGTCCATAAAATTTAGGGGCTTCATTTATAGGTCTCATAAATACATTTTAATTTGATTATTAGAGTTTAATTTTTTGGATCCTACTGAAATAGTGTCTTTAAGAAAATTCATGTATTGCTGCTTATAGCCAATATATATAACACTAGTAGTGTTTTTACATATTCACTCTATATATAGTTATCTTTTTCATTTGTCCCAATAACTTATCTATAGACTCTTTTATATTTCTCACATAAATAACTATTATATATAAAAATGAACTTATTTTTTCATTTTGAGCATATGTGTTTCCTATTTCTGTTTGCTCTTTTATTTCATGTGCTAAAATGAATGTGAATTCTTCTATTTTTAAATTTATTTTAAAGTAAGTGTTAAAATATAAGTTGTGTACACATCTTCTACATCTTTCTAATGTGACGTCTGTTCATTCTATCACATACTGGTGGATGTGTGTGAGAATAGAGCTGTGTTTGCATATCTGTCCACTTTTTACATTCTTCATATTGAAGATGATTATTAGGTCATATAAATATTACAACTGCTTTAAAAGTCTCTCTCTCTCTCTCTCTCTCTCTCTCTCTCTCTCTCTCTCTCTCTCTGTGTGTGTGTGTGTGTGTGTGTGTGTGTGTGCACGTGTGCATGCCTGCACAAGAATATATATGTTGCATGGACATTGGAGGACAACTTTCTGGAATCAATTTTTGCCTTCTACCATTATAGTTTATAAAATATGCCTCTTTACCTTTAAAAATGACTTTTGCAACATTTGTTGACTGATTTGCTAATATATAAGGATATTATCAGCTAATATATGATCTGTGTCTGCTTTCTATGAGATAAGCCAATATATAAGCCATATCCATTTCCTTTTGTCTAGCATATGTTTTTCTACACATCTGATTTCATTGCATAGTTGGTATTTACAGTGATATCAAGCATCTAAGAACATGAAACACACATTTAGGAAATGACTTTTAGAGATATATAGTTCTGTGTGGGATTCTTTTTTAAGTCCCTGTTTCTACCTATGGATAGGCTGTCTGTGGAACAGTTTCCTGGCCACAGTGTCAGGATGGCATGACTAATAACTACTGTCAGCTCTGTTGCATATGGAAAAACCTTTGCCGACAAACGTGTCTGTAGGGAGCAGAAAAACTCTGAGTGAGTGAAGTCTGAGTGAATGTGTGCTGTTGACTTCAACATGGCCATGCCAAGGACCCTCAGACTCACAGGAAGATGGCAAAGCCTTTCCCTCAGTTTAGGGCTAAGGGAAATGTCAAAGTCTTCTTCTGATCCACATGTGGGTGTTGATGGTGTGTGTAGAAAATGTCCACCATAGCTTTCTCCCCCCAGATATTTATGTCCTGAAGAATGCTTCCTTGCAAACACTACTCCTACTAAGATTAGCTAAACCTGTCCTCTTTATCCAGGTGTACACCATTAACTCTGCTTCTTTGTTTATCTGAATGTAATAACCCTGCATCTCTGTTCAGTATGCTCAGTATGGTGGTTTAAATGAGAATGGCCCCATTGGCTCAGATGTTTGAATGCTTGGTCCCCAGATGGTGGAACTGTTTTGAAAGGATTAAGAAGTGTTGCCTTGTTGGAGGAGGTGTGTCACTGGTGGCAGGCTTTGTGGTTTTAAAAACCCATGCCACTCCAGAGTCTTTCTCTCTCTCTGTCCTTCTTATGAATAAGGATGTAAGCTCTCAGCTACTGCTCCAGCACCATGCTTGCCTGCCTGCTGCCATGCTCCCTGTCATGATGGTCATAGACTCTAACCCTCTGGAACTGTGAGCCCCAAGTTAGATGCCTTCTTTGCTTTGGTCATGGTGTTTTATCCCAGCAATAAAAAAAAAACAAAAAACAAAAAACAAAAAAAAAAACAGCAGAGACACTGAGCTTTTGGGGTGCTGGGTTTCTCAACCAGAGTCCTGATCTTAGCTTTCTGTCCCTATGTCTGTCTGTCTGACTTTTTCTTCATTCTCTTGCTGCCTCAATCAATCAAGTCTCTGGAAGCAAAGCACTTGGTACTAAGCTTCACATGTCGCATTTGCTGTAATCCATTCTTTTTTTTTGAGCTAAGGATTGAACCCAGGGCCTTGCGCTTGCTAGGCAAGCACTCTACCACTGAGCTAAATCCCCAACCTGTAATCTATTCTTGTAAAGAAACAGGACTCTATTGACTGAAAACTGGAGACTTTGGTAATTCAGTAAGGACAGAGAGACAGTAATAGCTAGCTCATGCAGAGGCTCCATGGGATCTATTTGTGGAGCAGTGGCCTTGCATTCTCATGTTTTCAGGTGCCTGCGACCCTTTTGTTTAAGCCCATGTACAGAACAGGCCTTTCTCCTCTTCTTTCCCATCTTTAAGCCCAGACGGTCTCAAGATAGGATCTATACATCATCATCAAAACAACTAATCTTACTGTATCCACACATCCCACAGAGAAAGTATCTCAGATGGGTGTGTAGGGACAGTGCTTCTTGTACCCTTGACATCAGGACCTAGGGAATGGCTTCAGGGAACTCAGCCAACAAAGGAGCTGCTTCCTGTGTCAAACGTGCTTGTGGGGCAGCCACCGACTCCCATGCTCTCTTCTTTCCTTGAGAATTTCAAGGAACTCAAGAAGCAAGCCGGTGTTGCAATCCCCTTCTTATCTTGTACGGTGCACACATGCAGTTCTGACACACATTATATTATTAGTTCCCACTTTCTCAATTTTAATTAAAAATAGGAATGAATTATTTTAATCTACCATTTTGAAAGTCAGCATTATTGCACACAATTATCCTCTGAAATGGGGTTGGCACAGAAAATAATGATATTTAAAATATTATCTATACCATTTTAGTTTGCTCGCCTAGCAAATCTTAATTTAGACCTGAAATCTTCTTTTTACACATGATCCTAAGTAAATAGGCATTTATCCAGTGGATCAAGAATCCAAGCCTTGACCTTTCAAGTGTTATTATTTGAGCTGTCTTCTGTCATTAGAAGCCTTAAACTCCCCCAGCTTTTACAACTGGACACTAATGTTTTAAACCACACATACTAATGATAGAGTTTAGAATCTATCAGTAAGTGTTGTATAGGTCAAGTGACCATGTGGTTCTGCATTAGACCCAGAAGTGCCCTGGTTTACTCGAGGGCTGTACATACTGATCAATTGTGCTTTCAGAGTGTCCTGTTATGAGAATAGTCATGTGGTCATCCTATCTATAAGCTAATTTAATACAGTTGTAGAAATTATGCAAAACAAAGAATGATTAACTTTGGTACTTAAGGAAGAGATGTTTTTGACTAACCAACAAATAAATGTGGGTGTGCTTCTCTAGACTGGTGAGTCTGATTACAGAGCAGGATTACACACCCCACTCACCCTAAACTAATGGAACACAAATTTCTGGGGTGGAACTTGTTCATTGGTATTGTTTTATGTTTTGATATTATTTGTGTGGGGAGCGGCATGCATGTGCCATGGCACACATTGGAGGTCTAAGGAAAGCTAGCTGGGGTGAGTTACTTCTCTCCTTCCACCATGTGGATCTCAGGGATTGACTCAGGTCATGAGGCTTGGCGGCAGGTACCTTTGTCCCTGGAGCCATCTCACCTGCCCTATGGTATTGCTTTAAACAGATAATAATTTCACAGAAAACTAAAAAAAAAAAAATCTTGAGATTATATCTTGTACATGAAAATCAATTTCCTGTTCAGATTCCTTTGACACTGAATAATTAATTGTGTGTGGTGTATGTAAACATTGGTGTGTGTCAGGTGTGTATTCCTTTCTTTCCACATTATTTTTTGCAACAGCATCTGTATCGTTCACTGGACCTGGAGTTCATCTGATTGCCTAGGCTGCTATTAACAAGCTCTAGAGAGCCATCTGTCCCTGCCTCCCTAGCACTGGGATTATATATGTGTGCTGCTGTACCCAGCTTTTTACATGAGTGTGGGGGATCTGAATTCTGATCTTTCTGCCTGTATGGCAAACACTGTCCTGACTAAGCCATCTCCCAAGCTTCCAAAGCAATGTCTTAGAAAAATAGTAGGACTGTCCAGAGTAATACTTGATTAAATTTGAAGCTTGTTAAGCGTGTGCAATTTAGACTAAATTAACATATGTATTTAAAATACCTGCCATAAGCAATTGATCACAAAGATAATTTAATGATTGAATTTTTTTCCCTTTAGGTAAGCTTTTAATGTTAATATAGATATTGGAATTGTAAATCACTGCTGCCATTGCATTGATTGTACATAATTCTATTTATTTTTTGGTTTGTTTGTTTTTACTGGTTTCTTTAAAAATTTTTTCTTTGCAAGTTTTTAAAAGTTAGAATATAGTTACATCATTACTCTACCATCTCCTCCCTTAAACCCTTTCATATCTCCCCCGCATCTCAAATTCATGGCGGTCTTAGCAAGACCCTGTCTCAAAATAAAACCAAAGAGGCCTGGGGATATAGGTCAGTGGTAAATGCTTGTGGAGTGTGCATGAGGCTCTGAGTTCAAATCCCAGTCTTGGAAAAAGACACTGCTGGGGTCACCTCTTACAGATAGCTAGTGCGTACCTTCTTCACAGAGGCCAGTCAGTTCTAGGAGACATGTTTCCTTTATAGTTGACCCTTTTGTAGTAACTCAGGTGGCCGAGCAGATGCCTTAGAGAAGTAGGCAGTGATGTGTCCTGGGATTACCTGGGGTCAGCCTGTGGGTTGCTATAATGAAATACCTTACAAAGATCAAGAATTTATCTACCTTCGATACATATTTTATGCTTAATTGATATAACTATACATATTTTGGGGGAGCAGTGTGGTTTTCTTATTTCTTCCTTTTTCTTCTCTCTTTTCCTTTTTTCCCTTCTTTTCTGACACAGGTTCTGACTATGTAGCCTTGGCTGGTATGGAACTGGTTATGTGGACCAGGCTGGTTCTGAACTCACAGAGATCTGTCCACCTCGGCCTCCCAAGTGCTGGGATTAAAGGTGTTCACCACCATGCCTGGCACAGCGTGGTGTTTCTGCATATGCATGCTACCTGTAATAATTGGATGAAAGTAAATGGCGTATTTATCTCATTAAGTGATCCCCGATCTACCGTGAAGTACAAGTTAATTACTGTCGATTGTCCTCACCTTGCTGTACTGCAGAGCTTTAGAAATTGTCCTCATTGCCAGCTAAGCCTCTTCACTTGTTAGCCGCTCCTCTCCTCTTTCCATCCTACTCTTCCCAGACTTAACCACTCTTTCATAATTTAATTATTTATTTTTTGAGAATTTTATATCAACTATTATATTTACAACATTTGCACCCATCATTCTTCCCCCTCAACTTCTCCCGTGTCTCCCAAGTCCCTCAAAAATTCATGGCCTCTTTTTCTCTCTTTGTTGTATCTAGTCATACACATATGTATAAATAAAACCTTCTCAGTTCATTTAGCATTGCTCATATGTATATGATCATGTGTTTAGGGCTGACCACTCAGGATTGTATAGCCTATCAGGGGCTTGACCCTGTAGAAGACTGATATCCTCTCTCTTCCTCTGTAGCCATTAATTGCCTATAGCTCATCATCTAGGGGTGGGGCCTTAGGAGATTTCTCTCACTTGAATTGGCATGACAGCTGGTGTTGTTACAGTTTGGGCCTTGTTTAGATGACTATGCTGCTGGGATTCATGGGTGCAGTTTCTCTGTCATACAGAATTCAACATCTTACAAAAGACCCCCTGGTCCTCTGGTTGTTGCATCTTCTTGCTCCTCTACTGTGATGTTCCCTGAGTTGTAGATTGTGTTGTAGATGTATTGGCTGGGGTCAGACACCCTGGGGTCAGTTGTTCTCTGCATTTTGACTAGTTGTGGATCTTGGAAATAGTCTCCATCTGCTGCAAAAAGAGGCTTCTTTGGCGAGGGGTGAAGGCTACATTTACCTGCAGATAGAAGAATAAGAATTTGGAATGTGATTAGAAATTATACTGGTTTAGGAAAGTGGCTGTAGCACATTCTCCTGTAGGTTCTCACAAGTCATAGGAAATTGGATAGGTTTACAATACCAAACATGAATTCCCTCCTTTGAGTAGGCCTTAAGTCTAGTTTGACAGCTGTTGGTTACCTCAAGAGAAAAGCACCATTATTGCACCATCTGGGGTATCCTGCAGGGCTGGCCATTGTTCTGGTTCATAGGCTTCACATCTGGGTGGGCTTTAGTTTCTCTTTTCCCTTGACAACTTGCGTGGCTCCTTTGGAGGAGGCTTCTGGTTTAGATCCAGCTCAATTCCTCTAAGTTCTGTGTCTGAAATATATACTTACTACTCTTCTATTTTTCTATGAGATCAACTTCTTAAGTCTTCCACATATAAATGAGAACACATGGTATTTATTTGTCTTTCCAAAACTGGCTTATTTCACTTAATATAATGCTCTCCGGCTAGTCCTCATTGCAAGATATTACAGAATTCTGTTCATATATATATATATATATATATATATATATATATATATATATATATATATATATATCTGAATGCTATTCTATTGTAGGTTTATACCACATTTTGTTAATGCTGTCTCTGATATGCGCTAGCTTCATTTATTCACCTTAGCTCTTTAGCAGTGGTATTGGGCCACATTTGAACACAACTTCATTGCTTCTAGAAGTTGAGGGATCTGAAGGGATCAAACCAGCAGATTCAAGGTTTGTTCAAAGATGATGCTGTCTTCTCACAGAGAATGGCCCCCATAGGCTCACATATTTGAATGTTTGGTTCCCAGTTAGTGGAACTGTTTAGGGGAGGATTAGGAGGCATGGCTTTGTTGGAGAAGATGTGTCACTAGGGTGGGCTTTGAGTTTTCAAAAGCCCTAATCAGTCCCAGTCTCACTCTCTGCCTGCAACTTACAGACGTGAGTTCTCAGTTATTGCTTATGTGCCATGCCTGCCTGCCTGTCTGCCTGCTGCCATGCTCGCTTGCCATGATGATCATGGAGTAGCCCTCTGAAACTGCAAACAATTCTCCATTTAAATGCTTTCTTTATTAAGATGTATTGGTCATGGCTTCTCCTCACAGCAATAGAACAGTTGCTAAGCTAGCCATTAATCCCATCATGACTGCTAACTCCCTAAAGGCTCCACTCTCTAATATTATTGTGTTAGATATTAAGTTCCAACACATGGATTTTAGCAGACATCAACATTCAGGTCAGAACAATTAATATTCATGGTAATATGAGAATCATTACCCCATGGGATTCTGGGGGCTGAAAAGCTGTGAAGGATTTGGAAGAACAAAGGAACAGCAAAGTAACTATACTAGGTGTTTCTAGAAGATGAGATGGCACCTTAGGAGAGACCTCCGATCAGCTGAAGGGCAGATCATGTTCTCTTTGCCTCCATATGTGCTGAATTCTTCAGAAGGCACCAAGAACCTTTAGTGTTAAGTGCTAACAGTTTAAAATAGCATTTTACCATTGAAGATATTAACCTCATGAGTATCTCCATGTTTCTGTAAAGCACAAGTTTTGTTATGGCTGTCTATAATGTACCTCCTGCTGCTGCTCACCTTGCTTTGAAGAGTGAATATCCTTAGTCTAGTTGATACTTGTATTTGAAGAAACTGACATGTCCATGGAGAAGTCAAGGCCAGCTTGATCTTGTCTAGAGTAGACAATATTCCACAATAATGTCCCCTCTGAGCCATTAGGGTGAAATTGTTAGCTGCATTAAAGTTACAGGACTTCAAAAGGACACAGAATATGCATTTCAAAGATCTCAAAATGTTAGATAATGCATCAGTGTTGGAAGACATCTGTCTCAATTCAAATATGCTCTTTATGAGACAGAAATTAACTCCTTTGAAGAATTTATTTCAGCAAAAGACACCTTCAGAAGGTGTTTTACCTAAAGAATAAGTGAACAAGCTGGTTTTGACCTTTTTTTGCCTATGACCTGATATCCATATATCCATAACCAAACATGTGGGCCTGAGGATGGCTTAGTGGGCCTGGGGTTTTGAAAATACCTGTGTGTGAAAAGTGACTGTTCCAGGACAGTGGTTTCTGAAGTGTGGGTTCCTGGCCTGGCAGCTGTAGGTCCCTGGAAGTCTCCTACAGGTGAAAATCTTTTTTGTTTATACTTTTCTGGTCCTGAATCCCCCTAGGTAGCTGAGGACCTTGAGCTTTCTGGTCCTCTGGCCTACTGAGTGTTGGGACCAGATGTGCACCACCACCTTTTTTGGTTAATGTGGTGCTGGGGAATCAACTCAGGACCTGACGCACGCCATGCAAGTGCTCTACCAATTGGACACCATCCTAAAATGTGGAAGTCTTGATCTCCACTATAGACCTGCTGCCCCACATCCCGACATGGTGCTCAGTGGCTTGTGCTAATGCTATGAGGTGACTCTGGTGCCCTCCAGATGTGGAAATTTGCAGCGACTAGTGCCCCTTGTTTCTGTCTGGCTCCTGTATAAAATACTCCAACCACAAAGCCACTTAAGAGCTAGAAGGATGAGTCAGTAATCAGGAGTGTTGGTTTCTCTTCCAGAGGACCAACATTTGGCTCCCAGCACCCACACTGATCAGCTAACAATCACCTGTAATTCCACCTCCAGGGGATCCAATGCCTCTGGCTCCTGTGGGCACCAGCACTTGTATTCATATGCACATGCTGACACATGCACCTACATACAATTAAAAATAAAAGTAAATCTTTTTCATCAAGTGACTTGTCAGAGAAAGGCTCATTTCATCTTGTAGTTCAAGGTACAGTCAGTCCTTCATTGCAGGGCACGTCAGAGTTGCAGGAGCCGGTAGCACCTAGTTGCATTGTACTTGCAGGTAATGAAACAGACAACAAAAGATGCATGGCTGCTCTCCTGCTCAGCTGGTGCTCTCCACTTACACAATCTAGGATCTTCGGCCTGGGGAATGGTTCTGCCCACAGTTAAGATCAGGCTTCCTATGTCAGGTAATGCAATCAAGACACCCCCACAGGGGTGCACAAATACCCATCTCTTACTAGTTTCTGTCTAGTCCACGATGAACTGATGTGAGCTGATGTATGTAACTGGGGTAAGGAGGACATTGATTTGGAAGTGCCAAATGACGTGAAAACCCAAGCAGGTTTACTATGTCCTTTGAAAAATCCATTTATAGAACATACTTTGAAGACTGTCTGTGCCCACGCATGATCGTAACCGCCTACTGTTGTAAAACAATAGGATGTGTTTTGTGAACAAATCTGCATGTAATTTGTGCACATCTGCTTCATCTTGTCCACTTTCTTTTTCTCAATGAATTCATTGTTTTAAAAATAAATCTCTGGCTAGCAGCTTACTTTTGGATATCTCTTCCTTTTCTCCACACTATGTAGATATTTGAAAGTTCTATCTTATCTTGTAGTGGAGTAAACAGAATTATTAAGAGAAAGTGAAAGGGAACTGAGAGGGGAACAGGAGCTGATCAGGGAAAACCTGAGCTGTTCTGCATCCATTTATTTAGTGTGTGGGTATGTACTTTGCATGTGTGTGTGCATGTGATCATGCATGGCATGTGTTTGTGTGGGTCAGAAGACAACTTGAAGGAATTTCTTTTCTCCCTCCATTATGTGGGTCCTGAAGATTGAGCTTAAGTCATCAGGCTTGGCAGCAAGTGCCTTAACCTGCAGAATTATCTCTCTGGCTCTCAGGTTTTCTTTTAAGATTTCTTACATAGTTCATTTTTAGGTGGGCCCACACATGATGTAGCAATGATATCTCTGTGACTATATTTTTAACCTCTGATACCAGTTTTCCTGAATACGTGGTAAATGGAAAGTATGCATTCTGTAGAATGCACAAAACATCCCCCTGAACAAGACACACAAGTCCTCATGGGCTTCTGTCTTGGTCAGGGTTAAAACTTCCTTCTACTTCCTATCTTCTTCCTTTTTCTTCACATGGTATAAACCCAACTTAGAGCAAAAGTACCCAGAAACACTTAAACTGGCCAACTTCATTGTAGTAGGACCCCTGTGTGTGTTAGCCAGGGACTAGTGACAGATGTGACAGTGTAGCTAGGGGTCTAGCTTTTGAGACTTGTCCTGAATCTTTCAGATCCAAGTTGCTCCCTTCAGTCTTTGGACCCATGAGCCCAATATTTAGTTCCTGCTTTTCCTGGTTGGCATTCTTGACAAAGCTTACTAATGGTAGACTCAAAAGGATTAATCCCTATGGCGTGTGGCAGAAGCAGCATGTACTCTTCCAGTCACTTCTTACCTGACAGGCCAGGGAGAAGGGATGGTCAATAATGTGCAGCCACATGGGAGAAAGAAAGGGCCCATAGGTCTCAATAGTTTATCCTCTCCAGGTCAGGCCCGTTGTCAATACAGAACTCATGGTTTTTGTGGTCCTTATCATTTCTGTTTTGAGTGGGCTGGGGATGCACCTCAGAACATATGATTGTCATGTGCAGGACCTGCATTTGTCTCCAACACTGCCAAACAAAACTAACAAGCGCTCCCAGAAACCCCTCTGCTTTTCTGTTTTTGTGTTTGTGCATACCTGCTAGACATCCTGGAGTCTCCTGTGGCCAGTTGTCTGTTTAGCAAGTTTAGTGAAGACTATGGTCTTGATGATGGCAAGCAGACCCAGCCCACCTCTCTCTGGGGATTCCTTGATCACTCTCCCATCCACTGCATTCCATGGAGGATTTCTTCAATTTGAGCCACCTTTGAAGTAACTTTTTTTTTTTCAGTCATTCTCTCTTAATTTGGTTCGAGGCTCCCTTCTTCACACCCCTAGTTTTTGACAATTTGCTTGTGTTTATTACCTTTGGGGCTTATGGTACAAAATTGTCTTCTGAGAAGTTGGCCTGGATGGTAGTGGACTATTCAGAGGGCTTGTGTACATGCGTGAAAGTAGATCCTGGGCCACCTTGAGTAGGGGCTGAGAAGGAGTTTTCTAACTAGAATGCTATAGAGTGTACTGGCTAGTTTTATGTTAACTTGATACAAGCTATAGTGATCTGAGAGAAGGAAACCTCAATTGAGGAAATGCTTCCAAAAAATCAGGCTGCAGGCAAGCCTGTAGGGTATTTTCTTAATTGTTCACTGACTGGGGACAGCCCAGTCCATAGTGGGTAGGGCCATCCCTTGACTGGTCCTATCAGATGTTATAAGAAAGCAGGCTGAGCAAGCCATGGAGAGCAAGCCAGTAAGCAGCACCCGTCCATGGCCTCTGCATCAGCTACTGCCTCCAGGTTCCTGCCCTGTTTGAGTTCCTTCCCTGACAGACTGCAATGTGGAAGTGTAAGTCAAATAAACCCTTCCCTTCCCAAATTGCCTTTGGTCATGTGTTTCATCATAGCAATAGTGACCCTACACAGAGTGAAGAGAATTGTTTTCTAGTGATGTCACCTAAAAGGAAGGGAGGACAGGGTGTTCCATGTTGAGCTCCTGGACAGCTACAAGCTCCTGGAACTAGGAGAAGCCACAGCTGGACAGGGCCTCAGGCAAGTGGGAGGAAGCTTTTAGTTGGATAAGGGGCAGGGGAGGGGGGGAGTGATGGAATGCTAGAACCCCAGGGGCTCAATGTGTTTTCCAGCGGGTGTGTTCATGGGGGGTGGGGGGAAGCAGGGTGATTTTTACATTTTGTGTGAACTCTCTGAATTGTTGTTGTAGGGTGTGTGCGAGCATCCACTGAGGAGTGAGGAGGAGTTGATAGTTCTTAGGAGCGCTTCTTTTCCTAACAGGAGAGCATGAGGTTTGGCCTTTTTCCTGGCACCTCAGCGTTGGAGGCCCTTCTAAACAGATTCATCTTTCATACACCGTGTGTCCTTGGATGTGAGGCAGCTAGATGCTGAGGATACACAGAGCTAGCAGTTCAGGGGCTCCTAAGCCTTTTGGGTGAGGAATGCAGAAAGGACCCTCATCCTCTGGGGTGATAGGGGCTGCTGGCCACTGTGTTAGCAGCTTCTGCCTGGCCCTTTGCTTCTCTGTCTCTGTGTAAAGATTGTCACCTACAGGGACAATGATTACAAATTCTGTAATACTTTGTAATATATTGTGATCAAAATCTAATCTTTATGTGTCTATTGGTTTTTCCAGGAACTCAATCTGTAAACACTTTCCTAGACCATATACACATGTATATGTAATGTATATGTTATAGCTACGTACAAAGCTACATACCGTATGTGTAAACCTATGGGGTGACTGCATAAGTCAGCACGCATTTGTTCAGACATACAGACAGCTTCACATTTATTATAATGAATAAGAGGATGTTTTCTTCAATTGCTCAAGAGAGAACAAATCTATAAATGGGGAGATAGTTTCGGTTTGTGCTTCAAAGCTAATACTCACGGATAATAAAGCCTTTTTGCTGTGTCCGCTCAGACTGTCTAAAGCAAATGCTGACAGCACACAGCTCCTGGCCTGCTCATCAGCACTCTGCTCACAGATACAGTGAACAGAGCACAATACTAGCCTACTGGAAATCCTTTCTGCAACCCTTCCTGACAAACCATGTTCCTCTCAACATTAGTCTTGTCTCCAAGCCGTACTTGTTTAGATCTTTGGAAGCAATTTGGATTTACTTAGGACAGACCCGCTGAACTCAACGGAAAGTATGTGTTCAAGGGCTCTCATGCAAAGGGAACCGAAGTCAGAATCCAGCCCCCTCGTCGGAGCAATGCTTAAAATGGCAGCTAAGCTCCAAATTACACAGCTCTCCACATATTGTCTACTCATTTGAGACACTCTTCTGCCTCCAAATACTTGGTGAGAGGTTGTTTTCCATATTGGTCCTTGGGTAAAATAAACCCAGTGACGTAGGGAATGATGAGGCAGGGAGCTGGGTGGCATGGGGTGGGTTGTTTCCCCATCCTGTGCCTTGCCTTTCCTCATACACAGGTGTGTGCTTTATAGTTTTGTGATAATTTGTCATGCTGAGACCAGGGTGTCATTTGAAGAGGAGAGTTTGGAGAGGAGGGAGTTGTCTTTGTAAAGAGAAGCCATGGAGAGAGACCTGGTTACTAAAACCAGACCACTAGGTGGCGCCATGATCTAAGGACAGCTTAGTTGCATTTCTGGGTGTGGAAAGCTTGTTGGGGGCAACTCAAACCAGCACAGTGGGGAGAGACAGGGGGGCCCCAAAGTCTTCTTTTCTTAAGTAAGATATGGTTGGTAAATAAATGTATATTTATTCAGTCAATGACATGGCTGATCAGCCAGCATTCATATTTCATGAAACTCAATTGTTAACACCCTCCACCCACCTAAGAGGGCTTGTTATCGATATATGGGTAAGGTGGATAAGATGAGCACTTTTTGGTCTACATCTCTGTAATTCTTTTCATCACATAGTTCTTCCATGTAACTTTCTGCAAAGATTTTAAAGGTGAAATAGCTTCGTGTCCACTGAATAGTTTTGTAGAAGTCTAGGATGCCACAGAAGTGGTACGCGCAGAATGCATCAACCAGAATTGGGGAAGGGGTGGGGTCACAGGCAAAGAGAGCAAGCCTGAAACCAGTCAAATGGAAACCAAGACAGCTTAGGGATGAGAGACATCTCGCTTCAAAACTAAGTGCTTGGTGATGACATTTAAGTAGAAAAAGCAACCAGGACAGGAAGACAAGAGGTTTGTGAACTATTAGGTAACCAGGGATGTCTCCATGTGACAGGTGACACTAGACTGCTCTAATCTGGGTTTAGAGAGAATCAGAAGTGGCCTTTGTTAGTCACTAGAAGCCTTGTTTGTCAGAATATGTCATTTATATCCATTTTACCACAATTGGTGTTGAGATACTAGAATAAAATACAAGATGACTTATTTTTACTGATAATTTAGTGGTGCATAGTTTAAACTGGGGGATTGCTAGCTTTCTTGGGTTACTCTACTACCAAATCTGACACTTCCAAGTCATTGGTAAGTGGCAGTTATAGTTAGAAAGAGCACATCAGAGGCACTGGAAGGCTCTGTCAGCTTGGGAGCTTGTAGCTACTTGGACAGACAAGGGATGCCCTCCCCTCTCTTAATTTTGGCTGTAGACCATCAGGAAAAGATAGTTTCCTCAGACAGGATGGTACTATGACAGAGAAAACACAGTTAGATGCTGTGGAATGTTCTGTATGTTAAATGTGTTGCTCTGGTTGGTTAATAACTAAAACACTGATTGGTCTGTAGCCAGGCAGGAAGTATAGGTGGGACAAGGAGAGAAGAGAATTCTGGGAAGTGGAAGGCTGAGTCAGAGAGATGCTGCCAGCTGCAGCCATGACAAGCAACATGTAAGGTACGGGTAAGCCACAAGCCATGTGGCAACCTATAGACTAATAGGAATGGGTTAATTTAAGATAGAAGAACTAGATAGCAAGAAGCCTGCCATGGCCATACAGTTTGTAAGCAATATAAGTTTCTGTGTGTTTACTTGGTTGGGTCTGAGCATCTATGGGCCTGGCGGGTGACAGAGATTTGTCCTGACTATGGGCCAGGCAGGAAAACTCTAGCTACAAAGAAAAAACTCTAGCTACAGTTAGGGCCTGTAACTTCCTTGAGACTGCATCTTCAGAAGCCATTGCAAATGCCCAGGGCCATCACATTAATGCCTTCTTCAGGGCACTGCATGAGTTTTGTCACAGCAGAGGAATGTTGGGGTGGAGAGTGCCACTGCAGAGGAGATGTTGGGGTGGAGGTACCACTTCAGAGGAGATGTTGGGGTAGAGGTACCACTGCAGAGGAGATGTTGGGGTGGAGGTACCACTGCAGAGGAGATGTTGGGGTGGAGGTACCACTGCAGGAGGAGATGTTGGGGTGGAGGTACCACTGCAGAGGAGATGTTGGGGTGGAGGTACCACTGCAGGGGGACTGTTGACATGGGGGTGCCACAGCAGAGGACTTTTGGGGTGGGGATACTGCTACAGAGGAACTGTCAGCTGCCTAGGTCAGCCATGTTCCTAAAGGCTGATGCTCACCCAGCCCTGCCAGCAGTTCATCTCTACTCAGACAGTGAGCTTGCGTCAAGAACATGTGGTGTGGGGAACATTTCTCACTGCCCAGTTTGACCCAACTCTTCCTGTTATTATGGTTTGTTTCCTTGTCTGGCCCATGCTCTAGTTCTTGTCTGTACCTTTGGACCTTTCTGTCACACTTCTCTGAGTGTCACCTCTCCCAGTCACCCACCCGGCCAGCCTACCCTGAGCCTAAGTGTCCACATCCACAGGCTCCTGTGCTGACACTTTTGCCTTTATAGCTCTTGCTACACAGTTTGCTTGTCAGTGTCCTCAGCCAGACTGTATGCTGCATCACATTTACTCTCTCCACTTGGGAATTCCACACCTGGAATACGTGAAATCACTATCATTTGTGGTGTGATTGGAGGGCTTCCATATCTTACTGAAGGCAAGGGATCAGAATAGGCAGGACATTGGGACTAAGGGCAGGTAGGGTTCACCTGGCCACAGCCCTGCACGGCCAGCAGAGGAGTGGGTAGAGTGTGGCAGCAGATGTGAAGGAGGCCTGAGGTGATTCATGGAGGAAACAGTGAAATAGCAGGTCAGCTCTTCTGGTGGCGATGGGGCTGTCCCCAACACCCTCCCTCTAGTCTCTCTCCCCTTCCTCTCCTATTCTAATTATCCCCAGCTGGAACCACTTAACCCCAGCATAGGGACCCCTCTGTAGTATCTGTGAGAATACAGCTGTTGCCAGGCACATCAGTCTAGAGCATTTCTTTTTCTCTTGCTGTTTTTGGACTTCTTTCTCTGAGGGATGGGAAGGATGGCAGAGGCCAGGTTATTTCCTAGGGAGAGAGGGATGTATTCCTATGTGGTTGTCCCCAGGAGCCAGCCACAATGGAACTCAGCCTGAATTCCAATTGATAGAGCAACATTATTTTATCGACGATCTAAATTCCTAAAACTCAAAGATAGGTGTACATGTCTATCTGCATTCCTGGTGGAGACCCAGGGCCCAATTCATATTCAAGATCAGTTTGTAAATTAGACTCAGATGCTGGACATGTAACACTGTTTAAGTGTATATTAATTACAGAAAAGAATGGATTTCATTGTGGCATTTCCAAACAAGCATGTAACATACTTGAATCATGCTCACTTGGCCTCCCCTTTCATTCTCTCCTGTCCTCCTTCCCCGGGAAGACAACAGAAATCAGTTCATTTGCCTGTTTTCTTTGAACATATTAACCTACTCATGTTCCTATCTGTTGAGCCTCCCTTCAAATTGCTGCCCTATCCTCAGGCTTCAGAGTTGCTAAGATGGCCTGTGTTGAGCACAGCTTGTTGGTGGAGTTACAATGTGGACTTTCTGGCTGAGAAAAGCACATGAACTCTGTTAGGGACCCAGTGTTACCCTCATAGCTCATCTTCTGAGCACCACCCCCAGTATGATGGAGGTAGGGCCTTTGAAGGTAAATAGGTCCCCATAAGGCCCCCGAGGGTGGGTCCCCATAAGGAGAAGAGACCAGGGTTCCTTCTCTCTCCATGTGAGTGGGAGGCAGCTATCTGAAAGCTGGGAAGAGTTCTCACCACCTGGAGCTTGGACTTGCCTTCCTTTGGACTGTGGGAAGCAATGAGTACATTTTTGTTTTGAAAACCCAGTGCTGATTCTGTGTTGCAACACAACCCAAAACCTGATTCTACATGGCCTTAAAAATCTTACTTCTTGGCCGGATAACAGGTGAAATGTCCCTTGCTTTGGTGCCTAACTTTTTTGTGTCTCCTGTTTCTCATCTGTAAAGCAGGATCTATAGCAGCATCTACCTAAACATGTAGAATATGGAAAACAGCCCTGGGGCACATACTAACTCATCAGTGCTATACAGCTGTCATGATACATGGTATCTGCTGCTGCACACACAACACAGGTTCCTACAGATGATCCTGGTCCTCACTCCAGACCCTGTATGGTTCTTGCAGTCTCTGTATGCAAGCCTGTCTGCCTTTCCCATGTGAAAAGACATGTGCTCTTCTGCACACTGGCTGACATTCCTTCAGCCACATGTAGAAAACACGCTCAACATAAAACCCACAAGCTCACTGCCTTGTGGATGGAGCAGGCTGTAGGACCAGTTCCTGAGATGAGTTCCTCCCACTCCCAGAGCTCTCCAAACCTTTCTTTACATAACACACAACCTAAAATGTCTTACTTCTCCCAAGGTATTGTAAAAATGGTAGAAAGCATGTGGGCCCCAGCTAGGTTTGCACATCTTGGTATACCACCAACCTGTTTGCAGGAAGTTCTGACAGTTTTCTGTTTTCTGAGATATCTAAAAATCCAGGAGCCCCCTTCCTAGCTCTTTGCTTCTTTTGTACAGGTGATATTTCAGGGGTTTCCTTCCTACCCTCCTCAGTTCAATTTCCACAAATGTATTTTTTAAAAAAGTGTGTGTGTATACGTGTGTCCCTGTATGTGTGCATGTTGAGGTCAGAGGAAAACCTTGAATATCAGTCTTTAGACTGAACACCTTGGTTGTTTTTGGAGATGGCATCATATACTGGCCTGGATTTTGCCAAGTAGGCTAGGCTGGCTGCCTATGGTGCCCTGGGAACCCATGTATCTCTGCCTTCCCAGTGCAGGAATTACAAGCAGAAACAACCATTCCCAGCTTTTAAATGTGAGTTCTGGGGATTGCGCCCTGGTCTTCATGCTTACAAGGTAAGCTCTTCACCAGCTGAGCCATTCCCCCAACCCCAGCCCTAGCCACCTTCCTAACCTCCCTGCATTCCACACCCTGCACCTCTACCAGGAAAATTCTTCTTTCCTTTGCCTGGTGATCTGTCTCTATCCTCACATCCCAAGGACTTGGCAAACAGCTCCCCCCTACATCTGCTTCCTCCCACTCTTGTGCAAGGGGAGCTGTTTTCTTCCCTAATCTAGTCCACGCTTACTCATGGTTGGTGGTGATCATTGAGATACATCTATTTTAAAAATATCACTTTTATTTCTATGTATGCATCGCCTATCTCTCTGTGTGTATGCCATCTGAGTGTACTGACTAAAGAGGCCACAAGAGGGAGTCAGACCTCCTGGAGCTGGAGTTACAGACAGTTGTATAGCACCAATTGTGGGTGCTGGGACCCAAACTTGGGTCCTGTGGAAAAACAAGTATTCTCAACCACTGAGCCATCTCTCCAGTCCCTTGCACCTCCATAAAAAGAGGAAGTTTCTATTGCTGAGTTATACATAGTGATGCCTTTCATAGGGACAATCTCCTTCATGAGTGTCATTCACTGTAGCCTCCCATATGATCCCATTTCTCACCCATTTCCACCGTTGTCTGTATTCACATCTGTTTCTGTCTGTGTAGGACGTTTGTCATTCTGAGTCTGACTTATTTTGCTTGACACATGATCTCTAGTTGCATCCATCCATTTTCCAGCAAGTGATGTGATGTCATCCTTCACAGCAGAATCAAAGTCCTCTGTGCATATACAGCACATTTTTCTATCTGAGAGACTTCTACTTACCAGTTGCTAGAAACTTCTCTCTTTGAGACAGGCAGCATGTCACTGGAAAGACCTTCATTTTCTGAAAGATACCCCAAGTGGTCCTTCCTAATTGTGTTTTGGTCTTAAACTGTTCTGTGGAGAATTGTTAATTCCAGAGGTTCTGGACACCCCTCCCCCTGCCCAGGCAGAACTGTACCAACTTCTGCTACCTCCTCCTCCTCCTCCTCCTCCTCCTCCTCCTTCTCCTCCTCCTCCTCTTTTCCTCACTTTAAAGTGTGTGGTTAAATTATTAAATCAACTACACGTTCAGTTGGTAAGTATATTTTCAGAACAAGTGGTGCAGTAGGATTCCTTTGGGAAAGTTCTGTCAGACCTACAGTTCTGCTTACAGAGCTGTGTCACAAGCTTGTCATGGTGCAGAGTGCCTTCCTGTGAGGTGGGTTCAACTTGGGTTGTCTGGATTTACAGTGGGGAAGCTCTATGGAAGGCTTTTCTGAATCCTTAGTTTCCATTCATGGCTTTTGACAGCCACTTTGGGGTTATAATCAAGGTATACAATCCATAACAAATTCAAGCATGTATATTGTTCCATGCTTTCATTTTGTTTGTCATGATGCTAGGGTTTAAATGCAGGTCCTTGCATGTACCCTGTACTCAGCCACTGAGCTACTGCCCCAACCCTTGTGTTTCTCTGACAAGGTCTTACTGTGTTGTCTGGGCTGGCTTGGAACTTGTGATCCTCCTGCTTCAGCCTCTCAAATGTGAAGGTTACATGTTTGCATCATCATGCTTGGCCATATTATTTTTACATTTAAAATTTACATTTATATTTAACTTACAGTTATCAAGAATAATAAAAGCATGCATTGATAAATCAGTACAGAAATTTTTATATGAAAATCTGAAATCTCTACTAGGAATTATAAGGCATTGTGTTAGAGTTTAGTTCTCACTTTTATTTTTAGCAAAATCAAGGTTTTGAAGTGTTGCATTCTTCTAGACAACCCTCCCCAAGGAAGAGCTAGGCAAGCAGAAAGAGAAAATTATCTTGTGAAAAATGTAGAACTGAGAACAGGTATGAGACTAAGGTATGGAAGAAAGAAGAGCCCAGGGCTTGATGGGAAACTCCAGTGCCAGCACACTATGGTCCTGATATCATGTTAGGTTAGAAGTTGAGGATATCATCCTTGGCAGCAATACTAAAATCCCTTTGAATTTTATCATGGAAGGACAGGAAATCTTTTCATGGCCAGTCCTTGGGATGATCTGGTGAGGAAGTCCTAGACCAACTTAGGTTGTGAAGAATTCCCCACAGTAAGGGAGGGAAGGAGGGCCTTTGGAATGAGGGTATAAGACAGGGGAGATACAAAGGGTTGGCACAGGAATTCATCACAGGTAGAGGACAACAGGCCAATCCACCTTTCACACAAAGAATCTGAGGCTCTCTACAGCATCGTGCAATGAGTGAGGACTCAATGGTAAAGCAAGTAGAACATTTATCCAAACTCCTGCCCTGTAGCCAGGAAGGGGGAAGCATTGTTTCAGAGGGAGAAGATGGTATCTCTACTTTCTGTCTGGAACAGCAGGTGTTCAACACTCTATGACTGGATGAATGAGTGATGTTATAGAAATAGCCTGTCCTTACAAAAGCTCTTGGGAGTTTGTTTGCATTGGCTGATTGATTGATTGATTGATTGATTGTGTGTGTGTGTGTGTGTGTGTGTGTGCCACATGCACACGGGTATACATATCTGTGTATGAGCAAGTATGTGCCATGATACCCATGTGGATGAATACTATGGTGTTAGAGATGATTGGACTATCGGGTGGTGGTGTAAACTACAGGAAGTAGCATGTGAGGTGGAGGAAGCAGGCAGCTGGGACGTGCCTTTGAAGGCTGTGTGCTGCCCTAGGCTAGCTCTTACAGAGATGCTGTGTGGTAAGCAATTTTCTCTATCACCACCTTCTTCCCAATGCTTCTCCACACCAGAGGCCTGAAAGCCACAAAGCAAGCTCACTGCTGACTGAGACCTCAGAAACTGGGACCACAAGCCCTCTAAGTGAATTTCTCACATTTTGCACAGTAACACAAAGATGGGTAACAACAGTGGAGAAAAGTAGCTTCCACAACTCAAAAGTTTTATCTTCAGTTTGAATTTCTCTTTTGATCTTCAGATTCCTTGATGTCCTTACTTAGCTAATCCAAAGGTTCCTCAGTGTGTTCCTCACAGACCTCCTGATTTCTAAGCAACACCTAGCCCTTTTTAGTGGTCTCTATTTCATGTCATGACCTGCTATCTTCTAATTATGTAGCCAGGAATTATAAGAGCCAGTCTTAGCATGTTCTTTTACCTGCCACATCCAACATATCATCATATTTTACTGATGATAATCAATCCATTCCTCCTCACCTTTATTGACCTGTGCTACCCACAGCCTACCCACAGGTCTTTGCGTCACTCTTGTGTGTCTGTGTGTTGTCACATGTGTGTGCAGGTGTGTTTACCCATGGAGGCCAGAGGTTAACATTAGTTCTTTTCTTCTGTTTCTCTCCACCTTATCTTTTGAGACTCTGAACCAGGAGCTGGCTCTTTCATCTATACGATCCAGAGAGCCCTTGGCATCCTCCTACCTCCACTCCTCCTAGCCCAGGGTTACAGATGTGTGCTGCCATGCCTGGCTTTTATTTGGGTGCTGGGGATCCAAACTGAGGCCTGACTCTTGCATAATGAGCATGTTAATTGCTGAGCCTTGTCAGCTCTGACAATCACCTTTGAGCTGGCCTTCCCACAAGCTCTCTGCTCTTGCAGAATAATTCCTTCTCAGGAGGAAGGCCTTTCTCTTTCCAGAGTCCAGTATGATTATGACTTCAGTTTCAGTGAACTACTCTGTGACTTGTCAGACCATAGTCGAAGCTCACACACATGGATTTGCTGCCTCAGGATACAGATCCTGCATTGTGCGATGCACCCTGAGTTGTTCTGCTTTGCAAAGGCCCTGATACTCATGATAGACACAAGTTGTGCACCTGCAAGGCAGCACATTTTCCCCAACTAAAAAATAAAGGCAATTATTCTGTATGCTTTTCATTTTGTATTTATTTTTCAGTTCCACTCATATTTCTAACTCTGTTTACTGTTTTAAACTTCACATACGAAATATCTTTCATCATCTCTAGGCACATTTCCTTGGTGTTTTCAGTGGTATCAGTTATCTTGACTTACTTTGCAATTTTCTGCATTGAATATTTTACATTTAATTCCAATTCTCACTCTCAGATAATACAGCACTATACATGCCATTTCCTTTGTTAATTTCCTTTATACCCAAACTTTCTCAAGATGGAATGACTCAACTAATCAAGATTAGCCTCTTGAACTCGTTTATTCTTTGAGTTTTCTTTTCAATCATAGTTAATCATATATCATGACAAGTTTCATTGTGACATCTTCATACATGTAAATAGTGGGTTTCTCTCATCTCTACCTGTTAACTATTCTGGTCCCCAGTGCCCTCTATTTCCTTTCCTCTTCCCAACAAGACTTTCTTCTACTTACTGCTTCTGTGTGTGTGTGTGTGTGTGTGTGTGTGTGCGCGTGTGTGTGTGCGTGTGTGTGTGTGTGTGTGTGTGTGTCTGTGTGTGTGTGTGTGTGTCTGTGTGCATGTAACCCAATGACTTTCTTTAGAGTTGGTTACACAAGCATGGATGACAGTTTATTTACAGGACCATGGGCATCTAACAGTGGCTACACCACTAAGGAAAATTTCTCTTCCTCCCTGACAAACTGTTGTCTGACTGTACATCCTCAGGGAGGAGTGGGGCCTCCTAAATCCCCACCCTTTTCATCACAAGATGTTGATAGGCCGGATCTTGTACAGGTAATCATAGCTTTTGTGACTTTGAGAGCACAGCAGTCATGCTGTGCCCAGAAGTCAGTGTTCCACACCTCTTCCACCTTCTTGCACTTAACACTTTTTCCCACTCATTCTTCCACTGTGTTCTCTGAGTAGAATATACAGATGTTCTACCTGTGGCTGATTAGTCACTAGTCATATATTCTCAATACTTTGACCACAAATGAGCCTCTGGAGTCACAGCTGACCACGACAAAAATAATTTCTCTGACCACAACTGCTAGCGATCCTATTCTATGGACTTGAGGATGGTTATTTAGAATGCTGTTGGACAGTTACACCATGAACATTGTGGCTAGCAAAACAGCCGCAGTGGCATCCCCAGTGTGGCCTGTGTCCCCCTAGCCACAGGCTCTGGACTGCATTTATAATACCAGATGTGAATTTTTTATATATATATATAATGAGCATCAGACCAACCAGAGTCTGTTTGGTGACCTCCATAACACTCTTGCTGCGGTTGCACCAGTGGGCTCTTCTTGCCTACTTGGTTGGTAGTGTTGCGTATGGGTCCAGAGGTGAGTCAGATTTTTGATGACAGTTCTCTCCAGCAGCCTGCATAGTACTTTCTGGAAACTCTCTGGATTAGCCAGAAGATGAGGTCTGACTATTTTATCCTACTGGAAAACCAACAGTAAATGCAATTTTCTGTGTTGTTTTTGGAGCTTTATCAGCT
Source organism: Onychomys torridus (assembly GCF_903995425.1). Classification (NCBI taxonomy): domain Eukaryota; kingdom Metazoa; phylum Chordata; class Mammalia; order Rodentia; family Cricetidae; genus Onychomys; species Onychomys torridus. Next base: position 14,330,022 of record NC_050448.1, read on the forward strand.
TCCCTACCAACAACTAATGAGGAAATAGCCTTCTCTTGTCCCCATGATTTTCATTGAATAATCTCTGGCTTTGGGAGCAGCTTTTCCCACTCATACATGGACACTATACATATACATACACATACACATACACATACACACACACACACACACACACACACACACACACACCACACATATATATACTCAAGCATCAGATTTCCTTGCATCTTAGTTGTGACCTTAGGTTGACACTCCCCTACCCTTTCCTCTTTCCTGTCTCCTTGCCTTCCTTCCTGCTTTCCATCCCCAGCATTCCTCTTCCCAGTTTCATGTCACAGGTGTTCTACCTTCCATCACTTAGTGACTTCCCCACTTCTCACGGGCCCCTTTCCACTTTCCTGAGCTTTACAATACACTCACTTCACATAAACATACATATTTAAAAGCTATAACTTAGTATCCACATATGAGAGAAAACATATGGTGCTTGTGTTTTAGATCCTGGCTTACCTCATTTTATATAATATATTCCAATTCCACCCATTTTCTTGCACATTTTATTTTTCCTTTTGACTGAATACAGCTCCACTGGGCACGGGCACCACACTTTGTTTATCCGCTGGTCAGCTGTCGGGCGCTGAGGCTGGTTCCACTTCCTTCCTATGGTGGCCAGAGCAGCAGTAAACATGAATGTGGGTGCTGGCTGCTTCTGTCAATCCGACATAAACTAGAGTCACCAGGGAAGAAGGGACCTCAGTGGGGGCACGGCTTCCATCAAACTGGTCAATGATTGATGTGGGAGGCTCATCCCACTGTGAGTGGTGCCAGCCAGGTGGTCCTGGGTCATAAAAGAGCAGGCTGACCATGCCACGGGGAGCAAGCCAGTGAGCAGCACGCTCTATGGCCTCAGCTCCAGCCTCCAGATCTCTGCCTTGGTTTCCCTTGTTGATGAAAATTGTAACCTATAAGCTAAATGCACCCTTTCCTCTCTGAGCTGCTTTTGGTCAGTGTTTTGCCACAACAACAGAGAGATAAACCAGGACAATGTGGTAGTGTGGTAGGATACAGAGGTCTTCAGGTACATGCCCAGGAGTCTATTAGTGGGATTATATGTGGGTTCCAGTTTTAGCTTTTTGAGAAACATGCAGACTCATCTCCACAGTGTCTGTGTCAGTTTGCACAGCTACCCACAGTGCAGGAGGGTTCGTTTCCCACCACATCCATGCATGCCATCATTTGTTGCCATTTTTTTTCTTAATGAAAGCTGTCCCAGCTGGCATGGGATGGAATCTCAAAGCAGTTTACCTTTCATTTCTCTGATGACTAATATCATCCGTGTTCCTTCTTTTCACAGTTCCATTTGGCCTGTTTTTGGTTTTTGTTTTCCTTAGTGTGTTGTTGGTTCCCTGCTGTTTAGTTTTCTGTGTTCTGGATATTATTCCTCTGTTAGATGTCTAGCTGGCAAAGGTTTTCCCATTCTGCGGCTGCCTCTTCACTTGATGAACTGTTTCCTGCACAGTTCAGAAGCTCCCTCATCCCAGGATGTCCTTTGTGCATTGCTGGCCTTATTTCCTGAGCAGCTTGAGTCCATTCATCAAGTCGTACCATGTCTGAATCTCATGGTGTTTGTCTTCCTTTTCCTCTAGCACTTCTCAAGTTCCCATTATGGTGCTGGATCCATCTGAAGCATACTTTTTTTAAATGAAAGGTGAGAGATAAGATTTAGTTTCAGTCTTCTACAGCTATCCAGTTTTCCCAGCATCATTTGTTGAAGATTCTATGTTTTCTCCAGCGTATATTTTTTGGCTTTATTGTGAAGGTCAGGCAGTTGTAACAGTGTAGGTTGATTTCTAGGTCCTCCATCTGCTTTACCACTGTACCCACCTGTGTTGGTACCAGGACCCATCGGTTTTTGTCACTATGGCTCCACATAATTCGAGGTCAGGTGTTGCGATGCCCAAGCACTGCTCTTTCTTCTAAGGATTGCTTTGGCTGTTTGGATATTTTTGTTCTTTTCTGTGAATTCAGGGCCATTTTCTTCTGCTTCTGTGTGGGTCATTGGGATTTTGATGGGGATTGCACGGAATGGTGATGATCTTGGTAACATTTTCACAATGTTAGTTCTCTCAGACCATAAGCACAGGAATCTTTCTGTCTTCTAATATCATCTCTAGTTTCTTTCTTCAATGTCTTAAAGCTTTCATTGTAGAGGTCTTTTGCCTTCTTGGTTAGGTTCACTACTAGGTCTCCCCATTTAAAAATCAATTTGTTTAGAATTTTATACAATGTATTTGATCATTTTTACGTCCAACTCCTCCCAGACCCACCCTACCTCTTTACCCCTCAATTTCATGTCATCTCTATTGTTTTTAATAGCCCACTGACTACAATTTGTGGTGTCTATATACTCCTGGGCAAGGAACTGTTCATGGGTCTATTCCTCCCCACGTAAGCCATATGCTGCCTATAGATCCTCACTTAGGGGTGGGAGCTCATGAACCCCTTCATACTCCATGCTAGGATATTGACTGCCTTGATCTTATGTGGGTAGCCACACTGTGAGTTTATGAGTGTAGTGAGTGTAGTAGACTGTCATTTCCAGGAGACCTGTTTGGCTCTGGTCTTCTCTGATCTCTGGCTCTTATGATCTTTGTACTCCCTCTTTCTTGCTGGTTCCTGAGACTTGGTGTGGAAGGGTGGTATATGTAGGGTGAAAAGGGCTAAGGAACATCACCATGACCCTGACTTGACCCTAGGACCAGGGCTTGAAATTGCACCAATCCTTGAGCTTGCCATAGAATCAGACCACCAAAATTCACCAATCCCAAGCCGTACTGGAAAGCTCTGCACCCCAAGAAATCCTATGTAAGGTCTGTACCCTGTTCAATTTGCTGCTGTTTCTCACCCAAAGTACCCACCCTCCTGGATTCTTCCTTCCCAATAAATCTCTTGAGTGAGGTTTGTTGTGTGGTGTGACATTTTTGCTGGAGCCCAGCTGTAACAGCTTTCACTGGAGCAGGAGCTGAGACTAGCAGAACAGTAACACTTTTGCTGGGGTGTAGTGGGTAGCCATCCCAGCATTGGCCTGGAAGTTCCAACCCCCATTGAGGCTTCGGTAATGGTCACGCCCACAAGGCAGAGCGGAGGAGGAAGCAGAAGACCCAGGATCGGGAGGAGGGCTCTCGCTTGGTGCTGGGACGCTGGATGCAGGACTTAGACGGAGCAGAGTTCTCCAGAGAACACCACCAGCTGCGCCATACCTTTGCCAGACCCTGCAACCTATCCCTTCATTTGTAAGTCACCCCACAAAATAAACCTCCCTTTTAACTACGTGGAGTTAATAATTTCACCAATACTGGGGGAACTTTCCCCTAGCCCAGCAGAGTGTTACCCTCTGGGGAACCTGAGCAGAGCTGTAACAACTTTGCTGGGAAACCCTCCTCTGCTTGAGCTGTTACACTTGCACTGAGGAAACCTTTCCCTGGAGCTGGGCTGCAAACTGCTACACTCACAGTGACTTTGTGGTATTCCTTGGCTCCTGACTGCCAGGATCTCTTTCCATCCAAGCTGCAATGCTTACAATAGAGACGTCCCATTTGTGGGTAAACACTCCACTGACACTTTTTGACCAGCTGTGAGTTTCTCTGTTAACCACTATTCACTGAACAAAGAAACCTCTCCGATGTGGTCTGAGAACTGTACTAATTGTGAATATAGAGATATGAATTTAGAGGGCATTTTGATACAATGTCCATTTAAGAGATAATGATAGTAGGTTCACTTGTGGGGCCTGTGACCTCCCCAACAACGTTTATTTTTCTCCAAAATTTACAGTATCAGGCAGGTGTTTCCTCCTTTGGAGAGGGCTTAAATCCAATCAGAAAGTAGATAGACACCCATAATATTCATGCTACTATAACGCCCATGTGCATATGTTGTCACATTATTGCAGTTTACTGGGTTTATGCCTGGGTAAGACTATTGATGATTGCCTGCATACACACACACACACACACACACACACACACACACACACACACACACACACACACACTATCCTGTATAGCACCTTCCAGCATTGTGATAACTAGCTGGACAGAAGTAAACTTCTTTTTGATATTGGAAATTTTTCCTAATTTTGTATCCTGCTACTTTGTTAAAAGTGTTAGTCAAGTCTAATTCTCTGGTGAAGATCGGGGTCTTGTAAGTATGGAATCATGCTGTCTGCAAATAGGGATACTTGGGGTTCTTTCTTTCCTATTAGTACCCCTTAAATTTATTTCATTTGTTGTTCTAGCTAGACTTCAAGCACTCTACTGGGTCAGTACTCCAGAGAGTGTTGGCCACCTTGTCTTGTGCCTGGTTTTAGGGGACATGCTCTCAGGTTTTAGTATTATGTTGGTACAGGTTTGTTGTATAGCCTATGCTATACTGAGACATGTTCTTTTCATCTTGGTTTCTGTTATCACAAAGGGATGCTGAACTTTGAAGAAATTGTGACTTAGCACATGGCCAGTGTTTTAGGTGTAATTTCAGAACAGAAATTGAAATAAATCAGCCTACAACATGAGTTTGTTTTTGTTAGCCTGTTAAGGAATGAGGCTGTGCCCTCAGCTGCCTCTACAGTCCCAGCTTTAGTCTCCATGGCCTCCTGAGGAACTGCTTAAGGAGAGTCTGGGGGTGGGGAGCTCTTTCACTCCAGTCAACTATTGTTCTAGAACCCTCTTAGTGTAGCAGCCAGATGTGGGGAGGGGAAAGTTTTGTGGCTTCGAAGCTAAGCATCAGTTCTGCAGTGGCCCGCCTCTGCTCTGTGATCTTCACAAATGTCTCTTCAATTCCTTTCTCTCTGTATGTGAGACAGAAAATCTAGAGAGAGCCAGAGTTAGGAAACTGCCCTTCTTCAGGTTAGGTAAGACTGGATTAAGGAACAGGAGGATTAAGACCTCACCAAATACTTTCTGCTTTAAGAGCTTATTTTGTGTTGTTAGTCTTGAGTTGGGAGGTGGACTGCCTCAGAAGTTGTGTGGTATAAGCTGACCCCAACAAATTCAATGGTGACATGAAAATCGCACCAAGCTTCATGATTCTCTGCTTGGTTGATTCTTCATCAGCAATCAGCATGAACTGATTAGAAAAATATAAATGTGTCTTTTAAACACCACAAATACATAAAGTATAGGTAAGAGAATAAAACTGTCTTGATTGGTGTGTGACAGAGACACTTTGGACACAGGATTGGGGTCGACATCAGGAAGCATCTGTGCATTTAAATTAGTAGTATTAATTCTGATCTCTATGTTTCTCCATGCAAAATGTTGCAGGAATCTCTGCTTGGCACTCAGTGAATTCACCCCCCCCCACACACACACAAGGCCAATAATCTGCTTAGAAACAATATAGAGTGTTCCAGCCTCAGAGAATATAAGTAAATGAACAAATTGAAATGAAATATTATGATATGTTTACATGTGGAAAAAATCAAAATAGTTCACTTTACTTTCAAAGATAACTTTTAGCTGGTCACATAGGGTGAGGAGATGTAGAAAATAGAGAAGTTGGGAAAGTATGGTCCTTCCATATGTCCCCCTGATGTATTCATATGGATTCAGCTGATGGCGGAACAGAGCAGGTTTGAGAAAGAGCTATGAGGCTTAGAGAGTCGTTAATATGAGGACTGAAAGTAGGTGAACGTGATGTAAAGTATCTTTTGGTGACCCTAAAGGAGCTGATGGCAGAAGACTGGAACTAGGAACTTGGCAATAAGCAGGAAGACAATGAGTTTGGGATGCGCTCGGTCTCAACTGGGCCCTCATGGCAGGGGGATCAGTGGGTTGTGCGTATGGACTTCTGTGCACTTACCAAACAATTTTAAGGAGTATTTTAAAAATGTGCGTGTCACACACTAAACTTATCCCCATGGATGGGAAAGCAGTCAGTCACAATGGGAGGATTCAGAGGAAAGCCTACAGTCTGTGCTTTAAAATGTTAAAGGTCACAAATAAAAATACTGGAGAATCAGAAAGTTGGGAGCAGCTGAAAATGAATACAAATCAGAAGTTTGTGTTTACATTTGACTCATTCCTGGCCAAGTCAATGGCTTTCTAAGTACCACAGTGGAAGTCATTCTCCAAGGCTGAGGGTGGTGAGGCGTGATTTTCCCATCACTTGTCAGCTAGGAGCATGGCTTCCACTGCTGCTGTTATTTGAAGGTAAAAGGTGAGAGAAGGGTTCCTGCTGCTTTATCAGCCGGTGTCTGTCCGTCCGTGCTGGGGATCACAGTCGCATTTGAATCTGTGGGCTCAGAAAGGATTTATTCTTTTGCACAAAGAAAGAGTGCAGTGGTGGGGTGGTGGTCAAGATCAAAAGAAATGAGATTTAGAAAAAGGGGATTTCTGGGTGCATAAAAATAGCTTTTTATTCAAGGAAGCTTTAATGGGAATCAGTAGCACTGTTTCACTTAAAGGGGTGGATTAGCACTGAGCCCTGAAAGGCAGATGGATTTATAGTTTACAAATGTACTCTCTCTATGACATCACTAGACAGAGTAAAAAAAAAATGGAGGCTGGGTATAAGGTTATTTGTTATGGTGTTGTCAAAACATTTCTATTTTACATTACAAATACATTATAAAGATTTAAGTTTAAATATTATACCTAGAAAGACTCCCATTTTTGCCTGAAATAATAGAGAAAAGATGGACCCATACATCAAGAAACTAGAGGTATCTTTTTGGTGATTTCTGTCAAGTCAAAACCTCTCATCATTTGATTGCAACTTCTAAAACTGATAAGCTTTTGCCAGAGATGGTCTCTTGGTTTGTGGATTGTGCTTGGATAGTTACAGTGAGCTAGCCTGTACAGTGCCAGCCCTCCTCTAAGGGTTCATGGACTTAACAGAAAATGCCTTCAGAAATACACAGAACTTATATTTATTTTTATTTCATAAGGCCGTGGAGATGAAAATCTTTTTATAGCTCATTTTACAGATATGAAAATTAAGTCTCAGTGATGTTAGCTGAGTTGTCCAGGACATTAGAACTAAGTTACAGCTAAGTTGGAACAAAGTACCTGATGCCAGTTGCATTTTCTGAGGCATGAGATGGGGAGAGAACTCTAAGTATACAGAGAAGCAGCAGGGAAATGGAGAGAAGTGATCTACTAACGGGTTGGCTTGCTACCCCGGAGCGTCTGTGCTCCTAAGACTCAGTTCACACTCACTGCCTTGTGGTACAGAGTCCACTCTGTGAGTGGAGGGTAAAGCCAGAGAACTGGATTTGTAGAGTGGACAGGAAGAAGGGCCACAGCTGGCTTGGAAGCCTGAGCTTGCTTTGGCCTTCTCTGGCTGTGTAATTTTGAAAGGCCAGCTTCTCAGCTCTTCTGGTTCTTTCAATTCCATGTCAGTGTGGTGGTCATTTCTTGGCCACCCAACATTCTTTTCTCCTTTTTGGTGGCAGCAGTTTATCTGTTAGGGACTGACTTACTGTGTGAGACTGCCATCAAGACACTTGACCTTCCTCCAGCTGAAGGGTGGACATCTTTCTCAAGCCAGTTTATTAAAGCATGTCTTTGGGCTTTTATTTCCTTAGAGGATTACAAAAAGGTGAAACAGGTTGCTTTTCTTTTTTGGTTCCTGTTGGTGGTTATCCCCTGAGATCACACCCATCAGTTTAGCCTTCTTCATTTCTGTTTCTACTCAGATGAGCAGTATGATATACCTGACCATGGGGTCATATCCAATAAAGTCACATAACGATACAGATAGAAACACTTTCAATATACTGGTTATGGAAATGCTTTCAATGTTCCGATTGTCCCGAACATCCTAACTCAGTAGCACAGCTCACTGTGGCAGATTTGCTGTTCATCCTTGTCTTAGTTTCCTTTCTCCTGCTGTGAAGAAACACCATGACCAAGACAACTTATAGAAGAAAACATTTAATTAGGGCTTGCCCATGGTTTCAAAGGGTGAGTCCATGATCATCATTGTGGGAAGCATGGCAGCAGCCAGGCACGTATCGTGCTGGCGCAGTAGCTATCAGCTTATATTTTGATCCACAGGTTGGAGACAGAGGGGAGTGGGGAGAGATGGTCTGGTATGGTCTTTTTAAACCTCAAAGACCAACAAGGAAGGCCACAGGTTCTAATCCTTTGCATAGCAGTTTAACCAATTAGGGACACATTTAAATATATGAACCAATGGGGGGCATTTCTCATTCAAACCACAACAAATCTCATGACCAAGACTGAAAGTATTGTACCAGGATTTGTTAGTCCCTGAAATACCCAAATTCAAAACTCAAGGAACTTTTGTCCTCTCCCAAATGTGTATTACTTTCATGCCATAATAAAGTAGAAAGCTGTAGGCTGAACCATGAAGCTTGGAGATCATTTCTATTTCTTCTCCAGCTTCCCTTTCAGGTCTTTAAATGAATAAAGTCCTAGTATTTCTGCTTAAAGTATACCACATAGTGTTGGTTTTGATTGCTTATAACTAGAGTGACATATTCATAGCAAAAGTAAGAAAAAAGTCTTGAGTGAGCAGATGTCATCATCCCATGCATCTGTCTCAGACGAGTCACGAGTGGATGCCATCATTGCGTTATATTAGACTTCACTTGAGCAGCCTGTTTGCTGTCAGACACTGTAGGTGCCTGATACAGAGCCTGCCTTTGGACTCTAAGAATCTGGGGTCAGGAAACAAATTGAGGAAACAAATGCATAATTCTTTAGAGGAGGAAGGATTGTATACTATGTGTGCAAGTTCTCAAAGATTTCTAAGAATAAATCAGGCCAGAGATGCCTGTAAGTAGAAGCTTTTCCTTTTCATGCTGAATGATGCCCAGCCAGGGGCCTAAAGCCCACATGGAGGCTTTGTGAACTGTAGCATCTTTTTGTGCTCACTAGATTGTGACTGTCCTGATCATGCACAAGGGTGGCTGTCTTGGGTATTTCTCCCTGTTTTGCAAGCCATTTATTTTTTGAGGCAGTGTACAAGCTGTCTAGAGTTATCCCTCTGCACTGACCTCTTCAGGGTTGGTGAGACTTGAGAAAGACATGCTGGATATCCTGTTTGGAAGGGGAGACACTGGCTGTCAAGCTCTAGCATGTATGGGAATGGATTGTTAAAATTCAGCTCTTGGGATCCATTCCTGGGGCTTTAGATTCATTTGGTCTAGGGATGTGTATTTTTAACAATGTGGCTACCATGGGGATTATAGTTTGGAAAGCCATCAGCCCAGGAAGAGAGCATGCTTCCACTTACCTATGTCCTTGATGGAGGGGAGGGGAGTAAATCTGTACTGCCATTGGAAGAGGATAAGGAGAAAGGAAGAATTAATAATCACTTACAGCAAAAGAGGTTTCCCAAACAGGCATCAAGCTTGTATTCTTAAAAAGTGAGGCTCGGGTAGTGAAGGAAAGGGTTTTATAACTCCACAGAGCTGTGGCCTAGTGGAAGACATTAGGTCATTTAGGGCGTACTTTTGAAGGGGACGTTGGGATTCCAGTCCTTTATTCTCTTTGCTGCATAATTGTCATGAAATAACTTTTGTCAACTTGACACAATTTTAGACATATCTGAGAACAGGAAATCTTTGAGAAGATTAGCCTGTAGGTAAATATATGGGCATTGTCTTGATTAATCACTTATGTGGGAGCACCTAGCCCCCTGAGGTGGTGCCAACCCTGGGTGTCTGGTCATGGGTTGTGTAAGAAAGTCAGCGAGAGCAAGTCATTAAGTAGCATTCCTCTAGGGTTTCTGTTCTTGCGTTGAGTTCCTGCCCTGACTTCCTAGTGATGGACTGTGATGTATAAGAAGAAGCTAAATAACCCCCTTCCTTCAATTTGCTTTTGATTTTATTACATAAAATAGATAGAAGCACAACTAAGACAGATATTAGTACCAGAAGTGGAGGATTGCTGTGACAGATCTGACTGTGTGCTTTTGGGAGAATTGTGGTAGCATTTGAACTTGGACTGCAAAAGCCATTGAGTACCTAAAGCTCAGTGGGGTGTTCTGTGGCTTTTTGGAGGAATGTTCTCTCACAGTACAGATGATGGAGCCTGGGCTTGTGAAGTGTTTCCTCAGGGTCAGCACATAGAAGCTGTGTTCCACAGGCATCCAAGGTTGTACCTTGTGATGGCAGCCAAACGTGGCAATGTGTAATCATCTCCCAGGTGGGTACTGACTTTGAAGGCAGGTAGGGGTCATGGAAATCAGCTGAGGCTTATCACTGTGAAAGATGAAGAGAGGACATCTGTGCAGGTCCAGCCTCAATTGTAATAGGAAGCTCAGAATAGAAGGGTTTATGGAAAGAAGTTGAGGCTTGACATGTAGAAGGGGCAGAATCCTTGAAGAGAGTCTAGGAGAGGCAATTGGTAAAGGAGTTCGGGAGATGCCAGTTCTGTGGAATGAGCACCAGGGAAAGCAGCAGCAGCTCTAGAGGAGCCAGCCTGAGCCTGTGAGATGGGGTCTGTGTGTGTGTTGTGGATGTCAGAGCCAGAGAGGTGGAGCTGCCCAAGCTCTGTGATGAGTGAGTTCCAGAAGTCCAACACTGAGCTTTATACACTTTTGGGATTTTTGTTATAGGAGCCCAAAGTTGAGAGACTTTGGATATTTTAGCAAGGCTTTGTATATTTTAGGGAGGCTTTGAACTTTGAAAGAGACTTTGTTTTAAGAGATTGAATTTTTTTCAACATAACATTTTTTATTGATTATTTGGGAATTTTACATAATGCACTCTTATCCCACTCACTTCCCAGTCCTCCCAGGTCTGCCCCCTCATACTTGTGCCCCCCCCCAAAGAAGAAAGCAAGACAACAACAAAATAAACAAACAAAAAACCCCACATGTCTAATTTGTGTTGCCCATATACTCACTGGAGTATGGTCAAATACCCAGTCGTTAGCCTTTTAAAGAAAATTGAGTTCTCCCCAACATGCACAATCCATCAGTTGTGTAGAGCTACATCCTTATCACATTTTTTAAAAGTTCTTTTTAATGGCGTCCAGTTTAGGCTGTTTTTTGGGAGTGGGGGGGAGGGTCTGTCACAGAAGCCCTCTATAACTCTTTTTCAACTGTGAGTCTGCAGTCATCAACACCACTGCAAAAGCAGCTTCCTTGCCCCTTCTAGTCAGCAGGAACATACATCATGGACTGCCACATATTTTTTTGCAACAGCACAGACCATGGACATTCAGATAACCTCTGGTGTCAGCATGTGCCATGGACCTTGGTGTGGTCTCTGGTGGCAGTATAGATCATGGACATTAACATGGCCCTCTGCCACACAGCATAAAGCTCTGGACACCATCATAGACCTCAGCTGTGACACAGGCCATGGACATTAACATAACCTCTGGGGCAACATGGGCCACAGACACCAACATGGCCTCCCGTGGCAGCATGGCCCATGGACACAATGCAGATTCAAGCTATAGCACAAGTCATGGACATCTGCCTGGCCTTTGATGGAAACATGGGCCATGGGAGATTGCACTTTTTTTTTTCCATTTTTTTTTAAATTAAGAAATTCTCTACTCACTCCACATACTAACCACAGATCCCACCTCCTCCCTCCTCCCCCCCCCCAGCCCTCCCTCCCAAGCCACCTCCCATCCCTACATTTTCCAAATCAAGGTCTCCCATGGGGAGTCAGCAGAGCCCGGCACATTCAACCGAGGCAGGTCCAAGCCCCTCGCTGCTGCACCAAGGATGTGCCAGGTGTCACACCGCAGGCACTGGGCTCCCAAATGCCTGCCCATGTACCAGGAATGGATGCCGATCCCCCTGCCTGGGTGCCCCGAAAACAGTTTGAGCCAAACAACTGTCTCCCGGATCCAGAGGGCCTAGTCCAGTCCCACGGGGGCTCCATAGCTATTAGTCCACAGTTCATGGGTTTCTACTATGTGGCTGGTCATCTCTGCACGTTTTCCCATCATGATCCCCATGTCCCCCGCCCACAGAATCCCTCCTCTCTCTCATTGATTGGATTCCGGGAGCTCAGCCTGGCACCTGGCCGTGGAGGGAGATTGCACTTTTAAAGTGTTTGAATTTTTAAACACTGTGGGACTTAAATGTTGAAATGTCTTATATTGTGATGATGATACTAATCTGAGTTCTTGGAGACAAGCAAGAAAGGGAAGTCTATGACTTGAGAAGTGATGGTTTGTGTGTCAAGTTGATAGGGGTCAGCTGTATTGGTGGGTTTTGACATGACACAGACTTTCTGATGAGGTACTAGGAGTCAAAGTGCAAGGCAGATAGACCCTTTCCTTCCCATGTCACCTGTCTTTGTGGTGTTTTATCACAGCAATAGGAAACCCAAGACAGCCGTCCTCTTCTGACTTCCTCCCCTGCCACAAGGCACGGCGCAGCCAGCAGCTCAGAGCAGCGGGCCATGGCCTCAGACTGAGACTGAGAGCCTGAGCAGCCCTTCCTTCTTAGACGGAGACTTGGGTGTTTAGTCACAGTGATGGAAAACTAACTAGCAGGGGCCTGATACGGTGGGACAGAGGAATGCCTGAGTTTAGATGTTCTGAGTTACCCTTAGATCCCAGGTGTTGGGGGAAGAATCTGCAAGTGTGTTCGGTGGTGGGTGGCAAAGGTCAGGGAAGGGGTTGATGGTGGTCTTATCAAATCCAGAGCTAAGGACTGCAAAGAGGGTACCTGGACCAGAGGCCAAAAGGGAACCAGAACATCTTAGGGACCTGTGCTGAGAACTCACCTGCAGCCTTGAGACAGCAGTAGACACTCAGAAAGATCAGGGATTGAACCAGTCATACTAAACTGGTCAACAGTTGGGGAGGGAGGCAGTCCAGACACCCCACAGCCCCTCCCCCATATCTCCAACCCAATGAGAAAGCAACTTGGTCTTGCCCTCCTATGTCACCAGGCCACCAAAGTCACGTTCGTCTTGCATATGAATCTGTGAGATCTGAGGGAAGGGGAGGGTTCAAAACTTCAAAACTTCCTTCAGCCTTGTGACTGGAAACTGAGATAAATGACTGTTTAACTGAGGTTACCACATGAGAATAGAACTTTCTCCACTCCATCCCTTGTTACTGTACAGTTACACAGAAATACTTTCTGTGTTGGTGGGACTGTTATTCTGTGTTTTAGGAAAATCAAAGATTATCATTGTCCATCTAGGGATCTAAATAATGTCTTCATAATTTTTGTTCCATTTACTGGGTCTATATAATTCCATATTGACTTATTTCTAGGCAGGATTTAATAAATGTGGGCAGAGAAGAGAATACCCAAACTGTCTAACATGATAGTTAGTTTTCTTGTTGCTGTGTCCAGATATCCGACAATGGGCAACCCAGGGGAGGAAGAATTTATTTGGTCTCACCATTAGAGGGATACAGTCCATTATGATGGGAAAGCCATGGTCACACCAACCTGAGGCCTGTCACATTTATTGTTGTTGTTTTTTTTACCCTTTTTGGGGGGGGTCCTCCACTCAGCTCCCAAATAAGTCATACACAGAGGCTTATTCTTAATTATGAATGCCTGGCCTTAGCTTGGCTTAGTTTCTTGCCAGCTTTCCTTAACTTTAAATTATCCCATTTATCTTTTTTACCTCTGGGCTTTCCCCATTCTCTTACTTCTGTAAATCTTACTCTTACTCCGTGGCTTGCTGTGTAGCTGGGTGGCTGGCCCTGGAGTCCTCCTCCTTCTCTGGTTGCTGGATTTTTTCCCTCCCAGATACCTCCCTCTATATAGTCTCTCTGCTGCCGGCTCTGCCTATCCTTCCTTCAGCCTTGCTATTGCCCACTCAGCTCTTTATTAGACCATCAGGTGTTTTAGACAGGCACAGTAACACAGCTTCACAGAGTTAAACAAATGCAACATAAGCAAAAGTAACACACCTTAAAATAATATTCTACAATGTTTTATCATGGTCAGTAGGTCAATACTGAATAGGAAGTGGTGCCAGGCTAAGAATTCTCAAGCCTCACCCCCATTGACCCACTACCTCCAATGTGACTCCACTCTCCACGTTCTTCTGGCATAGTATCACTGGATGGGGACCAAATGTTAAATCCACAGGAACATATAGGGGACATTTCCCATTGAAACTCAATTCTTCAAAAATGACTATCTAGCTGTTCCATGTTACCTCTCTCCCACACAGTCGGAGTGGGTCTCTGTAACTGATGTCATCACCTGCCACTGGAGGGAAGAGAGGGCTGGGCTTGTGACTGGAGCAGGCACTGGCTACAGGGCAGGTGTTGCTGTATGCCCTTTGGGGATCCCCTTCTACCAAATGTCTAGGAGGAAACAGGAAATAGAATTAGGAAGACATGCCTTCATGTCAGTTTCAAGAGCAACCAGGATTGTTCCGCAAGGACATCATGTGAGAGTGAAAGCAAAGGAAACCCCTTGGGAACCTTGATGGAGGCTTCCCTTAGTGGGATCTGGCTGGTCCTCCACTCCACCCCACATGCATCCACCCTTCTGTGCTTTGGGATTGACTTCAGGCAGCGCCTCTTCTGGGAAGCCACTATAGTGCTGGGTTCTGGACCTTTGTGTAGCTCTCCTGCAAGTGTGCTCACACAATTTATTGTCTAAACTGAGACACATTTGAGATCGAAACTGTCAACATTAATTTAAAAACTAGACCAGAATAGCAGGTATAAACTGGGGCTGTCTTAAGTAACAGGATGCACGGTCCTCCTATTAGATGCCCTAATGTCAGATGACAGAAACTCGCTCGTCTATCACACCAGCTTGCTGCCGGGGCCTTAGTAGTGGAGGCTACCCCTTAGCCAATCATTCAGCACAGCTGTGTTAAATGCTTGCTTGATGCTGAACAAAGAAGCACCTCCCCCCCGTCCGTGAAGCCTGGCAGATTGACGTTGCCTCCTTAGATTCAGAGGACTGATATGTGTATTAGGTGCACTTGATCAGTTCCTGCTCCTACTCATTCTCGGGTGGGGTGTGTGTGTGAGTGTGTGTGTGTGTGTGTGTGTGTGTGTGTGTGTGTGTGTGTAGCTCCTTCTCTGATGCAGAGGAGACTAATTAAATGATTCTGTTTAGCGAGACTCCAAGTACCAATAAAAGGGACTCAAGCAGGCCTACCAATGTTTAGATCCGGTTGCAAATCCGTCCCTTCAATTTCATTTGAAAAGTCTTATTTCATGTATATCACACTGTAAATCAACAGCCTAAACATAGCAATAGCTTAATTTATTTTGCCTTTTTATGGCAGGTTTGTATATAAATGCATTTCAAAATATAATCTTCTAAACTTGCAGATATCCATAATCATTTAGAAATGATAAAAAAGTTGTCAAATACTTGTAATTATATAAATTGTCACTCAAATTACAGGAAGCTTAGAACAGCTTTATTGCTGTTTGGTTTTGTTTGGGTACTGCTGACTGTGCTGTTAGAGCGTTGATGAATCAGGAGGGCTGAGGGATGGGAACGGTCATAGTGTTTAAGTTACATTACATTTAAGCCCACCGAATTAACCATTTTCATAAACATGGTGTTCTTTTGTAAGAAATATTTAGAAAGCCATTCTTTTCTGCATTCTCCTTCATAGAACCAAAAGAAAACCCATCCCTGCACGCCTTTGTATTTTTCATTCTCTGGTTTTCTCCTAATGCACGTATATAATTATATGTTCATGTTGTCATGGTGATTCAGGGCTAGAATTGTGAGATGGTTGTAATCACTTTCCTGAGCCTGAACCACGCTGTCCAGCCCCACTCCATCAGCTAAGCCATGGGAGTGGTGGCTGCCAATGCCTCATTCTCTGCAAATTAAGATATTCTTGAAAATACCTCTCTGATTGCCAGAGTTTTCTCAATATGTAACACTCACAGCTATTATAGAATTAAAAATATAGCATCCAAGATTCTTAAATTTAAACCCACTGTGGTTCTCATTTTTTTTCTATTTTGTTAAGTTAGATGGTACCTTTCTTCCCAGATAACCTGACATTTCCTTTTTAAGTATATAGCTTCTTCAGGAAGGAAATACACAGTTTTAAATTTATAAAGCCTCTGTTGCTAATCTGGTTACTAATCCGTCCCTTTATAAATTTATAAAGTACCTAGGTACTTAAATATTAAGAATGTATTAGTTCATAAAATACCAGTTTCTGCACTTAACTGCCCCTAGAAATGCTACCACTAAACGTGTATAACTAGTGACCATGACATCTCTGTGGCCATTTCTTGTTTATTTAATTTTTCATCCTGTGTATTAATCGGTGATTATGTGTGTGAACATACAGTGCATATGAACATCATGGTAAGCATGTGGAGGTCAGAGGAGAAATTGCGGGAGTCAATTTTCTCTTCCTACCATGTGGGACTTGGGGATTGAACTCAGATTGTCAGCCTTGGTATTAAGTGTCATCACCTGCTGTTGCAGGACCCTCTTCTGAAGGAAGAAAGGAACTGGGATTGTGAATGGAGCAGGTGCTTATGATGGGACAGTTACTGCTGCCCTTTGAGAATCCCCTAGCCAAATGTCTAGGCGGAAGTAGGAAACATGGAATCGTGGTGGCACATCCCATGGCAGTTTCTAGCGTGTTTTGTGAGCAGTGGCGGGGGAGGAAGGCAGACGAGAACTTCTGTCTTAGGGTTTCTGTTACCAGAACACCAGAGCAGAAGCAACATGGGAGGAAGGGCTGACTTGACTGATCCTTCCACACCAGTCTGTTTTCAGGAAGTCAGGCAAGAGCTACAAGAAGCAGCTTGGCAGCTAAAGAAATGGCAGCCTTTAAAAGCACTCACTGCTCTCAAAGAAGATCCACGTTCAGTCCCAGCATGCAAGTCACGTGGCTCACAACCACCTGTATTTCCAGTTTCAAGGGGTCCAAGGACTTCTTCTGGCTTTTGTGGGTACACACACACACACACACACACACACACACACACACACACACCCCTAAAAATAAAAATAAATCTGAAAGTCCCAGCAACTTAAGAAGGGGTTCCTTTGGTCACAGTTTGAAGCTCCAGGCCCCGTGAAGTCATGACAGTGGGAACATGAGGCAGCTGGTCAAGTTGTTGCCACAGTCAGAGAGCAGAGATGGGTGCTGGTACACAGTTGACCTTTTCCTTCTAATTCAGTCTAGGACCCAGGCCACAAAAAGGTGCCACCCACATTTAGGGTAGGCTGACCTGTCTTTATTAGTATAATTAACAAAATTCTTCACAGGCCTGCCCCAAATCTAGCCTGCTCTAGACAGCCCCTCACAGCACGCCCAGGAGCTCCTTCCTGTCAAGTGTGTGAAACGCTGAGAACGCCTCCGGCTCCCCGGGTAAGAAGTCAGCCATGGCACATCTCGCCCCTTTTTCCTCCCCCTCTGCCACTGTAGCTGCTCTGGCAGGAGGTAGAGAAGGTGGACTTGGCTTGGCTCAGGGTGCAGAGGAACCCTAGGACTGGGCATTTCCAGAAGCTGTAGCGGCCTGAAGAGGAAGTGAACAGGAGAGGTCAAAACCAAAGATCCTCTCAGGCTGAGTTCTTAGCTTTTGCCAATTAGACCAGCTGAGTATCCATACATTCACCAGTGGCATTTAGGGAGGGGAGAGCCATGGTGGGTTTTGGCATGTTCCCCCATCTTCCTGGTCAGATGGAAGTCTGCGGATAAACAGACATCAGTGTGTAAGCCCAGGAGCTGTGAAGTGACCCTTTTGTGTCCCTGGCTTAATGTGCTATCCACACACAGAGGAGAAATGAGGTAATTCAGTTGAAAATGAAAACTGGGAGAAGCTTGTAAATTATATGAAATTGAACATATTCTCTACACTTACAGACAGATCCACCGGCAAGGTGTGGAGTCTGTCCTGGCTCCAAGCACTTAAAGCTCAAAGCTCACCAGTCACGTGCTGATCAATGAATTGTGTTTCATGATTCCCTAGGAAGCAGGGTTAAAAATAAAAGCGAGACTATAGAAAAATAACTGAGTGGAAATGCTAATGGGTCTATCACATCGCTAAGGCAGGTTGCAGAACAAGGACAGCCTAGCCACAGAGACCGCAGTGAGATGAGGCTAAGACTCCAGGGATGCCCAGATATGCTCTTTAACCACTTCAGAGCTGTGAGGTGGCTCATGGGTTAGGCTTCCCTAACTTGGTCCGTAGACATAACGCAGTCTCAATCAAACTCTTAGGAAATTGTTTTGAGCTAGTGAGAAACAGATTAAAAATGTATGTGGAGGAAATACAGCAAGTCACCTCAGTACCACAGAGAGCAAAGGCAGACAGAGGACCACACTCAGCTTTCAGACTTCAGAGACAGCGTCCAGGCAGCATGGCATGTGAATCGATAGACAGGTCAGCCAATGTCACAGAAATGTAAGTTCAGCCAAACCCAGGACCCCAGCCTGCCAGGCAGCAGCCCTCTATTGTACTGCATGCCCAACTCCAAGCCAAAGAAACAAAGGCAACATAATGAGGAGAGGAGTTGTTGTTTTTTAATTTTAAATATATTTATTTATTAATTTTTTTTCCATTTTACATACCAACCCCCAGTTCCCCCTCCCTCCCCTTCTCCCCCATCCTCACCTCCCTCCCTCTACCCCCATCCACTCCTCAGAGTGGGTAAGGCCCCCCATGGTAGTCAACAAAGTCTGGCATACCAAGCTGAAGGAGAGCCTAGCCCCCCCCCATTGTATCAAGGCTGGGCAAGGTATCCCACCACAGGGACTGGGCTCCAAAAAGCCAGTTCATGCACCTGGGATAAGTCCTGGTCCTGCTGCCAGGACTCCACAAACAGATCAAGCCACACAACTGTCACCCACATTCAGTGGGCCTAGTTCAGTCCCATGCAGGTTCCCAGGCTGTCAGTCCAGAGTCAGTGAGCTCCAACTAGTATTGGTCAGCTGTCTCTGTGGGTTTCACATTTTTAGTAATAGGAGGGGACCTGTAGGTCCTGGCTCCCGTTTTGGTAACTGTTGCCTTGCTTGCTGACCTTGACCTTGATATCCTCCCTATTCTAATTCCCTGCGAGATTCCACCCTCCTGAATGCTTAAGGGAAGCTCCTTGTATGTGTATCCAGCATATTGGGCATTAACAGCTTAGATGCAAGATTGTAAAACATCAGAAATGGGGTTGGGGATTTAGCTCAATGGTAGAGCGCTGGCCTAGCAAGTGCAAGGCTCTGGGTTCGATCCTCAGCTTAAAAAAAAAAAAAAAAAATCAGAAACGAGCTTCTGCCCTCTGGGCTTCTCCCATTGTACTGTAAGCCTGTATTTAAGACCTCCTCCCTCCTTCAATAAATGGCATTCAGCATTAAAAAAAAAAAAAAAAAAGAAGAAGAAGAAGAAGAAAAAGAAGAAGAGGGGGTCAAGATCATGAGGAGAGGAGTTTTTAAAAGTGATGTTGGAACATCTGGCTATGAAAATTTACAAATTTCATTAAAATACTATGCATTCTATGCTCTTGCAGAAAATGAGGTAAAACATGAAACTTTTCTCATTCCTTCTTAAAAGTCAGTATTAGCAGCAACAGCATGTCTTGGGTGATGTGTTTATTTCCCATAACTGCAGCTCATCCTGTGTGCGCCATGCAGGCTCCTTCTCAATATTTCGTGTGTCTCCTGAGACATTTCACAGGCGCACACAAGGCTTCATCTCACTTTTAAACGTTCAGCCGCAGTCACAGAAGTGCAGAACAAGTAAACGCTCCCTTCTAAACCTAGTAAAAGGGTTGAATGGCTAAAACTTTACATACTTACTAATTAAGAGTTTACTTTAGCAATCATAAAAGCATCCCAGTTAGCATTTTTACTGTAAATAAATTCTCTATTATTTTTAAAATTAATTCTTTGAAAATTTCATACAAGTATGCAATGTGTATACCCCTTGGTAGGTGATTTGGCAGTTGAAAACTTTCCTGCAGTCTTTCCCTTCCCGGGGAGGAAGCTCCGGAGAGTGGGGCTTGGTTTTCTGGTGTGTCTCAGGATCTAAGCTATTAAACTGAGTGCTAACTCCATGCTCTTCATAGGGCATTTTGTATCTGTTCAGTGCTTCAGACAGCTTTATGAAATGGGGTCCTCCATCTCGTTTCACAGATCAGGAGACACACACACAGAGGCTGCTAACCCTAGCCAAACCCTTAGGGGGTAGTCTTCTAAACAGAGCCCTGGGAAGGGCGCCTGTCATCCAAACTGCTTGCAGGGGGCTTGCAGACTCACGGCCAGCCTGGGCAACTTGATGAAACCCTGCCACAAAACAAGAGCAAAAATGGCTGGAAGGTATAGCTCAGTGGTCAGAGGCCCTGGGTTCCATCTGCAGGCCTGGAGGAAAAGCAGAGCTATGGTTTGGTACCAGAACATTTGATTAGATCAGAAGAGAGATCAGCATCCTGGAGGTAAATCAGACACAATTCTGAGTGGTTTTTCTTGTGGGAAGAGTGAATGCTTTTCTGTGTTACCTAAAGGTGCACGTGGGATAGTGAGCACAGGTGTGTGTGTGTGGTAGAGTTCAGTGGCTCTGTGGTTGTTATATGCAGGTGCATGTGGGATAGTGAGCACAGGTGTGTGTGGGGTAGAGTTCAGTGGCTATGTGGTTGTTATATACAGGGTCATATGGGATAGTGAGCACAGGTGTGTGTGGGGTAGAGTTCAGTGGCTATGTGGTTGTTATATGCAGGGTCATGTGGGATAGTGAGCACAGGTGTGTGGGGTAGAGTTCAGTGACTCTGTGGTTGTTATATACAGGTGCATGTAGGATAGTGAGCACAGGTGTGTGTGTGTGGTAGAGTTCAGTGGCTCTGTGGTTGTTACATACAGGTGCATGTAGGATAGTGAGCACAGGTGTGTGGGGTAGGGTGCAGTGGGATGTTATCTCTGCAACCCTTCTTCTCTTCATCACCTTGGTTTGAGGATTCTTCCTACACTAATCTGAGTGAGCCCTTTGTCTCCTGCTCAGATGATCTTTCTATCCTCTCCCTGGGGTGGAAAGAGGCACCCTCTCTTCTGTATGTGTATAATTAGATTGACACTTTCCCTTAAGGATTCTATAAACACAAGGAGGAATTATTCAGAATTGACCAAATTAATGGTGTAAATTAAATTTGATGCAGTTTGCAGTAGAACTAACTTGAGTAAAACTCTAATGCATAAACTAGTTCCACTGGCTTACATTTTCAAGTGTTTCTTAAAGCATCAAGAAAAATAGACAAGTGTGATTTGTCTTCAGATCCAAGAGAGACTCACAGGCTTTCACTCATCTCTGTGGCATCCATCTTTCAGAGGCTTCTCGGTCTATTCTGAGCCTGGACCTTCCTAACAGCAGAACCCTTGCTTCTTAGATAGAGCAGGCTGAACCTGAGTACCAAGGACTAATCTTTGGAGTCTGTATGTGTACAGGAAAAAGTCTCTGTGAATTTGATTAAGGCTCTTAGCTGGGTGATGGTAGCACACACCTTTAACCTCATCACTCTGGAGGGAGAGGCAGGTGGATCTCTGAGTTTGAGGCTAGCCTGGTCTATAGAGTAAGTTCCAGGATAGCCAGGGTTACAAAGAGAAACTAAAAACAGAACCTTGAGGTGGGGCGCTAACCCTGCACACCATGTTTTTCCTTATAGGAGGAAGCCAGAGAGATTTCCACATATGGCAGGAAGATTATAGGAAGCAAGGCACAGGAGTGGTGTGGCCACAAATCAAAGGGTGCTGGTAGCTTCAAGAATTGGAGGCTTGAGGAGGTGAGGAGGATGCTCGCAGCAGTCTCTGGAGGGGGTGCAGCCACACCAGGACTTTGTCTGTGGTCAGTGGTGCTGACTGCCGAGTTATGGCCTCCAGAACTATAGGTGCCAAGTTCTGCTGGCCAAACCTCCACATCCAGTACTCTGAGGTCACAGTTGTAGGACATACGTCCTGCAAGTTCCCACGTGTGCCACATTCTTTGGGTTATGAACTTTGTTTTCTTTTTTCCCCCATAAAATATGTTTTAATCATGTTTTCCCCTCCCTGAGCTCCTCCCAGCTCCTCCCACCCCAGCTCCTCCCACCCCAGCTCCTCCCACCCCAGCTCCTCCCACCCCAGCTCCTCCCACCCCAGCTCCTCCCACCCCAGCTCCTCCCACCCCAGCTCCTCCCACCCCAGCTCCTCCCACCCCAGCTCCTCCCCCCCCAGCTCCTCCCCCCCCAGCTCCTCCCCCCCCAGCTCCTCCCACCCCAGCTCCTCCCACCCCAGCTCCTCCCACCTCCAGCTCCTCCCACCCCAGCCCCTCCCACCTCACCCAGCTCCTCTCACCCCTCTAAGCCCCTTCACCTCCTACCTATCCAACTTCATGGTCTTTTTCTCTCTCTCAAAAATAAAAACAAACAATAAACAAAAACAGAAAATGAAAATCAAACCAACCAACCAAACAAAACCCCAAACAGACAAAATAAAAACCTGGGGGAATCCTGTGGCAGAGAGGGAGGAAGGATTATGGGAGCCAGAGGGGTCAAGGACACCCCAAGAAAACCCACAGAATCAACTAACCCGGGCTCATGGGTGCTCACAGAGACTGATCCACAACCAGGGAGCCTGCATGGGATTGATTTAGGCCTTCTGAGTATATGTCACAGTGGTGTATCATGGTCTTCTCGTCATGGGCCTCCTAAGAGTGGGAGCAGGGGCTATCTCTGACTCTGTTACCTGTTTGGGGGACCATTTCCTCGTACTGGGTTGCCTCGTCCAGCCTTAATATGCCATGGTGCCTAGTCTCACTGCAACTTGATATGCCATGGCTGGCTGATATCCATGGGAGAGAAATGGAGGAAGGGGGGATGAGGGAGGGAAGATGGGGAGGAAGGGCTGGAAAAAGTTAATTAGTTAATTAGTAAAAACAATGTCAAAACTAAACAAAAGGCCCATACAAAACAAAACAAAACAAACTCATGGAATTCATTTTGAGTTGGTCAGTCCTCCTGAGCATGGGGCCTGTCCTGGAGTGTTGTGGATAAACCCAGGGAGACTCCATTAGAGGAAACTGACTTTCTCTTAGCCAGTGGGTATCTTACTGGATGTCTTATTCCCTTCACAGGTGACCAGGAGGTGCCAAGTGACAGACTTTTACCTTGTAGAATGTCAGCCTTATTGTTTAGATTTTAAAATGAGGAAAAATGTGGCTGTCCCTTATGAAAAAGGTTGGATAGTTAATTTCAAAATCCATTTTATGCCCAATATCTTATAGGGTCCTTTTCCTCTTCTTAGAATGACCTTAAAATTTTTAAAATTGCATTTATTTATTTAGGTGTGCTGTGAGTGTGTGTGTGTGTGTGTGTGTGTGTGTGTGTGTGTGTGTGTAGATCAGAGGACAACTTGAGGGAGTGGAGATTCCTCCTGTGCCATGTGGGTCCTAGGGATTGCTCTCAGGCCCTCAGGCAGCATGTACTCTAACCTGGCAAGGTGTCTCACATGCTCTAACTTCATATGCTTAGACACGAACCACATTGACTGAGGCTTTGGGATTTCCCGCCAGTGAAGAGAGAAAGCCGTCGGGGGTCATGAGAATCCCTAGGATTTCAGGGAACAACTCTTGCTTTTGGTTTTGTGTGCGTTGCTTGTCTTGTTGCTGTGAAAATACAGGACAAAAGCAGCCTAAGGGAAGGAGGTTTAATTCAGGCTCCCACTTGAAGAGTACAGTCTGCCATAGTGTGGAAGGCAAAGCAGCGGGAGCCTGAGGCCGATGCCCACACTGCATCAGCAGTCCCGAAGCAGAAAGCTGGTCCTCAACTCGCTGCTGCCTTTTCCGTCTAGGCCCCTGTGGGATGGTGCTACCTACCCACAACTAGGTTATACTTTTCCTCCTCAGACAAACCTCTTGGGAATGCTCATAGTCACACCTGGGGCTTGTCCCCTGCATGATTCTAGAGCCAGTCAAGTTAATAATATTAACCATTACAGCCTTTAGTTGTATTTCAAAAATTCACTGTGGTGAAAACATAACACAAAATTCATCCTCATGAGTGTCCGAATATACTACTTTTTATTGTTCTATGCATGCAGTGTGGTGGAGTGGGGACATATTGGTCTGGCAGGATGGGAATCCAGGCCTTTTGTTTAGGAGTTCTCATTTCTCCTTCCAGCCCCAGGGAACTATAAATCCTCTGTTTGGTTCTATGCAATTGAATATATAAACTTCCTCCTGCAGTGACCTCCTGCAACATTTCCCCCTCTGAGTGGTTTATTTCACTTAGCTTGATATCAGTCACACATGGTAGACTTTTTTTTTTTTTCAAGTTGAGTAATATTCTATTGCATGTCTATGACATTTTCCATTCCTGTCAAATGCATTCTAGAATTCCAGTTTTTTTTCACATTCTTCCTAACACTTCCTTTTCTTTTTAAATAATGGCCACTCTGAAGCATGAAGGGTGTTACTCAGTACCTTGTCATCTTGGTGACATCTCAGAAAAATGTCCATTTGGGTTTTTTTATTTGCTAAAAAATTATAGGAATGGGAGTGTGTGGAATGCATTTGAAGGCCCTGGATCCTATCCCCAGCACTGTAGAAATATGTACATAAATAAAACGTTTCTCTTCTTTCTACTGAGCTGTCAGTGTTTCCTTGTGTGTTTGGGATGCTAATTCTTTAGCAGGTGTGTCCGGCAAATGTGTCCTTCTATTGTGTGGCCTGTCTCTAACTGTAGTGGCTGTGACTACACCTTACCTGTGAGGGTGGGGTATGCAATCCCATTTATCTACTTGTCTTTTGATGTCTATGCTTTTGGAGTCTGATGCAAAGTCGTTTCCAGACAAGTATTCTCTCTGTGAAGGAACCTTTATTAAAATAAATTGATGAGGCAGAAGAGATGGCTCAGTGGTTAAGAATACTCACCACTCTTGCAGAGGTCTGGAGTTCCATTCCCAGCATCCAGGTCAGGTGGCTCACAATGATTCCAGCTTTAGGAACTCGGAAGCCTCCACAGGTACCTGCATGCATATGGCATACACAGACAGACACACAAACACATACACAAAAATAAAAACAAGTCTTTAAAACACAAGAAAGAAAATTGATTGTAAATATGTGGGCCTTCTTCTGGGCTCCTTGCTATGCTGTGACCAGCTCTTATGCAAGAACGGGACTGTTTGGGTCACCTAGCCTTGTGACACACTCTGATGTTAGGAAGTGTGATGTCCAGTTTGGCTCTTGCTCAGGGTTGCTTTGGACATTTGGAGTCTTTTATGGTTCTATGTGAATTTTATTTTGAAAGCTTAATAGGAATTTTGATCAGATCCTGCTGAATCTGTAGATGTCTTTGAGTTGTATGACTTCACAATCATATTAGTTCTGACCCATGAGCACAAGGTCGCCATGGTTTCTCTTCTTCAAGCATCACTATTCTACTGTGAATATGCTTCTTTGCTTATATTTATACCTGAGTATTTTATTTTTAATGCTTTTGTAAACTGTTTTCCTTTTTGGAGAATTCTTTATCATTGTTATATATAGTTTATTTTTGTTGCATTTACTTTTTCGGCATTTTTTTCTGAGTCTATGTCCTACAACTTTATTGCATTTGCTGCTTAACCTTTTTGTTTGCCTTTACGGTTTTCTTCTGTAAGATTTATATGTATATACTTACGTATATGTGTATATAGGCATATATGTATACATAGCATGTAATCATCAAACAGTTTTACCTTATCTTTTCTGACCTGTGCTCCCTGCCCCTTTCACTTTCACTGGATTTCAGCACAGTCTTAGTACGGTGTTGGGCAGAAATGGGAAGAGGGGACACTCTTGCTTGCTCCCGTTGACTATTCTTTTCACTGCGGGCTTCTCATACCACTTTCTTTATGTTGGAGTAATTTTTTTCTATTTGCAGTCTGTTGAGTTCTTGCTTGCGAAAGGGTGTTCAATGTTGTTGAGTGCCTTTTCTACGTCTGTTGAGACTGTTGGTCACCATTTCCATTTACACTCCCTGACTTTCACATGTCCAGCCATCCTTGCCTGGGACAAGACGCTTGCTCTTGCTGTCTGAGTCACGGTTGGGTTCAGTTTGACAGTGTTTGGCTCTGGGGTTTTGCACCTGCATTTATCAGGCCTGCAAATTTCTCTTCTTGCTCTGTCCTTGTCTATCAAGGCAATTTTGGCCTTCAGAGCCGAGTTTGGATTATCACCGAGCTCCTTTCCTCTTTTGGCAGAGTTTGAGAAGGTTTAATTTGAGTTCTTCAAATATTTGACATAATTCTTTAGTGAAGCCATCTGAATCTGGGCACGTGCACATACACACAAAACACATGTGTGCATATATATATGGATTCAGATTACTAGTTCAATCCCTATATAGTAATGAGATTGCTCAGACCTTGTACATCTCCATAATCAATTTGCTCCGAATTAAAAAATCACTATGATTTAGTGTTGGTAGGGTGCACACTCATGGGAATTAATCAGTGCCTTCAAGTTTGTTGATGGAGAATTGTTCATAGCAGTTTGTGTGTGTGTGTGTGTGTGTGTGTGTGTGTGTGTGTGTGTGTGTGTGTTTCTGTGGCCTTAATTTGAGCCTTTCTTCTTTAGTTGCTAATTTTATTTACTTTTTGTCTTAGTTAACTTCAAGGTTTATTAAATGTATCTTCTCAAAAATAAATCAGAATTTTGTTGATTTCTCTGTTGTTTTATTTATATCTACTTTAATGCCCATCATTTCCTCCTGTTTCCCATTAGGCTGACACTGTTTTCCTTTTCTAGAACATTCCTTTTCAATGCAGATGTTTGTTACTATAAACTCCCTTTTATATGTTTGTTGTATCCCATTTGTTTTACTGTGTTATGTCTGCATCTTCATTTGTCTTGTGGTGGTATTTTCTAATTTATTTTTTACTTCTCTGTTGGACACTGGCTGTGTAAGAATATGCTTACTTCCCACAAAAATATGGATTTTCTAATCTTTTTCTACCACTAATTTCTGGTTTTACTGTGATTGAGGAAAAACCCCACTTGCTATGATTAAACCTTCTTACCTTTGTGGACCTGTCTTGCGACTGGCATGTTATCCTTTGGACATGTATCTGTGTCAGTGAAGAAAGTGTCCTGTGTTGCTGTTGGGTAGAACGAGCACCTGTTAGGTACCCACAATCAGGATTCGCTGCTTAGACCCCCCCTGCTCTACCTTTCTGGATTTACTGTGCATTAGTAGAAGTCATGTGACTGGGTATTGGATTATTGCACCACTGTCTCTTTGTTCCTCCAGTTTGGTCAGTGTCTGCATTGTATGTTGTATGCTGTGATGTTTGAGCTCTTTATATTTATATCTTCTTGATGGTCTGACTTTTCTGTAATTAAATGTCCTATATAACATGGCAGCTTTTAACTTCAATATATTATTTTGTCTGCTACAAATATACCCAACCTACTCTCTTCTGTTGGCCATTTTCTGCTCCCCCCCCACCCTTTCACTTCTCCCACATAACGTGCAGTATTGCTTTTCACCTGCTCAACCCCTTTATCTGTTCTTGGGATAGTTATTCCACTAGCAGTCAGTAGTAGGAAAGTCATTGCTGTTGTCATGTTGTAGGCTATTTTCTGTTGCTCTGATAGTTTCCTGTCTTGCTTATTTCTGATCTATTGATTCCTTGGCACAATTACACTATGCGACCCCCCCATACCTGCCATCTCAGATTTGGGAGTTCTGTAGTTATGTTGGAACTCACACGAAGTATCTTTAGGTAAAAAAAGTCATGTAAACTGATTGCAGATTAAGTCCAACTCCCCTACATATGTTTATCATGTTATGTGTCTTTGTGTGTGTTATGTATGTGCAGATGTGTATGCCAGTGTGAGCACATGTCGGGGCCAGAGGAGGACACTGGGCATCTGAGGGAATCTCTGCAGGTGTCAGGCAGAGAGGAGAATCTTGAAGAGATGAGAATAAAACTTAGTTCAGATTGACTTGTCAACCTTGAGCAGGATTTTGGGGAGTCTGAGATCAGGTAGGTTATTCCCAACAAATTGAAACCCAGTATAATTTGGACAAAAAGGTTTCCTATGTAATATAATCCCCAGTGCACAAGGAAATAGAATTACATTGAAACTTGACTCAGGTTCATGTCATTTTTTCCAAGAAGATGAGTTATAGATAGGCTCCCTATACTAGCTTAAGGGTCTAGGGAAGGCTCTGGCCTGTTATTGATCATACAGATAGCATAGAGATCATCTGAGTTATTAACCACCTCTGGTTCTGGTTGTGGGAGGTTGGGAAGCCTCTGGCTATGAAGGTCATTTAGATTATTAGGTATCTCTGGACCTTGTTGGGTAGCCTCTGGCTGTAAGGTCATTTAGATTACTAGCCACCTACAGTCCTAGTTGTAGCAGCTTGATATGGCCTGTCCCAACACATAAGTCACCAAGCCATTAATCACTTCCAGTTCCCAGCTTTCTGGATGGAAGAACAGATTTTTTGTTTGTTCGCTTTACATCTTTCCCATTGGAAAGCCAATCCTCCATGCTTAACATTCCTGCCTTCTCTGGAGATCTGTGGACACAAGGACCTTCGTGCTGTGCTCCCAACAGGCATCCTCCTCTGTTGCTCTCTTCCTTATTCCCTTGAGATAGGCTCCCACACTGACCCCAAAGTTCACCATCATTTAGCTAAGATTGCAGCTATCCCCCTGCCTCTGTTTCCCATTCCAAACACTGGGTTACAGTCACGTGTGGCTGTGGCCGGCTCTTTACATGGGTGCTGGGGATCCAACTCAGCTCATCATGCCTGCCTAGCAAGAGATTCTATACTGAACCCTCTCCCCAAGCCCTCCCATCCCCACAGTGTCTAGTTTCTAATATGTACACTAGTGACAGTTATTTTATGCTAGAACTGAAATCTCTTGAGCACCCCCCAGCAATCTGCTGCACTGCTTTGTGCATAAATGTATTGTCACCAAGCACTGCACTTTCTTCCATTGTGGTACTGCTCCTTAGCAGCCCTTCCAATTTTCACACACCAGTTTGCACTGGTCTTCTAGTAATGCAGTTGTGGCTATGTACTCTCTTGCTTCTGTGGACTGGGAAAGGCTTTATCTCACCTACAGAGTTTTCTTAGTAGGAGGTACTTTTCCTTTGGTGCTTTGAAGGTATCATGCTATTATTTCTGGTTCCTGCTGAGAAAAGCCACTGACATTCCTAACAAGATCATGTTCTCTCTGTGCTTTCAAAATTCTCTATGAGTGTGTGTGTGTGTGTGTGTGTGTGTGTGTGTGTGTGTGTGTGTGTGTGTGTTGTTTCTGTCAACATTGGCTTCAGGTGCCATCTACCTTGATTTTTGAACAGGGTTTCTCACAGGGACCAGAGACTTACTTAGCAGGCTGGTGTGATTGACCAGCCAGCTCCAGGCACCCTCCTGTTTCCATCCCTAGTGCTTAGCTTAGACCTGTCATTGTAAGCCAACTTTTCATGCAGGCTGTGGGGTGGAACTCAGGTTCTCATACTCGTACAAAAAGCAGTTTACTGACTGTTTTGCCTCCCCAGCTCCAAATGTGAACATGTTAAATTTTGATTGCATGCTATTCTTTGAGTTTCTAGAATATGGATATTCACTTGCTCAGATTTCATCCATTTTTAACTTAAGTGTGGTTTTTGGTTCTTTCTCTCCTTTTCACATTCTCAAATCACCCCTAAGCTCTCCACTGCTTGTCTTCCTTCAGTTGCTATGACAACACTCCACAGGCTCAAAGAGATTATGTATTTTTTATAGAGGCTAAGGAGTCCAAGGTAAAAGTGTAGTTTAGTGTCTAGTTGGCACCTGCTTCTTAGTTCACAGATGTCCTTCAGCTTGCCATGTCCCCAACATGCAGAACTTGTCCAAGAGTGCTCTCCTGGACCTGTTTGTTAGGGCACTCACTTCAGAGAGAATACACCACCCTCTGAGCTCATTACTTCTAAGTCCCAGATCTGAATACTGTCACAGTGCAGACCAGGATGCATTGTCTTCATTCTTCAAAGTGCCTGCTTCTCCAACTGTCATTGTAGCCACTCATTCTTTCCTTTGATTCCCCTGCTTGATCCACACTGCTGTTGCACCTCTCTAGCAGACTCTTCAGTTTTGTTACTGTGTTCTCCAGCTCTATGATCTCTGGTGCTTCAAAAATCATTTTTTATCTTTGTTGAAAGACTTTTGCTTTGTTCTCTTGGTAACAGTAAACATGCGTGTGAGTTAGTTTTTTATTAGCATGCATTAGTTATATTCAACAATGGGTTTCACATGTGTATTTTGATTATATTCATCCTATTGCTCTCATCCCCTTCCCAGTGCTGCTGATCCCCTTCCTCTTTTCAACTAGTCTTTCCTCTCCTTGAATGCCTTCCTTTTGGGGGAGTGAACCAGTGAGTTTAATTACTTACAGGAGCTTGGATGGGGAATTCTGTACAGGAACATTGATGTCCTACCAATGGCTGCATGACTGAAGATGTCTCCTCACTTTCCAGCACTTGTTTCTTGCTTATAAATTCCTAAGGAAGGGTTGGGTCTTGTGAGTTTCATGATGTAATGTTGATGGGCCCTGTCTTTAACAAGTAACCATAGCTTCAGAGAGGTCCTGAGTGCAATGGCCATGTCTTACTCAGAAGACAGCACTCTCCAATGGTCTGCCCCTTCCTCTGACATTCTTTACCCTCTTTCCATGGTGTTTCCTGGGTTTTGAAGGAGGTAATGCAGACATCTCACTCAGGATTGAACACTCACTGTCAGTGTTCTCAAAACTTTGACTAGTTATGACTCTCTGCATTAACTACTTCCCACTGCAAAAAAGTTTCTCTGGCCAGGCCGAGAGCAGTCTATGTGTAAAACCACAAGTATTTAGGAGGGAGTTTGGTAGATACATCATGCCCATTAGTAACGCAACAGCAATAGCTTCTCCACTAGAGCCTGTGACCTTCCTAGCCATGGGCTTTCAATGAGGCTTCCAGCACTATGAATCCTTCCCATGGAGTGGGCTCAAACCCAACCAGAACCTGCTTATTTGGTTTCATTAAGGTTGTTGGTGTCTTAGTTACTTTTCTATTGCTGTGAAGCCACACTATAGCCAAAGAAACTTATAGAAGAAAGGGTTTATTGGGGGTATATGGTTTCAGAGAGTTAGAGCCCATGACCATCATGGCAGGGAGCGTGTCAGTAGGTAGGCAGTAGTGAAGTGGAGCAGTAGTGAAGAGTTACACACACACAGACACACACACACACAGACACACACACACACAGACACACACACACTAAATGAATTTAAGACTAGTCTGGGCTTCATAGAAAGTTCCAGATCAGTTTGGGTTACAGAGTGATACTATGTCACAAACAAAACAAAATATAATTACTTTTCTTTTTATTTGTTGTGGTGATCTGAATGAAAATGGCCACAGGGAGTGGCATTATTGGAGGTGTGACTTTGTTGGAGGAAGTGTGTCACTGGGGAGCGGGTTTTGAGGTTTCAGAAGCTTAAGCCATTTCTAGTGGCTCACTGTCTCTTCTTGCTGCCTGTAGATCCAGATGTAGAACTCTCAGCTCCTTTTTCAGCACTGTCTGCCTTCTTGTTGCCATGCTTCCTGCCATGACGATAATGGACTAAACCTCTGAACTATAAGCCAGCCCCAGTTAAATGGTTTCCTTTGTAGGAGTTGCCATGGTTGTGGTGTCTCTTCGTAGCAATAAAACCCTAAGGCATTTAGCATACTAAAGACTTCATATGTATCTCAAAGTAACAAATACACACACACACACACACACACACACACACACACACACACACATGCTATATTAAAGTGAACAGACATTCTGTTTGCTTAAGCTCTGTGCATCAAGTGCTTACAGAGCCACTAATAAAAATTACA
Organism: Onychomys torridus; assembly: GCF_903995425.1. Classification (NCBI taxonomy): domain Eukaryota; kingdom Metazoa; phylum Chordata; class Mammalia; order Rodentia; family Cricetidae; genus Onychomys; species Onychomys torridus. Next base: position 14,361,785 of record NC_050448.1, read on the forward strand.
GATTATACATCATTATAGTATGCCAAAAGTATGTGAAACTTTGTTAAATATTTATTTTAGATGCATACAATTTAATGTTTTTAGTAGTACTTATTCACAGGAAGACACACATTTTCTAGTATCTTTAATACTGGATTGAATAAAAATACTTATTTTTCTACTTTTCTATGTTTTCAATAATATATATTTTAAATATACATGTAGTATACAATATATTTTTAATGGAATTTTTTATACAGTATCATCTGATCATGTTTTCCTCCTTCCCCAGTTCCTCTAAGAGCCTCTTTCCTACTTTCCTACCCACTCAGATTTGTTATCACTCTCTAAAACATACAAATAAATCAAACCAAACCAAACTCAAACAAAACTCAAGACACACACACACCACCCCCCATACACAAACTCCACAAAATAGAAGTCAAAATAAATAAGCCAAATATCAATAAGACAAAAAAATGCCCCGAACAAAGAGAAATGAGATAAAAAGCTTACAAAAATGCCATTGAGTTTGTTTTGTGCTAGCCAACTACTACTGGGCATAGTTAATATACCCAGTGAGACCCCGTGGTGGTATGAATGAAAATGAACCCCATAAACTCATAGGGAGTGGTGCTATCAGGAGGTGTGGCTTTGTTTGAATAATATGGCCTTGTTGGAGAAAGTGTGTCACTGTAGGGGTGGGATTTGATGTCTCATATATGCTCAAGCCATGCCCAGTGTCCCGGTTCATTTTCTGTTGCTTGAGCAAAATGTAGAAATCTCAGCTACCTCTCCAGCAGCATGTCTGCCTATATGCTGCCATGTTCCACCATGATGATAACAGATTGAACCTCTAAACTGTAAGCCACCCCACTAAATGTCTTCCTTTATAAAGGTTGCAGTGGTCATGGTGTCTCTTCATGGCAATAGAAACTCTAAGACACACTCCTTTTTGATAAAATTTATTTTTACTTTGCCAGTGGGTATCAATTACAGATAGCTTCTTGGTTAGGAGTAGAAGCCCATGTCTACTTCCCCCTCTCAGTGCTAGGACTCCTAGGATGTGAACCTGTGTTGGCCCTGTGCATGCTACCACAATCTCTGTGAGTTCACATGTTCATCAGTCTTGCTGTGTCTGGGAGACACTGTCTCCTTGGAGTCATTCATCACCTCTGACTCTTACAGTCTTTCATCCTCCTCTTCTGCATAGCCCCCTTTGCCTCAAAGGGGGGGGGGGTGTCTTTATGAAGATATCCCATTTAGTAGTGAATGCTGCAAAGTTTCTTATTCTCTGCACAATGACCAGTTGTGGGTCTTTATGTTAGTTCCCATCCACTGCAAGTAGAAACCTCTCTGAAAAGGCTGAGTGAGGCATTAATCTATGGGAATAGCAGAAGGTCATTATGAGTCATTTTAGTGCTATGTTCTTTCAGTAGAACAATAGAATTAGATTTTCTCCTAGGCCCATAACCTATCTAGTTTTATACTCTTTCTTACTACAGCAGTTTCAAGTATGGGCTGCTGTCATGAAGTAGACCTTAAATCCATTCAGAAAGTGGTTGGTTGCTCCCATAGCATTTGTGCCACTATTATACCAGTATATCTTAAAGGCAGGGTACTATTGTAGGTCACAGAGTTTGCAGTTGATTACATTTGTCCACTGGTAAGGTGAAGAGTACCTTCCAGCACTGTGAATGATAGTCAGCAGGGGTGAAGCTTCTACTTGGGCACTAGCTCGACTTGCTGATGTTCAATGGTATATGTAAGTGTTGTCTCAGCAATAGGGCCTTACCATCAGGTTATCTCTCCCCTTTTAAATCTAATTTTATCAATTTGGGTCTTCTCTCTCCATCTTGTAGTTAATTTGGTTTAAGATTGATCAATCTTGTTGGTTTTCTCAAAGAACCAACTCTCTGTTTAATTGATTTTTTTTTGTTTTTGTTATTGTTTGTTTGTTTCTATTTCACTGATTTAAAACCCTGAGTTTAATTATTTCTTACTGCCTACTCTTTTGGGGTATTATTGCTTCTTTTTGTTCTGGAATTTCAGGTGTGTTGCTAAGTTACTAATACAAGATCTCTCCAATTCTTTTGGTACAGCCACCTAGTTTTATGAACTTGCTTCTTGGAACTGCTTTCATTGTGTCCTATGAGTTTGGATATGTTGTATTTTCATTTTTATTTAATTTTTAAAAGTTTTAACTTCATTCTTTATTTGATTTTTATTATGGGGTGTTTTTCATTCTCTGTCTATTGTGATTGATAGTTTTGCTGGGTATAGTAATCTGGGATGGTATCTATGGCCTCTCAGAGTTTCTAGAGCATCCATTTAAGCCTCTGGTTTCCAGTGTCTCTGTTGAGAAGTTAGGCATTATTCAAATAGGTCTGCTTTTATATGTGACTTTGTTCTTTTCCCTTGAAGCTTTTAATATCCTTTCTTTGTTTTGTACATTTAGTGTTTTGATTAATAGGTGTTCTGAATTTTTTTTCTGGTCCTCTCTATTTGACATTTATCATGATTCTTGTACCTTGAAATACATCTCTTTCTTTAGACTGTGGGAATTTTATTCCATTATTTTTGTTAAAAATATTTTCTGTGCCTTTGTTCTGGATTTATTCTGCTTCCTTTATATAGGCGATTCATAGATTAGGTGTTTTCAGTGTCCCAGATTTCCTGGATGTTTTGTGCTTGTAGATTTTTGGTTTTTTTAGATTTAATCTTTTCTTTGACTGAGCTATCCATTTCATCTACCTTGTCTTCAACACCTTGTTGTTAGAGTTTTCCTGCCTGGCCCAGTCAGGACAAATCTCTCTTACCCGCCAGTCCCACAGTCGCTCAGACCCAACCAAAAAAGCACACAAAATCTTATATTGCTTACAAACTGTATGGCCGTGGCAGGCTTCTTGTCATCTACTTCTTCTATCTTAAATTAACCCGTTTCTGTTAGTCTATACTTTGCCACATGGCCTGTGGCTTACCGGTGTCTTTACATGTTGCTTCTCATGGCAGTGGTGGCAGTGTCTCTCCCCAGCCTTCTACTTCCCAGCATTCTCTACTCTCTTGTCCCGCCTATACTTCCTGCCTGGCCACTGGCCAATCAGAATTTTATTTACACAGAGCAATGTCCACAGCACTTCCCCTTTTCTTTTTTTTAAGGAAGGTTTTAACTTTTATATAGTACAATTATATATAACAAAACAATTATCAAGCAAAAATTACAGTTACAATATTAAAGAAGATATCCTATCTATCTTACATTTGTGAGTCTAAGGTTTTATATCTAACTTATCTTTTATCATAACTGAGGAAATTATAACTATCTAGCCTTCAACCACATCAAAGACCTCAGAAGGATATAATATTACCTGAGAACCGGAAGAAGGATGCAAGCATTTTTTGGGAGTCTTGCAGGGTAGACAGAGACAGCTGGCAGCCTGGACAGTCACCTAATGTTCCTTTGTAAAGTTGGGACATTTGTCTTCAGCCCACAGGGCTAGAGTCTCTCAGTCACTTCTCTCAGTGTCCTGTAGAATTTCTAGCAGCTTCCTCTGCAAAGCAGGAACCTGAAGGACCATTTTGTCAAGCAAAGTTCAGTGGTCACCTTTCTATGGGTCCTGCATGTCCAGTTGATTGAGCAGTCCAGGCAAGAACAGTTTCTTGCCCAAATGGCTATTTTTGCCAAGGTGAAGATAAACTCCATATGAAGTGTCTTCAATGCCCATCCTCCTCTCTGAAGTAAATCAGTGCTGCCAGGAGCAGACATGTCTCACTCCAGAAAGTCTAAATTTTAAAAATATTTTAAATGCCATATTCTGTAGACCTTTGAAGTGTTTGAAGATTACCTGTCTATCTGAAATATCTCAGTGTATACCTAGAAGACTTAACTAACATGGCTATGAGTATGATTATCATAGATGACCAGTTATTAATCTATTTTAAATTATCCATTACAATTTTAAATGAGCTATACAAACATAATACCTTAAACATGAGTAGAAATATGCACACAGTATAACAAAATTAACTTTAAGTTTGTATCAATAGACTAAAATCTATACCAATGTAAAACATTTTAAACAAGTTGTTGTTCTTTAGAAGTAAGTTCCTTAATCTACCCTTTCATCCTATTATATCTATATCATACCCCCTCTTTTTCTTTAGAAAGAGATCACATTTATAATCAACCTGCTTTAAATAAAAATATTGGTTTTTCTCTGTCCCACACCAGAGGGCTCTTCTGATTTGGGACACAAGAATCTCTTAACCTTTTCTTTTAGCAATATGTCTGGGTTTAGAGAAGGAGTGAGCCAATTCCATCTCCAAAGCCAGCTTGATAATTTTGGGAAATTGGGCGTAGTTTTTCTTACTACTTCCTGCTGGAGGGGGACGCTGTATCTTATGGGGACACAAAGAAAATTTTAGGATTATGGAGTACTCCGTGAGGGTAAACCTCTGAGCCAGTTGCCTTGAAACCATTCTGGATGTCGGATCATCTGGGCCATGGTGTCATTGGAGACCTTTCAGGTGGTCTTGGCTGATCAAACCTGATATATCTTAATCTGGAACAAATCCATAGCCTCTGGCTTTCTGTGGAAACAAAAGCAGAGACTCCTTTCCAAAGCAACATATCCTTATATCCAAATTTCGAAGTCAAGGTACCTTTAAAATTTACATATTTGTTTAACTCAACAGCTTTTATGATCAAATCTTTTTCTGTAGTTAAAAATCCCAAAGACAAGACAAACCAGATTCTCTGTGTAATATCCATCTTTGTAAGACTGAAATGCCTCTGTGGCTGCTGGCTCCGCCCACCTCAGCTTCCCAACATGGCTGTGATACAGTTTACTGCCAGCTCTGGGTCTGGAGCCATGTGTACCATCAACTATCAGAAGCAGTTCTATCAAAGCAGCGCATAGCCCAGAAACTTTTTTTTTTTTTTTTTAAACTAGCAAAGGCTACATCCACCATGCAGCAGAGTAAAGTACAGTTTGTAGACTCCTCATTCCCACCACAGTGCAGGTCAGACGCACACCAGGAACCCGCCATAGTAGCTCAAACCGGCAGGCTGCCACTAACTTGAGAGAGATAATTAGGAAGCTGTTTTTAGCTCCGTTTTAGAATCTTTTTTTTTTTTTTTTTTTTTTTCAGGTTTTAGGTGGAAACTCTTGCCTACACGTTGGGTGCCATTTGTAGCTAGAGTTTTCCTGCCTGGCCCAGTCAGGACAAATCTCTCTTACCCGCCAGTCCCACAGTCGCTCAGACCCAACCAAAAAAGCACACAAAAACTTATATTGCTTACAAACTGTATGGCCGTGGCAGGCTTCTTGTCATCTACTTCTTCTATCTTAAATTAACCCGTTTCTGTTAGTCTATACTTTGCCACATGGCCTGTGGCTTACCGGTGTCTTTACATGTTGCTTCTCATGGCAGTGGTGGCAGTGTCTCTCCCCAGCCTTCTACTTCCCAGCATTCTCTACTCTCTTGTCCCACCTATACTTCCTGCCTGGCCACTGGCCAATCAGAACTTTATTTACACAGAGCAATATCCACAGCAACACCTGAGATTCTTTCTTCCATATCTTGTAATCTGTTGGTGAGGCTTACCACTGCGGTTTTTGTTTGATATCCTTAATTTTTTTACTTACAGTTTTATTTCAGCTTGGGTTTTCTTTTAAATTTTGCTTTCAAATCTTAAATTAGTTCTGTTATTTCATTCAACCTTCCCTATTTCCATGGACTTCATTAAGGGATTTATTCAAATCTTCTTTAAGATCTTGAACATATTTCTAATTGATATTTTGAAATCCCTGTCTTGTGCTTCAACCATATTGCATTTCTTAGGGCCTTCTGCAGTAGAGTTACTGGCTTCTGGTGGAGGTTATTGTCGTGGCTGTTCATGCTTTCCTTCTTGTGCTAGGGCTCAGGCATCTGGAGTTATGACATTGGATGTGTTTCTTGGTGTCAATGTTTGGTCTTGTTTTTATTGGGTGGGTGTTCTATTCTTTGGATGCAGTTGCCCTCTCTGGATCCTAGGCCATTGTGGTGGCTGTGGGGTACCTGATAGAGAAAGCTTGGGAGGTCAGCAGTTGACAGAAAGGAAGGGAGATGGGCTTGGAGGAAAGCCTGAAAGAGGCCTCAGGAAAGAATTAGGAAAACAAAGTCCATACCAGGAAGCAGAGTCCCAGGGAATGGAGATGGGGTGGAAGGAGGAGCTTCCACAAGCAGGCTGCTACAGGATAATGAGTAAGTTTGAAGAGATTAACAGAGACCAGGAAAGATGATGAACATCACCTGAGTCTCAGCCCACTGTGGCCACTGTGGGTCCCTGGGAGAAAGTATCTTTTCAGATTGGTAGTTGAACAAATAGAGATGGACTGGAAAGGGAAGCTGAGAGGCATGGAGAGAAAGAGCTATGCTGGGTCTACACAAAGAGGCAGAGTCCATAGTGCACACCTTAGTCCACACATAGTAGGCAAATGGAGAGAGAACAATGGGAATGGCAGGAGTCTTGAAATCTCAAAGCTCACCTCCAGTGATACATCTTACCTTACCAATAGTTACTATTACTGTGATGAAACACCATAACCAAAAGCAACTTGGAGAGGAAAAGACTTATTTGGCTTACACCTCCAGAATTACAGTCTATTGAGGAAAACTAAGGTAGGAATTCAAACTGGGGTGGGAACCTGGAGGCAGGACCCAATGCAGAGGCCATGGAGGAGTGCTGCTTACTGGCTTGCTCCTCATGGCTTGCTCAGCCTGCCTTCTTACAGAGCCCAGGACCAGCAGCCAGAATGGCACCACACACAATGGATTGGGCCCTCCCCATCAATTACTAATAAAATTTCCTACAGGCTTGCCTACATGCCAGTCTTATGGAGACAATTTCTCGTTTGAGGTTTCCTCCTCTCAAGTGACTATAGCTCGTGACAAATTGACATAAAACTAGCCAGCACACTTCCTCCAATAAGGCTACACCTCCTAATCCTTCCCAAAGAGTTCCGCAAACTGGGGGCCACGCATCCAAACAATTCACCTATGAAGGCCACTCTCATTCAAACCACCACAGTTGTCTTCTGAAGGTTCACCTCCCTGTTTTGGACATCTTTGCTTAATTCCTTTTTCTGGTTCTGTACTGACTTCCAATTAGGTAAAGCAGACATCTTTCCCCATCTTCTTAAACTAAACTTGTATAGGAGTCAGGCCAGAGATTTTGGTGGCCTTTACCACCTCTTTTCCTGTCTGGACATACAGGTTGCTATGGTCCTAGTCTACTGACTCTGTTCTGAGCTGCAGGGAAAGCTGCGGTGTGTGCCGCTCTAGGCTACCATCTCCATTCTCCACTGCATGACTACACTGGAATGGACTGGCTTACCAGAGGCTCACACCTGGAAGCACAGATGCCAGTTCCTTGTATCAGTATCTTGCTTCTTTTCCCACTGTTGCTCTAAGATACCCCGACAGAAACATCTGGAGGAAGAAAAGGCATCTATTAGCTCACAGTTACTATGCTACAGTCCTTCACAGAGGAAGAGTTACTGCAGCGGGAGCTCCAGAGAGTTAGTTACATTGCTGTAGTTGCGTTTTTTGTTTTTTTAACTCTTAGCTCTTTGGGGGGCCCTCCATGTAGCTACCAACTAAATACATGGAGACTTATTATTTCTTATGAATGCCCAGCCTTAGCTTGGTTTACTTCTACTCAGTTTTTCTTAACTCAAATTATTCCATCTACCTTTTGCCTCTGGGCTTTTACCTTTCTTTATTCTATGTCTTTCTTTCCTTCTTACTCCATGGCTGGTTGTGTGGCTGGGTGGCTGGCCCCTGGCATCCTCCCCTCCTTATCCCTTTCTCACTCTTTCTCTTCTTTTCCTTGTTTATTCTCTGCCTGCCAGCCCTGCCTACCTCTCTCTCCTGCCTAGCTATTGGCCCTTCAGCTCTTTATTAGACCATCAGGTGTTTTAGACAGGCACAGTAACACAGCTTCACAGAGTTAAACAAATGTAACATAAAGGACTATCTTACATCTTTGCATTGTTAAACAAATATTCCACAGCATAAACAGCTGCAAAACACCTTTAACTAGTATTCCACAACACTTGGCATCCGTAATTAAGAACAGAGAGGAACCAATGCATGCTGCTGCTCAGCTCACATCTCACACACAGTATAGGCTCCTAGTCAGGAAATGGTACCATACACAGGTACACATACACAGAAAATGAGTCATCCCACCTCAGTTAACACCATCAAGGTAACTATTCACAGGCACGGTCAGAAGCCCACTGCCAGGACAGCCTCATTTCTTTCAAGTTTACAATTATTATGGTCACAACAGCCTTGGAGACATTGGGCACTGGACAAATAGGGAGTCTTCCCTCCCTAGGTGGAAGTGGAGAGCTGGGATTTCCATCTGCTTGTCCCATGCTGAGTAGAGGGTAACATCAAAGGCATCTGTCAGCTCAAACCACCATTTCCCTCCTCCCGAAGGCCTCAAGACTGTGCTAGAACCATGAGCTAATCAAGGTTGGGAATAGAGAATCCAGTCTTCTAGGGAACTTCCTTAGAAAGTCTGGAGCCTGGTTGGACATGTGAACAAATACCTTCTGTCCAAGTAAACTGAGGTACCAGGAGGCCTCTTTCTGATCTTGTGACACTATTGAGTGTAGAGCCTCCAGTGTGGGATGTCTCAATTCTCTGTTGGTGCCATGGAGTCTGGGCTTGTATTTTCTCAGGTGCTAGGATTTTCAACTAGTGATGGAAATAGTACTTGTCTTAATGCTGCCAATGAATGTTTTTGTGGAGAAGTAACAACCCAGGGCTCCATGCTCGATTTATTGCTGTCAGTATTAACAGGATTGCTTTGGTGGCAGTGAGGAAACTTGTCAGAGGGGAAAACAGAATAAAAAAGGCCAGCTGGCTGCCACTGCATGTGTCCACACAGTGAGGTTCGGACTCGGCTACCACTGCACTGTCCACACAGTGAGGTTCGTACTCAGCAGCTACTGCACTGTCCACACAATGAGGTTCACACTCGGCTGCCACTGCACTGTCCACACAGTGAGGTTCACACTTGGCTGCCACTGCACTGTCCACACAGTGAGGTTCGCACTCAGCAGCCACTGCACTGTCCACACAGTGAGGTTCACACTCGGCTGCCACTGCACTGTCCACACAGTGAGGTTCAGACTCAGCTACCACTGCACTGTCCACACAGTGAGGTTCGGACTTGGCTTGCAGGAGCATGGAAAATTCATACAGCAACCATGTATGTGGAAAGTAAAGTTGACAAGGGTTACTGAAGGAGTGGGTCTACAATTGGAAGGAAAACATGAGGAGTGGTTTCCAGTTTTAGATTCATTAGGAAAGACAGACAACTACCATACTTTTTACTGTGTATGTGCGTGTGTGAGTATGGTGTGGGTGTGCGCATGCCTGTGCCTGTGCATGTGTGTGCAGAGGCCAGAGGAAGATGTTGAGCATCTTGCTCTATCCTTCTCCACTCTGTTCTTTTTTTTTTTTAATTTACATTGCATTTTCCAGAATTACTAAAAATTTCAGCATTAATCCTTTAAAAAATTCAGCATTGGGACTTTCTAAAGAACAAAATTTAAATTCAGGACCCAAACATGGGAATGATTAATAATCTTTTTTTAAAGCTCCTTTATTTTATTTTTTACTTATTTATTTTTTATTAATTAAATTTTTCATTTATTTTACATACTAACCACAGTTTCCCCTCTCTACTCTCCTTCCATCCCCCCTCACTCTACTCCTCCCCCCCCAATCAACTTCTCCGTCTCTGTTCAGAAAGGGCAGGCCTCCCATGGGCATCAACAAAGCATGGCATACCAAGTTGAGGCAGGACCAAGCTCCTCCCCTGCATCAAGGCCGGGCAAGGCAATCCAGCATGGGGAATGGGTTCCCAAAAGCCAGCTCAAGCACCAGGGAGAGGTCCTGATCCCCTTGCAGGGAACTCCACGAATAGACCAAGCTACACAGCTGTCACACACATGCAGAGGGCCTAGGTCGGTCCCATGCAGGCTCCCTAGCTGTCTGTCTAGACTCAGTGAGCTTCCACCAGCTCAGGTCAGTTTCTCCCTGAACCTGGAGCTCTACTGGCAGCCAGCAAGCACTGTGATGCTCTTGTCTCTGCCCTCAGGGTGCTTGTGTGTGTGTGGCCATGTACAGTTCTTCACATGGTCACTGGACAATCCTTATGCTTGCAAACCTTCTCTCCAGCACCTCAGCTTTCCTTACAGAGCTTTTTCCTAGACCCCATGAGGTTAGTCACCATATACCGCTTGTATTCCCAACAAATTATATCATGCTAATTGTTTCCTTGTTTAAGCACATTACAATGAGCTTGGTTGGCTCCATTAACAGCTCTGTGTAAATGCAAATGTTTTAAGTTTTGGTTAGCACACATAAACTTGGCTAATTCAGCCAGATCCCACAACTAACTTCAATGGTCCAAACATTGTAACATTTTCAAAAAAGGCAATTCATGATGCAGAAGTTCAAAATGCATCTCACACTAGATTAAGAAGCAGAGCCCATCACAAGACTTGCCATAAAGGCTGACAAGATAGTTTAAAAGGTATGGCACATATGTGTAGCTTAATGTTTCCATAATTGTTGACATTTTAATTTTCTAGTAGATTAAACATATCCATTTAAGTTAAAACTTGCATTATTTCCTTGGCAAAACTCCCTCTCTTAGCTAGTATAAATACTACTTTATTTCCAAATCACCCCTTCTGTTGCTAATAGAATACTAAAGCTAAATTTTCACAATTTAGTCTAATTGAAAGCATTGAAGAATTATGGTATTAAGTAACCTTATTTAAAATTAGGTAGGGACAGGATTGCAAAGCATAGGTGAGCTCGCTCATTTTTTGTGTGGTTATCTTAAGTAGCATTTGTTATTTAATATCTATGGAATGGTGTCAAACTAACTACTTGCCTCACAAGTAAATCCCTCACAGTTTGATAGCTATCTAGATAAATGGGGAAAAGCACCACTTTATGGGAATGAGTCCTCTTCAAACCAGGCAACTCGGTACCCTCCATGCTTTCCCATTTGAGACAATCTCTCACGGTATCTGAAGGCTTAAGGTTTCCAAAACAAAGGCTTTTTAGGATTGGTTTTGGGGTAGCCAGGCCTCCACTGGCTTTTATTCTTTCATGAGGAAAGACTCTTAATTCTACAGTTGGCCAAGACAAGTCCAGGCTGAAGGACACAAAGACAGAGATATTGCATTTATTCTTTATTATTTCTGTCTTTGCATGATCACATTCTAGTAGGGAAAGCAGATACAAAGTTACAAACTTGTAGCATTTTATGAATTATAGAGATAAAGCAAATAAGCAAAATGCTGGCCCGCGGCAGAGGACAGTGGTCAGTTCTATATTTGATTCCAAGTTAAAGTAAGAGAGTGGAGTTGCCAGCAGGTTGTTTAACACATTAAAAAAATTCAGTTGCCAAGCTACAGTCATAGTGTATCCCTTAGTGCCTGTGATTGTGGCAGAGGTAGCCAGACCCACACTGACACTGCAGCATACGGCTGAGCTATGGAGCTTCACGCAGAGGCCACCGGGTCATTAAATACAATGTCCAGGACACACAATGGAGAAAGGTAAGATCCAGGAGACTAGGGAGGTTGTTAAAGGTAACACAGCACAAAGGACATGTTAGAAGTTCAAACTCAAAGTCAGCCTGAACCCTTTGTCCCTGAGCCATCAACCACAAGTATGATCCCATCCTCTGCCTCAATACCAGGAATTATGAAGCCACCTCCCCCTAACCTAAGGTGCATTTCATTAATCCTGTCATGCTCCACTCATTAATTCAGTAAGAACCGAGTAGCTGTTGATCCTCAAAGATGGAACAACCAATTAGTATTGCCTCCATGGAGGAACTCATGGTCTGTGTGGCAGAGAAATATGGCAGAGTTGACTTCTGAAAGCTCTGATCAGTGTCATAATAGCATGCCATGTCAACGTCCCTCTGACATAATGTCTAAATTCAGAGCTGTGCTACAGGGTCTCAGATTGTTTTGATTTACTATCTTGAGTTATAACTGCATTTTATCATTAAAAATGTGCACACACAATTAAAATAAAATGTATATGAACAATGCTGATTCTTAATCCTGAGGCCTCCTCCTCTCTCTACCCTCTCCTCCTTTTTAGATTGTTATAAACCCAGGGCTTCACTCATAATAGGCAAGTACTCTACTACTGTTCCAATTCCAGCCCTACTATTTCCTTCCTAGAGATAACATTTTGGACTTGACACACTATGAAAAGATGTAGCACTAAAGTTAGATCTTGAGATATGACTTATATGCTGTCCCATGAGGAGGGAAGGGTGTTCAGGGTAAGGGACAAGTTGCGAAGCTCTGAAGGAAGGGGATGCACGTGTGTGTGGTCCATAGCTGCACTTCGCTCTTCAGTTGTTCTGAGCCTGTGATCATGAGGTTCTCATCACTGGACACATCCCTGATCCTGTGAGCGGAAGGACTCTGGAGAAGCACAGGAAGTTTCTGAAGAGAGCAGTGGAAGGACCACAGATCTCAAAGATGCTTGTGTTGGTGAAAGAGAAGCATTTCAGGATGATAGTTTAGTTGTGAAAAATGCAAGAGGCTTAGGGCTGGGAGAAGGGCATGGCCCAGTCTTCAAAGTGCTTGCCTGGCAAGCATGAGGATGCAAGTTGAACCCCAGAATACATGTGAGAAGGTGGACATGATGTGACACATGCTTGTAATCCCAGCACTGGGGACACATAGAGAGGCAGATCCCTGGGGCTTGCTGGCCAGCCAGCCTGGCCTCCTTGATAAGTCCTAGGTCCCAGTGGGTGAATCTGCCTCAAAAACAAAAACAACAACAACAACATCAACAACAACAAAAACAGAACTCACTGAACAAGACACATGGCCCATGAGGAAAGAGTCCTCTGCTACCTCGTGTACACAACAATGCACACATATTATAAAGAGTGAAGGGGGGTGAAGCAAGTGTCTCAGTAGGTAAAGACCCTTGCTGCCAGACTGTGACAACCCAAGTTCAATACCTGGGGCCCATGTGGTAGGAGGATAAAACCAACTTCCACAAGTTGTCCTCTGAGCTTCATCTGTGTGTCAGAGCACACACACACACACACACACACACACACACACACACACACACACACTCATGAGAAAGGAGTAAATGTGAAGATGAGACAGAATGGCCAGTGATGGTCTGAGATGTGTTGCCTGAGAAAGTGAGTGTTGCTTTTTACCAAACTGGAGATGAAGGAACTCAGGTTTGGGCCTCTTGAGACACCACCCTACCTCTTCCTCACTCACCCTCATGCTGGCTGCAGGTGTGGATGCTAGCAGGTCAGTTCCAACACATTGAACTGGAACTGGCTTTTGGATCAGTGCTGGGGTGTGGTCTTTGGAGTCAGGAGTATTCAGATTGTGGAGGATCTTGAGCAGGGAGAGGTGGTCACTGAATGTGTGGAGAAAAGTGGACCAGAGCAGAGTCTCATGGGGATGAGGACATTTGCACTTGGTGTATTGGATTAGAGGACTTGACAATCAGAGAACTAGAGACCAAGAGACCACAGTTTCCGGAAGGCTGGACAGGATAGTGGTGAGATCACAGAGTGAACAGGAGGAGGGAAGACATTACTCCTCAAATGAGCTCTACACAGAGAAGGCAGGAGAATGTTACAGAACCAGGAGAAAGTGCTTGTTGTCAGCATCAGGAGGACTGTGCAGGACCATAGGGAGCACTTGAAGGTCAGATAAGGCACAAGGGGAAACTGGAAGCACATCAATTTATCATGAGGCACAAAGGAATGGAAAGACTCCATCACATTGTTGATTTGGGGTCCAGGGCCTCAGGGTAACAAATGAACAGAATTAGAGAAGTTGGGAGAATTAGATGAAGTTGTTTTTCCCTGTTGTTCTCTTTATTATGAGATAGAAAAGAGATTCTTGGTTAGGATGCTTTGAAGATTTGGTGTCACAGATGAGTAGAAATGTTGGCAGTTCAGCTGAGATCTGGCATAATTTGTGTGGAAATACAAATCTCTTTATCACCTACTGAGAGCCCATTGTGGGAATGGGGTGTTTGGAACTCAATTCAAACAATCTGATCTCATTTAGAAAAGTTTGCCTCTTCGTGTATTCCAATTGCAGGCCACCTAGAATGGCCTGGTTCCATCATTTGTTTCTATAAGCTGTGCTGGTTGTGTAAGCCCCTAGAGAAAGTGAATGAGAGTGCTGAACTGCAAGCTAGGCATAAGCATGCTGTCACTGCACTTGGGACACTGAAGATCACGGAGTCAAGGCCATCCTCGGTTCTGTAAGGATGATAGACTTGAAGAAGGCTCTCCTCAGAGAACTGGAGACCATTCTGTGCCATTCTCAAAGAGCAAGTGACCAACTCTACCATTCAGTATGAATCTTCATTCTGAGTCTGTCTACAAGCCAGTCTGGCCCTCTTCCAAGGCCCATTGGCACACACTGTGCCAGAACATTAAAAATACCCATGTCTTCTTCCCAGTTGCCGATGTCCAGTTCCAGGGCCTGCCCCTGCTCGGTAGAAATCCTGACTGAATTTTCTTGGGGCAGCCGAGTGAGGTTTCTGAGCCACACAGCTAACTTCACATGGCAGCAGTCCTCTTTGCTGTTCCCCTTTCACTCTCTTCTTCTTCCAGGTTATACCAGATGCTTGTAACACTAAAACCTTCGAGCCAGGAAGCAACATTTTCATAGCTTTTAGTGAAAATGTATAAAGCACAATGTTTACCACTTTAAGCAATTTCATCGATACAGCTCATGATGTTACATTTACATTGTTTTACAGCTACCTCCACCCCCGACTCCCTGAGATCTTTCAATTTGCAAAACTAAAATTATGTACCCATCATTCAACTGTTTCCCTTCTTCTTCCAGCCTCCATTAACTACATATCTCCTTCCTGTTTAGGTCATGAAAGTGAAGGCATATTGTACCCATCACATGTGTAGACGGTGCATGTATGCATGCACACATATAGAGACCAGAGATCAACGCTGGTGTCATCCTCTATTGCTACCTTAGGTTTTGAAACAGGGTTTCTCAATGTGACTGGAGCTCAACAATCCAGTTAGACAGGCTGGGCAGCGAGCCTCAGGGACCCTCTTGTCTCTGCATCCCCAGTGCTGGGGTTAAAAGTGTATGCCCAGGTCCAGCTTCTTACATGGATACTGGGAATTTAACTCAGGTCATTACAATTATACAGCAAGCACTTTACTGACTGAACTATCTTCCTAGCCTGTCATTTTGTCTTTTTGTGAATGGCTTATTTTGCCTGGGATGTCAGAACTTCTTTCTTTGCATTGCTGATGGTCCGTTGCTTATGTGTATGCTATTCTGTCTCCATCCATCTTTACTCACACTTGGAGTGCCTCTGTCATTGATACTGTTGGTAACACTGCTTTGCATCTGGGTGTGGAGACAATGGTTGAGACACTTGCTTGAGTTCTTTGGGTGGCCAGAAGTACAAATGCCAGATCCTATGGTGTTTCCATGCTCATAAAGCTTGTTTACTATTAATAGACATTTCTCAAAAAGTCTTGGTTTTCAATTTGACATATTTTTATTTCAGCAATGGTTGAACCAAAAAGAATCAGAATTCATTTCTATTTTTTACAACTTCAACTCCATTTGCCCTGCTTCTGAGTGTGGACAATATCTTGGGAAGCCAGGTGTAGAGGCACACACTTGCAGTCTAGCTCTTGGAAGACCCAAGTAGGAGGATTGGGAGTCCAAGGCGAGCTTAGATGTAGCAATTCCTAAGATAAGATAGTCTTAGAGAATGTACAACTTTCTAGTCACTTTAGTTACTAAAGACTAGTCTAGTGCACCTCGATGCTCTGGGCTCCCTGCTTCTTCTGTCTTCCTCCACCCCAGGCATCCTTGTTTTGAATACTATTGCTGGAAGAGCACAGGTTTCATTTTCTTGAGTTGTATGCTGACAAAGGAATAACAGATAGTTCTGATTTTTTTGTTTAAAAATTGTAATGTATATAGATGTTTTGACTACATGTATATTTGTGTACCATGTACATGCTTGGTCCTCTGGGACTGGAGTTATAGAGTTGTCAGCCACTATGTGGGTGCTGGGAATTGAACCCTGATCCTCTGGAAGAACAGTCAGTGCTCTTAACTGCTGAGCTGTCTCTCCAGTCCCTAATAATTCTGTTTTTAAGGGTTTTGAGAAACTTCCACACACAGTTTTGTGGATTCTCTTTTTCCATATTCTTTCCAGCACTTGTTATTTTCAGTCTTTTTAATAATAGCCAGTCTTTCTGTATGTTGGAGTGATAGCTTGTTGTGTTTTTTTTTCATTGTGTGTGTGTGTGTGTGTGTGTGTGTGTGTGTGTGTGTTTGCCTATGTATCTGTCACAGCACACTTGGGGTGGGTCAGAAGATGACTTGTGAGAATTAGTTCTCTTCTTTCATCATATGGCTTCTAAGGATTGAACTCAGGTCATCAGGCTTAGTGATATATGCCTTTACTCACTGAGCCAGCAGCATACAGGGTTTTGATTTGTGAGGTTAGACAGTTTTTTTCTTGTCCTTGTCAGCCATTTGTGTACCTTTTTGTGCAATGTCTGTTTCAGTCTGTTGCCCATTTTTATTGGTTTTATATTGCTCATTAGTATGTTTTTCTGACACATTCTAGATGCCAAACCCTTGTCAGAAGCACACTTACAAGTATTTCCTATAAGTTGCTCTCCTTTCTGCTGATTGTTTCTTTTACTGTATCATAACACATTGGAGAGCTCCCACCCTATTTCTTTCCTTTTACGTAGGGTCTTACTATGTAAGACCTTCAACTTCAGGCTGGCCTTGAACCCAAAGAGATCCCTTGCCTTTTCACCCTGAGTACTGGGATTGAAGGCATGCACCATCACACTTTGTCCACCTCCACCCATTTTTGAGACAGGGTCTTGACAGGTAGCTCAGGCTAAACTAGAACTTACTACATGGCCTGGAATTCCTCTTCTTGCTTCAGCCTCCCAAACTCTAGGATTAAAAAATCTGAGACTCTGACTTGCAGGTGAGAAAAACAAGGCATAGAAGACTAGTGACCAAGCCGGAGCTCAGCAAGTCAGGTTCCCGAATTTGTATCCTGACCACTTCTCTGATCCATTGGTTGGTAGGTGTGCTGGCTAGATTCTGTCAACTTGACAAAAGCTACAGCCACCTGGGGAGAGGGAACCTCAGCTGAAAAAATGCCTCCAGCAGATCGGACTGTAGACAAGTCTGTGAAGACATTTTTCTTGGTTAATGATTATGTGGGAAGGCCCAGGCCACTGTGGGTGGTGGTATCCCCAGGCAGGTTGTCCTGAGTTGTATAAAAGAACAAGTTGAAGAAGCCATAAAGAGCAAGCCAGTGAGCAGTGCTTCTCTACAGTTTCCACTTCTGTTTGACTTCCTGCCCTGACTTCCCTCCCTGGACTACAATAGTGACATAGGAGCTAAAGGAACCCTTTCTTCTCCAGTCCCTTTAGTCCATGGTGCTTATCACAGCAAAAGAAAGAAATCAAGGGCGGTAAATACCTTTTGGGGGAAGGGCAGTAATCTTTGTCTTCATTTCTGGTGGTTTCTACCGGGTCAGTTCCTAGAGGCAGGATAACTAGGTCAAGGGCTACACAGAATTTCAGACTCTTAAGACATGTACTATCTCCCCCTGCAAGGTTCATGCCAATCTAAGTTTATACCACACTTGGAAGAGCCTGTCTGTTCATTGGTACCTACCAGTTAACAACCTTCAATTTCTTCTTTCTCTGAATGATTAAAAAAGTCTAAGACTTCAGGGCTCTCTGAAAAGCAAACAAAGATGGTGTAGTCTGAGACAATGTGGAGTTATGGAGTACAGCAAAGATCATCGTATTCTTGTTTCTTGACCATATATAAATGAATTTCCTGTATTACTACTGTCTATAAGGAATTACTAATGTGGCTGAGTGTACACTACAGTCACTCATGTGCAAGGTCTGGAAGCCATTATACCTGTCACAGGTGTCCATCCAAATGTGGCCGATATTTATGGCATTTCTCAAGCTTTTAGGCAGTTAAAAGCCCTTTTATATTAATAACTTTATATTGCTCTTTGGTTTAAACTGGCACAGACATTTTTTCCTGCTCACATATATTTTAACCTAGCGTTAGGTGTATGTACTAGACATAGAATGTCAGACTGGGACTGTATTTCCAGGTAATGGGGACAACTGCAACCTAGCTTTTTAAATATCTGAAGGATGCTTTCTTTACTATCACCATGAATTCAAGGACAAACTAGTGGCCAGAAAGGATCACCCTGTTTTTATTTGGGAAAGTTGAGGACAATTTTTCAGCAATAGCAGAGGATAAAGGACTTGAATAATGTCTGCAGTCATTTGAATGGTTTTGATTAGAAATATAAAATATCCCCCATGATTGGATGAAACAGAATCATCCATCTCTCTCTGGGTCTCTGCCAAAGGAGTTTGTTTTCTCTGGTTTTTGAAGGAATCTTTACTGGGTCCCATGTTTCACTGTACTTCGTTAAAGTTCTGTGTTTTAATTACAGGTGCAGCATAGACTCTAATCTGCTTTTTTAGATTCCTGGCAGAATTGCCATGCTGATCAGTGACCTAGAGTAGAGAACAAACATTGTCCCTCCACAGTACAGCATGTGAAGCCTGTGTTGTTTGCAATTCCTTTCCATTTTCTAGTTTTTAAGTGCGACTCTTGGTAGAAGCCTTAGCCTGAACACAATGCTGCTGTTAATAGCGAATGAAATGTCTGAAACTGTGCCGAGGGGAAAGGAGTAGGCGGAAGCATTTCCAGAGACCACTGCAAACCACAGGCTGCAATTATCTGCAGCTGAAAACAAGTCGCTTTTAATGTGTCCATTTGGCCGAAAGAAGAGAATTACAGAGCTCTGCTCTCCTCTCCCACTCTCTGCTCTGTCTTCTCCTCCATCTTTATGTAGTTTATCATCCATAATTTCAGGATGTATTTTGCCTCTTTAAGCTGTTTTATCTATAGGCTTATGAGGTCACTCATGTGTGAATGTCTTTGTTAGGCATCTCACCTTTTGCCTTGATGATAGAAAATTGATCAGGACTAAAGTACAAGCTCAATAGACAACCCTCTTGGTCCTTTGTCTAGGAGAACAGCTACATTGAAGGCCATGAGCAGGTAGCTATTAATATGACAGGCGCTCTATCTCCCACTGTAATTTATAATGAAATACCTAATCTCCATTATTTTGATCCAAGCAGGCGATCCCATGAAAAAGTCTTTTCATCCAGTTCCCAATGGCTGTTGCATGAGAAATGGCAAACCAATAATTTTTGTCAAGTTTTTTAAGCCAACAGAAATGCTTTCCACGGCTGCGGTTTCAAAAGGCAGAGATAAAGCTCATTCACCGCGATGAATGGAAAAGCCATCTGGGGTTTTCTTTTTGACTTCCTTCCCTTTTCTCCATCCTTGTAATCAAATTTGAGCAAAATGAAATGGGGCTTTCTATGAAAGTACCTTTTGTTGATCTGAACGAGCTGGTAATTTACAAAATACCCTTCCTTTGTGGGGAAGGCTAAAGAAAGAAAGAATCCGTAGCTTTTAAAGCCGGGCCTTAGTGGGACTCTAAATGCAGTGAAAGCCGTCTGTGTGGAGAGATTGAAATGCATTTCAAAGCCGGGCCTGGCTAGGGGGGCACTGAGAACAGACCTATGAGCTTTTCCTAGGAAGGAAAAAAGTGAATGGAGAAGGGGAGAAGTGGGGAGCAGTGGATGGGGAGTTGAAGTCACCGTGGTTCTGTGGACTCAGTCGTCACCAGTGGGGCCGAAGTTGGATGTCTGCTGTACACGAGGCTCAGCAGACTGAGCTGGGAAAGTTTGGAGCTCCGTTCGTTCGACTGTAAAAAGAATGTCGCCTGCCGAGGGTGTGGTAATTCCTCCAACTTTTTCTTTTTGTCGTTGTGCCTGGCTCTTGTGGGGCTGCCTCAGGAAAACCCGGAGATGTGAATTTACAGACGGCTAACCCTTGCTTTCCCCTCTTTTTGCTTGCTAGATTTCTCTGTGGCACCCTTTCCACCCGTTGGAACCAGAAGGATGCAGATAAACGTCTTAAGAACAGTAAGTAACATGTGCCGTTTTCTTCTATCCCTGCTCAGAGTTGGTTGCAATAGAGCTGAGGTTTGATTGTTGCAGGAGTTTGGAATAAGCACGCATGCCTTGTAGGGAAGTGGGTTTCCTGCCATATTTGTGTTCTTTGATGCGAATTCTGGGCGACTTAGCTGTTCTTTACAATATTCTGTGGTGACAATGAACATTCTCCCCGATGCTTCCTCTTGTGTACTGTGTGATGCTGACTGAGCTTGTGTGGCATGGAACTCACCCGTCCTAGCAGAGCAGTTTAAGATTCAGCGTGAACATCTCAGGCTCCGGAGATGCTTCTATGTGTACCATTGTACACTGTAGTTTTAATTCACAGTCATCATGATTTCTCTCCATTTATGCACGAGGTAAAATTGTTGTATAAATTATGTGAGCTTATTTCCTCATGATAAACATCCAGAGAGAGGCAAGAGTTGTTTCCGTACGAAAAGTCAAACAATTTTAAAGGTAACTTAAGCAAAATTTCTTGTCATTTAAATATTTCAGCGAACCGTAATTAAAATACAAAAGTAGTTTCCCCTTTGAGAAAGTGAAAAGTGCATTTTTTAACTTCCTGAAAATCAGACGGATTTGTTATCTGAAACATTATACCTTGGATTAGAGCACATGCCATAGGTAATTTTTTAAAAGGCAAATGGGACATTGGCATATGTACATAACCACAATGTTATTGTAAGTTTGAGAAATAGCTCAGTCAGAATGGAGAAAGGGTGCACAGCTAGTTCTAATGTCTCAGGTGGCTTGAAGAATATTTATATTGAAGATCACATTTCTAAAGCAAGGCAGTAGGGGGGGACCCCAGAACCCCACAGAGGCAGCCTTCCTGCTTTCAGAGCCAAGAGCAAACCAACCCAGCCAGGGCCTTTAATGCCGTTTAACCCTTTAGGTCCCTGGATGGAGGTTTTTATGGTTTTTTGTTTGTTTGTTTTGTTTTTAAATAGAGATTATGAAATGCAGAATACAGGACTCAGGTAATCTCACACGAGTCTTGGCAAGGACTAGCCCTGTCCCTTCTAACTATTCCTCACATGGAATCTGAGTTCCCGGAAGTTTGCCCCAGACAGGCCTGTTTTCCACACATTTCTCTTTCCCAACTTCCCGAAGCCACCTCTTTGCCCATGGTTTTGAGCCGTTGCTGCCTCCCAACGCCTAACTTTAAAACAGCATGCCCGGCAAGCTGCCAGGAGGGTGGCAGTGGGGTACTGGTTTGTGCTGGTATTGCAGTTTCAAGGGGCTTTATCCCTGATTTATAAGAGTCCCTAGAAAGCAAACTGAACCCTGAAGGATGGGACTGGTACCAGGAAGGGCAAGTCAGTGTGTCTGGTATTCTATGTCAGTTTGGTAGTGTGGTGCTCTGTGTGGCTGACTCCCATCAGTGATGCTCTGTGTGTGCACTGTTGACCCCAATCACTGCTGACCCACATCAGCACCTGGGCAGTGGTGCTCTGTGCACTGCTGATCCACATCAGCACCTGGGCAGTGGTGCTCTGTGCACCGCTGACCCACATCAGCACCTGGAGAGTGATGTTGTGTGCACTGCTGACCCCATTAGTACTGCAGTAGCAATATTGTGTGCTGTTTGCTGCTCTCGTGTACAATCAATATTTCGTTTTACATAATTTACCTTGAATTTTATCTGTGAGTACGTCTGGTGAGACAGAGATGCTACATGAAGTGTTTTTCTTAAGAAGGTGCTAAAATACATAACCAGACCAGAGAGCCCATAGGGCTTATCTGTCCAGCCGATGGACAGTTAATTGCCTGCTTACTTTATTGAGGATTTTTGGTAGCTCTTGGTGGAACAGTGAGAATTTCCTCTTCTCTCAGGTTTAAACAGTATTCTGTAAAACCTGCATGCTGGGGACCTGGAGAGCTGGTTAATTCCCAAGTAGTGGCTTGGAACCCAGGAGCACTGGATTTCTTACTTGCAAACTTCCTGTTCTTTGACATAATAACTGACACACCACCTATTTTCTTCTTTGTAAAGCCTAAACAACCACCAATCAGCTAATCTTGGGGGCCTTAGCAACCTAAGATCTGTGTCATATCGTCAAAAATTATAAGAAAAGAGGGAAAAGGTGAGATGTCCATGAGCTCTGATGGACCTGAGACTTATTTGAAGGCTTTGGTGTCTGCCTGCTTGTTAGGGATGCTTGGAGCCTTGTGTCCGGAGCCAAGGCTGCCTTCCCATCGGTGATGCCACAGGGCTTCCACTATTCTGCTGGGGACTGTAGGACCCCAGAGGAGGACACTCAAGCAAGCTTTCACCTCCCCAGGCAAGTGAGGGCCTGTGCCTTGAGACTCTGATGGGCTCTAGGCTGCCCAACCAGTGGCAGTGGCTTGCTCGTTCTCTGAGTTCAGGGTACAGAAGAAGGGCTGGCCAGGCTGTGGGGTGCTGTTCTGGGCTGCTCACTAGGATGTAAACAGAATCTCACTTTCTGCAGGTGTCATATGAGATGCTTCTGGGCAGGTGTGGGAGGCGACTTCTCCTTGTAAACATGGTGATTGGTCCAGTCACCTTATCTGGTGATGAGAAAAAAGTTTCCTTAGACATTGACATCACTACCAAATTCAGAGGCAGCCGGGTTCTGATGAGTGGGATCATCACTAAGATTGGTCCAGTTGATGGTCATGAGACTCTATGACACTGGAGGCATGGCTGTGGAGAGAAAGGTACCAACTGCCACCACACACTAAAATTGTAATGGGAAGATGGGCGACCCAATACAAGGAATAGGAAATACCTTTTCCTGTAGCCCCATATCTTGCATGTGTTTTGAGGTAGTAGCTGTAAATAATTAGGGCTAAGACTCAGAGGCAACAGAGGCACATGTATAAAAACGTCACATATTATTTTTTTTTTTGAGTCAAGCTTCTTTTGACTCAATGTTGATAGCAGCTAAAACAAAAATGGAAAACCCATGATTGCTCCCACATTGTCTATCATGCCGTTTTCCCTCACAGATGTGAAGCTATTGTCTCACAGGGGCAAAAGCAAGGTCAGAGATACTGATCTCTGGTCATACAGGAATCCTACATCTATACTGACTGAACCAAGGCCTCTGTTCTTCTCACACCTAAACCTTTGGGAGCTGACACAGAGAGAGGTCTGGGTCTCCTGAACTGCCTCGTGTGTGTCTGTCTCTGTCTTAGTTCATTTCCTGTTTCTGTGATAAAATGCCCTTGCAAAAGTTGCTTAAAGGAGAAGGGTTTATTTGGGCTCACGGTTCTAGGGTAAGCTCAGCATGTAAGTCCCTGCAGCAGGAGTTTAGGGAACTGGTCATACCGTGTCCAGAGCTGGGAAGTTGAGAAGGGTCACTGCAGGCTGGTCCTAAGTTCTCCTTCTCTATTTATACAGTCTCTATTTATCTCACCCAGGAAATGGTGTCATCCATAGTAGATCTCCTTACCTTGATTAATGTAGTCAAGGGGCTGTTTCTAAGTTGATTCCAGGTCCAGTCGACAACACATGTGAGCAACCCCAGCCTCTTTCTAGTGCTTGTCCTAAGCCAGTCCAGAGCCATAGACCTCAGTTCTTCCCTGAATTTTAAAAGATGAATCTGCTTTTGTGGGTGAGACAACACACAGTGGAGACATGCTTGTGGGGAGGGGATGCTGGAGGGAGGATTTGCTCTAAATATACTGCCAAGCCTTCTTGAGCTTCCTTACAGAACATTCTGGTCTGCAAATGTTCTTCGCTTGTCAGTACAGGATGTCTTCCTTTTAATCCTTTCTTCCTGTTCCATTTGGCATTCCTAGGCGTCTTGCTCTGCTTCTGGAGCCCACTTTTGTCTCCATCTTTAACTCACTCATGTTCTAGCACACAAGTCTGTCTCAGCACTCAGAACTGAACGTGTGCATCTCAGGCCAGCACCATGCTCCGATCACCTCCCAAAGCCTGACTGGTGACAGTTCTTAGGTTCCTTAGTGGGAATGGGCATGGTGTGTGAATACAAACAATCTCATCCCACATTTTCCTTGAAGGGAAAGCACTCAGGCCTTTGACATTGTCCTGCAGGCTTATTCGACAGTAGGACTTTAGGCAGGACACCAGGACCTTCTCCTCCACAGAAGCACTCAGGGATTTATTTCATTGTTTCTAGTTCCTGTGATGACTGAGTCAAAGGTGAAAACCCAAACCCAAACCCAACCAAACAACTCATGAAGCATTAGTTTGCATGGTGCCAAGACCAAGGTCTTAAAGAATAGAGTTTAACAAAAGCTGAGGGTAGAGAAGCAAGTGCAGTTGGAACTTTAGAAGGAAATAAAGGAAAAACAACTTACCAAGTAACACCATGCTCTGACTGAGTTTGAGTCTTCTTTGTGCATATTTCTTACAAATTCCATCCCTTCTGGCAATGAGAAATGATACTCTAAGTCTACACAGTAAACAACCCAGGAAAAATTAGGTTAGAGATAATGTCTAGGAGGAGAAGATGGCTTGGAGACTGAAAGATGGGAATTACATCTTCAGAGTTAACACAGAATGGTTCAGATTTGTAACGATGGACATTGAGGTGGGTGGTTATGCACCATGACATTTTCTGCATGGATTCTCTTTACAGCTACTCAATTCTTTGCTTCTGCCTTTGGTTTACATAGTTGGTGCTGTGTGACTCTTAGAGCCTTGAGCTTGGTTGTCAGTCACTGTAGGTTTTTAGGAGACGATGTCAGACACACCCGCCACATAAAATTGCCCATGTCGCCATAGCTCTGGTAAATGTGTCCTTTAACAATAAACTGATGACCATTGCTGATGACCGACTTACACAGTGCTCTGAGCCATGTCAGGGCTGGTGGTATTTTTCCTCCCAGTAAGGTAGTTGCAGTCAGAGTTGGTGATGAGTACGTGTGCTAGACTACAGAGGACAAGAAACATGAGCAAACTCTCAGTTGTTCCCATTGTCAATAGATGGGAGGTTAGACACTGGTCCAGTGGAGACCATGTCCCAACAGCTCAAAGGTGGAAGCCAGGAGGAAACTCTAAAATGAAAATATAAGCACAAGGAAATTTGGGGCTCCCCAAACTCAGCTATGGGACCCGAATGGGTCAGGATTCCCTCTTATCCCCTAGGGAAATGTAAACCTCCTTGATAGGTGCTTACCTATCTACTTTTTTTTTTTTTTTGGTTTTTGAGACAGGGTTTCTCTGTGTAGTAGCCCAGGCTGGCCTTGAACTCACAGAGATCTACCTGCCTATACCTCTGAGTGCTGGGATTAAAGGCGTGTGCCACCACTACCTGGCTGCCTATCTACTTTTTATGGATAATATCTACAACACAATTTCATCCCCCCTTTCTGAGGGTTGTTTGGTGTATCAAAAGAGAGGGTCACTTTCATATCCCCATAAAAAATTTAAAAATGGGAAAAATCACTGTTTTTTAATTTTTAAGATTATTTATTTTTGTTTTATGTGTATGAGGGTTTCATCTGCTTGTATGTCTATGTTCCATGTGCGTGCCTGGCTGCCCTCAGAGGCCAGAAGAGGGTATCAGATCACCTGAAACTGGAATTACAGGTGGTGTGAGCCACTCTATGAGGTGCTGGGAATCACACCCATGGCCTCTGCAAGAGCAACAAATGATCTTAACCACTGATCCTTTTCTCCAGCAGTGCCGCTTACTTTTTTTGTTGGATAGAGTCTCATGTAGCTCAGGTTAGCCTCAAGCTTGGTATGTAGCAGAGGATGACCCTGTACTTCTGCGCCTTCTTCTCCAGCTCTCCAAGCATGCACACCAGGGCTGGTTTAATGCAGTGGAAGGCTTGAAAACAGGGCTTCATGCATGATAGACAAACACTCTATCAACTGAGTACAGCCCCAGATGCTGAACAAATAACTTCTATGGCTTCTCAGGAGAAAAGTTCAGCTGTCTGTAGGGAAGTACTGTCCACCATCAGTGCAGTGAATATGAGACAAGGGTGAGAGGCATAAAGAGAGGAATGGGAAATGAGAAGGAGAGCTGTGAATATAAAGTAAGTTCTAAAATAATCCGCTTACTTTGAGGCTTTTCTCTCATTTGTTAAAGGTGTTTATTTAGTACACACTCTGTGCTTAGGGGATCAGAGATGGAAAGTTCTTTATAACCTGAAGTCATACAGTTGTGGAGACGCACTTTGCTTCGGTGAGTCAGACTCTGCATGGTCTGCCATGAGGTAGAGTGATGGAGTGAGGGTGCCACTTGCCCTGGGTGTGGGCATTCACAGTTTCTATTCATAACTTCAAAGTCTGTGGATATACTTAATATAATAATATAGTTGTGCATTTTCAGAAAATGAAAAATACCGTTGTGTTAATGACTGAGATATTGTAAAGGAGGATTCTATGTGCTCTTCTTGGTAAGCTTTCCAAGTCAGTCATCCTCGGCACACAGAAGGCTTTGGAGAGGCGTAGGCATTTTTGCTAGGAAGCATTTGGTATTAGGAGAGTGCTAAGATTTAACACATTTATTTAACGAGGATCTAGGGAGCATGCAAGATAGCTGAGTGGATAAAAGCACTTGCTCTGCAAGCCTGATGATCTGAGTTCAAACCCTGGATCCCACAGTAGAAGGAGAGAGCCAGTCTTCAAAAGCTGTCCTCTGACTTCCACATGTGCACATTGGCACACACACCAGGGGTACCCATGTGCCTCCCCCACAACTACACACCATCATCTCAATAATAATAATAATAACAACAACTAAATTTTAAAAATTAAAGAAGGTGTGGGTTAAAATAGGTAAGATTTTTTTTTTTAAATCTTAAAAAAAAACAAAAACAAAAATCCCAAGCCCAGGCTACAAGAAAGAGCAAGTTTGATGATGATTATTTAGCAAATAAATATTATTTAGCAAATCCAGGAGCAAGCTCACTTCTGGATTTGATGACAGTTGAAGATGGGTAGGTCAGAACTGGGCTTGCAAACACTAAGCTCAGGAATGTTCCAGCCCAGGACAGAGACCTGGGATCATCTTTCAGTAGAAATGTAAAGACCTGACAAGGTTCTTTTTTGTATTGAGAGGAAAGGTGATGTTGTTGAAAGTGGCTTAAAGAGGAACATGTGACCTCAGTGTGGGTGGCCGAGGAGAAGGGTCAGAGGACAGTGCATCCTAATGCTCATTTTAGGGAGCTTTGCCGGGAAAGAGGAGAAAAATGCTCAGAGACAGAGTAGAACTAGGGAATCAGGGGAGAGCTCTAAAATGAGATATAACTGGATATATGTTAAGTATTTTCTTATACATTTTCATTAACCACACATGTTCCTGCATTACATCCAGCCATTTCATAGAGCATGTATTCTATATGACTGCATCCCCTTAGTATACTTTATCTTCCTTTTCTTCCTCATTCTCTAACCTTTGTTAGCCCCTCCCTGACCTACCCTGCTAGCCCCCCACTGACCTCCCATTAGCCCCTCCTCACGTGCTCCTCTCAGTCCCTTTTCTTCCCCTAGTTTTGCTTTACTTTCATGTCAAATATGCTCACATAATTTTTATGTATCCACATAGGAGAAAGGCATGCAACAGTTTTCTGACACTAAATTCATTAAATACGTTGTCTCAAGTTGCAGTGATTCTCCTGCAAAAAAAGATGACTTCCCTCTCATTGGAGGTTGAAAAGAATCCCACGGCGTGTGTACACCAGTTTCTCACTCATTTGTCTGTGTCTGGGCTCCTATATCCATGGCTTAGTTGTTATAAACAGTTCTGCAATAGACACTGATTGATATGCACGCATCTCTGTAATGTGCTGACCAGGAGTCTTTGGGGGTAAACACCCAGGAGCTGCGTTGCCGGGTCATGAGTAGATCCAGCTTGAGAATTTTGAACCTTTATGCTGATATCAGTCAGTGAAGGTTATACTATTTTGTAGCCCTCCACAGGATGTAAGGTCCACATTTGTCCCTCCAGCACTGGTCTGTAGTGACTGACATTCTGACTGGGATAGAAAGTTTCAATACAGTTTTCACGCACATTCTCAGATGGTTTGGGAGGCTGAGCATTTTTCAGGTGTTCATTTCATCTTTTGAGAACTGTCTGTTTACTTCATTAGCCCACTTATTGATTGGGATATTTGATTTCTTATTTAGTTATCTAAATTCTTTGTAAATTAGATATTAATTCTCTGTCAGATGCTAGCTAGCAAAGATTTCCTCCTATTCTGCAGACTATCTCACCTTGATTAACTGCCTCATTTGCTGTACAGAAGCATTTTAATTTCATGAAGTTGCATTTGTTTGCTGGCACAGGCAAGGTGTTTTAATATATGACATAGGTATTTTGTGTTCTTTTATGAGATCGTCAGTCAGGGGGTAGCTACAAGAGGATATCTGGAAGAGGCACTGGGAAACCAAGTCAACTATAGTCTCAGGTCCTAACAAAACAGTAGTGTGTGTGTGTGTGTGTGTGTGTGTGTGTGTGTGTGTGTGTGTGTTGAAGAGAGCATTCCTAATACAATATGTAGGAAACCAAGAGAGAGCAATTCAGAGTGGTGTACATAAGCAAGGAGGGGAGAATTTAGTTGATCCATTTAGCTGTCATTGGACAGTCAACGCAAGGCAAGGCCATCAAGTCAGGGTACTTCTAGCATATATAAGGGTATGTTGAGGCAAAAGCAAAGTATAAGATTTTTAAAAATTGAAATGTATTATGAGGTAGAACATGAGATAAAGAATGTGTAGTTTAGGTTTGAATCTTTGCTGTTCAGTGAAGTCAACTTTAATGGTAACAAGCTAGAAATAATTCAGTGCATTGAAGTAGCATGAGCAGGGGTATATGGAGTAAATACTGGGGTTTACTTGTCCATGTTGGGTCAGGGGAGATGTCCTGAAGAGAGTTTTCCCTAATGAAAGGAATTCACAAGGAAGCAGAGAGTTGAAGCTCAGAATGTGATTATCTGTGTGGTACCATGTTAGATGGTGGATTATTATATAATTGTGTTAAAAGATCTATTGGGGAATGTTGGATTTTTTTTTTAACTGTGGGGACTTGAATTTCAGGTTTAAAACTTATTTTACATTTACACATTATTTATTTATTTATTTATTTGTTTGTTTGTTTGTTTGTTTACATATTTCAGTGGGGATGCATGTGACAACATGTGTGCCATGGTACTCCTGTGTAGATCAGAAGACAACATGAAGGAGTTGGAAGTTAGTTCTTCCAGAAGTTGGTCTCCAGGGATTAAACTCAGTGCTTTTATCCACTAAGTTATCTCAGTGGCCTTGTTTTTGCTTTAAAAAAAATATTTATTTAATTTTTAATTATGTGCCAGAATGTGTATCTGTGTATTGTAGTTAGAGTTTTCCTGCCTGGCCCAGTCAGGACAAATCTCTCTTACCCGCCAGACCCACAGTCGCTCAGACCCAACCAAGAAAGCACACAGAAACTTACATTGTTTACAAACTGTATGGCCGTGGCAGGCTTCTTGTTATCTACTTCTTCTATCTTAAATTAACCCATTTCTGTTAGTCTATACTTTGCCACATGGCTTGTGGCTTACCAGTGTCTTTACATGTTGCTTCTCATGGCGGTGGCTGGTGGAGTCTCTCCCCAGCCTTCTACTTCCCAGAATCCTCTTCTCTCTTGTCCCGCCTATACTTCCTGCCTAGCCACTGGCCAAACAGCATTTTATTTGTACAGAGCGATATCCACAGCACTTCCCCTTTTTTTTTTTTTTAGGAAGGTTTTAACTTTTACATAGTAAAATTACATATAATAAAACAATTGTCAAGCAAGAATTATAGTTACAATATTAAAGAAGATATCCTATCTATCTTATATTTGTGAGTCTAAGGTTTTATATCTAACTTATCTTGTATCATAACTGAGGAAATTATAACTATCTAGTCTTCAACCACATCAAAGACCTCAGAAGGATATAATATTACCTGAGAACCGGGAGAAGGATGTAAGCATTTTTTCGGGAGTCTTGCAGGGTAGACAGAGACAGCTGGCAGCCTGGACAGTCACCTAATGTTTCTTTGTAAAGTTGGGGCATTTGTCTTCAGCCCACAGGGCTAGAGTCTCTTGGTCACTTCTCTCAGTGTCCTGTAGAATGTCTGGCAGTTTCCTCTGCGAAGCAGGAGCCTGAGGACCATTTTGTCAAGCAAAGTTCAGTGGTCACCTTTCTATGGGTCCTGCACGTACAGTTGATCAAGCAGTCCAGGCAAGAACAGTTTCTTGCCCATATGGCTATTTTTGCCAAGGTGAAGATAAACTCCATATGAAGTGTCTTCAATGCCCATCCTCCTCTCTGAAGTAAATCGGTGCTGCCAGGAGCAGACATGTCTCACAGTCCAAGATGGGTACACATGTATGTGGTTTCCCACAGAGGCCAGGGGGTGGCATCAAGTGCCCAGAAGCTGGAATTACAGGCTGTTGTGAACCAAATGGCATGGGTTCTGGAACCCCAACTTGGGGATACTACAAGGGCAGTGTGAGCTCTTAACTCCTTAGCCATCCTCCAACCCTGCTTTAATTCCACAAGCAGTTGGAAGGTTTTTGAACAAGAGACATATGACTCAGAGATCTGTATCAGGAAGATGAACTTCACAAGAAAACCTGGGAATGTGTGGAGGAGCTGGTGAATGAAAGCATTGCTGGACACATGAAGCAAACCAGGAAAGGAAATTTGTGATGGAGTTGGGAGAAGGACAGTGACCCCTCTCCAATGCAACAGGGAATTACATAGTGTTTCTTATGTGTCAAGCAGACACAGGGCCTCTAATCTCAAGGAGCCAGTCAAGTATGTGATAAAGTCTGGGGTAGAAGGAGATATCAGCAGTAAAGGGGTAGAGAGCCAGCTCCATACTGTCACTCTCAGCAGCTTGAAGGCTTCTCCTAATCTTTTAGGGACCTCAACTCAGGCCAAACTGGAATTTGTGTCTTTGACACAGAAAAGAATTTCAGGACTAGCTTGTAATAAGCAGAGTTGGAAATTTCATTACAGATAATTTAAATGTAGGTTTTAAGCATGAAGGTTAAGATAAAGAGACATCTACATCCAAGGGTAGAGGTGTGGATTTCCCTAAAAGAGTCCCAGAAAGTAAGACATACCCAAGTGCAGATGTGGGCTCCTCAAGAGACACTCATGATGAATGTCTTAACACTAGCCATGTATACAGTTTCAGTGGCCCTCAAGTTACATCTCAAAAGGTTGCTAAGAAACCTTTTCCCCCTTACATTCCATTTTCATAGGTGAGATAAGAGGGTTCTCCAACATGCCCCGATCCAATAAGGTGAAACGAGGAACCACCAGGGCCACGCTGGGGGTTAGGATGCATACTTTGCCTGTAAATTAGGCTTCTGGTGAGATTCCTAGAAAATTGCACCTTCCAACTGGGAAGGGAGAAAGGCCAGAGGCAGTGGTTGACTACTGCTTCACAGCTGGCTAAAGGCCAGAGCCAGACCTGGTGAGGGTTCCTTTCCCTTCCTGTGTTCCATCATTTTCTATGTCTTTTTATACTGCCTCATCCATATCCATGAGGAGAGATCATACAGGAAGTGTATGCATAGAGAATAGATAGATGATAGGTAGATAGATGGATAGATGATAGATAGATAGATAGATAGGTAGATAGATAGATAGATAGATGATAGATGGGTGGATAGATGATAGATAGATGATTGATGGATAGATAGATAGACAGATGATAGGTAGATAGATTGATAGATAGGTAGATAGATGGCTAGATAATAGACAGATGATAGATAGGTAGATAGATGTATAGATGATAGACAGATGATAGATAGGTAGATAGATGTATAGATGATAGATAGATGTATAGATGATAGATAGATGTATAGATGATAGATAGATGGATAGATGATAGACAGAAATTACTACAGGAAAAGCATAAGGGGGACCTGAAACGAGAGGAGGTTTTGCAACACCAACAATGTTAGAGATGTCAGCAAGAGTCATTTCACTGAAACAGGAAGAACAGTAACTGCTGTGGCCTGGAGACCGATTAAGAGGTGAGGAATTAAGGACAGAGACGTAGAAGTAGACAGGTCTTTGTCACTGGCGCAGGGTAGTAGAGAATGAGAGTTCAAAGATGATTGAACAGCACCAAATGAACTCACAGGCTCTGTGCGTGTGTGTGTGTGTGTGTGTGTGTGTGTGTGTGTGTGTGTGTGTGTGTGACAGTAAAGATCTGGAAGTCATGAATTTGGGGAGGACACTGGAGGAAAGTAAAGGGTGGAGTTGTGTAAGTATAGTAGTCATGATTGAAAATTTCAAAAAAAATTTAATTAAGAAAAGCAAAGAAGTAAACAAATGAATATTGGGATTATGTCTCAGCTCAGAATGGCCCTGAGCAAATGAAATAAACTCAAGCTTTCATTTCCTCTTCTGGAAAGTGATGATGATAATAACTATTAGGTAATTATAGAAGATGGTTGGCATATGTTTAAAGCTAAATAACTTAGCTTTTTGTGTCTTCAAAAAAAGATAATTGTATTCTAAGTTTCAGCAAAAATGACAGTATCATTGTAAATGGGAAGTCAGGAGAAAGACTCACATGCATACTTTGGTTTTGTATTTGATTGATTTTGAAATGTGAATAGACCTTTAGTTTATGGTCTGTAAGAAGTATGAGAAGTATAAAGAAATTTAGAACTAGATCCAGTTCATTAGATTACCATCAGATATGTGGCTGAAGCCATGGTGCTGAAAGGCAAAGCTGTAGAGGGAAGAATATGACATTACAGATAATCTCTTTGTCATCATGATGTGTGTTTGTGAGTGTGTGAATCTGTGTGTGAAGGAGAGAGTGTGTGTATGTGTGTGAGTGTGTATTGTAGTGTGATTATGTGTATGCAAGTGTGTTTAAGTGTGTTTGTGTGTGTGTTGTTTATTATGTGTGTGTGGGAGTGTGTGGCAACAACCCTTTGGACTCAGTTTTCTCCTTTTACTATGTGTTCTGCTGTTGGAACTCCCATTGTCAGACTTACAGGACAAACGCTTTTCTTCACTGAACCATCTTGCTGGCCCCACGTAGAGTATACAGGCAGGAGAAAGGGTTGGGAAAGTTCAAGGCACAGTGGGTGATCAAGTAGAAAGCCATTGGAACAGGCTCTTACCCGGGTGAGGAGAGCTTTGTCCCATGCTTGTTCTGTCTTCAGGTAATAGGCACTTAGTTACAACTGAGTACTGTGGTACTAAGTACTTTGGCACTTAGTTATAAGTACTTAGATTGTTTCTTGGGAAGCAGAATAAAGATGCAGACCATGTCATGGGTTTTGGCGACAAAGAATTTGGTCACAATTGTCCTCAGCTACATAGTGAGCTCAAGACCACGGCTGGAGGGGTAGGTGTGTTGGTAAGGTGCTTGTCTCACAAATGTGAGCATTTCAGTTTTGTCTCTTAGAACCCATATGAAGATATTTAGTCCATGAGCAGAAGCATGTGTGTAAACTCAGTGCTGGGGAGGTAGAGACAGGAGGATGCAGGGCTCATTGGCCAGCTATCTAGCCCATCAGTGAGCTCAGGATTTATTGAGACACCATGTCT
Organism: Onychomys torridus; assembly: GCF_903995425.1. Taxonomy (NCBI): domain Eukaryota; kingdom Metazoa; phylum Chordata; class Mammalia; order Rodentia; family Cricetidae; genus Onychomys; species Onychomys torridus. Next base: position 14,395,470 of record NC_050448.1, read on the forward strand.
TAAAAAAAGAATATATCTGAACAGTGATTGAAAGAGACATCTAATGTCAATGTCTTAGTCAGTGTTCTATTGCTGTGAAGAAACACCATGACCAAGGCAGCTCTTATTTAAAAACAAACAAACAAACAAACAAACAAACATTTAACTGGTGTGAACTTACCAGCTTCAGAGGTCCATTATCATCATGGCAGGGAGCATGGTGGCATACAGGCAGATGCTGGAGAAGTAGCTGAGAGCTGCATCCTGATCCACAGGCAGAAAGAGAGAGAGAGAGACTCTGGTGGCTTTCCAAACCTCAGAGCCCACCCCCAGTGACACGCTTTCTCCAACAAGTCCACATCTCCTAATCCTTATAGTCCTTTCAAATAGTGATACTCCCAGATGACTAAGCATTCAAATGTATGCTATGGGGGCCCTTCTTATTCAAGCCACCACAGTCAGCCTCCAGCTTCTACATATATGTGCATGCATGTGCACTGGTGCACAGCCTACATACACATACATATGAATATGTACTCATACACAGCACTGTACTTAGAGTTTTCCTGCCTGGCTCAGTCAGGACAAATCTCTCTTACCCGCCAGTCCCAAAGTCGCTCAGACCCAACCAAGAAAGCACACAGAAACTTACATTGTTTACAAACTGTATGGCCATGGCAGGCTTCTTGTTATCTACTTCTTCTATCTTAAATTAACCCATTTCTGTTAGTCTATACTTTGCCACATGGCTCGTGGCTTACCAGTGTCTTTACATGTTGCTTTTCATGGTGGCGGCTGGCGGTGTCTCTCTCCAGCCTTTCACCTCCCAGAATTCTCTTCTCTCTTGTCCCGCCTATACTTCCTGCCTGGCCACTGGCCAATCAGAATTTTATTTACACAGAGCGATATCCACAGCACTTCCCCTTTTCTTTTTTTTTTTTAAGGAAGGTTTCAACTTTTACATAGTACAATTACATATAACAAAACAATTATCAAGCAATAATTACAGTTACAATATTAAAGAAGATATCCTATCTATCTTATATTTGTGAGTCTAAGGTTTTATATCTAACTTATCTTTTATCATAATTGAGGAAATTATAACTATCTAGCCTTCAACTACATCAAAGACCTCAGAAGGATATAATATTACCTGAGAACTGGGAGAAGGATGCAAGCATTTTTCGGGAGTCTTGCAAGAGTAGACAGGGACAGCTGGCAGCCTGGACAGTCACCTAATGTTCCTTTGTAAAGTTGGGGCATTTGTCTTCAGCCTATAGGGCTAGAGTTTCTCGGTCACTTCTCTCAGTGTCCTGTAGAATGTCTGGCAGTTTCCTCTGCGAAGCAGGAACCTGAAGGACCATTTTGTCAAGCAAAGTTTAGTGGTCACCTTTCTATGGGTCCTGCATGTCCAGTCGATCAAGCAGTCTAGGCAAGAACAGTTTCTTGCCCAAATGGCTATTTTTGCCAAGGTGAAGATAAGATATGAAGTATCTTCAATGCCCATCCTCTTCTCTGAAGTAAATTGGTGCTGCCAGGAGCAGACATGTCTCACTGTCCAGAAAGTCTAAAATTTAAAAGTATTTTAAATGCCATATTCTGTAGGTCTTTGAAATATTTGAAGATTTCCTATCTATCTGAAATATCTCTATATATATATCTAGAAGACTTAACTAACATGGCTACGAGTATGATTATCATAGATGACTTATCATTAATCTATTTTTTATTATCCATTTCAATTTAAAATAAGCTATACAAACATAATACCTTAAACAGGATTAGAAACATACACACAGTATAACAAAATTAACTTTAAATTTGTATCAATAGACTAAAATCTATACCAATGTAAAACATTTTAAATGAGTTGTCGCTCTTTTAGGAGTAAGTTCATTAATTTACCCTTTCATCCTATCATATCTATATCATATCCCCTTTTTATCTTTAGAAAGAGATTACATTTATAATCAACCTGTTTTAAATAAAATAGTGGTTTTTCTCTGTCCCACACCAGAGGGCTCTTCTGATTTGGGACACAAGAAGCTCTTAACCTTTTCTTTTAACAATGTGCTTGGGTTTAGAGAAGGAGTGAGCCAATTCCATCTCCAAAGCCAGCTGGGAATTTGGGCATAGTTTTTCTTACTACTTCCTGCTGGAGGGGGGCACTGTATCTTATGGGGACACAAAGAAAATTTTAGGATTATGGAGTAGTCCATTAGGGTGAACCTCTGAGCCAGTTGCCTAGAAACCATTCTGGATGTCGGATCATCTGGGCCATGGTGTCATTGGAGACCTTTCAGGTGGTCTTGGCTGATCAAACCTGAAGTATCTTAATCTGGAACAAATCCACAGCCTCTGGCTTTCTGTGGAAACAAAAGCAGAGACTTTTTTCCAAAGCAACATATCCTTATATCTAAATTTCGAAGTCAAGGTACCTTTAAAATTTACATATTTGTTTAACTCAACAGCTTTTACAATCAAATCTTTTTTTGTAGTTAAAAATCCCAAAGACAACACAAACCAGATTCTCTGTGTAATATCCATCTTTGTAAGACTGAAACACCACTGTGGCTGCTGGCTCCGCCCACCTCAGCTTCCCAACATGGCGGTGGTACAGTTTACTGCCAGCTCTGGGTCTGGAGCCATGTGTGCCATCAACTATCAGAAGCAGTTCTATCAAAGCAGCGCATAGCCCAGAAACCTTTTTTTTTTTTTTTAAAAAAAAAAAAAAAAAACTAGCAAAGGCTAAATCTACATGCAGCAGAGAAAAGTGCCACTTGTAGACTCCTCATTCCCACCACACTGCAGGTCAGACGCACACGCCAGGAACCCGCCATAGTAGCTCAAACTGGCAGGCTGCCGCTAACTTGATTGAGACAACTAGGAAGCTGTTTTTAGCTCCGTTTTAGAATCTTTTTTCTCAGGTTTTAGGTGGAAATTCTTGCCAACACGTTGGACGCCATTTGTAGTTAGAGTTTTCCTGCCTGGCTCAGTCAGGACAAATCTCTCTTACCCGCCAGTCCCAAAGTCGCTCAGACCCAACCAAGAAAGCACACAGAAACTTACATTGTTTACAAACTGTATGGCCATGGCAGGCTTCTTGTTATCTACTTCTTCTATCTTAAATTAACCCATTTCTGTTAGTCTATACTTTGCCACATGGCTCGTGGCTTACCAGTGTCTTTACATGTTGCTTTTCATGGCGGTGGCTGATGGTGTCTCTCTCCAGCCTTTCACCTCCCAGAATTCTCTTCTCTCTTGTCCCGCCTATACTTCCTGCCTGGCCACTGGCCAATCAGAATTTTATTTACACAGAGCAATAGCCACAGCATAGCACATATAAGAAAAGCCAAAAATAAAAAATAAAAGGAAGCAGCAGACTGTCAGACGTTTATAATAAAGCAAGATTGGACATCCTCAGGGGCTGGATCCTGTCACAGCATGAATTTCTGAAAGAAGCCTTAAAATTGAAATAGGCATGAAGTAGAGGTGGGTGGGAGGGGTGGCAAGTGGAGCCTCTCATGCTGGAGAAGTGATGGAGGTTGTTAGGAGTGCCAGATGAAATTACACGCCTTTGTGGGGTGTAGCACTCGTGAATGTGGGTAGACTGTGTCCTCTGGTCCAGGCTGTCACAGCCTATAGGAAAGCAAACCCTTGCAAGATCATATTAAATTTCCTCTTGTTTTGAAAGGACTTTACCTAGGGTAAATTAAACTCAACAGCTGTGTATTTGGGGAGAATTTAATCCCTGTTACTCCCTGCAGGAATGTCCCATGCCTTCATCTCTTCCCTGTTTACACCCAGTGAAGCCTCTTTCATGGGTAACTAGCTCACCTTGGCTGCCCTGTGAGCGCTTCTGGCTCCTGTTCTGGGGTTGCCTGCACAGCTCTCTCCTGTGTGCCCCAGTTTTCTCCCAGGGATGTACATCCTGCACTCAGCCTTCCTGCATCAGCTCCCGTGCAATGGCTCGATCCTAGACTGTTTTCACTTGTTCTCTGTTAGCTCATGACCAACCCCAGCTTCCTCCACTCTTGAAACTGCAGATTTAAATCTCCACAATGCCTCTGCCTCCATCTCCCTCTGGATTGAGGCCAACACACACACACACACACACACACACACACACACACACACATGCTAGGAAGTGTTCCACCCTTGGGCCACATTCTTGACTTTTCAGGTTCCCCTTGTCTCTTATTGTTTCCTCTTTTTGTCTCATTACCTCACAGCCATCTGCCTTGTTTGTGTATTCCATCCTGTGTTCTCTTCTGAAACACAGGGCTGGATAAACTTCTTCCTTGTCATCGTTACTTTCCCCTGAAATTCTCCCTCCTTATTATTCTTATTTTTTTAACTTTAGCTCTCTTGTACTCCTACTAAATCCTCCCCCAGTCCATTAACTTTCCTTCACTCTCCAGCAGGAAAGCTTCTCCCCATCTGCTCCAGCCCTGTCAGGTCCTTGACTCCGAGTTTCACCTCCACCTTCCTCCTTGACCTTTGGCTGGCAATTTCCCTCTGTGTTCTGCACTCAACTCCTATGGACCTGCAGGGTCTAATGACTTCCTCTTGGGAAACCTGGATGTTCTTTCATGTATGGTTCTCATCTGTCTAGATAATAACAACCCATACTTCTGAAGCAAGATAGAATTTTTCTTTTAAAGAACTCACAAAATGTCTTCTGGATGGTTTAGTGTGGATTGGCTTTGGTGCACATCTTTTAGATGTTTTTGGAATCATTTTGCTTCTTTGGATTGTAAGAATCATGTTCTCTCTTCTAAAACTCAGGGCTGAATAAACTTCTTCCCTTTTCCTGGTTACTTTTCTCTGAAATTCTCTCTTCTTACCGTAATTCTTCCTCTTTTAGATATTTTGGTATGTGTAGTATATGCTTATGTACATGATTGTGTGTACATTCACATGTGTGCACATACCTATGGAGGTATCCTCCTTATTGCTTCACACCTGTGTGTTTTGAGACAGGGTCTCTCACTGATTTGGCAGACTGGCTGCCAGTGTGCCCCAGGGCTCTGCCTGTCTCATCTTCTCAGCAATGGGATTCCAAGCACCTGGCTTTGTGTGGGAATGCCAGGGATCAGAACTCAGGTCTTTGTCCTTGTATGGCAATCACTTTATTGATTGGGCCCTCTTACGAGTCTCTTGCTTGTGACATTTCTAATAGCTGTCCTTATATGTGCGCTAACCTTTCAGTTGGTTGTGAGTGGTCAATATATGGTTTCTGAACACAGCCATGGTTCTTTCCCCAGGAGAAAGGATGTCTTGGTCAGTCTTGTTGGTCACTCCCCTGAATCCCTCTAACTCTAACTAACTTAGCACCCTGGTTGAGTTAAAAGAGTGATTTTTTTTTGTTTTGTTTTTTGAGATAGCGTTTCTGGATGTCCTAGAACTCACTCTGTAGACCAGGCTGGCCACAAACCCACAGAGATCTGCCTACCTCTGCCTCCTGAGTACTGGGATTAAAGGTGTGCACCACCACTGGCCGGCAAAGAATGATTTAAAAAAAAAAGTTTTCTTAGTTATTTCATTTCTTGTAAACATACTTAGAACCTTCCCAAATTCTCATTTGGTTGGAAATGATAATTTTCAATATTTCTGAATTAAATTGGAAAGAATAGAAGTGGCCTTCAAAATTCCAGTTAATTAAAACAATTATATGGGCTGTGATTTGGCCTCATACATATAGTCCACGTTGTTCTTGACAGGTTTGAATAGCAAGGAGTACCCAGCTTTGGTGACGGTCGAAATGGGTTCATGAGCTAGAAGGCTGCATCTTTGTCACCAAAGCCTTAGCATTCCAAGTTCAGCCTGTCGCTGCCTATTTTCCCTTGCCGGATGTCAGGGTGCACCCTCACGTTTCTCTGATCCCCCTCCTTGCAGGCTCACCTTACTGCCTAATAACATTATTTAAATATAGATTTCTTCGTTCTTAAGGATGGTGCTGAAAATAGTGTTTTGACTAATAAAACAGAGAAGACAAAGAATTTGGAGACAAAGACAATGTGTGTACTGACTGACGTGTGTCATTTTAATAGCATAATTACTTGATAAGCACTTTACACGATTCAGTTACTGCTCTTCAGCCTTGCAGAGTGAATTGGTGTTGAATTGTACCAAGTACAGCTGAAAATAGGGCAATTCTGTGCTCTGAGGCTTTTTAGGAGACCTGTCTCTGTTGTATCGTTAAATGACCCTATGTGTGTAGTGGGTATGTGAATGAGTGTGTGTACACATGTGTGTCCATGCTCATATGTACTTGTGTGCACATGTGTGTGAAGGTTAATGGTGAACATCAGGTGCTTTTCTCAGTCACTCTCCATCTTGTGTTTTGAGACAGTCTCTCACTGAACCTGGAGCCTATGGCTTTGGCTAGACTGGCTGCCAGCAAGGCCTGGAGTCCTGTCTCTGCCACCCTAGGGCTAGGATTATAGTTGCATGCTGTGCCCAGCTTTTCAAGTGGGTTCTGGGGATCTGAACTCAAGTCCCCACATTTGTACAGCAAGCCCTTTATTGATATGGTCTTCTCCCTAGCCCCTTAAGCAGCCCTTTATATAAAGCAGGAAGTTTAGTGAGAACCTCTCACACTGACAGGGTTGCTTTATGACTCAATGCTCTCCAGGGTATTGTCTGGTTGGATATTGGAAAAAGTGGGGCCAGATAATGGGATAATCCCATGGAGTCTATTTGAAAGTCAAAGAAATTTATTCAAGGTTTAACTCACAACAAGAATAATTGAGTTGGTTGCAGAATCCAGGAGGGGAGGGGTAGGGCGTGGTTTAGTGCAGTTCTCAGGAGAGTTCTGCCTTGATCTGCAGCACCAGCATCTAAAACCATGAGGTATCAAAGAGAGAGTAAGCATGTACTCCTCCCAGGGGTGGGGGTTGGGCGGACAGGCACCTAGCAGTTACCTGTTGTTTCATTGGGGCAGTGCTTCAGGGCAAAGCACAGATGTAGCTGGAGTTTTCTTCAGTAGCTGTGGAGACCCACAGCCATTCAGACCCAAATAAACACACAGATGCTTATATTATTTAAACTGTTTGGCCTAATGGCTCAGGCTTCTTGCTAGCTAGTTCTTACATCTTAAATTAACCAAATATCTATTAATCCATAAGTTGCCACATGGCTTGTGGCTTACTGGTACCATACATCTTGCTTTTCATGGCGGCAGCTGGCAGCGTCTCCTGACTCAGCCTTCCACCTCCCAGAATTCTCCTCTCTGCTTATCCTGCCTACACTATACTTCTTGCCTGGCTACTGGCCAATCAGCATTTTATTTTTCAATCAATCAGAGCAACACATTCACAGCATCCCTAGCACACAAACAACCACCCCTACAATTGGATATATTTTAGAGTAGAAAAAATATTGCATTCTGCCCTGTGAACTATGGATAATCTGTAAAAATCAAGACATGTAGTTCATTTAGTATTCTACCAAGATTTTGCAATTGACAACATCTTCTAGAGCATATGGTCTCAGCACAGTGTCTGCCTTTGCTTTACACCCCAAAGATGGTTTATCAAACAACATGAAGAAAACACACTGATTTCGGGTGGAAAAGACACTGAGCTTAGATCTCACATACCCAGCCCTTAAGGTTACTACAGGAGATTCCAGGAGGTTTCAACACCCATTAACCCACCAACCTGTCTTTATTGAGCATTATTTCATGCAAATAATCTGTCATAAACTTGAGATGAGCTAGTGAGCAAATGTCTCTAGTCTGCTGGGGTAAGAGGTGCCAGGGACACAGAGGGTGCACAGCCGGGCCTTTATGGGAAGCTAAAGGGCAGCAGGTTGAGCTCCCTAGGGTCTTTCAGCTCCTATTACGTTAGGAACATGGGGAGATGGCACCCACCCAGGTCAGGAAGCACATGAGGAGGCCTCAGGGGAGGATTCTTGGAAAAAGCAGTTCTCAGATTGTCGCTTGAATAATGACCAGTGGTGGGTATGTGAAGATGGAGAAGGACAGAGAGGAAATTCTGAGGGATGGGGAGGCGTGTGTGAAGTCCCAGTGAGGAGAGAATGTGGCACGTTCAGTGAGAGGAGAGCAAGGAGCAGTGACAGTAAGGACAAAGCCTGCGTCACGATGGTGCGTCTGACGAGGAATGAGACCTCCATCCTAAAGGGAGCAGGGGCCTGCATGGTTTGAGTGGAAGAGGGATGTGGTGGTATTGTGTTCCCCGAAATATTGTGCACCCTAATAAATTTATCTGGGGTAACAGACAGAACAGCCACAATATGAAACATAGAGGATAGGCAGTGGTAGCACACGCCTTTAATCCCAGCATTCCAGAGGCAGAGATCCCTCTGTTCAAGGATACAGCCAAGCATGGTGACTCACGCCTTTAATCCCAGAAAGCGAGCCTTTACTCCCAGGGAGTGATAGTAGAAAGCAGAAAGGTATATAAGGCGTGAGGACCAGAAACTAGAAGCTTTTGGCTGGTTAAGCTTTTAGGCTTTGGAGCAGCACAGTTCAGCTGAGATCCATTTGGATGAGGACACAGAGGCTTCCAGTCTGAGGAAACAGGATCAGCTGAGGAACTGGCAAGGTGGCTTGTTCTGCTTCTCTGATCTTCCAGCATTCACCCCAATAACTGGCCTCAGGTTTGTTTTTATTAATAAGAACTCTTTAAGATCCATGCTACATTGGGACCAGATGTATTTGTATTTAAGAAGATTACTGTAGTTAGAGAATGCAAGGGCAGAGCTAGAAAATAGATGGATTAGGAGATTTGAGTCATTCAGGCGAGAGAGGGCATTGACAGAGAACAGGAATGTGAGCTAGTACATGGGTAGAATTTGTGGATGATGATGTCTGGATGTTGGGAGCCAAAGGACAAGAATACTGTGGAGCAGGGATGGGTGGTGGGCATGGAAATACCCAGTCAAGTTCACCTTCACCATGGGAAATGTTGACTTTGGATTAGTAAGCAAGGAGTGAGGCAGCCTGCCACTGTCTGGAGGTCATTAAGGAAGTTTCTCCCGGGCCAGTCACAGGGATGGAATCAGGAAGTCTTGCCTTTGGTGTTTCTGCTTTAGAACTACCTCCACCCTGGTGGAATTCCTTACAAAAAGAGTTAGAATTTAAGCAGTGGATGATTCCCAGGTCTTTGGTCAAAGTTGGAAAGGAGAGGGTGTGTGGGTGAGCAGATTGTGGGCAGGCAGGATTCTACAGGCTCAGGTTGTCTGAGGGAGTGCCCATCCTTAAAGCAGTAGTCAGGAGTGTCATGAAAGTAGACTTAAGTGAGGGGTGTGTTCACAGACTGGAGAGTACGGGTGTGCTACAGAATAGACGAGCAAAGCAGGTGGTGTGAGCTAGACTTCCTCCCGTCCCTAACAAGGGATGCAGAGATAGAGCACCAGTACAGAGCTGCTATCGGGCTGGCCTGGGTGCAGGCTGCTCTGCATATTCTCTTGAGGCCAGCACTGGCTGTGTTCATGAGGCCAGTGATTCTAGGGTATCTAAGGTTTCCTTTCCCCAGAACACATTAGGTTTGGGAGTGTCAGTATTAAAAGTGTCAATCTACTCCCATAAGTAAATTACTTGCTTTTTGTAGGGAATCATGAGTAGAGTAGGGACTTATCAGGTGTGTAGAGAAAGCTACCTATGAAACTGAGGAGGAGTTAAAATGTGTCCTCTAGATTGGGTGGTGGTAGTTCACGCCTCTAATCCTAGCACTCAGGAGGCAGAGGCAGGCAGATGTCTGTGAGTTGGAGGCCAGCCTGGTGTACAGAGTGAATTCCAGGACATGCTCCAAAGCTACAACAGAAACCCTGTCTTGAAAAAAAAAAAAAAAAAAAAAAAAAGAGTCATCTAGGAGATTCCAGGGTCATGTGAATCCCTCTGGAAAAGACAGAAAGTAAGATTGACAAGGCAGTCAGTGGCTGTGGCAGTAGAAGCTTCTCTATGTGGCCTTTGGTATGATTCCAGAAAAGAGAAAATGTTCTGATGAGAAATCTAGTGGGCAGGGAACAGCTTCTGGTGTTATGGTTAGAATGCTGGTGTGTTCTGATTTAGACATGGAAGCAGGTGCTGGTTTTGGCAAAGGCATGTCTGCAGATGTCAAAGGACTTGGCTTCCTGCTCACCTATCAGTTGGGGTAATCATATCCATGGATTCTTGTTTCTCTTCACTCCTGTGCTGCTGGGTACTTGCAGTTGAGAGATGTGGTTAAAGCCCACGCTCTAACCCAGCCCTGCACACAAGCTGATGTTTCTGGGGATGACAGTGGCTTGTGGCAGTGTCTCCCTGTTGGAAGTGGGCTCATTCTGCTGCCACTCCCCCCTGCTGGTTCTGAATGCATCATTCCCAAGGAAGCTCCTGGGATGCAGCTTTGGATATATTTTGTGGCATGAGCTGTTAAGTATCTATCTCAGGGTGGTTAGAAAGCTAGGGGATTCCCTGTGCAAGAAAGTAGAGTCACAGAGCCCCCTGCTCCATACCCTTAGGTAAAGGTACGGTAAGATGTACTTGTTGCTCAATTCCAGAGAATAATTAGCTTGGATTTCTCTTGAATGTTTCACCTTCAGCAAGCAATCAAGATGAACAGAATCCTCTCCCAGAAATACATGGGGCATGACTGTGGGTAACATCAGAGGGTCCTGGCCAGGGTCATTCCAGAGCATGGCATACACAGTCATACACCCAGTATTGGGGACCATTCTTTCCCCCCAAGGGTCACTTCCCAAGCCAGTGCTCAGCCATCTGACCCCCTGTACCACCTGACTTGGGCTAGTCCCCTAAGAATGCAGAAGGACACTCATCCCACGGGAGATGACCCTAAATACAGTTGTGCAGTGATCTTCAATGACACAGTGGCCTGCCTTTCCTGTCTGAAAACCTATTGGTTTGGTTTTGGTGGTGCTCTGCTTGGGAGACAACTCTGGAATTTCTGTGGGGCAGTGGTTGGCTCTAATCCTGGAAATTTGGGGCCTTTGACAGAAGACAGGGAAGATTAATGTCAGTAGGGGTGGCCTAGATGCCTCTGGATGAGGTCAGTGAACACTTAGGATGAACAGATTTTTGGCTCCTATAGTTTAAAAAAGAATATCCTCATATTATAAAGACTCTGTGTTACTCTGAAAATGTCCTGAGGGGTGAAAATTCCAACCAAACCACAATTACTCATCCATTTTACCATCTTATGTCCTTAAAATACCCTCAGTTGTTCTAGCCACATAGACAAAGAATCATGTTCAGAACTCAGAGTATTCATTGCAAATGGTTCTGGGGATGAGAACAGGAATCCGAGCAGTGTCCCTACCGGCCATCCTGATGGGGATGGTGACCTGAGCAGTGTCCTTGTAGGCCATGTTCCTAGGCCCAGTTACCAAGGGGAGTCACACTTTCATCTGTATTATTAAATGATTTCTTTCTTAGACTATTGCATTTGCTGACTTGAAAATATTCTGAAATCCACTTTAATTATTCACTTTCTTACTTAAAGATATGTAATCCAGCCATTGGAATGGAAAAGTGACTTGCTTAGGTAGAATCTTGTCTTCCTTATTCTAGTTCTTTCCTCATTTGAATCCCCCTTGCTGTTACTAAATTCCAAGTGTGGACTCGATTGCAACCTATTGGCCTAAGTAATCCAGGCTTGAAGGTACACAAGATAATTTTGTAGAAGTCTAATGCCACATGGGATTATAAAGAGAATGGCTGGTGCTAGACTGGGGAGTAGGGAACTAAATTAATTCTACAGTTTCACCTATTTCTTTTCTGCTACAGTTTTATGTGTGGTTATGAATGTTAAATGCCTAAGGAGGGGACACATCATACTTCTGGAAATTATTTGCTGTGTAGTCTTCTTTTCATGGCACAACCTAAGGGGTCTGTTTTCCATGAAATGTATTTTGAGATTCTTTGATTCAAATCCAGTCCCCATGAGAGACCCTGAGTCACTGGAACAATGGACAGAGCAGAGTCACTTGGGTGTAATCTAATACTAGGTGTGTTTGTCTTCTGGAATCATCCAGTGCAAAGATACCAGGACAAATAGCTCTTCCCCCTCACCTGCTCTGAGTTCTTCCCATTGCAGCTTCCAGGATGGAGTAAGACAGATGGGTAGTGAGGGAAGCTGGTGGTATTACAGGGCAATGAGTCTAAACAGCCATAGGCTGTGTGAGTCCTCTGCCCCAGGGTTTGCCAGTGAAGCTGGGATGCTTGGACAAAGGGCCACACAGGGAAGGATTTGGTGTGTTCTCACTGCCTAAGAGACCTAGCTCCAATAAAGACTCACTCCATCTCTTTATTTATCATCTTCCTATAGGGTGGTGCCTTCAGTAACTGTCTTAGTTAGGGTTTCTTTTGCTGTGAAGAGACACCATGACAATGGCAACTCTTATAAAGGAAAACATGTAATTGGGGTGGCTCACTTACAGTTCAGAGGTTCAGTTCATTATCATCGTGGTGGGGCATGCAGGCGGACATGGTTCTGGCTACATCTTGATCAGAAGGCAACAGGAGATAGTTTGTGACACTGAGTAGTATCTTGAGCATAGGAAACCTCAAAGCCCGCCCCCACAGTGACACACTTCCTCCAACAAGGCCACACCTACTTCAACAAAACCACACCTCCTAATAGTACCACTCCCTATGAGTTTATGGGGGCAATCACATTTAAATTACCACACTGACACAAAACAAGGAAAAGGTGAAGTGCAAAAGTCCACTGCCCTGTGCTCTTACTTAGCACTAAAGTTAGATGGTGGCTTTGGGTCTTAGGACAGACTTCTCTCAAATGAAATGACATGAGCAAGCCTTAGTGGAACATGGAAGGCAAGCTGGCACTGCTTTCTGTAAGAGTTTAGATGAGGGTGCTCAGGCTTGACAGCTGCTTTCAGATTTGAAATCTGCAAAGACTTTCCAAGCAGGTGGAGTCAGGGGACAATCTTTACCATCCGTTCTCACAAAAAGTATGCAGAGGTCCTGTCTCTCATGTCTGAACCATCACCTCACCCCAAGTAACCCCAAGTGACAATCTTATGAACAGACTTTTCTCAAACACTCCCTTGGGAGTATTTTTGTAACCTTTATTTCCCAAAGCAGGTGAGGCTTCTCTTGCTAGGTAATGTCACCCTTTTCCTTAAAAATTCTTGATTCGGGGCCCAATTTAGTTTTTGAGTTTTACAAGAAGATAAAGAGTATGAACCATTTTCGTTATAATCCAGCTTAGGTACCTGCATTAGAGGGAGGGTGTAAGTGCTGTTGCATGGAGACCACATACGCTTCTCCAGTCCTTTTATCTAATATTTTGTGTTGAATTGGAGTCTCGAGTGTAAAGGCAGCCCCCTTTCTCTGTGGTCAGAAATGTGTCAGCGACTGGAATGAACTCAGCTTTGCAGGAGGTGACTCAGGGACCTCCTGGCACCTCTTGTGGGTAGTCCTGTGGTCATTCAGCGATTCTGAGACCTAACTAGGAATCCCAGGAGGAAATTCTTCTCCAGACTGGGCATAAAAATGATAGCCATTTTTACTGGTTTTGTTTCCAGGTTGTTCACTAACGTTCGTCTCTTCTTGTCACTTAGGACACCTTGGTCCAGGACTTTAGTGAAATCAAGAATTAACTTCTGTATCTCATTATCCATGCTATTGCTCTTACGGTCTCTGTGGAACTTGAAAGGAAGATAAAAGGAGTGTTTCGTAGAAGTGCTAATACACCTGCTGGTAATTAACTGTTATTAAAGCTTCATTTCCCAGGTTCCTAGGTTGTCTTAGTTTTACATCCTTAATATTTGGGCATTTTCAAAGTGGGCTGGCATGGAGTTTAATTAGAAGAGTGCTATACATTTTCCTGTACTTCATTATATTTGGGATTTGTTTCTTGTTAAACAGAGGTTAGAATACATGGTTCGTGGACATTCAACTTTTAAAAAATTATAAAAAATGACAGCGAACTGAGCTATCCTGCACTAAGTGTAATTAAATGATTATGAGGAAAAACTTAATGTCCCAGCCTGATACTGAAAATTCAAAATAATTTAGATTTTGTACTATTGTCTCACAGCCCCTCTTATTCAGTGGCTCAGAAGGGCAGGAGTTTTACTTCTATTCATATTTATTTAATGAAAAATCAGAGTGAAAGGAGGAGAATGCAGTAAGTAAATCACCATTTCTTAGAGAGGTACTTCTGAACTACAACAAGTCTCAGTGTCCTCAGGAATTATGAAGCCAAGTTCCAGGTTTTTAGGAAATAGCTCCTCTTTAGTAGGAAGAGGGGATGGAGAAATGACTATTATTCTTAGACATCTCTAGTCTCTAGGAAGTAAGAGGAATGGATGATTCCATGTGAGAAGAACAGAGGCAATGTGGGAAGGCAGGAGAAGTGGATCCGAGGCCAGAAGTAGAGAGCAGATCCACAGGGTGTGTGCTGGTCTGACAATAATAGCTCTTCTAATTCCAGCGACAAAACCTGCATCAGAATCTAACTGTACATGGGAGAGAGGCTCTCAGACTGTAAGCAGGGCTGCTAACTCCCAGAGGGCAGGGAAGTCCAGTGGTTATGATTTGGGTCCACGTTTGACAGCTGTTATGCTCATGGAGGGGGAGAGTGGTTAGAACTGGTCCCACAGTTGAAAGATTTAGTGAGAAAATGGATCCTTTCTGGTTGAGTGAGAGAGGGTGTGTACCCCATCAGACTGTTTGAGGTGACAGCATTGTGCGGAGGCTCTGTTCTCTGGATAGCTGGGCTTCCAGGTGGTTCTTGGCCACACTCTGTCACAAGGTTTGTAGATACAGTTCTGATCCTAATCTAGGCCACAATTGGTCAGTGGATATAATGATCTGTCAGTCTCTCAAACTTGAAGCTGAATACCAGTCACATACCTATTTCAAATACTTTGTGTTTGAATCCAGACTCCTAAGATAAACTAGTAAAGTCTCACTGCCCTACAAGGCCTGTAGTGGCAACTACTTCAGAAAGCTGTGTATTGACCAAGGAATATTTCATTAGGAAGCACCAGTTTCTTGTGACATGGGCTGACACTGTGGTGGAATGAGTCACTTTTCTTACAGGAAGCAGAACATATGATGATCTTTCTTGATTTATGGTTTTATTTTTGACAGTTTTGTTTCTACAGTCAACCATGGTCTTAAAATATTAAACTGGGAGCTGGAGAGATGGCTCAGAGTTTAAGAGTACCAACTGCTCTTCCAAAGGTCCTGAGTTCAATTCCCAGCAACCACATGGTGGCTCACAACCATCTGTAATGAGATCTAGCTCCCTCTTCTGGCCTAAAGAGATACATGCAAGCAGAACACTGTATACATAATAAATAAATAAATAAATCTTTAAAAAAATTAAACTGAGTAATTCTGGGATCAAGCAAGCGAAAAGCTTTGATTTGGGTGCTATTTCCAATATTGTAACAAAATCTTCTACTCTTCTCCATTCCTTGTGAATGTTAATGTCCAGCTGCCCAGGACATCTCTGTTGTATACACTGGTCTCCCGTCTGTCACCTGGTAGCTGCTGGGATCATCAGATGTTCACAGTACCTCAGTGTTTTCTGTTACAGGAAAACCCTTATTTCATTTTACAATGGCTTCAAAGAGAAAGGTGTGGTGTTGATGAGCAGGTCAGCTCCCAGCACGTGTTCTGTGCAGTGCTGCTGAGCACAGATGGGGCTATGCTTGCCTTTGGTTCTCTATTGATGGTTTAAGGCATCTCCCTAGGGGCAGGGAAGGATAACCTTGTTACCCAATGCAGAGCAGGAAGTAAGAACAGAGAAATAGGGCCTAACTGGCAGACAGCATTGCCATTTCTAGTTTCTAATTTTAAGTCAGTGTAAGCAGAAATGTGAAGTTGCTCTGGACAGAGCCAGACAGTGGAACTTGACAAAGGAAATTCTACTGTTATGGAGAGAGTTGGAAAAGCAAACAAACTAAAGAAGAGACCTCTTGACCATCATTAGATGTTCTGTATATAAGGGAGATAGAAAATACTTTGTCTATTTTACAGATGGGAAAAGTAAAGCCCATAGACAAATTAACTGCCATTCCTGAAGTTTTATGGATAATTAAACTAGGTCTTGGCCTAAACCAAGGCATTTCTGACTCCAAAATGGTTGCCTTTGTTCTGAAGACAGTGAGGTTCGGAGGATGACTAGTAGAGAAGTAAAGAACCTCAAAATCTTCCTGGGAAAATAAGATGACCTGTAGTGTTTTGAATAAGCAATGTTCCCAATAGGTCATGTATTTGAACAGCTGGCGGCTGGTTGGTGGCACTGTCTGGGGAGGTTATGGAGCCTTTAGAAGGTACATCCTTGCTGGAGGAAGTACATCAGTAGGGGCAAGCTTTGAGGGATTTTAGCCTTGCTTCCTGTTCTCTTTGCTTCCTTTGTGTGTATAAAAATATGATCAGCCAATTTCCTCATCCCATTATTATGCCATGACTTCCCTCCCATGATGGGCCCTATCTCTTTGGAACTATAGGCAGAAATACATCTCCTTCTTCCTTGACTTATTTTTGGTTATGGTATTTTAGCACAGCAACATAAAAGTAACTAATACAGAAACTGGTACCAGGAAAGTGGGCTATTGCTATAAAGACCCTGACCATGTTGCTTTGTAGGAGAATGTGCAAGGCACTGGAACTTTAAACTCGAAAAGCTGTTGACTGTTGTAAGCAGAGCTCATGAGTCATGCTTACACGAACCTGGAAGAAACTAGTGCTAAGAGTCATGCAGACAGATCTCAACAGGGAAGCTCAGCATGCTTTAGAGAGGAACAAGGGATCTATTAGCAACTGAGGCAGAGGGAATTCTTTGATATTTTGGCAAAGAATTTGGCTATATTCTGCCCATGTTCTGAGAATTTGCACGAGGCAGAGAAGATTTCAAGGCAACATGGCACAGAATCTGTGGAGTGATTAATGCAGTTTAATCTCAGTGCAGGTCTTAAATGAAAAAGAGCAGCAGGTGGTGCAGAGAGAAATGAAAACTGCAGCTGGGAGAGGAAAGAGCACCAGGAAGCTTGCGATCATGGTCAGATCATGTGCTAGAAAAGATACTGTCACTGTCAGAGAGATCCGTCACTAAGGAGAAGCAAGGCACCCTGAGGCACAGTCCCACTGAACCCAGAGGTTTACTGCTTCTAGAAAACAACTGCATAAGAAGTGACTGTAGCTGTGTGTGATCCAAAAGAACCAGGCTTTACCTCAAGTTGGCAGCCATCCTGGGCAGCCTTGTCCACACAGTGCTGGTCTTAGAAAGGAGAAAAATGCAAGACTGAGGAGCATCATGGATTATTTTTCCATGGTTTCAGAGAGTGACTGAGGCCAGGTAATGTGTGACAGTACCCAAGTCCACATGAGGAAAATCTGAGAGGCTACTGCAAGAAATTGTGAAGGTGAAGGCTGGGTTGTGGTAGACACTCGAAGATGTTGGAGGTGCTGGTGTCATGAGGCATCTGCTAAGAAGAGCTGCATCCATGGCAAAGAACCAGCCCTAGAGAGATGTGTGTTGTAGGAGGAGCATCTAAGCCATCTAAGCCCTTTGGAATTGAAGTCCCAGACATTGGACACAGAGCTATAGGTGCTGGAGTTTGTGCTGCTAGGGTTTTGGTCTTGTTTTGCTTCAGTCTTTCCTCATTGTGCCCTGATTCCTCTCTTGTAATAGAAATGTATATTCCATGGCACTGTATGTTGGAAGTATGTAATGTATCCTGAAATTGCATAGTGACTCACAGTTAAGAGGTTGCCTTGGGTCTCAGATGAGACTTTGGACTTTTGAACAGTGTTGAGGCTGTTAAAGACTATAAAGAACTTCTGGAGTTGGACTAACTATTGCATCATGAGATGGCTAGGCAGTGGACGGTGGTAGTTTGGATAAGAAATGGTTCCCATGTGCTTGTGCGTGTGAACACTTGGTCCCCAGTTCATGGTGCTGCTGGGAAGGCTATGGGACTTTAGGCGGTCAACCTGTAGGTTACCGGGAGCAAACTGTGAGAGTTTATAGTCTCACCCCACTTCCTCCCCACCCCTTTGCTCTCTTCTCTGCTTCTCTTTCTTCCCTAAGCTGCTTTTGGTCACGGTATTTTATCACAGCAAAGGAGGAGTAGCCAATGCACACAAACAGTAACTGATAGCCCAAAGAGCCTGAAGAAAGCTTGTACTGTTGCTTGATGCCTCCACAACAGCGCCGAGTGTTGCCAGTGCTTTGGTATAACCCCTTGTTCTTTTGACTTTTCTGGGGATGCTTTTCACCTTTCCCAGGGATCATTAGGTAAGTTTCTGAGGACAAAAGGTTTTCACTATCGTTAGTGTGTAGACTTAACTTTCATCAAAAAGCTTTAATGCATTGAGAATTTTTTCTCAACTGGACAATGTATGTACCACTTGTTATTATTTTATGTAGTTACTGTTATTATACTTATATTATGACTATCTTAATCACACAAAGATATATTATAATAATTCCCATATTACCAAGTTCCAATCATTGTCAACATTTTTATTTTCTCAACTTTATTATTATTTATATGAATATTTTGTGGAATGTCAAACACTATCAATTTACCATGCATCTCCAATGATAAGGGCTTTGCATTTATAAAATAATATATTTCATTCTTCAAAAATCTAACACCCAGTTTATACTTACACTTTCTTCATTGTGTTGAGCCTATTTTTAAAGTCAGAATCCAGTGTACATTGCTATATTTTATTTCATCATTTTAGTTATTTTAAAATATTTTTTCAGGCCAGAGAGATGGCTCAGAGGTTAAGGACACTGACTGCTCTTCCAGAGGTCCTGAGTTCAATTCCCAGCAACCACATGGTGGCTCACAACCATCTGTAATGAGATCTGGCGCCCTCTTCTGTATACATAATAAATAATCTTTAAAAAAATATTTTTTCTTGTTTTACTCCCCTTACTTTTCATGCTCCTGAGTTGTGGAAGACTAAGGGCCAAAGAGATTAGCTGTATTTTCTGAGGCCTTAAGTTTGGATGGGTCTGTGGTGTAAGCCAATGTATATATTACTGCAGAACAATCACTTTTACTGAAAAATAGTAAAGTCCACACCCCAAATCTCCCACTTTCTGTGTCTGGCTGATTGCCCTTTAAAGGCAATATTGATATTGTCTCTAAATGTATGGTGGACGTTCTAGCCCCATGCTTAGAGTTAGAAACTTCATTAAATTCCAAGTAAAATTGTTTTTTGAAGAAAACAAATTCTATTTCCTGGTATTTCCCATCACAGATCATAACACAGGGGGTTTACAAAGTGTTGGTTCTACTTAGTGGGCTTGCCTCGCATGCATGAAGCCCCCCTAGGTTTGGTAGTACTGAAAAGACAGTTAAAATGCTGATTTTTGTAAGTTTTCATGCATTTTTCATTAGCCTGGATTCCTCTTTAAAGATGTCTTAATATCAACCTCTAATTATTCTGCAACATAGCTGTAGAAGTAGGGAAATATGGAAGCTTTGTTCCTTTTACTTACTGGTTTTTACAGTAATGAGTTGGTACCTTCCCAGCCTCCAGTGTGGCCAATAAAACCATCTTAGCATCATTATGAATACACACATATATGTAGCATATAATAAGGGACAGTCATTACCCCTTTTAAGGCCAATGAATGTTCATGAGACTGACTTCTATGTTTTTTTTTTTAATATGGAATTTTTCTAACATCATTGGGTCATGTTCCAAGTGTGCGACAAGTGTCTCCATTCAAACCCTACCACAATCCTGAAGGAAAGGTCTATAGGAAAGTTAAATGCAGAGATACCCACACCATTGTGGGAGGTTCCATTCACCGATTTTTTTTTCTGAATTAGAACCACTGAAAACCAGACATGGTGGACTAGACACACACACACACATACACACACACACACACACACACACACACACACACACACACACACAGGATGCTGAGGAATTGAAAATGCAGTCCTTTAGGTGATGGGACAGCCCTGTCCTAAGATGTCACAGAGACCCCCCCCCCCCCCCCCCCGTGGTTTACTTCAAACTATCATAAGAATGATAAGTCAGCACAAACACTCTCAAACTAAAGACCTGTACAGGTGCCTACAGAGTGTGGCCCCATGAATGCTTAAGAATGAGAAACATACTTTCTTTGATAAAGTTTGCTAACAATTTCAGTGTTTTTTTTTAATGTGCTAATAAATTGAATGCAAAATCAATGTTTTCTCTGGTATCTAACATACAATTTATGAAAGTAAATACAAATATAAAATTAATCAAGTAAAATAGAATTGTGGACACTAAGTTCAGCAGCATGCTCACAAGAGCACAGATTGAATTAGCTTTGCTTTAAAGGTATCCATACAGTTTTCTGGCCTCTACATTCTGTGTGGTGAGAAGCCCTGGGCCTGCCTGAGGCCTCTTGTGATACTTGGGTCTGAAGAGGAGGACCTATTTGCTGTGCTAAACTCATTTCATGTCATGTGAAAAGTCCAGAAAAAAATCTACCTCTGGAAAAGCCCAATCCCAGGAGTTAAGAAGGAAGTGATAAGTCCTGGCTATTGTGGAAGTGTGTAGACACAGCACCGGGGGCTTCTGGGTGAAAATACTATTTTTTAAAGTTTGTTATATCTTATTACCTTAGGTTACTCTGAATGCTGTGATAAAATATCATAAACAGAGAGCTTTTTTCCTTTTCTTTTTCTTTTCTTTTCTTTTTTTCTAGACAGGATATATCTATGTAGTCCTGGCTGTCCTGGAATTTACTCTATAGACCAGACTGGCCTCAAACTCACAGAGATCTGCTTGCCTCTGCTTCCCAAGTGCTGGGATTAAAGGCATGCACCACCATGCCTGGAAACCAGAGGCTTATAAACAGCAAGAATTTCTTTCTCACAATGCCGATATCAAGATATTGGGAGATTCAATGACAGTTTCTTGCTTCTAGAACAATGGCTTCCAGCTTCTCCTATTGTAGGGGGCCACTATGCTCCTCAGGTTCTCTGTGAGACCATTAACCCATCACTAACGGTGACTAGCTTTATAAAGGCAACTAACCTCATTGCCTAGGCAAATGCCCACCCCTAGTCACACTGCAATTGGTCCAGTAGGGCACTGATATCTAAGCCGTCACAGCTGTGATGAAACAGTGGCAGAGCTGGAAACTGACTGTGCTCAGATATGGCAGGCATGATGACAGTCGGCCTTCCACATGGAGTTGGCCTTGGTCACCGCTCAGGTCTCCCGTACAGAGTGGTAGCTGGCCTGTCTTCTCTGCTACTTACTAACTTAGAAAGATGAAGTCTTTAGGGATGAAGGAGTGAGAGGCTGGATGAATATGGAAATTAATATGTAAGAAAAACTCAATTTCCCTGTAAGTCTGGACATCTAAGCAAAGATACCTCCATAAGAGCAGGTGTGGTCAAGTGGGGAAAGATGGAGAAACAGCTGTTGGACAGAGATGCCAGAACCTTTGTTTCACCTTAGGATGCTAAGGATTGAAACAGCTGCCTGTGTTGATGTACCAAGTAAGCCCGTGTCCAAGGCTGATGGGTATTCTTAATGGAGGTGCAGGCCAGTCTTTACTAACATGTGCTTTTAAACACTCTGCAGAGTTGCATCAGGCACCAACTGGACTTCAATGGCAAGTCTAACAGTTAGAAAAAAAACTAATGGAAGAAATTGCCAGCAAAGCACACAAATCAATGAAAATGCCAAAGGGATTGAACTCAGAATAAGACAATAATAATTCAGTAAATTTAACCCAAGTTAATAAGAACTGTAACATGCCAGATCATGGGGGAATACTGAATTTGTGAAAGGCACTTCCATGTGAATGTTTGCAATTTCTTGGTAGATGGGAATTTTTGTGGATTAATTCTATTGGTGGCAATGGATCTTAAGTGTGCAAATCTTCCATTGTGTCACTTCACGGAGAGAATCCTGAGTATGCTAAGGTAATGTTAAAATCAGTTGTAATGTGGAGAAGCCCAGTTGTAATGTGGAGAATCCTGAGTATGCTAAGGTAATGTTAAAATCAGTATATCTTAATATTATCCTGAGCCCGAGTTCCAAATCCCTTCCCACTGCAGTCAATACGCCAAATTTTAGAGTGGTATTTCAGAAGGAATGTTCTAACCAAAGTGCACATCAGGGCTTCTTCCCAAGAGCAGTATGCATCTTATGGGCATGAATCCCAGCTTCCTCACCCTGGTAAAACAATGACATCACCAAGCAGAATGCAACTCTAGCTTCTCAGCTTCTGCAGAAAAGGAAATTACAAAACAAAACCCAAAGTCAAAGTGATGCTTAAGGATGTTTTAGTCAAAATAACAATAGTGATGGTGATGGTGATGATGATGATGATGATGATGATGAAGAAGATGATGATGGAGATGATGAAGATGATGTACAGCTCGAGGCTTTCAAAGCTTGATTTGTATTTTAAAACTTAGATTTATTTTTGTTTCCAGCAGGTGTCACTGTAGGCAAATAAAAAAATGACAGCAGTCTCACAGCTGTGGTGATGGTGCCTTCAGAGCAGAATGGGCCTCTATGCAGACTCTCAATTCTGCTTTTATTCTTGTTGCTTGTGACATGGATCTCCTTGCACCATTTCTGTTTCTATGCCACATCCCCTGTTGGGGGACAGCACTTAACTGTATGGACAGAGACAAGCAGGGCCCATTTTGGGCATGGTTGATACTCATTTCACAGGAGAGAGTTCTGAAATCCTGTAAAGTCTAATTAAAATGTGGCATTTGCGTCCTTCAGCTCTAGAGGACTGCTTCCAACGGCCTTAATAGTTGCCTACTATTAGGGTTCCTGTACCAACTTCGTCACCAAACTAAAGCTGCCCCACCCAGAAAGGAAAAGCCTCGAAAGTATCCCGCGAGCCCTCACTAGTAGTCAGGGACAGAGAGACGAAAGCATGGGCGTAACATTGCTTACCTTGAGAGGAGGCCACAGTGTTTGAGAGAATTGATTTCATGTCCTTCAGCCTTCCAAGAACGTCTCACCAGATCCCAGCAAAACCATTTCTGAGCATGTTTTCAAAAAGAAATCCATTTTTTCTCTCTTAGATTTATTTCCTGTAAATATTCATTTTAAAGGATTCCTTTTACTGTGCCCAGGAGAGCACAGGGAAGAGACACACAGTTAGAGGGACTCAGTAAGTGGGTGCTCCGGAGTGTCAGGTTTCCCAGTAACTCTAAGAAACATGGTGGGGTTTTCATAGCTGTGTCTGGTTAGCATCTATTGTTAGGCTGAACTGTCACCAACTAGACAGGTGCAGGTAGAATTTAAGGAATGTAGACACATAGACAATGGTTTGGACAATATTATAGAAAGAGTGGTGTGTGTGTGTGTGTGTGTGTGTGTGTGTGTGTGTGTGTGTGTGTATCATTCTTAGGTACAAAGAGCCTATATATACACACAGGTAAACAAAAAGTTTCTCCTATTGCCACACCACAGTCTCAGGGACTAGCTAGTTCCTGTGACTGAAGTTCTTGAGCCCCAAATAGAAGCCCATCTCCTGAGTCACTTCTTCCCCTAGAACATGCTGCTTAAAATAAGGGTTTTTGTTTTAGGATCTGAAAACATGGGTTTTTATGGTTTGTCTTGGTAATGCTTCCAGAGTTTGCTGAGCCCTGACCCTGCGCCTGCGCCACGCCTGGGCATCCACACATGCTTTCATTGGTTGGTATCCTTCACTGGTCCTCTGTGAAAGGTCATTACAAGGACACAGGCTCAGATTCAGAGCGCAATGCATACTGAGCCTACATCAGGAGCTGAGGGCTGGATTTGGGTCCTTCCAAGTCCAAAAGCTTTTCTCTTAACCAGTGACAAAATGTGGCCTTAGTGACAGAATGACAAGGAGCTAGAGCACCCTTCCAGAGAACTTGAGTTCAGTTCCCAGCACCCACATTGGGCAGCTCGAAAATCCCTGTAGCTCCAGCTCCAGGGCATCCTATGCCCTCTCCTGGCCTCCACAATCATGTGCACACATAGCATATATTTACACACACAGACAAAAATTATAAAATCATAAATTTTAAGAGACTACCAAACATGCTTTCCCTGCATTTTATTAACTCTTGTACAGAAGCAGCTTTAACAAAGTTGTAGTGTTCTGCTGTCGCCCTGTAGGATGACTAGCTATGTTTAGAGTGGCATATGCCTGTGTTCTAAACACTAAGCAGAGCGGTATACCTATCCACACACCCAAGGCATAATGTGCAGCAAAATTAGAAGCTTTGCAAAGAGAGAGACAGAGACAGAGACAGAGACAGAGACAGAGAGACAGAGAGAGATAGAGAGACAGAGACAGAGAGAGAGACAGAGAGACAGAGAGAGACAGAGAGAATGACAGACAGGCTTAGCATTGCAGGATGCCTCAGCCAAAGCCCAGTGCATTTGAAAGAAAATCCAGTGAAGATAGCAAAAGAACCAAAAAGAACTAAGAACCCCCAGTGCAGGTGCTAACACACAAGGGCCTCTGTAGCTCGGGGCTTTATAGGACATTTGACCTGTGACTCCAGAGACGCTAATGGGATTCAGCGTTTATAATACATTTGGACTCAGACTCCCCGTTCCCCCGGTATTGTTCTCGGCCTCAGATTTCTTGTATGAAAAGAGAAAACATGAAAACATCCCTAAGTGTAACCTCTGCTTGCTGTGTGCTTGAAACAGTTGTCACGGTTTGACAGGCATCACCTACACTGTGTGCAGCCAACCAGTGTGCATGGATGTGATTGCTCGTCTGCCTCCACAGGGGTGGAGCTCCTAGGCTGAGTGTGAGGTCCTTTGCCTGAGGCCATGCAGTTTGTAACAGAAATGGCATTTTAACAAGGGTTTTAGGAAGTCTCCTCCTTCTGGGCACATAAATGCCTCAGAGGTTACCATGCATGAAAGAAAAAGTAAACGGCACAGGGAAGTGGCACATGGTAGGAAGCCACTGTTTTTGAACCTGGAAAGGGAGTCTGATAAACTTCTTTTTAGGAATATATGGAAACCAGGGGTTTACTTTATGGAATCCCTGGATGTTTTGATTTTATTTTATTACTGTCCTATCAGTCTATTAATTTTCATTGACTTGGCATGCTACTGTATTTCTTTCTTTCTTTTTTTTTTTCTGTATATGTGTGGGTGTGGGTGTGTGCACGCACACCTGCAGGTGTATGTGGAGGCCCGTGGCCGACTGTGGGTATCTTTGCCTTCTATTATGCTGGTTGGTAGGGTCTCACAGGCTTGGAGCTTGCTGATTTAGCTAGGCTGGTTGGCAGGATGCCCCAGTGATCCACCTGTCTCTACCATCCTAGCCCTGGAATTGTAAGTGTATGCCACCACATCTGGTTTTTAAATGTGGGTTCTGAGGGTTGAACTCTGGACTTCATGCTTACCATCTCCCCAGTACCAATTTGTGTGTCTCACAGTGACCCATTAATTGCCCTTTCTCCCTTCCCCTCGTTTCTTCTGTCTTTACCACAAATGAACCATTTCTAAAAAGCCCTGCTTCTCTCTCACGGCAGGGTGGACGTCGCTGGCTTCAGCTACTCCCGGTGCCACTCTCATCACCCAGGCGTGCGAGTCCGTGCTCGCGACAGGATGAATAGCCATGTTCAAACATTCCATGCACACACAGACCACAAGATTTGCACATTAAAAACAGTGCACACAGGTTATATTAGAAATCCTCGAAGTGAATTTAAGATCATGTAAAGATCAGATTTACTACTGAGAAGGAGACTATGGTGGGCCTACTTTACGTCCACACTAGAAATTCTGTAAAAGCACAGAAACTATGGTGAAAGAATCACAATTTTACCATACAAATAACTGTACCCACATTTTGTCATTTCTTCTTTTTTTCCCCCAAACACAGGCCCTCCTGTGCTTACAGTTAGGTTAATCTCATATAGTCATTGTAAATTGAATATAGGTCGAATGTGGATGTTCTCTATGCAATCTCCCAAATGTTACAGTTCAGAACCTGTGCAGTGTATGTTGGTCTGATCGTGGCTGGCTGAGAGCTGCAGCTCTTCACTGAGGCTGCGATGGTGAGAAAGCCGTGCGCCGCAGACTGTTAGGTCTGCAAGCTACTGGAGTTCCAGGTCTGCAGTGCAGTCTCTGCTGTTCCAGTGGGCATAACCTCTGTGGTACTGTAAAATTGCTAAGTGGAAGCATTACAATGAGCACTGCTTTGTATATTTTATATTTAGTTAACATGTGACTTTGTATTCTTTTAAAACATGTTCTTCCTTTATATTAAAAAAAGCTACTGCAGCAACTGGGGTAGGGTAGAGAATGGAAAGGCAGGGTAGAGAAGGGAGTGTGGGGAGAGAAGACCAACACTACAGACCTTAGGAGAACCCATCTGGAAACACACTGCTGCTGAAGCTTCTTAAAATACACAAAAAGAGCTTAAATGGAGTTACCTTATAATGGGGCGGGGCGTGTAACAATGCCTGTTCAAGACATAATAAACCAGTGGTTCTCAACCTGTATGGTCAAGACTCCATGGAGGGTCAAATGACCCTTTTTACAGAGGTCACCTAAGACTATTGGAAAACACAGATATTTACATTATGATTCATAACAGGAGCAAGATTACAGTCATGAAGTATTAACAAAAATAATTTTGTAGTCAGGGGTCACCACAACACGAGGAATTGTATTGAAAGGTTGCAGTATTAGCAAGATTGGGAATCATTGTCATAGACTATTAGATGAAAATTACAGTACTAGATATGAGTTACTTGTTTTTGAGTTGTTGGTTTAGTAGAGTCCCATAGACCTACCAAATATTACAGGTTATTATCATTGCTCTAGGTAATACCCTAAAACTTGATGTTAAGACGCTATTGGTGAGGAGAAAACAAAC
Source organism: Onychomys torridus (assembly GCF_903995425.1). NCBI lineage: Eukaryota > Metazoa > Chordata > Mammalia > Rodentia > Cricetidae > Onychomys > Onychomys torridus. The sequence goes on from NC_050448.1 coordinate 14,422,283, forward strand.
TTAAGTCATGGAATATGAAGGAATAAAGATGATACTGACCTGGGAGCTTTAGGTGCTAGTGGGTGCTATACATGTTACCAGGAGAATAAAGTAATAAGCACCCTGTGACCTACAATAATGACAGGCCTGGCAAGCAATGCCTCTGGTTGCAATAGTGGCATCACTGTTATGGAAAAAACCAACTACTTTCTTAATGTATCTAAAACCTGATTCTCAAGATGGAACTCATGCCTAGCACCATTAGTAAGGGTGAGAGCCCATAGCTGGATAGGTCCTAAGTCCTAGGAGAGAACCCATCACTGTTATTTTCTAAGTGGATATAGTACTAAGCTGCTTCCTAAATTCTCATTGTTATGTCCATAGATTAATTATTACATCTATAGGCCTCATCTTAGAAGCTTCTTTCTGCAGTAGATGATTATTAACACAGATCCAAAACAGGCCAAGATGCAGAGAATGAGAAACTGGAATGTTCAGCCCTAAATGGACATCTATATTATACCCCACCCCTCAGGGCTCAGGGATCATTGTGGATAAGGGCATAGAAATATTTTAACAGCAAGAGATACTAGACTACTACAGTGAGTGTTTTAGAAATACAACAGGGTTGTTGTACACATGAGCTCACATTTGCTATGATCTCAAATCCCAGCATGTATGGGAAAGGGAGTTTTGGAGTCCCACCCCTAGATCAGAAGATATTGGCAATCTATGGCTGCTGAAAAGGGGAGAGTAATTTTCCTTGAGGGATATGACCCCAAAGGCTACCCATGAGCCAGTAGACTGCCCTGCAATCCTGCACTAAGTTGCTGTGCCACAGGGATTCAGAGGATTAAAAATAAAAGAAGCACATAGAATCAGGAGAGAGTAGAGGTCAGAGAAATAAAGAGGAGTTAGAGAGGGGGAGTGGGCACTAGATATTAAAGCACATTATATGCACATATGAAATTTTCAAACAATAAAAATAAATAAAATAAAATCTAAAATCACAGGAAAATCTAGGACCAATGAGTTTGATCAGTGTCAGGATTTTGCTAGATTGACATGGTATCAAACTGCCCTCTAAATATGTATCTCTGTACCCATACACTACTGCAACTCTCAGTCCTCATTAAAGAGGTGTCTTTGTGTAGTAGATAGTGGTTAATGCTTACAACCAGTCAAAGGGCAGAGAATAAGTATCTGTGGTGTGCTTAGCCCTAAATGGGACATCTGTGTTCCACCTTCTCCCTGCGAAGAGAGGGCAAAAGGATGGTAAAAGCCAATGGGAATGAAACGACAGTGTCTTCTGGACAGGACAGGACCCCTGCATTCATGAACTCATGGCAGCTGTGCTTGCTGACACCAGACCAAGCCAGTCAGTGTTCCAGCATGGAACAGAGAGTGGCTCACACATCTCTACACCAAGATGAGGAACTTATGACAGTTGCCAGTTGTGAGGGGAGGGAGAATCAGTCTACTTTAATTCAGAGAAGTAGTTTTCTCTAGCATATAGGTCATCCATGCTCCTGTGGATCGCCTCAAACTCAAGTGTCTATAAACAGTACAAATTAAACACAATGGGATTAAAAACAAAAAGGACATGGAGTTGGAAGTGGTGTTATGGGAGATAGAGGGTGGATCCAGGAGGACTTAGGAGGAAGAATTGGTGTGATCAAAATATATTGTATGCATATATAAATTTATTGAAGAAATAATAAAAGATTTTTTATTATGATTTTTCTTTTTATTATAATATTTATAAAATATATAATAATAAAAATATAAAGAATCAATGGTTCACACACAAAGAAAAAACTACAGTACATTTAAGTACATACATTTAAAACATTATGTTTTAAAATAGGATATGAACTCTGTCATGTCTCATGATCTGATGTGTCTTACTCACTTGATAGTAGACAAGTGACTTCCTTTATAACAATAAGGTGTTTCACATGGTCTCTGAATGGATAGTGACTCAGGTGTCTCCTGCGGTGTACCAGGCATGTTGGGAGGAGCTTGGTACATTACCAAAGAGAAAGGCGAAGAGTTGGATGAGCTGTCTAGATTGAGGGGATGTATGTGCTGGGCATAGCTGGAGTCCCTCCACCTGGGTCTTGTTGGGTGGTATTGGGAGCCAATGGTACAGTCATAGTCTCCATCTGTTGGAGAACAAAAAGGCATTCAGCAAGCAAGCTCTCTAAGAGCAGGGAAGACTGAGGGGAGCTGGACACACAGAGCGAGACTAAGCAGAAGGGCAAAGGGAACAAGTTCAGGTTCTTTGTGATGAGTGTTTGGAGTTTTAAAGGCAGTGGGTGTTGCCCATTCTCTTGGCACACTCAGACTAAAGTGTAAGTGACAGAGATGTGGAAATGCTGGATCCATGGCTCTTTGAAACTGGAATCTATGGTATTTGAAAATAGAATCTATGATGCGAGATCTTAAAACTTAAGGAAAAAAAGAAAAACACAGATTAACACAGATTAGCAATGGTTGTAGTTTATCAGGAAAAACATCGGACTTTCTTTTAACTTTGCCCCAAGTTGTGTTTCCTTCTGCTTTTTGAGCTTGCCAATCACCTGTCCATACAGCCCATTGAATAATACTTTTTGAGAATTAAAAAAATTTGAGAAGTCACATTGAGTAATATTGTGAAGAGTTACACCATGTGCCATTATTTGTATGTTCCATAGTCTTCCCAAATGACTTCCCAGTGCATCTCAGAGGCTGTCCATCCATTCCCACTGCTTAGTGATCCTTGCAGACCTCTACCAGCATGTTCCAACCCCATGATGTTCCCTTTCAGTTCCTGGCTGATGTCAGTGCTAAGCTTGGCACCACAGCATCCAAGATGAGGAGCGTATGGGAAGGAGTGGGCTATTCCAATCTCCATGTGCCTATCTGGCCATTAATTATGCATGCTAATTTATACAGGAACACAGGCATGCATGCACACACATTGTCACACACATGACATCATTTCCTGGAGCACAAAGGCATCTGGTTTTTAGGATGTCTTAAAATAATGAGTCCATCTGTGTTATTGGAGGCAGTGTTTGTGATGTCACATGAGTGACTCAGGACAGTTAAAGCAGAAGCAAATTTACATAGTGTTAAAAGAGTGAAAATGACTGGGTGGAAGGAAGTGAAGCCGGATTTTGACAGGAGATTTGCCACAAAGTTTGAATGTGAATCTAGGTAAATATGACTCCTCTGAGGACAATGCCTGAATGGAGATCTCTTTTATCCCCGCAGCCACTCCATGTGTCTGTTTGTCTGGGAGAGGGGGAGAGAGGAGCTTTCTACACTTCCCAGAAAATTTGCTTTTAAAGCATTTTTTCTTTTTACCTGATTAAAAACAAAGAATCGGGAGGATGGAATTGGAAACTCCTTGTTCACCATTTCTAGTTTTGGGCTTTGACGTTTCCTTCCTTTTTTCCTCTCAGGAATTTAACTTATGTTTAAAAACACCATGTTAATGTGGACAGTCTTTAAGGCAGTGACAAAATATTTGTATTTCTTCCCACTTTCAAATTCAGAACAATTACATTCTTTCCTTCACCTAAGAAAGAGCAAACTGCTAATAAGTTGGGTGCTTATTAGCTTGGTGCTTAATGACTGAAAAAAAAAAAACACTTCAAATAACACAACAATCACACCTTTATAATAACATCCAGCTGTTAATTAGCTAAACTACCCAAATATAGGATTACAGTGTGGGTAGTTTTGAGTGGGAATGATCATGATATCCCACCTGTTTTACAGGGTGCTGATGCTGTACCCCTCAACTCAGTCTTTTAAAATCCAGCAGTTTCCAAAGCTCCCTCTCTTCATTGAATGTTGCCCTGAAAGTAAAGTTCCTGCTAATCAAACAGTTCTGTAAGTAGTGTAGTTTCCTTGACGGAGAAAATACACAGGCATTGGATTTGGTTGGGGGTGGGGTGTTGACCTCTGCTTTGGGCATAGAAGTGGGTAAACATCACTTCCACCAAACTTTCTGAGAAAAGCAAGTTTTAAAGAACTCAAAAATACCATGACAGGTGAAAGATTTTAAAAATAGGTTTTTTACTAGAAAAAAAAAAGCCATTGTCATTTTCAGTGATGGTGACCCTTGTATAACCATAAGCACAGTCAAAGATACTCAAATTTTGGCACAGTGATCTGTTCCAGAGAGGTGACTGTGATTGTTTTACTGAGGGAGAAGGACCATGGTCTTAGGTGCCGTCCACATGTCCAGTGGCAATCCTCCCTCTAGACGGTCTGGAACTTTGTCAGTGTGATTCTGTGGCATCCTGAAATTGTCAACAATCATTTCTGGGATAGTTCATTGGTTCTGGCTTTGGACGAGACTTGAGATATGCATACACAGGTGTGAAATGGTGTTTTTTCCTGAGGGAGCTACCTGTTTAGGAAAGATGTCTCTCATGTAAATTTATGATCGATGTCTTTTTTGCTGTGAGAGAGATTGTGCTGTGTATGGTGGCACACACCTGCATTTCCAATGCATTGAAAAATGGAGGCAGGAGGGTCGCTAGGCCAAGGTGAGCCTGGGCTATAGAAAGGGTTCACTGCTACCCTGAGTACTATAGCCTAGGCAGAAATTCTCATACTTCACTGCTAGAAGGGTAAAGTGGTACACATTTGGCCAAGAGAGGCTTTGCAAGGAAATGGTACTAGAGGACCCAGAAGGATGAGCTAGGGAAGAGCATCTCAGTGAGAAAGAAAGACGTACAGGCTTGACTTTGAGATCTAGACTGTGACTCCTGCACTAGGTGACTGAACAAGCCACACTGTCAGAATAAGATGGAATAGCACCCAGCACATTATAGGGTCACTGGGAAGACCAGAGACAATGCATTTAACATGATTAGCCTCAGGCACAACCCCCCACCCCACTTACAGTTTCAGAGGGGTTCAGTTCATTAATGTGGGAAAGAAGCAACAGAATAGCTGTGTGTGTTGGGAGGATGGGAGAGCTCTCCTCATGTCAGAACAAACCAGGAGGCAGAGAACCCAGGCATCAGGGGTGGACATCACCTTCAAAGCCTGCAGCCAGAGATGCACTTCCAACAGCCTGGCTGTACTTTATGAAGATTCCATAGTCTTCTTGATAGTACCATACACTGTGGGCCAAAAATCCATAATGTGAGTCCCAGGGAACATCAGGAAGAGAGACCAGAAGAAATATAAGAGCCAGAAGATAGGGAGACAGGCTGTGAAATGGTGTCTTCTGGATATGACACAGTCACCATAATCATGACCACATGGCAGCTACAGCTGCCCTTATTAGTCTTGTACAGGAATGGACCTGTCAACTGCCAATCCTAACTTGGGAAGGGTGTTTGTGAGAACTATTGGTTACTGATGAATTCTGAGGGAGGGTCAGTCACTGACTTGGTTGCATACTCACTTATGAGTCCCCCAGGATCCAACAGATAGTTTCAAATCCATGTTCACACAAAGGTCTGGAGTGGAGGGGAGCAGGCCAAGTTTATTTCCTGTCTGGGAATTTAAAGTTCAAGGTCTAGTTGAGGAAAGTTGGAAGAGACTGAAAGCGGCAGTGGTGTACCCAGAATATACTGGAAGGCACTGGAAGGCCTTACATCACATTTAGCCTTTTATACTGGAAGTTATAGCTTGTCCTTGAAAAAAATTATCTAAAAGCAAAAGAAATGAGACAATTAGAATAGAATTTTAGCAAAAGCACTTTCATGGCTAGAGGAGAACAGGCTAGAAAAAGTGGCCAGGATCATGTGCCTTCCTGCCCTTGCTGAGGATAGTTCGATTTCTAACCTTCAGTATCTCAGAATGGGACCTCGTTTGTAAGCAGAATCTTCACAGATAAAACTCCTTATGACCAGGTCATGCAGAGGACATTCAGCCCTGTTCCCAAAAGACTAGTGTTCTTATACAAAGGATTTCTCGAAACAGCCATAGCTGTGTCCAGGGAGCAGGGGAGAAAGGAAGAGACACACAGGAAGATGTCCACCTACCACTTAGCAGATCCTCCCTGACAGTATGCTCATTTCAAACTTCCGCCTCTCAGAATTGTGACACACTTCTTTTCTGATTGCCAAGCCTCTAGTTTGTAGTTTGCTGTATATCCCTAGGAAGTTGAACAGGGTCCAAGGGACTAGAGAGTAGTTGTGACAGATGAGGGTTTGTGCCAGAGTGGTTGATGGGGTGAAGAGGAAGAATCCAAAAGATATTCCTGAAGTAGAATCAAGAGAATTTGATTTGTAGACATCAACAGTGGTTAAGTTCTGGATTTTAGTCCTGGTTCTTTACTGCTCAATGGGGTGAACTTGAAGAAACCTTTCATCCTCTTTGTGCCTCAGTTTCTCCATCTGTTACAGTATTATGTATCAGCTTGACTGGGTTTAGGATTGCTCAGAGAAGGTGAGGTACCATGTCTAGGTGTATCTATGAGGGCATTTCTAGGAGAGCAGGCTTCTGAGTCAGCAGCCTAGGGGAAGGAGAGTTTCACCATTCTTATAAGCACAGTGGCCTTCATCCCATCTGTTGAGGCCCAAACACAGTGAAAGGCAGAGGAAAGATACAGCCCCTCGAAATGAGTCAGGGCATCCATCTTTACTATCCGCTTACATCAGAGCTCAAGTTATCAGGCCTTTGGATTGAAACTGGGACTTCTATCATCAGCTCCCCCAACTCTGGACTCACACTCAATTACATCACCAACTTACCTGGCCATCCACCTTGCAAGTGGCAGATGATGAGATTTCTCAGTCTCCCATCACATGAGCCAACTTTCATAATGATCTGTTTAGATAGATACAGATCTGTATTGGTTTTATTTTTCCGAAGAACACTGTCTGGCTAATGTATGTCTATGATTCATTGGGTTGTAACAGACAAGAGAAAGAATGTTAGAAATCACAGATACTTCATATGATGATATTGCTAATTAGAGCAAACACTAAATTCCTGTTTTCAGTATGTGAGTTGTGTATGTAAAGGAATTGGTAGTTGTTAATATTTCTGACCGGGCCATCAGGTAAGACATTGTTAGGGAGAGAAGAAACCCTGGGGGGAATGGATTTGCAAAGCAGTATGAAAACTTCAGCCTTAATTAAACTTAAAATATCCAAGAAAAATTATACATGGCTAAAGTATTCTGGCATATCTTTCATGCTCACTTTAATGAAGCTCATTTTATATTTTTAAAGCAACCATAAGTTTTATATTGTCCATTAAAGAAAGACTTCCATGGAAAGTGAAGTAAGGATCACCATGTTGTTAGGAGAGTGGAGAAAAAAAAATCACACGATCCTATTTGTTTGAAACTCTTTTTTAAAAATCTAGATTGATTTAATTGACTGTTGCATTGGAGATCAAGGTATTGACTTACGACAGGTTGACCAACAATTATTTCTTAATTAACCTAGGGTTGTAAACCTCTGCTTGCTCCTCTCTTGGATGAACGGTCTCAGTCTATAACAGAGAAATTAAGTCATTTGAGAGCAATTATCTGTCCCAGTCTCGTAGCAGGTAAAATACAGACACTGTTAAATCTGCATTTCAGATGAACAAAGAATATGATCTGAAAGCCAAGCCTACCTTGAGCCCTATGGCTTAATTAACTCCAACAGCTCTACCTGTGGAATGAGCTTGTGTGACAATATTTGAAAAGAGGGCATCTGCTCAAGGAACTTGGCATCTACATCACAGATTCTTTCTCAGTCTTGCTTATTGCTGCTCTAGTCACAGTAGCTAGAAATGGAAACAGTCTAAACAGCCTTCAACTCATGAACAGAGAGTGAAAATGTGGTGCAAATGCGTTATGAAATACTATGTCTGGCTTTTCTTTCCGTGGGTTCTGGGATCAAATTCAGATCTTCTGTTTGTGCCACGTGGGCCATTGCTCTAGCCTGGGATTTCTTTTCTCAGTGTGTCCTCATTCTTTCATTAACTGTGTTGGGGGGGGTGTTCATCCCTTCCATTCTTCCATGAACTTCCAAGATCACCAGAAACTCTTACCTTGCCGAACTAGTAGTCAGTTGCGGACTTTCTTTCTCTCTATTGCATTACCATAATTTTAAAATCAACATTCTCCATATCATCAGTTACATGCTAGTGTTTTGTGAGTCTATGGACTTGCTGTAGGGAATTAATACCCCCCCCCTGGACCTCTTTATCTCCACTGTACTTGTTAGTTCGGAGGCTTACAGTGCATGAGCGAATGGATGGTATTGGACTGTGAAAGGATTTGTGTCAAGCAGTTGAGCATTGGTGACAGTATTTTATTTTAGTGGCATAGGAAATTATTGGTTAATCTGATAAACTGCCTAGGAGGAAATTATTTAAATAATTTCCCAGGGGCTAGCCAGATGGCTCAGTAGATAAAGCTGCTAGTCTCAGTAGCCTGGCAACCTGAGTTTGACCCTGGAGCCCCTGTATAGGGAGGGAGAAAGAATTTACTACACAAAGTTTTCCTGTGGCCTCTACATATGCATCATGGCACACACCAACCCCTCCCCCCGCCCCACTAGCCCATGCTCCCTACAATAATAAGAAATGAATAAAAGAAAAATTAATTCAACATATGTGCAACTATATAGTCAATAGGATAAATATTAAAGCCCCAGCTCAGAAAAGAAAACAATAAACAACAAACAAAAACCATATCCTTGTAGTAGTTTCCAGCCTCTGAGATATAGTATATATGGGTGGACCAGAGAGCAAGACAGCTGGTGTCAATTTAAGTAAAAATTTTCTAACTGACAACTGGTATTTTAAAAGAGAAAATATAAACTAAAATAGCTTTTGTTGAAGTTCAAAGTCAACATTTCGCCCCAAAATGTGTTCTTGGAATTAATAACTGTGTTTGGCAAGAAGGATTGTTCTCTGGGGTTGAGAGCATCAGATGGTAAAGACAGGCCTGTCAAGCCTGAGAGTAGGGCTGTGCTCCTCATTGGGAGGGCCCTGGTGTATATACCAACAGAGCATCCTTAAATGCCAGTGTTCATCAACACAAGCCAAGTAGATAATGACCATCCATCCATGGCTGGTGTTAGATAAATTAAAGCCCTCACCATTGTCTTTCAAGTCAACAAACATTTTTCCATGGCTTGCTCTGAACACAGCCTTGTGCTTCTTCTGGTGATGCACAGATGAGAATGTGCTTTTTTCCACTCAGACAGCAAGGTTGGTGACTCACTGCTCATCAACACACAGCAAATTCTACTAATTTTCCTTGGAGATCAAAGAAACAGGAATTTGGAGAAACGTTGGCTGGTCTCCTGCTTCACAATACAGGTCAGGTTATAGAACTGCAGCTGAATGGGTGCTCACTACCCACTTTTCGATGGATGATGCTCACTTTTCATAACGATCCCCCTCCCCCAAAGCTCCGTTTAAGACAGTGATTTGTTCTGTGTTAGTTATGGCTACAGGAACTTTTCTGTGGGCCCAGATTCAGTGCCATTAGCACAGTGGTGGTTGTCACTGGAGACAAGCATTTTGCCCCCCAGAGGATGGAAAGCAGGAAGATGTGAGTTTGAGGCACAGTACCCACGTTAAAAAAAAAAAAAAAAAAAAAAAAAAAAAGCTAAGCATTGGGCTGGAGAGATGGCTCAGTGATTACAAGCATCTACTGCCCTTGCAGAAGATCTCGGTTCCGCTCTCATCATGCATATCAGGCAGCTCACAACCACTTGTAATTCTGCTTCAGGGGGTCTGATGCCCCTTTCCAGCTTCTATGGAAAGCAGGCATGCATGTGGTACATGTTTGCAGACACATACACAGTTAATAAATAAACAAACAAACAATTTTCAAATAAAAAGGAGTATGCACTTTTAATCTTAGCACTGATTAGGCAGTGATAGGAAGACCCCTGGGGCTCACTGGCTAGCTCTCAGAGTCTCCTTGACCAGCTCCAGGCCAGCATGAGAGCTTGTTTCAAAGAAGGTGGGCACTACATAAGGAGTAACACCTGAGGTTAACCTGGGGCTTCCACAGTGCCGCATGTATGCACTCCTAATGCATGTGCAGCCCAGGGGTGGCATACACTACCAAGGATCAATTTGTAACTGCTACAAACAGCAGTGTGACAGCTGACCCTGTCCCATCTCTGTAGGCATGCTACCCCACTCTCATCCCTTCTTAGAAGTTGACTAGGCCCAGTAGGGCCTCACTCAGTCCAAGATGCTTTCGCCAACAGTTCTAAAGGGCAGCAGACCCTGGCTCCTTCCATGCTTCTCTTGGCAACCAACCATGAATGACTGGCACAATATCAATTTGTTGCTTGTCTTACCTAGGATTTCTATTGGGGCAATGAAACACCATGACCAAAAAGCAAGTTGTGGAGAAAAGGGTTTATTTGGCTTACACTTCCATGTTGGTGTTGGTTATTGAAGGAAGTCAGGACAGGAACTCAAGCAGGGCAGGATCCTGGAGGCAGGAACTGATGCAGGAGCCATGGAGGGATGTTACTTACTAGCTTGGGATGTGTTTATCTACGTTGTTCTATTACCATAAAGACTTGGGAGCCAAATATTGGGGTGAAAACCTGATAGACCAAAGAATCAGAAGAGGAGCGACCAGCTGACCTTCTCTGCACACTTCCCAGATTGAAAAGACTGCAGAATCCCTAAGTCCTTCCCTACTCTTTCCTGTGCATCTTCTTTCTCGATATTACTGCCTTCTCTATGGCTAAGTCCAGTCAGCTAGCTGCTGGCTCTACCCCCTGATTCAAGCTTAACTTTATTAACACAGTGCAACCAAATATCCCACAACAAGCTTGCTTCCCCTAGCTTAGCCTGCTTTCTTATAGAACTCAGGACCACCAGCTCAGGGGTGGCTCCATCTACCATAGATAGGCTGGGCCCTCCCCAATTGAGCACTAATTGAGAAACTGCCTTACAGCTGGATTTCATGGAGGTATTTCCTCCATTGAGGCTTCTTCCTCTCTGATGACTCCAGCTTATGTCAAGTTGACACAAAGCAGCCAGTGTAGGTTGCTTTTCTTGGGTGCAAATCTCCCCATTTTCTGTCCCCGAGATCCCCACAGAAGCTTTCTGAAGGGCAGCTTCCTCCTGTTTCTGATTTATCCTTGCTAAGAAGTAGCCAGATCTGTTGTGGGGTCATCATGACTGCTGAATAGGTTCTGGGTCTTGGTGTCAGGGTGCATTTCTGATGGGCCACCAGCGTGTGTTTTCACTAAGTGACAACCCAGGTCGTCCTTCTTAGTAACACCTGCTAACAGCCTGCAGAGCTGGTGGCTTTGTCAATGGCTCCCAAAGGCAGTTCCTTGCTGTGAGTTGTGTAATTTTTCCTTCTAACCCAGCAGAAAAGGGCAGGACATAGGAAGAAAATATAACAATTTCTTTGATGCATCCAAAGTGCTTGCCCAGCCTTACTAAAATGCAACCAGAGAGCTGCGGATGCTGTCCCGTGTTTCCATGCACCGTCGACAAAGGAAGCCTGCAGTTCCTTTCTTCCTGCTTTCTTGAAAGTTGCAGGGTTTTTGGTACTCCAGTTTGGCAAAATAAATCCATTCTTGTGTGATTTTCGAACCACTTATTATAAACTAACCAAGGCAATCAAAAGTTTCCAAATGCTCTATGAAGGTATGTGAGGGCTATGTAAACATTTCAGCCTAAAAAACAATAAATCAAAGGAAAAGAGGCTATCTACTTGAAAGTCGGGGGGCAGGGATGGGAGGAGTTTGAGGGGGGAGCCTAGAGGGAGGAAAGGGAGAGGGAAAGTCGTATAGTACTATTTCAACTAAAAACGTATTTTTTAAAAAAGTTTCAGCCTAAAAGATGGCTAAGTTCTGGATGGAGCCCTGTACCCATTTTCTCAGGAGAGGGAATTATGAACCCCACAGAGTCTTTCAATTTTTTTTTTAAATTAAAAGGACACATCAGCCAGCTTGTGAGTATCATGTCCCCCTAGATAGAAACATGTCACTCTGTGAATGAACCCGTTCTTCACAGCAGAGGCAGGGGCATCAGTACTGTAGTAGGGATGCACAGTGATCAAGTACAGATGATGATGTGCAGTGAAATGCATGGATAGGAGTGAGAAAATCAGCTTGTTTGGTGATGGAAAATGGTACCAAAGGCAGAGCTCAGAGGGTCCGGCATGGTGGAAGTTTTTTTCTTTAAATAATTAGGCTAGCATTTGACAATTTAAAAACTCACACAGTGCTTCTGTTGGCTGTTGATTTGTACCTTTGTGGCATCTCCCAGGGTGCACTTGCTGTCCTGCCTTCCCAATACTTCTGCATTGCGGCCTACTGCCTTTGTGCGATATAAATGAGTATTTCTTGTGAAAGGATTTAATTATATTTTATTTCATGTATATGCATGTGTGTGTGCCCATACATGTGTTTGTGTGTGTGTGTGTGTGTGTGTGTGTGTGTGTGTGTGTGTGTGTATGTGTGTCCTGTGCCACAGCTCACAGGAGATGGTCAGAGGATAACTTGGAGTCAGTTCTCTCCTACTACGTGGAGCTTGAGGATTGAGCTCAGGTTGTGAGGTGCCTTTCCTCACTAGGCCATCTCAGCAGCCCACGTGGAAGGACTCAACGTAGTACCTGTTTGTCTATTGGAAGTGTAGCACTGACGAGTACGTAAGCACACTCACGGGGCCTCTCCACAGACTGTTTGACTGACAGAGAACTCGGTTCTCTTGTGTCCTCAGCCCTTCTTTCTGAAGAAGGCCTGCAGGGTTAGGAAGAACATTCGGGTCCCTGATAACGCCTTCCCAGCGACAATGACAACCTTCTCGGGTGCACAGAATTAGCTGGAAACCTCGAGAAAAGAGAAAATGCTGGGTCGGTAGGGTAGCATTTGTAGTCAGAAAAGTCACCAGATTAAGACAGAAAGGTTTGGGGGTTTTATTTGCTTGTTGTTGTATTAAATATAAAAAGCCTTTACCTCAGTAAATGCTCGCCCCAGTTTGGAACCAACTGGAGCAGTCACGCATGCTTGTCCAACTCGAGGGCAGCACTGAGTTAACCCTTTAGGGAAGCTCAGAGGAAGTGGCTATGTGAAGGAAAACACAACCAGGGAGCTGAGTTCTCTAAAGCTGCACTTGTCATGCCCTAAGCTTAGGTTTTACTGACATTTCTGAGGAAGTTTCTCCACCATTCTGATGAAGGACAAGCCTGTGACCTAATATCCACATCAATATAATTGTCTATATTAATTAAGTTTCCCACTTAACATTTGCCTTTCCAAGCCAAAGATGCCATTTCAATAAGTCTTGAACCTCAGCATCCTGAGCTCCCCCAACCAGCCAAACCCAATACGTTAGTTGTTTTTCCTCTGTTGCGTGTAGCTTTTCAACTCTCGTGATTACACTTCCTATTTGCGGTCTCATGACTGTGACTTCATGTGGCGTCAACAAAGCATTGTCACTGAGCTTTTAGAGCAAACCCATTTCAAGATGTTCTCTTTTTTACGGTAACAGAAAATTCAGCAAACATTCTTGGGAACTCACAATGACTTTTGGTATGTGCTTCCCTGCTCTGAGCCATGGTTTTATACCCATGCTATTTATTATAAGACCTTGTAATATGAGAGTTATGAGCTGAAGTCTTACTTGTACAAAGTGGTAAGGTTTCCATGCCTCTAATTCACCTCTTTTGCCCAGCTTCAACTTGAAGCTTTCAGAATGAGGAGAATTGGGACTTTTGGAAGTTTATGAATATGTTAAATGGGATTGGAATCAGGTTGATTTTCAAAGAATGTCATTTTGTCATTTCAAAGAATGTCAGCATTTGTCCCTAAGCTAAGTAAATGTTTCTTTGGGTCTAAGTTTGCTCATGAAGAAAATTGTTCTGCGCTCCCATCCTGACCCTGTCTTCATGTTCAAGATTAAGCTGTGGGGGCACATGGCTCTGGACAGTCTGATTCCCATGGACCAAGGCTTCTGTTCTGATTACTTGAAGTCCAGGTGCTGTGCACTGCTAAACATTTTAACTATTTAGACAGTCATAAGGAGGATCATACATGTAATTGGCCGCTCTTTCCTCTCCCCCGGCAGTCTGCGAAAATGCCCCTGCTTCTGCCGCGCCATTAAAAGGCAGCGGTTGCACCATACTGTGATTTGGAAGCTGAAGAAAATGGCCAGGACTGACTGATATCTGATAAACAGTAACAGGAGTCCGTTTATTGCACCAATCGTTAAATAATGGTGCTGATTATAAGGCAGTAACTGCAGATGCAGTAATTGTCTGTCATAAATCTTAGTCACTTCTGACAGGAGCACAATGAGCCGGAGCATCTGCTCGAGGGCAAATGACTTCTGATAAATATCAGCTCCACGAAAATGTACTTGGATGTGTCTCAATATTTTGGAGAGCCATTCATGTTGCTTCCACAAATGTGAAGTTATTATTGGTTTGTATTGATTTCGCCACCTTTTTTTTTTTTTTTTAAAGAGACAGAGTGACTCAAGGTTGTGTTGAATAGCATCTCAGCTCTCTTTATCTGATCTACTCATTCTCTCAAACGCATGTTTGAGTGGGGGGGGGAATAATTGCACTCTTTTCGGTAGATTGCTGCTCAGAAACACAGCCTAGGAAATTCAATATACAGGCTCCAAAAAAAAAAAAAAAAGGCAATATTTGGAATTTTACAAAGATTATTTTTTCAGAAAAAAATTTTAAGTCTTAAAATGCCAATCTCCAGTGAATTTTAACCACCTAAAAATAAATTGTATGGTCACCTATGATGCCTGTAGAAGAATAGTATTATCATATTCATTATAAAATTTACCCAAAATATAATAGCCATGCATCAAAAAATGTCCTGATGTTAAAACAAAAACAAAAACCACTCAGGGAAGTTGGCACCACATAGGGTGTTAGCAGCACCACATTTTAAGAATATTTCTTCTAAAGTGTTTATTTCTTAATAAACAGTTACTGTATCTGGGATGCTTAGATGTACAAAGCATTAGAAATATACCTTTACCTGATGTGGAAGCTCAGCCATGTAGAGCTCGGACTTAAAATGGGATTTGAAGATGTTGAGAGTAATTTAATAAAGGAATACTGTGTCTGCTTGTAGCTGTTGATGGCTATTGGAGGCGCAGGGCTTGTGCTTGGTGTTTCCATGGGAAGACAAGGAGAGTTCTACAACATTTTTATGAAGTTGCTCAATGTCTCCAGTGGAGAGGTCCAGGAGTGAGTGTGTGTGTGCGTGGGGGGAGGGATGTAAGAGATGGTGGAGCCACATGATGTGAGGGGAGCTTTGCTGCTCTGCTCTCCTGTGGCTGCCTGAGTTTTTCTCTTCTGAGTGGCTTGGTCTCAGGCTGCTTGCAGAGGAAGCTGTCCATCTATCCAGAGTCTCACCATCTCCCTCACAGGGGAAAATAAAGCTTTTCTAGAAATCGGACTCATGTTTCCTCTGGTGTCTGGCCATAGAAAGACAGCTCACTGAACTCCCTAATGGCTCCAGTTGGGTAGCAATTCTGAGGGTCCTGTTAACAGCAGCCAGGATATGGGGCCCCTTTAACCGAAAGTCCCCTTAAAACAATGTCTCTTTGACATTACACCAAATTTCCTGGGAGGTTATTTGAAACACAGTGATCTACAATGAGCCTACTATTTAGAGTACATTTTAGCAGGTTGTTTTGACTGATACATTTAGGAACTGGGCAAACCAGTCCTTAATCTCAACTTTGTATACAGAAGAGCTCCCCAAACAACCACCCCGAGTGTAAGTACTAGCTCTCCCAGTCAGATTCTCAGCTTTGCCCAGTCTCCACGGAGAGGGTGGCCAGAGGCACAACTTTCATTGACTCTAAGGTTGTGGGATACAAGCTCCCTATAAGCCACTTCCACATGCTTGACACAAGGGAGAGAGCAATGTATAAAAAGCGGTGTATATCCCTAGAGCTGCTGCTACTGAGGACATTATTAGTATGACATGTTTATTAACTAATATCCCTGCATCAGGAATAAAATTCCCACACTTGTCTGAGTCTTCATTTTCAAGTGATTTTTTTGTTTGTTTTTTGTTTTTTTGTTTTTTCGAGACAGGGTTTCTCTGTAGCTTTGGAGCCTATCCTGGACTAAGCTCCTTAGACCAGGCTGGCCTCGAACTCACAGAGATCCACCTGCCTCTGCCTCCTAAGTGTTGGGATTACAGGCATGTGCCACCACTGCCCGGCTTCAAGTGGTTTTTAATTCTCTTGATTTTTGTATTGTAATTTATTTCCTATTCCTGGACAAAACAAAACATAGCAACAACAACAAAAAGGCCATGCCGGGAACTTACAAAAATCATGTTTCTATTTTGTTGGGTGTAATTCCCTGAATTCAGTATAAAAATGAAGCAAATGAATGTCAGATTACCTCTGTTATGTTGGACAGGGATTAGAGATGCCAGAGGATTCAAGAAACACCATCCATCTCAGCTTTGTCAGAGCTGGCTACACTATCAGGTGGAAGGGCATCAGTGACCCCACTTTGCTGGAGTGTAGTGTCATAGAAGGCCAGGAGGGCTCTAGATGGAACCGGTGGCAGGCTGCTATTGCCCAAAGTTTTTGGATACTTCTAGCCTAAGGATGAGCCCTGCAGTGGCTTCTGAGTCCAATGTAGTTCTAACTTAGAGAAGCCCCCTTGCCCCCCAAAAAAGATTTCTATGGCCCAATGTGTTGAGTAATTCTAGCCTCTTGGTTTTAGACAGCATGATCAGAGACTTGAGTGGGAGCATGTGACTTATGGAGTATGACCTATTTGACTGAGAGTAAAAATTGAGCAGAGAGCACATATTGTATATAGCAGGAATAAAGCTGGCCCAGATGAGAGTTGAGGTCTCAGCGATGGTGTCATGCTTATGATTAAGAATAGCCAGTGTGTATTAGCACTGCGCCAGGATTTAAACAGGAAAGAGTGAAAACAGGTCTCCCCAGTTAGTCCAGGTTAGCCTTGGACTTACTCCTACCCTGTCATCACCTCCCAGGTGCTAGAGTTACCCAGATGTCACCACACCTGGATAAAACAAATTCCTTCATGCATAACTTCATTTAAGCCCAGTAGTAAGTACACAGAGTAGACTGCATGGCTCTCACCATTCGGGCAAGAAGTTCAAGTTCAGCAAGTGTGATGATTGCAGCTGTCAACCAGCAGCCAGCCTGCGTGGGTCTGAATCTTCCCTTTCCTCGCTACCACTGTGTGACCCAGGGCTGTTGTTCAGCCTTTTTGTTTCAGTTCCTCCCGAGTGAAAAAGAACAGGACTAATGCCTAGCTCACAGGGGCGGGGCGCCAATGAACTGAATATGTGGATGTGTTTTGAGCTCCACCTTTGGGTCAAGTGTAAATAACACAGTTATCTGTTGGGGAGAAGACACTGGGAGTCTTTCTTTGTTTTTACATTTATTTGTTTGTTGAGGGTGTGTGCACATGCCATAGTCCACGTGAATCTTAAAGGACAACTCTTAGAAGTTAGTCATCTCCTCCCACCATGTGGGTCCTGGGAATTGAACTTGGGTCATCAGGCTTGACAGGAAGTGACTTTACCCACTGAGCTGTCTTGCCGACACCAACAGTGTGATTCTTTTTTAGTGTGTGAGAGATAAAGAGATTGGTCGGTGTGTGTGTGTGTGTGTGTGTGTGTGTGTGTGTGTGTGTGTGAATGATGGTATGCACGTGGCAGTCAGAGGATAATGGATGCCTTTCAGGAGTTGGTGTGCTCTTTTTTTTTTTTTTTTTTTTTATTTTTCAACACAGAGTTTCTCTGTATAGCGTTGTGCCCTTCCTGGAACTCACTCTGTAGACCAGGCTAGCCTCGAACTCACAGAGATCCACCTGGCTCTGCCTCCCGAGTGCTGGGATTCAAGGTGTGTGCCACCACCGCCCAGCTGGTGTGCTCTTTCTACCAGGGATCAGGTTTGGCAGCAGTCACCTCCACCCACTAAGGTAGTGGTTCTCAACCTGTGAGTCATGACCCTTTTGGGGAATCCATATTAAATATTCTGCCTATCAGATAGGTATATTATGAGTCATAACAGTAGCAAAATTACAGTTATGAATTATCAACGAAAATAGTTTTATGGTTGGGGGGTCACCATAGCACAAGGGTCAGTCGCAGCATTAGGAAGGGGAGAACCATTGCCCTAAGGCCTCTTGCAACCGTCCAGCACCTGAGATTCTTCATATATATATTCTCCTGTTACATTAACTGTAAGGTAAAACTGGTAGGATGATATGAATATAAATATTTTATATTCACCATAGGAAAAGGACACATATCAGAACACTTAAAATCATTAATTACTCCTTTCCTAATACATAATCACTTTATTGTATTGTTTTCAGAATTTGTAATTATAACTCTATATCTAGGAATATCATACCGTGTAATTATTTATATATTTATATACAACCCTCCACAGTTCCTAATGCCCACATCCATTATCTACTTGTTTTGTTTTTTTCGAGACAGGGTTTCTCTGTTGCTTTGGAGCCTGTCCTGGAACTTGCTTTGTAGCCCAGGCTGGCCTCGAACTTACAGAGTTCCTCCTGGCTCTGCCTTGCACGTGCTGGAATTAAAGGCGTGCGCCACCACAGCTCACATCCCTTATCTGACACACAGAGGTAGCGTAAGAAACTAAACATTCACTGGCTTTACAGATTGGTTGTAGAATTCTCAGTGTAGGCCATGAACCTCAAAGATGGTCACTTGTGCCCCCCTCCTTCCTGCTCTCTCTCATACACATTGCCAAGGCACCCCCGAGTGTAGACCTCTCATTTCCTCTCTCCTGTTGCTGGGTATTATTCCCCTCTCAATATTTTCTGGTCTCACAAATGAATGGCCATTTTATCATTTGAAACTACTTATTTCTATTAGCTTGAATACACTTGTTGAAAATTTCTATTTTTGTAAAATGTTTATGTTATTTTGAGGCCTGCATTGTTCAAGAAGAAAATCAAGGTGATTCAATCTGGAAGAAGATTTTATAGTTATGATAGTAACCCTTTATGTGACCTGTTTTGATGATAGCACCACTTTATCTGACGCATTTTGGTAACATCCCTTTATATGATGTATTCTGAAGATGCACAGGTGTGTACATGTTGTTTAATAAATTTGAAAGGGGGAAGAAATAAGTAATCTCCATCTATGGAAAAGTGAATGAGATCTCATCTAAAATTCAAACCTGTGCCTGCTAGCTTCTTCTCTATCGACCTGGGATAGCTTCCCTGTGTCCTGCTTGGAAGCCTACATTTTAAAACAACACATTTTTTTGCAGCCTTCTCCCTAGCTGCCCCTGTCATAAGAGCCATGTGTGCACAACTCTTTCCATGTCTGTGTTCTCTGATGTTAGGTTGGTGGCTTGAAATCAGACACATTGGGAATATTTAAACTATGAAGATTGAGAAACATTACAAATTAGAGCCTCTCCCACAGCAGATACAATTGCAAAGTATTTTATAATGCCCCACTCTACAGGCTCTAAAATGTAGACACCTTGAATTTCTTAGTACTGCGGATCAGGAGCAGGACCCAGATGTGCCAACACTGGTGAGAGAAGAGGCCAGTAGCCCTGTCGGTACCTGTAGCCCTCAGATGGCAGGGCAAGCCCCTTGACCTTTGCTTGGACCAACTTACCTCTGACAAAAAGTTTGCTCACAGTCACACAGAGTCCTGCAGCAGGCGGACTTGGCTTTCTTATGAGGCCTTTGTCCCGATGGTTAGATGGTTAAGAATCTCATCTCTACTCCCTCACCACTCTCAAGGGCTTCACCAAAGCACTTTCTCCAACCACAGTTGGTCTGTTCCTCACGGGTACAGCTCATTCAAGCTTCTCTGCATCTTCTTTTAGTGTCTCCAGAAACAAGATCTCTGGCACAGGTGTCTAGTCCAGCCTTGCTAAAATATGGTGGAGTGGTGTTTGAGTTAGTCCTAGAGTGTTGTCTCCCTGCATTGCAAATAACTTGGAACTTTAGAAAAACTGGGGACTCTGATGTCTGCACAACAGTGAGCTTGCCTCAGCCCGAGTGGCATTATTATGAAACAGTGGGCCAATAGCCCTCACGTTCCTCTGCTTCTGAATTAAACAACAGGGAGGGCCTTGCAGTTCTGAACTGAAGATGTGAGCACATGGCTGGATGCATGATACAGTTTATATACAGGATACAGTTTTCAGGAGTCATCTGGGAGATGAATTTTTGTACACTGAACTTTTGGGTGCTCTAGGATATTTCCAGGATTTTCAAACCCAAAGGACAGTTTATTTAAAAATCCTTTACTGCCTCATAATTATGAGCCATATCATTGCTACACCACCTTGGATGATGTATGACATCATGATATGAAAAAATGGGAGAAATGGAAGATCTGAACATGCTCCCCCAATCCAACATGGATACAAGCTGAGGCTGGTGGGCTTCTCAAGGGAATGATGGGTCTGTGTGGTTGCCATGGTTGCTGCCAGTGGCTGCCAGCTGTCGACTCTAAAGATGAGGACCAGTTAGTCAGCATCACAAGGCCTCTTGTGCCTTTTTTTAAAAAACAGAAACTCTCTGTTTCCTTGACTATTCCAGTGGTGAAATAAGGGATGAGGGAAAGAGTCGTGTGGCTTCCTTCTTTTCCTAACTTGCTTGGCTACAGTAGGAACTGTGCTGCAACCCATCAGTTATCAAACTCAGCTTCAACACAGGTGTCTGGAGATCAGCCACTCACTAACCACGATGACAGCTGGGATATCTGTGAATATTAAACTTTAGACAGAACTAAAACCTCCAAACTTGCCTTATGATACTACATCTTAGCTTTCTGTTCTGTATGAAGTGAGCTATCTCCTCTACTCGGCTCTTCCCCATGACACATTGTGCTACCAGGACTCAAAGCAACAACCAGATAACCATGGCCTGGACCTTTGACATCATGTAAAAGAAACCTTTTCAGCTTATGAGTTGCTTATCTCAGATATTTTGGCACAGTGACAGAGAACTGACTAATACTTTGATAGAGAATTGTTATCTAGTATATGTAAAAAAACTACAGTTCAGCAGTACACACACTAAGACACATACACTAAGACACACACACACACACACACACACACACACACACACAGAGAGAGAGAGAGAGACAGAGACAGAGAGAGAGAGAGAGAGAGAGAGAGAGAGAGAGAGAGAGAGAGAGAGGAGATCCAGACAGCCCCCGACACCAGATTTTAAAAAGAGACAAAAGATCTGAATAGGTGTTTCTCTAAAGGAGACAAATAGTGGTCAGACATATGCAGACATATGGAGAGTTGTTCAACATAATTGGCCACCAGGAAAAAAGAAAGAACTGATCCATATGAGCTAGCCTCTCCCACCCAACTGGATGTCTGTTATCAAATGCAAGAAAGGTAAATATCAGGGCTGGAAAGATGGTTCAGTGGTTAAAACACATGCTGATCTTACAGAGGACCAGAGTTCAGATCCCCACACCCACATCAGGGAATGTGACTTTGCTGTTCCCCAAAGGCACTTGCACTTATGTGTGCACACTGGCATGCACACTCACGTACATATAGTTAAAAATAAATAAAAATTGTTTTATAAAACAAAAGTAAATGTTGGCTCAAATGTGGGGAAAATACCCATATTTTGTTAGTGGGATTATATATTAATACAGCCTCTATGGGAAACAGTGCAGATTTCCTTCAATAAATGAATAACAGATCATATTAGCTACACACAGCTATCATGTGATCCCATAATCCCTCTTCAGGAAATATATTCCAAAGAACTGAAACCAGGATGTTATGAGATATGTGGTAGTATTTCCAAACAGAATTGGTATTAGCAAACTCTTTTATTTGATAAAATTATTTTATAGTTAATTTTCCAGTCATAATTTCTAATAAGACAAATAATGAAAGATGTAGCCAACATCAGCAAAAGGTCTTTGAGATCCTTGAAATGCTTTAAAATATTTTTTGGGGTTGGGGATTTAGCTCAGTGGTAGAGCGCTTGCTTAGCAAGCGCAAGGCCCTGGGTTCAATCCTCAGCTCCAAATATATATATATATTTTTACTTTTCTTTTTATTAAATTTACTTATTTAGTGTGTGTGTGTGTGTGTGTGTGTGTGATGTGCTCACATGTAGGTGTGTGCACGCCATACCATCTATACGGAGGTCAGAGGACAATTGTTGTAGGGGCCAGTTCTGTCTTTCTATCATGTGGGTCCTCGGAGCTGAATTTAGGTCATCAGCTTGGGTGCCAGGACGCCTTACCTGCTGAGGCATCCCACTGGCCTGAGCTGCCCACATTCTGAAGTGTGTAAAGCGCTGCTGGGATGGACAAAGTGCTTGGAGACCTCACTTAGAGCCTCTTCTAGGAACCACCTCCCTTCCACCCTGTCACACTTCATCCTCTAATCTAGAGCACGCTGCCCCTGGCTCCTCCCAGGCTCTCCTCTCTCTGTTCAGATCAGTCAGCTGCCACTCATCTCACTATGTTTCTGATGTTGCAGTCGTGTGTCTTGATTCTCTGTTGCCTTCCTTGCTATTCCTCTGACCTGAATGTTTATCAGTGCCCAATATTTTTGTTAGCATTTATTAACTCTGAAAATTAATGTATCTCATTAGGACATGTCATACACATGTATAATACACGTTGATCATCTTCAACCCTGCATTCCTATCTTCTGTTTCTCCCTTCCACTGCTCCCTTTCCCCTACCCCCAGCCCTCCTGCTATTTTCATGATTATTGTCATGTTTTTCATTATTATTATTATTATTATTATTATTATTATTATTATTACAAGCATGCGTACATTTAAATATATGTGACAATCTGGGGCAATTTAGTGCTCTGTGTGTGTGTGCGTGCATGTGCGTGCGTGTGTGTGTGTGTGTGTGTGTGTGTGTGTGTGTGTGTGTGCTTTTAAGGCTGTCCACTTGGTATTGGGTAATCACTTAGGGAAGACTGGTTCTCCTTCTGTCAGTAGTCATTTATTGACTGTAGCTCTTTACTAGGGGTTAGGCCTTATAAGATTTCCCTCATCCATGTTGGCATGTCACTGGTGTTGCCATTATTCAGATCTTGTTTAGGCAGCCACACTGTTGAGATTTCATGGGTGCAACTTCCTGTCCTATAGAAGATAGTCTCTCAGCAGACATCTTGGTCTTCTGGCTCTTATAAACATTCTGCCTCTTCTTCTGCAATGTTCTCTGAGCCTTAGCTGTAGGGGTTATATTTTAGATGTATCAGTTGGGGCTGGGCACTCTAGACCAAGCTGTTCTCTGTGTTTTGACCCATTGTGGATCTCTCTAATATTCTTTCTTTGGTTAGGATGAGAGTTACACCCATCTGTGAGCGTAAGGGTATTTCAAAGGCAGATAGGAAGTACAGTGGTTTAGAAAAATGCCAATAGGTTCTCTAAGTTCCATGGCCTTGCTAGTTGTGGATATTTAGCTAGAACTAGAAAATATACTGAGTGAGGTAGTCTAGACCCAGAAAGACAAACACTACACGTTCTCTCTTGTTTGTGGTTCCTGGGTCTTTACATGTGAGTATAGAATCTGAAGTGACTGCAGAAGCCAGGAAAGTAAAAAGAGATGGGAAGGCTCTAGATGGGAGACAGCAGGTCTCAGGTAGTGTGAAGGGAGGATGGAAAAATAGGTGTTAATTGGGGAGGGAAAGGGAGCAGTACAAAGTGGGAGGGGAGAAAAAAGGATAAATAGCACTAAGGATGTTTGAAAAAACCACAGGGAATTGTACTATTTTGTGTCTACCTAAATTACATACACTGTACATATATGTGTATACATGTATCTGTAATTTCAATGAAGTTGTGCAACTAGTGGTGATAATGCTCCCCAGAGTATAGCCTATCTAACCTAATCCCCATAATCCCCATACAACAAAAGGATGTTCTAGAAAAATATCCTTTTGACTTGGTCAAGGGAATTCAAGAGAGGATCCCAAAACAATACAGCCCACTATGGTTGTCCTTGTTTGTCTCTCAGAAGTTGAAGGTAAGTTCCTATTTCTGAGGATACCATGCACTTCAAACATAGGAGTTGAAGGAATCGAGCTGGACCTAACATGGAAGCCTCATCCCGAGGACTGGATTTCTCTTGCAGTTTTGCAGGGAGCTATGCATAACACCAAGGGAGAAGAGCTGTCAAGAGTCCCACCCAGCTCAGATACCTGTGACCCACAGTAATGTCCAGTAAGGCAAAATATGCCCCATTACAGAATGGTGGCATTTTTTTGTCTTGGGGTTAGCCCACAGCTGTCCAATTGGACTTAAGGCCAGCTCAGTTGGGGGGTGGGGACTTCGTGCCTGGAGCTGCAAGCCTAGTGCTTTACAGTTTCTGTTCTGTCACACCAGGGACAGTCTGGGAGGCCACAGGAGTAGAGTCTCAGTGTGCCATGTGTTGATTTTAGTGAATGCACAACATGAGGAAGCTGGTGATTGCTGTCTATTTATAACAGGTTATTTAATTTATAAAAAACATTAAGCTAAAGATACAGAGTCTCCCAAACACAGAAGTCTTGTTCAACAGGAAGAGAATAATTAGACTAACTGTTACACATTTTCAACTATGATATTTATGTTTTTCTGTGTTATCCAATCTCTTATAATCAACAACATTCCAGGAATCCTTTGAGAAAGTGATTCTGTTTTTACTAAATAATCAGCTATATAATATTGTGCATCTAATCAATTCTAAACCAAAACAGCTTATATTATCCTTGAGCTGATAGTTATATGTGGTTTCTAGAACAAGAACTACTGAAATTTAAAAACATTTAATAACAGATTGTAAAATAGTTTCCTAAGTCTAGCAGTGAAATTCTACCAGTATACCCCTAGATCATGGTGTTTATTGTGTTTTCCATTTATCATGTGTGTAGAGGTATGTATTCATACATGTAGCTGAAGTTTTCCTGGTCCTGCCCAGTTCCAGCAGTCCTGTAGCCACGTGGACCCAAGTAAACACACAGAGGCTTGTATTAATTGTAAATGCTTGGCCATTAGCTCAAGCTAACTATTGACTAGCTCTTACACTTAAATTAACCCATAATTCTTATCTATGTTTAGCCACATGGCTTGGTACCTATTCTCAGTTCTGCCTTCACATCTTGCTTCTTCTGTGCCTGTTTGGAGACTCCCGACTCTGCCTTCCTTTTCCCAGATTCTCCTCTCTGCTTATCCCACTATACTTCCTGCCTGGCTGCTGGCCAATCAGCATTTTATTTATCAAGCAAATCAGAGCAACACACATTCATAGCATACAGAACAACATTCCCATCACATACACATATACATTTTGTGTATATGCTACTTGTAAGTATACATATGTACACACACACAGAGAATAGATAGATATCATATTTACATATCATCTATCAATGCCTATCTCCTTTGTTCTCAAACTAAATTTTAAGCTCAACAATGATAATTAAACAGTAACCACCATCTTACTCATCATTTACTAGATGCTTGGTATTGTCCTGTGAGCTTCACACATCACTATGTTGTCTGGTCCTCAGAACAGGCTTGCTAAGTTAGCACAATTATTATACTTCTTTGACAGATGAGAGAATCCAAATCTGAGAGGTTAGGTGACCTATCCAAGGCTTCAGAGGTTGCAAGAAGAAGGGTAAAGGTTTGAATGTGGAATCTAACCCTGGAGTTCCCTTTGGCCTACAAGCAGAGACTATGCTCCTGTTGCCTCTCTATCTGGTCTTCATGGTGGCACTTAGAAGAAGTCTGGCATCTATACACAGCATCCCTTTCATTCTTGTGCTGACTTACAGGGTCATCAGCAGCAGGTATCATACACCCCACTGTGCAGGGCCTTCATCCTGTACTGGACAGCTTTGCTGACTGCTCACCTTTGTGGTTTGTGACAGAGGGATGCCATTTTTCGTCATTCTCCTTCTTTCAGTACAAAATTAACCATACTTTATGGCAAGAATCTTTAGAGATGAATTCCATATAGATGCTTAGTCATCAGTGCTCAGTGCTGGTGAGGACATCCAGAGCATTGGAGAGCCACAGGATGACAGTTCTTTCCTGCTTCTGCTTTTGGAGGCGTCTGAAAACATTCCATGATTGTCTTCAAACAGCACACATGAAGAGCCTTCTGTGAGGAGAACCTAGGAGTAGATTTTCTTTGATGGTACTCATAAATAATCTTTCCTCTGCCACCTTGGTTTAGATCCATGTTGGCTAAACATCCCACACTTACTGTGCCCCCGGTGATCTGAGGCTGTGCCCCATCCTAGAGCCCCTTCTTCTCATTCTCCTTGTCACTTGGGTCCCTCCGGTCTCTAGAGGTGTGTCTTCTATGGAAGGAACCTAGAGCCATTGCCAGCTGCCCTCGGCTCCTCACTGGCATCAGAAGACATCGTGTTATCAGTTATTGGTTTCTTCAAAGCATTAAGTGACACAAGAGAGTCGCCTGTCACAAGCTTCAGAGGCCATTACTTCTGGCCCTTCTTTCCATGAGGGACAGCATGTTATAAAGAAAAAAAATCAAACAACAAAAAATGGGGTTCAGTTTCTCCAGGATTAACTTTGGATTATTTCTGCAGCCTGTTGTGTCTCACATTTACTGAACCTCATAAGAATGGCATCCGGCTGGTTCACAGATCTGAAGCTTTGAAGTTGGTTCACTTGCAATAAGTTACAGCCCAAGTGCACAGAACCACACCAGACATGGTCCTGGGTGTGCAGTTGATGCACTGGGCCATGACGGTAAGCATGACACCAGCTCCCTGCTCGTGGAAGAATCTGCCCATCTCTGTCCTCTACTCTGATGCTCTCTTCCCTCCAGCCTCCTTCCTTTGTAGATAGGAATTTGCATATCTGAATTAGTTTGATAAATATGTTTTATCTGGATATTTAAATAAAGCATTAAAAATTTCAGAGAATATGACAAAGCATATATATTTAGAAAGGAGACCCTGAGAGGGTAATGTTGAGTGGCAGGGAAAGATAGAGTGCAGATGAAGGGGCATTTGGGTTGTAAAAAACAATAGAAAGCTTTTTTTTTTTTTAAATTTTAGTTTCAACTTGGTCATAGCTTTCTTTTTGCATTGGATAAGTGTATAAGAATGTAGTTGATAGTGAAAGCATCTAAGTGAAATACCACAGCTTGACACATTCTAACTGCATAGAAATTCAACAAGACTCATAGAGTTTGGGTCTGGGAAAGAAGCAATGGTACCAAGATGGCATCCTGTGTGCATGCCCAGAAGAAGCTTAGTCTATACAGTTAGTATGCATGAATAATCATAATAAAACTCTAGTTTTTTAATGCAAGAGATTGTGTAAGTACACATGTACACATGTGAAATGCATGTTGTGGTGCTGAATGACAGATGTTCACTTGGAGCTGATGTGGAAAGAAGTGGCTATCCTGTAGGTCTCTCTTGTCTTTAGACTCCTGGCACCTTTGTTGATGGTGGCAGTATTTTCTGGGTTAGCTGTGACTGGTTTTACCAATGTTGGATGGACCCTTCAAAGTTTATAATAATTTTATTTACCTTACAAAACATTTAAAACTGATGTGGTTTCAAAATATGGGAACCAGATTTATAGTGCACACATGTAGTCCCTGCAGCAAGAGACTGAGGCAGGGAATGGAGAGTTTAAGGCTGGTCTGCGATACCCAGTGAGAACATGTCTCAGAAAATAACAACTGCAAGCAAAGGGACAGGTAAAGTTGTGTCTGGGCTAGGTGGTGAGAACACATCTCAGAAAATAAAAACTACAAGCAAAGAGGCAGACAGGTAAAGTTGTACTTTGTGGCAAAATACAACCTCAAGGGGCTTGATCAACAGGAGAGAAAGTCATCTAAGTAGCTCACATTGTAGACAAAAAATGTACTGCTGCTGTGTATAAAACATCCGTGTAATAGGCATGCAACCACATGAAACACATTTCTTAAAAATAAACCAACATCAGACCTACTTTATTCCCATTTAATTACAGAAGTGAATAGCAAAACACTGCTCCCTGGGGATGAAGTTGTAGTTAAATTAGTGACCTGGAATATTGTCGTAGACTAAAGTGTCTTTGGGATGTTTCAAAATGCATCAAAAGCTCTAAAAGTCAAAATTTTAATTGTTTTAATCCTCTAAACATATATTCCAAGTGAATTTTTCCAAAAAGGACTATCTGTCTATACATGAAAAAGTGGACTTGTTTTCAACCCTACAATGATAAAACATTGTAACAAAGGGAGGGTCAGAGTCAGTGGGACAGAAGCCACACACCGAGTTACAGCATCCAAAGGCTTTGCCTCTGCATATTGTCCTGTTTTTGAAATCACTAACAGGCAGATCTGGTCGCAATAACTTCAGATTTGTAGACTACACACATTTATGTACTCTAAAAGAAAGCACAACATGAAGTTTCATTGATGTAAGCAACAAATGTTGAACAAATATTTGTCTTTTGTTTTTAATATGAACATTGTGGGGATTTGTGCAATAAACAATATTTTAAATATCATAACTAAATTTATTCATTAATATGTTAATAGCAACTTAAATCAGTGTTTAGCTGCTACTGTTTAGTAGATGAAATGGTGCTGCCTTTTCATGATGGGAAGTCATTTGCTGAACAGTGCTCTGGAATAAGATGAGGAGTCAATGGGATTTTATTTAATGTCTATGTCCTTTGAGTTTTAGAACTGGAAACTCAAAGGGAGACCCTTGTACTGTCTAGTACAGTTTGATCTTCAGCCTCTGCTCCAGTGACCCCCTTTCCATTTTGAAAAGGGTGATTTTGTTAATGGCCTGAATTGCATCCTCTCAAAATACACCACTGCAGATCTTACTCCCCAGTCCCAGTCAGCACTTCTGTGCAGGTTTCCCCGAGATCTTCTGGGGATTGGCCCCACAATCACCATGAAATTCAAAGGTATTCATTTACCTTAGATAAAATGTCTTGTTTGCATAAAAATTACATACAGCCTCCCATGGGACTGCTAAAGCACCTGTAGATTACTCCTAAAACTTGGGGTATTGGTTCCATTGCATTGTTGGAAAATAATTGTAAAAATGATTCTCTCCATGTTCAGGCTGGATGCTGTTGTTTTTCTCTGAATGCTTTTTGATCTATGTTGGGTTTATGTTAGGTTGAATGGTGGCCATGGACTGTCATCACTGGAGGGAGCCTTTACAGTGGTTATAATGTTTCATTGAAGCAGTTAGGGTAAGTCTTCTCCCAATATGATTAGTGTCCTTATAACAAAAGGAGACTTAGATACCCTAAAGATGCCAACAATGTGTGTGCCCAGTGGAAAGACCAGGTGTGGGCAGGTGGTTGTGTAACTACTTCAGGCTGAGACCTCAGGAGAGTCTAGTCCTCTTGCTACCTTATCTTAGACAGCTAGCCTTTAGAGTAAGAGAAAATAAATTCATGTGTCTGAGCCACTCGGTGTATGGAAACTCTTGGTAGCCCCAGCAAGCCAATATGGATGGTTATCTAGTATTTATGACTAGCTAGTAATATAATATTTAGTAGAATGCATTTAACCAAATTTGACTGATGTAAAATACATAAATTAATCTTTCAGCCATCTAGTTAGTTAAACTAATTAAATTTCACCATGGACAGAAAACTTATAACTTGTCAAGGCCAACCAACTTCATATTTAGTCTGCACTAATTAGTTTAGCTATCTGCTCAATATTGAACCAAGTTTATTACCTGCAGTTTCTCCTCAGTGGATCTAATTCTGATTGTTAGGGTTGTAAGTTAAATCAAGTTCCTTTCCAAATGACATTTCTCTTCCCTGTTGATTTCCACTTTCTCAGAGAATCTCCCTTCCTTCCAGTTCTTCTTATTCCCATGTACTGTGTGGTTAGTGTCTCTCTGGTGACCATATTCATTTATGATTTAGGGGAATTTTGAAAGCATCTCCACATAGGATAAGCTGCTCACCCCTTCACAAAACCCATCTGTAGCTTTTGGTCTGGTTGAAACTTCTGCTGAGCGAGGACATCCATAGCATTAAAAAAAAAAATCCTTCTTGTCCTGAGCAACATGGAGCACAGGATCAAGCCCACACATGAAGAAGCAGCATGTCAGGAAGGCTGACAGCTTGACTCCCTGTGACTACAGGACCTGTCATCCCCTGTGTCTGCAGACAGAAAGACTTTCCTCAAACACATTAAGAACTTAAACTTTTTGAAAGTCCCCATATATAGTGATCACCTTTTAAAAGCTGATATTTGTTGTTTCATGTTTAATTTTAGGGATTCAAGTAATCAGGATATTAATTCATCCTTTTGGTCATTTTTTTAGACTCATTCATTCAAGACCACCTACTGAGCATCTACTGAGTGATAGGGTTAATTAAGGATAACATTCTGAAGCCACCTGTGTCCATGTGAATGGCTGACAATTCTGCCAAATTGTTGAAACCTTCCATTTATACGGATTGTGCCCCTTTTGCCGCCACCTGAGCATGTGTTTCAGGATAGAAACATTCTTATTTCTTCTCTCCACATCTGGCTAGTCTACTGTGCAATGTTCACTGGGACCCCTGGCTGGTGAGATGCCATGTGAGATATTTAAACTGTGATCCCACAGATGCTCAGGGTGAACTTTCTTGATCTCAGCAATTCCCTACAGGAGGCACAACTTAAAAATAGCACCCAGCCCTCTGAATGAAGTTTTCTGCTCAAGCTCACTGGCCAATATACTGCATTGTGTAGTGTCACAGGGTCTGAACTCTAACAACTACTAGAAAGCCTTTTATCAACTGCGATCAAGTTATTCTTAAAACGTGAATGAGGGTTTTCATCTCACGGTTCATGGGGAACTAAATACTGCAAGTTAGTAAAAGTGTTTGAAGTTTCTCTCATTCTGTGCACAAATATCATCTTTACAGTAACTTCAGATCTCATCTCAGGAGGTCACGGAGTCTAGGGAATGGGAAACCATTCTAAGCACAATTGTTCCAGCAACTGCATGCCACATGGAAGCTTGTTAGAAATGCAAAGTCTCAGGCCATGTCCAGGCCTGCTGAATCTGAAGGAGCATCCAGCGAGATACCAGATGTCTTGTGTGCACTCAGTGGAGTTCCAGACACAGTGGTCTAGATGGCAGTTCCTAAAATTTTCAAGGTAAGCAGCTGTACTCGGGACTTGACAGGTGCTGAAGTGAACCTAACTTGAGGAATTTCAGTTCCAACATTAGATCACATTCTTTTTCATGTGATTATGTCATTATGTCACCATTTCTGATATAAAAAACATTCCCTTGCTAATATTAACGTGGCAAAGGAATTAGATTGCTTCCACATGCTGGAAGGCTGTGCAGTGCCTTGCCTTGCCCAAGCTGCTTACAGCCAGCATGGAGCATGGCTGGGGGCCTCTGATCAGGATTGCTTCAGGACAGTCCATTCCCTCATAATTCTGGGGAATGCTGTAGGGGGGCCTCTTTGAAGAGAGACAGGCTCCAGGTAAGCAACCAGGGATTCAGTGCCCTTCCAGAAGGGGGGACAAAGAGAAAGCCTGAGAGACAGCCAGACATGCTCCAGTGAGAATTAGGGGAGAGTCTGTTAGTATAGAAAGGAACCTCTCTCATGCTGAGAGTGTGAGCACCCCCACACAAAGCTCTCCCCTAATTCTCATTAGCTTGGGTCAAAATAACCCAGGAATTTGGAGGTGAGCTGAAGGCCAGAGGCATTTTGTAACTACAACTTAGGAAGTCAGTATGAATGGTTCCATGTAAGTTTAGATAGCATCAAGAGTATCACCAACATAAATGCCAGGATCGATAAGAGAAGCTGGAGCAGCAACAAAAATAACAAAGTCTTTGAGTGACTTGTAAATGGTACATATGTACTACCTTATCATTCTAAGGTTCACTCACTCACTGGGCTACTTTTAAAAACAATTTTACTAGTTCTTCAAGAGGTCCAAACAGTGTGTTTTGGTCACATTTACCCCCCTTCTCCAACTCTTCCTAGATCTACCCCTTCCCTGCCCACCAAACTTTGTGTCCTATTTTTTTAAACCCATGAAGACCAATTTGTGCTGCTTAACTATTCTTGGATGTATGATCTTACACTGGAGAGCAGTAGACTCAACAGGACTCCCAGAGAAAACAAATTCTCCCTCTCAGAGCAGCTAACAGTTGTCAGTAGTGCCAAGGTCAGGGGTGGGATCACTTGACCAACTTCTCTCCATGCTGGTGTTTAGTTTAGCTAGAGCTTGCACAGAATTTGTGCATGCTGTCCTAAAAGCTATGAGGTCATATATGCAGCTGTCCTGCTGTGTCCAGAAGACAGTTTCTTTGTGCTCATCTACTGCCTCTGGCTCCTATACTCTTTATATCCCCAATTCTGCAATGATCTCCGAGCCTTGGAAGGGGTGTGTGCTGTATAAGTTTACTTTAGGCTGGACATCCTATAGTCTTTTACCCTCTGCACCTTGGCTGTTGTGGATCTATATGCTGCAAACACATACTCCTCAGATGGTGGTTAAAAGAGGCATTGATCAATGGGTAGGGCAATTAGTCACTAGAAGTCCATTTAATACTATGTGCATTTGCAGCTCAATAGTAGTAGGTCCTCTCCTAAAGGCCCATGACCTGTCTAACCATAGGTCCTTAGCTGGATGATGTTGCCAGGGATGAGTTCATCTTGTGAAGTGGGAGTTCAATCCAATCAGAAAGTAGTTAGTTACTCCCACAATGTTCATGCCACGGTTGCACCAGTGGGTATGTCTTTCTAGGCCAGTCATTTTTGTAGCTTGCAGAATTTATAGCTAGGTATGATTGATGAGTACTTTTCCTCTCTAGGAACTTGCATAGTACCTTCCAGCACTGTGAAAGCACTGTTAGCCATTGGCGATGAAGCTTCCAGGTCCATACAAAATTGATTTAATCATATTCTATGACTCAAGTATGTGTTGTCTTCAGTAGTGGAATCTCACCATCATTAAGTTCTAGAGTGTAACCAAGATCAATGCCAATTGCCTGTGAAGTTTGAGGGTCTATGGAACCTTGTTGGCCAAACATTTGCCAAGAAGTAACACATTCTTGGTACCGGCATTTTAAAATAACATCAAAGATGTTTTAAAAATACATACAGAAACCTAGCATTGTAGAAACATGTATTGCTTGGTATATGATCTAGTATATGAGAGGTGGGCAGAAGAAAATTGAAATTACTCTTTAACAGGGCAATAATGGCACTATTAGACATTAGAGGCTCACTGGAACATTTTAAAATGGCAAATGTAAGCAATATGCTTTGAACCAAATAAGAAAGCCTCTACCTTATGAACCTAGAGAATAAAGATGATAGAGGATATTAAAATAATTAATAAATTACATACATACTGAAAAGTAGGAAATGGCATGAAAAAGAATGATAGAGTAAGCAGGGTTATCAGGGTTATCCCCACTGGGGAAGTGGGGAAGGTGAAGATTAGTGTGTGCTTATTAAGCAGAAAAAGAATCGCCTCATGAGAAAGCGAGATGGGAGAAGGCTCATCAGCAGGCAGGTACTGAGGGAATGTTCTACCTGTGAGAGCCACTATGGCAAAGACCCAAATGCAAGGCCTACAAATCTAATGTTTAGTGTTCTGAAGGAGTTGAGGAAGGGAGGAGATGAGCCTGGAGGCCAATAGGAGAAGGAGCATGTGACCCTCTCAAGCCATTGTAAGGATTTGAATTTGAGTTTAATGTGAAGTTATTATGTGCATTTGAGTTTCATCAAGTTTAAAATGAGCTCTGTTGGAAGCCACTTTGGGAACATGTTTGTGAGGCTGGAAGACTCATTTGAGAGACTTTTAAAATGATGGTGATGGGGCAGGGAGCATTAGTCATGCAGAAAATGAAGTTTAAATTAACACAGGGGCACAAACTAAGTAGATTTGATGCCATAGGATGACGAGTCTAAAGTGAGGCAGAACTGAGAAACAAGCCCCAGTGGTCCACACCCAAGAACAAGTCCAATATAGGACATAATAAAGAGAATGAGAAGAACACAGTAAATATTTGATTCTTAAATGCAGGTCAACAAAGTTTATATGTCATCAAAGTTGATGCCTCCAATTGTATTGCTGTTTTGAAAGGCATTTTCTTGCCTTCAGCTGTTTTTCCAAGGTGTACAATGGCAGATTTGATCCTGCCCTCAAAGAGAGGATGCAAATTTGATGTGTGATAAATCTCTGTTGTGACTCAAAAGGAGCCCAACATGGCTCTTTTAAATGTGTATTTAAAAAAAAAAATGTATGTATTTGCAGAGAGACTGCTCTTGCAAAGCAGAATTCTGGTGAGATACCATGTTAGTCAGGACTATCTAGAGAAACAGAGCAGACAGAATGTGTGTGTGTGTGTGTGTGTGTGTGTGTGTGTGTGTGTGTGTGTGTACATATGTATGATTTATTACAGTGGCTTATAGGCTGAGGCCCAGCTAGTCCAACAATGGTTGTCTCCCAACAGAAAGTCCAAGAAGCCTGTAGTTGTTCAGTCCATGAGGCTGGATGTCTCATCTGGTCTTCAGTATATGCCAGAATTCTGAAGAATCAGGCTCTAATGCCAGTGAATGGATGAACTTGTCAGGGAGAGTGAGGGTGGGCAGCCAGAGAATAAGAGCCTCCTTCCCCCATGTCTTTTATACGGGCTGCCACCAAAAGGTATGGCCTAGATTTAAGAATGGCAATCATGTTTAAATTGCAGCAGTATCTGTGATCATTGGGCTGTCTTTAATGCTCTTAGGTTTAAAGGGTCTTGACTAATTGTTAACATGTGTTTGGTTCGCGCACAGTGAAGTATTGTATTCATGCTTCTGTTTCTGGGAAGTGCATGGCTTTGTTCCTGTTGATATGGCATGAGGTGATGGGATGCTGACTTTATTCGGGTGCTTTCAGATGTTCCTTACCAGAGTGTAAAAGAACTCAGGAAAAGCTCTTGCTGGCAAAAGTACAGGGACCATCCCCATGACTGCTCAGCCTGAGGGAGCAGAGCAGAGTACAGTTGAGAGCACCGTAGGGAATGCTTCTAGAAAAGACAAGAGGGACCGTATGGATGCATGTTGACTCCTGGAGTAAACCAGGAGGAAAAATGAGGTTGAACTATACCTTGAGAAAAAAATACCAAGGAACATCTTTGCTAAGAAGGCTTGAAATCCAGCCCAACTCTGAGGGTAAAGAGTCGGGGGTGACTGTACCTTCCCTGGTTTTGAGTTTATCTGGAGTGCTGTTGGCTAGTCTTTTCCAAGAGTGGAAATTAAACTCCAAAGATGGAAAGAAAACACACCTCTCTTTCCATATGTGATAGACTCTGTGATGATGTATCAGTTAAATTGATTCTCTTTTTAAAAATGTAAAAAGTGAACCTGTTTCTGTCTATTTACACTGATATGCGTGCATGCCTATTTGCATATCCGTGCATGTTTGTGAATGTGTGCATGTGTAGTTTCATTATGCAAATGTGCCAAGAAAGTCATTAGTTACTTGAGGCGATTTGCCATCCTACTGGAGAACACAAATTTAGACCTTTCTGGTGACATCCTATCATTTAAGACTGTCTGGACAGCCTCTCAGTGGAAGAGAATCTCAAATAAGTTGCTTCATATATGTTCAAATGTAAACATCATTGTCATTTTTATGATTCTGTATCCCCCCCAAGAATTCTGCCTTGGAGAAGCAGTCATTCTGCAAATACATCGATTCTTTCAATATGCATCTAAAAGAGCAGTGTCCTGAGTTTATTTTGAGTCACAACAAAGATTTGTCACATATCTCTTTAAGGGCAAAGGCCAATGTCCATAGTAAGGAAGCACCTTCTCCCAAGTGGCTTGGCTTTGTAGAGTACAGAAGGCATGAGGGAGATCCCAGAAGCTCACAGTCCATACTTTCGCATCTAGGGAGCTGTGGGCTTTCCTCAGGTTCCACTGGATACAGCAGCTAAAGACCCAATCATGAAGTGAGGCCATATTGATATCAGTATTGCTATTGATGTTGCCTTTTTCCATGTTAGCTGCTCTGCACTCACACCTTTGCTCTTTTGGTCTTACTGGAATTTTAATAAACCTTTTCTCCCATCTGTTTCCTTCATATGTAGCACAGTCTCTATATTTTTATAGGAATGTTTTAAGGCCAACTTTTATAATCCCCAAAAACCAATCATGGGAAAAGTTTTGCCTTATAACTGTGTACACATAGAGAGCTAGCACCCCCTAGTGTATTAGAAACCCCAGAAATTTTGATCTGGCATTTAATAGCCTAATAATAATAAACAGCGATGCGTTACATTGGCCAAGTTGCTAACTTTCTTCACTGGTATTGTTATAGGGTATTTAGGCCCAGGTAAATTACTTTTAAGAGTTAATAAATATCAGAAATAAGTGAAAAGGATGTAAATCCTATCTTCAGCATTGGAACTAAAAGTAGAAAAGTCACTGGCATTTGAACTATTGGTATTTTAAGGCTGTGACCAAGACAGCAATTGGTTGTTCACAGCTAGCTTTCTAATGTCTCCTTCAGAGAGTTTCGGTAAGTTCCTAATTGTTTACGGGAGGCTACAACAGTGAGAGTGCCTGGATTGCCTTGCTTTGGGGGACTGTTAATCTTGTGTGTTGCCTAATGAAACTGTAAACGGAAAATTATAGCTTCACTCCAGAGAGTGAGAAGGCTTATTCCAACAGATGGCATCCAAACGCCGTCTACGCTGTGGCCGCTGATTGTTAATTGTGCTTGTGAAACAATCCTTTTAAACAGCGTAATGCATTTTATCATCCAGATTACAGCTCTCTGCTTTTGGGCTTCTCAATGTGTGTTAACATTTTCTGTAAGAAAGTGTAAGATTTAGTGATTGCCTAATTATCAGATTAAACAACAGAACCACAGCCAACTCAATCATGTTTAGGAACCGTACACCGGGGAGACAGATAAACACCATGCCCATGTTTAAAGAGATGATTTTTTAGAATGTTTGAGTTCTTACTGGGTCTTTATAAACCAAGAGGGATGGGTCAGGTCTAACCTCATGGAATAAAAACAGTATAAACAAAAACAACTTAACCTCATGATAAACACTAACTGTACTTGAATTATAGCTCATTCTGGGTGAAAATGTATATAATTCACATAAATCTTTTAAATTAAAAGGAGCTGTGTGAGGCACAAAGAGAGGACTATTCTCTGAATTATTTAGAAATTATAGTTTTAGTGAAATCCTACAAACAAGAGGAGGTGTGGATTTGATAACATCATGGAAGAAAGACCATTCCAGAATACTCTTTCATGGTGTGG
This sequence comes from Onychomys torridus, assembly GCF_903995425.1. Classification (NCBI taxonomy): domain Eukaryota; kingdom Metazoa; phylum Chordata; class Mammalia; order Rodentia; family Cricetidae; genus Onychomys; species Onychomys torridus. Next base: position 14,459,485 of record NC_050448.1, read on the forward strand.
TGGTGTCATGAAGCTGTATTGTCCATTGGTCCTGCATCCTGGTGATTTGGAGCCGGAAGCATAAAGTTTAAAGATGTAGAGAGATTGGCATTTGTGTCAAAAGGAGGTAGCATTTGGTTTATGAGTGTCATGGAAGACTGTTCTCTTCACATCTCATACAGAAAGTACCTACAAAATTGATGGCTGGCACACTCCTCTTTCCATGTCCTGTCACAGGCACAGTGACAAGTAAGTGAGAGAGCAACTCCACTCTCTGAGGGGGACATAGCTCAATCCCCTTCCTATCTTCAGGACTTTTCACCGGATCTGGAAATCCCTGTAAGGGAGTGCTCCATTTGGAAGGCTATTATTAAACCTTATGAATGATGTAGATTCTAGATGGGAACACTCTAGACTGGGAAATATATGAAACTACAAAACTGCCTCAGCATTGAAAAGACAGCTTCACAAGTTTGTGATAAACTCTCGTTCAGAACACAATTTCTAAAAAGATTTAGAATTCCGTCAAACCATCTTTTCCTGATTTTTGAGTCTGTAATAGATTAGAAAAGCAAACAGCTAGAGGTGCTTACAGGGCCTGATACTGATGCCTCACTCTGAAGTAAGAGTAAATCAGACACACTTGATAACTACAGTGGGAAATCAGTTAACAATGGGCTGGCCCGGTGCATGTCATCTCACCTACTGACCAGGATGAACCTTCCAGATATAAGATTTTTCTTATCATGTACCCCCTGGCAAGATGAACCGAAGATAGGGTCTAGCATCTATAACCTCAATAGAATCATTAGAAAAGACAGGAAAATAAAAGAGAAGTCTACAAAGGAACTGACCAGTAACTCGCCAAGAGGAATGGGGTCATGACAGATAGGGCAAAGGAAGAGCTGCCACTCGTCAGGGAGACTAAGCAAACAGATGAAGCCAATTTTAGGGTTCTGCATTGGGTCAAAACAAAGAAAGGCTATGAATAGAAAACCTGGCGACATTTGAGTGTGGTCTGACATTCAGTTCACAGTTTGACACCAGTACAATTTATTGATTTTATATTATATTATGACTATGTAAAAGAGGGGTAGAGTGAGAAGTTTGTGTAGAAACTCTATACAACTTTTAAGTAGTCTACATTGTTTTAGGGTAAAGACTTTTTGAATCCTATAATGCTCCTGGCATCTACTATTTGGGACTAATTGATGTACAAACATTTTTAAAAAAAAGCCCTCTGCTACATAGCTGTATTGTATAATCATTGATAATATGAGCACAAGGGAAGGTTATTTTTGATGTTAAATATTTAATGGAAGTCAAAACACAATACCACAATACCAACATACATATTTTCAATATAAAATATTTAGAAACTAAATGATTAAATTTCAGTTACTTGGTGAATCTATTCTGTGAGAACCCAGATTCATTAGTGATACTGTGAAACAAATTATTATTCTTCCACCAGAACCACTCTTATTGGACCAGGCTCTAGACCCTCTTCTTCAAGCCTCTACCCAAAGATGGACATAGGACTCTGGTGACTAGGGTACAGGCAATGCCCTTTGATTCTGATGCTGTGTAGGGGTTTGAGTGAGGGCTTTGAATGTCTTGTCTGCTCTACAACAGGAGTGAGATAGTTTTACACTTGGAGATCACATTAAATCATAGTTCTAGACTACAGACAGAGTCTTCTAGTGATGTCTTCTTCTTTTTCAATATGAAGTCCCAAGCTGCACTTTCACCAAAATCCAAGTGGACTAGCTGTGATTGGAGCCTGGGCTCTTGAATTATTGAGAGCAGTGGTGTCCTGGAGTGAAAAGAATGTAAGCTTGTCTTTTTTCTCAGCTATAATTTAGCAAATGAAACTGGATGTCTTTGAGCAGCCCATTGTTCCCATTGGTGGTTGGAGGGGGGCGCTTTGTAAGCTATGTATGTTGTATACTGTTGCAGTTTTATTTCTATTACTGTGATCGATACCATGCGACCAACTTGGGGATAAAAAGAATTTTGTTTGTTGGTTGGTTTTTTATTTTTATTATTTATTTATTTATTTATTTATTTATTTATTTATTTATTTACCTACCTACCTACTTACTTACTTACTTACTTACTTACTTACTTACTTACTTACTTACCTACTTGCTTACTTATTGATCCAATAAACAATCTGTCATAAAAGGAGCTCAAGACAGGAAATGAAGAAGAGACCAGAGAGGAGGGCTGCTTGCTGGCTTGCCACTCATGGCTTGCCCAGCCTTCCTTATAGTACTCAGAACCACTTGCCCAGGAGTGGCAACCTGATGCCCCCACAGACTGTCCCATGGATCAGTCTGAGGGAGGCATTTTCTCACTCCAGGTTCTCTCTTCCTGATGACTCTAGCTTGTGCCAAGTGGACAAAATGTTAAGCAGGAGTTACCACCATGTGTTCAGGCTGGTGAGTCACCATGGGAATTGGAATTGGACTCTAGTTCTTCTGTGTATTTCAAAAAACTCTCTGAATGACCGAGACCAAATGACACATACAGTGACATGTCAGCAAGATTGCTCACACTTCAGTGTCTAGGCTAAGAGATGAAAGATTCATTTTAAATGTCAGAAACTTCACAAAATCCACGTAATAGCTAATATAGGTTTATTTTCACTTGTCTTTTGTGGTGCGCGTGCGCATGTGTGTGTGTGTGTGTGTGTGTGTGTGTGTGTGTGTGTGTATGGAAGTCCACAGTTAATCTTGAGTATGTTCCTTAGGCACTGTTCGCCTTACTTCTCCCCAGTTAGGCTAGGCCAGTTGTCTAGCTGAGCCCCAAAGAATGCCCTATTTCTGTCACCCCAACGTTGGGACTGCATAAGCCACCACCTCCAGCTTTTTGTGTGGATGCTGGGGACTGACTTTGAGTTCTCATGCTTTTGTGAGAAGCCCTTTACTAACTGAGCCATTTTCCCTGGCCTTGATACACTTTCAATGATTGTGCTTAGTAAAACACATGGTGGCAAAAGGGAAGAACTGACTGTTTCAAGTTTTTGCTTTATTTCATATAATAATATATATTTAATTTAGAAGATAATAGTAAACTTAGGTGAGTGGCATGTAGTTTAGTGTGTCCTTGTATATATAGGACTACATAGGACAATCCTATTCCATGGAGCTCCTCCTCAGCCTGTGAGCCACTATCCTGGAACATAAACGCAACAGAAGTCTGTCTTGCCAGAACCACCATCAGAAACCCATGGTAGGGCTCAAGGCATTTAGCCTCATAGACTGGGTCATGGGGGCAGAGGCAGGGGACTGGAACATGACCAAGGAAAGCCGTGGAAAAGCAGTGCTGAGATGAATACCATTGACTGGGCCGCAGGGGAAGGCTGTGCTGGGTAGCTAGAAAAAATGTGGGTAAATGAGGCAAGCAGATATTACGGAGATTATGGAAATCTAAGCTCTGGAGTTACAAATGCCTATTAAGGCCGAGCATGGGAGCAGGGCCCACAGAGCAGGGTTGTAATCCTGGTCTACTTGTCATCAGACTTTGGCACGTGAAGGTTCGGCACCTCAGCTGTCTCCATCAGTCCAAATGGGATAATGACACGGACCACTCAGGGAAGAGAGCACCTATGAAATTTCCTAGTGAGCTTTCAGTCTATCTGGTTGAATCTGGACTAGAGAACTATCTACAACTATTGAGCTGGGAGTCAGCGTGAGGAAAGTGATATATTAAAGGAGATTAGGTTGGCAGCCAGGTTTGAGTTGGAGTAGAGTCACGAAAAAACCCCACACACACACAAGAAAACTGCCCCAGGGACCCAGGCTCAAAAACTGTGAACAAAGGGCCCAACGGAGGTTGAGATGAAAACTGATTGGATTTTTAGTTTGATAAGATATGAGGGATGAGATAAACCCAAAGTAGTTTTGAGATTTTAGAAAGCTGTGGATGAGCAGTTGGCACACTGAAAAGGGAAAGGAGAGAGAAGCTGAACTGGATGGGAAGGATGTGACATGGGCATAGTGAATAGACACGAGAGCCCTTAGTTATGTGGGGACCAGCGCTGGAAAGATGCAGCCAGTGAAGGGGAAGCTTGAGCTGAGCTGACAAGGGGTAGGAGACCAAGAAGCCTGGTGATGGCAGGGAATTGTGAGAGTCTGGGTGACTGGTAGGAATTATAAATGAAGGAAGACCAGGGACTCGAGATCAAGCCTATGTGATACTTTCTCTTGAGAAACTGCTGTAAAGGCTGATCAGTTCATTAATTGGAAGGTAATAAAGATTAAATTAAATTCGAGTCATCTTATAGAGTATTCATCTTACAAAAGTGCTTTGGTTCAGAATTCACATGGGCCATAACTGTAGACATGTTATCTTCCCTTTTAAGAGACTGACTGACAGCTTCTTTATAGCCCTCCTCTCAAGGTGAGGATTACAAGAGAACTGTCTGTTCTTCCTGGGGTATGGAACAAATATGATCACATGGCTAGGATGACTGCCTGGCTGAGCCACATAGTAGCCTTGTTACTAGAGAGGTCCCTTGGCATTCTAAAACCTTCGGGACTCACCCTCTATCTAGCACCACACAGTATTGCTCAGCTCCCAGAGCTGCACAAATTTGGCCTCCAGAATACCAGCTCATAGGCTTGCTCTGAGCCCTGACCTTTGACACTGCTTCTCTTTGTGCCCTCTTTGAAAATCCTTTAAGCCTTAGCTCCAATATCTCATCTGCCCAAAGATTGTCCTGGTTCTCCGGTGACAGAGAACTTGGCTGTCAGCCTGCATGTGGCACCTTTTCTGTCTACTTTACATTGCATGGCATGTTATACACTTGCCTCCCACACATGACTTTGAACTCCACTGCAGGGGATGAGTCTGACTCAAGGGCACCTCCCACGCAGCACCTGGCCTTGTCCCTCACATACTGATTGCCAAATTGAGAAGAGGATGATGTTTTCCAAGGCACACATCAGTGCATCAGGAAGGAAGGAAAGCAGCCGGAGACAGCAGGGGAGTTGAAAGGAGGAGGGAGGGCAGCTTATGACTGGGGTGTGAAGCTGTCACCTCTAGAGGTGGCCATGAAGAAGGCTATGGGCTCTTTGCTGCCTGGATTCTCTAAAGCTGGAGGTGAGGGTCAAGGACACAGGCCTCTGTGGACAGGTTGAGTTAAGGGTCTAAGGTTTAAGAACATGACTCAGACTGGGTGACCTTGTCACACAGCAGAGGGACAGAAGTTTATAAAGCCCTAGAGAAGCAGTGTGGGGTATGGAAGGGATTAACAGGACAACTGTCCATTCTAGGAACAAAAGTTAGACATGAAGAATTTTTTTTGTTTGTTTTTTATTTTTTCAAGACATGGTTTCTCTGTGTAGCTTTGTGCCTTTCCTGGAACTCACTCTGTAGCCCAGGCTGGCCTCGAACACACAGAGATCCGCCTGGCTCTGCCTCTCAAGTGCTGGGATTAAAGGCGTGCGCCACCACTGCCCGGCAAGACATGAAGAATTTAAAATTTCCACATGTGGATAAAAGTGAAGGGATTCCTTTGGGGAAGAGAGAGATCATTTGAAGCCCAGTTGATCAATCCCCAAATTATTAAACCTGTAGCATTGGGCTACAGCCACCAAGTCCTCCAATTTGATTCAGTGGTGACTTGTGATGATGCAGGCAATCAGTAGATAGTGGGCAAGACAGATGAATTAGTGACTTTTAATATAGTTCCTCATGTTTAGGTAGTGCTTTTCCATCCCTAGGGCTCTACAGTCTTCTTTAGCTTTTTTGAGCCTCACATTCCCTGTCAGGCTGGCAAAGGAAGGGAGGCTCATGCCTGGATTCCTGTTGATTCCACAGCCCCCACTGCCCTGCTCATGCAGGCAAAGGGAGGTCTGGTGACTTCTTAGCTGCCGTGTGCATGATACCCGATGGTGCTTGACCGAAGCTCTGTGAACGCAGGCCTTGTGACTTCTTTCCCAGCCGTTTCACACATTGTGTGGACACAGTGTGTGGATCTACTAATGTGTGGGAAATATCTTGCTGAGCAGTTTATCTTGGCAGCTACTGTTTCCAGAAAGTTCCTGAGGAGTGACTTGGTAGAGGAATTGGAAGTGGAGGACATGGCTAAGGAGATAGAAACTAGAACAGACCTAGGTGCCTCTAGCCTATTTGGCCTTGAAACTTAGTTTCTACTGAACTGTTAACTAACCCCTAATCATGTGTTGAATTCCTATCTCTAGTTTTTAAGAATATGGCTATATTAAAAAGTGGGATCTTTGAGGGTGTACCTAAGTTAAAATGAGGTTTGATCTGAGAAGAGGAGAATTTGAGGCTAGGAAGATATCTCAGCCAGTAGAATGCCATGAGCTCAATCCCTTCAAACCATGTGAAAAATCTGGGCATGGTGATGCATGCTTTAATCCCAGCACCAAAGAGGTGGACACAGAAGAGTCTCCTGCTAGCCTTGTATACTCAGTGAGCTCTATGTTCAGTTAAGCACCCTGTCTCAAAGGAGTCAATGTTGGCCCTGACCTCTATGCGCATGTGCACGTGCACACACGTGTGTACCCACTATAGACACAAATAACCAAAGAGGGGAGAAATGGGTTCAGTTGTGTACAGAAGGATAGCTGTGTAAGAATGCTGGGACACAGCAGCTGCCATGGTCTGATTCACTCCAAATTTACAAGTTCAAACCTAGTGACCAGTGTTGTAGGATTAAGAGGGGAAGGGCTGTAGGGAGCCAGTGAGTCCCCTGCTTTCTGCCAGGTGAAGACACCAGATTCTCTTCTGTCCTATGGCTCTACTCTCTACCATTGGGCAAGACGGATGGAGCTAGTTGTGAAGAAAGGGACCTGTGCAGACACTGTACCTGCTCACACGTTGGGCTTGCACTGTTAGCCACTGTAGTTGTAAACAATATGTTTTTGGTGTTTATGTATTACCCTGACATGGTATTTTGTTATGGCCATAAAAACACACTAGGCAGTGGCCGCCTTCCAGCCAGGAAGAGTGGCAACAGACGTAAGCGACCATTCCAACACCTTGGCCATGAATTTCGAACTTCCAAAACTGTAGGGAAATAAGTTACTGTTGTTTAAAGCAGTGGTGGTTTGTCATGCCAACCCTGGATTTTGTGAGCATTGGTTCAAAAAGTAAGGAGAAGAAGTGATTGAAGAAGACACGTGGTGTCAACCTCTGATCTTCACATGCATGGACGCATGTACATACGCTGTTAGAGAGTCAACATGCTTTCCCATGAGAAATCACTCCTCCACTTAGAGATCAATAAAGAAGAACTCTTTATTAACAGTGCACTGCTGGTTCTGGCTAATGCAGCAAAGGGAGCCAGCACTGAACATCAGCTCATATAGTTTTATAGCCCCAAGTTACACTTTGATCAAACATGTTTCACAGAGACAGAAATCCCATGGTTAGACTGTTTGGACAAAAGTGAAGATTTACAGTGTAAACTGTTATAGTTACCTTGAAGCAGACCAGTGCTGCTGACCCAGGCAGCTGTGGCCAAGAGTTATGCTCTTTCTTCTCAGAGAACTGGGAGCATGGCTTTAGTGAAATTCTACTTCACTTCCTAAGCAAGGTGAGTAGATCCTTTGTAACACCAATGTCTTATTCTCAGTTCCTCCTCTAGCAACATACACACAATGAAGTTCTGAGTGTAGTTTGAAGTGGAAAGACAAATCCTGTGCTCAAGAACTAGAGCTGCTGTTCTATGGCTCAGGGATGTTATCTGTGAGAGATTAATATATCATATTAATTGTATATAAATCAATTAATAATGAACATCTAAACCACTGGAAAGTCAAGGGCCTCTTTCTGAGCTCATGGTGTCTACAGATTCATCAGGCAGATAAGTCAAAACAACTTCTATTACTAATAATGCTGCTATGATAGTTAGAACCCGGAAACAACCTAGATGCCCCTCAACCAAAGAGTGAATAAGAAAAATGTACATTTGCACAATGGAGTATTACTCACTGTAATGAGTAATATGTAAAAAATTCATATGAAAAAAATAATGACCTCATGAATTTGCAGGCAAATGGATGGAATTGGGAAAAAAAAATCATTATGAGGTAACCCAGACCCAGAAAGACAAACATGGTATGTGCTCACTCATAAGTGGATATTAGGAGTAAAATATAGGATAACCAAACTACAGTAGTCCACAGCCCCAGAGAGGCTGGTAGAGAGGGATACATGGATTTCTCTGGGAAGGGGAAATAGAAGAGGTAAACTGGGGATAGGGATGGATGTGGGGGATGGAGGGATGGGAACTTGAGGGAACAGGTTGGGCAGGCTGGGTGTGGGAGGCAGGTTGGGGGTGGGGCAAAAAGGGAGAGTAGCAAAAGAGGCATCTTTATGGGGGGCATTTTGGGGTTAGGCAGAAACCTGGTACCAGGGAAACCCCCATGAATCCACAAGGATGACCCCAGCTAAGGCTCCTAGCAATAGTGGAGAGGGTGTCTGAACTGGCCAACTACTGTAAGCAGATTGGTGACTACCCTAATTGTCATCAGAGATATTCTATCCTGTAACTGATGGAAGCACATGCAGAGATTCACAGCCAAGCACTGGGCTGAGCTCCAGGAGTCTTGCTGAAGACAGGGAGGAGGGATTGTATGAGCCAGAGGGGTCATGATGGGGAACCTACAGAGACAGCTGACCTGAGATAATGGGAGCTCATGGACTGTAGACCAACAGTTAGGGAGCCTGCATGGGACCAACTTAGGCTCTTGGCATGTATGTGACAGCTGTAGCTTGGTCTCTTTATAAGGCTCCTAGCAGTAAAATCAGGACCTGTCCCCAGTGCTTAGCTGGCTTTTGGAAACCTGTTCCCCAGCTGGATTACCTTGCCCAGCCCTGATGCAGGGGGAGGAGCTCGTTCCTGCCTCAGTTTCATGTGCTAGACTTTGTTGAAGCCCCTGAAGGCCTGCTTCTTTCTGAATGGAGACAGAGGAGCAGTGGATGGGGAGAGGGGTAGATGGGAAGCGGGGGAAGGTGGTCACAGGAGAAGAGGGGGGAGGACTGTGATCAGTATATAAAATAAATGAAAAAAAAGTTACTTAAATTAAAAAAAAAATACTTGTAAGAATCTCTTACGCTTCAGCTCCAGAATATTAAGAATCACTTAGGGAAATGTTGCATCTTGTAAGTGTAAATACCAGTGTTCTTGGGAAAAGTATGAAGGAATTTCTAAGTTGCTCGTGGCCCACACCAATTCCACAGCTACATGGTTTTCACCTTTTACATTGAAAATTTCACATGCCGAGTATCTTCTAATGCTCTCAGAGGAAGAACTTGAAATCATTTCACAAAAGTACCAAAAGAACTAGTCACAATGACTGTCTCAGTTACTGTTCTATTGCTGTGAAAAGGCACAGTAGCCAAGGCAGCTCGTACAAAATAAAACATTTAATTGGGCTTGCTTACAGTTTCAGAGTGTTAGTTCATGATCATCATGGTGGGGAGCAGACAGGCATGGCAGCAAGTAGCTGAGAGCTTTACCGCCTGATATCTAGACAGGAGAGAGAGAGAGAGAGAGAGAGAGAGAGAGAGAGAGAGAGAGAGAGAGAGAGAGAGAGAGAGAGAGACTGGGTCTAGCCTGGGGCTTTTGAAACTCAAAGCCCAGTGACACACCTTCTCTAACAAGGCCACACCTACTCTAGCAAGGCCATACCTCCTCCAAATCCTCCCCAAATAGTTCCACTAACTGATAGTGAGCACTCAATGTATGAGCCTATGGGGCCATTCTTCCTCAAACCACCATAATGACTCAGGGCTTCAATCCCAGCTTGTATGAGGCAAAGGCAGGGGGATTGCTGTAAGTTTGGGGCCAGTGTGGCTACAGAGGGAAACTGTCTCCGGAACACCAAATAAAACAACACAAAAGAAGCAATGTGCACAATTTTATAATTTGAAACCTCTGGGCAGAACTGGATTTAATACATTGCTCTGTTTCGGTCCTGTCTTGACTCTCTGGCCTTGGGCAAAGGGCCACACTGGCAGAGAAGCTTGCTTCCCCAGCCTCAGGATGCCTCATCTAGGCTTCATCGGTCTAGGGTTTGGATTGACATGAGTTTCCTTATGAAGAAAACTTTCACTGCCATTTACAGAGAACACCAGTGGGGGTGCTTCTAATGGAACACTTTCTAAAAGAGCCAGATAGAAGCTTTGATAGTTGAGAATTATCACACACACACACACACACACACACACACACACACACACACACACATCTCCAGACTCCAAGTTTGTGTCCTTTGTGAATGAAATCAGAATTGGGGCTTGACTCTTCCCACCTACTAAACAGCAATGCAGATCCCACGCTGAAGGATTCACATTTTGTATTTTCATATTTAAAGTTAAAATTTTAGCAGTATTGAATAGAATTGAAATGTGAAACAGGCCTATTATTACATTTTTAAATATGTAGAAAAAGGACAAGACTTTGCATTTACTTCTTCTTCTTCTTCTTTTTTTTTTTTTTAATTTTTCGAGACAGGGTTTCTCTGTGTAGCTTTGCACCTTTCCTGGAACTCACTCTGTAGCCCAGGCTAGCCTCGAACTCACAAAGATCTGCCTGCCTCTGCCTCCCGAGTGCTGGGATTAAAGGCATGTGCTACCACCACCCAGCTTACATTTACTTCTTATATGGCAAACATTGTCTGTGTGACAGTCTTTATGAATCCATGGAAGAAGTAAAAAATTGTCTAAATTAGCAGGTAGTGATGAGAGCATTTGTTTTACTTACAGTCTAGAAAAATATGATTTCCCATGAATGCATAACTTACTATGAGTGCTCTGGGCAGTGTCTGGCAAGGTTTTAAAATAAAACATTTATGCATGGCTATAATGCAGCTGACTAACCATTGGCTGCTGGTGATGGGTTATTCCAGCTGTCTCTCTCCCCATCTTAGTAGCCTAGAGAGTCATCCTGCCAGCAACATCTGGAACCCAAACCAGCATTCCATCACCTCATAGGCACTCAGGATCCTGGCCCAGCATGTCTACTGGAAAGGCTTGTTGGTTGTATGAGGCCATTGGTTACTGAGCACAATGGTGTTTATTTACTGCAGTGTTGGAACATATATGATCCAACACATTGAATCCCATAGTGAAACAAAGGAGAACAGAAGTAAACGTAGTTGCGGCAACAAATGCCAGGAGAAACACCATCGACCCAAATCATGGCCAAATTAAACCGAGCTTTACATGTGTACATCAGAGTCTAATCTATGGCTGTCTCCCCCTAAGGTGGGGCTCATGAGACCTCCTTGAGCCAATTTTCTATACCTTTTTAATAGGGGCAAAGGCACAAGATTTTTGTTGTTGTTGTTGTTGTTTGTTTGTTTGTTTAATTAAGTAAGCATGGTTACAGAAGCAAGACCAGGCATTTAGAGTTTTACAAAACAGTTAAGAAAATCTTCTTGGATTCACAGCCAAGCGGCAGTCTGAGCTCCAGGAGTCCAGTCAAAGAGAGAGAAGAGGGAGTCTATGAGCAAGGGGTATCAAGATTATGATGAGGAAACCTACAGAGACAACCAAACCAAGCTAGTGGGAACTCATGAACTTTAGACCAACAGCTGTGGAGCCTCCATGGAATTGTAGCTTGATCTCCTTAAGGGGCCCCCTGGCAGTAGGATCAGGATCCATCCCTGGTGCATGAGCTGGCTTTCTGGAGCTTACTGCCTATAGTGGGACATCTTGCACAGCCTTGATGCAGGGGGAGAGGCTTGGACCTGCCTCAACTGAATGTATCAGGCTCTGTTGACTCCCCATGGGAGGCCTTACCTTGTCAGAGGAGGGGTTGGGGGATGGGCTGGGAGGGGAAGGCTTGGAGGGCGGGAGGAGGGAAGAGAGGAGGATCTGTGGTTGGCATGTAAAATGAATAAAAAAAATTATTAATTAAAAAAAATCTTCCTGGAGCATTTGTTACAAAACATTTCATGGCTATGGGGTGGGGCACAGCCCAGCAATGAGAAACAGAAACACTCAAGCTTTACAGTAAATAGAAACTTAACTTGTCTGCAGACTCAAAACAGCTTCCAGGAACAATATGGAGTTGTGCTGGCTCTTCACTCAGAGGACCTCAGCATCAGCAGCAGCCCTTTCTCAAAGGCAGAGGTCTCCACCTTGCTCCTTACTGCTGCAGAGCGTTCCGTTTGCATAGCCAGTTCTTCTTACAAGTCAAACTCTCAACAAGATTGGGACGGATGTTGCCATGCATCCTCCACTGAGCATCTGAAGTGATTTCCAGGACTGGAAAGATGGTCCAGGTGGTGAATTGTTGGTCACACAAGCGTGAGCTCCTGAGTATGGCTCCCTGGAGCCCATGTGAAAAGCTGGGTACAGGGCACCTGTCATCTGGGGAAGTGGACACAGATGGATCTCTGGAGCTTCTTGGCAAGCCCAACTGACTGAATCAGTGATCCAAGATTCAGAAAGACCTGCTTCTAAAACAAAGGTGGACAAGGATTGAGGGAAACACCTGATGTTAACCTCCACATGCCTATATGCACCTGCACACACATGTGTGCAAACAAACATTATACATATCAATGTATGTGTGTATGTATATACATGTGTATGTGTATAGTGAATAAAGCCATTTTCCTATCTCTCTCTTCTTTCCATTGTTATATAATGGTCTTGAAATCCTAAACATCACCCAGCTTTTCAAGTTTGGTTTCATACACTTGTTCATCTGTCTATTGCCTTAGAACTCTGAGCTCACGTTTCCCTCTAGGAATATGCTTCTGTACATGCCGATAAAAGCCAGTGTTTACATGATATACTATTGCCAAACCACTGCAAGTGGCATCTTCACCAATAAATAGAATTAGAATAAACATAGTCAGAATTATTTCCACCTGTCTTGGCCACTAGTCTCTCAGGCAGAGGAAGGTTTATGTCACTATGGCTCAAAATGGGGACTTCTGTCACTTGGAGGACCATAGAAGACTGTGGGCTTTGGTGAGGCCAGCAAGACAGCCAGCAGTTGAAGGTGTTTGCTGTGCAAACCCGACATCCTGACTTGACCCCCAGAACCCATATAAAGGTGGAAAGAGGGAGCCAACTAAACAGAGTCACCCTCTAGCCTCCACACATGCACTGTGGCATGTACACTCCACCTCCCAATGACACATAATGATGAGTACAATAAAATGACATCAAGTTTGCTGACAGAATGGCTGGTTTCCTCTTTTCCGGCAAAAGTTCTACAATCAGCATAGGGGGCTTGAAAAAGTGTGGGAGAAAAATATTTCTGAGAAAATGAGAAAGCATTTGATTTTATGTTAAAAAAAAAGGGGGGGGTGGTTAAAGAGATACAAGCATATGTGCAACAAACCTGCCATGATAAAATTTACTTTAAAGTTGGAGTAGAATGAAAACACATCTAGCCTGTGGCTTCTTGGCCTGTCAGAAAGGATGGTTCTGGTTTGGGTGGAGGCCTGGGCTCCTGAGCCAGGGCCGGGTGATCATTCAAGATGGATCAATGTCCAACGTGGGCTGGTAGCAGTGAGAAGACAGTGTGCCCTCTGGGCAGCAGGTTGGCGGTGCTTTGTGGAAGAAGGTATTTTAGGAGCGTGTCACCAGGAAGAGAGGTGACTTGTGAGCACCACTGCGACTTGTGTTACCAGACACCACACTGCTTATAAACATGGTTGGTTAGCCCTATGGACCTCGAAAGAAGTCATTCTTGCTTTCCAAATAAGAAAAATGAAGTTTTGTAAAAAAATTAACTGTTTTGTGCACAGTGATAAATGGTAGCCCATGCTTGAGCCCTGAGCTGGTTGCACTGAGGTGATGGTCTTGTCTGGAGTGAGTCAGGAGGCCTCTCTCTGATAAAGAGTGAGGAGCTTCTCCATGAAAACAGGAAGCAAAATGTGTACCTGGTAACAGTGGAAGTCAAATGATGGTGTTACCTTTTGTGCTTGTTCAATATTTCGTGCTGAGTACAAACATGGCCCAGGCATTCTGGGTATTCTGCACATTGGTCCTTCCTTCCTCCAAGCATTTTGTGGCAAAGCTCTTCATACATCTGGAAAGTCTGTTAGTTTCCTCTCCTGCTTTCACAGCCTGAGGTCTGCAAGAATAGGGATTGCTTCCGTAAGCTCTCACTTAGCAGTTGTTGGGTGGGATTACTTAATTTAATAACTCAACCTCATTGAGCAGCAGCAGAAAACAAGGAATTTATTTCCAGGGACAAGTATCCATACATTATATTATAATCTAAAAATTTGGAGCAATTTTTTGTTTATTTTTTCCTTTTTTGGTGGTTCTTTTGTTTCTGTTGCAGGATATGTTACTATGTCCAGAACCGCTGTTAGACAATCCAATAAACTAGTTTAGTTCTGTGTTCACACCAAGGCAGCAACGTGAAGAGTTTAGCGTCACCCTTCACCAGCTCTGGAAGATTTCTCCTTTTGACTATTTCCTGTTAAATTCTGCTTACATTCTGTGGCACACGGCAGAGTGCCTCTCTGTCTATATTTTTTAATTACATTTAGGAACAAGAGTGACTATTGTAGCTAAGCAAGTTCATAATCATGATTCGGATATTTAAATTCTGTCATCTTTACTCTGGCTGTGTATCCACTCATGGGTGTAGAAAACAAGAATATTTTATTCTTGTTCTGATATGTCCTACTAATACATGTTTATGGAAGAAAATTGTCATAGTTATTAAGAGAGTCTGTGACATTCTCTAAAGAGTGTGGGTATTGCCTGCACAGGCTGGCTGAATTCCAATTCCTGTAATTACATTCGGCTGTCTGGTTACCTTAGCGATTCTCTCTCTTGCTCCCTGGGTCCTCACAGTGGTTAGCTTGGCTCAGATACTCCTGTTTGCTGTTCCTAGTTTTATATAATAGAAGCCAAGGCATTCTTCTCTTTAGAATTGTATTTTCTATCTAGTCGGACACACTTAAAATATATGCATTTTGAGGCACATAGTCAAGCCTGACTTTCTAATCAGATTTTTTGTTTTTAGAATAGAGTGGGCCATAGAATTCGATAGGAAATTGTGATCCTTGGTTTTTTTGTTTTTTTTTCTTTTGTTCTTTGTTATATTAATTATCACTGTGGAAATTTGAGCTATTTCATAAGTTTACTTAATCTCACCCAACTCTGAACCTTCATAGAATTTGACAGAACTTCTCTTCTTTTTCTTATGGCCTGTCTTGAGGTAGAATCACTCTTGGGCTTTATGTTAGGCCTTTGACAAATACTAAAGTTCACCATTGGAGGGACTTGCTCATCAGGTGATGTGAGGATGATATTCCCTTCAGGTGTTGTTATTTGCTGTTGGTGGTGCGGTCTGGATTTTGAACAGTTGCAAGGAATTTATTATGCAAGTTCACAGAATTGTTTTGTTTCATTAGAAACAAATCCTGTTTCTGGGCCCTGGAAGGCTGCCATGGAGATAGCTGCCTTGGATCCCCCTCTCCCAGTTTAGTTTTGGAAACCCTAAGTATCCAAGCAAGCCTAACCAAGGTTGTCACAAGATTGCTTTAGGATGGAACAAAGCTTCCTGGCCTCTCCCAGAAGACTGAACTCCTGAAAGGGTAATGTAGAGTTCCATATTTGATCCAATGTGCACTGGGTAGATGGCAACAGTCATGGGTCATACCACAGCTGCAGCTGCCTCTTCCAACTGAGGAGGAACATCTTCTCTTTCCCAGTGAAGGAAGTGCCCTGGAATACAGCCGCTTCAGAATAATATTCTACAGGGTGGAACTTGAACAGGTTTCATATTTTAAAGTGTAAGAATTAGTATCAATGCCTTCTATAAGGAAGAAAATGATTTCTAAACGCCCCTTAACAGATCCTCATGTTGTTTTACACACACACACACACACACACCATGATTTTATATCTCTACATAAACTCTGGAATTTACAAAGGAGAGAAAACATATGGTATTTGTCTTTCCAGTCTGACTTATTTTGATGATCTCAAATACCTGTAAAGATGTTCTCTCATCCTCTAAGCCTACCTTGTGGAACCATTGACTGATGTGGAGTGCTGCGTATCAGCAAACTTCCCTTCATCCCTTGCTAGTGTGAGCCATTCCTGGCCTGGAATGCCTTTAATCCTTCTGGTCTGGTGATTCTAATATATCTTTCTAGATGACAGGGAGAGCCTAGAGCCTGGAGCAGGTGCTCTCCTCTCAGTTTCTGGCATACTTTGCTTTTTTTTGGCATTTGTCTTCTTTCCATGTAGAGATACTATCTTTGCATCTGTCTTTTCTATCAGTGATGGTGGAACTGGATGAGGACTCCATAGATGTCTGTGTGTTGGATGAGGACTTTACATATGCCTGTGTGTTGGGTGAGGACTCCATAGATGTCTGTGTGTTGGATGAGGACTCCATAGATGCCTGTGTGTTGGATGAGGACTCCATAGATGCCTGTGTGTTGGATGAGGACTCCATAGATGCCTGCCTCTTTATGGGGACTCTGTAGATGCCTGTGTGTTCATGGCAAGCCCACAAAGAGCCACTTCTCCCTTTCTGAGGAGGACTCTTCCCAGGGCTGTAGTCAGCAATGATGAGGTGCAGGGCTCAATGAGCTGGATAAAGCCACAGCATCTCATTTCTGCTTCCACACATTAAATATGTCTAAGTGTTTGCTGTGAAAAGCTGAATCTGAGGTCTGGGATGTAGCTCAAATGGTAGGGTGCTTGTCTAGCATAACCAGATCCCCAAGTTTAATCTCTAGCATCCGATAAAATCAGACATGGTAGTACAGGCCTGTAATCCCAGCACTCTGGAGGTGGAGACAGGAAGTTTAGAAGGTCACAGTTATCTTGACTACATAGTGAGTTTGAAACCATCTTACGATAACAAGAGACCCTATCTAAGAAAATTAAAATAAAAAATGAATTAATATGATGTACAATAAAGACCTAATTGCTCTTGTTCAGTTCTTAGAGTGCTTTTTCTAAAACATTTATCTCAGGCTTGAGATAAGACTCAATAGTTAAGATCATGCACTGCTCTTTCAGGAGACCCAAATTCTGTTCCCAGCACCTACAGCATGTAGCTCACAAATGTCTGGAATTCCAGATCCTCGAGATGATCAAGTCACTGTGGAGATTCCATGAAAATACAAACACACAATCAGAGTGATATTGTCTATGAATGTCAGAGCTGATTATTATACCCCTGAAGGGGCAATGCAGCTTTCTCAGAAGTATACTGAACTAGGTGGGAAGAAAATAACAATATTCCAGTGATATAGTTGAGCTGACTGGGAGATTTTCAGGGGTGCAACTCTGCCACATGGAGACTCATCACCATTTTTACAAAAAGTAGAAAAGTAAAACAGAAGTGGGAACAGACACACTAATGAAGCCAAAATACCAGTAAAGACAAACATTTGAGAGAAGGAAACACCTGGATGCTCCAAGGCATTTGTCCCTTCCATACAGGTCATGGAGCAAAAACATTTGATGGTAGGAAGCCAGGTGTGAAGGCACATATCTAAAATCAAGAGAGAGAAGGTGCTAGCATTTTATTTTAAAAGCTTCTCTGTGAGCCTGTGTGCCTTACTAGTAAAGGTCAGGAAATGAACTAGTGTTGGGTACTTGAGATGGAGGAGGGCTGGCATCACTGTATCCCAAAGACAGTAAAGAAATCTTGAAGCTAAGACCATGGGCTGTGCCCAAATCTGCAGAGGTGATATATCCTAAGCGTCAGAGTAAGGACTTGAGAACCTCCACTAGCATCTGACTGAGTGTGCAACTTAGGGCTACTTGTACAGTGTCCATGGAAATCAACGTTTTCATTTGGAAAACAAAATTAAGAGGAATCCATGATGTTTTGTCAGGGTTTAATTAGATGAGAACTTATACCAGGTATGATGAATAATTAAGCTCTTGTTTTTCGTGTGCATCTAAAGAAAAGAGCCTCAGCATTAAGGGCTCCTCAGGTTTGGTATCAAGATGCTTACTCCTGATAATAACAATGCCATAACTTATACAAGGGGAAGAACATACAAATGAACCTCATTATCAACCACAGCCTGCAGTTGACTCTCTATAGACCAGGACAGATCTGCAGGTCACTCTATAGACCAGGACAGATCTGCCGGTGACTCTATGGACCAGGACAGATCTGCAGGGGACTCTATAGACCAGGACAGATCTGCAGGGGACTCCATAGACTAGGACAGATCTGCAGGTGACTCTCTATAGACCAGGACAGATCTGCAGGGGACTCTCTATAGGCCAGGACAGATCTGCAGGGGACTCTCTATAGACCAGGACAGATCTGCAGGGGACTCTCTATAGACCAGGACAGATCTGCAGGGGACTCTCTATAGGCCAGGACAGATCTGCAGGTCACTCTATAGACCAGGACAGATCTGCCGGTGACTCTATGGACCAGGACAGATCTGCAGGGGACTCTATAGACTAGGACAGATCTGCAAGGGACTCCATAGACTAGGACAGATCTGCAGGGGACTCCATAGACTAGGACAGATCTGCAGGTGACTCTCTATAGACCAGGACGGATCTTCAGGTGACTCTATAGACTAGGACAGATCTGCAGGTGACTCTATAGACCAGGAAAGATCTGCAGGGGACTCTATAGACTAGGACAGATCTGCAGGGGACTCTCTATAGACCAGGACAGATCTGCAGGTGACTCTCTATAGGCCAGGACAGATCTGCAGGGGACTCTATAGACTAGGACAGATCTGCAGTTGACTCTCTATAGACCAGGACAGATCTGCAGGTAGGCTGTCTCATTTGCCTATGAGAATTTCCCTAGAATCAAACAGTTACAAGTTCACCTAGCCCTATGAAGTGATCAATTTTAGTTCCATTGCTAGTATCTTCAATCCCAAATGACCAGCACTGCAGCTGAGCCTGGGTTTGTGCCTTCTAGCTTTTTGTCTTTCAATGTAATCCTCTACACACTCATTGCTAATGTGTTGGTATCCTCACTGAGTTTTCTAATATCTGTATTTAAGTTAACTAAAATAAGAATTAAAGGGGCTGACAAGGTTGCTTGTCGATAAAGAACTTGACATACAAGTGTGAGGAGCTGAGCTTGGATCTTCAGGATGAATGTAAAATGTCTCTCATGGAGTATAGGCTTATAATCACAGTACTTCAAGAATCTTCCCTACTAACCAGCCAGCTTAGCCAATCAGTGATCTCTGCATTCACTGAGAGACTGTGTCTCAAAACTTATGACAGAAGTGATTGAACAAGACACCTGATACCCACTTCCGGCTTACACAAATGCATTCTCGAGTACTTACACTCATACACACAAATGCATGTACACTGAAACCCACACTCATCTGAGAGAGAGAGACAGAGACAGAGAAACAGAGAGAGAATGAGAGAGACAGAGAGAGAGAGAGAGAGAGAGAGAATGAGAGACAGACAGACAGATATATAGATAGAGGCAGATAGACACACAGAGAATGAAAGAGGGATTGAGATTTCTTTTAAGATTTCCAATCATTTGAGGACCAGGACAATATAAATTTTGAAGGAATTACTTGAAGCACAAATTCACCATAAGAAGCACCTGTGATTGTTACATTGTAAATAAAAGCTGGGCTCATTCTAACCTTGGCTTTGGAGGCAGAGTTGGAGGATGGTATTGAGGGAGAGTTATAGGGCAGTCAATTTCAATACCAAATTTTTATTTCCTAAGCTAGAGCTAGATACTGTGGTGACTGAATTGTTAATTCCTTCTACCTAATTTGTGGACAAATATTCAGCAGAAACTTTTTAAGAAAAGACTAGAAACTCACAAAACTACATTAGTACACAATAAACATTTCAGGGATTTCATGCTTGTGTTGTCAGCTGTGCAAGTTGTGAGCACGTAAGGATAAGAGTGCACTCTCTAATAGACCTAGCACGTTGATCTTAACGCTCCAGTGGGCCATAGCATTTGCTTTGCTCTTGGCTTGGACAAAGGGTTTTGTGGTAGGACTCTTGAGGTAAACAAGGCAAAGAGCTGAAGATGGAGCTCAGTTGGTAGAATACCCACCTAACATGCATGAGGTCCTGGATTCTGGTCCCAGAACTATACAAAATGTGCATGGCAGTGTGTGCCTATAATAGCAGCATTTAAGAGGTAGAGGCAGGAGGATCCAAAGTGTGTGTGTGTGTGTGTGTGTGTGTGTGTGTGTGTGCGCGCACGTGCGTGCCTCAGCCTGGGCATGATGCTGGTTCCCTCTCCATCTGCTGGTTTGGTGGCATCTCTGTGCGATAGGTATCCAGACAGGACATCTCCATGCATCTTTCATCTGCTATTAGTCTTCTTCCCTTCATGTGCAATTGGTCATCTTTGCAAATCTTATCTTTAATTAATAATACCTGAATTTTGTCCTTTCTGTTTCCAGGGCCATGGGTTCAGTACGGCTACATGCCATGTCCAACCTTGTCTACTGTGTGGGAGTCTGCTAGAGTCCAGCTCCGACCTGCTCCCACCTTTTGAAGGGTTCTTGGGTGGAAAAGAGAGGAATGAGGAAATGACAGAAAAATAGAAGGAGATGATAAGAAAACAGAGACACAGGATAGCTTCAGGAGGGCCCTGGGTCAATACCCAGTTGCCCAGTCCTTTATTCAAAAGGGCTTTTTATAATATGCCAAGGGGAGAAGCAAAAGATCCCACTCCCACTTGCAAGATCAAAGCACACCATCCAGCCAAATGTAGACCCTTCCAAATGCCTGGTAAACATGCCTGTGGCCAAATCATCCCATTATGCAGCCCTGCTGGGTAAAGCAAGCTCAGATTCTCTGACCTTGAGTAAGGTCTCACTAGGAAGCCTCTGTGGGCCACCGCACTATTGTAATCATCCAATTATTATCTCAGCCTTCTGTTTTTTTTTCCTTCTAACTCATTCTCTGCAGAGCTGCCTGACTGAGCCTTCTAAAGCACAATTGATAACATTGTTTTACTTGACTAAAACTTTCCACAGTTTACCCTCTACTGAAAGAATCGCTAGCCATTACCTCAACCTTGTGAGTCTGACTGTGTCTCCTGCTATTCCTCTGGTGCCAGGCACACCTGAATTTGCATCTGGACTGACCCTCAGCTAGTGTGTGCAGGGAGGACTGCCTTCCTGTGTGATTGGCCAGTTCAGGCCTTACTAATTGTAAAGTGTTTTGAATATCCTCCCCTGCTGAGTAGTAGTTTTGCCCTTTTCCCTCTCCAGTTACATGTGTTCCTACTTCTCTGCACTTAGAAGAATCAGTTTGTTGCTGGAGACACTATCCCCTCATTTCTTTACCTAGGAAATCTGCTTTAATCCTCCAAGATCTACCCAGGCATCAGTCCCTATCTAAAATCATCCCTGCTCTCCATCCACACAGGCCCTTCTTTTCCTGGCCCTTCAGCAGCACTTTGAGACCCTCAAACACTATACCTCGACTATAGTGTTTTCTTGTTGTACCACAAATATAGCTTGGTGTTTGGTACATTGGAAGACCCTTACAAAACATTTATTTTGTTGAACTGATAAGTAGACCTATAAGAGACTCGTGAAGTGAGAGGCAAACTGAATAGTGAAAAGCTGATTGGAAAGCATTCCGTGGCAGTTTGTTTCATGAGTCAAAACAAGACAGAAAAACAAACATGCTATTTATTAGTTACAGACAAGATTCTTATACCCAGGTTCCTGGTTACACGGTTTCTTACACGTATTCGTTCTGAAATGCTCCATGTGCATCTTAACGTAAGTATGGCTGCAGAAGTCACTGAGCACTTGAGGGGCAATGTTGTGGGTGTGCTCATGGCTGTGCAGAACTGGTGAAGGCAAGAGTTATGACAGCCCTCGCAGACACTTCTCCAGCATCAGGTCAGGGAGGAAGGCTGTCTTTGAATGCCCTCACTCACAATACAACTTAATGCTGTCTTAGCAGACTTTTCAATTTTACTTCTATATTTTTTGGTTGTGAGCCTAGCCTTTAATGGCTGAGCCATCTCTCCAGCCCCAATTTTACTTTTAAACTAAGGCTTTTATTTTATTTCTTATTTCTTTCTGTGTGCATGCATGTGTACAACTGTGTGTTCAAGTGCACGTATGAGTGTACACATGTATGTGAAGGGCAGAGGACAACTTACAACTTAGACTGTCTTTTCTTACATGCTGTCTGTCTTCTTTTGTGAGCACGGGTTCTCTCATTGGTGTGGGACTTACCTGAGTAGCTTAAGCTTGCCATCAAGCCCCAGGGATGAGACTACAGACACATGCCTCCACTCTCACCTTTTTATGGGGCTTGTGAGGACCAAATGCAGGTCCTCATGCTTGAAAGACAAGTGCTTTACTGACTGAGCCCAGTGTCAGTTGCTCTAGAACATTATTAACCTGGAATAAATGAGGAGACTGGGAATACCTGCTCAGTGAACCAAGTGTGGCATGTGTGCAGTGATTGCCACAAGTGGCACCCATGCATGTGAGAGGTGGCCAATGCGTACTGAGGCAGGCCTTGAACATGGCCTGCACACTGCTTTGAAGACAGCATGAAAATAAAAGAATGCCATTTATCTCATTAATACTTTGATATATTTGCCTTGTGCTGGAATGATAATTCTTTTACTATATTGATTTAGCCAAATATACTATCTGGGTTGATTCCACCTTTCTGTTTGCTTTTTAATTGTGGTCCCTACAACATTCAGAGTCAAGTATAAGGTCCACATTATCTTCCTATTGGGTGGTCCTGGGATGTTTGTGTTACTTAACAATCAGACAGAAGTCATTTAGTTAGCACTCAGTATAGGGGTAGTTATGCTAAGTGCTAAAATCTTTTGTGTTCTCTGAGCAGCAGCATTTGGATAGCATCATGTGGCTTCAGACTATCTCTGTGTAAGTATGTGTATTTGTGTATGTACTTCAGAATATCTCTGTGTATGTATGTGTATGTCCATGTATAGGAGGCCATAGAACAAGTTCCATCCTCAGGTGCTGTCTACTTTTCTTTTGGGGACAGGGCCACTTACTCACCTGGAACTTACTGGTAGGCTAGGCTGGCTGGCCAGTGAGTCTCCTCAGGGATCCATAAGTCTCCTCCTCCCCAGGGCTAGAATTACAGTGTGCACAACACACCATTTTAAAATGTATGTTGTGGGTGTTGAACATTGGTCTTCTTGCTTGCAGAAGACCTAACCGACTCAGCCATCCCCTTAGGTGCTTGAGAGCATCTCTAGCAATCCCCAATATTTTTGCTTAGAAAACTAGATCAGAATGTTGGCAAGTTTGCTGTCTTTCAAGCATCAAGCTGTTCTCTTATGTTATCTCCACAATGTCTCATTTAGTGATTTGCAGCCCACTAAGTCCTCTGCTTATTACAAAGCAGTCAGAAATTTCAGTTAGAAGTTCCCAGAAGCCCTTGGTTAATGGAAAAGAATGAGTGTGTATCTACAAGTGGGTGGTCAGGATGAGAGTCCCAGAATAGAATCGCAAGGCTTAATCCTCACACTACAGAACCCACAAGCCTAATTCTTTCCTTTGAAGAATCAGAAGATGGCCTTAGGGTCATTCAAAGTACCATCTGTTATCCACATAAAGGGGAGGGATTATTTGCACTTTATAAATACTAGAGTTTCGCTGTGTCGATGGCCTCACTGGCACTAAGTTCGCACAGCCTTACAGAAAAGCCATGTGAAGACCTGGTTTAGACAGAACAGTGTGTGCAGCATTACAGAGTAGCTCCTACAATTTTTTAAAAAGCAAAATGACTTACTATTGTTCAGTATCTTAACTTCTATTTTTTGAGCAAAACCCTTGACCTTGTATTCAGTGATCTCTTCCATTTTTAAATAGGAGCATATTTTAATTTGCTTACTTTTTTGAGGCAAGGTCTTATGTAGCCCAGGCTGGCTTCAAACTCTGTATGTAGTCAAGGATGATCTTGAACTTCTGATCCCCCTATCTTAGCCTCGAAGTGACTACAGTCAGATGCCACCAGCCCCAGCTTATTTTATTTTTATGGGAATGAGAAGTAAATATTTTATTTTCTAAAAACTAAATTTCTAATTATAATGGACAGTGCTTCAACGCTGTCATACACAGACTAGAATGTAAGTAGTTGAAACAATTTGGCCCAGAAGCCACAGCATTCTCCGAAGGCCAAGCTCATTTGAGGAGGGTTCCTGACTGGAGTAGCATAGTGCCCATGGAAAAAGAATGAGTAGCTGAAACCATTCCTGAGTACCCAGGAAGTATTCATGAATACAAGATGTGAATGCATCTTAGCTTTGCAATTCCCAATTAATAGCCTGAGTAGGCACATCTCTTACTTAAAAAAGGGCTGCCTGAATGGAGGTTAAGTTATGTTCCGTCTCCCAAGTACCACTCTGGATGTGTTTTTATATTTTGATTACTAAAAAGCATTTTATTTCTTTTTTTAAAAGAGAAAATTTGCATCAGTTGCTGAATAGCTCACATCGTGGGCTAAAACGCACTAAAAGTATGAACAAACAAAGCCCAAACAGGAAAATGGCTAAGTCCTCAAATGAGAGCCATGAATTGAATTATTCAAGGCTAGACTGCATATTCAAATATGAGTTATGCATTTTGACAAAACATTGTTAACATTCCTGTTCGCTGTGAATAAGGATTAATAATACACAGATTGTACCTAGGGTGCACCCTGCATTTTGGCTGGAAAATATGTCAAATGTACCTTTTTTTTCCCTAAGCATTCAGAGCAGGGCGTGTTTTTACATCTATACCTTAAATATATGCTACTGACCACAGTCCCTGTGCCGTCTCAAAAGGAAACACTGTAGAGAGAGATTGTTTTATGGAGCTTTACACATTTAAAAGCATCAATGACACTTGAAGCATTTTAGTTTTTCGTGAAAGACTTTAGAATAAAAGGAATTAAACCAACAAACAATAACAGCAATAAAACAAAGGGAAACAGCAAAGTGCTGTATTCATTTCAGAGCAAGCACATGGAATTCTGTCCGCCTGGCTCACCCATGTCCTTGGACTAGACAGATAGGCTCTAAACTGTCAGTGGCCCAAACAACTCAGAGATACACATTAGTCCTGAGCTCATAACCCATGTGTGTATTTTGAGCTAATGTTCAGTCATTGATTTAATAATTAGTTATTGACTTCCTTTTACAGATCTAGCCTAAAAGAAACAGACATGATCTGAGGCCTCATGGTGTTTGTAAATTCTAGGGCTGGGAGAAAACCAGGCATACAATGGTCAATGGACAGTGCATGTAAATCCAGCAGAAAGAAGGAGGGTTAAAGGGTACACTTAGACCTGTGGGGTCAAGTCCTGGCTATGGTGTCTTGGGCGAGTCATTTAATGTGTGCTGAGCATCCTCCTACACTGGCCAGCATGTAGCTTTGGCCAGAACATAGAGTCATGTGACACACATTAATGGCTATGTGCTTGCTGTTTGGCAATAATAGGTAACCTCACCTGAATCAGAGCATGGGGGCAGGGGAGAGCTGTTCCAGGAGAAGAATACTTGAACTGAGATCTTCAGAATGAGGAACCCTTAAACATGTGGAGGAACTAAAACTGCATGAGGAAGTGGGAATTATTAAAGAGCTTTCTGAACAGTAGGAAGCACATACAGTTTTGGACAGGAGGACACAGGATATTGTCATGGGCCCCAAAGAATTTGTACGTGTTTGGGAGAAAGAAAGACCTGTGAGAGAAAGGTCATGACCTTATCTACAGTAGAACCCTGAGCCTATTCTGATGTGGGTGTGTGTGCACATGTACCTGTGCACTTGCACACATGTGTAGCTTTGCTCTCCACATCCATCTCTTGCAAGGAAGTGAGATAATGCTCTCTGTGTTTCTCTGCTCAGCCTTGCAAATCAAAGCCCTCAGAAGAGAAATGGACATGTAGCTAATGTTGTCTAAATATTAGGTGTAAATTTAATAGCCTCTTGATGCTATTATCTTTCTAGGCACTGTAATTCTCTATGTGTGTATATGCTCCCTGTCTGAAGTAAAATGTAAAAAAAAATTTAGACTACTTGATAGAAAAGAGGTGGGGTGGATGGGTACTAATTAAACCTCAGTAAGGAAAAGAAGTTTCTGTATCTCGCCTAATGGGATGAATGTCATGCTCTGAGTCCTGTTTTATGTAAAATCCATTATAAATATGTAAAAGAATTTGCCAAATCTTGATTTCCTCAATTGAAAAATGACCCCAAGCACTAACTCTGAGAAGAGGAAGCTTTAGATTTCTTGATCTTTGGCTCTTTTGTTCTCCTGCACGTGGTCCCTAAAACCAGCAGAATAATTTGGGAATGGCAGATACTGAAGCAACTAATTTTTTCTTTTCTGTAATCTGCATAGACTTCAAAATGCGTTCAAACCACAAAGTGCCGGGTCATATCATTTGTTGGCAAGGATAAAAAGAAGAAAGGAAATTCCTTTGTAAGTGTGTGGATCAATCCATCTTTCACAGATATTTTCCTGTTATGTGCAGCCTGAGGGTTTATGCCTATCTGAGCTTTATTTGACAATTACCACTTGCCAGCATAATTAAACGATAATTTATAAATACTAAGGAAGCATAATGGAGGAGGGCAGATTGGTGCTTATCAGGGCATGGGTAACGTTGATCTACTTCTGTGGCAATTCCCATCGCTTATCTAGGTTGTTAACTGGTCTCACTTTATATGTGTTTTGTTAGGTTTGGCATTTGTTAGTGTGTGATTATCTATGGCATAGACACCTTTTCTCCTGGTCCCAAACTCTTTTGCCACTCCTATTGCATACATAATATTTATGGAATATTGCTTGCATTTTAGTTCAGGACATAAATGTGGTATTTAGAGTTGCATTTATTACTAGAAAACCCTTCAATTAATGAATACAACTTCTCTGTCCATTTCTTTCCTTTAGTCCTTTTCTATATGACATCTGTATTTTCTTTTAATCAGTTTTTAAACCACCTGGGCTTTACAATTAATTACATTCCATAGGGTCTCTTCATGTTGTTCCTAGAGTGCTGGCTGATTTGTGTGTGTGTGTGTGTGTGTGTGTGTGTGTATTTAAGGAGGGAGGAGAATATGCTAGTCTTGGACTGTGTTCAGAGAGCTTGCTAATCTCTGGTGATAAGAATGATACTTTATATGCAAGATAGAAATGTTGCCAGGTTTCTACTGAATATAAAAATCACCTGAAGAAATGATGCTGTAGAAAGGACAGCTTTTGTCCTTCTGGTGCGGCTCCTCAAGCTCCTTCACCTATTGTAAATGTTGGGGTGGTCTCTGCAGCGTCTTGTCCCAGGAACCAGCTAAAGCGGTGTAGAAGCAGGATCTCTCTGAACAGAAAATGTCAACAGAATGACAAGTTAGAAACGGGATCCACGCCTTTAGAAAAGCAGGTCCAGGAAGACAAACGGTGCTAGGGCAGCCCATCGGAGGTCAGGGAGATCTCTCTCGCGCTCTCTCTCAATTAAATAATTTTAGTGTCTGCTGATTAGGGTGGAG
Organism: Onychomys torridus; assembly: GCF_903995425.1. Taxonomy (NCBI): domain Eukaryota; kingdom Metazoa; phylum Chordata; class Mammalia; order Rodentia; family Cricetidae; genus Onychomys; species Onychomys torridus. The sequence continues at coordinate 14,486,919 of NC_050448.1, forward strand.
ATGGTTTGAGTGAAGTGTGTGGGAATGGCTTATCAGGAGAATAACAAAATAAAAGGCTTTGGTGTTTCAAATTGTCAATTCCACGAATTATTCAGCATTTTGTCCTTATAAATAGCAATTATTTGCCTTTTTCAGAACTGAAAAAATTATCTTTCATATTCAAATATTTAAATATACCATGCTGTCACTGGGGCGAAAAAAAAAGTCCTAATGTCAGAACAGATTTTTATGCAAGGAATAATTTGAAAGTGGTGGATTAGTTTCCACCTTTTGAAACACGGTGCTTTCTGTAATCTTCAAACATTATTTAGGATAATGGAAGCCATCATCCCGTCCTCAGACGCTAGCACTCCCACTAGACTTTCAGCTACCTCTCATTTTTTATATTAAAATACAAGGCTTAAAAGGTATTATCTTACTAAAGGGGGGCAATTGTAGAGATGATTTGATTGAATAAAGGAAAAAGCTGTACAGGCCTTTTAAGATCAAGGATGTATTGACAGAAAGCTATCATTACAGACAATTAATGTTCTCCAAGGGAAGAAATTGATTATGGACAAAGATGGACCCTAAGGAGCAGACATGTCTTAATGCTCTGAGGCCTTGAGGATTATGCGTCTCGTTCACAGCATTCATATTTAACCCTTTGTGGTGACTAGAACACTAGCTGATTCTAACAGAATGACAAAAATCGAATTAAGTTGGGGGAAAAAAGACAGAAAGGTGGCACTTTGTCATGGGGTCGACTGTGATCCACATTTGGATCTTTAAACAATATTCAAAAAATTAGATCTATAGTATCTTTCCTGGATACGCCCTTTGGAGTAGACCTAGCTTGAGATTTGCAGAACAAATGAAATTGGAGAGTGATCACCAGTCTGTGCATTGTTGAAATGTGGTAATGCCCAATAATTACAGTTAAAGACACGCTTTCCTAAGGAGCCCTGAACTTCAGCTGCATTCATGTTTCCAAATAACAAACGCTTAACTTTGCCTGTCCTTCCTATAGATCTCCCACAAAGCATCCATCACGTCGTTAGCCAGGCCCTTGCAGCCGTGGATCACAATTGGGCACTTAATAAGGTGGCAACCCCACTGGGGACATTTCACATAATTATTCTTAGCAAAAAGGAGGTTGTTGTGGCTTTCCCCCCGCTTTTTGAGTTTGGCAAAATTCCAGGTGAATTAGTTTGGGCTCCTAAAAACCTGTTCTGTGTCACTGGAGAATTTCACTTGCTCCCAGGGCTATGGGTTCCTGTTGCTGCCCTGGTCAGTAGAGAGAGGCTCACCATGAGACTGGCCACTCTGGTCCAGGGGCTGCCCTGGGAAAAGTGGATGATGATGTTGATTAAGGCCTACTGGATTCAGATGCTGCATTTAGGCATGGGAGAGTGTTGAAAAATCGGTGTCTCTCAAGACTTCACTCTCTGATGGTGTGTTATAATTCTTGCCAAATAACTGGAGAAATTCACATGTTGACACAGTACGTAGCTTGTCTAGAGAACTCAGACTTTAAGTAAAAGTTAAGGGAAAAGAGGTTGGACCCCGGGCTCTAATTTTAGGCTTGTAGAGTTGAAAATGGCTGTCATTAATCAGCCCAGATCATTAAAACCATTTGTTCTTCAAACATGAACAATTGGAAGCCATCTCCTGGTGTTCTGAGACCTTATAGCTTGTGCATTGAATTCACTGCCACTGAACTAAGTCAGCCCCAAACTTCAAACCAGAAATAATCATTGAAAGGAAGCAATGGCGGATGAGCATGGCATATGGCCCTCCTTACTCACGTGACAGCCCTCCTGTATCACCAGCTCAGATCCAACTGCCGTGGTCAACCGACACCTCTCAGAACTTGGCACCAGCAGCAACTCACATTATATATTTGATGGTGAGTGTCTTCTTCTGAAAGACAAACACCTCCCTAGGTGAGAATGCTGTATTTTTATATGGCTCCTAGAACACAAGAGTTGGGTATGGTGGTGCATGGCTGTTAAAACAGAACCCAAAGCAGGTAGATGGAGAGTTCAAAGCCAACTTGGGCTGCACAATGAGTCTCCACCTCAGGAAAAAAAAATAGAATACAGGATATCCAAAGGCCTAACTCAAAGGAAGATTCTGGCTAATGTGCCATTTAATTCCTGGGAAAATAGGAATCATAATGGTGGTCAGTTGCTACTGAGAGGGTCATAAAGGCTTTTAAGAGGTGAATGTATGTAAAAGAGTGTGTTTGGAGTGGCATTTTTTAAAGTAGAAATGCCATTAAACAACTATGTCTGAGGTTGTGAATCCCAAGGCCAAGAGGGTGGTGAAGCCATTAGCAAAATAAACAAGGAAAAAAAACGTGTGTGTGTGTGTGTGTGTGTGTGTGTGTGTGTGTGTGTGTGTGTGGTGGGGGATAATATCATAATTGAATTCCAGGTCAGGGCCATGTGATCATGTCCAGAGGGAAATCAAGATCTGGAATTTAGGAGAAATGGCTGTTCGAATCTTTGCTTGCAGAAAAGTGGAAGAATGAAGTGGTAAGAGCGAAGTGGATCCCACTGTGACTTGAAGCACAGAAAGGAGAAGCCTTTCAGGAGAGAGCTCTGCTGCCTCTAGGACTGTGACCTGGAGAGTGAGAATCGACCAAGAAGCTATCAGGCTTGGTCAGTGACAGTATATGTTAAGCCAGTAAGTTGCATCTTCTTGGTATTAAATACCAATGACCAAGGGAATTGTGTGTCCCTGAGGAAATAGCTTCACTTCTCTGAGCCTAAACTGACTCATGTGCAGTGTAATGATGTATTAACAGGGTTGAGGAGATGGCTCAGTTTTTGAAGTGCTTGTCATGTAAGTGTGAGGACCTGAGTTCACTTCCAGAACCCATGGCCAGGGAAATGGGTGTGGTGGGATGTTCTTGCAATGCAGTGGGGGGGAGGCAGAGACAGGCGGATTCCTGGGACGCAGTGGCCAGCCATTCTAATCTAATTGACAAATCCAGGCTAGTAAGAGAGACCATGTCTCCCTAGAAGAAGAAGAGGATGAGGAAGATGAGAGGGAAGAGGAGGATAAAAGAAAGAGTGAGAAAAAGAGGAGGAGGTGGAGGTGGAGGTGGTGCCAAATGACACCCTAAGGAATGGACTAGCTTGACCTCTAGTCCAGGTACACCCACATGCATGTATGTGAGTGAATACACACACACACACACACACACACACACACACACACACACACACACTACACATTCACACACTCACATTCACACACACACTCATTCTTGGGAATAAGGGTGGAGAGGGGATAGGGAGAGGGAGAAATTTGTTTCAAGTATCAAATGTGGTGATATTTTATTTGTGCACCCTAATAAACCTTATCTGAAGATCAGAGTAAAAAGCCAGCCACTATTTTAAACATAATGGTCAGGCAATGGTAGCACAAGCCCTTAATCCTAGCACTGGGGAGGCAGAGATTTATCCGGATCTCTGTGAGTTCAAGGCCACACTGGGAACAGGGCTGGGCGTGGTGGCACACGCCTTTAATCCCAGAACTGGTTAACCGTGGATGTCTGGAAGTCTATACAGACAGACAGGAAGTAATAGAGCTGGGCAGAAAGAGGAAGTTATGTAGCTGGTTGGAGAGATGAAGTAAGATGGCAGGGCACAGAGAGGGTATAGGCGTGAGTATACAGGAAGTAGGTCTCTCTGGAGACTGAGGAGTTGGTAAGGTGAGGTTAGTTGTAGCTTGTCCTATTCCTCTGATCTCTCAGTTTTCATCCCAATATCTGGCTCATTTTTTTTTAATTAATAAACCCATTAGCAATTTGTGTTACAATTAAATGTAGTATGTATTAAAATGCTTAGTTGATTGGGTACTTGTGAAGTGGTGGGGCCATAATCAGATATTTATGGTTAAAAATTGAGTAAACGAGGCCCCAGAAGTAAAGGATTACAGCCAGAATTTGGAGGCATGGAGTAAAATGTATGTTTTGTGAATGAGCCATAGATCTGAGCAGCATTCAGAAATCTTAGCCACATATTCTGTACCCTTTACATAAAATCACACATCTGTTCTTCCCAATAGTCCTCAGGGGAAGTAACATCATTAGGACATGACTGACATGCATAGGAGGGAGTGGCTGGCCTCCTCAGTGGTACACTGGCTTGGCTGGGATTAGAATAAAGGAGAATTTGACTCATGACCCTTCTTGTCTGGTGAGCAGGAGGAAGACAGGGCCAGAGCCATGATTTGAACCTAAGCCCACCTGAGGCTCAACTATCTGCTTAACATCCACATAGTATCAATCCTTTCTGATTCCCGATGGCAATGTTTTGGAGGGAGTCCGTTTGCATGACTGAGGGATCATTGGACTCCTTGGCCTTATGTGCCTCTGGTTTTGGTAGCCAAACCACATTGGAGGGACTTCATTTAGAAGTCCCAGAGCCAGGTCAGAAAGCCTGCAATGTGTGAAGGTGTGTAATCTATGCCAGCAGCCTGTGGGAGATCCTCACTATAAGTCTATAAGCCTGTGTGCTGTAGAGAGTACAAGCGTAGGTGAATGAGGAAAGCTGCTGGGGGTGTGAGCGTAGATCATCATCTAGGCCAGCGGTTCTCAAACTTCCTAATGCTGTGACCCTTCAACACAGTTCTTCATGTTCTGATGAGCCCCCAACCATAAAATTATTTCATTGCTGCTTCATATCTGTAATTTTGCTACTGTTATGCATTGTAATGTATTAAATATCTGATAGATGGGATATCTGAAGTATGACTCCCACAGAAGGGTCATGGGGTCGCGTCCCACATGTTGAGAAACACTGGTCTAGGCCATTAGGAACCAGGGCCCAGTATCCTGAAGCTGCTACTAGGGAGAAGAGACTTCCTAGTGGAAAGTGGGAGGTCTGTGAAAAGTTGAGAATTAGGGCACAGGTTACAATGAAGCTGGAGAGTCGCCACCTTGGCTGACGTGGTCAGTACCTTAGCATCCTGATGCAGCACGTTGCGCACATATTCGAGTTGATGCTGGAGACAAAGACCTTCACACCTTCAGTCAAGCACTGTAGAGCACACACAGTTACACGGAGTATGTTGTGTTTGGTGACAATTAACAGTGGGTGTCTATGTTGCTGGTTTCTGTGTTAACCATATGGTATCTTTGTTCTCGGGTCATCTTGAATCCCTTCTACTTAGAAGAAAGAAATGGCTGGGAGATGGCCAGCAGGAGGACCTGGATTTGAATCACCAGAATCCACATAAAAGGCAGGCATAGCAGTGTATGCATGTGTAAACCCAGGACTTCTATAGGAGATGGGGGGCAGAGGCAGGAGAGCCTGTCTTTCAGTGAGTAAGAGACCCTGTCTAAAACAAGGAGGAAGGCAAGGACCAGTACTGAGATTGGCCGCAGACTTCTGTACAAACACACCATGGTGTACACACACACACACACATACACACACACACACAGAGAGAGAGAGAGAGAGAGAGAGAGAGAGAGAGAGAGAGAGAGAGAGAGAGAACCCACTCAGAAGAACACACACATGATTAAAAAGAGAGAAAGTTAATTATTAAATAGCATGCTGAGTTATACTACCAAAAGCCTCATTCATTTCTGTAATTTTGTCTCTTGGTCTGAAATGACTGAATTCTGTCTCCAGGTTGTGTTAGGATGCCCTGGCACTGGCACAATGGGGACATTGCCTATGGATAACTTCCCATGACTCAGTGACTTGATGTGTGTGTGTGTGTGGGGGGGGGATCTATTGCTTAGCTGCCTTGTAGATTTGGCCATGGAGTAGATCAGTGGCTCCTAGCCATGACTGCAGATGGAATTGGCTGGAGAGATCCTATAGGCATATCTAACCATGATGACTTTGCCCAGGATAGCTATGGATGTGGCCTGACACAAAATTGTGAACTGACTGTAAATTTTATTGCAATTGGGAGATAATTTTGAAACCTGAGTGTGAACTCTATGGATGATGGCATCCTATCACAAGATCCAAGGGTCTGACACATCTGGAACTTTGAAGTTTATTGAACCCGAGTGCTAGTCCCAAAAGTTCTTGATCAATCTGAGACACAGCCTGCACAGTGGAATTTCTAGGGCCTCCTGAGACGTAGTCGCATGGTTTGGTATGGAGAGTGGCAAGCAGGTTTCAAGGAGAGGTAGGGGGGCTTAGATCAGAGTGTCTGAAGTGGGTTTTGTATCCCAGGCTTCCAGTTTAGGGACCACACCTGTGAACTGAAGGTCTAGAGGTTAAGCATGGTGAGCTGAGCTGAGCTGTCACAGAGCCCCAGTTCCTCTGAATGAGGCCTCCTGGTGATGTCCACTGGTGTACCACGCTGGCTAGAGCCTCTGGGTCAGGATGTGTGAGCAGGAGCTCACAGACTTTAATTGGTAAAGAATTTCCCAAGGATCTTGCAGGTGGCAATTTTGATTCTGGGCTGAGCCTAGGGACCTTAATTCCTTCACCTCCTAGACAATGCCAATGCTGTGCCCAGAGGCCATGCAGGGCAGCCAGGCATTAAGAATGCTTCTTAGGCCTGAAGGGTTTATGAAAGTCTTTTAATTTCACCTGAGACCAACTGATTCAAAGTCCTCAGCAAAGTCTCTTAAACTACATGTTAATGTACTTAGTTAATATTTATTGAATTGTGTCTTGAGTCAAACTCTAGGTAACATGGGAATAAAGACAGACATGCTACTCCTGGGCTAGGGAGACGGCTCAGTGAGTAAGGCATTTTCTGTTCAAGCATGAGGACTGGAGTTCAAATCCCTGACATCCGTCTAAAGCACAGGCTGGTGTGTTGTCATCCAGAGCTCAGTGGCGCTGAGATGAAGGGTCTCCAGGGAAAGCTGGCTAGTCAGTCTAGCTGAACTGGTGAACTCCAGGTTCAGCAAGAGACACTGTCTCAATAAATAAAGTGGAGCACGATTGAGGAAGACATCTGCTGTCATGCTCTGGTCTCCAGAAACAGCTCCATATGTACTCAGACAGAGTGAAGACATGTGAAGGTCCATACAAACATGTGTGCAACACACATATGCACGAGCGTGAGAGTGTCTCCTGATTTCATGGTACTTGCATTTTAGCCAGAGGAACATGTTTTCTTTTTGTTTTTGTTTTAATATGACCACAACTGTCCCCAAGTACACAAAGCAGTGCTAGGCATCTGAGTCCTGGAGTAAAACCCGAGAGTGCTGAAGAAAGACTCTCAAGGCATGGTGTAGGAGGTCAAGCTGTCACTTCAGAGCTCAGAAGGCTGAGGCAAGAAGACTGCTAATAATTACAGGTCAATTCAGACTACTCAGGGCAGCCTGAGCTAAAGCGAGACCCCCTTCTCAAATTACAAAACTGAAAATCACAAACAAAACAAATGGCTTTCAAAATGGTAGCCATCTTGATTGCAGCTTGCTCTGGGAAGGTTGTGGAATGGGATGTGAGGCTCTTGAGGTACATGGGACAAAATGGAGGGGGCTGGGTGCCCAACAGTCACAGCATTGCGCCAAACCCTTTGGGAAGTATCACCAGTGGCCTCATCACTGGTCCCTCAAGGAAGAATGTGGATGTGGCTATCAAGTCCTCTAATGACCAATAATAAGAAACCACCTCTGAAACTCACAGGGGTGAGATCATCCTTCTAACGGTGCATAAGTCATCTTGCACATAGCTAGAAAGTAACGAAAATAAATAAAAAAATCACGTCTGTTTATAGTGTTTCCAGACAACTTTGGAGTTTATATAGCATACTAAAGTCTTTTGGGAGTGTTTGCATGATTCTCCAGAAAACCTAACTCTGTTATTAAAAGGAGTAAGAGAAACTTTATAAGAATCACAGAACAAAACAAAACATAACAAAACTCAAGGAATAAATAGGTTTTCTGGGGGAGACAAGTCAGCCCAAGTCTTCTGGTGACGAATCTGTTTTATTGGAGCTGTGCACACAGATAATAATCTTGAGGACATCCTTCTTGTGTGCATTCAGAGCTCCCTCAGTGGCAGGGGAAAATAAATCAGAGGAAATCTTCAGGCAGAGGCAGCTTTCACCTGTATTTTTTTTCAAGCTGAGAGCACTCCTTAATTACAAGGGTTTTTTTTTTAATTTTTTTTAACACCATTCTCAACTGGTAACATACGTTGTTGCCAGCGTGTATTTAGCACCTGCAGAAAACGTCAAGAAACGCATGACAGCGCATAGGTGGAACACCCACTGCGTGGCTGCGAACACTGTCAACAAATTGTACTTTGTTAATTTTTTTCTTATTAAAAAAAAATTCTAAGCAAAGGACTTAAGAGTGCAGGTGTTTGGAGCACCGAGACAGGGTGAGAAAGGAAGGTGGGATTAGTGTGGCCTTGGGCATGGGAGCTGGGGCTGGATCTATATGCCTTTGAGTATTCCCTGTGCCTCACTACTCCTTACTTAACTTTGGATGGAAAAGAAAACCCTCTGTGCACACCGGCTCTAGCAGGGTTAGCTGTCCTGTGAGGCATTTGCCATGGGGTCAGACTTCTCTGTTGATCGGCTGCAGGAGCAGGCAGTTGGCACCTGGTGTCATGACCTTCTACACAGGATGTACTTGGAGAGGTCCCTGTGCACCTGCTAGTTCATTCATATTAATGTGAGGGCTTTTTGTTTTGTTTTGTTTTGTTTTGTTTTGTTTTGGTCTTTGTTTTTGTTTTGAGACAGGGTCTCATGTAGCCAAGGCCAGCCTTACATTGTCCCTGTTGCCGAGGATGATCCTGAACTGGTCTTGGTGCTCCTTATCCCAAGTGCTTTGATGACAGGTGTGCAGCACAGTGCCAGGCACCTTGTTTTCTAATAGGTCAGATGCAGCCATGGTGGCGAGGTAGAAGGCATCTGTTCCTTCTATAGTGATATCCTAAGAGTGCAGGCTTGCCTGCTGGTCTGTGGTTGTTCTTGTGCCCCACTAAAGGCCAGTTCCCTTAACTGATCGCTTTCCACTCAGCACCGTGTGTTTTGTAGATAGAACAGATTTGCTGGGGTGACACTAAGTGCTGCCCTTCCCTGAGTTTCTCTGGTTCTTCCAACTATGGAATGAGATTTTCCTGTTATTTCCCAGGACTTCCTATCACAGATAACTTTGTTTCCTCATTCTTATAAGCCTGTTCATTCAAAGTGAGTGGATGATAACTTGTGTTTGAAGAGACACCCTCTCTCCACCCTCTGGAGAAGAATTTACCAGATTGAGAATTAACACTGAGCTGGACATGGTGGTAACTGCATCTGATGCAGGAAGATGATGTGAGTCCAAGAGTTCAGCACCACTGCCTTCTATCCAGCAGAACTACCAGGGAGATTCTGTCTCCTAAATAAATATTAAGTCAACAAACACTGTGTGTGAGGTTCTGCTCTGCTAATTTAAAAGGTCTGTTTTCAGTCTCTTCTCCATTCTCACCCTGACGATAGACACTGGAGGCCTTATGACTGCTAATGATCTTTGTGGTGAATTGTACAAAGAAACTCACAAACCAGCATCTTCCAGCACTGCAGAGAGGGAGGCTCCCACAAAGCTTCAGTTCAGCCAGGTCTGTGTCATGCCCTCAGACCCTGGCAGAGGCTTTTCATTCAGTCGTGGCTCTGGCTGCACCATGTGGGGAGTGCCTGCACTTCTCACAGCTGAGAGAAGACCTGGAAATGACACATTTTACACCTCTCAGCCGAGGCTCAGAGCTCGAAAGCACTTCACTCCCATCCCTCTGGGACAGAGAATCTGTTTGCAGTAATCACTCGCAGTGTTGACAGAATGTTCGAAACCATCTGCTCAAGGGCAAGTGTTAACTCTATCAAATCCTAATATTTTAAGCCCACTGATCCCCGGGCCCAGGAGACCTCCCAATGGAACTCTCGTTGAGCTGTGTGTCAGCCTGCTGTCAGTTATTATCCCACTGCAGCAAGGTCTGATGCACCAGCCAAGGCTCAGCAAGGAGAGGCCTGTGATGAGAGGTGGCGCAGCTGGCTACCCCAGGCAGGTCCTGCCAGCTGCAATACAGCCGAGGCAGCCTGAGGCTTGCAAGAGTACTTCTGTAATATATATGCTTCTGCCTCTAAGCCCATTTTAGAAACAGGCTTCTCCCCTTGTTGGAGAAGGCATGCATTGTTAATATGTTTGTATAAATGTGTGCATCCCCACTCTGCACATGTAAGTATGTACAGAGGTGCACACAGGCTTAGGCCACCAGACTCTGCTAGAACTACTTCATAAAACAGAGAATTTGGCGCACAGGTTTTCTGGTGCATTATTCCCCCATAATAGTATTCAGTGATAAGTTGTTTAAGTACTCAGAATAGTCACTTATTTTTATGTATCACTAGCACAGTTGCCCTGTCATGTCTCATTTTAAAAGCATATAGAACAATTAGGGGGAAATGTGATCATCAGTGAAAATATTAGCAAGCCCAATGGGCTAAAGACATTGTGTTTTCCAAGGAAGCCATTTGAAACTTCCCATGTGTCCCCACCACTGGGAATGAAGCACACAGATGAAGCCTCTCTGAGAGGGTGCAGGCTCTCACCTCTGCCAGCTACTTCAGTGAGGTAGATGCTATTGGCCAGAATGGCTTCCCGAGCCTTGAAGGAGCTGCTGAGGAGAAACTGGGCACTAAGGAGCCAGTTCTGAGCAATAATACCCCAAATTCTATCTGAGGTCTCAAGTTTTCATTTTTTTTGTTTTTATTTATGTGGGATAGAATTCATCCTATGCCACTTTCTGTGTTGGGTCATTCTAAGTGTTTAGCAGGTAATGCATGAACAGTGAATGGATAAGGCTCTGCCCTTCCGCCATATTAATAGCACCTGGGCTTATATCCCAGCTATAGCTGAGAGCAACTGGAGCAATCCACAGTCCTTGGGATGGGTGCTACCTCATGCAGATACTCATAACACATGTTCTTACTACCAAACTCCATCAGACTCCTTAAGCAGCTCATACTATTATCATAAACGTTCTCACAGAGTGAGGATGCTAAGTCTTAGAAGTTTAAAAGCTTGGTCAAAGTCTTATAGCTAGGAGGTGTTTGAGCTTGGGCCACAACTCACACAGAACACTCAAAGCTCATTCATGCAGCTAGGCAAATCAAAGCCAAAACAGTCATTAGCATTCACTCAACATTCGTGGGTCACAGAGCAGAGCAGTGGTATTGTGTGTCTTCTTCTAGACCCCCATGAGATGCCACATACTCACCTACTAGTCAGACATCATCAGGTCTAAGTCCTGTGTTGCCTGAAGGAATTTGGAGATCCAGCTTGGAGTGCAGTCTGCACTATTCACATGCACATGTTTTTGTAGAGATTGGGAGAATGTTAAAGCGTGCCATCTGAGAAAATGCATAACCAGCCACTTTGGGACACATTTGTGGATGTGCAGTGTGTGTGTGTGTGTGTGTGTGTGTGTGTGTGTGTAGTATAGACTCAGAACTCCTAGGAGAGGATGTCGGCATGTAACAAAAAAGGAAAAGTCTACATCATCATGTGATGGAAGTTCTGAAGTCTTTCAAAGTGAAAGCACAGTGTTCTCTTGAAGAAGTCAGGGAAATGAACCTTGGTCTTCAGACACTGGAGACTTGGACCTCACACGTCTCACCATAGACAGCTGGAGAAGTCAGGGAAATGAAGCTTGGTCTTCAGACACTGGAGGCTTGGACCTCACACATCTCACCATAGATAGCAGGGAGTACTCCAGTTTAACAGCTTCCTCCAAAGATGGCTTTCTACACATCTTGATTCTGGAATCTGGCTCCTCCTCCCAATACTGTAGGTAATCTCTGCCATGTAGATGACATTGCATGTTGCTGCTCAGTGTCCACTACTTCACTGTACTTCCCATTCAATGCTCCCTGGGGTCTGTGCCTTTCTGTATGGTGGAGTATGAAGGAGAAGGGAGACAGAGATCAGAGACAGAGAGTAGTCTAATAACACACAAACATACAAATAGAGAGATTAATCCAAGTCCCAGTTACCCAAAACCCTTCAGATTTCTGGGCCTCTGCAGTCAAGTACATGAGGGTTGAGAGCTTCAGTTTCCCCTCTAGACAGGAACAGCCCATTCTCAGGGTCACTAAAGACCAAGACAGCATTGAAGACATACAGTTACCTGGAACATATTAAACACACAGCAATTATAACCCCCTCCATTCTCTACCCTTCCTCTTGTTTACTTCTTGCTTATGTACTATCTGTAAAGGGGGATAGTGTTTTTAACCTTGGACCACATGAAAGAGAATGGAAAATAATGTCATCTTCAGAGAAAATTACTTGGACATACACTTTTTTTTTTTTTTTTGAGCTGAGGATTGAACCCAGGGCCTTGTGCTTGCTAGGCAGGTGCTCTACCACTGAGCTAAACCCCCAACCCGGACGTACACTTCTTGAATATTGACTTGAATTTATTTGGGGGCATGAGATAGCTTCTTGTTAGTATTACTTAACTTGAGGTCACTAAAAAACAACAAACTAACTAACTAACAAAACAAACAAACAAAAACCCTATAATTAAAACAAATAGGTATGGGGTCAATGAAAATGAGTAAAGGTGTTTTCTGACAAGGCTGATGGCCTGAGTTCAATCCTCATATACCATGCAAAGGTGGGAAGAGAGAACTGACTTGAGCATGCTGTCCTCTGACCTCCATACACATTTTCAGCATGATATGCATTCTCTCACACACACATAAAAAAATAAATGTAACAAGATTATTAAGCCAGCCAGTGGTGGCCTACGCCTTTAATCCCAGCACTTGGGAGGCAGAACCAGGTGGATCTCTGTGAGTTCGAGACCAGCCTGCTCTACAGAGCAAGATTTGGGACAGGCACCAAAACTACACAGAGAAACCCTGTCTTGGAAAAAAAAAAAGAAAGAAAGAAAGAAAAGAAAAGAAAAAGATGATTAATGAGTAGGGTATCATAACAGTCTATTACCTAAGTATTTCTAGAGGTAAGGTTTTTAACTTGTGCCTGTGCCTTGGAGGTACATTTCAAATTTTCCTGCACTGTGTGGGCCTGGAGCTGTAACATCTTCCCCTCCAAACACTTGGGTTGTGAGGAAAGTGAATCTCTGTCCCAGGTGCTGAAATGGCAGGCCAAGACTATCCATAACCAACCATTTTAGTGTACACTCACCCACAGGTAATGATTGTTCTGGAGTTTATGCCTCAGTCTTACAATGGAATTTGTGAAAGCACTCCCTAACAATCCATCATTAAAATTAGAGTAGATATAAATATCAAACACATGTTAATTGGCTATGGACTGAAGAGCTAACATGAATGCAAGGGACTGCTGTTATCTTAATTTTCAGGTTCATCTCTGGGGTAAAGTGCAGACCCCCAGAAGATGTGTTTTTGTTTTTCCCTTAGCTACAACACTGATAATGAGATTTAATTTGTTTTGTAAACAGTGGCTTCTAGAAGTTCAGAGTATGCAGCTCTCTCACACAAAGGTCTTCAGGGGAATGGTGAGTTGCTGTTAATTCTTACCCAGTGCAGCCAAGTTGACTAGGAATTGCCTTTCTTGGGGTGGCCTTAGATGGCAGGAAGGTAGAGGAGGCACCCACCTGTGGGGTGTGGAATGTGGAAAGGAGAGCAAGTCCTGACATTCAGGAGGAACCCTGGGTACCCCTTACATTTCCCTAGGCATGGTTTTACTTTTGGGGATAAGGATATTAGGACAGCTGGCAGGGATGTATATCTTGGGTTGACCTAACCAGAGTGGCCATGGCTGTTGAAAGGGTAAGTGGGTGGTTGAAAGGTACCTTCTGATTTTCTGGAAGCTGTGATGGAGGTGAGGATGTGACTTGAGTTCCCCTTGGGGACGTTTAGGTGGGTTGCAAGTTGTGGCTTCTCTAAGTAAGTCTTGTCTCTTGCTTTTGCCTTGCTGAGCTTCTTCCCTGTGTGGCTCCGTCTGGCCAGCTGCTCCTGTGAACTCTCCTCTGTCATGTCCCGTCCCCCACGGCTGCTCAAATGTGATTCCCCTGAGCTCTCTTCCTCTCCAGCTGCATCTGCTCTCCTCCCCTGCTGATCCAGCCACTTCCTCAGCTCAGGGACAGCGCGAGCAAATGATTCCAGCAGCTGAACAGCTTTTATGCAGAGAGAATATTTAAATATCCCCAGTTCGCATGATTCTCCTCACCTCACGCTATGATCAGAGGTTAATGGAGACAGTTTGGGGCTTCTCCCTGTTGGTAGAAACCGGAAGACTTTCAGAAATGAAGGACAAGCTCTTTTAACATCCCTTCCCCCTAAAAATATGAATTTTCATACAGGAAGACATTTTTTTCTACAGATTCATCTTTAAAGATAGATGCCTATGTTCCGGCTTGCCTTTGACTCAGGCTTCAGCCACCTTAGGAGCTAGTTTGACAGTTATTACCTCTACTGGAAATAATTTTATAATGGACATTATGTTCTAAGTGTTTATATCACTAAAAATATTTTTGCTATATAGATTGTACTTTATAGTCCTTAATGGGTATTTTGCCTTCTTGAAACATGAATATACATTTAAAGTATGACTGTAAAATGACCTGCCAGGCAGGCTTGCCCACAGGATGACCACAATTGCACAGTGTCCAACCCATGCATAACAGCCGGCAAGCACTAATTTCCATATTCATTTATATGACTATTGACGTATTTATACATACGCTTCATGCATTTCTTCAATGCACACCCTTTTTCAATGGACTATGTGGAGTCTCCTCATGCTTCTCCATCAGGTTCCTCGTCTTGTCCCTTGTCCTCCGCTCTCCTTGTCCCCACCTCTCATTCCTCCCCTTTCCTTGATCTCTTTCTCTCCCTCTTCTTAAAAAGTTTTCCTTCTTCCCTCTCTTCCATCCTTCTCAAGCTCTTTAGTTTTTTCCCTTTCTCTCAAAGCCTGGGAGGGATCAAGAAAACTATGTTGCATTTAATTTTTTTAATATTTTTGAAGTACTTTATTATGATATCATCTCCCTTGACAAACTTTGTAGGCTCAGGGTCTGCACAGCATTGGTCTAGCTGCTTCACAGTAACACACATTTGTATGTTTCGGGTGCTACAGAGTTGTGGTAGCACTGAGATTCACTTATTTTTATTTGCTTTTGTAAGTTTTCAGCAGTGTATTTTTATAGAGCTTTTGTTCAACCAGCAAGGCTGTAATTTTTTCATTTGATAATTTTACATCTATCAGTTACCCTTCTGCTACTTACTTCATGGAATCTGGGCAATCATATAGTCTATTCTTTGCTAAACAGTGGATATTTTAAGCAATAACTCAAACAGTATATGTTAGTTGAGTGACAATTTTTGTGCTCAGTATTTCTTCAAGAATATGAGTGATGTCAGAATTCAGCATCAAAAGGCATGATTCCTGGATTCAAGGAGGTCCATGAAGTTTTTCTAATAGACAGGTAACTGGTGTGTAGAGAATGTGCATCATAATGTGGCAGATATGGTAATGGGAATATGCGTAGGGCTATGGGACTTCATATCAAATGGGAATAATTAATCGGCAAGGAGGCAAAGCAAGTTTCTGTCATAGAGGACCACAGAGGAGCTCTTGTCCATTCTCTGTTTTCTTCCCAGTTCTCTTGGATCTGAATCTTTCTGGATTGTTCACCAAAGCAACTGTGTGGCTTTGGTTTCCTTTAACACTGTCACCTCCTGGGGTGCCATGGTATATGGTTGATTCTGCGCTGAGGAGGAGGAGGAGGGTGTCACAGGGCTTAAGACAATAGAACAGATATAGTCATGCTTAGAGTCCAATATGAACACACTCTCTCAGGCTGGTGCCTGCTCATCACAGCTCTTCCACGCTTTTTGCAGGAAGTCCTTGGAATTGCATCATGGGAAGGTGTCTCAGGACAAAGAGTGAACTTGGAATAATTCATCTCTTCCTCCTGCATTTTGGTGGGTAGCAGAAACCCTAGCCATTTTTTTCCCTCCAAGATCTTTCAGAATGGCAGCAAAACTAAAAGGCTGTGGGTTTAGGGAGCAGAGTTTTCCTGGTTCTGTCCTCTGCTGGTTTTAACCGCTTGCTCCTGGACTTTTCATGGCATTCCATGGCTGCTTCAGCAAATGCCTCGTTTCTATTTCTCTCATCCTCCTTTCTCAGATGTGATTGTGGCTGTCCATGAGCTGCTTGGGGGGCAGGATTCTGTTGTACTCATCTTTGTATTCATACATGTATAATAGAAGG
This sequence comes from Onychomys torridus, assembly GCF_903995425.1. Classification (NCBI taxonomy): domain Eukaryota; kingdom Metazoa; phylum Chordata; class Mammalia; order Rodentia; family Cricetidae; genus Onychomys; species Onychomys torridus. The sequence continues at coordinate 14,503,087 of NC_050448.1, forward strand.
CTGGCAGCTGATAGGCCTGCACCAGACACTTACCTGTGAATGAGATTACCCTAGAGATGGCGCTCTCAATGCCTGAGTATCATAAGACACCACCATGCACTCAGTTTCTGCCCAGCCCCACACCCTACAAGACAACTGCTCTGTCTCGAGGTGTCAGGATGTCCACTAGAGGGCAGTGTTTTGTCAGAGGCTCTTCAGCATTTTTTTTTTTTTCAATACCGAGATAGACCCCTGAACTTCACGATTCACTCACAGCCTCAAGTTCTTAATGGATGCCGCTGATATATAATAATTACAGGAAACGGTAATCAAAGGACAATTGTAGCAAGGCTAGATGTAAGTTAAGACATGTCACTCCCGATAACAAACATGAATTTGATAGCAAAAGAGCAAATCCTAAATGATAATGCCCAGATGCGGCAGTACAAATTCTCCGTGCTTCTTTTTTCTTTATTTTCTGATGACCAAAACTAGAAGAAGTAAAGTTTTCCTTACGTCATCTTAAAAGTTTCACTGTGCACTTTCAAAATAAAAGTCTTAAGATGGAACTGGGGAAGTTTCAGGCTGAATACATTCGATTCCAAGCCCAAGGGAACTTCAGAGGGAATTCATTTTGAAAGAGAATGGCACCTCCTAGTTGCTGTTGTCTTTGTGTGGAGGGTGGGGTTGTGTGGAGGGGGTTGTGTGGGTCTGTGTTTGTGTGCGTCTGTGCATGTGTGTTTGCATGAGTGGAAGCCAGAAGATGACGATGCTCAGTGTCTTCCTTTCTCACACTACCTAATTTTTGAGGCAGAGTCTCTCATTGAACCTAGAGCTCATCAATTGATCTATTCTGTCTTCCAAGGTCTTCCTGTCTTCATCTCCTCCTCCTGGGATTGAAGGTGCACACTGGTGTGCCTGGTCTTCTGTGTGGGCGTTGGGGATCCAAATTCATGCTCCCGCGCTTGCATGGCACCACTTTCCAGGCTGAGTCATCTGTCAACCCTGCTACTATTTCTGAAAGCTGGAACAGCTACATTTTAGGATGTTCCTTTTTTCTTAATCTTTGCGAGTCCCCTGGACTATCTTCAGGAAGAATCAAAAGACCCCGAGTTCTAGTGTCAAATACTCCAAGTTTACAAATGCCTTCAAACTGTATGTGAGTCAACACAGGGGCTGCACATGAAGGCGAACTTCCAAATACAAACCCAGCTGAGCCCACAGTGAGTCTCCAAGGAGGCTGGGAAGGGGGAAGGGCCAGCACAAAAGGCACATCTTTCCCCAAGTGTAACACCGGAACTCCGGGTGATGAAATGTTAGGTCTGGGTAGACCCCGACTATAGTGAACAAACAAATCATAAATAAGGACCCTCAGAGACGCCTTGAAAGAATCCTTGTGGCACTCTGTTAGTAAACTCGATTTCGCATTATGCTTAAAGATTTTCTTTTAAGTGGGCTTTTTTTTTGTGGCAGGCTTCAGAGTCATCTGTGAAGTGTTTAATTAAGCTCAGTCTGATTAAAAATGTAGCTTAAATATCTGTTGATTTTGTGGCAAGCTGTGGATGTTAATTGTCTTGATTGGTTTTATTTTCTATTCCCAGGACAACAGGGTCTTATGCACATCACTGTGGTGAAGGAAGAGGGCAGAAACATAATTTTCCTAAAGAAAAATGTATTTCCCGAGGTAGCCAGATGGTGAAAGACCATATCCGTGAGAGACAGTGAGTCTGAAGGAGAAAACTGGAAGATGTAGAAAAGAAGCCAAAGTTTTTCCCACCACTAACTTGCATCTAGAAATCCTCGACGGGGCTTGGATCAGCCATATTTGGGCTCTAGATCCCATCTATCTGGCTTCTTATTCAATAATCCTGGCATTGGTGTGTGTGTTAACGACACCACTTAAATGTTATGTTTCATTCTCTAGAGGGCTTTAAAACTTTTAACAAGGGGAGAGACTTTTTTTCTTCACCTGTTTGATGTGGCAGATTATTTATGGAGCCAACGTGTTGACACACTATAAACTGTAAAAAAACGAGGCCTAATAAGGTTAATTGTCAGTTGAACCTGCCTCTGTGGGCTGCAATCTGCAGCCTTTGATTGCTTCTCTGGGAGAAACTCTGCCCAGATGGTGAAGTCCTCCAGGCCCTGACCCACAAGAGGCCTGGGGAGATGGGGAGCAAGGTGCTTCTCACAGTCTAATTAATTTACCACTGTAGCACCTGTTCCAGAATAGATAGGGCTGGAAGGGAGCGCCGTCCCTGGGCACAGCTCGCACTCACGGGTAAATGGATTTCAGCTGATTGTATTAAGCTGACGCTTTGATCATCGAAAGGCGTTAAAATGGAAATATGTTTTTTTCCCCTGGCTGTTGGCTTCCATGAGTGTGGTTTGCATTATTATTATAAATGGTGGTAGGAGAAAAGACTGTTTTTGATTACAGCATATCCCACTTACAAATGCACAGTGTGTTTGTCTATTTCTTTTGCAGCCTAGAATATGTGTTGTCATTACGTCTCACCTTTTAAACAATTCTGCTTCCTTGTTTCCATTTTATTCCAGCCAAATTACTGGCTGGAAATCAGACCCCAGCACAGATTCCTTTTAGCTGGAACATTTTATTACGCACTCACACCTTTAATTCGATGTGTGTAATTAGGCTTTAATCAGCCTGAACACTATTTGTGAAAAAATATCAGACACTTCTTTAAATGGCATTCTGGTGAAGTCGAGCTAGTAAGCTTTGGTGGCTAGTTAGCTGCGCAAGTCAATCTTGTGTAAACAAGGCTGGGTAATAGATGGATTTACAGTGAGAGTCTTTCTGCGCAGTTTCACTTTATTACCTTTGATTCCCAGAAGGATTAGAGGTAATTTTTTTCATTCCTTTAGAGGCCATAAAACTTTTTCCTTTTCCAAATTAACACAGTGATCTCCCATGTCATGTGTTTGGCAAGCATAAGAGATTTATAAGCCCACACACCCTGTACTGCCTAGGAGTGGGGATAAGGATGGTTTGCGGGGGCCTTACAGCAGTTTGGAAAGGCCAGTGTTTTGAAAACAAAAACATTCTTGATGACATAGGACATAGGCTGTAGAATGCTAATGCTGCTTTCTGGTTGCTTCGTGATGATCGGAAGGAGTTCTTCTCAGAAAGCAACCACTTACCACTTGCAGTGTTTCTCAACATGTGGGTAGCGACTCCTTGGGGTCCCATATCAGATATTTACATTACAATTCATAACAGTAGCAACATTACAGTTATGAAGTAGCAACACAAATAACTTTATGGCTGGGGTCACAACAAGAGGAGCTGTATTAAAGGGTCGCAGTGTTAGGAAGGTTAAGAACCACTGTTGTCTAATGTGCTGCTGGGGACAGATAGCTTGGTTCTTTTTCTTTAAAGATGTCATCACAGAAGAGCGAGCTCTGCAAACCCAGTACAGGATTCCTATGTGTATTTGTCTCTGTGTCCTCACAGCCTTGAAATGCCTGCTCTGGGAAGGAAATGGAAAGCCTCATGCCTGCTTTTCTTGGTTCCCCCAAAACTCCAAAATTTAAAATAAAATTTGGCGTTAGCCAATGTATTTATTTAAAAAACATTCTCTGTAAATACCAGAAGCCAAAATATGTCAGAGTGAAATAATTTACTGTTTCCATTCCCAACCCTGGCTCATTGGCAACCTTGGAAGGATTTTAGTGCCTGCTTGGGCACCCCTGGGATCTGGCTCCCTAAATGGTACAGCCATTGCCAGCTCTGGACCACAGAAGCAAATGTGCTGCCATCTCCTCGTAGAGGTCATTTTCCAGGCTACAGGCCTGTCACTGTGAATGATGAGAAATACTGCTGAACTGCACAACATATATGATGCACAGTTGTGACTATTTCCCCACGGCTCAGCTGGTTTTGCTAGCAAGAAAGTCAAATGTTGTCTTATTATTTTTACTTACATCTCTTTAATTATCAGAGATGAGATTATATTCAAATAACTAAAAAATCCCTTCATTTTTGTTCAGTGTGAACAGTCTGTCCTTTTCTGGCCAGGGCACTGTCCTCACAGAGTTTAAGGGTCCTGGATGGTATGAGGGAAGCTGCCAGGCACAGCTCTCTCTGTCCCTTGGTGCTGATTCCTTCACACCTGCCTCTCACTGACCATGCCCTCCTTGGCTTTCCTTTTACCACTGACAGTCTGGATCGGAGCTTGCTTCACTCTTGGAAACCAGAAATGATGGTCTTGATCAGGAAGGGTTAATGTAAGCTCTTTTATAACTTTGACTTTGAATGAAGCCAGAGAAGGCCCGAGGGAGCACAATTAGAGAAGGTAGGAAGACTTTAGAGATTTGAAAAGTGAGCTTTTCCAACAACAAGACCTTGGAAGGAAAATAATTATTTGTATTTTTCAAAAGCAATTTACCCTGCCATAATTTCCTGCTTTTCTTTTGCCATTATTATAGGAATTTGTGTTAGAATAGAAATGCTCTTCCTATTTCTGCATTTTAGAAATCACAATTTGTGGTCATCAATGGACGGGCTTGTAAGGTGCCATGGTCATCACCATGGCCTTGATGCTAGACAAAGTTGGACAAAGTTAGTTAAATGACTCCACTATGACTCTTAGTTAATGGCGACATTTATAGTCAGCTCCATAAGGACAGCAAAGTAAGCTAGAGACAAGGTCTAAGCAGGATGGCTTTGTATCAGGATAAAGCACATTAATGATATCCCCAAATGACGGTTGGAAATATCATGAGCTCTGGAATCAAGCAGCAAGTGTGCAAACTCACGGGTCTTCTACTCCTTAGCCACAGACTAGTTAAGTTTGTATCTCTGACATGAACATTGGCCAGCTTCCTGATCCCCGGTCTTCATAGCATTCATGTTTGTTCACAGGGTTCCTTCTGTTTGAAAAGCTATTCCTATCTTGACTGTTTCTGTAGAGGAAATGAGACAAGCTAGTTCCTGGAAGAATTAGATCATACGTATGTGTGGCATAGAACAAACTTTAGGGTTGTTGGTTTTTGATACCAGCTTACTCATGAAAGAAAGCTTGTTAAACACTATCCAAATTGCACTATGCTTGGTTTATAGTATGTGCAAATTACATGTGCCTAATATGTGAGCACATTCATTAAACCAGATTACGGATTTCTGGGAAAATTTAATGAGCTCTTTCTCTCTGGAATACTTATCTGCCCTTGATTTAAAGTTAGAAAGCCTAGCTTTGTAGCAGCAGTGACGTCAGCCATGCCAACGGGCATCTCCTATGCCTCACTAGGTCAGGTGAACATTGGCCAGCTTCCTGATCCTCGGTCTTCATAGCGGTCATGTTTGTTCATGCTGTTCCTTCTGTTTGAAATGCTATTCCTATCTCAACTGTTCATGTAGAAATATATACATCTCCCCTTATCTGTCAAGGAAATTGGGAGCTGAATTTTACCCTCAGCCATTTCTGCCAATGAGCAAGAATAATGAGAAGGAACACTGTTAAATTGGGTGTGACGAAGTGGGATTATAACGGGGACAAGCGTGTTTATTTATTAGTTTTAAATGAGTGACTTTCAATCACTTCAGTCAACATTTCTGATATGAATATTTTATGTGGAATGATTGCTATTGTGTTGGTTAGTTTTGCAAATCAAAACCTATTTGCAAAACACCATCAGGCCAATATATCTTATCACAGTACTTACATTACCCCAGGCCTTACAAATTAGTTACTGTGACTGTAGTTTCCTATTAATGTGGATTTACTGATTAATTTATTTACCTTATGAGAATTCATAAAGCAAAGTACCAGTGTTCCATGACTAAGTATGAAGACATGGATTCTTGGCTTTAAAAACAATCCTCAATTGTGCTCCCCCCACACCCTGGGCTCTACCTGGCCACAGATGTACCTGATAGAATCAATTATAAAATAGCCACTCAGGGAATGCATTAACAACATTTTACAGGCTAGATCCCAAACCCAAACCTAAGTGGTTTCTGAGAATCCTCACAATTGCATTGTCATCTAGGTCAGGGCACGGGAACCCTTGGCTCCTGATAGTTTTACTTTCTCCCCAGATAAACAATGAAAATAAAATCGGGCCCCACTGTCATCTATGGAGCAAGTAAGACTTCTAGAATAGTAGCCTACTCTGAACACAGGCTGAGAGCAGCCGGGGAGGCCCCAGCTCAGTTTTCTGGAAAGCCATTTAACATTATGCATTAAGAGCCTCAGGATGTTCAGGGGAAGCATACACCTAGCCTCCCTTCTCTGCAGGCTTCCCTGAGAGTCACCACGGGGACACAGATACTGTGAAATGCCCTGTTTCTGCTACTACCACACCCGACAGAAACTGGCTCAAGTGAACAGAAAAGCTAGGGTTGGGTGAAGATCAGAGAAAGCAGAAGATGATGCACACAGCTTTTCAGCTAACCCAGCGGCCTCATCAGGGTTCAATATGTAGACAATCACACATGTATGGGGGGTAGGTGCCAAATGTCATGATAAGTCAAAAGTAACATGTTTTTCTTGTTACTAGAAAAATTAGAGGACAATTATATGATCTGTAACATAAAAACTAAAAGCAATACAGAATATAACACAGACATTTCAAATGTAAATTCATGGTGGGGGCTATATGCACAAGCCCCACTCTATGTTATTCAGGCTTTTGTCGAATGGGGGCCATAAGATGAGTGCTCCAGGTGCAGTCTTGAGTGAGCAGTGAGATGTCTGCAGGCCCAGCAGCTCTCACATTGACTAAGAGTCTCATCTATAGGTTTCTCAGTTACCCAGGGTGAATGCAGGGCTTCACCCCTCTCAATCTTGAAAGACTTACAGTTAAGAAACCTCCGTTAATTGCCATGGCAACTGGTATCCTTTAGTGGATATACATGTTTCTACCACACAAAAAAAATTTTTTTAATTAAATATGGAAAGTCTAAGAGAGTCAAACTCTAATATGTAAATATTTTGTAGAAAAATCAGTCTTTGTGAATTTACTGTCTTACCTTGAGCTTAACCAGGTCTGAGCCCATTTATCCAAAACCCAATATTGATCTAGAATAGCCTTGTAATTTCATGAAAGTGTGTAAGATTGCTAATTTTATCTGTTAAATTGAGTAATTTAATTCATATATTTAATTGAATTAGGTTGAAAATTTTAAGGTGAATTCTAACTAAAGTTTATATTGGCGACCAGAACAAATTGTATAAACATTGAATTTTTAATTTTTGGGGGGTTTGCTCATTAAGCCAATTGAAATGCCCTAAAATGCTGAATGTATAAAAGTAGTTTTAAAAATATGAATGTGCTTGGTCATCTCTAAGTGGGTCGGACACTACAAAAGCCCCAAAGGAACAATTACTGAAGGGGGCAAACTTACAAATAGAATTATAAATTTCTTATGTTCAATTTAAAAGCAAAGAGGAGAACCAAATTTTAAATGTCTTTTATATCAAATACAAAGTTTGAAACAAAAACCAAGCCCCCAGATAGATAATGTTTTCCATTTAGACACTACTCTCAAGGATAACAAAATACATCAACAGGTATAAGAAGAGATTAAAAAATAATGCAGGATACCAATATCAGTATTTAAAATTAAAATTTAAAACAAGAAGCATCCCATGGGACAGAGAAGTTGTTTATAATCATAAAAATGCAACAGTTGGACCCACTGTGCACAAATAAAACAACATGGAAGTAAGTCATTTAACAAAAACTCCAGGAGAACTAAGAAAAATGTGTGAATGGAAGGCTTTCCCCAACAGCAAAAGATGTCTTAAAAAGCCTTAAAATAAGTCACTGTTTTCTTACCATGAGCCTTCACTACTGGAAGGAGTTATCATGGATGCTTCTTGACTTCGTTGAAGTTGTGTGCCAAAAAACTGGAAATACACTACATCAAGGTGTGTATAACACACCCAATGCTGACCCTCCTAGCCCAGCAACAGGGAACACTGGGCATCTGATACATCTTAGAAGTGAAGTAGCTGATGAGACTGCCCAACTCTCACACTGCCCAGCACTAGAGGGGGCTGGATGTCAGAAACAAACATGTCTATTGATATGGGTCACTTTTGTATGATCATGAGTTTGAAATGTGATTTGAACTGCATGTATACCAGTTTCACACAGCATCACCCTACATCTCAGCCAGCTTGCTGGGCACTGCCTGTAGTTGATGGCTACTTACCTTGTGACCTCACAGAATGGTCTTCAGCTTCGGTATTTTTTATCTGACTTTGGAAAACTTCCCTTGCCTCTGGTCATCAGTTCTGTCTTTTGTGAGGTAGAGACAACAATTCCAGCTAGCTCCCGATTCTGTCAGAAGATTCAGTCACATGAAGCTTGAGAAGGCTCTTACCACAGCTCAGAGCATGAGACAGTTGGCCTGGAGAGGTGGCGTTGTGGAGGACACAATGGCAAAAGATGCCTTCTGATCCCTTCCTCCTTCTTTTCTTGAATGTCTGCCAGTAGGACTTAGCATGAGATGGCTCGACCAGCTCTGCAGCACACTTTCTTGCTTTTCTTCATGCTTTAGTACCAAGCCCACAGGCTCTGAGGAATCAGTGTGAAATAGCTATGGTACAGGTGATGAGGCCTTCTCTTTCCACCCGTCTCTTCCCTCAGCCTCATCGCCAACTGCTACCTCATCTTGTCCACTCTGTGTTGTCCTACCAGGTATATGAAGAATGATTGGAGCACCCCCGCCATGTCTGAATGTACAAATGGTTTATAGCCAGATGCTGGTCCCCACCAAGTCACCCCTGTGGCATTTACTTTGTGTATAAGTTATAGCTGAAATGAGAATCCTGACTGTAGCCAAATCAAAATCAGTAGAAAAGGCAGCATAGAGAAGTTCTCTAACTTGCCCCAGGTCACATAGCATGTCATCTTCAGAGCCCAATGCCTGTGTACAGAGCATACTCTTCCCTAGGCCTGGCAATCCTGTCAACCCCACAGAACCCAAGACCCATGTGAAATTCACAGAGAATTCCTCAGAGAGCTAAAGCCCTGCTAGAACTCTCAAAAGATATGTTTCCATGAAAGGTTCTTTGCTTCTCCCCCACCCCAAAACTCTCATGGTAGTCATTGCACTGGCTATTTAATAGAAAGAAACCGTTTGAGCAGGGAGGGGCTCATCTTTAGCTCTCCCCCAGTTGCTTTTTGTGCAGGTGGACTGCTCAGGGGTGGCCTCTCCCCAGCCCATCTGGTGGTTGTTTAGCTCTATTGATGTTTAGGATCCATCTCTCAGCATAACCACATGCCAGACAATGAGCAATTGAACTTGATGTTTGCCTTTTAAAAAGGTGTAATCTCCTCCTGAAGTGTGGGATGTTTCACAGGAGTTTTTTTCTAATTTATCTGTCATCAACACGATGTGGGCTAGGCTCCAAGCCCGACTGCAGTGTCTCTTATCACTGTCGTTTGATGAACACCTGTTTCCACCATAGAAACATATCTGCTGAGATGCAGAATTAAAATAATTTCAACAGTGTGGGAATAATTAGGGACCTTTTTTTTGAAAGGTCCACCTGTTCCAAATATCACAGTGTATTTACTTCTCTGCAGCCTTTATCACTGTATATTCTGCATGCTAGGTATGTATGTACTCTATAACAATTCTCTGATATTCCACTCACTAAAACACATCTTCACTTTCTAGTCAGTTGTTTAAAACAGGCATCTCGATAGTCATTGAGGAATCACTCCACAAATTCTTACGGAATGAAATTTTCAAATGCTCTATTATTTATGATTGATTGTGCCTTTTGTTAAGGATTTAGCTTTCTAAAAACAACAGAGGTTCTGTGACTCTGATTAGTTATCATAGATACTGTTTGTTAAAGGAAAAGATACAGGGTCTCAGATAAGAAAGGGTTCTGGGTTGAAAATGGTATATTAGAATACCTAAATTAATAGATGTGATATGAGAAATTATTTTTGGAAGTACACCTCTCTATTACTGTACATTTAAGGCTGTCTCCTTCATGTGTATTGTTGGGTTCCTGACAAATGATGAGTTGGGTGGTTGGCAGCTTCAAAGTGAGATCACTCAGAAGCTACAGTCCTCCACTTTATGGGGTCCTCCCTGGGGTCCATCAAGCTGTGTAATGATCCCCATTTGATCCTAGCCACACTGGCTTCAGGTTACCTTGAAGTAACTCCATATTTACACAAACATTCAGGAAAGCAAGCTCACAGGTGAGAGGCAAGATTTTTATAGAAGAATGCATTACAATCCATCTCTATTTTCAGAATGTAAAATCCAAAATTTCCATTTTTTCCTGACAACCATGCAGAAAGGTAACTCACCAGCTGCCTGGCCGTCTGTGCAAAGTGGCCCATGAAGCATTGAACGGCAGGAGCTTTTCAGCTGTCGGGGACATTCGGGGCAGTGGTTCTATACACAAGACTAATTACACTAATTACTCCACACCAAAGTGTGAGCAGTAAGCATGTTTTTACAATTAGGATTTAATTCTGTAAAATCCTTTATTGGGTACATTTAGAAACACAGCAGTTTCAGACGTACCATACAATAGGGAGTGGAGTTCTCCAAATTGAATAAATGTAAATTTCAGTTTGGGCAAATAAATTAATAAATGGCAAGTGAAACCTACATTTGTGTCATGAATGAGCACTCCCATAAGGAGGATTTTCCAAGCAGGTGAGTGGATTGCAGATTTATGGTCATTAAGTAACAAGGTTCTAGAGTCACTTTGACTAAGGTCATATGGTGACACCCCCCCCCCTCACTCAACTCTTACCCAAGGTGACAGACATTATGAGGCAGAATGACATTTTTCTCCCCACATTCTGATTTCAGAAACCTGGGAACTCGTCATTTTATCGAGCATGTACTTGGCAGATGTGACTAGGTAAAGGAACTTACAGCCTGGAATTTATCTTAGATTGTCTTGGCAAGCTGAGTACAGCCACCCAGAGTCCTCAGAAGGAAGGGAGAGGCAGAGATCAGAGGCAGAGGTGGACAATGTCAGAAAGACTCAGACAGCCATTGCTGGCTTTGAAGGTGCTGTAAGAGGACCCCAGTCAAGGAGGGGGTCATGCAGGAAAGTCAGGGCACTGGATTTTGTCTGAGCAACTTTGCCTTGCTGGGATTTCAGCCTCTGGAGGAAGGAGGCTGGCTCCATCACATTTTTGTTGCTTTCTGTCTCCTGTGTGGTTATAGCCATGTTGGGAACCACCATGGCCATCTCTTGGCTTCTCAGCACCTCATGTTTCATATCTGTAAAGTGCTAATAACATTTGCTTCCTCCAGATGTGTTTTGCAAGAAGTAAGAAGATAGTGTAGATGAATGCTTTAAAATGACCAAATTTTTTAAAAAATCATATTTTCTATAAAATCAGTGGAACTTTCTCCCATAGCCAAGGAAGGGCTGGGTAGAGCTAAGATTTCTGCATTTAAAGGTCTTCCCCAAAGCCCTGTCAATTAATAGCTAACGACTGAAGAGGACGGAGTGTGTCCAGCTCATTAAAGAGCATCTGTTAGGATGTCTCAATCAACCAGGGGAGCAGCTCCAGGATATGACATGGACAAATCAAAAATCCAAGAACATGATGATGTTACCAAGGCACTGGGTAAGAAATGAGTTCCATAGAGCTGGAGAAAGCAGAAATGTTAGAACTCATTAAAGACAAAATTAGATTACTTACAGCAAAGGGAAACTAAAATTCTACTTTTTTAAAAAAGATGTATTTTAAACTTTTGTTCAGAGGCATTCAAATGCTAAATAATTTTAATTAGGAAAAATTGAAAATATCTAACAATTAGGAAATAAGTTAGTAAAATATGACTTCAAGACAGGATTAAATACAATAATTGAAAATCTTGAGAAATAAGCACTGGAGAAAACAGACGCAATACTTAAAGCATTGTAACGGCTGTGCAGAGACCTGTCAGGAGGGTCCAGGAGGGGCAATGGGGGGAGCTTTCCAGACAAAAGCAGGCACAGGCAGTGGTGTGCTGGCCTTTGTCAGTGTTTTTCTGATATTCTAAATTGCACATCATTCCACTTTTATAGTTCCCCTCAAGTGGCACGAACAAGGACCTTATACCAGTAATATTGTCTTAACTGGCAAGCTTACTTAACGGTGCCATTTCCTGGTTGAAGGCAACTTCTCCTCTCCCTTCTGACAAGCCACTGGATTTCATGGCTGTGCTGCTGAGAGTGTCGTCACCTTGACATAACTTGAGAAGAACTGTCCCGATCACACGGGCCCGTGCTCATGTCTATGAGAAACTCCTTAATTGATGGTTCATGTGGAAGGGCTTGTCTCTACGCAGGTGGGCCTGGCTGGATAAGAAAAGCTAGTGAGCAAGCCAGAGAGCAAGCTGTAAGTGGTATCTGTCCATTGTTTCTGCTCCGGGTTCTACTTGAGTTCCTGTCGTGAATTCTCTCAATGATGGACTGGGATGCAGAATCAACCCTTTCCTCCCCTTCTGCTTTTGGTCATGGTTTTACCACAGCAACAGGAAAAAAAAGCAGAATAGGCTAGGCTTTATCCTTGGTACTTCCCTGGACAGTGTGAAAAATACAAGTGACTAAAATCTAGTAATGGCTTTTGTAAATTTGTGAGCTAGAAGGGAAGAAATATATTTAATAAACAGTATGTCTAGGCCTGGCTTATGCAGGCAAGACTATGGAGGGCAGGGAAGGTGGGTTGGATGCCTCATAGAAGAAGAAGTAAGACATGGAGAGAGGGGCTGGAGGAACACTAGGACTGAGCGAGCACAGGGGTGTGCTGAAGACAGTGAGCATTCCTGGCAGTCGAGTAGAACTTGGAGGTGGGACTCATAGAAAGTTGGGATAAAGAGGGAACAGAAAGTGAGAGGGAAAGCTGAAGAACTGTTGGTGTGATGTCTAGGGGCCTGGTCAGACGAATCTGGTCTGTTTTGTCATAATGCATTAGATACAAATGTTAGACTTAGAATAGGCCTGCGGTGATGGCTGAGTGTGACTCCAGGTGGAGACTCGGTGCTTCCTCTTATGCTGATGTTTTAGGGTCTTGAGATAGCCTCAGGACAGATGTGTTCCCCATTACAGATGTTTACTCTATTAGGATTTAGAGAGGTTCTAACTAGCCTGCTCTTTGGCCCAGTCAGATCCCTAAGCTATAATTCAAAGCGGGACTCTTCACTTTGAGTCAAATTCAGGACTTGAGACAGTGCTCTGGTGCCTATCCTATCTGGTGTCCTGCCCCAGCCTCTTCAGCTTGCATTTGCTGTGCATGCTGTCTCCAGGAAAACCACAGCTCTCTCTTGGGGTAAGAGCTGGGTCTTCCCATCTCTTACCTGTGGCAAAAGAAGGATGGTTTTGGAGGTCATTGCTGTTTCTCTTGCTTTTATGACATTGGGGATTGACCCCACAGCCTCCATACGAAAGGCAAGAGCTTTGCCACCGACCTATAGCCTCAGTGCTTTTTATACTTTGTATTTTGAGACATGGTCTCATTATAATTTCTGGGTGGCCTTGAACTTGCTCTGTGGGCAAACCTTTAACTTAAGGTATTTCTACCTCAGCCTCCTCAGTAGCTGGAAGGCAGGCATGTGCCATGCCATGAGCTCTTTAAAATAATGAATTGAAAGTCCTCCTCCCTTGCCCCAAGTCATGTGTTGCCAGTGTCTGCTCAGAGTTTTGTTGAGATTTTTGTCAGTCTCAGGCATCGTTGCCTGAGGTATTTAGAAGGACCATGACAACATCCTGGATCCTCCAGTGGTGTCTACCATTTCGCCCATTTCTGCTACACTCTTGGGTTGAATGTACAGCTCTTAAGCTTATGTCATATACAGTTCACGGTTTAATTCTTCCCAAGCTGTAAGCATGTGTCTGGACTCGGAAGAGAAGAGGCCTCATTGTGGGAGCTTTGTCTCCCAGGTTTGTAGTCTCCTCTGCACAGCGCTCTGAACTCTCGGCCGTGCGCGCCGCCTTCTCTTGGACTCTCTTTAGCTGTGTGTCATTAGTGGAGCTATCTGGATTCTCTCCAAATTGGCAATCTTTTTTATATAGAAAGAGCCAAAAATTGCATGCAGTTCTTGAACTGGAGCTCTAGGAGTGTGGTGAATAACGAGGTAATTACTACCCATGTGAGCTTTCATGACACCCAAATGGACTCATAGGCATTTGCTCCCCCACCCCTTTTCATCATAAAGGGTAGCATTCACTAAGACGTGACCATCTTCTACTGAGGAAAATTTTTGCAAAGTAACAAATTAGGAGATGCCAAAATACAAACAGTTATCAAAAATACGACCCTTTCTTTTGGCAAACGTTACACTTGGTAGAAATTCCAAGCTCCAAGTAAGTATTTTGAATTTGACGAAGCAGTTAGTAGTAGGAAAATTCTCAAGGTCTGGGAGTGTCTGCACTAATTCTGCAAGTGAGCAGACAGTACCAAAAAAACATCACAAATTACCAAGGACTAAAACAGAAGTGAAACTGCCGTGATGCTCATCCCACAGACATGAGACGGACACTGTGCACCACCCTGCAGGCCTCCTCCCAGACATGCTGTGCACCACCCTGCAGCCTTCTCCACACCACTCTGTAGCCTCCTCCCAGACATGCTGTGCACCACCCTGCAGGCCTCCTCCACACCACCCTGTAGGCCTCCTCCACACCACCCTGCAGGCCTCCTCCCAGACATGCTGTGCACCACCCTGCAGACCTTCTCCCAGACATGCTGTGTACCACCCTGCAGACCTTCTCCACACCACCCTGCAGGCCTTCTCCCAGACATGCTGTGCACCACCCTGCAGACCCTCTCCACACCACCCTGCAGGTCTTCTCCCAGACAAGCTGTGCACCACCCTGCAGCCTTCTCCACACCACCCTGCAGGCCTCCTCCCAGACATGCTGTGTACCACCCTGCAGGCCTCCTCCCAGACATGCTGTGCACCACCCTGCAGCTTTCTCCACACCACCCTGCAGACCCTCTCTACACCACCCTGCAGCCTTCTCCACACCACCCTGCAGGCCTTCTCCACACTACCCTGCAGACCTTCTCCACACCACCCTGCAGACCCTCTCCACACCACCCTGCAGGCCTTCTCCCAGACATGCTGTGCACCACCCTGCAGACCCTCTCCACACCACCCTGCAGCCTTCTCCACACCACCCTGCAGGCCTTCTCCACACTACCCTGCAGACCCTCTCCACACCACCCTGCAGACCCTCTCCACACCACCCTGCAGGCCTTCTCCCAGACATGCTGTGCACCACCCTGCAGACCCTCTCCACACCACCCTGCAGACCCTCTCCACACCACCCTGCAGCCTCCTCCAGGACATACTGTGCTTCAGCTTTCTTTGAGTTTTCTCACTTTGGGGCCCTTGCCCTGCACCTGGAGGATATTTGAACACTCCTGTGTGAGGAGGGCCATTACTCGTCTTTAAACAACAACGAGCCTTTCCCACCACAGAGCTGGACCTTGCCTCAGTGCAAAGTGGCCCCTGAGTCATTACCATGGGCTAAAACAGTTCCTGGTTGCTCTGCTGCTGCTGCTGCTTCTCAACTTCCAAAAGGAGATGTCCCTGAATGAAAGGAGCATGTTTGCCTTATTTAGTGCAGATAAATATCTACCTGTATGATACACCAAGGCACTCACTATCTAAGGGAATGAGTGGTTTCATTACTGATGGTATGACTCTGAACTAGAACACAAGGGTCAACAATTTATAAAATAATGGTACTCATCTGAAATATATGACAAAACTATATAAAAGAAATCTGAGGAATACAATACAATGTGGCAAAAGTTAGCACAAATGCTCTAATACTTATTACAATAAATCTTATTGTTAGATCTTTCAGATTGAGCCTCAAAATACAATCGAGCTACTAATTATTTTTATAAGATGCACACCTAAAATAGAATAATGTGAAAAGAATAAAGTAATGAGAAGGGGAAGTAAAAATATACAAAATGCAAAAAAAATGAATGGTGATAACAGAGTAAACATGAAAAGCCACACATTTCACATTGTTCATGTGTTCACCCCACAAAGCAGCCAGAACCACTATACCTCATGGGCAAACTACTTACATAAACTGAAATGCACAAATCAATAATCTGGCAGTTCCAGATTTTAAAACTAGTCGTGGTAGGTTTTTGTATACCTTTGAGATTTTGGTGAAACAGAATTACAGAGGCACTGAGGATTATAAAGGGTGGCTTAGATGAAACATGTGAGTCACTGTACCCACCTTAAGAGCTAGTATTAAAGGACAGCTACCAGGCTGCAGATGTGTCTCAGTTGCCAACCTAGCCTGAGGGCCAGAATTTGCATCCCCAAACCCCATGTAAAAAGCTGGGCTGCCATGGCATCCCGTTTACCATCCAAGTGGAAACCAGAGGAATATGGCTAGAAATAGAGCCTGTGTCAGTAAGTAATGTTCCCCAACCACCTAGTATCAACACATACATACATACATACATACATGCCTCTACATACATGTGAACATGAACATGCTCATGAACACACACAAAAGAAAGTTATCTAAGAAAGCCACCCATATCTTATATCACAAGGAAGCTTAAAGCCGAAAAAGCACTACTGTTTTTCTTGACAATGATGCAATGGAACTAGAAATTTAAAATATAGTCAAATCTCAGGATGAAGCATTGTTGAAAAATGGTTGTCAAAGAACTCAAAGCCTAAGTGATTATTAAATCAATATGTACCCAAATGTACAGGTTGTAGTTATTAATTTACCCAGGAAAATTCATAAATTTAGGTAATGTTACTTTTAAGGATGGGAGAAATAATAAACTAAGCATTTGCATGAAGAATTTTATTTTTATTCAAAACGTTGTTATTGTACATGTTTATTGGGTGCACTGGGGTAATTTGATATGTGTATTCACTGTGTGAATCCAATCGGGGTAATTAGCATTTCCATCTCATTAAATGGCTAAAAACATCCAAACAAGCATGAAATAGACAAAGATATTAATGAACAACAAAGCAGGAACTATTGAAATAAAAAGCAGAAAATGATGGTATTTAAATCTTGGAGTCTGTCTTTTCAATAGGCCAATAAATTAAACAAACTTTAGTCTGTGTGGATTGGGAAAAAATAAATGATAAAGCACAAGTAGATATATCATTGGATTTGAGGTGATAATTGTAAGAGATATTTTATAAATTAAAATTATATGGTATATAACTCTGTCTTAATAAAAAGTCAAACTTGAGGGAAGGTCCTGTTTCCAGGGAAAGTGTACGTTACTCAAACTGCCAAAAAAAAGAGCAGATGTCTGGCTGAGGATTGGCGTCTTCATGCTTCATGAGTAGGATTTGGGTGTCAGTTCATCTAAAACCTTTTTCATTTCCTTCCGTTTGTAAAATATATTTATTATTATTGTGGCGGATGGTGTCTATGGGGCCATCTGTCTTCGTCCCCCTTTGCGTGGGTTCTGGGACCTGAGACCAGTTTATCAGTCCTTCACAACAAGCATGTGAGCCCCTGAGCCAGTCAGCCAGCCCTATACCGTTTTCCTCAGATTCACAACCATAACTTAAAAGACTTTTTAAAAAATATATATCTCATTTTATCTGTTTCTCTAATTACAAATGTGATTGTTTAAGAATTTATTGGCCACTTTATATGGCTGATGAGGGATTTAGAATTTGTTAGCATTTTATATGGCCAATAAAGGTTTTAGAATTTATTTATTGGATATTTTATATAGCCAATTCCTTCTCTGTTCTTGGCTCGTCTTTTTTCTAAGTCATGTTGTATATATCAGTAATCACTTATCTTTGTGTTTACATGTATCTTAGTTTAAAACGCCCTCTGGTTATTTTGCTGTACTTTTACTCAGATAAAATCTTTAATGTTAACATATAAAACATGCAAATGTCTTTCTTTAATTTTTTCCCTCACTGGTATCATAGTTAAGAGCATCTTTGAACACCATAGGACTGCATAGAAATGTACCTGTATTTTACAGTACTGGAATGTTTTTCTAGTCACTATTTTAGCCCTTACCATATCTGAAATTTACTCTTGTATGTGGTGTGAGGTAGGGATTGAATTTTAGTTTTTAGCTCTTTCACATTTGATGATTTTCCAATACATTTGTAGAGCAGTCTGCTTATTAAATTATTTATAAATTGTGCTATATCAGTATCCTAATTCTCAAATATACTCAACTGTTTCTGAGTTGCATTGATCACATTAGTTTAGAACTATTATATACTTTTTCAATGATTTTTGCTAGATGATAATATTATTTAATAAAAGAAACTCATTTACCTTCCTCAAAAATGTGTTACTGCATGTTATCTAATCATTATTTTAGAAAACCCACGAGATGAATTTAATGGATTAAATGGATTTCATTAATTTTCAGAATAATTTGGGAATGATATTTTAAATCATATAATCCAATAAACTTTTATCTCTACTTCAACCATTTTTATTTCCACTATTACAATTTTATAGAAAACACACAAACCATATGAGCTAAGAATGCCAAAATAAGTCATGTATTTAAAAATCCCTCTCTTTGTTCTTATTTATTCCTTCCCCCATTCTTAAAATATTGTATTAAACAAGGCAGAAATATTGGTGTGACTAGATATCTGTCATCATCTGGCAGAATAAAATACATCTTAAAGTTAGAAAATTGTCTTCTAACATTAAATTATTTAACACAGATTGACTCAATCAATCCTGATTGATCATGGGGCACTAATACAAAGACTGTAATTCAGTAAACATGTTGGGGTGGGAGTGACAGAGTCCACATGTTGGGATGGGAGTGACTGAGTCCACATGTTGGGGTGGGAGTGACTGAGTCCACATGTTGGGATGGGAGTGACTGAGTCTACATGTTGGGGTGGGAGTGACTGAGTCCACATGTTGGGGTGGGAGTGACTGAGTCCACATGTTGGGATGGGGACTGAGTCCACATGTTGGGGTAGGGAAGCTGAGTCTACATGTTGGGGTAGGGAAGCTGAGTCCACACGTTGGGGTAGGGAAGCTGAGTCCACACGTTGGGGTAGGGAAGCTGAGTCCACACGTTGGGGTAGGGAAGCTGAGTCCACACGTTGGGGTGGGGGTTAGAAACAGGAAGGTAAGAAATTGTAGTATGTTCTGACAATGAGAATCAGTCGAGTGTAGAGTCTGGAATTCTTGAAATCATAAATGAAAAGCAGGTTTATCCAGCACCTTCCTGTCTGGACAACTCGCTTGGACTCTCAGCAGGGTCTGGATGAGTTCTTTGAGCCTGGTTGTCAGCTCTTGACCATTCTGTGAGAGCAAAGCTTTGGTCATTGGTAGTCTCTGATAAACGAAAGAGATCTCTATGCCACAATGCTATTTCCATGGAAACCATAGTGCTCTCTAAATAGAATACCTTACTTCAGTGGGCCAAAGCAGTGGCTAGGCAGATATGTAGCCAATGTTTTAGAGTCTGTGAACAGTCTGAAGCCCTTCTCTTCACAGTCATAGACTCCACCCTCTTTGAGATCAACAACAATTACAAAGACCAGTAGGTTCATTATCAATGCCAAAGGAGCAGGTGATGGGACTATTCCATTTACACACTGTAACACCGGGTCAAACTGGGTTGTGGATATCTGTTCCTGAGAACCCACTATGCCACCCATCTTCACCCCCTCTCCTAAACATGCCTGCATTTAAAAAGTCTTCCATGGAAGCCGGGCAGTGGTGGTGCACGCCTTTAATCCCAGCACTCCAGAGGCAGAGCTAGGCTGATCTTTGTGAGTTCGAGGCCAGCCTGGTCTACAGAGAGAGATCCAGGAAAGGTGCAAAGCTACACAGAGAAACCCTGTCTTGAAAAACAAACAAACAAAAAACAAACAAACAAAAAAGTCTTCCATGGTATGAGCAACATTCGTTCTTGGTATGAAGACATTAGAATGAGCAAAGATGCTTTGAATACTGGGTTTTAGTGTGTGAACTTTTAACTTCAAAGTATATGTCTTATTTTTTAATACCTGTAGGAGCCCTAGAATCCTGGCTAGAGAAAAGCACCTCAAACTCAGGCCCACACCTCACAGGGCATCTCAAGGTGGAGCCAGGGCCATTGCATTACTGACAACTCCCAGATGAAGCTGTAGCTTCACAAACGACACTTTCAGTAGCAAGAGCCATGGAACACTGCCAGTTTCTAGTTCTCTGAATCCAAGGCACTTGAGGGGCAGGTATTGCGGACCAACAGTGCGGTGTCTGCTGGTGTGTAACACACGGTCTCTGCTTTCCTTGCTTCGTGTCACTGGGGCTGGGAATGAGGTGTGTTAAAAGCACCCATATCCTTATTCTCGTGCCCAGAGACTTGATGTTAGAAGCATGGAGTATGGCATGGAATTGAGGTTTTAAACTTTTCCCAGTTGACTAATGTACAGTTGACGTAAAGAACTACTGGGCCAGTGTGAGAAGCAGAAAAGGAGAGGATTTCTGGGTTTGGAACTGGAAGAACCTGCAGAGCCCATGGTTAGACAAGTGGGTTTAGAGTTTAGAGGTACATGCTGGTGAGGAGACTGCAAGGAAGAAGCTTGCTTAAGGGTATCTAACATTCTAAAGGAAATAAGGATGGCCTGGATCGAGTCTCAAGGGACAGAAGGACTAACCAGAAGTGTAGGCTCTAGAATTGACTACATCTGATACTGCTCCCAGTGAGGAGTAAGGCAGAGAAGGTGAGTGCCTGTTCAACTTCTGGGGTGGAAGGCAGAAGGGTGGGGAGACATTGATCCACCACGGACCTCAAATGTGGTGGTGGCCGTGTATGATGATAATGGAGTTGTAAAGCACCTCATGTCCTGTGATGCTGTAGCTGTGTAGCATGCACCACAATGCACCATTCCCGTGTTTGTTGTGATAGCATAAACAGACATACAGAGAATCTAGTCACGGAGAAGTCAAGCACATATAATTATGTGCAGTGCATAATGCTTGATAATGATAATGATTGATAAATGACTATGTTCCTACTTCATGTATTTACTATACTGTATTTTTATCATTACTTCAGAATGTTTTACTCTTCCTACTCGTGAAGGGAAAGTTTACTGAAAAAATAGCTGGTGTGTTAAGACAGAGCAGCCCCATCCCTCTCGTGGCCCCCATGTCTCTTGAGTGTATTAAGAGACCTGTTGAGTGCTTGACCCACCCCCTTTCTGCCTATGCAGATGCACTCTTTGATTTGTGTGCAGGGGTCTGGTGTTGCAATTTTGGCTCTCTGCTCTAAAGAGCTGTGTAGCTTTAATTGTATTTGTCCTGGATGTGTTGGGATGCATTTCTGTATGACTTTGGACTTTCTGTACCATATGCAGTGGTGTCTCCATATTCAGGGGTGTGTCCATATCCAGTGGTGTCTCCATATCCAGTGGTGTCTCTATATCCAGTGGTGTGTCTATATCCAGTGGTGTCTCAATACCCAGCGGTGTCTCCATATCCAGTGGTGTGTCCATATCCAGCGATGTCTCCATATCCGGTGGTGTGTTCATATCCAGTGGTGTGTCCATATCCAGTGGTGTCTCTATATGGTGTCTCCATATCTAGTGGTGTCTCTGTATCCAGTGGTGTGTCCATATCCAGTGGTGTCTCCATATCCAGTGGTGTCTCTATATCCAGTGGTGTGTCTATATCCAGTGGTGTCTCTATATGGTGTCTCCATATCTAGTGGTGTCTCTGTATCCAGTGGTGTGTCCATATCCAGTGGTGTCTCCATATCCAGTGGTGTCTCTATATCCAGTGGTGTGTCCATATCCAGTGGTGTCTCTATATGGTGTCTCCATATCTAGTGGTGTCTCTGTATCCAGTGGTGTGTCCATATCCAGTGGTGTCTCCATATCCAGTGGTGTCTCTATATCCAGTGGTGTGTCTATATCCAGTGGTGTCTCAATACCCAGCGGTGTCTCCATATCCAGTGGTGTGTCCATATCCAGCGGTGTCTCCATATCCAGTGGTGTGTTCATATCCAGTGGTGTGTCCATATCCAGTGGTGTCTCTATATGGTGTCTCCATATCTAGTGGTGTCTCTGTATCCAGTGGTGTCTCCTACCTGATAGTGTCTCCATGTCTGATGGTGCTCGGCCTCTCTAGAACATGGCAAGTGCTCAAATATTAGTTATCGGTAGTAGTTTAATCGTCCTCCTTCAAACACTTTATGGCCTTCATTCCTCATTCTGAGGCTGTGGAGATGCTCAGTGAAGAAAGTGCCTGCTGTGTAGGCATGACCATCTGAGCTCAGATCTCTTCCACTCACAGAGAATATAGACATGGTGGCACATGTCTGTAGCCTCAGCTCAGGGGTAAGTAAAGCAGATTACTCGGATTACAAGCACAGGCTTCCATGTCCACCTTTTGAAATGTGTGTTATGGGACTGAACTCAGGTCCTGATGACTCCAAAGCAAGCACTTTACCAACTGAGCCATCTCTCCAGCCTCCCATAGACTAAACGTTTTAATGGATTAATCTACAGGATCTGGAGATCTTCTTTTGCTGATGAGTCTGCTTTAAGGGTGGATCTCTTGACAGAGTGAGCTATCTGTCAGTGCTTAATTTGGTAGATCCAGTTGCTTCAAATCTGCAAGCTGAGTGTCAAGGGACATTGAACCTGACTTGCATACGTTTGAGCTAAATCTACCACTGCTGTCCCTGTGTGCAGGCAATGCATTCTTCCCAAGCACTGGTTACCAGCCTTTACCTCAGGAGTGCACTCCAAAGCCAAACGTGCGTATGACTGATTGTCCCTCCATGTGCACCAGTTGTCGGGACAGGAGGCATCACGTAACACCTTGCTCTGCCCAGTTTGCTGCCAGTATGAAAGAACTTTTAAGGGGTTTGAACTTTCCTTAAAATTCGGGCTCACCTGCTTCTCTCTTTGCTATGGGTCACCCTGAGCTCTGGGTTCTAGTTCAAAGAAAGGCTCGGCACTTTCACAGACACTTAGACATGGTGCTTTCCACTGCAGTGACGAAGTACCTGAGGAAGTCAACTTAGAAGGGAAACGGTTATTCAGACGCTCATCATCACAGGTTTCAGTCCGTGGATGCTTGGCTTTGTGTCTGGGATTTTGGTGAGACAGAATGCCACAACGCCGGGGAGAGGAGGGGAAAGCTGCTCACCTCACAGCAGCCAGGAAATGTGGAAGGAGACAGACAGAAGAGAGGGTCACTTGAGGGCTGAGAGGAAAGGGGCTGTGGGCAAAATATCCCCTTCAAAGACGTGTCTCCCATTTCCTCCTCAAGGGCACAACCTGGTGACCCACTTCCTTAAGGCAGGCACACTTTAATGACTTACTTCCTCCTCAAAGCCACACCCTAGTGACCCACTTCCTCAAGCTAAGCCCCATTCCTAAAGTTCCTGCTTCCTCACATAGCTCCACACACTATGAATTGATCAGTAGCCCCATCCATCAAGGAAGTTGCTGTATAATCTCACCATCTGGCAGAGCCTCTGAACACTGCTGACTTGAGCCCTCAACTCCTTTC
This sequence comes from Onychomys torridus, assembly GCF_903995425.1. Taxonomy (NCBI): domain Eukaryota; kingdom Metazoa; phylum Chordata; class Mammalia; order Rodentia; family Cricetidae; genus Onychomys; species Onychomys torridus. The sequence goes on from NC_050448.1 coordinate 14,526,546, forward strand.
AAATCCAAAGCCAGTCCATGGTTAGCATCTTTCGACCCTGCCCTTCCCAGGAGTGTTTGCTTACTTGTGCAGTCAGCAGATATTTATGGGACACATCCAGTGTGCTGAGAACCCGAGTGGTGAGGAGACTCACAATAAGTAGGAGGGTCAGACAAGTGCCCCACCCCCTATAGCTCAGAGCCTGCTATGGAGACAAAGCGAGTGTGTCCACAGATAAGTTCAAGGCGTGAAGGGGAAGTAATGAATACTGTATTCGATAGTGGTGAGAAGACCCAACAGAGATTGAGAAGTCAGTGGGTCTCTCTGAAGACACTAATCCAGAGCTGAGGATTTGGGGGGTGAGGAGAAAGTAGCTTAAAAAAGGAGGATGTCTGCAGACAGTGGCTGTGACCTCGGTTCTTGGCCTGCAGACAGTGGCTGGGCTGTGGGCTCTGTTCTTGGTCTGCAGACAGTGGCTGGGCTGTGGGCTCTGTTCTTGGTCTGCAGACAGTGGCTGGGCTGTGGGCTCTGTTCTTGGTCTGCAGACAGTGGCTGGGCTGTGGGCTCTGTTCTTGGTCTGCAGACAGTGGCTGGGCTGTGGGCTCTGTTCTTGGTCTGCAGACAGTGGCTGAGCTGTGGGCTCCATTCTTAGTCTGTAGATAGTGGCTGGGCTGTGGGCTCTGTTCTTGGTCTGCAGACAGTGGCTGGGCTGTGGGCTCTGTTCTTAGTCTGTAGATAGTGGCTAGGTTGTGGGCTCTGTTCTTGGTCTGTAGATAGTGGCTGGGCTGCGGGCTGGGTTCATTTCTGTAGTGACTTTAGTCATTTTTTGTTCCCCCTTCTCATCCTACAATTGACTTTAAAAAAAACTCTATTTATAGCCGGGCGGTGGTGGCACACGCCTTTAATCACAGCACTTGGGAGGCAGAGGCAGGCAGATCTCTGTGAGTTTGAAGCCCAACTGGGCTACAGAGTGAGTTCCAGGAAAGGTGCAAAGCTACACAGAGAAACCCTGTCTCGAAAAAACAAACAACAAACAAACAAACAAACAAAAACTCTATTTATGCCTTTCATGAGGCTCATGGGGTCTTTTCTGTGTCTCTTGGGGTCTTTCATCTATGGTAGGCATGTTGGACTCTGTCGACATTTTTTTTTTCTTTTTTGCTGGTCTTTATGTGGTATGTTTGCCCGTGCACATCCTGAACATTTCTGTCCAGATCTTCTTTTCCTCTCCATCCACACAGCTTAACTTTGCTGTCTTTTCTTGCCACTGTATTCCAGAATTATGTCACTCCCTCAAAACTATAAATTGTGAGTTGGTGGACTTTCACTTGTCTGAGTGTCTAGGGCTTGAGGTGGATAGGGGCTGATAGAAGACAGTCTGAGACTCTTGGATGGCGCCAAGCACCTTCCAGGGCTCTCCCTGCCATCATCCAAGGCACGTTTTAGACCACAGCCCTTCTCACGGTGAAGACCAGGAACGTCATGGTCAGTCTGCTCATTCTCCACCACAGCTCTGGAGGGTTTCATGCTCACCCTTCAGGCACCATCCACTCATCTCAGTCTGTCTTCTCTGCTAGTTGACAGGTAGGGGCTCCTGATAGAATCTGTGGTTTGTGAAAAGTAGAAGGTTTGCTATAATGTTTCACTTTTAGTTTTGAAGTGTAGTTAGTGAGTGGTTGCAAGCCTTAGCCAGTTCTCTGTATGTGATTTTTCTATTGTTTGACTTTATAAAGTTTTACTTTGCAGTCAAGTGTTAGGGTAGATATTTTCTTTTGGATGTAACTTCATTCTTTATCCTCATCTATTCCCTTCTAAAACACTGTGATGGTTTACCTGCGAAATGGCCTTGCAGACTCATGTGCTTGGATGCCTGGTTCCCAGGTGCTGGTGGAGTTTGGAAATCTTCAGAGCCTTTAGGTGGAGCACCCTCACCTGAGGACTGAGTCACTAGGGTCAGATTTTGAAATTGAAGCCCAGACCTCCTTCGTCCTCTCTGCTTGCTGAGTGAGGACACAATGTGATCAGCCGCCTGTGTTCCTACTACCTCCCATGCCTTTAGGAAATCACTCCCTTCTTAACTCTGAGACGAATAAGCCCTTCCTTCCTCAAGTTTCTCCTTGTTAGGCCTTTGGTCACAGCAGCAAAATGTACCTAATACAAATACTACCTATGTTCTTCACAAAACGTACCTGGAGCTGCAGTAGGACTGGGAAAGGCTATCTGGTTAAGGTCTTCGGAAGGTATCAACATTCTGTGATAATGTGTCAAATGGGAGGTGATGGGGAGCATGCCATACTTCAGGAGTAACTGAGAATGCAGTGCACTCTAAAATCCTCTATGGCAGGCCAACAATATGTCTTAGTAGATAAAAAAGAAAAACAAAAAAACCTCCCACCAAGCCTGATGTGATGAGTGCAGCTCCGGTATCCACATAGGAGAAGGAGAAAACTGGTCCCCACAAATCGTCCTCTGACTGCCGTGTGTGTGACCCCTGTGGTGTGTGTGTGCACGCACACACACACACACACACACACACACACACACACACACAAATAAATAAATAAATAGTTAAATAGGTAGATGGAATTCAACAAAATCAAACTGCTCAAGGCTCAGAGGTCCATATGGAAGGGAAGGCAGAAAATTGTAAGAGCCAGAGGGGATGAATGACTGGAGGGAAACAGAACCTTCCAGACACAGCAGGACTGACGGACATATGGACTCACAGAGACTGTGGCAGCATGCACAGGCCTGCACAGGTTCAAGCCAGATGGAGTCCCAGCCTTGAGAGGGAAAAGTGGACGTGTGTTCCCACCCCTAACCAAGAAGTTGTCTGTGGCTGAGGACTCCCGCAAAGGAAAAATCTGCTTTCTTAAATAAGTATCACTGTGTACATCAACCACACTCCAGAGCAGGCCCCATGACTAAGAGTAGTTGGCCAACACAAAAGGAGCTCTGTTGGGTTTTTTGGTGGTATTTTTTTTTTATTTTGGTTTTTTTTTTTTTGTCTTATTGGTTTTTTGTTTTGATTTTCATTTCTGTGGTTTTTGTTTGTTTCATTAAAGAGAGAAAAAAACAAAGTTGGGTGGGTACGGAGGTGGGAAGGATCTGGAAGAATTTGGGGGAGGAGAAAAACATGATCAAAATATATTGTATGAAAAAAAATGTTTAAAATAAAAAAAGAGACCTTGGTCATATTTCTGCAGAGAACTTGGCCAGGCTTGCTCAGAACATATATTTATCAAGTCTTGTGTCAAGCTCCATGCTAGAAACTAATATCATCTCTGTAATCCTCACTAGAGCCTTGGGAGAGGAGCCACCCTACTTCCTCACTTGTGTTAGATAGTCAAGGCCAAAGGAAGGCATGGGTGCTGTGGGGGATGGGTGGTGAGGACTCTTGGGGCCCTTCAAGGCAGGCCTTAGGGCACTGGGCACTATCACCAATGACTCTGACCCCACACGGAATGGGTATTCTTGCCCAGTTTGTTCTAAATGAGAAAATAGAAACTTTAAGATGCCAAGTGGACCTGCCTAAGGTGGTAAAGTTTGTGAAGAGTGACATCTAGAACACACACACACACACACACACACACACATACACACACACACACCCCACACACACAGCACACACACACACACACACACACCATACCACACACACTCCCCATACCACACAAACACACATATGCACATACCCCACACCACACAAATACACATATGCACACACCCCACACCACACAAACACACATATGCACACACCCCACACCACACAAACACACACACACACTACACACACACATCATACCACACACACACACTACACACCACACAAACACACACACTACACACCACACAAACACACATATACACACACACACACCACACCACACAAACACACACACACACCATAACACACACACACACACACACACACACACACACACACACACACACACCTGTGCTCTGGGCAGCCAGCTCTAGGCAAACCCCTATCCACTTTGGACAGGCACATACTTCACTGTCTTCAGATCACAATTTTTGGTTTGTATGCACCTGCTGCTACTCAGACACAGGTATTAGAGCAGCCATCCTGACTGCCGTCAGCACTACTGCTTTGTTTGTCAGAAATCTGGGCTTGGAGCTTTTTGCCAACAGTGGCTAGGACAAGGAGGATACCATGGTGGTGCTACGTGGCCCATAGGCCAGCTGTAACTGTGTGTAGCATCCTTTAAGACTGCTAAGCACAGAGGGGCATTCCTGCTTCGCTGCCCCTGCTGGCTCCTACCTCCTTTATCCTGGGGTGATTATGGCCCCTTCCCTTCCATTGTGAGCCTCTGGGAAGAAGAGGGCTCATCTCGGTGCCTCATTTAATAGATCCAAAAGGAAACTCACAAAAGAATAAAAAATCGAGGTAGCATTATCACCTCATGCCTCCTTGGGAGACACTGCTGCAGTGAATCCTTACACAGCTTGGCCTGCTGGCCCTTCATGCGCTCTCTGATTTTCTCCAAGGGACAGAGATGAAATCTTGATGACTTCCTGAGCTGCCCTTCTCAGAGTGGTTTCACGGGTCATGGCTGAGCTAATCTGGGGAGAGCAGATCAAAAGTAAAAAAAAGTGTGTCTAGAGTGAGCTTGTGACTTAGAAGTTTGAACAGTGCATGTGTGTGTGTGTGTGTGTGTGTGTGTGTGTGTGTGCGCGCGCACGCGTGCACATGTGCACACACATGTGCATGCATGCATCCACGCACACAGTATATCTGTGTACATGTATATATGTTCTGACTGCTCTGCCACTATATTTTTCACGTAGGTCGCAGGAGTGCATGTTAGGAAAATAAAATTAAAAGCAGTAGCTCCTAAGGTATGCCGGTATGTTCTGTGTAGACACAAATTCTGAGTGAGATTGGAGTGGGAACAAGCAGAGAGAAAAAGAGGGTGGAGAATCCAGGTGCAAATCATGTATGTTTATGTGAAAGTAGACCTCCAAAAGTTTGGGAAACAAAGGGGACCAGCAGGAGGGGGCGGAGCGGAAAGAGGAGTGTGAAGAAGAGAGAGGACTAGAGACAAGATACAGTACACACCTGTGTGCAAATATCCTTGTGTTGCACACTACTGTGTGTGATAAATACGACAAACATCTAAAAACAAAATGGCTGTTGATATGAAGTGTAAGGGGAGAAACAAGCAAAATAAAAGTGACCTAGAAAGGGGAGAAGGGAGGTACACACACACACACACAAAGGGACAGCAGAGGCAGAGGCAAGGGAGGAGTGGCTGGTTTCCAGTCAGTTCTTGTGTATCTGTGAAAAGGACCCCCATGTTAGGATTTTAACAGATGGGGCATGTCTTTAAAGGACAGAATACTGCTACTGAGGTGGCAGGACTGGAAACCCTAGGCCACTATGTATACTGATTATAGCTAGAGACTTCTACACTGGGTCTGAGACTTTTGGAATATAAATGTATAGCAGCTCAGAGATAGATTAAATATTTCTAGCTGGGGAGGCAGTGGAAGGTGAAGCTCCATGAGTTCAAGACCAGCCTGGTCTTCATAGTGAGCTCTGGGACAACCAGAGTTACATAATGAAATCTTGTCTATAAATAGATGAATGAATGAATGAATGAATGAATGAATGAATACATACATACATACATACATACATACATACATACATACATACATACATACATAAAGGCCATGTTTCTTTGTGTTAAGAGAATGCATTTTAGCTTGAAACACATTTGGGACCCTATTATGACAACATGTTTTTGATTACCAAAAATCTGCCATCTGTGTGTGCATGTATGCTCACACTGCTTCCTGTCTTAGGTTAACATGGGGTAACACTTCTTACAAGCACCTTCTAGAAGACTCTAAGTTAGCTTTGGGCATCTCATTAACTTCAGCAATAGAATGAGTTTAGGACTGGTATCTAGTTCACCCTACCTTTCTCTCTCCCCTTAAAAGCATTTAACAGTTCCCTAAAAGGTAGCTGAGATGTCACACTGGTTCTGGAGGGGGACTGTTAGTTAGAACAGGGGTCTGTATCTTTAGGCTAGATTCCCATAGCCTGAATCAGGCCACAGTCCTGGTGACTCTCCCGGGGACAGTTAAGGAGCTCTTTTTGTTGTGGCCCAACATCAGCTCCTCGTTTATGACCCTACCCAGTACCTGCTAGCCCTTCTGTGGTCATTGCTGCATACACTGCATTGAATGAAATCATGTGATGTGAAACTTCCTGTCACCCCTAAAAGGTTCTAAAAAGCCAGATCTTTCCTTTGTTCTGGGGTTGCTCAGGAGCCTCCTTGGGGGAGTTTCCTCAGGGAGGTGTTTTGAAGACTGCAATCTAAAACTGTTCCTCTGGCCTCCACCTCTCATTCCTCCAGGCTTCAGTGGGAAGCTTCAAGCTTCTCCTATATTTTAACGCTCTCCTTTCCACCTTGAGGCCCAATCGTGGCTCCGAGGCCTTACACTCTAGTAAGCCTCATACCTGGAGGGCATTGTGACTTTTGGCCAGCCTCTTTTCCAGACCAACCACACTTCTATCCCTTTTAATATTTATCATGGGGACCAGGTGCTAAAAACCTGGCTAGTGCCTCTCAATTGTGTATCTTGAGACACACTTTGTTGTAATACACCACTGAGAACTATAATTTGAAACATTCTAGGTTTGAATATGTTCTTTTGTGTGTGATGGTGGTGGCAGCGAGTGTGTGTGTGTGTGTGTGTGTGTGTGTGTGTGTGTGTGTGCCCATGTTCATGTGCATATACATATGTATGTACATGCACGTGTAGAGGTCAGATGTCAATGCTACATGTCTTTCTCTACCAGTCTCCATCTTATTTGCTGAGACAGGGTCTCTCACCAGACCTGGTGTTCCCTGATGGATGGATGGCCATCAGCCTCAGAGGGCTTTACAGACTCCTATCTCTCCAGTGCCTGGATTACCAGTGTTCACTGCCATACCCAGCTCTTCGCATGGGTTCTGAGGATCATACTCAGGTCCTCATGCATGCACAGTTGCCGCCTTGCTAACTGAGCCATCTCCACAGCCTGAAATGCTCCTAGGTCTGAGCTGCATTCTTAGTAACCTACCCCACTGTCAGTCTGTGGCGTTCTAATGCCACAGTTTCCCCAGGCTTGGTGTAGCATGTGACCCTCGCAATGTGCTCCAAGGCCCTGTGTTTGTTTCTATCTTGCTGACAACCTCCACTCACTACCATGCTCTCCAGAAATGCTACCTCTTCTAGCCTGATTGGCCCATCCCTGAATCTAGACTTGTCCTGCAAGACTGGTCCCCACAGGTTTCTGCCTCTTGGAGCCAGTTATTCCAGAATGTCACTGAAAGTGAGTGATAGTAACAGAATGCAGGGCCCATGTCAGATCCAGATCAACCCATTTTCCTGAAAATGTCGTGATTTTTGTTTTTCTTTATAGCTGACAAAAACTTCATAGTGTACATTCTTGCATTTTCTTTATCTGTCCCTTTTTTTGGTGGACATCTAGGCTGGCTCTATTTCTTAACTATTGTGACTATAGCAGCAAAAAATACTCATGGGTAAGTCTCTGGTGTGCTGGTCTGGAGTCCTTGGGTTCCTAAGAGTTGTACAGAGGTCCTATGGTAGTTCTATTTTTAGTTTTTTGAGAAATCTTCATGTTGATTTCCACAGTGGTGGCCACAGCTTGGGTGCATTCAGTTTGTCTCTTGCCAATTCACTGGAAGTGGTTGTCAGGACTAGGCGGTTCACAGACCTTTTAACAGCTTAGCTCTAGCTAAGATGCTGAGTGCTATTGAGTGAGAATACTGAGAGCAAGCACCTTGTCTCATTTATAAACTTTTGAAATCTTACTTTTCAAGGAATTGCCAGTGATCCTTTGAGTTTCGCCAGAGTCAGCTGTAAAGCCCTCTTTCCTACCTTTAATTCTGTTAATCTGTGTCTTCTCCCTCACGTTTTGGTTAGTTTGGCTAGGGGGTTATCACTCTTGTCTTTTCAATGAACCTACTCTGACTTGTATTTTAGTCTCCATTCATTCATTTCTACCCTGATCTTTATTTCTCGCTGCCCACTGCTTTGGAGTTTGGCCTGTTCTTGTTTTACTAAGATCTTGAGGTGCACTCTTAAGTTATTTACTTGAGATATTCCTGGCTTTTATTTGTCTTATTTTATATGTATGTTTTGCCTGCATATGTGTGTCTGCATGCAGTGCCGTGGAACCACAAGGGGATGCCAGATGCCCTGGGACTGGAGTGACAGGTGGTTTGAGTTGCTATGTAGGTGCTGGGATTGAACCTGGGTCATACAAAAGGGCAGCCATGCTCTTAACTGTTGAGCTGTCCCTCTAGGCCAGGGTGAGCATTCTGAGCTACAAGCAGTAGCCTCAGACCTTCCCCTGCTGCACCTCAAAGGCTCTGCTAAGTTGTACTTTTATTTTCATTTGATTCTAGATCCTTTCAAATTCTCCAGTGACCTCACTGGTCGTTCAAATTGTATCATTCAATCTCCAAGTACTTTTGTGTTTGGTGGCTCTCTGGCTATTGATGTCCAGTTTTATTCCATTGTGATCTGGGAAGACACAAGAAATCATTTCACCTCTGTTGTGTGTGTTGACTTTCTTTGTGGGCTAGTGTATGGTCCATTTTAGGGAAGATTCCACTCCTACAGAGAATACTGTGAATTCTGTGTTTGTTAGATGGAGAATTATGTAGATAATTGTTAACTCTCCTTTTATTAACTTCATTAGAGTAAGTCTGAAGTCTCTTTATTGATTTTTAATTTATGTAATCTATCTAAAGATGAAAATGGACATTAAAAGCACCACACAAATCTGGCTATGGTGCTGCAGTCCTGTCACCAAAGCAATTGGTCATCAGAGGCAGAAAGAGGAGGCAAGGCCAGCCTATGAGGACCAGGAAACCTCATCTAAGGAAAGAGGTGGTTGAGGGCGCTCAGTCATAGCACTTGTCTACCATGAGCAAGGACCTATGTTCAGTTCCCAGCAATACAAAACAGAGAGCTAGGAAGCAAACAAAACAGCTGTGCCAATTTGTTTTCAACTTCCATTCACCTTATTGACTGACTTCTGTGTTTTCTTTTAGTCTGGGGCTGTCTTTATCAGTGAGGTGTGTTTTCAGGAGACAACGGACAGGTGGATCTGGCTTTTTATCTGTTCAGTCAGTCTGCGCCTCTTCATTGGTGAGATGAGGCCGTATACACCGAAGTTATTATTGGGGGGCTTTTACTAATCCCTGTGATTTTGTTTGTTGTTTTTTCCTTTTATTATCTTCCCCTCTTATCAGCACTTGGGGTTTGCTGGTTTACAGAGTTGGGTGTGATGGATTCTTTCCTTGCTCATCTTTGTTTATCTACTCCCCTCAAGAAATGTATTTTTTCCTATGCTCCTTATGATTGACTCTGCCTTTTTTTTTCTCCTCTGTGAAAGTGAGCCCCTAAGTATCCTAGCTTGGTAGCCATAACTTGGTTTGTGTCTGTCTTTAAGTGTCCTTATTTCCCTGCAGTTTCAAAAGATAGCTTTGATGGTACGGCAATCTTGGTCGGCAGTTATTTGTGTTCAGGACGTGAAATAGAGTGTTCCCTGCTTTTGTGGCTTTTAGATTGCTCAGAGAGAGACCTGATATTATTTTAATGTTTCTGCCTTTGTGGGTGAGTTAGCATTTTTCCCTTAAAGCTTCCAACATTATTTCTTTGCTTTATGTTTCAATGTCTAGAGTACAATATGCCATACAAAGTTCTTCTCTGTTTGTGGCTATTCAAGGGTCTAAATGCCTTTTGGGTTTAGGTGTCCATTTCTTTATCTAGATTTGGAAATTATCCCTTTTTTATAATAGAATAGATTCTTAATTCCATTGGTTTTTTTTTCTATCCTGTGTATTCTTAGATTTGATCTCTTGATTATATCATAGAGTCTGCATGTCTTTCTTGCTTTTATTTCACATAAGAGAATAATCTATTCTATGCTTAAATCCTTACCAATATTAACAGTGTTGGATACTTATTAGTCAATTTATAAGTTACTGATTGGTATGAAAATGTCAGATTGTTATTTAAATGAATCACATAATAAATGCACTCACCTTCCATTATGAGTCATTTACAGATGTTCTTACATGATTTGTGTATAAATAAAAGGATATTATTAGTTCTAGGCTGTAAAGAATAATCAGTTTGTGGGCTGGATAGATGGCTCAGCAGTTAAGAGCATTTTCTGCTTGCTGCTCTTCCAGAAGACCAAGGTTCAGTTCCTAGCACCCACATGTCAAATCACAAGTGTACAATAACTCCAGGTATCCAACACACTCTTCTGACCTCCTCAGGTATTAGGCATTTGTGTGGTGCATGTACATACATGCAAACAAAACAGTCACATGCATAAAATAATAAATCCTTTTAGAAAGGAATATTCAGTTTGTGTATATGTGAGAAGGGAGGGAGAGAGAGGGAAAAGAGAAAGGGAAGAATGAAAGAGAGAGGGGGAAGCAGGAGATAATGAGTATCAGTTTAACAATGGCTGTTTATACTCCCTCCTCCAAAAAGTCAACTGTATCTTTGGTGATTCCAGAGACCATCCCATTGATTTAGAAAATGGATGATAGCATGAAGAATAAATCTAGTGACAAATGTTAACCATTTCACAGACCCATATGAAACAAATACTTGTAGACTGGAGAAACAACTCAATGATTAGAGTCCTTGCTACTCTCCCAGAGGACTGGAATTCCAGTCCCATCACCCACACTGACAGCACACAATTGCCTGTTCAACTTCTGGATCCTATGCCGATCTTCTGGCTTCCATAGACACCCACTCATATGTAGTGTACATTCACACACACACACACACACACACACACACACACACACACACGGCATGCACGCGTACACACACTCATACACATGCAAGTCAGTCTTGGCACTGGTGCAGGTGGATGTCCTGAGAACTGGTGCAAAGACGGCCAGGGGGACAGAGGCTCAGCATGGGTGTATGTGCTATTCCAGGAGGCTGACCTCAGGTCATTGAATTTTTTGAGGTTTTCTTGAAATAACTAGGAATTTCCAATAGACTGTTATCTGTAACCATCCAAAAGTTAGAAATATGTTTCTTTTGTTATTGAAATAAACTGAAAATACTATTAACCATTAACTTAAATTAATTCAGTGTTATTTTTATTAGAATTGTTTTCATCTGATGTATTTTGATCATGTTTTCTCCCTCCCCCACTCCTCCCAGATGTCCTTCCCCATCTCCCTGCAGATTCAACTTCATGATCTCTCTTTCTCAAAAAACAAACAAAAAAACCAATAAAACAAAAAATATCCAAGCATAATGAAACAAAAAGCACCCCCACAACACACACACACACGTCTGTTGGTGATAGCTCATTACTCCTTAGAATGGAGTCTGCCATGGAGTGTAGTTGAAATGCACAGCGACACTCCACTGGAGAAAACTTGTTTTCCATTTCTCAACAAATATTAATTGCTAACAGGTTAGGAGCTGGACTTTGTGTCTACTTCCTCTTCCCAGTGCTGGGCTTTTGTCCGGTTTGAGCCTGTCCAGGTCTTGTCTGTGCATCACAGTCTCCATGAGTTCAAATGTGTACCAGCCCTGTTGTCTGGAAGATACTCTTTCTTTGGAAATGTCCACCCCCCCACCCCTGTTCTATCTTTCCACCTCTTCTTCTGTACACATTCCTGAGGGGAGGGGTTTGATGAAAACATCCCATCAGGACTAAGTCACAGGCTATGTTCTTAAACCATTCCTCCTACATAGTGGGTTTCTCTGTGTGACCAGAAACAGGCTTCATAGCTGAGACCTTTGGCCAGAGTTTTCATCTAGGCTGCTCAGACAGTGTATTTGGCCTTTTCTGGTGGCTTAGTTACAATATACATCAGTGTCTAAAGACTTCTTGAGTGATTTTTCAAAGCACCAAGATCTACCTTGCTCAGGTTGAGTAGTTGAATCTGGGTAGAGTTATTGAGCTAACCCCATTCTGGAAATGATTTGTGCTTCTTGAGGTCTTGTGAGGATGGACAGGATTCACCTGACTGGTTCCTGGTGTGTCAGAGGGCTGAGCCACTCTGGCTAGACTGCCTCCAGGGGATGAGGATGGTGGATGTAGCTGTGGTGGGCAGGCCTAGGTCAGCCGAATTTCCATACTCAATATCAGATCTGCTTTATTGTATCAGACATACATTAGTAAAATCCTTTGTTTTCTACTATATATTTTGAGACAGAGTCAAACGATGTAGCCTAGGCTATCCTTGAATGCCTTATCCTCCTGTCCTCAGATTACAGACCCATGCCACCACATCTAGATGCATTTTACTTTTGAATGGAGAGTTTTTCTTAAAACCTGGAAAATCATATGCAATTTTCTGCCCTAAGCCATCTATTTATTCTGCCATTTTTGCTAGAAACTTTAATGTTATGTGGATGAAAAGCTATATTATTCAATATTGAACTGTAGGACTATAGAGGGTTTATGATAAATGCCTATATTAAACTCATTTTAAAGAGGAATAAGGAAAGCACCTAAGAAGTACAAGCCATTTGAAGAATAAGGACGAGAGTTACGGATTGTGAAATATACACCCTGTTTGGGTGAAATCCCATTGCTTTCTTTGTGTGTAGCTGCTCAGCTGGCCATCACCTCTGTAGTTCTGCTGCTTGGAACCCTTGCCTGTTCCAGCAGCCTCAGCATCATTTTAGAAACTAGACCATGAGTCATGAACTACAAAATAAAACCAGATGACTAACAAATCCAAAATCTATCATTTAAAAAGACAGACAGGGGTGGGGTGTGAGCAGGATATCAGCCACCAAGTCTGAATACTTAAGCTGGAACCCTGGGATCCATGTGGTGTAAAGAGGCAGGGGTCCTCTGACTTCCATACATGTCCTTGGGCATACATGTGCATGAGCAAGCACACACACACACACACACACACACACACAGAGTCACACCAGATGGATGGATGGATGGATGGATGGATGGATGGATGGGTAGATAGATAGATAGATAGATAGATAGATAGATAGATAGATAGTAGATGATGCAATGTAAGAAAAAGTAAAAAGATTGGGGGTAGGGGCTAAATATGATGGAGGTATATTATATGCATATGCTAAAATTTCATAATGAAACCCATTACTTAAGTAATTAGTATATGCTAGTAAAAGGCTAAACTATGAAAAATGAATATTTCAGTATATTTTGAGGAGACAAATCAAGAAGAATCAAAATGAAGATACAAACAGGACATTGGGGTTAAAGGAAGATAGAACTGTAGTGTGGGCACAAACCTCTTATAAGAACAGAGCATGAATAATTGGATCTTAGTAGATTTAAAAATTTGGTTAAATCACAAAAAATGTAAAATGATCAATATGGACTCAAAAGTACTGATAGACTACTGTCCTGTGACTACCCAAAACCAAGACAACAGCAAACAGCAAACGTAGCAGGAAAGAAACGGACCCCGATTGTAAAGTGCCATTTGATAAACTCACAGGGAACAGCAACAGCCAACTTTACAGGAACACCACATTCTCTGTAGGCTAGGAAAAAAGACTTTGCCCTCACCACCTATCGTGAAACTGATAGAGATTTCATTAGGAATAGTTTGCGAGGAAGAACAATAAAAACCTCACCAAAATATGCTAACTTCTTTTTTCATTTGTTTTTTTCCTTTCTGAATTATTTTTTTATTAAAAAAATTTTTATTCATTTTACATACAAATCATAGATCCCTCTCATCCCTCCTCCTGCTTGTCCCCCCACTCTGCATCTTCTCCTCCAAGAGGGTAAGGCCTCCCATGGGGAGTCAGCAAAGCCTGGTACATTCAGTTGAGGCAGGAGCAAGCATCAAGACTGGGCAAGATGTCCGACCACAGGTAATGGGCTCCAGAAAGCCAGCTCATGCACCAGGGATAGATTCTGATCACACTGCCAGGGGCCCTTCAAACAGACCTATACAACTGTCTCCCGTATGCAGAGGGTCTATTCCAGTCCCATGCAGGTTCCACAGCTGTTGGTCTAAAGTTTATGAGTTCCCACTAGCTTGGTGTAGATTTCCCCATAATGATCTTGACACCCCCCTCCACTTGCTCATATAATCCCTCTTTCCTCTCTTTGACTGGATTCCCAGAGCTTGGCCTGGCTTGGCTGTGGATCTCTGTATCTGCTTCCATCAGTTACTGGATGAAGGTTCTATGATGACATTTAGGGTATTCACAATCTGATTACAGGGGTAAGCCAGCTCAGACACCCTCTCCATTATTGCTAGCAGTCTGAGATCATGATGGGGAAATCTACAGAGACAACTGAACCAAGCTCGTGGAAGCTCACAAACTCTAGACCAAGAGCTGAGGAGCCTACATGAGACGGAACTAGGTAGGCCCTCTGCATACGGGAGACAGTTGTGTAGCTTAATCTGTTTGAGCGGCCCCTAGCAGTGGGATCAGGATCTATCCCTACTGCATAAACTGGCTTTCTGGAGCCCATTCCCTATGGTGGGATGCCTTGCCCAGTCTTGATGCAGTGGGGAAGGGCTGGGTCCTGCCTCAGTTGAATATACCAGGCTTTGCTGACTCCCCATGGGAGGCTGTACCCTTTTGGACAAGGGGATGGGAAGGGGAAGACTGGGGTGGGGAGCAGGAGGAGGGATGAGAGGGAGAATCTGTGGTTGATATATAAAATGATATATAAAATGAATTTTTAAAAATTCTTAAATAAATTTTAAAAAAGAAAAAATTAAAGTTTTCATTAAGCTGGGAATGCTTAGAATGCGGTATGTTAGTGTCAACAATTAGAGGAGAACAAAAGCTACAGCAAGCATCCTCCAGCAGTGAAATGTCCACGTCTTCCCTCCAACATCAGAATCTAGAGACTAATAACCCACGCTCAAACTCCACTCACACTGCCGGCAGAGAAGGGGGAGGGGATCAATAAAAGGAATGGGGATTAGGAAGGAGAAAGCCACACATTCTCTTCACAGGTGACAGGGCCCTCTGAAAATAAGCCAGCGGGAGAATTTGGCAAGATTGCCAGGAGAAAAAAAAAATCATGCGAAGGTGGGCAAAGTGCATTTTTACACAATTATAAATTTGGTACATTCAGTTTTCACTTTTAACATAAAAACACAGACATACTGAGCTACAATAAAAAAATGTGTGGACAGTTGATTTTTTTCAAGTTGATAACAATGAAACTTAATTGATATTTCAACTATACTTATACATAAATTCTATAAATAAAAGAAAAGCATTGCACTTCTCACCAGGAAATTTGGTATTATCTTCATGACCTTTGTGTAGGTAAGGATGATTTGTGGAAGTTATGAGAGGCATGAACCACAAAAGAAAATACTGATGTATTCATGTATGTTAAGTTTATCTAATAAACCTTATTTCAAAGGTGGAAACCCATTGCTTTATTTAAAGCATGTGACCAACACAAGATTTTTAACCAAAAATTCCAAAAAATTAATATAATCTGATTTACTGTAATTTGATGAAGTTTTTAAGTTTGAAAAAGGAATAAAAACCTCACTGAAATGTGCCAGGCTCCTAAATAAAATAATGTCAAACTGCTTTTATCTGTTGATTGATATAAGACAAATTTTTGAAGTTATTAAGCAGGAAATGCCCAGGATCCAAGGTTGCAAAAATCTCTTCTTCTAAAAACAAATACGAAGTTATTAATTATTCCATGGAAAAATGACCCCAAAAGATACCTAGATATTTCAAGAAAAGGCATGTGAATAGCTTGCAAACACAGATGAGAATCAGTAAGACGGCCACTCTTCCGCCACTGGATTAGACTGACAGTACCACGTGCAAATAGCACCCTTCAGTATTGCTGGCCGAGACGCTGGTGTACCATTCCTATCCAGAACAAACCCAGCATGGATGAACTTGAAAATGAAAGCACACTCTGACTGACAGCCCAGCCCCGGCTCATGTTCTAAGAAACATTTCCATGTATGCATTGGGGGCATATAGAAGTTTTTGAGGCATAAAGTCAAATGTAAACAAAGGAAAATAAAGACCTTGGGATGGCAGTGTCTGTGTATTCATACAATGACATGCAGCCATTATGAGAGAGTGCTGCACACACAGTATGGATGAATCTCACTGAGTCTTGAACTCAGGCTGGGGAGACCACTCAGTGGATAAGAACTCTTGCAGTGCTACCATAAGGACCTGAGTTCAAATCCCCAGCACCCACATAAAAACCCAGGCATGCATGGTTGCATCTACCTGTAACTCCTGCACTGTGGTGGGAGCGGCCAGCCCAGCTCCAGGTTCAGTGTCTCAAGGAAATGAGGCAGAGAGTGATAGAGCAGGTAATTGAATTCCCTGCTCTGGCCACTGCACACATACTCATGGACACATGCACTAGTACACATGTGCGCACATACACACCAGTTACACACTTATTATAGGACACATGTGTTCACATATAGCACACATGCAACATGCACACATACATATTCACATACAACATACATATGTGTTCACATACAATATATGCACATGTGCACATACAAGGCATATGCATACATACACACACACACACACACACACACACACACACACACACACACACACTCAAGCTAAAAGTAAAAGGTTCACAGAGGTTGGGATGGGTGAAACGAAGGGCTTGGAAGATCAGTGCCTGCCATGTGCCTGTATGGAAATTCTGCACTGACTCCATTAACTGCATAGTTAACAGCTTAATAAGATAGAAAAGGGGGTCACAGAGAAGGGGCATCAGGTCTCAAGGACCTTGCCAAATGCAGGCCACTGCAGAAGGAAGACGTCCCGGAGTGGAGACAGAGGGACTACAGACTGGTAGGACATCCCAGGGCAGAGTGAAGCTGACAAAGGGCATCTCACCCACCTGCTGCAGAGGCCCCATAACAGGTGCAGAGTGAGGTTTCAGAGAGGCTTTGCTCAAGGATGGGCTCTTTCTTATTTCCTCTCTTAGTGGAAGAGAGCGATGTCTGGGTTAGATATAAAGCTCTCCCCAAGTTCTGGCCCTGACGCGATGCCCTGAGTGGACACCCCCTTTGGTTATCAGGGAAACACCGTTCTGTGGAAGGGAGGGAAGAGAGCCTTGAACCATCACCTCACTAGTGTTCTCCACTGGTCACGACCATGTCTGGTGTTTATACATCGAGACATCATCACGTATCCTTCGTTCCACCCGACCCACGATACAGCTTCTCTGCTGACAGCAGGTTTGACCAATAAAGCACTATGAAGTTAGTGTGTGTGAGTGTCCAGCAGTTTTAAGAGCACAGTGTTTGGAAACTATTCTTTCTCATTTGCAATAAGGGGCTAGTGGTGGAAAACGGTGAGCGTGGTTAGTTAAGGGCTGTTCAGCTCCTAACTGTGAACATTTGGGGACTCCTCAATGCACTCAGCCTTGGCCAGAGACGCTTCTTTGTGCGTCGCATCTGGTCAAAGTCTGAGAGTAAGTGACTGTGAGTGCTCAGCTCTAACTGGGGCAGCTGTGTGCTTAAGTGTCCTATCATTTCAGGCCACTGGTACCATGTGTGGGATATTGTTTGAATAAGATGCACATGACATATTTCACATCCTCTGAGCAAACCTGTGGAGGGTTTGATGAGGAGGAAACAAATCTATTTCTTCTCTGCACATACCACAGACGTACCTGAGGCGAAAGTGAGTTGGTACTGTGGTGGAAAGAACAGTTGTCAGCAGCTCTTTACGGTTCATAAAAAATGAAAACAAACATTTTGTATATGCTTAATTTACATGTTTAGAAGGTATATGATGGTCTTGTAATCTCAATCAAATGCATTTTAGATATCTTAATGTGGGGATACATTTAGTATCGTGTAGAAAAACACTTCACATCATTTCATACATAACCCTGAAATTTACTGTAGAAAATTTTTAAACCAAATAATCAATTTATTTTCTCTCTTGGATCTATTTTTATGTCTCTCTTAAGAATATAGACCCCCAAATCCATTGCTAATAAAACAATAAAAACGCACTGTGTACTGACAGACCCTATGGTGTGTGTACATATAAAATCACAAACACGCACTCATGTTTTTTCTGTAATGTGTTGGACTACACTTGGGAATGGCTTTGGCACCATTTTTAAACCAGTTTTTCTTTTTTCTTTGTTGTTGAGACCAGTGTTACTATAAATGGCTGCTGCTTGGGTGGTTAAGTAATGTGTTAGTGGAGACACAAGCAGAACACTAAATTATGACAAAGCTTTCTGAATGTGTGACAGGTAAATCAAGTAGGGCTGTATTCAAAGTTCTTTTATTATCACACCACATGATCTGTCTTACAAGGAAAGAATGGTCTGTTTGTATTGCTGCATAATATTTTGTGTAGGAAAGAAGAAATTCTCTGGTCAGTGTCATAATCTCCACTCGAAGTTGTTTTAGGTGTCCTTATTTGTAACAGATGGTTTTGAGAGTCAAGGCTCCTGGAAGTTTTATTTGCTTCACCCTGTCCTGAGATAAATTTCTTTCCCAATTGTAACCTGCGTGTTGTGCTTGATTGCGGCTGTGCCCGCAGGCTGTGGACATGTGTTCACGCCAGCTGTAGCTTGTCTATTTATGTTGTGTTCTCAGTATTGGTAACTTTTCTAAGAAAATGGAGTCCTTATTATTCCTGTGGCAAAGCACACATGAGATTTTTAAAAGATAAAATAGCCAGGAAAGCGCCACTCTTCGTATATTCTAAATTACTTTTACCTATACTCTACTCATAGCTTTTAGTTTAGCATTGACTTGTCTGGCAAAGAAAATTAAACTTTAGGAGTAAAACACAAAGCCAACCAACCAACCAACCAACCAGATACCCAGCGGAATCACAACATTGTTTCTGAGACCAGGTGACAGCACATACTTTGAACCCAGTTCGCCCAACTGATTTTCTTCCCGGGTACCAGTGAGAGCAGCAGACAGCCACCAAGCCCAGAGATAGCAGGACTCCTGCACAGCGCCATAGTGTCCACCGTACTTAACCATGATGGGAAGATATTTTAAGGAGGAGGGAAGAGAGCTAGCATTCAGGAAAATATCGAATACAGCAGTTTATGACAGTAGCTAAGACCCAAAGCTAATACAGAACTTTCTTTTTAATCCCCTTCTCCTTAACTCCAAGATCTGGGGGTCTTAAATTTGGATTATGCAAGTGAAAAAGAGTGGGGGTCTTAGAGAGGGTTTACAGAGATCACCTACAGAGTGGAGGTGAAGAAAGTCCCCCATGTGTTTTGAATTCTTTGAGACTGTCTGTCCTGTACAAAGCTGCCTTTCTTCCCTCTTCAGCTTTCTTCGCCCCCCTCACACCCTTTCTTGAGTCTTTTCCCTCCTCCCAACCTCAAGGTGACCTGTTCCTCGTGGTGGGTAAGTGACTACTGGGAGGGACCACCCGGCTGGCCCACCACTGCAGTGCCCCCGTCCCGCGGGGTTCAGGAAGCCCCCCATTTAGAACGCTTTGTATTTTTGTTACAATTGTTCCTTCAGCCCTAGATGAAAAACACACAGGAACAATAGAGCCGAGTGAGATGTAAAATATCTGAATGCATAATAATTTTACCCAGACTCAGGAAGAAAAAAAAAAAAAGCACTCCAAAGTAAATAACAAAAAACACTCCTCAGAATGTGTGAACCTAAATTTTTGGTCAGTTTTGGGAAGTTCGTTCTTTCTTTCTTTCTTTCTTTCTTTCTTTCTTTCTTTCTTTCTTTCTTTCTCTCTTTCTTTCTCTCTTCCTTCCTTTTTTTCTGGCTTTCCATTTTCTAGGCCACTTGGCAATAAAACAGCATTTAATTATCCATAACCATGAAGGCTGTGGGGAGAGAATACGGATTGTGGTCTAGTCAGAACCAGTCTGAGGCCACAAATTGTCCTTCTCAGTGATAGTGTTGTTATCTGCCCTCCTCCTACGGATGCTGTCCCTTCATCCCCTGCGAGTTTTCTTCCTCAGCTCTTTCTGGTGGGGGCTTGTGGTCTTTACCATTTTATAGCCCCACCTTCATGAAGACAGTCTGTTTCTCTGCGAGCAGGAAGAGAAAGGTGTGTGGGGGGACAAGACAGAAAATTATTTTGTTCAGGAAATAATTATCCAAAATTGGATGATTTTTTTTTCTGCCAGCGATGTGAATTGTAGTCAGATTAATGAGATCACATTTTACAGTAGAGGAGACTTTTAGAGGAAGCCTGATAAAACAGGCTTTGGGGAAGCCCCAAAGCTTCTGGAAATAGAATAGAATTCATATTAGGGATCTGTTGCTCTTGCCAGTTTTGAGGAAGTGCCCTGCCCCTCGGTTGTCCATGGCTGGCAGCCTCTCGCTATTTTTTTTTTTAGTAATATTGTAGTACTCCAGCACTCATTTTAAAGATAGATGGATTTCCCCCCTCATAAAGGAGAACATTGTGGGGGAAAAAAAAACACTGGATGTGATTTCAAAAAATGTCAAAATATGTCAAACGTAGATACCACTCAAGGGTTTCATTAACTGAAGCTTCGGTGGTAAGTGTCATCTTGTCAAGGACCCACCCATCTCTTCCAATACATTACCAAATGTACTAATTTCCTCGCCAAGCTTGCTGTTTATTGTATAGCTGAAATTGAAAATGGTCGGTAATGGAGTGAGCTTCAATCCAAGACCAATTCTGAATCTAAATTACTTGCTTCTTTCAATGGCATCGACAGAGCAGACTCTGTGCACCTTGTACCTAATCAACCCTCGCCGTGACCCTAAATCCAGCAGTTTTCAGAGATTAATAATAAAATCCTCAGTTCAAACAATGATTTGCCCTGAACAAGCTGCCCATTTCCTATGCCGAGAATCAGAGAATGTGACATTATTTTTTAAAAGCTCTTCGTGTTGTGGCCCACCATTTATTTTTGATCTCTGACCCCCGATGCAGCTGATTACAAATCGCACAAGCTTGAAGATTTTTTGAGTTTGCGGGAGGCGTGGAGATAGCCTTTGTCAGTGTTTAGCTTGTGGGGCCACACTCCACACTGCCACAAGCTGTGGACTTCCCTAGTGAGTTAGATATAGCCAGTGGGATTCATTTGGAAGTTTTTAGTAGAGGAACATGGAAAATATGTCAAAAAAAAAAAAACCCACTAATTACTCAGACTAGGAAATAAGAATAAATTTATTTATAATAAACAGGGCTGCTTTCCCAAATTTTAAAAAAGTCAAATTCAAAGAGTGTAATATCAAGAATAGAGCCATAAAATGATGTCTAAGTGAAATGCTTTTTCTTGTCTGTCTTTCTCATCTGTGTAATTCACTGCTACTAAATGAAATGATCAGATTCCTTGGCTTATCCTTACCATGAAAAATTCATTTATATTCAATATTAGAGGTGTTTTTTTTTTTACTAAAACACACACACACACACACACACACACACACACACACACGTACACATACACACAGTATCTCCAGCTTCCTTTTGATCAACTAGTGTTTGTCATGTAATTCTGGGAATAGAGGACTTCCATCTCTGTGCTTCATAACATTTGGGATTTGGAGAAAAGACCTGAGATGAAGCAGGAGAGAAGTAGTCATTCATCCCCTAGACGCCTGCTTGGATTCCTCAGCAAGGGTGGTCCCTGTACCCAGAAACCTGATGGAGGAGGAAGGACATCTGTCCCCAAAACCTTCTGAAGGTTGTCAATATTCCTGGCACTGCTTTCAGAAGGATACCCCACCCCCCAAGGATGAGGCGAGTTGACAGAAGGAGTCTCCAGGAGATTCTCCTGACCCTTGAATGCATTTTTTAAATGCCCAACAGCAATAATGGCCATTTAAGTATTGATTATATAATATGTCTGCTGAGGTGGCAAGCGCATTATTGTTCAAGAGGCTGGGGGATAAAAAAAAAAAAAAAAAAACTAGGTTATCTATGGACTCTCTCAGCCAATGAGCATTTCTTCAGTAGAGGTCATACACAAAGCTATCTCAGACCTTGTTTGACTGTATTCTGTGATTCTAGTTGATGGCTAATACAATGAGACGGCAGACATGTCCCAAGGCCTTTGAGAGCAGCCTTATGTTTACCATGATATGGGCATTAATTACTTCATCACCACCAGGGGACAACAGTCTTAGGGAAGTTGCTTCCTGAGGAAGGCTATGGAAAGCCCATGGAGTTGTCCCATTAGTGTACTCACATGCTAATTAGGATGATGAATGGGTTAAGTAGACACTGAAAGGCAGGTAGGACATAATCTAATACTTTTCCTTTCATCCAAAAAACTACAATAGATGGTGTATAGTAAGTCTGCTGTGTGTAGCATCGGCAGTGGGGGCACTGGGCTTTTATTACAACCTGAATTACATCCCCTGTGTGGGGATGCTAGACAGCCGATCATGTATTAAGAATTCAGCTGAGATCACAGGCTCCTCTCACCTAACCCTTGTGTGGTGTGGTGAGGCTGACTTTTGGTTACTGTATATCAAAGCGGGTCTAGCCGGCTAAACAGCGATTGATCCTTTCTCCTCTTTCAAGTCCTTCCTTCAAAAATAGCTTTAAAGCAATCATCTAATAAGTGTCAGAATAGAAGACAGAGAATGTCAGTACAAGCACTAGGCAGATGTCTACACCAGCTTAAAATTTCTGCGAGATGTTCAAGGACCAAACAAGGTTTTTAGAGTAAATGCTATCATCTCATAAGAGGCGGGAAATACTGAGTGGGCCGCACGGATGTAAAAAAAAACGATGCAGTGGCTCAAAGTGATGTAAAGCTATACAGAGAATTCTGCTAAGGGGAATGCACAGTAATTCCATGTGCACACGAAACTGAGAGCAAGAATGTTCCCTCTGCTTACACACATAGGATCTATGGTATTTTCACAAGACATCCATAAGAATGCACGTACCTCCTTTTAAGCTAAGGGAGTAACCATGCACACAAGCAAGTCTGGTGGCAACTGTTCACACACTCTCTTCTCTCTTCTCTACTTCCTTTGAAGTCAGACCAGCTCAGAATCCTTGCTTTAGCCAACAAATTATGAAAGGAAGTGACCCATGCCATTGCCGGGCAGAAATATTAGAAGACAGTGGGAAATATGCCATGTTCCTGTTCCATGTCTTAGAGACCATGGACACTACTGTCGAGATGGGGCATCCTTTGGCTTGGTCAGCATACTAGACATGTACTAGATATACCAGGTCTGTACTAGCCATGACCATGGGAAAGAACTATGCCTGCCTGTGTTAAGCCACTGAGATGTTGACAGAGTTTGTGACCACACCAGAATTGTCACTAACCCAGCTGACAGATATTAATCACATACAAAGTATATACCGGAGGAAATGCAGTTAAGGACTGCTGATCAAGGTTTCATGTGGATCTGTTATATTTTACTTTTAAATTAATTTATTATTGAGGTGTGTGTGTGTGTGCACATATGAGTGTGCAAGTGTGTGTGTGTCTATGTGGAGGCCAGAGAACAACTTTTCAGAGTCAATTCCCTCCTTCTACAGTGGAATCTCTGGAACAAACTCGGGCTGTCAGATGTGCACCCCAAATGCTTCTACCCATCATGTCCCTGTTACTTCTTGCCAAGTCCCTAAGAAACAGAACACAAATAACTCATCAAAATAAACCTATCTAAGCTTGTAATAGTTCAACATTTGTTTGAGCAAACGACATTCTTCAGAGGAGATTTCATTTAAGAAAGAAATAAACTAATTTAAAAAATTAAAAATTGAGATTTCTTATAGGCAAAATCTGTTACTTTTGACCCCTACAGTCCAGCTACATCCCAACCACACTTCATACTTCTTAGGCATCTGCCCTTGACTCAGAAAGTGTCTTTCTCATGTCATACTTCAAACATGTCCCCTTCTGTGCACTTTCCTCTCTCTGATTTTCCATACTCATCAGCCTTCACTCAGTATGCATTCCAGTCTATATTACATTACCAACACCACCTTCACACAGAAGCCAAGCACTCCTTATAATTCCTTTGTTTTATTTTACCATACTATGGCCTAGCTGAGTCCCGCCCCCAGCTTAATATGTATTCATTGATCATTGAATAGATTTGAGAGATTTATTTGGATGTGATCAGGGATGTCCTGAAACATATGATTGGCCTGGCTGAGAATACTGAAGAAACAAAGAAATCCTTTCAGCTCCAAGAAGGCAGGTTGAGATGCTGATACTTTAGCTATTCTTGGGGGATTCGTTCTCTTTTGGCCGAGGACCAAAGCCTGCCTCCTGCACACCCATCACACATAGCTAATTTCCACTCTCCCCAGGGACCAAGACAGAAAGACAAAAGAGAAAGGAAGTAGGCATTTCAGAAGAGTAACCCACCCACAATGAGCCAGTTGAAAAAGGAAAATAAGGAGGGGAGAAGAGAGATAGTGTGTGTGTGTGTGTGTGTGTGTGTGTGTGTGTGTGTGTGTGTGTGTTATTGTTTAATCATCAAGGAATGCACAATTTAAATTGTATCTCATCGTCCATCCTCTCTGCATGGTGCCACCAACTCTTGGACTGGCGATCTCTGCCGAAGATAAGTCCTGAGGTGAAAGCTGCTGCCAGTGCAGCACTGATCAGACGCTGGCAGGCTTTGCTAAAGACACTGGGCCACTCCACTCTTTTCTCCTGGCCCCTACATCCCAGTATCCATGAACTGGGAGATCCTTCTGGGAGTGCAATCAGGGAAGAATAAGGAAAGGGAAACTTGGAGTCTCCGCTGAGTTAAGACCAGGCTGACCTCTGCCAGCCCTTTTCTCCCTTCTTGCTCATCTTTCTCAGACAGACGACTTTGGGTTCAAACAGGTAGAGAATTAGGGCCTAGTTCTCTCACAAGCTTGTCATGAGTGCCCCAAAATGTTACTTGGCTTTTTAGCCTTCTTTCTCAATCTGTGTATAAATCAGAGTTGAGCCAAGCATGGAGGCTTTCTCCTATAAATTCAGTGTTTGGGAGTTGGAGGCAGGAAGATCAGGCCATGTCTACACAGCAAGTTCAATGCTAGTCTCAATTACATGAAACCACCTCAAAATCAATTCGTCACCTATTGATACTGAATTTGTAATTTGTAAGTAATAAAGTGAAACGGAGCTGACCCCTCCTGTGCACTTTCATGAAGATGGAACTGTGGCATCTTAGGCTGGCTATTGGTACTCACCAAGTTTTTCCTTTGTTACTGCTGATGTTCTCTAATGAATTTTCTTCTGTTTAGGGTCTTCTGGCTAAGATGGTCTTATTTGTGTCTAGATGACCTCTATTCTAATATTATACTGGTCATCTGTAGTGATCACTCTAAAACTAGAAGTCAAAGCAAGGCATCATCTCACAGATCCTCTCTAAAACTACAGAAACCTATTCAATCATTCTTAAGGATATATGATACAAGTCTTCCTACTGTAGCCTGGGAGGGCTGCGGAAATCCATCTGGATGGCACCTGTAGTCTCACAGCCTATGCTTGTGAGGAGGAGTTTTTCCAACAGCTCCTAAAATGTTCTCCCTGTGTAAACCTTTCAACTACTTTTCAACTACACATGATGGACTTGGCCACGTGACTTGCTCAGCCACTAGGACACAAGCATGCACCATTCAAGTGGAAGAGGACATGAGGGCTTGTCCTCTCCAACTCTGCTGGCCCCATGTGAGGGATAGCTTAGGCAGCCTCTTTGCAATGCAGAGCCTCTTCAAGAGAGAAGCCTAGCCATCATGGACATTTCAGCCAAGTCAGCCATGGCCAGTCTACAATGAAGCCTACTAGAGAGCATTCAGGTTACCAGTGACAGTGAGCAGTGTTGTTACAACATAGCACCGATGACTTATGTAGTATCTTTTGGACTCTACAAAAACAGGAACTTTACTTCTGTATAAAAATTCTCTCTTCTCTCTCTCTCTCTCTCTCTCTCTCTCTCTCTCTCTCTCTCTCCCTCCCTCCCTCCCTCTCTCCCTGCCTCCCTTCCTTTCTTCTTTTGATCCAGGCAGAATCTCCCATAGCCCAGGTTAAACTATAACTCCTTGTGTAGCTGAGGATGAGTGAATATCTGATCTTTGTGCATGCTAGGCAATCCTTCTAACACAGAACTGTGTCCCCAGCCCGTAAGAATTATTTTCACTCATCCCCCATGGTCTCATACTTCTAATCAACTCCTCATTTACCTACCCATCTGTCCGTGTTTCCTAGTGTCCATTACTAGTCTGGCAAGTCCAAGTGTTCACTAAAAGTAAAGTGGATACTTTCAAAGAAGTAAGAAAACAAGCCACAAAACTACAAAGATAAACACTGAATCCAATGGTTTTTCTGGTTGGAATTTTAAATAGAAATGCATATGCATTGCTTCTTTTCTGGAGGTAAATAGTGGTTTTTATACAACTACACAAATAATCAAATCTGCCAATAGAAATGTCTGAGCTTATGAAGATTTAGTAAAATGCAAACATGCTGTTTCCCCTTCTAAGTTAGTGCTGAAGGGGCAAACAGTAGCACTTACACTGTATGGCCGGAGAGACAAGGAGCAGTGGGAGTAGCCAGTCATTTAGGGCTGAAGGTATAGCTCAGGAGTGGGGTGTGAGCTTAGCATGAACAAAGTCTTTCATTCAATCCCTAGCACCCCACCCATAATATAGTTTCCTCTGATCCAGTAAAAGTCCACTTCTGGAAGATCAACCCCTAAAAATAATCCAAAATATAGGAAACTAGGCACCAGAGCATTATTGGAAATAAATCAAATTGCTGTTACTAGGAATTTGGCTCAGTCAGGTTAGTTAGATGCATCTCTCTGTGTGGCCAGTTACGCTAACAGCTGTGAGGACTTTGTGGGCAAATACAGAAGATCCATGGGGACATAAATAAGAAGGATAAGATTATAATGACTATACAATAACTGTGCATGTGTGCACACAACTATAGAAAACTATGGGTCAGTTCATCCTGGCACTCCTAGCTCTTATTATTTGCTCTTACTATTTTTTATAGTATAAAAATTTAGGAGACAAATAGTATAAGTATGTTACTATGAAAGCACAGAATAACAGAGGCAATTCTGATGTGGCCTTCAGTCTAATCCTCTACCTGAGCTGACCCTGGTCGTTTGGCTGCTCCATCCTGGAATCCGGGCATCATGGCGCTCCACCATCTGCTTCAGGCTGCCTCTTTAATCAATATTCATGAGTTTGCTTTGCAGGGGTTTAGGCTTTTTTAAGAAGTGGTTTTACTGACATTACTGACTGGGCTAATACCTGTTTATACAGCAGCTTCTCAAGGCTGTAGTGCAGGTCTGTGTTGGGAAAGATTTAACATGGACCGTATTCACTTATTTACAAAAGGATATTTCATTTCTTTCTTTGTTTTAATTTTAATTAGTATACAGAGTAATGGGTTTTTATGGAAATTTCAAGAAGACTTTGTCTGATAATCCCTCTCCTGCATACCTCCCACATGGTCTCCCACCCTCCCACCCCTCGGCACTTCTTACCCACTTTTATTCCACATCTTCTATCAGCTCTCAGCTTCAACACCTCTCTTCTCCAGTTCTGGCCTCATGACTTAACACATGCGTGCGTGCACACACACACACACACACACACACACACACACACACACACACAGGCGCACACACACTTTTAAAGTTAACTAGGATCTGCATCTTGAGAAAGAACATGTGACATTTGTCTTTCAAAGTCTGGATTATTTACTATGATAATTTCCCAAGCCGTCCATTCCCTGTGAATTTCAGAATTTTGTGGGTTTGTTGTTTTAGTTTTTGGTTTTTGGGGTTTTTGGGGAGCCTCAATAAAACTCCACTGTGTGGATGTACCACCCTCTCTTTGCCCACTTGTCTGTTGATGAGCATCTAGACTGGCCCTACTTTCTTTGTGTGGGGACTAGAACAGCAATGAATATGGATATATAAGCATCAACATATCTCACTTAACTGATTGTGGTCTACAGAGGGATGGCTTTCAAATTGGAGGCGCAGGTCCCCCAAACATTACTGGAGGAGAATGTAGGCTAACACTTTAGTGTCTTTGCTCTTCCTGTGGGTCCAAAGCCTTCCCAAACCTCTAGTTGTCAGAACCTTCATAAAGTCATAAAACTAGTGATTCTATGTCCTTGTCCTACACCCATACAGTGGGTCACTAAGGCCTGTCCCTATTGATAACAGTTCCGTGGCTAAACCCTTCCCTGTGAGCGCTCAGTGGCCTTGCTTCCCCAGGTTCTACCATGATCTATCTGCCTGACTCTTCCTCATTGACTAGGCCTGTTGTTACAGGAACATGTCTAGGTAGAGATTTGGTTTTCAGCTCTCCAGGCAGATTATTCCATGCATCTCACTGCCACTGGGCTGCAGCATTCTGAATGGTGCTTGGCATGCTGCATACTGACTTCAGTGTGGTTGAGGCTGCTCGCTGCACTTCTCTGGCATCACAAAGTCTGTCTCACCAACAGTTTCTGGGAGGAGCAAAGGGCAGTCTACTTCAGTCTACCTTGGACTCCCTGAGTTCAAGTAGAAAAAGCATCTTGTCTAGGACTTCTTAGACCTGGGTCTCTGGAGGGCCTTTTACTTGCAAATGGTGCCCATGTGCACCCTCCAGCGAAGCCCTGCTCAGAAGGCAATTGTGCTCTCCCAGCTCCTAATGCCACCGGCTACACGTGTTAGATTCCTGTTCTGAGATGGGTCAGAATCACACAGATGTTGGTTTACTTTTACCATCAGCATGAAGTTCTTGATCGTGTGGCTCAATAATAGGGAGTGTTATTCTGCATTGATAAGAACCAGCGGCAAAGGCATGTAGGACTTTCCTCCCGGTTTTGCTAGACACACTTGACAAAGTGTATTATATTTAAGACACAGAACATGATGTTTTGATGTATGCATACACAGTTTGATTAGTTAATTGACAGGCCTGTCCCTGCACACAGCTATGGGGTTTGTTGTAACACTCAGCACATTTCAAATGTACAGTAGTGTACAAAAGTACTGGGGGGGGGGGCACCATCTGAACACTGGCATCCTGCCCAGCAAACATCATGTCCTTGGACGACAGCTCCCCTTCCCCACCTCCTAGCCCAACAACAGCATTATATCCCCAGCATCCATGACCTTGACTTGCTAAGAAGCGAAGCCATATCTAATGGTGGCACGCGCCTTTAATTCCAGCACTCAGGAGGCAGAGGCAGGAGGATCTCTGTGAGTTTGAGGCCAACCTAGTCTTCAGAGTGAGTTCCAGGACAGCCAGCGCTAAACAGGAAAACCCTATCTGAAAAACAAAACAAAACAAAAATAAAAAGTAAACCACAAAACCAAACCAAAGCAACAAGCAAAACCAAAACAAACAAAAGAAGCTATATCTAAGCAAGACCAGTGGAATTTGTCTTTCCCTGTCTGGCTTATTTCACTTAGCTCAAAGTTCTCCAGATTAATGCATAGTGTATCAAGTAACAGAATGTCCTTTCAATTGTTCAGTATTTCATTATCTATCACCTACCTATTTATCATTTACATATAGCATCCACATGCCTATTTACTAATCATCTATGATGTCATCTCCATCATCTATATCTTTCTATCTGCATATCTGTCATATCTATGTACCTATCTATCAGTTTCTCATCAATCTATCACCTGTTGTTATTTAGCTATCATTTGTCATTCATCTATCTACCACCTATCTATATATCTGCTATCTATGTATATCAGTGCTTCTCAGCCTTCCTAATGCTGCAGCCCTTTAATACAGTAACTCCTGTTGTGGTGACCCCAACCATAAAATTATTTTCATTGCTACTTTATAACTCTAACTTTGCTACTGCTATGAATCATAATGTAAATATCTGTTTTCTGATGGTCTCAGGCAACCCCTGTGAAATGGTCATTCAAAAGAATTTTGTGTATCTAAACAGAATACAATGTATCTGTATCTATCATGTATAATCTATCTACCTATTTATTATCTATTGCTATAATCTCTCCTATTACACATTTATGCACAAATGTATACCACATTTTTCTTTTTTTTCCTTTTTCTTTATTAAGAAATTTTCTACTTACTCTACATACCACCCACAGATCCCACCTTCTCTCTCCTCCCACCCCCAGCCCTCTCTCCCAAGCCACCCCACATTCCCATATCTCCCAAATCAAGGTCTCCCATGGGAGTCAGCAGAGCCCAGCACACTGAGCCTAGCCCCTTCCCACTGCACCAAGGCTGTGCAAGGTGTCACACCACACGCACCGGACTCCCAAGAGCCTGCTCATGCACCAGGGACAGATCCCGATCCCCCTGCCTGGGTGTTCCCCAAACAGTTCGAGCCAAACAACTGTCTTCTGTATCTAGAGGGCCTAGTCCAGTCCCATGGGGGCTGCACAGCCACTAGTTCATGGGCTTCCTGCAGTGTGGCTGGTCATCTCTGCATGTCTTCCCATCATGATCTCGACATCCCCTGCCTGCAGAATCCCTCCTCTCTCTCATTGATTGGATTCCTGTAGCTCAGCCTGGTGCCTGGCCATGGATCTCTGCATCTGCCTCCATCAGTCACTGGACAAAGGCTCTATGATGACAGTTAGGGTATTCACTAGACCGCTCACCAGAGTAGACCAGTGCAGGAACCCTCTGAACCTTTGCCAGCAGTCCAAGGTGAGGTCATCCTTGTGGATTCCTAAGAGCCTCCCCAGCACCCTGCCTCTTTCTATTTCCATGATGTCCTCGTCTATCATGTTATCTCCCACTCTGTCCCTGTTCCAGCTCGAACCTCCCATTTCCCTATGTTCTCATCCCCTACTCCTCGCCCTCCATCCCCCACACATACCCAGACTGCTCATGTAGATCTCATCCACTTCTCCTTTGCTGGGTAATCCATGCTGATTTCCAAAGTAGCTGTACAAGTTTGCACTCCCACCAACAGTGGAGGAGTGTTCCCCTTGCTCCACATCCTCTCCAACAGAAGCTGTCTTCAGTGTTTTTTATCTTAGCCATTCTAACAGGTATAAGATGGTATCTCAGAGTTGTTTTGTACACAACATTTTCTTTGCCCACTCCTTCACAGATAGGCACAGGCTACTTGAATTTGTACCTTGTAAGCACCATGACAGTAAACACAGGCATGCCCCTCTCTCTTCAACAAGTTACTTCATTCTGTTGGGTATGTCTTTAGTGGCTGCATATAGAAGTTCTATTTTAGTTTGGTGTGTCATAGTATTCCATAACAGCTGTAGTGAGTTCTGACTCCAGCTGTGATGTGCAGACCTTAAGGATTCTCTTAAGTCCACATCTAACCAACGGCTTTTGTTAAATTGCATTTCCTTGCCCCTATAGTGTGAGCAATTTGTATTGTCCTTCAGAGAAATGCTTATGTAGGTCCTTCACCTACTTTTAAAATCAGATTTTTGATTTTGTCTGTTTGCTTTTGCTTTAGATTCTGTGTTTTACTTTTGACCTGTTGGAGTCTGGTCCTACAAACACACAGCTTAAGCAATGTCACTTCCCATGCTTGTCACCTTTTCCTCTCTTCACTGTCAGCTGCTCATCTCAATTTCCTGCTCCCTCACATCTACTCTCTGGGACTGCAGTGTGGTCACAGTTTCTCACACTTTCCCTGGATTGTGTTCTAGTCAAACAGTTTGTGTCTAACTTTACTTTGATTTCCCTTTTCTGGGTCATGAGACAAGGATTCAGTTACATCCTTCTGTGTGTGGCTAGCCTGTCTTCTGCACAGGCTTTCCATACTATGTGTTCTTGGTGCCCATGTAAAACAACAATAGAACATATCTACATGGTTTATTTCTCAGTCTTCTGATTCATTCTCTTGCTCTGCCTATCTACCTTCCTGCCCCAGCCGTGTGGTTTTGATCACCACCACTATGTATTATATTGAAATCAGGAATTGCAATGCCTTGCCTCTGTTCTTCTTCCTTGATATTTTCATTCTCTATTTGATTTATTTCTGCTCTCATTTCTATTATTTAGTTTCTTCTGTTAACTTAATCTTAGTTTCTTCCTTCTTTTCTAGGGTCTTGAGGGATACAAAGGGCATACCTTGCCAGGTGGGGTGTTATTGTGATTCACAGGGTTCACAGCTGCAGGCACAGTTGAGGATGTCTTTCCTTCTTCAGGGTCTTTTCTCCCATGTGTAATGCCAGCTTTGAACCTTTGGGTATGCATGTTTTATTTTGGAATACCTGCAGAGGTCAGAAAATTAGTGAGTGAGTGTGGGGAGGGGCTTCCAAGCGAGGCGAGATAGAGCAGAGTTATATAGAAGTCCCCCATCTATAAATGAACAGGAAGGGTTAAGTGGGGTGGGGATAGGAGGGCAAGGTGGAGGAGGTAATAAGGGAAAAAGTCATGGAAACCCACTATTTTAGAAGCTTCCTGAAATATATTCATATAGAAATGTTTAAGAGAAGTTGCCCTATCACAGACAGCAATGCCTCAATTAGATACCACAGGATAGCAAAATGAAAAGCCCAGTGCCCAGAATGAGCACTATTAGAGTTGTTGGCCAGTGAGGCCCCATAGGCCCCCCCAACATTTCAGGTTCCTGCCTTTACTTTTGGCTGTTCTCTAGATGGCAAGCTCCTGTTGCTGATGACATCACACACTTGACTCATAGCACATGGAGAAATCAAGTTGGGGAAATGGGGGAGGGAGGCTCATGCCACCCAAGATGCTAAAAAAGCTTAGGAGACTCGGAAGACTCAACAAATAATAAATCCACTTCTGTGAGCAGTCGGTCCACGATTCTATCCTTACTTCAGACCCATCTTAGGCTTGACAGCAGCATTTGAGTACAGTGTGTGTGTGCTTGTGTGCGTGTGTGTTTGTGTGTGTGTGTGTGTGTGTGTGTGTGTGTGTGTATGTGTGTTCTATTCATGTGTGTGTATATCTGTGTGTGAGGTGTACATGAATGGAGTCCAGAGGTCAACATTAGACGTCTTTCTCTATTGCTTCTACCTTGTTTTGGAGGCAAAGTCTCTCGGTAAACTTGGAACTCACTGATGAAACTAGACTGACTGGCCGACTAGTCCCAGGAATCCACCCTTGTTGTCTCCCTAGAGCTGGGATTATAGACATCTGCTCATGTTCCTTGTTTTTACATGACTGCTGGAAGTTGAACTTAGGCCCTCATATGTAGCAAGCTTTTTTTGTGGGCCACCAGCTCACAAATAATGACACTGAAACTTATTAATTATGAAATCTTGGTCTGTAGCTTAGGCTTGTCTCAGTTAGCTCTTATAACTTAAATTAACCCATTTATATCAATCTATGTTCTGTCATGTGGTGTCACCTCTCTTCCATCTTGCACCTCCTCTTTCTTCTCCATGTCTGGCTGACAACTCCACCTTTTTCTTCCCAGAGTTCTCTCTGCCTGTCTCTCCTGCCTAGCTATTGGCCATTGATCTTTTCATTATACCAATGACAGCAAATATGTCTTCACACAGTGCAAATACCCCACAACACACATGCAAATGCAGCAAACACTTTACTGATAGGTCCATCTTCCTAACCCCAAGCCAGCACATTTTAAAGTGGCTTCTTAGGAGTCATTGGGTTATTATTATTATTTCAAGTTCTGTCTCTAATCCAGAGAGTATCACCAGATAGTCCTTGGGCTGAGTCCAGCATTCGCACTTGTTCTGTCTGCCCTAACCAAGATGACCTATCATCAAGTAAACAAAGAAATAACTTTGTACTACACTGAATATATTGTGAACATATAAACATTGAAAGATGTGTTGTTTTCAAAGGATCTGGCTTTGGTGGTGGGCAGCGTCAGCAATGCTGGCCTCATCATCTCCTCATTCCCTGTGGATATGGCTGACACTTTCCCATGGGTCACAGTAATTGTCACAGACATGGATAACAGTTGCCATTTGTCACTATAGTCAAGACTTTTAAAACCCTACCCATGTCTGTCTTTCTCTGCCTGTTTGGTTTATTCAGTTTAGTGTGGCTATGGTGTTACTGCCATCCCTTCCCAACACCAAAGGAGAGAAAATAAAACACCAAAGCTTTCCCAGTGCATCATGGGCCGTGAGGCTTCATGTTTGGGATCTACTCTACCATCCTGGACAGTTTTGTTGTTATTGTTGTTTTAAGATTTTTTTTTTTAAATTGTGTGTGTGTGTGTGTGTGTGTGTGTGTGTGTGTGTGTGTGTGTCTGTATGTGTGTATGTGCATGTGAGTACTGGTACCTGAGAGTTCAGAGGTGGTGTATCTCCATGGAGCTATGATTTGGAGCCACCTGGCCTGGATGTGGGAAACTAAACTCTGGTCCTCTATAAGAGCAATATGTGCTCTAAACCAGGAAGCCATCTGGGTATGGGTTTTGTCACCATTTATGAGGGAAGAAGCTCTGGTTTGGAGGCTAGTAACTTGCCCAAGGTGATAATTCATAAATATTCATAATCCAGACACTTCTGCCTCTGAGCCTATGGTTAGAACTAGCACACTGCTTTTATGTGCTTTCTTAACACACAAATGATAAAATCAGCCCCTACCATACTTTCTTCATCTCTCAGAAAAGCAAACAAATATTGATTAAAAGCATTGCACTGTTGAAAACTGAGCAGTCAGCTTTGAAGCACTCCAAGTCTTACACATTTGTGTCAGTTGGCGGTGAGCTGGCTTTAATAATATGCTTCATGATTTCCTTCTGCATTTGCTGGTTTGAAATATCTAGCATACAGGTGGGAGGATGGCAGAGCAGAGAAACAGCATCAAATCTCTTTCTCTTCTTCTCAATTGAACTCACTGTGACACATAGGAGCTTCATTCTGAAAGATGGCGGGTTTCTTAAATGATGGTTGATTCCCGCACATCTGCAAACACTTGACATGTTGGGAACCCATGAGTCTCAAGCCTGTGAGCAGAGGGGATGTTCTCCCTGAGTCTGAGGAATGGGAGCCATTTAAACGCATTTCCCCCACGGCATGGCTTTGGTGCTGCAGGGGAAGGCCTTGCACTCCTTTTCCGTTCAAAGCTCCTGTGTCAGTTGAGTGGGGCTCCCCTAGTTCAAAGGTTTTCCCAGCACCATTACACTTTTGTTCTTCCAGTTGTGCCCACTGGATTGTTTGAATGTGTGCATGTATGTATTGATGCATTTGTGTGCATGTGTTTGCATGTGTGTATGGATACAAGTGTGTGCATGTATGTATAGGTGTGTGCATATGTGTATAGATGTGTTTATGGATGCATGTGTGTGCATGTGTATATAAATGTATGCATGTGCAAGTGTATATGGATGCAAGTGTGTACATGTATGTATAGGTGTGTGCATGTATGTATAGATGTGTGTGCATGTGTGTATAGATGTGTGTGTGTATTGCATGTGTGTATGGGTGTGTGTGTGTGCATGTGTGTATTGATGCAAGTGTTTGCATGTATGTATAGATGTGTGCATGTGTGTATAGATGTGTGTGTATTGCATGTGTGTATGGATGCATGTGTATATATTAGTATGTGGAGGCCAGAGACCAACCTCAGGTTTTTTCCTCAAGTGCTGTCCTCTGGAGCTCACCAGGAGGCTCAGCTGGCCAGCCAGTGAGTTGCAGGGATCTGCCTTTCTCTGCCTTCCTGGAGCTGGGATGACAAGCTGTATACCACACCTGGCTTTTTGTGTGGCTTCTGAGGATTGTGCTCCCACAGGCAACACCTACCCATCCATGCCATCTCCTCAGTCCATGTTTAAACCACGTCTCTTCACCTGTGTCCCAGCATGCATTGGGATAATAGCATAGACTATTTCAGACTGTGCCAAAGGCTATGGCCTAATGGTTACAATGAGATCGTAGGGGAAGCAAGGATCACATGGGCATCTACCCGGAGAAAACTGAAATGACAAGAGAGACGACAATCTGCTTGCTTCCTTCTTCCACACATGAATGC
The DNA here is from genome assembly GCF_903995425.1 of Onychomys torridus. Taxonomy (NCBI): domain Eukaryota; kingdom Metazoa; phylum Chordata; class Mammalia; order Rodentia; family Cricetidae; genus Onychomys; species Onychomys torridus. Next base: position 14,562,432 of record NC_050448.1, read on the forward strand.
TTTTAAGAGTTCAGCAAAGAGAGATGAAGAGCTGCCTAACTGTTAACTGCACATTTCATTGTCATAAACCTTCTAGGGAGTCACAGCTCAAACAGCAGCCTGGTCAAACAGGAACAGACAGTTCAGTGTCTTTGGAGGCAATTCAAAGGCTATAAAGAGTGTTTCTTCTCATGGGAAGAGAGTGTTTTTATGGGCAGCATAAGTATTTGAGTTCAGTCAGAAATGGTTTGAGAGCATCCTGAGAATGCGCAGGATGCTATGCTTCCCAGCCCCTCCCCACATGTCCAGGTCACAGGTCTATGTTCTTTCTGGTTAACAACTATCACCAAGAGCTCCTTCCTGAGCCTGGGGAGGCTGTCAGGGAACTGATTGCCCCCAGTCCCTCTCAAGAGCATATACCTCACATAGCTTCCCTCTGGACTAAGAACTCACCAGTAGTCACCACCAGGCAGCAGAGGCCCTGTCCTTGGGAGAAATGGCCTAGTAGGAACTATTAAGTCTGCCTCCAAAGGAATGTCTGCATCCAAGACTTCCCTGAACTTGCTGTGGATTTCAACCTCTATGTCTGGTTAGAGAACATCCTGAAGGTTCTTTCATCTCTTAACCACACTTTCAGCTGCATCTGCAAATCAAAATACTTACTCAGATGTTACACTGTGTGTGTGTGTGTCTGTGTGTCTGTGTCTATGTCTGTGTGTTGGTGTTTATGCACATATGTATAATGCATGTACATGAGTGAGTACATGTGTGGAGGCCAGGCAACCTCAGATATCATACTTAAGGATCTGTTCCCCTTATTTCTTAAGACAGAGTCTCTCTTTGGTCTAGCACCTGCAAGATGGCTCTGGTGACTGGCCAGCAAGCTCCTGTCTCTACCTTCCTAGTTATGAGATTGTAAACACACACCACAATATCTGGATTTTGTACACGAGTTCTGGGTAGTAAACAGGCCTTCATGCTTTCAGGACAAGGACATTATCAATTGAACTATCTCCCTAACACTAGGTATGACATTTCTCATAAAAATCACCCCAAGAGGACATGGAGATGGGAGCTGGAGTGGAAGTATGGGCAAGATACATTGTATATATGTATGAAATTGTCAAAAAATAAGAAAAAGTCACTGTTTAACTAAATCATCCCTGGCAATGACTGGCCTGCTAGCGCTATGTACTATCAAGCACATTAAGTGAAGGCTGGGAAGCTGGGAGATATTAGAAGTAAAGAAATAACCATGGATGTGTTTCCTGGGGCTGAGGTTCCCCTAAGACAGCATTTTTCAGATAAATGGCTAAGATGGTGAATGCAATGTTTTTAGGTAACTAGTTCTAGATTTCAATTGTTATTTATTTAGCTATAAGGAATATTTTTATTAACTGAGAATTCTATGCAATGTACTTTTTATCATCTCTACCTTCAACTTCTCCCCTTAACTTCTCCCAGATCCACTCCACCTCCCTATAACTATAACTTCTTGAGGGTTTTGATTTGTTTGTTTGTTGTTATTCAATAATCCATTGACTCTAATTTGTTCTATGTACTCCTGAGTGTGGGACCTTCCACTGGAGTGTGGCCCCATCTATCTACCAGGAGCCATATCCTTAAAGGAATTGGACTTTCCTTTGTCAGAAGGCAATAGCCCCTCCTATAGGGGCAGGAGCTCATGAGGCCCTTCCCCTTCCATGCTGAAATGTTGACTGCTTTGATCTTGTACTGTGGGTTCATGAGAGAAGAGGTCCTGTCGTGTCCAGAAGAGAATGTTTTGCTCTGGTACTTCCTGACCTCTGACTCTTGTGCATCTTTGCTCCCTCTTCCAAGATGACACCCTGAGCCTGGGGGGAAGGCATGTGCCATTGGTAGCTGAGCACTCCACAGTTAGCACTTGAACCTGTCATGAGTTTCTGTGTTCCACAGAAACTTCTCTGATGAAGTATAAAGCTGCACTAGTCTGGGTTCAGGACCAGTTTGTCTCCTGGGTCCTCAGTGATCTTTAGAGCCATTTGGAGGAAGGGAACTTCCCACATGCCTGGACCCTAACCTGGAGTCAAATCTTATCCCGACCCTGGATCTTCAGCTTCCTCTGGAACCCCTACAAGATATAAGCTTCCCAAACACCAATCTATTTACTTACCTTTTAAAAAATGCTTTTATTAATTCTCTGAGAATTTCATACATTGAATTTGATTCTATCCACCCTCTTTTTCCACTTCCTCTCTGATCCACCCGTATTCCAAAACCACCCAATTTTGTGTCCTTGTTTCTTTTAAAACCCATCCAGCCCAATTAGTACCACCCACATACGTGTGGGTGTGGGGCCATCTGCTGGAATTGTTCCACTGACCAAGGGCCACACCCTTAAAGAAATCTGACTCTGTTTCTCCAGGCAGCTATCAATTGCTGGTAGCTCCCCAACATAATGACTTTCTAGTTATGGTAAATTGACTTCTCCCGTTCATCAGAGGAGCTGCTTCTTGCAGTGGGTGGTAATTAACACAGAGACACACAACTGGACAGTATGCAGTAAGTGAAAGAATTTGGAGTACTCGGTCCTTAATGGGATGTCTTTATCACACCCCTCCATTCAAGGCTCAGGCATCTATGCAGAAGAGGAGGCTGAAAGGTTGTGAAAGTCAGAGGTGGTGGAGGACTCCAAGCTTGGAAGCAGTGTCTTCTAGACACAACAGGACTCATACACACATGAACTCACAGAGACTGGCAGCATGCACAGGCCTGCACAGGTTCAAGCCATATACTGTCCCAGCACTGAGCGGGAGAAGCAGACATGAGGTCCCACCCCTAACCATGAACCTACTGGGAAAGGGAAAATCAATTTTCTTATTTTCTCTGATTGAGCGCCACTGTGTATATCAACCACACTGAAGGCAAGGCCCCTTGCTCAGAAGCAGTTGAACAATACAAGATGAACTCAATAGTTGTTTAGAGGAGTTTTGGTTTCATTTTGACCTGTTTTAGCTTTTAAACTTTAAAAAAAAATTGTCTGTTGGTTTTTGTTTTGATTTTCATTTTGTGGTGTTTTTTTTGTTTTATTTTCTTAAGTGTTGGGTGGGTAAGATGATGAGGAAAATCTGGGGAAAGTTTTGGAAGGAGAAAAACATCAAAATATATTTATTGAAAAGCTTTTAAGAAAAAAATTAATGATAAAACATAGAAATCCAGTTTCTTTACAATTGGCTACCATCTGAAGAGTTTCAATAGCAGAGTGTCCTCGGAGATGGCTCTTGGGGCTGGCACAATGGCACTCATGGTGGCCCAGCATTTGACATACTGTCCTCAGCCTTCTTGCAGTGCAGCCTCCGACAACACTAGACTGTCCCAAACCCCTGGAGCGCTTTCCTTCATGTCAGGCAAGGTTGGGAAGACCAGAACCCACAGGTGGTGTGTTTCCAGGCTGTCCTCGAGGCTTTTGTGCTAGGTGGTGGAATCATCTCCTGGGACAAGGGACCCTGTCATTGGCATTCAGACTTGACAGGAGGACATTTCACCAGGATTTATATTTAAATTTTTTAATATTTGAGAATCAGTATATGGATCATTTTTAATCTAAGTGTAACTCAGAACATTAGTGTTTACCTATAAACTTGAAAATTATATAAAAATCTAAGAGTTTATACTACAAAATTTAGATCATTTGTGGTATTAGAAATATATTGGCTGCTCATAACTAAGTATGGGTATGAACCTGCAATTTCAGCAGTGGGGAGGCTGAGGCAAGAAATGACCATTAGTTCAAGGCTAGTCTGGCCTAAAGAGTGGGTGCTAGGTCAATTTGAACTACAGAGCCTAAAAAAAACTGAGTATGTGGGCCTGTAGAGATGGGTCAGTGGTTAAGACACTGGCTGCTCTTGCTGAGGACCCTGGTTCCATTTCCAGAACCAACATCATGGCTCACAACCATCTGTAACTCCAGTCCCAGGAGTTCTAATACCCTCTACTGGCCACCACGGGCACCAGGCATGCACAGGGTACAGACAGTCATGCACGACGTGATATACACACACATAAAATAAAAATAACAAATCTTTTAAAAACCCAAATAAGCCAATAAGTGATACAAAAAGAGTGGTACAGTCATTCAAGTAATCCAACAGATTATTTACATTTATAATATAAACTATAGTAGATTAAGAGATTTTCAAATTTTAGTGAAGCATGGAAGAGAAAGTTACTAAATTGTAACCATTGCTGCTTATAAGGGCTTAAGTCCACTGGATTCCATGTAATAAATAAAGAGACATTTAGGCATTAGGGGAAGTTATTAAAGAATTAAGTATTTAAAACATCACCTTTTACCTCCCATGTAATATGTAACAAACTTACAAGCATTACATTGTAAAGAAATTGGATGTAAGACTTTCATGCTTTCAAAAGTGATGAAGAAGTGAAATGTATTTGAAGTTAGCAGATTAAGGAGAAACTGGGTGCATGAATGTGTGATTTTGATAAGTAGAGTATTAGACCAGTGAGGGAGCTGGAGTGGACAAAGGTACTTGCTGCCAAGCCTGATCCCCTGAGTTCCATCCCCAGAACCTCCATGGCGAAATCAACTCGTGAAAGATGTCATCTGCACACAACATACACATGTACTCTCACACAAAATAAATAAATGAATGTAATTTTAAAATTAAAAACAAGGAAGTAGACCTTGCACATTTTAGGTAGCCCTTTTGCGTCCTCAAAACTCTCCCAAGTTTGTCTTTGTACTAAAGGGGAAAAGGCTCATTGAATATGTAGTCTTTACACAAACACACACACACACATACACACACACACACACACACACACACACACACATATATATATATATGAAACTATAGGTTAATTTATAAAACTAGTATTAACAAAAATAAAAAACAAAATAAGTATGATGTGCAGCAGATTGAGTAAAATGTTATTTTAAAAAATCACCCTAGATGATATACTACATTTCAAACACACTCACTGAATGTTCCATTGATGAAGATGCCTATTTTATTTAGTAGGAAGGTACATGGGCCAGGGAAGTGGTTTTCTGAAGGATGCTTGCTTGCCAGCTAAGTTTGAATCCCAGCTAAGGGATACTTAGCAGGCATGTCCCACTCCCTGTGGCAATGTTTGTTACCTAGCAGCAGCTTGCTTGCGGACAAAGACTTTCCCTGCCCTGTCGGTACTGTGATTAAACCTGCTGCACTTGTAGCTTGGAGCCCTATCAGTACTGCGATTAAACCTGCTGCACTTGTAGCTTGGAGCAGTAGCACCCTGGCTGACTCTGGTATGCGGGGTTGTGAGCGTGTCCATGTGTGTCACCCTTTGCCTCGCTCTCGCTGGTGAATGTTGTGTCTCTCATATCACACATGTATTAAAAAGCCTGCTTACCTCTACAGATGGGGTTGCATGGAGGATCCCAGATCCCTGCCCCACATACACACACAAAGGCAGTTTGTTCTTCCCTGTCTTCCTGCTTCGCCACAGATAGGTGGTTGTAGGCTAGGTTAAAGGAAGCTCCCTGCCTCCAGCAAGCCTGAAGATGTGTTCCACAGAAGCGACTAGTTGGACGTGTTCTCTGTATTCCCCAGCAACTGCTAGCCACTCTGCCCAGAGCCCACAGCAGTTCTCGGTCCTCAGCTTATATCTGCCCATCAGCTGCTTTTGTTTAGCAAATTAAAGTGGGCTTTTGTAAGTAGCAAAGCAAAAATACAATTAGGAAGAAAATCTGTACTTTAAAAGGAGTGTGATACATTCCAGAAATAAATAGGTGTCCCAGATTATGCCTGATTTTTATCATTATGGTGAGTGGTCAAAGATTGATTCCTTTTCTTTTCTTCTTTTCTCAGAAAGCGCTGCCATCCAAACAGGGCAAATGCCAATCTTTCCCAAATGTTAATAATGGGGAAATTATATGCAAATGAGTATGGACATACATTACATAGCTTCTGAGTGGGACTGAGGATGGTATGGCATGTGCAGAGTTTAGAACCTTTCCACCTGGGCACAGGGCTTTCAGAAGAGAAACACCCAGTGCCTCTCGTTCAGCAGGCAGGACAGTGATTACAGCGAGAGCCTGGCACTCTTGAAGTTTAGTTCTCTTCTTCTTTTCTTTGAGCATAAAGCAAAAGGAGGTTTTTCTGAGAGTCCTAATAGAAGCTTTTGAATGATCTGCCGAGGTAGCAATGGGGTGAATGGACTCCATCAAGATTGGCCCAAGGTATGAAATAATTATCGAAAGGATTCCATTAGAGACGACAGCTACCTAGGCTGGCAGACAGAAAGGCCAACCCCTTCCTGCTCTCAACTTATTCTGATGATGGCCTGGAGCTGAAATGACTCAAGTGTATCACAGATCCTCAAAGAAAAATATTGAACATAGAGGCATATAAGCAAAAGCTGGAAAAATAGACTCTTCAGTTAAAGCCTGGAACAAAAAGTATATTTTCTTACTTTTCTGTTTGAACTCACAGGAGTGGAGGCTAAATGGAGTATCTCCTCATCAAGTAAAAATTAGTTCTAATAAAGTAGGAAGATTGTTCATACCATGTACAATGTGGTCATCAACTGGACAAAAAGGAAGTCCACAGGTGCCATGGTTTGTGCCTTAAGGCAGAGCAGCGTATCTGTTCCCTTGCAGGTGACTGTAGAGAAACCCTGCCCTTTTTTCTGAGGAAAGTATGAATGTGCACTCTCTGCACCCCACCCCACCCCCCACCACCCATTGAAGTCCTGGAAGCCTGTTTTTCATTGCACACTCAAGTAGCCAATATTCAAAACCCATACACATCTGTTCACGTTCATATACATACACAGATATGCACATGCCTAACCAGGGAAATGTGGGTCGATCTCTGTAGTTACCTAAAATTCCCTGTAATTTCAAAAGAAGCAAAAGAAGCATTTACTTCTGGTTACTCCAAAGCTCTCCAGTGCTACTGGGTGCAATTGTGGGTGTCAGATCAAAAATTAAGTGGTCTGTTACGAAGAGAACATTGCTGATAGTAAACAAACGTAGTGCATCATCTGAACTGAGGGCTGCCTGGAGGCAAGAGTATCAAGGGTAAAGGGAACCCCGGGTGAGGCCAATGTGCTGCCCTTGAAGTTACTACTAGATGGCCAGCAATGTGGGAGAAAATGGCTTATTTTAAAATCTCAAACACAGTACAGTGATGGATAAAACAGTCGATTACTTAAATGTTCACATCAGACTTGCAATATAACAGTTAAAAACTAGACCATTTGAAAACTGGGTGACAATATTAACAAGTATTATGAGAAACCTGGAGTCTGAGCAGGGTGTGCAGCCCCCAAGAATCCCATCATTGGTGTGATCTACCTACGGATAAAGAATAAGAATCCCATGGTTGGTGTGATTCTACACATAGTTAAAGAGCAAGAATCCCATCATTGGTGTGATTCTACACATGGATAAAGAGCAAGAATCCCATGGTTGGTATGATTCTACATGTGGATAAACAGCAATCTGTATTCAATTGAGACCCAGAAAGCTCTGGGCAAGCCTTTATATAAAGTTTCCATTGTATTTCCTTGAAACCCACAAACTATGGTAACTTATTATTAAACATATTGTGTTTGGATCAATAGCTAGGTAGTGGTTAAACATAAATTACTATTTAAAATTGGTTAAATAAAATTATATGTCTGTTTTAACCTTCCCCATGTACAGGTATAAATATTTGGTAGCATTAGATTTACATTAAAGCTGTTGGAATATCACATATATTAGTATAGAAAATGAGACTGGAGGTTTGTTATTATGATTTTCTTGCATGGAAATCTCTAGAAGTATCATGCCAATTGATAGCTGGAAACTTGTACACAGCATTTTCCATGGGACATCCAGTTCCTTCTCAATTCTGTACAGTATGATGTTATTATAGTTACAGATTCAATGCCTCAATGGCTAGAGAAACAAAATTATCTCCCAGGGATGTTTGGGGTGGTGAATCAAGACAGTATGAAGGCTCTTCTACAGATTTTAAGTTTCCCAGCAAATCTCTTCCATCTAATGCTAGGAATTGGGAGAAACCAACCTTATCCTATCAGTTAACTTTGAGGTACAGTAGTCTATCCATACTATTATATACATTATATATTATATACATATATGTATACCATATATGTACACAGGCACTTTACATGGTGAGAAAGAGAGACAAAGCATTCAGCTTATGGTGAATGTAACACTATTGACTACTTTGAGGGTAAAGCGTTTATAATGGTGATGTGTTACTGGGTTCATTTGCCATTAGCCAGACAAATGTCCAGTTCCACTTAAGGACCTTTTGGAGAGAAGCCATCTACCCAGTCAGCTGTTTCTGGGATGGGGTTCAAAGTCAGCAGATGAAAGGAGGGTAGTTCCCTTCAGTTTAAAAGAAGAAAATTTAAAAAAAAAAAATTGCTTTTGACCTGTGTTTGCAGTGCATTAAAAAAAGTATGTCTTGAGGCCAGCCTGGGCTACAGAGTGAGTTCCAGGACAGGCTCCAAAGCTACACAGAGTAACCCTGTCTTGAAAAAATGAAAAAGAAGAAGAAGAAGAAGAAGAAGAAGAAGAAGAAGAAGAAGAAGAAGAAGAAGAAGAAGAAGAGCTTAGGGGCTAGAGAGATGGCTCAGAGGTTAAGAGCACTGACTGCTCTTTCAGAGGTCCTGAGTTCAATTCCCAGCAACCACATGGTGACTCACAACCATCCGTAATGAGATCTGGTGCTCTCTTCTGGCCTGCAGCCATACATGCAGACAGAACACTGTATACAAAATAAATAAATATATTTCTTAAAAAAGTATGTCTTTGTTTTTTGTTTGTTTAGAGACAGAGTCTCTCTTTATAGCTTTGGCTGTCCTGGAACTCACTCTGTAGACCATACTGGCCCTGAACTTGAGATACACCTGCCTCTGCCTCCCACATGCGGGAATTAAAGATGTGAGCCACCATGCCCAATTGTTTTCTTATAATTTACATCAATAGAAACTTAAAAATCTAGCCTTGCCCAAGATGCTTCAGGTTTGGCGATGAGACCAGAGCCTCCAGCTTGAGTTCATAGCTTTGCTGGAGAAACAGGTCAGTTCTAGATTTTACCATGCAGACCAGCCTGCAGCAGTGTGTGGAGCTGAATAAACACACCATAAGATGTTCTGTTTGCCATCAACATGTGTGTTTGCAAATGAGGCTCCCTTTATCAGGGAAAAAGAGTACCTGTTTTATCTATTGTTTTGTTTTCGTCTTATCACATCCCTGGCCTTTGCTTTGGCTGCATTCCACCTCCATTCACCTTGGTCAAGTAATTAGCCTTCTTTCACTTTTACACACTTAGAATGGTTTGGAGTCCCCCAAATCAACCTGTCTGTCCAGGGGCTTCTTAGTTGTGCTTACATAAACTTCGATAGTCAGTTCACCAAACCCATTTTTCACTCCTCTGCCTTTGCTTGAAGCAAATGAAAACAGTCAGTTAATGTTCATCCTTTTGTCTTCTGAGGGAACCTATCAAATCAAAAGTGTCAGGCTGGAGACTGAAGGAAACAGCCTTATTTGTAACTACTATGCACTAAAATCTTTTCTTTCTGTGTCTGAGAAGACACAGATTAGATAAATGTCAACATGAAAATCATTTGAAATGTTGTTTTTAAATGTTGATTTATGGAGGTTTGGGCTGTCATCATACCAATAAGAAATTGAAGGAAGACTTGCCTGTACTAGGTGAAAATTTCCAGTGAGACCTTGAATTTCTGATTATTTTTTTAACTTCAGTGTGAGCTCACAGACATTGGCCAGGCTAGCCTAATGGTGAACTTCAGGGACAGTAAGAGAAAAAGAGCCACGGAGGTAGCCAGTTGATATTGGTGTCTGACCCCCTCATGGGCAAGTACACAGACACACACATGCACACACCCCTCCCACTAACAATAATAATAATAGGAAATAACTAACAATAAAGTAGAAAAAAACTCTGTTCTTGTTTTTGCATTTTAATATCTCTAGTGACTGAAACATTTAAATATTTACTACATATTTAAATTACAGAGAGGCCAAGGAGTCATTACACAATAGCATATCATTTATTGTTTGCAAATTATCAATGATCTGCATGTTCTGGGAACAAACAGCCATGAAGGGGGCATTTAGAGGGGGACATTTCCACCTTTCATTGCTCAGACTCTTGTGTCTGTCTTCATTCATCTTAACACTTCAACAACTATTTCTTCTATGTGTGATCTTGCCGCTTTCACACATGAAACAAGCAAATGCTAATGCCTTCAATTAAGATTTAGTATCGGTAGCTGTAAGGTGGCTCAGTCTACTCAGTAAAGTGCGTGTCTTGCAAGCATAAGGACTAGAGTTTGAATCCCCAGCACCCATGCAGAATAGACAGCTGTGGCTCAGCACACCTGTAGTCCCAGCGCTGTGAGCACCAGATTCCATGAGACACCCTGACTTACAAAACTAAAGTAGAGCAAGATGGAGGAAGACATTGACCTCTGGCATCTACATGTGTGTGTGCAAGTGTGCACATGTGTGTGTGTGTGTGTGTGTGTGTATGTGTGTGTGACACAGAGAAACTTAATCAGATGGGTATGCTTTAGCTGAAAAAAAAAACAACAAGTACATTGCAAAAAGACAGCAAGAGAGGGGAAACACTCCTCCCCATTGGCATGCTGATATATTTTCATTTGAATAAAGAATATTGTCCCTTGACAAATATGTCTTACTCTTCTTTGTTTCTGTGTTTGCATGTATCAATCAAAAGGCGCTGGAGCTGACGTGCCTATTTCCATGACCAGCATGATGTCAAACCATGGCTACAAGGCTCCTAGGTAGTTATGTTCTTCATCCCCATTTTTTCTCATGTGTGTGGTTACTTACTGCGTGACCATTGGATCAACCTTCTTCGGTCAGTTCTCCACACAGATCTTCCTCCTTAAAGGAGACAGGCTTTATGATAAGCTGAGTTTTGATCATGATGCCCCCGTTCACCTTTCTAACTCTACAAAGCCAATTTACTCCCATTATGCCTTATCTTTTTTAAATTATTTTGGAGATTTTAATTAAGTTTATTTTTTTGGCACTAGGTTGAACTTAGGCAGGCATGCTAAACTTCTGTCTTCTCTCTGAGCTGCACCCCAGCAAGACCTAGACATTGTTTTGTTAGTTTGTTTTTTAAAGGTACATTTGACAGTGGACATGCTAAAATGGACAGGAAAAAGACTCATTGAACCTCAACCCTGCACAAAGAACTGCAGGCCACTGAGGGAAGCTGGGGGTGGGAGAGGTGGTCTTCCCCAGAAAAGCATGCACCAATTGGTCATCCAGTACCAAATGGCCAGCCTTGAAATTTTACATACAAGTAACGTTATGTGGACTGAACAGGTTGTATTTAGGAATATGTATGTATTTACACATATGTTTACATGCATACAACACACAGTGAAAAAAAGAGGCCATGAATTTGAAGGACAATGGGGAAGAGTATATTTAAGAGTTTCTAGGGAGAAAAAGGAAGGGAGAAATTGTGATTTATAAAAAGGCAAAGGAAACATGAATAAAGTTGTATTTTGGATTAATACAATTTTCTAGGTTAAATCCATGTAGAATAGCATGGATACATTTTTTTTTCTGATCTCTGGCACTAAGAAATATTAGAGAATTACAAAACTTAGCCTTCACCATGACTTGCTTCTGTCCTCTCAGCTGTAGGGAATGAAACAAGAAGTCCCTGAGCTGTGCACCTTGCCTATAGTTCACATGACCAGAGAGTGTGCTCCTTGTTATGGTGGTAGGGAACTTACTACACGCTGGCTGCAGTGAAGCATAGCAGATCAAAGTTCTGAAGTGTACAGACCATATGTGCACCTCATAAGAAATTTGTAGGATGGCAAACTAGGAAAACACGCAGAAGTAACTGAACTGCAAAGAGGTTTCCATCATAAGGATGAGCCACATAGGAGCATCCCAGGCTTGGTAACTGGGCATCTCGAATTCCTTCTTCTCTAGATAATCTCTACCCTGTGAGGGCTCGGCCCCATTGAAACAGGGGTCTTGAGTATCTCCTGGCATCTCCACATGCTGGTGAAGTGTGGGGCACCCAGTAAGTGCTCGGTAAATGAACAACAAATGCCTTCCCCATGGGAGAGCACTGCCTCCCCCATAGAGGGTTCTCCTCCTGGCAGTCTGATATCAGTCCTGCAATGTCTGACATTCATTCCCAGCCATGTTTACAAGCATTCCAGGCTTATACCATGAAAGAAGCTTCCTTCTTGGATATATTTAAGCAACAAGCTAGTGCTCTCAGGTTTGTGTGTCCATTTAAAGTGTGTGTTTTGGAAATTATGAATTTTAGAGAATTCAAATTTAAAATACTTCTGGAATGTATGATACATATGTGATGTAATTAGAAACATAGGAAGTTTTCATAATAGCAACTGAGAAAAAAGAAATTCCATGAGTTTTCTTTGTGTATCATTTGACTTCAAGGATACAAGTACTACTAAATCATCAGACACACATGCTCATAGCTAAAGAGCTTGAGATTTCCAATAAGAAGCATGGACGTTAGCATTATATGTGACCCTCCAAATATCCCAGTGCTTACTTATTATTAGTTTTAAAGGGCAAGATAAGGCCATGGAAAAGGAGCTGGGAAGTCTTCAAAGGCAGGAGATCCATTTGTGTCTCTGTATGTAAAACAGACGAAGAGCAGAGGAAACACATTTTCCACCCACCTACCTGCAAGGTGTTCAAACCGTTCCTTTGATCTCTTCTTTATGAGTGTATTGGTATAATATACTTGTTAACTTTGTTTGGAAATATGAAAACCACCCACTTACTGTTGTGTTCATATTGAAGAATACAAAGAGAAAGAATTTTGCAGGAAGAAAAGTAGAAAACACTAAAAGCTGGTGGTTTTAAGTAGTATATTATTTATATGAAAGAGATATCTTGACAGAGTGAGCCGTTATGGGGTTAGGGAGAAATCTGGTGCTAGGGAAATCCCCAGGGACCCACAAGGATATCCCCAGCTAAGACTCATAGCAAGGGTGGAGAGGGTGCTTGAACTAGCCTTCTCCTGTACTCAGATTGGTGTCTACCCTAATTGTCATCATAGAATCTACATCCAGCAACTGATGGAAACAGATGCAGAGACCCACAGCCAAGCACTTGGCCAAACTCCTGGTGTTCAGTTAAAGACAGGGAGGAGGGACTTTAAGACCAAGGGGGGGTGACAAGATTATGATGGGAAAAACCACAGAGACAGCTGACCAAAGCTAGTGGGAGCCCATGGACTCTGGAATGACAGCTGGGGAGCCTGCATGGGACTGCACTAGGCCCCTTGAATGAGGGTGACAGATGTGTGGCTTGATCTGTTTGTGAGTCCCCGGGCAATAGGAGCAGGACTCATCTTGAGTACATGAACTGGCTTTTTTTTAGAGTGTATTCCCTATGGTGCCATGCGTTAAGCAGCCTTGATGCAGTGGGGGTTGGTCCTGCCCCAACTTGGTATGCCAGCCTATGTTGAATACCCGAGTGAGGCCTTACCCTGTATGAGGAGTGGAAGGGAGTAGAATGGGAGGGGTTGGGGTGGCTCAAGAGGGGAGGGAGAGAGAACAGTGGGCAGTATGTAAAATGAAAAAAGCTTTAAATAAACAAGTAATCCTTGAAAAGAAAAAGAAAATATGTAGACAATGCTTTTTAAAAATTTTTGGATAATATTTAATAGCAAAGTGGCATTCATGTTTAACAAACATCCTCTGGGTTATAAGATGTGGGCACTGTAAAATGTAGTATACTGCACTGACAGTTCTTATATCTAATATGTAGATTGATAGAAAATAAAAATAATTGTGTTACCTTTATCCAGATAAATGAGATGTTATTAATGGAAACTTAGAGAAATTTGGGTAATTTGGATAATTACAATAACTACTGTTGTTCCTATATTGTATCTATTTGAGTATCATATGTATATATTAATTTAACTATGGGAATTTCACATTTAGTTATGCATAGAAAATCTAAAAGAATGCATTTACAAGTATAGATATTAAAACCTCAGGATAATAACATTTATGCAACATTTTATTCTGAGAAATCTACATTTTAGGAAGTATTTAAGAACTGTTCAGTGATGCTGTCCTGTGGAATGTTCCCTAGTTTGGGGGATATTTTCATTATTAAATAAAAAGATTAAAATCTACAACTTTTTATTTGTACATGAACATCAGGAAAGCAGTCAAGTGCCATAAATCATGTAAGGAACTACTTTAGTCACTGTATACTTCAAAATATTCTACTGATAATTAGAAGGTTTTCTTGAAATAGCATCAGACTTAGTTTATTAATAAATTATATAATGTTGAAATTTGAAGTTAGGAAGTTTGCCAGTTCTAGCAAAAATGATTTAAAAAAACAAGATAAAAAGAAAAAGAAAAAATAAACACACGCCAGTATAATATCAAAGTGAGTGCCCATATTGCAGAGTTTAGCATTTTAAAACATTTGGGTTTAGTTTGTTACACAGGTTTTGAGGTTAGCCAGCATAGTACACAAAAATTACAGGCAAAATATACAATTTCTAACCTAACACTGTAGAAGTCACTGTCGTTGTGGGGTGTAATCCAAAAAAGAACAGCACAAGGTACAACTTCTGGCTACAAAACAGAAATCCAGTAAGTGTGCCTTGCATGGCCAAGTTTGAAGCCCTTCCCTGCATATGAGCAACACATTTTGCATCTTTTTGGTGATTTTTTTCCTCTAAGTGCCTTTCAGTTTTAACAATCTGAGTTCAGCTTCCTAAGAAAGATGCCCGTTTCATCCGTTGCGTCTAAGAGGCTAGAGAGTATGTTTAAACAGATATATTTTTTTTTTTGTCTAACCTTGTCTGGAAGATATAGGAAAACTAATCTGCCTTATTTACATATGGCACAATCTATCGAGTATTCAAGGGTCTGTCAGAAACAGGAACCTTGTGCATTTCCATGGTAACCGGTGGCATGCTGACAGTATCTGGCTTGTTGCAGCTTCGTCTAGGCAGGCCGGCAATTAATCAGCCATCTACATGCACAAAATTCTTTGTGAGTGAATGGCAGTGCCTCTGTATGCTGTCTGTGCTTTTACAATTCCGTATTCCTGCCGGGCAAAGTACTTTTTTGTCTCTTCTATTCATTTTCCATAGCTCGCCAAAACGTGCTAGCAAAGGGAGTGGGGGCTGGGAGAGGAAACACATCTACCTGTAATTTCAAAATGACATTATTTCTTGCCAGCCTCAAATATGCCAGGGTGTATTCCCTCCTTTTATTCTGCACCTCCTAGAGAGTTTTCTTTTTATCTTTTTCCCCCTGTGTTTTCTTCGGTTGTGCTTGATGGCCCTGTGTCTTGAGATCCTTCATTTTCAGTGTAAGTAGGACACACCTACCAGAGCAGGTGTGTGCATGAACCACGGTGGACAGGCCTGTGTTGTACAGCTGGGGGCTTTTTATATCCCATGTTGCTTCTGTCCTCTGAGCTACATGGCATTGCTGTTACTCCCATTTTGCAGACTGAGGTGCAGATAAATTGAACAATTGTTGCACTTGCATGGTGAGCTCAGTCTGAAGGCACCAGGCTGTTGGCCGCGGTCCCGAAACACACACTTGTTCTGCTCTGTGTGCAGTGTTTCAAGGTGTAGGAATCAGTATGGCTTCATGCTCAGATACAGATGTTTTCTCCCTCAGAAAGTAGGCTCGAGTGTTTCTCCATCCAGAGGCTTTCATTGTCTAGAAGCTGGTGAGAGAGTGGGGCATGACCAGGCTTAGGTGATTAGCAAAGATGTGGCTTGGGATTTGCCAGGGACTCTAACCAGGTCATGTCCAGGGAGGGATTCTGCCTCTTTCTCTGTGAGATGAAGGCAAAGGTTTAGTTATCTTGAGGAGTCCAGCCAGCATAGAGAATCTGTGATTTTTATTTGATTTTCTGAAATGTTACCTGGAATAGTAAAAAAATAATGGCAAGTAAAAATTAATATCTATAATTTGTTCAGTCATTTGTCCTTGAGAGTTGACTGAAATTAGCAGATTTTCCTTTTGAAGGGAAAAAGGAATCTTTGGCTTCTGAATGATTGACACATCTCCACAGGTCAAAATTCCTGAAGTCAGATTTGGACAGCTTCATTTCCATACACTGTATTCAAAGGTAACATGTTCACCTTCAGATTTCAACTCAAGCAAACTGTCTACAGGAGAGGAGCCTGTGGCCTAGCGTGTCAGTTTATGGATGGTCTCCCAAGTGAGTTCCCATGTTAAAGAGGGCAGCAGGCAACAAATGTGTGTTTACAAAGTGAAGGGAAGAGGGGGTGCGTGTTGCTTTCTCTTAGTCATTTCATTAATCGGGAACATGAATGCGCAAATCCACCTGTATGCTTCGGCCTTCCTGATGCATTCTTTGCTCTGCTAGTTTACTATTCAGGAGCGAATTCCCCATCGCATGTTTTCTTTGGAAATGTAGTTTCCCTGTAGAGCTGAGACTGGTTGCACACGAGTCCTAGTTCAGCAGCACGGAAGCAGCCCCTTCCTGCAGACCTCTTACCACTCTACCCGTCGTCTTCTTCACTTGCTCAGAGGACAACAGTGCTCTGACAACAACATCCGAGTTGATAAAAGATGTATTTTATAAAAGTTTAATTTATAAGTTGGTTTATTATAGTGCCCTGCTAATGGTTAAATTCCATCGTCCAATTTTAATATGTATGCTTTTCAAGTGAAAGTAAATATGAAATCATTGATGCATGACCTCTTTAAAACCTTAGATAACCTTAAAGGATAACCTGAAAAGAAACAAAGTAAAGCATCTGGAGAAGGTTTTAGAGAAATAAAAACAAAACTGTCTAATGTAGCTGTCTTCCTGTTCTAAGCACCTGTGGGAGTGAGAGGCACACCTCCTATCCCAGGCTGTCTGCTCCTCTGTGAGTGGTGTCCATGGTCTTCACCTTCTCTGGCTTACTGGTCTACCCAGCCAGTATATATCATCACCCACTTTACAACATCCTCTTTCTTATGGAATTCTCATGAGTGTATTCCAAATTAGAATTATGCTATTCTTGCAAGTAAGCCCCTTTTTCTCCACTAATTAATTTTTTTTGTTTCTACAGGAAGTATATCCATCTTAGCATAGTAACCTGATAGTATGTAGTCACTGCAATTTTGTTTACAGTATCAGAAAAATCAGCCTGAATGTTCTCTACCCAGACTAAGTGCTCTGTATCTCCTTCTCCTCAGTCTTCTCGCCTGTCTTCTTTGTATGGCTGTGGGCATCTTTTTTTTAAAAGAGAGTTTCCATTGCACCATCCATCAGTCATTCAAACAAGTATTTACTGTCCTCTGCTTGGGGGCGCTAATGCCACCTTTCTGACAACAATCCATGTTGTGGGGATCTTCTCTATAATGGAAGTTTGCTCGTTTGGTATCTAATTTTAATATGAAAACATTTGGAAACAAATATTAATGGTTAACTTTCACATATAATTCTGTATCTCCCATATTTCTCATTTCCAAGATCATAAAGTAAAAACAACCATATTTAGTTCATAGCTTTGGTGTAATGAAATAAAATGTGTAATATACATACTCAACGATGACTTTAAAAGTATGAGAAATCTCAAGTGATGAAATTCAGAGAAAAGACAGTAGAAAGTGGGGGATGGGAAGAAAGAAAGGGAGAGGTGGCCGTATAATGGAAGGGACCCCCTCGGGGACCATGGATGGGCATCAGAACAGAGGGTCTAGCGTGCAACACCTGTGAATACACTAAAAATCATTAAAATAAATGCCTCCCATGAGCTGGTGTGTGGCATGAAAATTAGATCTCAATTAAGGTCTGATTTTAAAATGAAATCTACTATTAAAGCTTAGAATGTTTCGCCCTCAATTCCAGACTGACTTCTCTGATGCTGACAGCCTAAGTCCCTCACGAGGCCTTGATGAGACTGATCTCATTTGCCAGTTGTGGGAAAATGAGCCTCTGCAGTCGATTTCCCAGCTGTGTGAGTACACTTAACACCGCTGAACGGGGCACCTCCAAAAACCAAGAGAGCACATTTTATGTTGTGTGGGTTTTGATCACAATTAAAAATAAGAGTGAGCAGTTTTCTTCAAGTAACAGCATGGATGCTGGTACCGTTTTTCTGAGTCCTTTCCTAGTCATTGTCCCTGATGCTGTTAGTGTCTCATAGTCCTTCACACACTACCAAAGTTGATGGAGTTAGAAAATACTGGATTCATCAAACTTGTATTCAATCCCCATATTCAGCCACTTTTAACCTATGGAAATGGCAATTTCATATGATTTAAACCAGCACTTAGAGAAACATTAGAACTGCAGTGCAGCCTGTCACTTGATTGTAGCTATATCAGAATTCAGTGCAAAGCACACTTCACTGGAGTTTTGCTTTTATTTTCATTTTCTATGTGTGTGCATTTAGTACATGTATGTGTGCATTTGTGTGGGTATGGGGTATGAACACACATGTGGATATGCATGTCAATGTTAGATGTTGTTTGTCAGGTGCTGTATACCTTGTCTTTTAAGACAAGCTCTCTGTGGGACCTGGGGCTTATTGTTTAGGACAGGCTGGCTGTCCAGTGAACCCCAGGGATCTGCCTGCCTCTTCTGTGCTGGGATTACAAGTAATTACCTCCATACTCAGCTTTGAATGTGCATGCTAGGCATGAACTTGGTTGCTCATGGTGTGCAGCAAGCATGGGCAGGGTCATCTCCTCAGCCATCTTTTATCTTCTTGATGAGTGGTACTTTAGCAGCCAGTAGCAATCTTTCTGTTTGCAAGACCTCTGGTTCTTCTGCCCTGGGCTATGTGATCTTCAGTTTTGCCTTTCTTCTCTGTGAAGTAGAACTGAAAGCCGGGACCATGGCTGGACTTACATGAAATACATTACCAAGCACAAAACCAAGGCTCCCCTCTGCTAATAACCCATGCCTGTGTGTCTCACTGGGCTCTGTGTTTCTGTAGACACATGTGCATTCCAGCTGCCCACCTCCTGCAGATGTCTCCACTCTGCATTCCTCATCTAGTCAGTACTACCTCAGAGAATTTTTAGAAAAATCTAGAAAAATACAGAATGCTTCCCTCCATTCTAAGATGGCAGATGCTCAGCAAATCACCCTGGCAACATATTTACCATTCTAGACTGCTTTGGCTCTGTGTTCCCATGTGTTATTGTCCCAGGAGGGAATACCATGTAAGAAATTTCCCTAAGGATTGAACATCACCCTTCTTCTTCAGACTACTCCTGCTCTCACCCCTTGCCATCATGCCTTTCTGGTCCCAGCGTTGATTTTAATCCTGCACGGACAGAGGACAACCTCCACCATGTGACCCTCACTCAATAAATCCAGCATCCTGAGAACAGAGCCAGTCCTTACAGTCACCCACTGGTGATTTTGGTCATTCATAGTCCTGTGACAACTTAGATCACAGTCCCTAAGCCTCAGCATTTAGA
Organism: Onychomys torridus; assembly: GCF_903995425.1. Lineage (NCBI taxonomy): Eukaryota > Metazoa > Chordata > Mammalia > Rodentia > Cricetidae > Onychomys > Onychomys torridus. The sequence continues at coordinate 14,581,917 of NC_050448.1, forward strand.
GCCGAGAAGGAGCTGAGTAGCAGAGAGAACCCTTCATGTCTCCCAGTCATCCCAGTTTCTGGGAGGCTTGCTGTCTGGCTGCTCTGGAGCCAGAGCTGTCTTTCCTTAGGAAAGGCTGCCTTTATGCTATGCTGAGTCCTTCTTCCTTTTAACCAAATGTCTTTTCACTCAGAAGCTCACAAGTGAGGAGGCAATTGGCTTTATGTGATATCTTACTTGACCACTTAGCAAAATAAAAGCCTGGCAACCATCTCTCTTTCCCCATAAACAGGATTTTCTCAACCTGATATTTCTTTTCTAACTAGATTTTCTAACTAGAATTGACCTAAACTGTGAACCCTTACATGCCCAGAGGATTAGAAAGGCAGCCCCCTCAGGCCCAGTGAAATCTGCACTGGTTCAGACTTCATCCCTGCATATCTTCTGGTTACTGATTCAGGAACAAGGGAACTTTATGAGGTAAGTGAACTTCTTCCTCATAAATTCGAGAAAAAAAAAATGTGTCAGCTTCCAGAAAACAGCACATTGCCTTCAACTGCACAATCAGAAAAATTGTCCCACCACTCACACAGTGAGTTCTTTCCACACAGGGCATAGGTGCAGTTCTTTCCTGGCCCTTAGAAGGTTTGGCTTATTCTGTGTGAGATGTGTGGTTGTGGGAGTAGTGTCTTTCCCATTGCTAGAGTTTAAGTTTCCTGAAAGCAAACACACAATTGTGTAGCTGGAATGTAGCTCATGGTCTACATATAGCAATATGATGTATACCAAAAGAGAGAGAGCCTTAAATCCCAATGGGAGGTCAGGGAGCCCTTCAGGAGAAATAAGAAGGAGATATGCTTAAAGGGTGGCTATGTTTGACTTACAGATATGAAAGATACATGTTTTGTTGTTCAAATCTTAGATGGTCTTAAAATAAAAAAAAAACCCAGAGCCAGATATCAGGGTGAAAGCTGAAAGATCAGAGAAGCAGAGAAGCCAGCCATTAATTCTTACCTCTACAAAATCCTCAATCTAAAGAGAGTGAGATCCTGTTTCCTCACACCTTATATACCTTTCTCTGCTGAGACATCACTTCTTGAGATTAAAGGTGTGTGTGCTTCCCAGTTCTTGGATTAAAGGTGTATGCCACCACTGCCTGGCTTTGTTCCCAGTGTAGCCTTGAACTCACAGAGATCCAGATGGATCTCTGCCTCCTGAGTGACAGGATTAAGGGTGTGTGCCACCACTGCCTGGCCTCTATGTCTAATCTAGTGGCTGGCTCTGTCCTCTGATCCTCAAGACAAGCTTTATTAGGGTACTCAACATATCACCAAATTTCCCCGTTTTGTCTAAAATAATAACTACTATAATATAAGAAAAACTATATAAGTATATACACTAAGTATATACAATAAATACAGTCAATAATTACATTAACAATATCCAGTCAATTAACATTGGACAGATTCAGAGAAAATACTCCATTAACTATACTATTTTGGTGAGTCCAAAATGAACCTAATTCACTTTCTACCCTAACTTGTATTACCAGCCAAAAATATCTTTTGATGTCTTTCAATCTTATACACTTTACACCTCTTCAGTGAGTTTCTTTTCTGAATTTCTTGACAAGGAAAACTATAACTATCTAACCTTCAACTCCCTCAGAGACCCAAGAAGGAAATAATATTAACTGAGTAAGTAGGAAGTGCAAACAAATGACTTCCAAAAAATGTGAGAAATGACAGAAACATCTGGCTTCCTGGACAGTCACCCAAGGTTCCTTTACAATGTAAGGCATCCATCTTTGGCCTAAAGGCCTAGTATATTTGATAGGCTCATCTGTGAAGCAGGATTTTATAAAAGGCCTTTTTACTTTGTCTTGGCAGAGTTCAGCAGTCTTTTCTTTTGTGTGCTGCTTGTCCATTTTGGACAGCATATTGTCAGCAGTCAATGTAAGGGCATTTTCTTGCCCAGAGGCTAATTTTGCCAAAAAGAAAGTTAACTCCATGTGGAGGTTCTTCAATGCCCATCATCTTTTCTGAAGTAGATTGTTGCTGCCAGGAGAAGACATGTCTCATAGTCATTTAAAAAAAAAAGAAAGAAAAATCTATGTTATTAAAACATCTTAAGTGTTTTAATTAAATGTTATTCTATAAATCTCTGAAATGTTTGAAGATGACCTATCTAAAATATATTTCTGTTTATCCTTGAAAACATACCTAATGTGACTACAAGTTTGTAATGACTATTAACTTGCATTTCTTATATCCTAATTATTTGGTAATAATAACTTTCAAAGACTAGCAATTTACATTACATTGTTAAATGAGCTGTATAGGTACAATACCTTGAACAAGATTAGAAATATATGTACAGCATTTTCTAACAAAATTAATCTCAATTTTGTATCAATATACAAAATTTGTATGCAGTATATAAAAATCCAATCCAATATAAAATATTAAAAGCTAGTAGTTACTTTCTAAAAGTAGATTCAATAATCTACCTTTTTATCTTATCATATCCATATTCTCTCATTTTGCTTTTCATAGTAGATTCAATAATCCACTCTTTATTCTATCATTTCTATATCTTTTTTCAGAATAGATTCAATAATCTACCTTTTATCTTATCATATCTATATCCTTTTTTTTCTTGTTCATTTTTCTTTCAAAAAAGAACCCTGAATCAAATCTCCTTGTTTAGCTTTTTTTTCTGACCATAATCAATTAACAACTTGCAATCAACTATCTTAAACAATGACAATTATCCATAATCCGTTGAAAGACCAAAAACCACCCACCCACCTCTCACATGGTTATTGAACTATTTTCTCATGCTCTAATCCTTTGAGAGCTGTGTTCTCTTAATAGCAGGTGTCTTCTCAGTTAGCATATTTTTAAAATTAGAGTTCAATAGACCTCCTGAGCCTAGTACCAGTCTAGGAAAATGGAAGTTGTCCCCATTTGAAAGACAGACAGGATGGACTAGTGATTCCTTTCCTGTGTTAAGAGTTAACATCACTACAGTAGTGAAGAGACACTTGGGCACAAGCTCATGGTGATGGAGCAGCTAAAGAAGATCAGGGCTTGGTGAGAGAAAAGGAGTCCTGTTTCCATCTATCTACAAAGCAATTGAGGACACAGTGAACTTAGATACAAATTGTAGACAGAAATTGTAGCTGAGGCCTGTGTAATAAGTCTTGGTACTAAATGGATTTGGGCATTGACCTCAGCTCTGCCATCACCTGGCTGGTGACTTAAGACAAATCAGTTAAGCTAACACTGCTGTGGTAAGGTGAAGCAACAATCATTTAGACTTGCAGACTAAATACCAGGTCGTCATTGTTTGTTTCATCCAAATGAACTCTTGAATTTTGTTCCTTTGTAGGTAGACACCCAGTCTTTGGGCTTGTGTGTCATATTTGGGCATCTCCACATCTGGAAGGAGATGTTTAAATAGATTAGTAACACCTGAGGGAATGTGGCAGCAACATAGAGTTTGTTTAGCCTGTAGAATCAAGCCTTCAGCTTTGATGCTTAGAATCTCCACTTCTGTGAAGTGCTTCAGTTTATCCACTTCCTCTGCCCGTGTGCTTTTCCCATGTTCACTGAGGGTTCAAAACTGGCTGATGGTCCAGATACAGATCACCTCACTTCAGCATCTGAGGAGGCGGCTGAGCCAGGCCCAGTGATGGGAAGGCTTTGCTGTGGAGTAGACAGTTGAAGGAATGAGAAACCAAGCCATTTGTCATTAGGTGCTTGCAAACAATATAACCCAGGCTCTTCCAATTAGGAAGGACTCTGCTGGAGCCCCCATTCTGCTGCTCACCAGCCTGGTGGTCTGAATGAGACCTACTTCTCAACTCCCCAAACGCCTTGAATAGCTCTGGCCTAAATTAAGTACTTATTGTGTGTTGAGCAAATGCTGCAGAGTGGCCTCAGTTATTCGTTTCATTTTCTTGTACTGTTGTCGCTTGCAACTGTGGCTGTAAATACACAGTCCTTACTAAGTGAAGTTGTTCCCCATCATTAGCCAGGATGTGTGTGCTCCTATCATCCAGGTGCCTGGAAGACTGGCACACAACCTGTCATCTTCACTGTTCCCTCCACAGCTTCATATATCCCCTGTCGGGTAATCTAGAAGAGCATGACTTTTACAATTTGTTCCCTGGTTTGGATGATGAATGAGATGGCTTAAATCATTTAATTCTCTCAATGGCACCCAAATGTTGATGAATGAATGAATGAATGAAAGGGTGTCTGACAAATTGTTTGTTGTCACTAAGGCTTATTTCTCATTATCCAACACACAAAGATAACTATTACAAAGGATGCTCAACAAATGCTCGTGGAAGCTGCCTGGTGCCTTACGCAGTGAGTGAGAACCACTGTGTGTCGTTGTTAGATGGGATGCCTTGTGTGATTATGAAGCTGTGCTTGGCTGGCATCCCTCCTCCATCCACAGCATGGCTCCCCTTGGCATCCCATTTGCTCCACAGTCACACCATCTTTGTGACAGTTGAGAGCCAGCACTGAATCTTCTTTGATACCAACTTTAAAATATCCATACAATACCCCAAAAAATGGACTATCTGAATGTCACACAAATATAAACTTTGAATAATACAATTTATCTGACTATAGATTCTTTTAAAGTTGTACAAAACTGCAAATATATATAGTTTAAGGGAAGGTAGTATGCACCCCAAAACTCCCACCCATGTCACCTCTGGTGCTCTTCTCTCCAGGAATAAGTCTCTTAGACCGCATGCTATTTATGTACATTTCATAGTCAGTACTTGGAACATATTGACAGCTAATAATTGAACAATGATGGGTGTATGGATGGATGGATGGATAGATGGATGAATGGATGGATGATCAGTAGAATGCACTTGAACACTGAGGTAAAATCCACTAAGTGCACATTAATGTAAAATGTGTTGCTAATTAGTTGATGGATTCATCGGCTTTCTGTGGCTGTGACAGATACCCAGGTAAACTTTAAAGAGGAAACATTTGTTTGGGGCTCTAGCACTATTGTGTCAACAACTACAGCATGGCGGGACCATGTAGTGGATGAGACTCCTTCCCTGAGATGCTTGCTTCAAGGCTGCACTTTATTTCTTTCTTAAAATGCAGATAGAGGACCAGGCATGGTGATACACAGAGGAAAGTCAGTAGCCGGGGACAGTGATAGATATTATTGCTGGGGTGGTTTGCAACATCTCTCAAAGAATTCTAAACACAGGTCAATGGGCCCATTCTGGCAGGAAATGAGACTGGCACAGAAGGGACCATGCCCCAATGGGATAGGATGGCCAAAGTCTCCATCACTGTGGGCATCCAGTTCTGAATGGCCTGGTCTCTATTACTCCCATTCTGCTCAGCATGGAACCACTCAACACCCAAGACTGACCTACACCCAGCTTTTATGAGGGGTGAGTGGCAGGTCCTAGGAACAGTCATCCTTAAATTGCCAAGAACTTCACTGTCTGGTGGGGGAGGCCCTCACCATGTGGGGCCACCGAGAACCAGAGGTGCCACTACTGGGAGAGGCCGGTTCTTTAGGGAGGGGTTGCTTTGGGTTTTTTTGTTTGGTTGGTTGGTGGACTGGTTAATTGGTTTGGGGTATTGTTTTTGTAGGATTTTGTTGTTGTTGTTTGCTTTTTTGTTTGTTTGTTGTTTTGTCTGAAAGTGTTTCTTTTGATGCCCTAACTATTCTAGAACTCAGTCTGTTGACCAAGTTAGTTTCAAACTCGGAGATCCACCTATTTCTGCTTCCTGAGTCCTGGAGGTTAAGGGGCTGATTCTTAATCAACATTCCAAACCAGATCCAATGGAAAAAATTTAAATGTCTGAAATTAATCAGTGGTTTGTTTATTAAAATGTGCTATACATGTAAAATATACACTGGAGTTTGAAGACATAGCTGGAAAAAACTATAATACCTCTGTGGTGATATATTGTATCCTCCAAAATATTGTGCACCCTAGTAAATTTATCTGGGATCAGAGAACAGAACAGCCACCAGATATACAGGCCAGAAAATGGTGGTACACATGCCTTTAATCCTAACATTCCAAAGGCAGAGATCGTTTGGATCTCTGTGAGTTCAGTGGCACACTGGAATTAGCCAGATATGTTGACACATGTCTTTAATCCCAGGAATTGATGGCAGAAAGCAGAAAGGTATATAATGTGTGAAAACCAGAAACTAGAGCTGGTTAAACTTTTAGGCTTTTAGCAGCAGTTCAGCTGAGATTCATCTGAATGAGGATGCAGAGGCTTCCAGTTTGAGGAAACAGGATCAGCTGAGAAGTTGGTGAGGTGAGGTTGCTGTGGCTGGTTCTGTTTCTCTGATCTTTCAGCGTTCATCCCAATACCTGGCTCCAGGTTTGTTTTTATTAATAAGACCTTTTAAGATTTGTGCAACATACTTCATTATATTTTATTCTGATTACATATTAAGATTACATATATGGGCCAGGTGTGATGGTGCACGCCTTTAATTCTAGCACTAGGGAGCTGGGGCAGATGGATCTCTGAGTTTGAGGCCACTTTGGTTCTCTGAATCGGAGACTGTGTGTGCCATCCCCTCTTACATTGTGTACATTCTACTAAAAGGTCTCATTTTAATTCACAGTATCAAGCCTTAAAACATGATCCTAACCCTCAAATTAATCTACCCCATTCATAACTGTTTAGTAAGTTATGAACTGACAGTATGGGACAAACTTACTGGCTTACACAATGTACTTTCTAATACAACCCAGGCCCATCTGCCCAGAAGACACTTAGTGGGAAGAAGCCTTCCTTACTACACTGGTCATCTGCACTGCAGTGGAATCTGTCCACCACACTAATGATGAGAGAGGCATGTTCAGGAAGAAGGTAACCATGGTGGCTTCTTTCTTAGGAAACCCATCTTCTTCTCTGAGACTCTTGTCTCATGTGTCAAGTGGCCTCACACCACACACATCACAGGAGTGTCTAGCTTTGTGCTTACAGTCATGATGCCAGCTGCTATCCACTGAATGTGATACTGCTGTGCATCTGTGAGCAGACAAACAGAAAAGGATCACAGCTCTAACCTACTGCAAACAAATGATGAAAACTTTAAATGTGCTCATAGCCCTAGGCCATAAATCCTGTTGAGCTTCTTATTGCTCTTTCTGACCCATGTACCCAGTCCTCACCGACTCCCCCCAAGGGCTTACATATGCCTTTCATGCTGTCTTTGGTTAATTTCCCCAGTGTTTTCTCCAAAGGGCCCACATTTTCTCTTGTTATCATTTTCTCCACACTTAGCCCTTCATTTTTATAAAATAAAGAATCTTACCCACTCCCACCCACAGCAGCCATTAAACCCCTGTGAACACTGAGTACAGTTTTGTGCTTGTCCACACTCCCTGGAACACAAGGTAAACCTACTCCAGGCTAATTAGGAGCGACTTGAACACATGTCAGCGGCTATAACTGTTCTTTTTGAAAGGGACCCATTTTGGCCTGAATTCAATGAGTCTCAGAAAAGAGCTTTGCTTCTCCGTGTCCCATGGTCCCAGCCCTGGAGTTCATTCCCTCCATGACTTTAGGTGCATAGTCAAATTGCTGCTGTGTGTTATAATCTTGGCTCAACTTCCTGGGCAAGAATTCAGTTCTTTTTTTTCCAACTCCATACTGTTTCCTGTCTTTTATTTTTTCAGTCCCATTTTACCCAAATGCATCCCCTCTTGAGTGAAGCTTCCTCCTATTCCCCATGGTTTATCTTTTGAGGGAGATATTTCTCATTTTCTAATTTAAAAAAATTAAATATTTATTTAGTGTGTGTTTGTGGGTGTGTGTTAGTGCATACATGTACCAATGTGCAAATGCCATGCTATATGTGGAGGTCAGTGGGCAACTCAGAGGATTTGGTTTCCTCTTTCTACCATGTGGGTCCTGGAGACTGAAATCAGATCATCAGGTTTGGAGGCAGGTACCTCTATCCACAGACCCATCTCAATGGCCCAGATATATTTCTTTTCCTTTTTAATGTGTGTATGGGTATTTTGCCTGCATGAATATCTGTGCACCACAGTGTGCCGAGTGCTGGTAGAGGCCAGAAGGTGTCAAATACCCTGGACTAATGTTACAGACATTTGTGAGCCACAATGTGGGTACTGGACATTGAACCCCAGTCCTCTAGAAGAGCAGCAAGTGCTCTTAATTGCTGAGCCTTCTCTCCAGCCCAGAGCTGTTTCTTCTGAGGAGGCTTTCCAGAGCACCTAGGACAGGTGCGTTCCAATGGAGTAAGACAGAACCAGCTACTTAGTCTGTGTGCCCCAGGAGAAATTGGAAAGGCAAGGATTTTATACTTAAAAACTGTGAGTTAGAATTTCAAGACCATAACAAGAGAACAGTATTAAGCAGGTGCAGGCTCTGGGTGACAGCATGGACCCACACTGTGAGCAGTCATCTAACATTAATGCAAACAGAATCGGCTCACCTCATCAGCCAGGCGGCCTATGGTAAAGGAGTCAATAGGCTTTTATTAGATGCACATAGTATTACTCTATTTCACAACTTTGAGTGATTCAGTTACTCTGTGTAGATTTTCTTGTATGTGGGAGGTGTGCAGGTGTGAGATGCACTCACCGAAGTGTAAAGACTGCTGGTGCTCCTTGGGTGCCTGCTGTCCACCTTAGCTTTGACAAAGTCTCTCACAAGTGTGAAGCTCACCTGTAGACTGGTTGTTCAGCCTGCTTCCTAATTGTACCATTGCGCTTGGCTTTTTAACATGAGCTTCGGCACTGAACTCGGATCTTCATGCTTGCAAGGCCAGCACATTGCCAGCTGAGCATCTCTCCAGCCTCTTCCTGTGCATTGTCTGATGCCTTTTCTTCTTTGGCCAATATTGCTTTGACTTTGAGTCATTAAGATTAATAGAACTTTTAAGGAAAGCGGAGTTCTTGTGGGGCCATATTTTAATGATAGCATTGAACCAGAACTTACATTTACTGTGATTTCGTTTGTTAATATGTACATTTATAATGTTGTGAGTTCTAAAACACCAGAAAGGCATAAACACAAGAGTGAGTAGTCTGGTGAAATCCTGGTACGATTTCCTGCGTGTTTGGGGGCAGCCTGCAGTATCTCAATTGATTGTAAAATATATTTAATGCTAATCTGATGGCATCATTACAGGGCCTTGTGTTCTTGCATGCATATTTTCGGACCTTTCTCCTCCTCCGCCTAGGCTAGCCACCACTTAACCCGGCAGGGAGCCGAGTTTCCCTGCTTCTCTGCTAGGCTGGGAAGAGGAGTGGTGTTGATTTTGCTGTATGTGGCCAATTATCTTGACCTTTATGATAGATCCGGCTGTGGAGGGACCAGGAAGCTGGGTTTCCCTCCTGTTTCCATCTCCTCCTCAGAGCGAGGCACACAGCGATGGCGACGGTCTGTGGTCTTGCATTCCACTCCCTGGCAATGCACATCTTGAGACACTGTGATTAGCATCCCTAATTCCTAAAAATTGACTGCCTTGTTATAACTAGAGAGCTGTCGCCTAAAATACCTCCCCTGCTGTTGGAAAGGGTATTATTTTAGTGCCCTGGGGATAGGAAAAGTTTTCAACTCACCAGTGCAGGGATTAGTTTTATTTTAAAGTATTTAAAGTATTTTAGATAACTTGGCTAAGAAGGAACCAAGTTCATTGGCCTCCCAGGAACCTTTACAGATGTATTCTAAATCCTTATCTGACAACAACCTATTAAAAATGCACATAGCAGGGCTGGTGAGATGGCTCAGCAAGAAAAGGTGCTTGCTGCCAAGCTTGATGACCTGAGTTTGATCCCCTGGAATCAACATAGTAGAAGGAAAAGAAGAGAATGTGAGTCATGACACCTACACTGTTCCACATACTACACACATGCATATGCATACACACACACACACACACACACACACACACACACACACACACACAAATGTAATAAAATATTTTAATGCACATCACCTTTTATATTTGCCCACCAAGCTCTGACTACTGAACACATTAGGAAAATCAGCATGTTTCTGCATCTGACAAATGTGGAGGATGGTTTCATTTAGACAAATAACTTCCAGTGTGGGTAGGACTGCTGCCTGAATCATCTTGACTTTATCATACATCTACTGACCTTGTTCTTAATGTCCCTGTCCACAAAGCAAATAAAGGCACTTCTCTTTATGATTGAATATTCACAATTGCTTATAACAACTCTAGAGGGATGCATAATTCCATGATTAAACACAGATTAAGATTTTATCTTCAAGAGGCTACCTGTCCCCTAGGTGATCCTATTCATTTCTTCTTTCCCTTGGAACAAGTTAGACCAGTCTGTGTTTAGGAAGAGGCTGAATCACATAGTAAGCATGATGAATATGTTTTGCTAAAATGATAAGAACATTGAATTGAGGCTGGAGAGATGGTTCAGCTTGGAGAGAGCTTGCACAAGGGTGAGGACTTCAGTTTGATCCCATAACCTTGTTTTTAAAAAAAGCCAATCATAGTGGTACACACTTGTAATCCCAGGGCTGAGTGAAGCCTGGAGTTCCCTGGGGCCTTAGAGTGAGTTCTAGGACAGTGAGAGATCCTATCTTTAAATTTAAAGAATTAAAAAAGGTGACCATCTCCTGAGAAATGAAACTGATGTTGTCCTCTGGCTTCCACACATATGGCATGAGAACCGTACACACATGAACATGTACATAGGAACATGGACACACACACAATCATTCAGTTAGCTACTCAATTCTCTTAACGTAGTTAGGTAAGGTCCCTGGACTTCTCAGTGCTACCTGGCACTTTCAGTCTTAACTTATAAGCCTATGAAGTAAAGACATATGGCCAGAATGTATGAAGGACTCACTGTCTCCCATGACACCATTAGTAAAAGCTAATTTTCCATCATCGTTCAATGAAAGAAACTCCCCTTCCCAAGTCCATTGGTTTTGTTTTGGGTTGGGTTTTTTGCTTTTTGTTTTTAAGGAAAATTCTTAGATATGGGAAAAACAAGATTGCAATAGGTCAAATGTCACAGTCACCTTTTTAAACTCTTGCTTCTGTGTTTTCCTTGGCAGAGGGGCCACCTGGCTGTCTAACCCAAGGGACAGCAAGTTGCTGACTTCCTGGTTGTGCCCATAACTCATCAGCACTTTCCATGAAACAGCAAAAGTTTTGGTAACTTGGGTGATGGTTTTGCAGGTTTAGGTCATAGTCTTCCTTGCAGACACGCACTGGTACGCATTAGAGACAGGTAGTCAGACAAAGGAAGCCTGTTCTTAAAGATGCGCTCACTGTTTGCATTCCTTGGAGTTGCGGTGAAGGAAAGATACCTAAATAAGACCCTGGATCCTTAACAGTGCATCCCTGAAGCTAGGGGTGGGTGCTATTGGCGACTGCATAAGAAGAAGAAAACAGCTGGGGTTAGGGGTGCTGGGGACATGGCTCTGTGTCATTGTGTCTGCCACACAAGCATGAGGAGCCAACTCTGGATTGATAGAATACCCAGAAGTGCTGGGTGGGTGTGGTGACCCACCTGAAGTCCAGTGCTGGGAACATGGAGACAGCATCCCAAGAGCAACTGGCCAGTTGTATTGGTGAGCTCTGGGTTCCATAGACAGACCCTGTCTCTATAAATAAGATAATCAAAGAAGATTCCAAAACTCAGGCTTGGGCCTCCACAGGCATTGCACCAGAACACACTCTTGAACATGCATGGATCACACACACACACACACATACATACACACACACACACACACACACACACACACACACACACACACACCACAAAGAAAAGGGAGTAATTATGAAAATAATTTAGAGCACCAGAGATTCTTGGTCCAGGGACGTGACTCAGTTGGTAGGATGCTCATCTAATGTACAGGAAGTCCTGAGTTCTAGCATCAGCCCCACATGAGCCAGGATTGGGAATTCCTGTAACCCCAGCACTCAGGCAGCAGAAGCAGGGGCATAGGTTCAAGGTTGTCCTCAGCTGTGTAGTGAGCTTGAGGCCAGCTCAGGCTACAGGAGACCCAAGGACGAACCTGGCTGGGGGCAGGTATATAAAAGTTTCTGAATGTTTCTAGGCTATAGGAAGAAAAACATATAGGAAATAACCTTATATACAAATATTTTAGGGACTAACTTCAAGGGCTGGGAGATGACTCCATCAGTAAAAGGCTTTCTGTGCAAACATGGGCACATGAATTCTGTCTCCAACACCCAAATAAAAAGGCCAAGTATAAGCTTGTAATCCTAGCGCACACACATGCACCTTCACATACCTGTACATGTACACACAGGTATGCCTACACACACACACACACACACACACACACATAGAGATAGATAGATAGATAGATAGATAGATAGATAGATAGAGAGAGAGAGAGAGAGAGAGAGAGAGAGAGAGAGAGAGAGCGAGCCTTTAATAGAATTAATAAATAGGTCATGGTTCTGAGGTTCCTTTGGGATCAGAGGGAGGTTGGATACAGAATCTCTTTCCAGGCCACAGGAGCAGCAAGTACTTCATGATCTTTGCCCCAAGTATTTCACTAACAAGATGAGTAAAGCTCATATTTCATTGGGGATGCTTTCTTCTCAAGAAAATGAAGAAGGGTAGTATGGGCTTACTGATCTGACTCAGGAAGGGATGGCCCCTGGCTCTAGCTGCCAGTCACTACACAAGACTTGAGAGCAGCAGAAGTGTGCACGGCTCCCTACAACAAATGTCAATTACTAGCATGTCCTGGCAACTCCATCCTCAGGTATGCACTCAACATAACTGAAAAGAAAAGGCCTGGTACTAGAACTCAGTGCTGGAGCATTTGCCCAGCATGTTCAAGGTCCTGGCACATGTCCCTTCCCCATCACAAAAGCTGAGAACAGAACTTAAATAGATTGATTTCTTTTTCAACATTGATAGCAGTGAAAGCCACAGTAGTCAATAATACATAGCCCAAATATCCATCAAGTGATGAATGAATAAATACAGTGTGAGATGCACTGGAATATTATTTAGCCATAAGAAGAGCAGCACTCTGATACATGGTACTCATGGGTGAATCTTAAAAACCACTTTGCTCAGTGAAATAAGCCAAATACAAAGGAAGAAACACTGTATGATTCCACTCATATGAAATATATAGAACAGATGAAGTCATAGAGATTGAAAGTAGATTAAAAGTTACCGGGGAAGAGGTGAGAATGAAAGCCTGCTAAGTGGGTTCGAGTTTCCATGGGGGATAAAAATGACAGTGGAGATTGTAAGACTCAGTGTGAGTAGTACCTGTCAGCTCAGGCACTGAGCAACTATGCCTGTGGTACTGGTGGGTGAGACACTGGATATGCTAGTTATCTTGGTTGAATCTTATTTGGTTTTGTTGGTTGGGTTAGGGCATTTTTTGTAGCCTATGCAGGCTGAAAACTTGCCTTGTATTCTTGTCTACATCCCCTGGTGCTGGAATTGCAGCCTGTGTTCCCACTAAAGCTGAGCTTTCTGCAATGTTAACACAATATCCAAGAGCTCATCACACTGCTCTCCACAGACACACAAGCTCATCACACTCCACTCCACAGACACACAATGTCCATAAGCTCATCACACTGCTCTCCACAGACACACAAGTCATCACCCTACTCTCCACAGACACACAAGTCATCACACTTCTCTTCACAGACACATATTGACATTGCTGCCAACTGAAATAGATAAAAATAGTTTTGAAGTTGTGAGCACAGCCAATTTTATATAACATATATCATATTATGTTACATATGCCAGAAAGAAATAGAGGAAATATTCTAACATGTGTAGTGGATAAATCCCTACTGGGCTGGAGAAATGTCTCAGCACTGTGGCTCTTGCAGAGGACCTGTTTTGTTTTGTTTTGTTTCAAAACACCCACATTGGGATGCTCACAACCGCCTGGAGCTACAGCTCATGGCCACCTGCACAGACATGCACATGCATACATGCATATGCATAATTTTTAATTAAATTAAGGATACTATTAAATGACAACATTTAACAAAAAAATTCATGTTGTGTTGTTAGATGAGAAATTGCCATATAGCTATCTCAATTAAACAAATGTATACGGTGATTTTTTTTTTTTTTTAAGAACTAGAAGGCTGGAGAGAGAAATGTCTCAGTGGGTAAGAACACCCAGGTTTGATTGCTAGCACCCACATGGCAGCTTACAATTGTCTGTAACTCAATTCCAGGGAACCTGACTCTATCTTTTGGCCTCTACAGGTACCAGGCACACATGTGATGTATAGGCACACATGGAGGCAAAGCACCCATACACATAGAATAAAATAAAAAAAAAAAATAATAATAATAATAATAATAATAATTTTAAGTATTGGATAGAAAGAACTGTACCAAGAAGTTAACGATTCCCCTAAAGAACTGATTTGTGTTATTTTAATTATCATGGTTTAGACAAATGTCCCTTAAAGGCCTAGTTAGTTAGGGCTTGGTGATATCAGGCACATGGGGGAGCCCTTAAGAGGTGGGGCCTAAAGGAAACTCCTCTCACCACAGGAAACTGGCCCCTGGGACATACTGCTACTCTGGCCCTTCCTTGTTCTCAGGATTCCTGGCCATGAGGTGGGCAGTGTTCTATTCCACATGCTCGACTCATGATGAAGGGTTAGAGGTCAATAAGTCATAATCAGAAGCTCTAAAGTTGAGCTGGAATCAACCTGTCTTCTTCATAAGTGATCTTTATGGATTCACAGGTTACATAATAGAAAACTGACTGGCCCACATGTATCCAGACTTTTTATGGTAAAACCATGTAGCTATATGTAAATGTAAAAGCAAAGTAAAAATCATTGTGCTAGGCCTGGATCCTGGATTGATGGCTCACACCTATAATCCCAGGGAAGCTGAGGCAGGAGGATCCTGGAAAGTTTAGCTCAAAGTCTTCTGGTCTTTCAACATCATCCTGATCTACACAGCACGACCCTCTTTCAAAACCAGAAGCAAAACAAAGAGATGCACTTTGCTGGAGCCATATTTAGTGGCTGCGGCAGTCATGGAGCATTGGCAGGATTGGAAGTGAGAATTGCAAGCCCTGATCCCATCTTGTGAAACTGAGGAGACAGAACTGGCCTCTGGAGCTCTCGGGTGATGAGGAGGCTAGGAGCCCAGTCCACATCTGGATGCTTTCAGCCTGAGCTGGGCACCTGGTCTCAGGTCTCAGGTCACGGTGTGCCTCCCGCTGCTGAGTCCCAGTAAGGCCTGTGGAGTATTGTGAGTCAGTCAGGCTAGATGAGTGTGGGAACTTACACACTTACCTCTCAGCTGGGGTGAGTCGCCGCTTGTTGTCATTACACTTTAAGCAAAAATAAAAATAAAGCACTTTTACCCCAAAACCAACAACAATAAAATGAAATCCATGAGCATATTTAAATTAAAGTTATACAAACATGCAAACAGTTAAATTACATTTAGGTTTACATTTCCTTGTACTGTTATCTCTCAGTACTGGTGAAGGGCAGATCTAAGACTTTCCCATATAACCAAAGCCACAGGCACTCAAGTCCCTTATGGGGCAGTGTGACTTCTGCATAGAACCCATGCAGCCTCCCACATCACTTAGAGGTCTTCAGATGACTTATATTAACTAACCCGACATAAACACTACACATGGAATTCTTAGACTGTGCTATTTGAAAACTAAGGACTAGGATAAACAAGTACTCATAAATGAAGAAATGCAGGCAAGCGCCCCAGGCTTGGGAGGTGGTAGGGGCTGTAGCAGGCTGTGTCTTCAGGTCATGTGGTTCTTGGGGATTTAGTATATTACTCCAGGTGTGGCAATCCAAGGTTTACTTTTGAGATGTTTCTGGAAATTTTTAAAGTATTTTCAACCTGTAGTTAACTAAATACAAGATACAGAACTACAGATATAGATGACCAACTGTGTCCCCTCTGTTTAAAAAAAAAAGTCACAATGTCCTTGGTTCATTTCTGTTTCCGTGATAAAACACCCTGACATAAGCAATTAGGGCAAAAGGGTTTATTTCAGCTCACAGTTCCAGGTTCAGCCCATCCCATCAGGGATGTCAAGGCAGAGACTTGAAGCAGCTGGTCACATTGCAAGCGCAGTAGGGAGCAGAGAGAACAAATACACACACACTTAGTGCTTGGCTGACTGGCTGTCTCTGCTCCTGTTCAGTCCAGGGCCCCAAACCAGGGAATGGTGCTGCGTGCTTTCAGGCTGCCTCTTCCCACAGCAATCAACACAATTCTTCAAAGACACACCAAAGGCCAACCAGATCTAGACAATCCCTCAAGTGAGACTCTTCTCATACCATTCTAGACTGTATAAAGTTGACAAACTAACTTCCACATATGACCATCAGGTGTGTGACAGAATTGTAAGCCTCTTGGGATAAAGGTGCATTCCTTGCCTTCACAGATCTCATTTTCTTAATTATAAAAAGCAGGACCTGTCTAGTTGAAGCAATTTAGAAGATACAGAAGGCATCCTCTAATGGACAGAAACATTTAGTATGCCCTGCACCCAGAAATTCTGTTGTAACACTGCAAAATCCATCCTTCCAGACTTTGTCTAGCTGCATCTGTCCTGTATTTGCTGTAGCTAGTGGTTTCTAACACATTTACTTAGTGTGGGAGAGCTGTCATATAAAAAAGAAGTCAGGTTGGTAGATACAAAACAGAACCTTGCTGTTATCTGAATGTGTGGGTCATTGGTGGCTTCCACAAATGAGCGTCTTTTTAGGATTGTTGACCACTTAAAACATCTTTTAGACACTTTCTATTCTTACCTTTTGTTTGTTTTCATTTGCTACACTAACCTTTTTAAAACATGGTATGCTTAAGATTAGTAGACTAAGAACATTCTATGAAAGCCCTTTTCTCACACTTTCTATGTCCAAAATCTAAGAAGATTGATGAGTGGAACAATTGTTCCTGCATAGCCTATGATGAAGTCCAGCACATGGACTCCCTCACTTAAAATCACGTGAGAGTTGTATTATTTCTCCTTGCTATCTTTCGTGTCACACATTGGTTGTGATCATTTCAGAATTTGAAGAGATTAAAATAGCCCAAGCCTCACATAAAAAATGTATAGGAATTAGCGCTACTCATCATTAACAAAAGAGATGGATTTGGGACAGAACAGGAGGCAAAGTTGGAGAGTGAAATTTTGTATTAGTCACTTGTCCTGCCTTGACAGACAACCTGACAACATCAACTTAACAGTAAACTTAAGGGGACAGTCCATCCTGACAGGGACGTCATGGCAGCTGAGCATGAGGCAGCTGGTCACATTGCATCGAGTGAGAAAGCAGAGGTGGATGTCATCGCTTGGTTCATTTATCCAGACTAGGACCCCAACCTACGGGAAGGTGTCGCTCATATTTACCGTGGGTCTTCCCAGCCCAGTTAATCTAATCTAGAAAGCCTACCACAGACACACCCAGGTGTTTGTTTCCATGGTGATTCTAAATCCTGTCACATTGACAATCAAGATTAACACTCAAACTGAGCTTCCTGAGTGTGGCTTCAGAAAGGTCCCTTTGAAAGGTTGGATGAGTTAAGCAACAGGTTGTTCTTCCATGACATCCTTGCCTTCCAAAAGCAGCAAGAGTTGGAGTGAAGATTGGGTAATTTTTGTTATATTTTATTTGCTCAATGTGCGTGTGTGTGTGTGTGTGTGTGTGTGTGTGTGTGTGTGTGTTGTAGTGTGCAGGTGAGGTCAGAGGACAGCTTGCCAGAGTCAATTTTCTCCTACCATGAAGGTCCAGGATCAAACTCTAGCCCTCAAGCTTGGCAGTGAGTGCCATTACCCACTGAACCTTCTCACCTGCCTGAGATTGACATTGTGTGTATGTCACCTGTGGCTGGACACACCTGGGTTCTTAGAAGTAAGGGTGATCATAGACTCCCACACTGATCCCTCTGCTCACACAGGATGTGCAGGGGGCTGCCATGTTCAGTCTCATACATCAGAGATAGGTAGAGTGTCTGAGTACCAAGACATGCCACTTGAAGGACTTGTCCTACTATGCTTTCCTGCAGAAATTAGATAACACGGTATTTTACCCATGCATTTGCAGCACTAATGTGTTAGGAATACTCATGGAAGAGTGAAACAAGTCTGAATAATCTGGTATAAGCATTTTTAACAAGTAGAGAGGCTTAAAATCTGAAAGGGCCTGGGCTCTGACCAACCCCTGGCAAGCGTTTATCATGGATTATCAGATTGGAAATGCTGAAAATCCCCTTGTGGGGTGTGTTGATTTACAGGTTTTTACCTGGACATGTAATGGAGCAATGCTGTTTCTGGCCTGCCAGATGTGATTATGGGCCCACCCAGGGGAGATTGTATTAATACCAAAATGACTTGGCTTTTCATTAATCAATTACGGGCTTCTTTATTTAGGGGATGCAGGGAGTGGGTAACAGTGGAAAATCTGTTCGGCTTTCAGGTGTTTTTATTAAACCTATGTGAAAATAACAGCTACCTGGCATGGCAAGGAAGCAAAATCTACCATTTTAATTCTAAAGGAAAATTACAGGTAGCTTACCTCCTAAAGCAGTGGTCACTGGGTAGCAAGAGGTCCTTAGAGAGAGTGCATTACACCCTCTGGCCTCTTGGTACTTTGGAGAGACTTAGCTATTTGCATTGTTTGGATGTCATGCTGAGGATGCACGATGATGGAGGGCCTGCCAGATGTGTGTTTTGACTCTGAGTGTCAGCAGGAAGGCAGCACTACTTGTAAACATTGCCCGTCATTGACTGTTATGGTTTGGAAGTGGAACATCCCCCCATAGGCTCATGTTTGGGCACTTGTGCTCCAGTTGGTGGTGCTGTTTGGAAGATTGTGAGACCTTCAGAGGTAAAGACCAGGGAGAATAAGTGGGTCACTGGGGCTGGGGTGACACTCTGAAGCATTGGAGTCTGGCCCCACCTCTTGAGGGCAGACTCAATTCGGTCAGCTAGAGTCCTGGTCCTGCCAAAGGCCATCCTGGCCATAATGGCCTCTGTCCCCCTGGAACTGGGAGCCAAGATCACCTCTTCCCCCTTTAAGCTGCCTTTGTCAGGGTGTCTTTATCAGTGACAGAAAAATGGTGATGATGCTTAAAACACAAAGCTGAAGAGTGTGTAGGTTGTTCATCAGAGCTCATCAGCTTATGTCAAAACACTTTGTAGGGGAAATAGCACTGATGTGTCTTCAATGAATCTTTCTTATATTTATATTCGATACCACTATAGCAGGGAAAATGAAGTGTTTGTTCAGTGGTAAACATACTTCATTAAATTAACAGTTTAGCTTCACATTGATTGGAATACTCAAGACCCTTAAAGAATAAGACTTAGGCCTGAGAAAATGACTCAGTCAGTAAAGTGCTTGCTGACTTCAGTTAGGCCCCCTAGTACTGTGTAAGAGGCCAGGCATGGTGGCACATGCCTGTAATCCAAGTATGAGGGACTGTCTGGAGCTGACTAGCCAGCAAATCCTTGAGCTCCAGTTTCAGTGAATAGGCCTTATGTCAATAACTAATGAGGAACTGGCTAGGTGAGGTAGCTGTGGCTTATTCTGTCTCTCTGATCTTCCAGCATTCACCCCAATAACTGGCCTCAGGTTTGTTCTTATTAATAAGACCTGTTAAGATTCATGCTACATCTGGTGGGGGAAATGTGGTGGTATTGTGTTCCCTGAAATATTGTGTGTTCCCTGAAATAAACTTATCTGGGATCAGAGAACAGGACGGCCACAATATTAAACATGAGGATAGGCAGTGGTAGCACATGCCTTTAATCCCAGCACTCGGGAGGCAGAACCAGGAGGACCTCTGTGAGTTCAAGGCCACATTGGAAACAGCCAGGCATGGTGACACATGCCTTTAATTCCAGGGAGTGGGGGCAGAAAGAGAAAGATTATGTAAGGCGTGAAGACCAGAAACTAGAAGCATTTGGCTGGTTAAGCATTCAGGCTTTGGAGCAGCACAGTTCAGCTGAGATCCATTCTGGATGAGGACTCAGAAGCTTACAGTCTAAGGGAACAAGACCAGCTGAGGAACTGGCAAGGTGAGGTAGCTATGGCTTGTTCTGCTTCTCTGATCTTCCAGCATTCACCCCAATAACTGGCCTCAGGTTTGTTCTTATTAATAAGACCTGTTAAGATTCATGCTACAAAGTAAGGTAGACAGTGCTTGAGGAAGACACCTGACATTGACCTCCAGCCTCTGCATGCATGTTCATACAAACATGCACACATGTATGCCTACCCCATACATAGAAAACTTAAAAACAAACAAATGTAGCTGAAGGTTTTCCTGTGCCCACCTGGCTCCCATGTCCTTGCGGTCCCGCAGCCACTCAGACCCAAATGAACACACAGAGGCTTATATTAATTACCAACTGTATGGCCTATTGGCTCAGGCTTCTCACTAGCTGGATCTGACATCTTAAATTAACCCATTTCTATAAATCTATACTTTGCCACATAGCTTGTGGTTTACCAGTATCTTTACATCTTGCTTCTCATGGCGGCAACTAGCAGTGACCTCTCTGTTCTGCCTTTCTCCTTCCTCTTCTCTATTTAGAATGTCCCACCTAACTCTATTCTGCCTCACCATTGGCAAGACAGCTTTATTTATCAACCAATCAGAGCAACATATTTTCATAGCCTACAAAAAGACATTCCTCCATCAAACAAACAAACAAACAAAACAGCTTAGTAGTTCTGAAAAATAGGCAAAAGGGCTCAATGATATAACATATGTATGTACTTTGTGCCAAATAAGGGGTGCCATTTGCCTTGGATGTCATCAGACCTGTTCCATGGCCAATACATGACAATGCTAAATTCATTTGCAGCTTTTACCTAGAAACCACAAATTTTAAAAGCCAAGTGCATGAGCAATATATGTTTTTTCATGTACATTTCCAGGACAGAGAGCCCAACAGAGTAATGTAAACTACTGTGAAGTCTCTAACAACTTGAAAGCATTTGCTTGCTGAGTGGGTGTCATTTGTGATGGAAAAGTCAGCTCATTCTTAGCCCCTACAACAATGTCACATTCTGTGTTCTGTGGGACAAACTTTGAGCTTTGGAACTACTAGAAATTTGGAGAAGTAAACACTAGAAATGTAAATGCATGGAGCCAAAGTTATCTATCTATTTGGTATCATCATCCATCGTGATACTATCTATCATCTACTACTGTTTATCATCTATTTGCAAATATCCCATCTTTTGCTATCTAATATTATCTACATAATTATTGTATATTGCATACAGACAGGATTGACTTGGTATCTGTCCAATCTTGCTCACCTCATCTGAACAATATGCTTCTTGCTCATGACCCCCAACAGCCTTTGTCACTCTCTCTCTCAAGAATGAAGGTGGGATGGGTGGGTCCCAGAAGACTCAGCTGTACTAAGGACTTGTTGCCTATAGTTTCAGTTTGTTGTCTACTTGGGGGAATATTGGAAACAAGCGCCTAAGAAAATAGTAGTCAGAATCACAGTAATCCATGCAGGGTCATTTTTCCAAGTAGAAGGTAGAGAGATGACTGTGGTAGTTTGATTGTAATTGGCCCCTAGAATCTCAGAGGGAGTGGCACTACTAGGAAGTGTGGCTTTGTTGGAGTGGGTATGGCCTTGTTGGAGGAAGTATGTCACTGTCGGGGCTGGCTCTGAGGTTTCCTATGCTCAAGATACTGCCCAGTGTCTCAGTCAACTTCTTATTCCCTTCAAGCCAAGATGTAGCCAGCACCCCAACTGCCTGCATGCCACCATGTTTCCCACCATGATGATAATGGCCTTAACTTCTGATACTGTAAGTGAGCCACCCCAATTAAATGTTTTCCTTATAAGAGTTGCCATGGCCATGGTGTCTCTTCAAAGCAATAGAAACCCTAGCTAAGACAACAAACAAGGAAGTTAGAGACAAAAGCAATTGTTGCTGATGAAGAGATGGGGAGATGCATTTGCAACAGTTTTCTGGGTCATCCACGGGCATCTCTGTAGCACTTTCCTCTCCTGTTTCTGCAGGTGGGAAACAGGCTTCTGGGGGACTGCAAACATGGCCAGAAAGAAACCATTTCCAACCATGAGCCATTGTCCCCAGCCTCAGGCAACCTCCATTCAGTCTTTAGGCAGTGAGCTCAAGATCCAGTTCCTGAGAAACTTGAGGGGAAACACTTGCTAGTGCTATGGGAACAATTTCCTTAGACATCTCCTTCACTCACTGGTGATGCCCTGTCTTGACTCAGAGTGATGACTTACCTGGAGAAACTGTGAATGATGAGCCACATCCTGAAAATCTGCTAGTAAAAGATGGTTTGAAACTGTGAAAGGTCCCAAAGGGTAGCAGCCTCTCAGGGCACCAAAACCTCTCTTCTCTGTATTCCCAAAGCTGAAGTTTTTCTCTGGCAATCTGGAAGAAACTCCACAGAGGAACCCCCAGGCACAAAAGTCTCCATACTTGCACAACCTCACCCCCTTAGCATCAGATTCCCAGGGACACAATTCCCACAGATGATCTGTCCACTAAGTTAACCTGTCTGGAAACAAAAATCGCCAGTCAGGAACTCCCCATCACTAGCAGGCTTTCCTGCCATTGGTGACTGGCAGCTCCAAACGGGCCGTGTTTTGTTTCTACACGAAAGACTGGGGAAATGGCGCAAGCAAGCAGAAGGGAAGACGCTGGTGTTACACTGCGTCTGTTTCATTTCTCAGGAGACTGCTATTAATAGACTGTACTTTTAGAAGAAGTAAATTAATTTTACACAATGTTTAAGGAATATTGCCTATGCAGGATCAAATGAAGGAAAGGATCATTTTGCCAAAGGCAACTGTTATCGAGGCTCTGAAATTAATTGGATGCTTTAATTGAGGTAGATTACTCGCTAATCCTTGCTTGAATACAGTAATTCTCCTATTAAATTATCTTTGAATAATTACCTGAATTTCTCAGCTGCGGGGACTGATGGCTATTTAATTGCACTGTGATGCTGCTGTATAATTACTTAACAAGGTGTCCTGTAATAGTTTAATTCCCCTTTTACTGAAAAAAGGTGGATGATAAAGTAACTACAAATACCCCCTTTCATAAAAAAATAAATTGCTGTAAGGTTTTTTTTCCTTCATAGATTATTTATTATTGAAAGTAAATTAAATTATTTCTAAATTTTTTATTTATAATTCAGGTTCTGATGACATTTTAAACAGAGCCGAGCCTCTCTAACACATTATACATTAGATAGCATTTCAAAGGACCAGAAAGTCATTTTTAATTTTTGCTTATCATGAACATCCCCTATCTCATCATTAAGTATCCAAGAAAGCACTTCTTTCTCTTCATTTTACTGCATATTTTATCTAAGATTTTCAAATTAAGTGTGTGTCCATGAAGTGAAGCATTAAACTCCTAGTATATGCCCATATGTCATGCCATAATGTTGTGACCAAAAATTAAATGGATTGTCTGGGATTGTTTGGCAATCACTCTATGAAATCCATGGTGTTCACCAACGTATCTACTTATTGGCATTTATCATACTACCATGGATGTGATTTGGGCATCAGCAGATACCAAAAAGACCACTGGACTTTTACCAGGTTAATCAAATTGTCCTGACAGCAAGCAGAATCTGATGCTAAAATAAAAAAAACTAAGGATGCTGATTTTGACAATCTTTCTTCTTTATGTCCCTTGGGGATATAAGAGCTGGTCAAATTGCTAAGTATTTGAAACACACCTGAAACCGAAGCACTCAGGAAGTTGAAGCAGGGGGATGGTAAGTTTGAAGCCAGTCTGGGCTACACAGTGAGATACTACCCACCTTCCAAAAGGGAAATCAAGAAAGAGGAAGAAGGAAGGAAGAAAAAGAGGGAGGGAGGGAGGGGAAAAAGCAGGAGAATACAGCTGATTGGGACAGTGACTAAACAGGAAAGCTAATTCCACAAACTGCTGTAGGCGCATTTGTCCTAGAATGACATAACCATGTCTATTAGCTCATAGCCAGAGTAACATGCCTGTAAAGAAATGTATTAGTTTGGGTTTTCTAAAGGAACAGTACCAAACTACTCATGTTTGGGTACCATCCCCTTGAAAGTAATCATCCTGCTGGCACACCATGGCAGTCCCAGTCAGGGTACAGGACAGCCCTCCTGATAGGCTGAGTCCATGTTCACTTCATGAACTCCAGTAATTAACTTTTTTCTTAACTACTTTTGTAAGCAAGAATAAAAATAGTGTAAACTTCCTGTAGACATGAAAATGTTGCATTTGTTTGAGTAACAATTGTAGATAAATGTCTTGTTTTTTCATTAAAGAAATATATCATGTCTTTCATCCATAAATATGGTATCATCTCTTTTAAAGCTCTTAATGTTGTTTGTTTAAAATAGACCTCTGTTCCCCAGATCAGTGGGTGTGACAGTCTAGTGCAACTATGTGTGTGTGAGACTTCAGAATCAACTGTGTTCATTGTTAAAAAACAGAAGTAGTCCTTTAGTAACATAAATAGCCTGGTTATTAAGAAGGGACTTCATTTTCTTGTGTGGCTTTTCCTCAACTGGAACCATCTATCTCAGAAGTAATTATACAGGAAGTCTTTCCCTAGCCCTTATATCCGCTCACCCCTAAAATAAGATAAAACAAAATTTCTACATGTTGTTCCAAAGAAAGAAGACAGCATCTTTGTCCCTTGTCTTAATAATAGATCTTCTGCCAGAAGACAAATGTCAAATTGAATGGACAAGACAAAATAGACGCGTCTTCCTCAGGACCAAGGCGCTCTGTCCTGCAGGGCTGGCTGTGCACAGTAGAGTGGCTCTCTGTTCAGTGACAGATCGATTCTTCATTGGGATTCACATTTTGCCCATCAATGAGAGACCACAATTAGGTCAAACTTTGATCAATCTTCCTGCCAACAGACCTGGAATCACATTTGAAGCCTGATCTGAGATCACACTCTTCTTTTATTCTAACACAAAAGCTGGGACCACAGTGTCACTGAAGCTTCCTTGAAATTGTTTGTGTTTTGCTGGTGATGTGAGATGTGGCAAATTGGCAATTCTTTCATTCCACAAACTAGATGGGCTTTTCCCCACTGTCATCTATAGAGAATTGCTTAACCTTCTATGGCCTTGTTCTCTCATCAGTGGGCCTGAGCTTTAGGCTGTAATGAGTAGTCACCAAACTTTATTGTACTTAATGATGAATGGGGAGCTTCTTAAAATGCATCTCCTGGGATCTGCCTTTGGGATTCTAAGTCAGTTGATTTGGGTTGGGGATCAGCATTCTTCACAAGCTCACCAGTGCACACTTAGGTGAGCATGACTTTAGATGCAGGCTGATGGATCAAATTATGAACTCCAAAATGAACTCAGGTAGGAATCTTCAAGTTGCAAGTTCTAAAGTCCAAATTGAATTATTTATAAGTTGGTCAAGCAAGCAATGCAGATTTTATATAAACATAGATATACAGTTACACTAAGATTGAACAGCAAACATCTATTGTGTATACTTCAGTGGAAAGCCTTATTTTAAGCCTTTCTAAGTATTGATTCATTGAGACTGAAGCATTATCAGTGGAAAGCAACATGTTAATTTGATAGATGTAGAAGTTGAACCACATAGAAGCAAAGCTATTGTCTCAACATTGACCAGTAGGATTTGATGAAGTGATGAGCTTGGCAAGGCCACCAAGGTGAACAGAGGAAAGTATGGGCCCACAAGGAAAGAAACTTGCAGATCTGTGTGTCTCCAAAGTCTCATTGGAGACTAGCAAGGGCCTGGCTTCCACTTAACATGACATCTTGCAGGTCTGTTTGTTGTCTCAGTGATGCAAGGGTTACCTCTTCCCATTACATTCTTGTATCTTGTATCATACCATGCTTTTCTTATTTGTTCATCTGAGGGTAACTCTCTGAGATCTAGGATTTTAAGAAGAGCACTGCTTTGAACATGAGCATGTGGCTGACTCCTCAGCATACTGAGCTGAGCTCCAGAAACCAGGCATGGAAAGATGCATATTGCATGACCTAATTTGTATCTAAGAAAGGTGAATTCAGAGAAGTAGAGAGTCATGGACTGGTTCCCAGAGGCTAGAGGGTGGGTATGGATGCAAAAACGAAATACAGTGAGCCAAGCCAAGTTTTAGTGACACAGAAGGAGAAAGCTGGTGATCCAGCTCAAAATACATTGTGTACATGTGAGAAAATGGCATAATGAAACACAATATTGTTATTATTAGCATATATTGATAAATATGTAAAGAATTATTCCTTCTCAAGACATTTCTGAGCTGGGCAGTGGTGGTGCACACCTTTAATCACAGCACTTGGGAGGCAGAGTCAGGCAGATCTCTGTGAGTTTGAGGCCAGCCTGGTCTACAGAGTGAGTTCCAGGAAAGGTACAAAGCTACACAGAGAAACTCTGTCTCAAAAAAAAAAAAAGACATTTCTGCTAAATTGGAAATAATAAAACTTACTTTAGTGAGGAAGCATTTAAATCTATTTTTAAATTTTCGCCCATTATACAAAAATGTTATTGTGTCTAAAAGAGTCCTGTAGATTGGTGGTTAAAGCGAATGGCACCAGTACTCTCCTATTCCCAGGCAGGAAGCAGATCTCCAGAACCACAGGTAGTCCTGCCTCCACCCCTTAGTGTGGGCTGATTCAGGCTGCAGTTCCCCTTTCTCCACCCACAATGTGGAGGCTACTATACTATGGTGTTTAGAGAGGAGAATTATGATGAGGATTGAGCAACAGTTGTTTCATAAAATGTGATCAACTGCTTGGTTTATGGCAAGGGTTCAATAATAAAAGCAGCAATAGCAAAGAAATGTAGGTTTGAAGGGAACTCATCCTAGTGCAAAGTCGTCCTCCATGAACCAGGAGTGCTTTGAATATGAGGAAGAGGGTACTCCCTCTCATGGCCTCCTCATTTCCCCCTCTTGGTTAGCCTTAGTATTATCTACCCGAGTCCTCTCCTTCCCCAAACCAGATGTCCAAAGAGATCTACAACTACAAACATTCTTAAGTTTGATGTAGCATTTGTTTGGCTGTGAGATTTTTGAATAAATGCCTCCTCACAGACAATCTAACAGTCAGATGAAAAGCTTAGGGAGTGGGATATGAAAGCTCACTCCCATCCACTGTGAAGAGTTTCTTGTGTTTGGGTAAAATTTCTGTTGAGTTCTTTATATCACTTAACTTCAGTTTTGGTAGTCTCAAATCTATTCTTAGTCTCTCATTTCTCCTCAGTCACTGCCACTTTATTTCAGAACTTTACTCACTTGAGATAAACAACTGACTTCTAAGGACATCTGTGGGGTCCATGGAGACATGAGCCCTGCCTCCCAGACACAGTCTCAGCTCATAGTCCTTATTCCCCCTCTTAGCATGTAGCTCTGGATCATTTGGTCACTTCCTCTTTCCTTATAATGCTCTGTGGTTTTGCTCCTGGTGATGGGCATTGGCAGTGCTTCCCACAGCTCCGACCATGACTCCCACATGTTGAGTCTTAAGATAAATTTCCATCGCCAAGGCTTGGGTGGAAACTATACCACTGCCATCCATAGTGCTCTATGGAGAACATTCCATCAGTGATCTCCAGGAATGTCAGTCTCTCTGGCACCTTGACATATTGTCTTACTCTCTTTTGAAAACCACTTGGGATTTCACAGGTGATGGAGCTAAAGAAGCAAGTGAAAGGATTCTTTCTGCCTTTTCCCCACAAAGAACACTTCCGTGGTGGTCTAGGTTTACAGAAGAAGAGGAAGAAGAGGAAAAAAAAAAAAACCTATAATGCTGCTATATAGGTATCTCAATAACAGATCTCCTTCCTGTGTTTCCAACTCAACCAAGCTCTTTAAAAAATGCAGTTGCTGCTGCCGAGGGTGCTGGAGCAGTTGGAGACAGAGCTGATCTTCAATCAGACAACCACAGGAAATGCAATTGGTGTACTTTCCCCCACAGAGCACAGTTTCAGCTGAAAATTATGCAGGGCCTGCTTGCCACTGCTCTGTGTGGTCCTTCCTTGGAGCCGGCCAGGTGAGATGGGAGTACCTGTGTTGGGCGATAGCAGATTCCATGTGCCCTTTGTATCCCCCAGTCCTATCTCTGCTTCTGCCCCTTTGTGTGTTTTTAATGGGGATAAGTGTGAGGCACATGGAGTGCAATCACATTGTGGTCTTAAAAGGGTCTCTGATGATAGAAAATATGTCAATTTATTATTTCCCTCAGGACAGAGAAAAAAGTACAAAGGTTCAATGGATGAAGAAGATAATGCTTGTGCACTGTATAACATTTTTCCAACAAAAGATTTTAAGGTGATTTTCCTTTAAAAAAAAATACTTTAGTTCCATTTTGTAGGTGGGGAGACAAGAAGATTTTGTAGTGACTAAAATGTCCCGGCGGTGGCCCCTGCATAGAGCCAGTGTAGGCCTCTATGGTGCTTTCCTGGCTTTTTCACTCCCTCTACTGGAATTTGGTTCTTCACAGAAGAGGTATGTTCAGTAAAAGCAAGCACTGCCCTATTGTGCATGGTATTCCATGGACCAGAACCACAGTTCCATCAAATCTTCAAGCTGATGGCTGCATCTGTGATTAGAGCCATCTCTTGTGCCCACCATCCCAGTTTCCTTAAATAGCAATTAGCCCAGTAGAGGCCGGCTGCTCCTGCAGGGGAAGGATGCTGGGGAGTTGAGCCAGGAGGTGGCCACTTGTTATTTGTCACGAGGGTCATTCATAATGAATCAACAAAGCATTGACAATGGTTTTCTTGTAAACTGAACAAACCTTATAAATGGTGTGTGGTCTCCCCTCCCCCATGAATTAGTTCCTTTGTCCTGAAATGTGTGGTTAGCCCAGATACTCTCTCTGCTTGGCTGGAAGAGGGGCAGAATCTGGGGAGGCGTCCAGAATACCCAAGTCGGCATTTCATTTTGCTTTTCTCTATCAGGGGATAGCTCATGCAGACCGTGGGAAGTCAGGAGAAAAGCATAAGCAAAATCATAGAAAACTTTCTAGACTCTCGAGTGGTCGATTTGAGGGCTCGGTTATGATGTGTAAACAAAAAAGAAATTAAGAACGTAGAAACAGTTTCTTAAATGCTTTGTGCGGCTACTTGATAATTGTCAGTTTTTCAAACCCTAAATAAGGAGGGCTGAGTCCTCAGGAATACTCCACCTGCCTTAAGCTTATGCCCTTCGATGATTGCTGCACTCCGCTGTTATGTAACAGTGAACACTGGGCAGCTGAATGAAAGGAGCATTGTCTTAGAGAATGGGCAAACTTCGTCTACTGCTGGCGTCTTCTTTGGTCCCGAGGCAGGCGTGGGAGGGCAGGGGTATTTCAAAGTGAAGTTCTCCGTTGCCTAGAGCCCATATTACCAGCCTTTATCATCAAGATGGTGAGACAAAATGCCCAGAACTGAACAGAACGGGTCTGCAGAGCGGCTTTGTAAAGCTGTATGTATTCAACGACTGTGTTTGTCTTCACAAAAGCCAAATAGTGATGGCAGTTTCTGACACTTTGTCATCAGGTAGATTGTGTGTTGGAATGTGTATTAGATTGGACTGATGAGTGCTGTGTGAACAGAGCAGCAGTACTCAAAACTGGACTTTGAGCACATGATTATTTGCAGAAATAAACAGCACTTGTTCTGTGTACTCCAGTTTTATTATAATTTTATTTACTGGCAATTTTTTAAAATCTAAGTATTAGAATGCATCTTTCTCCTTTAAAAATAATTGCTGAAATCATTGGTAACACATTAAAACAAGTCAGTGGCTAAGGCCACATAAACCCATGTACTATGTATATTCAACCCAGAATTATTTAGGGTCATTGTAACCATGGAGTTTTCAAATAAATTATTTGAATATAAAAGTAGATTATGTCTTTCCCCTGTGGCTGGCCAAATGTCTTTTCAACAAAGGGTAAAAGAAGAAGGCTATTTTTTTGTGTAGAAGAGTGATCTTTTTAGTCATGCTTGGCTGCCTTTTAGGACTGTCTCCATTTATAATGAGGTATTTTTAAACTCCTCTGAACCAGAAGCTTTAATAAATTTATAGTATATTTTGCTAAAATATTACAGTTTGTTTCAGGAGGCAGGAGCTACAGTGAGGGAGAAGGAATGACTGGCAGTTTGATTTCTAGGTCATCTTCAGCTGATAGCCATATTGGACCATATCTAGAACAATGAAAATACGTGTTTGTCTAGTTTACTGTTTCAGACTTCTGGGCAGTTCGTCCAGTTTCAACTTACTGTCTGCTTTAAAGGTACCTTTGCTATTCAGAGCCCAATTCAGCCTTAACTGGAGCCACATTAATGATCCAATAACAGTGTCCTCCTGGTCATTTTCCCAGACTTCTCGACGTTGACAGGTAGGGAGAGAGCAAAGATGTTTCCTGTGTGTTTGTGGCTCACCTTTGAGATTGTCTGTCCTACATGCAAATGCTAACTTTCTCTTCCTTAGCATAGTAAAAAGAAACCCCAAGGCTAGAACAGCTCCCACAGTGGTGAAAGAAATGTTTCTGAAAGCTGAAAGTACATTTTGACATGATCATTAACATATGAAAACATGCTCATGTTACTCTCTAGTGTTTTAACACTCTCTACATTCAATTAGTTTTCTATTATACCGGATCTTTTCTTAACTCCCAGTTAAATATTTTTTTAATGTGCAATTACAAGTAGAAAAAAAAAATCACATGATACATCTTAACCTGGAATCCAAACTGAGTTCCACTGTGACTCTCCTCCCATCCTATTTCTTTAATGACACATCACCTAGGTATTTGTGGATTTCCTTTGAGTCCCTGATTTTCTTTTTAATTATTCTACAGTGAAAGCTCTGTTTTTTTCCCTCTGATTAATTTGACTTTCTCAGATTTTTACAGTAAAGCATGTGTCATATCTCTCTTGAAATTGACCATTCTTTTCAGGACAGATTTTTTTTTTCTTTTTGGCCTGGGGTGCTATACTGAGAAAGTCACTCAACTAAAATGAGTTACTTCATTTCCAAGTAAAAACAACGGTGTTTTCATGCCCGCACTTATTATTATTCTGAGAATGTACTAATTTGTTACATCCAAGATGACGGTTCATTGGGTCTGTGAAAGGGGCAGTGTGCCAACCATCAAAGAGAAGTAGAAAGGACTCCTTTCACGGGACAGAGAGTAGGGACAGCTCTTGTGAGTATCAGGAGGCATGCCGCCAGCAGAGTCATCCCAGTGTCAGGGTCTCCGAGTGTTGGACCTTGAATCGAGCAAAAGCTATGATTTTACTGAACATCAGGGTGGGCAGCCTAAGTAGCAACCGGTCACTGCTTTATCCCCACAGGCCCCAGCTAACATGTCTCAAAGGTTTTTAATGTTTGCAGTACGTTATTACTTCAGCATTAAGCTTAGATAATCTAAGTCTACTTGCTCTGAGCTGGTTAATAGCAAAATACAAGTGAAGAGGGGCATTTTTATAAAGTAAAACTGCAAAATAGAATTATCTATATTACTATGGATTTTTTTTTTGTTCCTCTCTCATGAGATTTGAATGATAATGAAGTTTGATTCTATACCTTTATTCGGCTCTGAAGCAGGGTGGTCTCATCATTTTGTTTTACGTGCACGACACTGCCTAAGGTCATGAGTTGTAAATCATAGCATAAAAAGGCTGAAAATATATTCAGCACTTTGTAGTTTCCGAACGCACATTTAAGAGCTTCAATGAAGAGTCGGGACCTACATGGCAGATTTTCTGGCCCTGAGCAGTCAACTTGCTAATGTAGATGAGCAGATCCGCAGAGTGAATGGAAAGGGTGATACCAACACTTTGATATGCCCTCTGCGGAGGTGCCTTCTGACCCATTTTCTGTTATTGTGATGTTTTTCTTTGCTTTATGGCAAAATGTTCCTGACTTTCTTATTTTTTTAAGAGTAAAACTCAGAAAAAAAGAGATCAATTTAAAAAATAATTTCCGTCTGCCGTGTATGATTTAATAAATGAGAAACACATTTGAATTGATGAACAGAATTCTTGTGGGGAGGATAAAAACTTTCTCTCTGAAAACACTTGATTTTTGTTCAGTATGCATTTGTCAAATTTTCTTTTTAATGCAGAGTTTTAATTCTTGGCCCTTTTTTAATGAAAGGGCATATACTTTGAACAATATTTAAATAGCAACTTTTTAGAAATAATGGTCATTATTTTATCTGGCTCTTAGAGTAGGGTTGCACTTGATGACCTGATGTGGCTTATGAGCCTGTTCATACTCCCACACAGGCAAACAGTGTCTGCCTTTTGTGTTGCTCAAGAATTACAGATTTGATTTTCTTGACAACTTACCTCAAGAGTGATAGCTGTATGTGTTTTTCTGTTTAATTCAAAATGGAAGGAAACTAGCTAAATTCCCAAGGAAGACAACGGGAATTTGGGACCGTTGAAAAGTGAAAACACAAATCCACACCACTGTGAGAGGTTTTAAATGAACTAGGTTACCGAGTCAGCCGCTAATTTTTGTCTTTCTAAAATGTTGGATATTTAACCCTCAGAATAATTAAATATTTGTAATAAAGCAGTTAATTCAAGCAGTTTATTGCTGTAATTTGCAAACGTACATTGAGCTGCTTTCTTTTCAGCTCACTGATGGTGGGACAAACATTTCTTTAATAAGACTACAGCACATTCTAATTTTGCTGCAGAAGCTTAGATAAGGATCAGGCCCCCTCTGAGTCACTGAGCTGACCTATGACATTGCAAGTGGTGAGGCTCTTTGGCAAAAGAAGAGCCAGGATTCATTATTATGCACAGGACTTCCCAGTTCTGAAGGGGCTCTGTGCTGTCTCTCAGATAGACGCTGTTTGTTGGAAATGAGAACTGCATTTTGGCAGCAGACGACCAGAGCTGGAGCGACTCTGCAGGCCCGGTGATGATGATGCAATCCTTCAATAATCCCGCTTCTCTATTAGTGGATTGTACAGGAGTTACATGCAATTGAGCATCTTCATTGAGGCACTGTGCAAAAGCTTCCCTGTACAATGCCCACCTCAGGGCGTTCATCTTTATTAGCTACAACAATTAATGGTGGGAATAATCTTTTGGACTTGGCTTGATGTAAAAATGCAACATAGGAACTTACAACTCTGGTGTAACTAGATCTCTGTGTTAGAAGGGAGGAAAACAGTCACCTGGAAAGAAAATATACCACTTGACAATTAGAAAACAGAGAAGTTCATCAGGCTGTGAAATTTCTCTCCGTTATTCTTGCTGCAAAAGCAAATGAAAATGAGTTACCATGCAAAGTATGACTGTTCCTGCCACTCCCCAAATCAGAACCAGTGATTTTCAGGTGTGTGTGTATGTTGGGGGAGGGTAAACAGATTCATGAGCCCAAGCTCATTTTTGTCCCAACTGTCTAGATCAGAGACTGAAGCTGCAACATGCCGGCACTAAGGTTTTCGTCACAGAATTTGACACCAAGGTAAGAATGGACTTAGAGAAAACCAAATGGATTGAGAGTGGTTTTCACTTGATCCTATGTAAGTGGAGACACCCTCACAGTGAGAGGAAGCCAAACGTTGCCACCACCATGTGTCCTAGCATCACTGTATCCTTTTCAGCCCTTAAGCACCAGCCTGCTGTGTTCCCAACATCATGTCTGACTCCTCCTTGTTGAGAGACCCCCAATTTCATATGGAGGTGTAGTTCAGGGACATGAGGAGGTAATGAGGTTTCTTTCATCCTTTCAGTCTCTGAATGTGGCAAGGGGAAATCTCTATGGGGAGATTACTTGGGTAAGCAGTGTGTTCATCACCCTTAAGGTCAGAGTGGAGAGGCTCTTTCTAGGGCACTTGGGAGGCTGCTATGGTAGGACTGGTCTCTCTATGCTGAGTCTGTCAGGGAAGTTTGCTTGCCTTGGAACTGCTGGATCTCTCATAGTGATGTTGCTAATGCCCCCCATTAGAAAATCCACAGGCGGCAAGGATTATAGAACATATTTATCTTCTTGCATATACATTTTTGTTTGTTTTTAATTTCTTTGAATGAGTGTTTTCCTGCAGGTCTATATATGCACCATGTATGTGTGTGTCTGGCCAGAAGAGGGCATCAGAGCCCCTGGAAGTGGAGTTACAGATACCTATGTGCTATCATGTGGGTGCTCAGAACCCAACCTGGGGCCTCTGCAAGAGCAGCAAGTGCTCTTAACCACTGAGCCAGTTCTCCAGTTCTTTGCATATACTTTTGAACTGAATAAAACTCTAGGAAGCTAAAGAAGTTGTCCATAATTATTCAAATTATGAATAACTTGATTTGGCTTCTAATACAAATATCCCTCTCCATGCTTTTATTTATAGTCTACATAAAGAAAAGCAAGATATATTTATTGAGAAAATCTTGTAATTGGACCAGTTCCCAAGGTGTTTTTCACTTAGAAGTTCTGAATTAACTCCAAGGAGAGTTGAACAAGAATCACCATGTTGAAGCAAAAGCTTTGTTTAAGGGTAAGCAAGCTCAGAGGCTGAAGAGCTGGGTTCACGGTCAACTGCACTGGCTACTCTTCCTGAGTTCAATTCCCAGCACCCACAGAAGGTGTCTCACAACTGCCCGTAACATCAGCTCCAGGGATCTGATGTCCCTTAGGACAACTCTACGTGTGCATATTCTTACACACACACACACACACACACACACACATACACACAATTAAAAGTAAGTATTTAAAAACATACATGAGAACTTTGCTCGAAAGTTACCTGTGTTAGAATCTGGGTTTGCAAACTCCTCTAAGCTGAACCAGAGATGGTCAGAGCACAGTCCAGTCAAGGCTCAGAAGATCAAAATATGACAGGTGCTTATGATGTGGTGACCGTCCTTTTGTTCATCGGAAGTGGGTAACAGGGCAGCATAGACTCTGTGTACGGAATACTCAGTCTTCAAAAGGAAATCTTCACAATAGCACATGTTTGTATCCTTAAAAACCCACCAAATAAAAACTTTGAAGTCACCTGGCTGGGCTGAGACCTGCAGACATGAAAAGCTAATCCATCCCCCATGGAGGGTAGCTTTTCAGACACATTTGGCTTGATCTCTCTTTATTCTCTGTCATCTGAGGTTTGGTCTGGCAGTGATAACAGGTGACAAATTATATTTAAGAACATTTCATACAACAAAACTGCCATTGCATATGAAAAATGAGTATTAGAGAATGTTTAATAAATGCATTTAAGACTAAGAGAATGTGGATCACTACAATTTTATCTCCATTTGTCTTTCTTGTTGGTTTTTGGTTGGGTGTGTGTGTTGCTTGTGTGGGTGCACATGTGTGTGCAGGTGTTTAACTTTATGACAACTACCTGTGGTGGTGAAGGGACTTTGCAGAAGTGAGGAGTTCAGGCTCTCAAGATGGAGATGTACACTTGAAGGCCAGAGGTCAACTTCAGTACTGTTCCTTGGGGCCTGTCTCCCTTTCTTTGGTTGGGTTTTGTGGTTGCTGAGATAGTCACTGAAAACTGCAGCTTGCTGGGCTGCTGGCCAGGGGCCAAGATGCCTACCAGTCCCTGCCTCCCCAGTGCTGGGATTACAAGAACATACCACAGTGCCTGTCTTTTTGAACATGGGTTCAGATCAAACTCTAGTCCTCATGTCTACATTTACCAATCAAGTCATCTCCGCAGACCCCTGATCTTGACTTTCCTTGCTTAGTTTTCTGATGATTGGATGTTAAGTAGCATAGACTTCCCCATCAGACCATTGCAGTGACTTGCAGACAAGTTCTGCCCTTCTCGAAACTGTTTTAGTTTCGACAATAAACTCCCACAGTTTTAGTAACACAGAACGACACAAATTAAGGCACAGTGATGTATACCTGTGGTCTGAAGAGGCTGAGACAAGAGGGTCTGGAAAGCAGAGACTGGAGATCAGCCCAGGGAACAGAGTGAGACCTGTCTCAAAAACAGCAAACCAAACTTAAGAAACCATTACAAATTTACTGTCTTAAAGTTCATAATCAGAGATGTCTGAAAAGGTCTCAGGGCTGCTCTCCCTCTGGGCACTCCTCCCTCTGGGCACATCCCCCTTCATCTTTCCAGCCCCCAGGGCTGCATGCACCCTTCAATTCATGGTTCTTTCCTCTAATTTCAAAATCAACAAGCAGCATTTTCAAATTCTTTTCCATCCCTTAGTATGTGTCTTAGTTTGCTTTCCATTGCTGTGATGAAAACCATGGCCAAGAGCAACTTGTGGAGGAGAGGAATTATTGTTCCTATTATTAGAGTAAATTAGGACACTTCTGTGTTATTTTCCATCATTG
Source organism: Onychomys torridus (assembly GCF_903995425.1). Classification (NCBI taxonomy): domain Eukaryota; kingdom Metazoa; phylum Chordata; class Mammalia; order Rodentia; family Cricetidae; genus Onychomys; species Onychomys torridus. The sequence continues at coordinate 14,618,251 of NC_050448.1, forward strand.
GGGGAACTTGGAGCAGAAGCCAAAGCAGGGACCTAGAGCAGGAGCTGATGCAGAGGCCATGGAGAATGCTGTTCACTGGCTCGCTCCTCACAGCTTGCTCAGCCTGTTTTCTCATAGCACCCAGGACCACCGCCTAGGGGAGGCACTTCCCACAAAGGTCTGGGTCCTCCTACATCAGTCATTAATCAAGAAAATGCCCTCCAGACTTGTCTAAATGCCAGTATAAGGGAGGCACTTCTTGAATGAGTTTGTTCTTCCCAGATAATGTCAGCTCGTGTCATTGACAAAATACCAACCAGGACGGGACGGTGGGTGCTTTTCTAATTGCTGTAACCAAGTACCTGACAAGAAGCCACTTAGAGAAGGAGGCTCCAGGTTTAAGGGTGTCGTCCATCAGGACAGGAAAAGCGTGGTGAAGGAAGGAAGCATGGTGCTACACGCCCAATCCTCAGGCTGGAAATCAAGCTGCCCTCAGCGACCCATTTCTTCCAGTCAGGAATTCTTCAAGACTCCAGTGTTTCAAAACAGCAGGACCAGTCAGAGAACAAGCGTGCAAACACGAGACTGTGAAGGATAGTCCACATTCAAACCACACACTCGGCTGCTTGCCACTCATACTCCACCCAGCTTCCCCTGTGTCTTTTGTAAGGCCCATGTGATTCATCAGACCAGGTGAACAGCCCGGGATGGATTTCTCCATCTTGAGACTCCAAATTGATCACTTCTGCAAAGTCCCTCTGCCCTGCCAGGTAACATTCACAGACTCAGAAATGAAGGTATGAACATTCAGCCTATTACATGTGTTGACCTCCAGGGAAGAATGGAGGACAGTTTCTCCGTGCCTTGGGCGTCAGGCAGTACCACTGATGTTCTGTTTCTGGGGCTGTGTTACAGGCATCTATGGTTTTCAAGCTCCTGAAGGTAATCCCTCTGTGCAAAGGGCTGAGAACCACTCATGTGCTTTCTTTTGTTCTGGAAGGTCCTGCTGGCTTATGGCCAAGGTGCAAGATACTTCAAAGCGGTAGTTGCTTGAAAGGCAAGTGTGGATGTTGAAGCGAATCCATATGTTAATGGCTCAACATTTGGGAGGTTAGATTCCCTTCAAGGTATCCTAACCAGAAGGACGGGATGAACATTCCTGCTCTGTAATACCAAATTCAACTGTTAATTCCAGTTATTTAAATTGATTGATCTTGTCTCCTTTGGATCTTTTGCTTTGAATTTTTCCTGGAATAGCGCAAATTCCAATCAACCTCTCCCACACTATTTCAGATATAATTCAACCACACTGAGTGTAGTTTCCTTCCCTGGAGTTACCATGACAGCGACCGGCTGAAGGGGTGAAAAGTATCTCATAGATTCTAAGTATCCAAATTCCACAGTAAGTTTTTTTAGTTCAGGGAAACAACAGATGAAACACTTGATATAAAAACTGTATTCTAAACCTGGTGGATTCAGTACAGGAAGGTCCTGTCCCCTCCTTCCAGACTGAACATGTGTCCCTGTGTAAGCCCAAGGTTCCAAACAGCTAGCTCATGCACTAAGGATGCCTGATCCTGGTCCCACTGCCTGGATGCCTCCCAAACAGTTCAAGCTATTCAATTGTCTCACTTATCCAGAGGGCCAGGGGTGTCTTGGTCCTGGAGGACATGGGAATGGAGGGGAGGGGCTGGGGGAAAGGTAGGGGTGGAGGTGGGAGGGGGGAGGACAGGGGAACCCATGGCTGATGTATAAAATTAAAACACATAATAAAAAAAATTTAAAAAAACTGTATTCTACTCTGAAAGTTAGCTTAGTCACTTGTTAGATTTTGTTAATATTTTAAAGAACAGGAAATGGATTTTAAGATTTATTTTATTTTTAATTATGTGTATGTGTTTGTATCAGCTTGTGCACATAAGAGCCACACAACATCAAGCCAAACAACATTCCGTCATAGATGGGCAGAGGGTGTATGAGCCCCCACTCCTAACTGAGGACTTATTGACAGCTGACGACCTTTGGGGGAGAGTCTGTTTTCTTTAAGCATGTGGTCCCTGATAGACTGGCCATGCTCCAGTGAGTGGCCTCACATCTGTGAGTACATGGGCAGCACAAATTAGCAGCAATGAATTAGGGAGGGAGGAAGGGAAGGAAGGATGGAGGGAAGGATGGAGGGAAGGAGGGAGAGAGGAAGAGGAGGTCATGAACTTGGGAAGAGAGGTAATGGACAGTTGTGGGACAGGTACAGGCAGAGTTAGAACAGCAAGGGTCAATATGGTAAAAATACATTGGACATAATTCTCAAATAATAAAAATATAATATTAAAAATAAGCAAACACTAGTCTAACAAGTAATACTGTATATTAATACCAAATCATCTGACTGTGGGGTGGGTGTATATTTGGACAATGGAATTTGTTCACTAGAATTTTGGGTAAATACTAAAATACACACAGAAAACATTATATATCAAACCACATGCTTTGAACAACAGATCCTTAGAACTTTTAATAAATTATCTTATTTATCATCCTCACAGTTGTTTGGAATAAATGTATTTCATTTTATAGAAGAGAAAAATGAATACTAGGCAGATTTAAAAACTCCAGAAATCATGAAGGATGGGTGTGAAACATAGAGCACAGCTGAGTATGACTCTTACTGGGCCTGGGGTACTTTCATTTTCCTTTTGGAATTATATATTGGGTTTGTGTAAACCACCCTCCACATAACACACTGATTCATCTTTGCAGATGTAAACTGATGATGAATTCATGTAGTCCATTCTATTACCAACCTAGAGATAGAATGTCGCAGTTCTGGTTTTATGAACCAGTGTTTCTCAAAGTGATAGTTAGATTGTCAGATTGGAATTTCCTATTCATTTTTTTTTTAAAGGCATACTTCCTGAATTTTATTTTCTATCTCCTGAACCAACTCTCTGGAGTCCAGCAGCCCTGGGTTTCCTGTTTCTGTTTTTGTTTTGAGATAGGATCTTACTTCGCAATCCCTGAACTCATAGCCACCATATCTGTCATGTCTCTTTTGTAAAAACCTCATCCAGTTTTTTGAGGTAGAAAAAGATTCCATTTTCCCACTTGTGGGTCCTGATTGTTAGAGAAACAACATGATCTCCAGAGAGGCACCAGAGAATGAGAAAGGTATTCTCCATAGTTTATGACTTTCTGTCCCCTTGTGTCGATATGAACATCCCCAGTCCTTTTCTTCCGTAGGGCAGTGTGAGCTGAGGTTCCCACCAAACAGTCACCTTGATGGCTTGGAGTATGAGACCATCTCTCATCAAGTCCTGGGCAACACAACACTCACCCTGCCCTTGCATGTCAGAGAAGTCTTGCTGTGAGGAAACTGGATATTGCTAAATTTTGTAAATTCATTTATTCAGAGTGAATATATACTTTTTAAATAATACTGTAAAGTAAAATGTCAGTGTATTAACATAATGAATATTTATCTATTTTATATATCTTAACATGTAATGACTAGGCATGCTCAGATTCTGTCCTGCAGAATAATACCTTTAGAAGTGTGCACACTGCTACATTTTCCAAAGGGGATACACATATTCACAGGTTTGCAGAACACGCAATGGCCATTCATCCCCAACTAGAAACAAAAGGCATTCTCATGCCATACCAGCCTCCCACCTGGGAGGTCAGAAAGTGTCTGTCTCCACGAGAATACTCACTGCTCAAGAGTGCCTAAAAGGGAGTGAGGATTTGTGGTAGGGGAAAAAGTGTGAAGGCCCAGACCACTGTAAGACCCAATAGCGGTGACGTCATGGCCTAGTGATCTTGCCACTAGGATTTTTTTCTAAAAACAGGGTTTCTCTGTGTAGCTCTAGCTGTCCTGAAACTCACTCTGTAGACCATGTTAGCCTTGAACTCACAGAGACCCACCTGCCTCTGCCTCCCAAGCACTGTGCTTAAAGGTGTGCACCACCGTGGCCCAGCTCACTACTAGGATTTTAACCTGAGAACATTCCTCAGAAAAGGAAATTGCTATAATCATTAGAACCTTGCTAACAACTTTGTTTCTAATTAGAACATGTAGAGATAGCCTAGTGTAGTAGGAATCTTAAAAGGTACTTGTTAATGAAATCAAACCTGAGGCCAATTATTGGGGTAAATGCTGGAAGATCAGAGACACAGAACAAGCCACAGTTTCCTCACCTCGCCAGTCCCTCAGCTGGTCTTGTTTCCTCAGACTGCAAGCTTCTGTGCCCTCATCCCAAAGGCTCTCAGCTGAACTGTGCTGCTCCAAACCTGAATACTTCTCCAGTTAAACGCTTAACTAACTACATGCTTTTTCTTCTCCAATTCCTGGTCCTCGCGCCTTATATACTTTTCTCTTTCTGCCCCCACTCCCTGGGATTAAAGGTTGGGTTTCTGGGATTAAAGGCGTGGGTCACCATGCTTAGCTGTTTCTAAAGTGGCCTTGAACTCAGAGATCCACCTGGCTCTGCCTCCCAAGTGCTGGGATTAAAGGTGTGTACCACCACCGCCCAACTTCTGCTATGGCTTACTCTTCCTATTTTCTAGCCACCATTTTTGGCTCTGTTCTAGCTGTCTGTTCTCTGACCCCAGATATGTTTATTTCGGGGAAACACACAATATTTCAGGGAACACAATACCACCCCAGCCTAGCACTGAGAATGATGAGCAGAGTGACGGCAGGCATACCAGGTAACTGTAATCTAGATGGAGAGCATCAAAGCCATGTTACAGCACAGGAGTGTGACACAGCCCTTTGAAGGTTTGGTCATCGTCTCTGTTCTGCAGATGAAGAAACAGACCCAGGAAGGGGCACCAGCTCAAGCAGCCAAGGGGAAGCACTAACTCCCTTTCACTATCTGACAAGGTCTGTGTGCCAAGCATCACATGGCCAATACCCCGAGCTCATCTGAATGCTGACTGCTGAATACCCCGAATGCATCTGAAACTTGAGCCAATAATGTGCAAGTCAGTTGTGTGCATTCCAAAGCAATGAAGCTGCTCGCCTGGAAATCAGTCACTAGCCACTTGTGAAGATTCGGTCCCACCACACCTGGGACTCCACAGCTAAAATGCTACAAGTGACTTCCGGTGTCTCCTCCCCAGACCCCCAAGAACATGCTCAGGTATCCTGACGGCGGCTGTCCCACTACAGTTGTATTGAGAGTGCTTCTTCTTTGTAGAAGACCAGGCCTCAGGGGTTGAACAGTCAGCTTCACTTTCATTTCTAGATGTTTTGTTTTGTCCCTGATGATGCCAGGCCTCTTCTGAATCATCAGCTTGACCAAGTTTAGGGGGCTCCGGCTAGACTCCCAGGAGTCTATTTTCTGAGACTCAGCTGTATGTGTTCGTACATAGTCCTGTGACTATTAATTATATGTTATGAATGACAGCACTGAAGACCCAGAATATTATCTTTCTATCCCACCCCAGGCCCGTGTGTTGTTTAACTTGAGGTCTTTACTTCTTTGAAAATTCAGCTTTGGTCACTTAGAAGTCACATTTTATATTGTCCATTCCAGTGACCATTTCTGCTCCTATTAGTCGATAAAACAGAACAAATAGAACCTACTCAAGAGGTCAGCCACAGCAAACAAAAAGGCCTGTGATCCATTGTAGAGAGAGGGGACAGGAGATCACAGTGATTGAGCAAGGGCTGAAGACTAGCCAACAAAGAAATCCAGAAGACACAATATTCACGGTCTACACAAGAAAACAGACAAACACGACTCACAGAAGACAACGCCAGCCACGGCAATGGTGTGATGAAGAGACTGTTCCCGATGGTGTAGGATAGTTTAGGAAACCGTGGAGACAATGATAGCATTGGAGAGCAAAGTTAGGTAATGGACAGGGGTTGGAGATGTCAGTGAAGGGCGAGGAGGGCTTGAGAGAGCATAGCGTGCTGAAACAACCCACAGAACTGAGAGAGTAAGAGGCAGGGGGTGGGGCATGGGGTTGGACAGAGACGCCAGTGAGGACTGTAGACAAGGAAGTAGAAAAGTAAATGAATTGTTTATGGCAAGCATCCCAAGCCAGTGTTTTCACATTAAAAACCTGTCTCTTCTCACGGGCCTCTGAACTGAGAGCCTCTACTCCTGGTTGTAAAACCCTGAATTTCTTGGGAGACACAGATAAGGTGGTTTTTATTCTCCTTCTGGACTCCATAGCTACATCTCCCCTTCCCTCTTGTAGGTACCCTTCTGATTTCTGCATTCTGAAATGTAGCCTTCCCCCACCTGGACCCACATCTCCATGTGTAGAGGTGAGGCAGATAGCACTATTTGGTCAGAGCTTAATGAAAAGAGACCATAAGTCACCGGTTCATGTTTTCTTTCTCCTGGCTCTGTTGACCTATTTTATTCCATCACACACTTCCTATGGGACAGACCCTTTTCCATGATGAGACTCATTGAAAGAAATCTCCTGGAGGTAGTATGGCTTGAGCTTAGATGGCGGTATGCTAGTTTTCCCGGGCCTACTGTTTCTGTCTGTTTTCACGTCTGAGCTAAGCATCAGCAGGTACAAACTCAAAATCACTATTTTCTCTCTAATTCCCACTAACTTCTGTCATCTGAGCTAATAGCACTATCTGGGCCTCTGTTACTCCCATGGGAATTTGGGCATCGTGGATTTTTCAGAACACAAATTATTCTAAGAGTATGTAAAGTATCTTGTTCTCCAAGTTTGTCTTTGAACCATAGATTAACTATTCAGTAACATTTTGAGGAAGGGTTGAGACAGGATAGAAATTGAAGGGTTCCCAGCATCTAGCGACCCCTCCTTTACATCCTCACTTCAAAACCCACGTTTTGATAGCAAGAGAAGTTTGCTTTGTTGAAGGTTATTTTTTTTTTCATTTTAAAAAGTTTCTTGATTTTTTTTTTTACTCTATTTCCTTAACTTAAAAATTCTTCACTATCTTGGGAAACAGAAGTCATATTTAGGAAGCTGTGTCTTTAGTCCATTTGAATTCATGAAACTGTATTTCTCTGTCTAGTGTCTTTTTACACAATATGAAAAGGTGGTGAGCAGAGCCAGGGACAGAGGGAGAGGAGGTGAAGCAGCTGATGGGAGTAGAGTTCAGTGAGCTGCAGACTTAGAGAACCTGTTGTACTGAATTAATAACATGTTTTCATTATTGCTCAGAGAATAGACTGCTCACATCCTCACCATACACACACACACACACACACACACACACACACACACACACACACACACAGTTGTTGATAGGATAGATGTGTTACTTAGCATGACCAACCCTTTCTAAAGTGGATACATACATCAAAATCTCACATTGGTCTGAGTAAATGTACACACTTGTCCATTAAAAATTTAAAACTATGATAGTTCAAATTATTGTGTTATTTCTGGTGACCGTTCCCAGCGTCGGCCACAGTCAATTTTTCACCTAGCTATTCCCTGCAAGGGTAGTCACCCTCCATGTTCACAGTCATTTTCCCCTCTTCTCTAAGCCCACACCTGCCCCCTCACCCCTTCCCCTTGGCTCACAGCATGGGAACAACAGCTACAGCTTAGTGCATTTTGCTCATGGAACGGTGCCAGAAAGCTGTTTGAAGGTGTTTGGAAAATGAAGACATCTGGCAGCTGGCAGCCTTGCAGTTCTCTGCCAAAGACAAGTTCCAAGCTGCCGGGGGATTCTCAGCTGAAGGTCATGCCCCAGGTAGGAGTCCAGTCCAATGGAGCTGGGACACTGCAAAGCCACACACTGAATGGGACTCACTGGCTCCTTGAGGTCAGGGCCAGCTCAGCCCAGAAGCAGGCTGTCCACCAGGTCGCCATAGCCCTTTAAAGGAGGCAAAAGAAAAATGACTAAAACTCAGAAAACTGACAGGACTACAACATGCCAGGAGAAGTCCTGGCTGGTAGACAAGAGGGATGCATGTGAGGGAAAACAGAAGCGATGTGTTGGACAAACAAGCTCCTGTCAGCTGAGAGACCCAGTTTTCCAAACAGCAGTGGCCCATAGCTTCTGGGTTCATGGCTCTCCTTTAAATCAGTTAGAATTGGAAAAGCAATGAACCGTCTCCAGAACAGGATCACTATATTATCAAACGGTGGCATTGCTATAGTCGATTTTGTTCTCTGGTTTATAATCTTGGCTTGCAGCCAGCCGTTACCAAATGACCCTGGTGCTGCTGGTTCTTTCCCAGTTCGCTGGTGTCTGCAATTTTACACTTGCATGACATGGGGCTGTGGTCACTACATTTTGCTTTGTTTATCTGAAGTTTGGGATTTAGCATGTGAAGATGAGAGTTTCCTGAGATGATTAACAACCACCTAAGAGCCATGGGGAGAAATCACTTCCCACGTTGACAATCTCTCTCCAGAAGATGTGGGCATTTTAAAAGTGAGGTGGGCCATGTTGAACACATAAGCCATGAGATTCACACTGATAAGGTAAGACCACAAGATATCAGTAGTAGACTCTGATGCTCCTGGGACCAAAGCGAGGGTGTTGCTCCTTTCTGCAAGGTTCCTTGTGCAGCCTCTGGCTGGTGCCAGCTCATGAGGCAGAAGTGGCTTGCTACGGGAACAGTTGCTCCCTGACTCTCCTCAGATGGCCTCCCAGTCACTGGGCTGAGTGCAAGTGCTTGCCAATCTGCTACCGACCTTCTGGGTTAGCCTTTGAAAAATAATTTACAGGCACATTTGCATTCTGGAAAAAAAAGAGAATTTTTTTTTTTTTTGAGACAGGGTCTCACTACCTAGCCCTGGCTGTCCTGGAACTCACTATATAGATATGTAGACCACACTACACTAGCTTTGAACTCACAGAGATGTGCCTGCTTCTGCCTCCCAAGTGCTAGGATTAAAGGTGTGCCATCACAATGGGTCCCTAACTCCTTATTTAAAGGACCCCAAGTGCTGGCTTCACTGCCACAGGCCACAGTAGTCCTAGCTGACTATAGAGAACACAGGAAGTGGGTAGGGGAAGTACTCGGCCTCTCCCCAGGCTGAGAGCAAACTACCCCTTCTCCACTTTCTCTCTGCCATCCAGGGAGAGCCAAGTGAAGACAAGAGGGAAATACTCCTGTGTCTTTGGCTGTGTCAAAGACCCAGAAATGAAAGCAGACAGCAGGCAGGCTTTTTGTAGACCTGCCCTGCCCTTTGGGCCTCCTCGGCAGCATGTGACTCTAGGGACTCAGGCTTCCAGGGGTCATGGCTGGTGGTCTGAATCAGAAACATAAGAGGAGTCTCTGTAAGGGTGTCCAGTGTGTGGACATCCCCCGACTTCCAGTGTGGGAGCAGCATTTAATACAAGATCTCCTAACAATGTCCTTTGAGTGCATGAACTGACAATTAGTCGGTGCTGCCTTTGTGCAGTTTTCACTGACTCTTAACTATGAAAACTGAACACATGATCCATTTGGTTCTTAAGAAGCTGCTGGCAGCACATGGCCCTTGCTGGCACGGAGGAGTCTGGAGTGACCTTGGGGGCCAGATGCGAAGTTAGTGGGGCAGCAGCTGCTTTTCTCCCAGGACCGAGTACTTGCTGAAATTTCTTCCTGGGAAGAATTTTATAAACTATTTGAAGAACCTGAAACTGGGCTGCATGCCATTTTACCAGGGAAGACCTGTCTTCCCTTCCTTGCTCCTTTGAATTCACTTATTTATTTTTTATCTGGTCAGCTGGGGCCTGTCCACAGTTTCTAGAGAGTTCTCTGTGTGTCACTCTGGATCCTTCTGAGGGATGAGCAGGACCTGGAAAAGTATTTCAGTGTGGAGTGTGCACTCTTGAGAGTCTCCGATGGATGGTTTTGAGCTGGGTGCTACGGGCCTTTCTTTACTCACGGGACGTTCATCCCTGGGTTAAAGGGAAGAAAATAATGTTCATAAACAGCAAATACCATCTCCATTAAAAAGAGCCAAAGGGGAGTTTAGAAATTTGGAAATACAAGTATTAGAAAATGCATTTTTAAAAAAACAAGTGTGTGTGTGTGTGTGTGTGTGTGTGTGTGTGTGTGTGTGTTGTGTACATGTCTGTGTATGTGTGTGAGGTGTTCATGGGGTGTGTGTGTACATGTTTGTGGTGTATGTATGCACATGTTGGGTGTGTGTGTGCATGTGTACTTGTGGTGTATTGTGGTTTTGTACATGTAAGTGTGGTGTGTATGTGTATGTACATGTATATGGGGCTATGTGTGTAATGTATGTATGTGTATGTACATGTGAGGTTGTGGTTTGTGTGTGGAATATTGTGTGTGTGTGGTATATGTGTGTGAAGGTGGAGGGGGTGGTATATGTGTGTATGTACATGTATGTGTATATATACATGTGTGTGGAATATATATGTGGAGGCTGTGTTTGTGTGTATGTGTGTGTGTGTGTATGTGTGTGTGTATGCATGTGTGCATGCATGCTGATAATAGAACTTCAGGAACTTGGTTTATTCTATTGAATATTATATTAAAAAATAAAGTCGCTGGGTGGTGGTGGCACATGCCTTTAATCCCAGCACTCAGGAGGCAGAGCCAGGTGGATCTCTGTGAGTTCGAGGCCAGCCTGGTCTACAAAGTGAGTTCCAGGAAAGGCGCAAAGCTACACAGAGAAACCCTGTCTCGAAAAACAAAAAATAAAAATAAAAAAAAATAAAGTCAATGTACTTTGAAAGGGAAATACATATAAATTGAATAAATGGTAGGAACCTGGACATGATCATTTAAAAGGTAACTAAGCTGGGTGTGGTGGCATATATCTGTAACCCCAGCATTTGAGAGGCTGAGACATGAGGATTGTCATGAATCCCAAGGCAGCCCAAACTAAAAAACAAGACCCTGTCTCAAAAATAAGTAAATAAATAAGATAAATTAATGAGTCAATAAAATAAAATGGAAACTAAAAATCTAGAAAGTGGGAAATTACATGTTTTTAACCTTGAGAGCGTTCTATAGCATCCTTGCAAAACCTTCACAGGGTACACCTGTGTATAAAGCTGCCAACTCGATTCTGAAAGCATTATAATGACATCTTTCAGAAACACATTTTGTGTTTTTATTGAGACAATTTTTACACATTGTGAACCTGCAACTATTTCTTTCATATTGGTATTTGCTGACAGATAACAGCAATTCTGGATAGTTGACTAATGATAGTGTGTACTTGTGCACCGTGTTGTGTAATTGTCTTATGGTGTTTGTCTTGATATTATATCTGTGGACCAAGCAACAAGGTGAGAATTACTGCCTTGGTTTTGTGGTTCAGTAGGAGTAAGTGGCTCATTTAAGAAAGCCCGGCAGGCCTAGGGTTGTAGTTTGGAGTAGAGAGCTTGCTTACCTTGCATGTGCAAGACCCAGGACTCAAGCTCCGTGTTCTGCATGCCATTCCACAAGATGGCCACATTCTCCTCATTATTACTATTGATGCTAAAAAGATCAGTGAGTTTAGGTAGTGGTACATAAGGTTTTAGCTTTAAATCCAGGGTCATTTATTCCCTTGGTTAATTGTACACACACCATATGCCATGGTAGGTGCTGGGCGTGGCAGAGTGCGTACTTGTCACACTTGTGGGCTGAGAAGACTGACCTTACTTAGTGAACTAGCTAACTTGCATCTATTCCAGAACACCAGTGTTTTGGCAACATCTCTCAGACCACCCTCCCCACAGACAGTGATGCTGCCACCTCCTAACTGTCCTTACTCTCTACTCAGAGGCTATCTTCTCAGTCAAAGGATGAGTCAGTGTAGAAATCAGAAAAGGAGTGTTCTGGTGTGAGCACAGGATGAAAGCATTTCAGAAATACATTCAGAAAGAAATAGTCAACGAAGTAATCAAGAAAACAATGAGGGAGGTGTCGGCAGCAAGATGGTGAATGTCAAAAATAAGAGAAAAAACAATAAAATTCATAAATAAGTATATACACTTACAGTCATGAATTTTTTGAATTACATTTTAGTGTGTGTGTGAGAGAGAGGGAGACAGAGACAGAGAGAGAAAGTGCTTGTGTGGCGGTCAGGTGACAACTTGTAGGAGTTGGCTCTCTCTTTCCAGGTTGGGGGGGGGGGCAAAACTCAAGCTGCCTGTCTTGGCTGCAATCACCTCTATGTATTGAGCCATCTCTCCAGCCCAGTCACATGGGTTTTTAAAATATCTGTGTAATGTTAAAGAAAAACATAAAAACCAGGTCTTGAGTTAATCTAAGAGTGAGGATTTTCTATAAGGATGACAGGAATAAAATATTTTCAGAACATTCTAAAATATCAGGACCTATTAAGAAATTAAATGATCCCTAGTGGGCAGACAAGCAAGTAGAAGAAATAAATAAGTGGAACAGAAATGGCCAGTGCTGTCCTGATCACCTACACAAGACCTGAACAAGGGCAAGCCAACACTCCAGATGGCAGCACTCATTGGAATCGGTGGTTACAAAATCAAAATGGAGAGGAAAGAAATGGGGAGCGGGTACATGTTGACAATGTCTGGAAGGAGCTGGAGGGAGTTAGGGATGCATATGATCACGATATATTGTATACATGTATGAAATTGTCAAGAAATAAATAAAAGATAAAAATAAGTAAATGAAACAGAGTGAACAATCCAGATATGGATTTATGTTATAATAATGATTGCATTTTAAGCCATTAAACATAGAATATATTTCTGATATAGAAATTGGACAAGCCTTGTTAAGTCAAAAGCAAAACCTAAAAGTCACATGATCAATTACTTAAATGCATAACATTTAAGAACAATTTATGACTACTAAAAATACATGCACAAAACTAAAGAGATAAGCTTTGTAGATGGGGAGAAAATACTTGTAGGACACATTAGACAAATGTGTTCAGTGTGCGTACAGAACACCACATAACTACAAGTGTGAGCAACCCAGTAAAAAAAAAATAAGCAAAACTAAGAAATAAATAAGGACAAAGCAAACGGTTAATTAAGAAATAAAAATGTGTTTCAAGAAATAGATTCGGGTGGATGGGAAAGTTAGGAGGATCTAGAAGGAGGTGAGGGAGGAGAACCATGACCAGATTATATTGTAAGAAAAATCAATTTTAAATTAAAAAGAAAGAGTCAAAATAAAATAATAAAAATATGTAAAATGAAGAAGAGGAAGAGGAAGAAAGAAGAGGAGGAGGAAAACCTCGACACAGGATAGAACTGTTTGCAGTCATGAGATTTTAACAGTAATGTAACACATTCATGCTGGCAGTTTCAGTCATGTGTACAGCGCACTCTGATCAGCCTAACAGTCCCTGTTCACATTTCCCTCCTGTTCGTAACCCTCCTCCCACCCTGCCGTCCCTCCTCCATTTTCTCTGTTTTCTTCTACGACCACTGAGTTTAAACAGGGCTCTCTGGGACTGATGGTTTGAACCACCCATTAGAGCACCGTGGGCTTCTCAGGAGTATGCAAATGAGGACAGCAGTCACGAGATTGTTTTGTGTCCCACTCAAGTCCAGAGTGGATGGGGATTCGAGGAAGGAACTCTCAGGCCCTCCTGGCTTGGGTTTCCACCTGTGCTGTCTATGGTGGGCCCTGCAGGCTGCCCACTGGTACCCACCCCAGACTTGTACTTTTCTCAGGGTACCCTTGCTCTGAATGGCCCACAAGCCTCCAGTAGGCTGGCATATATGCTCAACATCGGACCTCAGCCAGCCCTGCCTCCTGCAGATAGTGATTTGTCAGAAGCCAGGATGGACAAGGAGTGGCCAGAAGAATTTTGCTGAAAGCTTTTTTTTAGTTCATTCTTTGGTTTGTTGTTGTTGTTGTTGTTTTGTTTTGTTTTTTGTGGGTCGGGGGTGGCGGGTTGAGATAGGATTTCTCTGTGTAACAGCCTTGGCTGTCCTAGAACTTGCTTTGTAGACCAGGCTGGCCTCAAACTCACAGAGATCCTCCTGCCTCTGCCTCCCGAGTGCTGGGATTAAAGGCATGGACCACCATGGCCAGCAACTTCTTCATTCTTAAGGAGAATATAAAACTTCCAAACTTACTTTCTTCCACAACAGGGCCAAGCAAGAACATGGCTCTCAGCCCCTTAGACTTCTCAAAGACCTCCTGGCTGGCTTCATAGCATCATCATGTGGTGCCCTGAGTGCTGGAAACTCACTGGGTACCAAGTGGACAAACCCATCTGTGTAGAAAGTCTCTGTGTGTAGAGAAGAAATGGAAAAAAAAATGGATGAGTGTAACCAGAGTGACAGCACACAGGAAGGACAGTGACAGCTTCCAAATAGTAACGTCTCCCCAGAAGGCTCGTGTGACATATCCTTGGAGATGGGGAGGGAGAAAACTATGTTGACAAATGTGAGAAAAATACTTCAGGAAGAGGGAGGATGGTGCAAAGTCCCAGGGCCAGAGTAGACCTAGAAAGGTCTAGTGTGGGAAAGAGCTAGGTAAAGAAACAGATGAGTAGGGGGTCATTTGGAAAGATGATGGGGGCTTGGCTGTGTAAGACATTTTCAGTGGGTTCTAGAGTGATATTTTGTTCTGACTAAAATAAAAAGTCACTGGAGAAGTTAGGGAGGTGATGTGGCCTTGGTTTCATTAGATAACTCTAGTCACTTCATTGTCTGGACTGTCCATATCACAAACAGTCTTCAAAGAAGGCTCCAACTCAGTTAGAAAGATGAGCAGGGAGAAAGAAGTGGGTGGATTAAAATCAGTCAAATAGTGTGGTAGGGAATCCCTCGACCCCATCCCAGCACCATATAAACTGGGAATGGTGGTACTTCTCTGTCATCTCAGTAGTTAGAAAGTGGATGCAAGAGGATCAGGAGCTCAAGGTCATCCTTGGCTAAATAAAGAGTTAGTGGCCATTCTGGGCTGCATGAGACCCTGTCTCAACTAAGTAACTAAAATTTTGAAAAGAATATCTCATGTAAGTCCCTAATAAATGACAGCTGTAATTATTATCCCCTTCATCATAGCAATAAATAACAGTATTTCTGAAGATGGACAGAGAAGATGGAGGAGCTAACAGACCTGGAATGGGGCATGCTTGGACCCAGCACTTGAGAAACTGAGGCTGGAGCGTCATAGGATTGAAGCAGCAGCCTGAACTATGTAATCAGAAGTTGTCAAAGCCAAAACCAAACAAAACACCAAGGCCTTCAATCACCTTGTATGAAATGGAGTCACCTAGAACCATTTCTCACATGTCGGAATTTGGGGTTAAGAGAGATGCTGCTTTGTTCTCTACTGTCTCACCCATGAAGTGCTTTTTAAATGCATCGCCCTTGCTGGTGGAAACAGGAGGCTCAGGGGTCAGCAGGTTACCCAGCTGAAGGTATCACAGCTTCATGTGACCCTGACTCTCAGTTCTCAGGACTGGAACTTTCCAGCAGTGGGGTAACCTGGGCTCAGAAACACATCCAGCTCTGAGCACAGTGTTAAGAAGCCAGGGTGATGCTTGAGGGCTGGAGTGAAGAAGAAGTGTGGGTGTCTCCCCTCCCTTTCTTTTCCCTGAATCACTGCTCTTCAGTCCGTTGAGAAAGTTACGTTCAGTTAGTAAATGTGGCTGTTCTATAATGAAAACCTTGAAGGCTTGAAAGATTCCACCCAATCTGAAAACCCAGTCATCCACTGGACAATGAAATGTTTGAAGGTTGCCACAGTGTTGACCTCCCTCCCACTGCACATGCTCTCTGTGTTTTTCAAGGACTCTCTATTGAAAACATGCCAATGTGATTCCTTGAGGCAAAAAGTTAAGTATAACCATAGCATTACTTTTAGAAATTTCATGGTAATAGGACTTTTTATACAATTAGAAACAACCTTGAGTCTCTTAGTCCTCTGTTTAATACAAACTTGATACAGCATGAGATTGAAAGGTTAAGATCTGTCTCTCTGCAGTACTTACCCCCTGTAGCTTACTTAGACTGTCATCACACGGTGGTGATGCTCCATCATTGCAGCAGTATTTACCCCTATAGCTTAGTTATTGCACAGTGGTGATGCTCCATCATTACAGCAGTACTTACCCCACATCTTAGTTATTGCATGGTGATGATGCTCTACCATTATAGCAGTACTTATCTTCAATTGATTAAGCTGTTACTGCACAGTGGTGATGACTCAATCATTGCATAAAACTTCCATGACACCTGTACACCCACTTTTTGTATCATATGTAATAGTATAAATAGATAGCAATTTTTGCCCAAAATAAGAGAACAAAGCTAGACATGGTGGTGGTCACTGTTGTGGTCCCAGCACTTGGGGATCTGAGGAATGGCAGTATTAATGCCAGTCAGAGTCACATAGCAAGGTTCTGTCTCAAAATAAACAACAAACAGATAGATAGATAGATAGATAGATAGATAGATAGATAGATAGATAGAGATAGAGAGATAGATAGAGAAATAGGTAGGTAGGTAAGTAAATAGATGATAGATAGATAGATAGATAGATAGATAGATAGATAGATAGATAGGTGATAGATAGATAGAAGAATTAGAAGAAAAAGTTACGTTATAGTGACTCAATTTTTATAAATCCTACAAACTTTTCACTAATTAGAATTGTAGATAGTTTTAAATGGCCAGAGATTATAAAACAAAATGATCTATCAAAGCTCTGAATAGTGGTGAAGTGATTAATAGGGGATTCCTATAAAGTATGTTCTGAAAGTTTGAAAATTGTTATATATTTGTATGTGGGTGCTCACATGTACACATGAATACCACTGTGGAGAACAGAGGACAACTTGTGGGAGTCCTAGGGATTGAACTGAAATCATCAAGGTTAGTGGCAAGGGCCTATACCCTCTAAGCCATCTCGTTGATCCATGAAGTATGTTTGAATCAGCACAATGCAGACTTACAACATGCCTATGCAAGGGAAGCATGCACCACTCTTAGGTGAGCACTGTATCACTTAGCTATATTATCAGAACCAAAATTTCTTTTTTTTTTTTCTTCTTAGAGATGTACTTATCATTTGATCTAGTAATCTCCAGAGAAATCATCAAAAGGAAGGTGAATGCTACATTACATATTCATTGCAGTACTGTGTATATAACCAGGGATGTGGAAGAAACCTGGCTAACCAGCAATGGAGAAATATTTAAATAGCAATCTATCCACTTCATATAAGAATGTGTAATCATTAAATAAAGAGTATAACACACTGTTAAAACGTGTCTTGCTAAACATCTCAGTCCTAACCAACTCAGCTACTCTCATGTTCACAGCAATGGACGATGCCACCAGAGCTTAAGGGTGAGACAAGATGGGAGCCATATGATGTGTGGCAAAGACTTATGAATTCCTAGGTTAATTACCTGTCCCACATAAGCGAGCGTCATCTATGCTTTGTCATGCATTACTACCAGCAACACAAGGCAGAGGCATTTCCTCATGGATGTGGCATTCTGCCACCCTATTCAAGTCATTGCGGAGACTCTTTCCAGCAGTCTTCCTATGTCTCAGTGCATCTCTTTGCTATAGAAGCATGATTTTCAGCTTTGCAGCCCTGAGATGCATCCCATGTATGAATGGAAGTCTTTGTGTCACAAAAGTAAACTCATCAGCTTCTATGCCATGAAGAAGAAATGTTCATCTTCTAGGGTGCACATATGTAAGCCACTCTTTCAAATCAGCCCCCTTCAACAGCACTGAGTGCGCCTCTGTGTGGAACGTATCAATGTCCATTAATTGCAAGAAGAAGAGCTGAGATTCCAATGGCAAAATCTGTAAAAGTAGATGTACAAAGAAAAAGGGAGCATCTGCTCTATCCATGCAACATTAGAATTTAATTTTACCTCTGCACTGCTTTTGTGGGGCTGCAATGCCGGAGCAGAGCGCATAAGCATGGCCACGCAGTGTCAGCAGGTGCATGCCACCAAATTACTGCTTTTCATTTGCATATTCATCTGCTAAGAAGCATGTCATTATCATATCAAAGGGATACTAAGCAACATCTAGCTTGGAGAGATGTGGCATAGCTTCAATAGGAGCAATTAATGCAAGATGAGGACTCTCTGTCGTGTCTCCCAGGGCCTGCTGTAATCGGGCTGATTACTGGAGACCAAGAAGACCAGGGCCCAGTTGGCACCAAACAGGGGAAGAACTGGAAGGAGGCCGCTTGTCCTCTCCACTGTACACTTGACGGCAACAGGAAGCTCTGGTCACTCCAAAGAATGCTGTTCACATTACTCATGCTGCAACAGACTCCCATCTGCTTCTGTTGTTACAAAATGACCCAAACACTGCCTTTACGTAGTTCTGTATTTTTAAAAAATTAATCTAGGCTCCCAAGAGCACATAAAAAGAATGGGAAAGTGGTGTTAGAATTGCATTTACAAATGTGTTGGTAAATTCAATCTGTATAAACTCCATCCTCCTCCTTTAAACAGTGGATCACCTGTAGAAGTCGGGCTGCGTCAGGCTCTGGGCATATGACCCTTACCTGTTCTTGATCTCATCTAAAGCACAATTGCATGGAGATTGTAAAGCATAACCTGTGTAACAATTGACTTTTCAGTTGACTGAAGGAAAGTCACCATATTTTAAATTTCCCTCTGGTTCTCGGGCTACCCAGTAACATCTTCAAGGGCCAGCATTTCCAGCTCAGTTCAGCTCATGGCACTTCCTCTTTGCATGGTTATACTCACAGGCAAGGGGCCATCTTGAATAACTTCTTAAATGCTTGAATGGCAGAAATCAAAACAAATCTTCCCATTACCCCTGTTCATTTTCAGTCTTGTGTTGGATGCACTGATTGTTATAAGTTGTACTTTTAAAAGGCAGGAACTGGTAGCTTGTTTCCTAGAGTGTGTAGAATAAGGAGCTATGTGTATGTGCTTTGGTTCATTTATATAACAAATGTCTTTGAACACTCATGAACCAAATGCTTCTACAGAACTGGGGATATCACTGTGAGCAAGCAAGCCATGTGCAGCCCTCAGTTCATGTTCCCACATGTGCCAATGTGTGTATAGTCTCCCCAAGCACACTCCTAATGGGAAGTCTGACGATGACTGTCATGTGGGTACTTTGTCTACACCTTGTTGTACTGACATTGGTAATGAAAGGAACAGAAAGTTAACTTTGAAAAGTACAGACCAGTGAGTACCAAAGTCTTCTAAGGGGCTGGAGGGATGGAGAGAAGTTTCAAGGTGAAGAACGTCGAGGCTCTAGAGGAAAACCTGGGTTTGGTTTCTAGAACCTGTATAGCAGTTCACCAACCCCCATAACTCCAGGATCTAATGTCCTCTTCTGACTCAGTGGCTAACAAGCATACACATGCAGGCCAACACACAAAATAAAAATATATAAATCTTTAAAAATGAGAGACTTGTAAATGGTCAGTAGATTTGGAACAAAAATTTCAAATAAGAGAACATTTTAAATAGCTGTTCAACCTTCCCAGCATGTTGAAACACCTTCCCAAACCAACCAAGGCAGGGTAGTCCAGTTGCCAGAACCTTCCCTGATCAATTGCATCGTAGCCTCAGGAGGACACTTTAGGAGGTAAGTGATACAGAACGCTGCAGAAATGGAAGCTGAAACTCAGTAGACTCGTGTTTTGAGTGACCCAGTTGGAAAGCTGGCTCAGACAGAATCTTGGGATTTTCTGCTGCTAAGTAAGCATTCTGCTTACAGTAGGTTCATTGCGACCCAATGGCACACTCCAGTTGCCTTTTGTCACTGAACATGACTGTCAGAAGTTAGTTATTATAATCAGTCATTAGGAGCCTGAAATCAATTTCCCCAATGCTTCTCCTTCACACTCTGTGCTGAGAATTGAGGCTTAGATGGAATCTAGCACGGCAAAGGGTCAGAAATGTACACAAATGCAACAAATGTCATTTCCTTGCCTCTATGTCACTGCTTAGACTGGTTTTTCTTCTACCACACACACACACACACACACACACACACACAAAAAAAAAAATTGTTATCTTCGCTCTTAAATTTTACTTGTGAGATTTTGTTGTTTGAGTTTCTATGGAAAGATAAAAAGTTGACATCATTCACAGGCATTTGTATTGACAGTAACGAAGTCAAGTGGCATTATGGTATACAAGACGAAGAAAACAATATTCTTTAGAAGAACTGACATGTTAATGTTAAGGCATAATTCAAATAGCCAGAGATAATTTTTATGTTCATAAAGGGAAAAAAGCTATGAAGTAATAATCATAATAAATAACCAGAAAAGGAAAAAGGAGAATTCATCACACACCAGATTTTCTGTGTAAGAAGGAGGGGAAACACCAACAGAGGAATAGAAAAATCATGCTGTCAGTAACAGGAAATGCACACAGTGGACCAATTTTAATGCACAAGATCTGAAGACTGATGGACTCCCCTTACATGCTTGTACTATGCTAGATTTCATGTGACTTGGTGTCACATTGGAACTCTAAATTCTTGACTAACAGCATAGAAACCAAGTGAATATTTTTTAATTAAAACTAATATGAGGGACAATGAGACAGTTCAACAGGTAAAGGTACTTGCTACCCCACCTAATGACCTAAATTTAATCCCTGGGACCTACATGGTAGAGGGGGAGCACAGGCTCTCACATGCTGTAAGCTCCACATGTATGCCACATGTAGGGTTAGGGTGAGAGTTAAATAAATTAAAAACTGTAAAATGTAAAACCAATTAGAAACAAGAGATGATTTTCATGAAGCCATCCACAGAACATTGGTAAGCTATAGATAAGTTATGGGTGGTTATTTTAAAAGCAAGGAAATTTCAAGTTAGAATAACAAGGTTTCTTTATTTTCTTACTTTGTGGGGAGGTCTGGGGACACCACTTTGTGTTAGTAGCAACAGGTGAACTGAGAAGTTGATGCCCCATTAGGTTGGGTTACTCTCCTCGACCACAGTCACCACCAGCACTATTGAGCTGTGACACCTAGCCTGGTTACGTCTCTGAACCCCTTCAGGGTCTTGAGCTTTTCATCTCTGGCTTGCTGGGTGTTGTTTTGAGCCACAACCTTATTGTCAAAACCCTAGAGCATGGGAAAACACAGAGATTTACATTGTAATTCATAACAGGAGCAAAATAACAGTTATGAAGTAGCAACAAAAATAATTATATGGTTGGGGGTCAGCACAACATGGGGAACTGTATTAAAGGGTCACAGCATTAAGAGGGTTGAGAACCACTGTCCCCAGAGGATCCCAAGAGCTTAGGACATCGTGGTGTTTACAGACCAGTGAGTGTCGGCTCTGGAAAGTAGGGACCATTTACTCTGTTGTGCATGCGAGGGTCTGCTGTGTCCTTTGCATGAAGCTGTTGGTGAGGTGACACTGAGAACGAGAATGGTTGACAGCAGGCATCCTCAAGCTTGTCACAGGGTAGAAGTCATAGGTCCTTCCTGTTGGAAGCTTAGCCGGTATGAGCTCTACCCGGTCCATCCCAGGCGGGCTTTCCCTAACTGAACCCAGGCCGTTTGGTTTGTTGTTGGTTTGGTTTTTGGTTTTTGGTTTTTTGTTCCAAGTTCCTCAACTGATTTTAAAGTGTAACCCAGAATACAACCCCCTTGTTCAGATATCAGAAGACAAGATAATTTCCAGGTTGTGCTTAATTCTGTTTCTATTAGTTTTAAAGACACTTGGCATCACAGAAAAAAACAGTGCATGTATTGGATGTTCTCATTTCTAGAGTACAGTCAGCTACACCATATAGGCAAAACATGAGCAAAACTGAGTTTGAATCAGCTCAGCTCTGTGTTGGAGTGTGCAGCCCTGCTGTTGAAGTCCTGAAGGGAAGCGAATGTTGACATTCTGTCCCCTCTGTGTGGTGGCTGTCATGTATCTTCACGTGGCTGAATTTCAGGATCCTTTATCTGAGATCCAGCCAGGCCTCCAACTGTGGAGAGCAACTGAGAGCCCCAACTCTCATGGGCCAGCCTTGCATCTTTCCTGACACCTTAAGCTTGTTTTAAGTATGACACAAAGCTCAGCTTGATCAATCAATCAAATAAATACTAAGGAAATCAGCTTGGTTACCTTAAATAAACAGTCATTCATATTTAAGTGATCAAATGGTTATAAATATGCTGATTTGTGTGTGTGGCCCCTCTATAGCATAAACATACTACTGTGCTTGATTAAATTGTTGGGAAATTCAATGCGACTTTTTCTGTATAACAATTCAAAAATGACAGGGACTAGAGAGGAGCACGCAAGCTGAAAGTGTCATTATTGACTCATGGAAAACGTGCCATAATTTTTGCTTGAAAATAAACTCATGCATCATAGATGAGTATTTGTTTTCAGAGGCCTCCTTCAGTTGGAAAAGCACATCAATTCCTTCCTCCTTCAGAATTTGTTGTTTCCACCCACTGCACTGACAAGAAGTCTACATGAAAGCAGGTTTGATGGCAGAAGCCTCACTGCCTGAAATTAGAGCACTTGCTTCAGACACGACTTACCACGATGCATCAAGACACCATGAAGGCGGGTGCTGAAGCAAGGCTTCAGATGGCCCAGCTCTCTGGTTTTGTGAACAGAGACGTAGAGAGTAAGTTTCAAAGTCTGTGTCATCATCCATTTAGAAGCCAAAGATGTACTTGGCCTTGCCAGAATCAAGGTCATGATGTGTGATGTCCGCATGGGCCTGCTTGCCAAGACAGGTTCTAGAAAACCCCGAGTCCTCAGTGCTATCTCTTGAAGTGGCTTCCTAAGGGAGCATACTAATAAGCCTTGTCTTGCATGTAGAAGACATTTGGTCACCTGCTGGCCCATCCCAATCCCTGTGGTCTGGGTGATGATAGCTCCTCCTCACCGTGTCTAGGTGGGTGTGAAAGAGAAGACTTTCAGCCTACTAGGGGAAGAGAGATTCTCTCCTGCAAAAGAACAGCTCTGCTACTAAAAGAATGTAGGAAAGGGGACAGTTAATGTTCTGCTTTGACATCCAGGGCCCACAAGCATAACCGGGCCTTCCCTTCTCCATAACATGAATGCTGGCCAGACCCAAAGACCAGTTCCTGAACTGAAGAACTTATCAGTAGAGACCCCTGAACTTGGAATGGCAAATTGGAGGCTCCAGATCACTAGGAATCCCAGCAAACTCAAAGGTAGTCTGTATAATCTTAGTTTGGGGCTCCTAAACTACGGCTTTACTTCTATAGGAAGCAAAATGGGTCTTCTCTCCTGGAATAAACTCAAAGCCCATTCAAAATCCCCTAAGCACCTATCATAATGCTCTTCATGGGAGAGGCTCTAAGCTGAAACAAGTGGAGGACCCAGTACTGAGGCCAGGACTGCCTGTTTTCCCCAGAGAGCTGTAAAATGTCATAATTTCATTGTTTGTATCTGGGACAGACTATTCTCACACTCTGACCTTGTGGTGCTTGTCTGACTTAGAGGTTGAAGCAGAACAATGGAGTCCATGGATGGGAACGTCCCTCCCATAGATACCTGCCTCTGTTGTTTGCAGGCAGGTGTGTGTGTGTGTGTGTGTGTGTGTGTGTGTGTGTGTGTGTGTGAAGTGTGTGGAGGGTTGGCATTGGGTATCATCCTCTACCATGCTCCTCCTTAACATTTGACATAGGATCTCTCCAGGAACCTGGCCTTCACTGACAGCTACAGTTTCTGGCCAGCAAGCTATCTCTACCTTCCCTGCACTAGCCCTCTTTCAGAGGTAGAGACAGCAGGATGGTGAGTCAGAGACCAGTGGGGGCTATAGAGAGATGCCCTACTTAAAAAACAATAATAATAACAGAAATAACAATAGCAACTTAGAACACTTATGGCACCACCAGAAATGTAGTGAAGGCCCAAAGGCATGGAACTTGTATGAGGTGATTCCATTTCAATTATAAATAGTTACTCAGAAAGACTTGGAAGAATAAAGGCTCAGTGTGAGAAATACGAGTGTAATGGTAGGATTAGTGCCTGGGCTAGGAAGGTGGCTCAGTGGGTAGAGCACTTGCTTTGTAAACATAGAACTGAGTTTGGACCCCCAGTGTAGTGGTGTAACCCAGCACTGGGGAGGTAGAGACAGAGAGCCCTAGAGCTCACAGCCAGCCTAGCCTAACAGGTGCACTTAGTGAGGAGACCCTGTCTCAAAAAATAAGCAGAGTGTGTAATAACCTGATATCAACTTCCAACACACACATTAATACATGCATACAATACCACACACATACATATACACACCATAAACATATACACCATATGTACATACACCATGAAACATGCATACATACACATATATACACATACATATGTGCATATACCACACACACAAATGCACCACACACACACACACACACACACACATACACACCACACCACTACACCATATATACATATGTTGATAGCTTTTTGTCAACTTGACATAAGTTAAAATCATCTGACAGGAGGGAACCGCAATTGAGAAAATGCCCACATAAGATCAGGCTATCTTATTTTCTTACTTAGTGACTGATGGAGTGAGTCCAGCACATAGTGGGTGGTGCCATCCCTGGGCTGAGGGTCCCAGGTTCCATAAGAAAGCAAGCTGAGCAAGCCATGAGGAGCAAGCCAGTAAGCAGCACCCCTCTGTGGTCTCTGCATTAGCTCCTGCCTCTAGGTTCCTGCCCTCTTGAGTTCCTGTCCTGACTTCTTTCCATGATAGGCTACAATGTGGAGCCAAATTAACCCTTTTCTCCCCAACTTGCTTTTTGGTCATTGTGTTTCATTACAGCAATAGAAACCCTAACTAAGACAACACACATACAGACACACATACCACACCGATACACATGTGCATACACTACATATATACCTTATACACACAGGTGCACATATACACTACTGCACCCTATACATATACAAACACACACATACCCACACATACACATATGCAATTGTCTTGGAGTTTCTATTGCTGTGAAGAGAATCCATGACCACGACAACTCTTATAAAAAAGAAAGCGTTTAACTGGGGCTGGCTTACATTTCAGAGGTTTAGTCCATTGTCATCATGGAGCAAAACATGGCAGACATGGTGCTAGAGAGGTAACTGAGAGTTCTCTATCTCAATTAGCAGACAGCAGGAAGAGAGGGTGAGTGACACTGGGCCTGGCTTAGACTTCTGAAACCCTGAAGCCCACCCCCAGTGACACACTTCCTCCAATAAGGCCACAATTACTCCAACAAGGTTATACCTCCTAATGAGCTTATGGGGACCATTTTCATTTAAACAACCACAATGCATGTAGCACACATATACAATGTATAACACACATACACACACACACACACACACACACACACACACACACACACACGCACATGCACATACACATACACACAAGTCTGATATCCATAAGAGACAGGACTACTCAGCTAAATGCCTATCCTTCAATGTATCACTCCCTCCAAGGCCCAGGAGACATCAAGGAAGAAGAGGCAGAAAGAATGTAAGATCTGGAAGATGAGGAGGAGTGCTGTGGGCATGCTTTCAGGCATGGCATGCCTGTCAAACTCTTGAATTCTCAGCAGCTGTGACTACATGCATGAGATGTAGCCTGTCAACATTCTGTCAGAAGGCCTCACTCACCCATAAAGATTGTTTTGTTTTGTTTTGTTTTGTTTTGTTTTGTTTTGTTTTGTTTTGGAGACAAGGTTTCTCTGTAGCTTTGGAGCCTGTCCTGGATCTCACTCTGTAGACCAGGCTGGCCTCCAACTCAAGGAGATCCACCTGTCTCTGCCTCCTGAGTACTGGGATCAAAGGCATGTGTCACCACCACCTGGCTCATCCATAAAGATTTATAGGCAGTTAGGGATTGCTGGGAGAGAGAGAGATTTTCTTCAATGGTGTAGGCACCGGTAAGTTGTCCGTGTTCCTGCAATATCAGTAATCCATGTTTCTGTAAGTAACAAAACTCAGTGGTTGCTTAGTACCCCTTCCTTGCCATCCTATTCAAAGTGGCCAACACCCACTCCTTGATGCTCTACCTTTGAATGCTTGTGTCTTTTATAGAAATTCTAAGCATGAAACCCTCTTGTTTAGTCATTTGCTTGCAGTCCATCTCCCCCACTATAAGACAGGAAACTGCAGTTCACTTCTGTCTACTGGCAAAGCTTAGCACAGGCCTTGGCATCTAGTAGGCATGTCATAAATAGTCTTTAATAATGCCAGCTGTGGCTTTTACTGATGTACAGTTGTGTACCAGGCCCCATTCCAGCATCTGCACTTAATGACCTGTTTAATCTTTGCCATAGTCCCATATGTGGATGCTGTGATTAGTGTCTCTCTTGCAGGTAAGGAACTAGAAGTACAAATGGTCAAAATGACCCACCGGAATAGCAACAATATTAACAGCAATTAGACAGCAGAAAGAGTTGCAAACCCAGAGTTTGCCCTAAACCCTACAATGCATTGCTTCTGCAAGTGTGATCTATGCTGAAATGATAAGGATGGTGAATTGTTCAGAAAAAAAAAAAAAAAAAAGCTACAATGGAATGGTTCAAAGAAAACCAAGAGTTTGCTAGGGCAGAAACATTCCAAGCACAGGGAAGGATATTCAACAGCACGCATTTGGCATACACAAGGCTGTGGCTCCATCCCCAGAGGATACCCTGCCTCCACCATCAACAGCATACACTTATTCTTTTCTGCCTTTTCAAGTCACATCTTTGAAGAGATTTTCCTTTTTATATTTGCATATCTCTAAAATTTTAAGAACATAAAACATTAAATTTTGATGTCTTTTCCTAGAAGTGGATATGACCATTAAAAAAAAGTTTTCAGTCTCTAAATTTTAGCTTGACATGATAGTGTGCACTTTAATCCTAGCACTTGGGAAGCAGAGACAGGAGGAGTCCTGTGAGTTCCAAGCCTGTCTGGCCTACATAGTGAGCTCTAGGATGGTCAAGATAACAAAAAGACCCTGTCTAAAAGTTAGAAAAGTCAAATTTTGATGGCTTTTTAAATGTTGTCTGAACCTCACAGGTACAATGGGAAAGACATTTTATTTTCCTCCCAGGAGTCAGAGGTCTGAAGACATTTCAAGTGTGAATACAAACACAGACCAAGGGGCACAAGAGACACCATTGCACTCATTTTGTCAGATTCATTTAGCTTAATAACACGTCCAGAATTTCCTCCATGTTCAAGTTCAGATCTTCATTGCCCACTTCCTTGGCTCAGCTCACTTAGGCCAAATGGTTCATTTCAGGTGATCAGTTGGACTTGGTTTTGATGAAAGCAAATCATTCACTAATACTAAATCCTGGCCCACTCTATTCCTGAGGTATAAACTGGGATTGAGTCAGAGTATGGATCAGTTTGAGATCAAACAACATCTTAATACTAAGTTTTTAAACCTAAGAAATCAAGTCTTTCAACCTATGAACTAACTTTTTTTAACCATACTATGTTTTTTCATTAAGTTAATTTTTAAAAAAAATCTCCCTAATGGGCCTGGATAAATGACTCCCTGGTTAATAGGACCCAAGTTTAGTTCCCTGACTCATGTAAGGCAGCTCATAACTGCCTGTATTTCCAGCTCTTCAGGAGATCTCATACGTCTGAACTCTGCAGGCACTGAACATATGTGGCATTATATCTCACACACACGCATGCGCACACACACACACACACACACACACACACAAATAAATAAAAATAAATCTTTCAAAATGTTTTAAATTTTCAATTATGCATGATAATTATCTTTGTAAAGAGCCTATATACTTTCCAAAGCACTTGAAGATTTTTACTTTATTACATACAATATAATGTTTTAAATTCATTTTATAGTTCCTTTTGTGAACATACAGTTGACTTTTATATGTTGACTTTATATCCAACATTCTTTGAAGTTTTACTTATTAATTCCAAGAGTTTATCCATTAATTATTTTATACTTTATGCATACATTATTATGCCATCTGCATATAATAATAGTTTTATTTATTCCTTTCTGAACAGTATACCTTTTTCTTGTCTTATCACACTATCTATGATCCTAATGCAAATTTAAATAATATTGATAGAGGGCAATCAAGTCTCATTCCAAATTTTAGCAGCTAATCTTTCAATATTTCAACACTAGTCATCCTACTCAGTGTGTTTGTTTTCGTAGATGTCTTTTATCTGTTTATCTCACCTGTCTTAGTCTGCTCAAGTCATCATGACCAAATGCCAAAAACTAGATGAAGAGTAAGTTCTTTTCCAGAGTTCCAGCACAGAGAGGCTCTGGTGAGGGGTCTCTTCCTGCTGTGCAGACAGCCATCTTCTCGCCTTGTCTCCATACAGCTTTTTTATTTTCTTCTTTTTCTTTTAATCTCTGAGCCTCGGGTACAGGTGGTGTGTTGTAGATGTATCTGTTGTGACTGTGTTCCACTACTCTGTGTTTTGATCGGTTGTGGTTTTCTGTAGTGGTCTCTCTTGCAAAGAGAAATTTCCCTGATGGTGCAGGGGTGGGGGATGAGAAGGGTGGGGGAATGGTGGGGGTGAAGACTACACCTTTCTGTAGGTATAAGAACAAATGTGGGGTTGGGGATTTAGCTCAGTGGTAGAGCGCTTGCCTAGCAAGCACAAGGCCCTGGGTTCGATCCTCAGCTCAAAAAAAAAAAAAAAAAAAAAAAGACAAATGTGTATAGATTATTGTAGGGGCTTATGCTGGTCTAGCAAAGAGGCAGTTGTAGGTTTTTCTCCAAGATCCATGACGTAACTAGCACTGGGTAGTCAGCTACATTTCCAGTACTAGACATGATTTCCTTCTTCTTGAGGAAGTCTTAATTCCAATTTTTACTGCCCATGTATGTGTGCCTCTACTCACCCATAGGAAAATCCCCAAACATTTCAAAAATTAATCTGAGAATGCAGCGTAGTGAGAAAGCACTTGCCTACCATAGGAAAGGTTATGGTTTTGATCCCAGCAACACACACATACACACACACACATACACACACACACACACACACACACACACACACACACACACATGCCTGCTCACAGGCACACATACAGGCATGCACACTTGCAATGATAAAATGTGACATCATGTTTCTGTGATGACATTTAGAAAGTAACAAAAGTATTTTGGAAAAAGCATAAACTACCTGTAAATATGTAAGTATTTTGAAATGGGAATTTCTGAAAATCCATGTGCCAGCCTATCAAGAAGCTAGGAAGAGAATGACAGAACAAATCCAGGCTGACTTTATTGGAAATTCAAATGAAGCAGATGCTTTATAAAAACTGCAAGTTCCTAAACTGCTACATGAAGCAGTAGAAAGTCCTAACAAGCTAATAACTGTTTATCTCTTTCCTGTTTCATCTCAAGCCAGAATAAGGAAAAGAAGGGGAAGAAATGAAATTGACCTGGTAGGGTGGATAGCCAGACGGGGAACGGGATGGGAGGGAGGAGGCAACAGGGAGGAGGAAGAGAAAGAGAAGCTGTCTTGGCTACTTTGCCGAGTCTTTTCTAGATTCTGTACTCCATACAATCTAAAGAACATCCCACAGCTGAGAAGAGTTCCTAAGGGAAAGGTCATTAGGATCGGGTGCAGGGGACTTCCCCAAGACCCTCTGGACATGACATTTGTACCAGAAGGGAACTAGGAAGGCTGTTCTCATTGGGGTGCAAATGACTCCTGGGGAGCTTACAGGTACTCCTTCTTGCCTTGCTGGAAACTTCTGATGGGGTGGGGGGGCTTGTGTGCCCTCCAGGGACCTGGCTGGGTTCTCGTGGACCAAGAACTGCTATACCTCTAGAAACTACCCTCTTGTCAGGGTAGGGGCGTGCAGGACACAGAACACCTCAGTCACTGCAGCTGAGCTGTGCAGCTGAGCTGTGCTGGGTATATAGATACCTCTGCTGAGCAGCCGAAAATTGAGACAAGAACCCCGGAGCCAGAAAGAGATGCTCACATATGCATGTTGCTGCCGCCGGTGCCTGTGTGTCATCATTTGCCACAGCAGTTTTCACGGTTGCCAAGATACGGGCCCAAACTAGACGACCATCACCAGAAGAACCGGCAAAGGTTGCACACACACTGGAATTTGATTCAACCACAAAGAAGAATCCTACGCCAGACACAGGAAAAATGGGTGGCATCAGAGATAATCCTGTTTTATAAACCAGATACAGACAGACAGACATCATTTTTTCTCTCAAATGTAAATGCTGAACTTAAAATATAAACGTATATGTTTATGTATGGCATGACTAGAAAAAGGACTATGGGGGAAGGGAAAAAATGGGGATCAAAAAGAGAATTCTGTGTGTTTTCTCTCCTGTGTAGACTCTAGATGTAAACATGATGTATTACTGTGCGCGCAGGCACACACATAAACAAAACACACACACACACACACACACACACACACACACACACACACACACACACGACTTGGAAACAGAAGCACTGTTTGGGGGAGCAGCAGGCCAGCAGAAGTGGGATAAGGAGACAGCAGAGGGGCTGTGAGGGAGGTGTGAGCATAGCAAAACAAAATAGTACATATGTATGAAAATGTAATTATTCCCATTATTTTGTATGCTAACTTAAAAAATAATAAAAAGTCCATTACCAGATTGTTCATATTACCAGGGAACTGGAAAAACTTCAACAGAGTTGAATAAGTAAATACAATATGATCTGCTTATATAAATAAAATATGCAATCAAGGTGGATTCAACCTATACATGTCAATGGAAACGCATCTGAAATACAGTTCCAGGTAAAAATAGAAAAGTGTCTCTCCTTGTTTCCTCTGTGTTGCTGTGATAAACACCAGGCAGCCTACAGGAAAGGACTCATTTGTCAAAGGCCATCATGGAGAGAGGTCAAGGCAAGAGTCTGAAGCAGAGACCATGGAGGGGTGCTGCTTACTGCCTCACTCTCTGGTTCACTCTCTAGCTCATGCTCTGCTAACTTTCCTGTACAGCCTAGACACCCCCTTGCCTGGGGATAGCACCAACTACAGTGGGCAGGGCCTTCTACAGCAACCATTTATCAAGGCAGTGGTTCACCAACATGGCCACAGGCCATTTTGATCTAGGCAATCCTTCATCTGAGGTTCCTTCTTCCTGGGTAACTCTAGGTTGTATCTAGTTGACAATAAAAACTACCCAGGACAGAGTCATACAGTATTGTGCAAGCTGTAATGACATATATAAATATATATTACTGAAAATAAAATTTTTATACAATGCATTCTGACCACAGTTTCCACTCCCTCAACTCTGCCTATCACCCCACCCACCCAACTCCATGCCCTTCCTTCCTTTCTCTCTTTAAAAAACAAACAGGCAAACAAAGAAAGCAAACCAGAATTTTTTACAAAACAGAAAAAAGCACACAAGAAACACACCACACACACATACACCATAAAAACTCACAATCAGAAACTGTATTATGCAAACAAAAGTCTGATAAGACAAAAAATACCCAAAGGCATGATCAGACAAAAAGGCTGCAAAAGTTCCATTGAGTTTGTTCGTTTGGTATTGGTCATCTATTGCTAGGCATGGAGCCTACCCTGGAGTACGGCTGATAGCCCAGTGAGACTTAGAGAAAAGTAGTTTTTCCTTTGTAAGTAGTTGTCCTTCGGGGATAGCCTCTTGGTTAGGGGTAGGAATTCATGTCCACTTGCCCTTCCCAGCACTGGGACCATATCTGGCTTGAACCTGTGCAGGTCCTGTGCGTGCTGCTGGTCTCTGTGAGTTCATGTGTCCATCAGTCCTGCTGTGTTTGGAAGACACGCCTTCCTTGTGTCATCTGGCTCTTACAATTGTCCCACCTCCTCTTCTGCATATCTCCCGAAGCCTTCAGTGGAGGTGTTTGATGAAGTCATCCCATTTAGTATGGAGAGTCTCAAAATCCCCCAGTCTCTGCACACTGTCCAGTTGTGGGTCTCCATGTTAGTTCCCATCTGCTGCAGGAAGCTTATCTGATGATGATGGCCGAGTGAGACACCAATCTATGGGTACAGCAGAATGCTGTTATGTGTCATTTCATTGTTATGTGGTGGATTTTTCCTTTGATGAGTGTCTTAGTTTTCCTTCTTTACTGTGATAAACCTCTGTCTTAGTCACGTGGTGAAGAGACACCATGACCACCGCAACTCCTATAAGAGAAAGCATTTAATTCGGTGCTTGCTTACAGTTTTAGAGGTTTAGTCCATTATCATAATGGTAGGGACCATGGTAGCATGCAAGCAGGCATGGTGCTGGATCAGTAGCTGAGAGCATCATCCTGATCCACAGGCAGAGAGAGACAGACAGACAGACAGATAGACACTGGGCTTTTGAAACCTCAAAGACCCCCTGCAGTAACACACTTTCTACTCAGATAGTGCCACTCCATGATGACTAAGCCTTCAAATATAAGAGCCTATGAAAGGAATTCTTATCCAAATTGCCACAATGAGTATGTAGTATCCTTCCCTGTCTCTTCTGATTAGTTGTTATCTGAAGTCTATTTTGTCAGATATTAAAATGGCCACACCTGTGTGCTTCTTGGGGCCATTTGCTTGGAATATTTTTGTCCACCTGTTTACACTGATGTAATGTCTATCCTTGCTGGTAAGGTGTAATTCAATGTGTTAGTCTGTGTCTTTTTATCAGAAAATTAAGATTATTAATATTTTAAAGTTATTAATGAGCAGTGGTTTATTGATTCCTATTATTTTGTTGTTATTATAAGGGTTTCCCTCTCTTTTGACCTGCTGTTCTGGAATTATTTATTCCTTGTGTTTCCTTGAATGTGGTTATACACTCTTTAAACTGAGGTATGCTTTCTAGTGCCTTCTGTTAGAACTGGATTTGTAGATAGACACTCCTTAAATTTGATTTTATCATGAAATGCTTTCTTTCTCTGTATATTGTGTTATTTTTGCTGGGTATAGTAGTCTGGGCTGGCATCTGTGGTCTCTTAGGGTTTGTTGAAGATCTGTCCAGGCCCTTCTGGCTTTCAGAATCTTCACCGAGAAGTCAGGTATTATTCTAATGAATCTGCCTTTATTTGTTACTCAGCCTTTTTCCCTTGTACTTTTTAACACTTTCTTTGTTCTGTACATTTAGTGTTTTGATTATTATGAGAAATTTCTTTTCTGGTCCAGTTTGTGTGGTGTTCTGTATACTTCTTGTACCCTGATCAGCATCTCCTTTTCTATGTTAGAGAAATTCTTCTATTATTTTGTTGAAAATGAAAGTGCTTTTGCCTGGGTTTCTTCCTCCCTCTCTTCCTATTATTAATATATTTGGTCTTTTCATAGTGTCTCAGACTTTGTGGATATTTTGTACTTTGAATTTTTTAGTTTTTACTTTTTCTTTGACTGAAGTACCTATTTTTCCTACCTTGTCTTCAATGCCTGAGATTCTCTCTTCCATGTCTTACATTTCTTTGGTGATGTTTACTTTGAGGTCTTTGTTTGACTTTCTAAATTTTTCATTCCAGTTCTAATTCTGTTTGGGTTTTCTTTAGTGATTCTATTTTTGTTGTTGTTATTTAATTCTATTTTCATGTCATGGATTATTTTCATTCTACTGTTTGTATTTTTTTTCAGAATTCATTAAGGGGGTTGCTCCTATCCTCTTTAAGGCCTTGAACATACTCATCATTGCTATGGTGAAGTCCTTGTCTTGTGTTTCACCTATATTGCATTTCTCTGGGTATACTGCAGTAGGGTTGCTGGGTTCTGGTGGAGATATATTGTCTTGGCTGTTAATGTCTGTGGTTTTGCTCTGTTGTCTAGGCATCTGGAGTTCTGGTGACTGAGGTGACTCTAGGTGTTGATGTCTGGTCTTGTATTTGTTGGGTGGGTGTTCTACTCTTTGGTTTTCATTGCCCTCTCTGGATCTGAGGAAAGGGTAGTGCCTAGAGGAGAGGACGGAGAACTTCCGCAGGAAGGCTGTGGAGTCCCTGAATGAGAGTGCTCTGTAAGCCAGTGGGTGGCAGAAAAGAATAGATATGACTAGCAGAAAAGGCTGATGGCCTTTGGAAAGAGTTAAGGGGATCCTGTCCACATCAAGAGGAGGGGTCCCCAGAGAGTTGGAGCTGTGGTGGGAGCAGGGGCTCCACCAAGTAGGTTGAGGTAAGGCCAAAAATAGATCTGGAGAGACAAGAATGAAAGGACTGGGGAGACCCTGGGTCTATACCAAGAGCTGGAGTCTCCAGTGTAGGGGCTTGAGATAGGAGGAGAGACACCTGCAAGCAGGTCTTTACAGGGCTACAGGTGAGAATGTAGAGATTGTAAAGGAGGACAAGAAGGATAGTGTGATTCACCTACCTGAGTCCCTGAGTCCCCCTACCCAGGGAGGGGGCTAGAAAGTGACACAAAGAAATAGGTATGGGAATGGGCTAGAAGAGATGACTGAGAGTATCCACAGGAAGGCTGCAAGACTTAAAACATTCATCACTATACAACTTGTTACACATGGTCAC
Organism: Onychomys torridus; assembly: GCF_903995425.1. Lineage (NCBI taxonomy): Eukaryota > Metazoa > Chordata > Mammalia > Rodentia > Cricetidae > Onychomys > Onychomys torridus. Next base: position 14,652,575 of record NC_050448.1, read on the forward strand.
ATGCTAAATTCAGAACATTTATTACCTTTGAAAAGAAAAAATAGTAATAGAATTATTAAGAAGTGAACAGAGGGTGGGTTAAGGAGATGAATTATTTCACTGATTCCTAAAAGATCCATTGTGTAGATAACAAGTGTAGCATTAAACAACATGCACCCAGATGTCTGTAATGTTATCTTCCATAATGTAACTGGCCACAGTTTATGCTACCATATCCAGAAGAACTACTACATCCCACACAGCTTGGGTTCTGGAACCCTGACTAGCGGCAGTGAGGGAATAAAGAAAGGACAGACACACAGACAGGTAAGCTAGGAGATCAGGTTGAAGAGCATGTGCTTTGATGGAGCTGAACCCAATACCATCATGATCCTGAACCCTTGTTGTGTTTATTATGTACAGCATGAGGGAGGTGTTAGCTAGTTGTGGTATGAGGTATCTGTAGGCAAGCAGTGTCTCATTGAAAACATCTGGGAGGAGGAGGAGGAAGCTGTACTTGCTGGTATTTTACACATTGATCAATCATTCAAAAGCACTTGTCATGGACCAAAGGAAGAAAAGAAGCCTTGTTTTTCTGAGCCCGGGCCAAGGCCATGGAGTTCTCAACATGGGTGTGTCCACATCAACAATACAGATTAGGACTTCATTCTCTCAGGACTGCCTCCTCTCCCTGCCAAAAAAAAAAAAAAAATTGTGTGTGTGTGTGTGTGTGTGTGTGTGTGTGTGTGTGTGTGTGTGCACAAGCACCCATGTGTGTGCATGGAGAAACCAAAGGGGTCCTGGTGCAGCATTTTTAAATTGCACCTTAAAATTGATTGACTCATTGTGATTGCACAGATTGAGCCTTGGTTTTTCATCTGCACAATCCTTTGCAGATGGGCCTGTTGACATAGGAAGCTGATGCACAAAGACAGCAAGTTCAAGGCCTGCCAGGCCACAGAGCTAGTTCCAGGCCACCTTGGGCAACTTAGTGAGAAACCATCTCAAAGGAAAAGTCTGAAAGGGGCTGGAGTTGTAGCTCCATGAAGGAACATTTGGCAAGTATGTGTGCAGCCCCAGGTTCGATCCCCAGCAGCAGCAGAAATAAAGATGCATTTTCGATGGAAAGCAGTACAAAGGAAAAGTGATGGGATCCATGTGTCCAATGCCACCAACTCTCCTGATTCTACACACAAGCTCAATCACTTGTAACACCCTTTAATTAGCCACTAAAATAGTCATTTTCAAGTTCAAAGCGTGTTAAACCAACCAGGGCCTGTATCTGCAGCACTGACTGACAGCAGCCCTTTGGAGGTAGCACCCAGATCTCTATAGCTAACACTCCTCCTGCATGCCTTTGTAATTTAAAATGTGAATTTGCGTTTTGTGAGTACCACTCACCCATTTGGGATGTGTGATTCTTCAATGGTCATGCACGACTTTGTAAAAGCTGTGTAAGGGAGCAGGCCCTGAGATCACTAGCTGGTAGTATCCCAGCATGTCCACAAACAGGAACTCCAGTGCAGCCTTCATTTGTAAACTAAAAAAAAAAAAAAAAAAGGCTACTTGCTAGTGTGACTTATTCATGAGTGGAAAATCGCACTGCACTTAAGCATTTGGAAAAGATTATTGGTTTTCCTGTCATACTCTTTGGAATCTCTTTTTTGTGGTCCTCAAAAATATTCATCATCCACTCAATGAAGGGTTTTGTTTTTGTTTTTAGCATGCCAGGTACTGAGTCATTGTAAGCCAGTACAGGCTAGTTGAACTTCCTTGAGAAATAACCAATGAAGCCTTAGGGTGGGGCTCATTTGGAAGAGCGCTAGCCTGGTATTCATTAAATCCTGAGTCAAATATCTAGGATGTTGGTGCACACCTGTGATCCTAGCACTCAGGAGGTAGAGACAGATCAGAGTGGGTCAGAAGTTTATGGCCAGCCTGGGCTACGTGAGTCCCTGTCCAAACCAAAAAAATAAAAATAAAAATAAATTAAAAAATTAAAGACCAATTAAGTTTTAGAACTTCATGGTACATCCCCTTTATCCTTGAATACAGAGTGAGTTCAAGGTCAGCCTGAGCTGTGAGAGAGCCTGTCTAACAGAGGGAATGAAATGGGAAGTGCTGCATTGGACCCAGAGGCTACGGCAGCAGAGCATGACAGGATGTAATTAGCCAGGGAGTGGGAGGAACCAAATTCCTGAACCAATCACTCTGCGAGAACAGTTTAGGGCTGCCCTAAAGATTCAGATCTGCCTTCTAATGAAAGGGACATGAAAGAGATTAACCTTTCTGCTCTGTAACTACAGGCCACTTGCCATGTATCTCTGCCATGGAGCAGAGATAATGAAAACCCTCACCAAGGGTATGTATTTTTTTTTTTTAAAGAAAGATTGATTAAATTAAAAACCCATTAAATAATCTTTTACTGCCCCTGGGGTTTCCTAGAGAATCTACAGAAAGTGAAAATCACGGAGAATGTTCTTTTGGTTCTACAGGAACTTAAACAGAAGAGGTAGAGAGGAAGTGGACAACTCTAAAAAAATGGCATCCCAGCAACCTTGTGTATGAGCAAAATTTCTAACATGATAATGATCCATGTTTTCTGTAGCTTTTGAATAAAACGTTTTAGAAAATGTTCATTTCTGCTCTGCTCATTTACCGAAAAAAATCATTTTATATTTTGAGACTTTGAAAAATTAAAGATTTTTTTTAATAGTTGAATTTCAAAGAGCTAAGGATTCAATTATACTAAATAGCCCCTATGTTTAGATTCAGCAATATCTGCCAGCTACTTTGGGTTAGCCAAGAATAATTCTGTTTTCCTTCCCAACTCTGTTTTTCTCACAGTTACTAACACACAAATGAGGTTAATAGCCTTGTCCTGCTGAAGTCGCTCTCTCGAGGGTTTCCTTGTCAGGGACCACCACACGTTGTGTCATTAGGCATCTCTGTAGATGCCCACCTCCTGGCCTGTTTGCCTCATCAGCCAATTTCAGAAGCCTTCCAGAACCTATTTGATAGAAATGGGGTCCCGACAATACATTGTCTAGGCAGTTCCCCTCCAAGTTGCCTCTGCCTTTTCTCTTCTGTGGGCTGAGGTATAAGCACAGGGGGACAAAATGGATATAGTCTGATCAGTTTTTAACCTTGGCATTCTCCCAAAACCCATGCAGATGGTCTCTTCAATTTGAATCATTCCTGAGAATGGAATTCAGTCCCTGGTCCTGCCTAAAGTCACTGTGAGAAGCTTGGCAAGGAGAGAAGAGAAACGGTTCTCTTGCTCTGGGAAATTCATCTCCCACATGGGCTGTATCTAGACCCACTTAGGCACAGTGGTTGTGTCAGTCCGTTGACTTGGGAGATCAATCAGGGATCTCCCATTTCTCTGCAAGGAAACAAATGATTTCTTAATGCTGGCCAACACCGCCACGATCCAGCGCTGAGAGCACACACCTTGCAAAGCAAAATTCTGGTAAAACCCAGAAAGCGTGTTTCCCAGTGACCAAGTAAGCAAGGACTCTTTATTCCTTTTTTTCTCCTCCACTTATTTGCATATGGACACTCACATTTTTGTTTGGGGGCATGTCAAGCAGCAGATTAAAAGGCAATTTTCACACAAAAGCTGCAGAGAAACATGATGTTATTCCCTGGCAGCCATTTGATTATTGTTCTTCACGTTGGAGGCAGCCACACACGCACATACAGCTCCACCTTCCCTCATGGAGCCCTGCTCACTGTTCTTATCTGGAACTGGGACGATGCACCGCTCTCTCTTTTCTCTTTCTTGGGGGTTTGTGCCGTTTCTTGATGTTTGTGACAGGCCACGATAGGGGAAGCTTTTATCACCATGGGGCTTGGAGGCCTCCGTAAATTGAAAATTGCAAATGAAATCCACTGGGCTTGAATTCATCAGCTATTATGTCAGATGACCTTTGCCAGCTGCTGATAAAAATGAGAGAATGTTAGCTCTGATCCAATTTTCAGCACTAACCATTCCTTTTCAAATCCATTCACAGTCGGGCAGCAGACACACGGCACGTGCAAATGATAGGGTTTCCAGAGACGGCATTGTGTTGCAGATTAAGAGTTTTCTGCCCCTATTTCGAGAGGTCGGCCCCCAGGCCCCTGTCTGTATCTACCTATTGTCCAATCAGTTTCAATATCTGCTTCAGAGGACATGTTAGCCATCCTTACAGATAAGTGCTTACAGGAGAGAATGTTGGACTTAATAGTTTTGCTTGGGAAGCACCAAGGGTCACAGTGTAGCAATATTGACTGGCACATGTTAGTTTAATCTGACATTCGGAAGAATGGAACACGAAATTCTTTCAGAGTTGCTGATCTCTAGGTGATGTTTTGTTACCAGCTCTGGTTTTATAAAATTTATTTTTGCACAATGATTTGTATTCATGAATCAGAGATATTTTAAATGCCTATCATAGTCAAGGAAAGATGGTCTAACCTTATCTAACAAAATCATGAAAATGGGGGGAAATGACCTGAGTGTATTCTGTTCTTACAATCTGGTTAAAGATATTTGCTATCAGGAATATTTTAGGAGCTAAAGTAAGTACTTGTCCCAATAAAAAGAGAAAAGGAATCAGGCTTGTGAGGTTGGTGAGATTGCATGAAGCAGAGAAATACCAGGTAGTCAAACCACACCCATGGAGCACAGCCCTCCAGAAATAAGACCACCACAATGAATTGTTTCTGCCTTCGTCTGGGTGTATTAACAAGAAAAACCCTCTCCTGTGAAGATGCAAAAATGTTTACTTTGGGATGGTCCCAAACAAAAGCCAAGACAAGAAGCACTGAGCAGCCAAACACTGTCTCCTGAGAAATATTCCCAACAAAATGTGATAAACTGAGAAGTACAGCATCTATATTTCTGTTCCCTGGTGTGCAGAGTTTTGGGTTGTTTTCCTTTTTCTGCCATTCTGTTGGGAAGCATTGCACAGAAATAGCTATTTGAGTATCTGTATCCATAGTGGTTGGTGCCTTTGGACTGGGAGCTGTGGCATTATGGAACTGCCAAAATTTGAAGAGATCCAGTTCTTACCCGCCTCTAGGTGGGAAGAATCCAACTCCCCAAGCTGTCTTCAACCAAAAACAAAATGTGAGGTGTGTGTGTGTGTGTGTGTGTGTGTGTGTGTGTGTGTGTGTGTGTATTTATGGCAGTAACTTAAGGCTAGTGTTTCACTACATTCTCCTGGTTCTTAGAAGACAGTGACCTGTGCTCTTGGGGTATGTGAGAATGCCTAACAATGGAGTTCAAATAATCCCAGATGCACAGTCAGAGTCAATTCTCATGTAATAATGTTTTGACAGACATTGTAAGCAATGATTGTGTCCAAGATTATCAGAAGTACCACTGACATCGCCCCCTCCCCCAACTGAAAAGTAGACTCTATCTACCCCAAACTGGCTTTGATTTCCCAGGAGAGGCAATTCTGGGTGTTCTTAAGCCAGAGGTGCCCATTCTAGATTCTTATCCATGTAGGAAACCCTGATGCATAGCTTCCTAGACATACATGCCTGCCCATTTGTAGCCCCAGGTCAGTGAAACACTACTGCACCCCTAGCTGGGTGAGCCAAACCACTCTTGTGATAGCATAGACAGTGGCTTTTACCAACACAGGGAAGTCTGTGGCTCAGCTTACCAACTGCCCAGCTGTTCATGGCCATCTATATTTTTGCAATCAGACTTGTTGCTGAGACACAGATTCTTCCAATTTCCACCTTCCCTTGGGACTTTGTAATGGCTGCCACAATTTCCAAAGGCAAAGACATCAGTGATTTCATCATGAGCATGTTCTTTGCTCTTCAACTATACAGGACCCAGGTAACTCATCTTGTGCCTCCATCTGCTAACGGGTCCCTGTGAGAAGACACAGCTGAACTCAATGTTGGCTGTGCCCTACGGCCTGGCTTTCCACCACCTCAACCTGCCAGCTCAGAAGAGGAGACAATTAGACTGACCTGTTAAGTAACATGTCTTCATTATTGATTGTACTATGAACTCAGAGTAGCAGCTGAGCCATGCCTGCCTGTGAGACCATTGTGCCATCCATCCTGATGTAGGCACGAATTCCCAGTTTGGATTTGAGGAGGAAGCACATGAATGTATTATTATTTCTGGGGTTTTGTCTAGGGGCTCAGACAGTTCTGAATAGTTCTACTTCTCCTGATTTTTCTCTACGTCCCCTTCTCCTGACTGGTCTCCATGTCTCTTCCTCTGCAGTCCCCTCTATTACAAAGTATTACACAATTTGCTGTTAACAAGGGAGTGATGTATTTTGTCCTAGCCACTAAGGAACTGAACTTTTCATTCAATTTTAGCTAATTTAAGCTTAAATAACTAGTGGCTACCTACTGGGTGGAGCAGCAGCTAAACTTCTCTTCTTCTTGCAATATCGTCAACCTCTTACCTACTAAGAAAGACGCCATTTTAAGTGCTGCTTTCGTGTGTGTGTGTGTGTGTGTGTGTGTGTGTGTGTGTGTGCTTATGTGTATAGAGTAAACAAATGTGAATGTGCACATACATTACAGTCAAAGGACAATATTGCGCTGGTCCTCAGGTTGGACCAGGGTTGGAGTAGGGTGTCTCTGGTTGGTCTGGAACTTTGCCAAGTTGACCACACTTGTCAACTATTATGCTTCCAGGAATCACCTAACCTGGCTCTGTTTCTCATGGCTACCACTGAGACTTCTAGAGGTTCTGGGGATTTGAACTCAGGTCCTCATGCTTGTGAGGCAAGTGTTGTACTCACTGAGCTATCTCCCTAGCCTCTGTTCTGCAGTACCTTTTCTGAATATCAGGATGCCTTTCATCATACGCAGCCTTGTATATGTGTCTTCTCTACTGTTCTACAAACTGCTTCAGGGTGGGACGTGTGCCGACCCTGTGATGCATTGTGTCTAAACATTTGAGGAGCTGAACTGAGTGGCAGACCTTTCAGGAAAAGATGTCTGTGATGTCTGTGGTGGTGGTTCTGTTACACATGACGACTTGAGGACCCCTCATGTTGCTCTCTGCACACCTCTTAAAAATGAATTTAGACAAAGTCCCGTGATATCTGTCTCCTGGCCTGCGAGGAAACTGATGGTGAAATGTATGAAGGTAACTATGTTTTCTCCTTCTGAAAGTGGAAAGTTGGGAACAGGTGTTTCTCATCTGCCTAGGGGATGAAGGAGGAACTCAGTCACAACTTCCTCAACAAACAAGTCAAGCAAACAGAGAAGTAAACTGTGGTGGCACACGCCTACAATCCTGGCACTCTGGAGGTACAGGCAAGACAGAAACGCAAGGCCATCCTCATTGAAAAAGTGGGTTTGAGGCCAGTATAAGATATGTGAGACCTCTCTCTGTCTCTGTATCTCTCTCTCTCTCTCTCTCTCTCTCTCTCTCTCTCTCTCTGTCTGTCTGTCTCTCTCTCTGTGTCTCTCTCTCTGTCTCTCTCTCTCTCTCTTTCACACACACACACACACACACACACACACACACACACACACACACACACAGAATCCTACTTTCAGAGCGTGTGTTGCTGGTGGCTTCTGTGACTCCTGATGCTCAGTGCTCTCCTCCTGGGGTCTCTGCCATCTTCCCTTCCGGCAGCACAGCTAGAATGAAGCACTGGGATATTGTTCCTGCTTCTCTTTCTGAAGTTCCCAGGACTGAGTCAGGTAGCCTTGAATAGATTCTTGAGAAAGACTCAAAATGCTCTGAAAGAAGGATGTGACCAAAATCAGTACAGAGCAGGGAAAGAATAGACGTCAGGAGAAGAAAATAGAGCAGAAGAGAGATCGCCAAACCTGACAAAGATTGTCAAGTTCAGTTAGTATTTAGCCAGTCCAGAGCCCAGAGTGACCAGGGCTGAGTCCGTGTATTTAAAGAACCAGAGGCTTCCTAGCACATGGGAACCAACACTAGCTCTTGCAGCTAAAGCTGGCAGGCAGGATCTCAGGTGAACACTGACATCCACAGGACGAGCCTCAGGCCACTCCACACGATCCTCAGAGGACATCAGCTGTATTTTTATGGGTGTTCTTTACCCTGAGACCACCGATGATGAAGTCATAGGATTAAGCCTTAAGCTTGTGCCTAAAACCAGAGAATTTTTCTTTTTCCTTTTCTTATGCCATAGGTTAAAACCATACTGTTTGAACATTTGCTTTTTTTTCTCCTGAGTGCCCAACTCTTACATGTCAATGTAATGACGTGAAGTTAGTTTCATGTTTTTTTTTCTTTTGCCGGTGGGACGCCCCAGAGGACTAGAAGCCCCCATTAAGGAACAGTCTTAAATTGTCTCCCAGAAGCAGCTAGAGCCCCGGGTTGATAAGTCCCCAGTCATCAGTGCTGTTTCCACAAATGCAAGAACAACTGTGGTTCTTCCTGTGCCATGCTCCTGGCCTGTGCGACCTCTTTGCCCTCACTTACAGGTATGACTATGTTTGTCTTCAGCCCTAAGCAGGAAGTATTGATTATCTATTGCTCATTTCTTTAAATCCGATTCATTCCTTAAGAAGGATTTCAGGCTGATCCCGAGAGATTGACAGCATATCAACATAAGCCATGATAATCACCCCTGGCTCCCCGGCAGGGACCTGCTGCTGCTCTTGGGTCCTGGCCCAGCCACCAGCTGCCTCCTGCAGAGCCACTGCCTGGGTTGCTGATTGCTGGCCCCAAAGATGCTTCCTTCCAGCACCCAGATCCCCCATAACCAGATTTCCTACATGACAGTCTCCTCCAAAGAATATCTGGTCAAATTCCCCCTTGTCAACTTTCTTAGGGAAAGAGAAAGCACGTGGCTGTGTCACGTTTCATGTTTACTTGCTGCTCAGAAGAAAAAAAAATCATAGCACACAATCCATGGAAATTATGATAATTATGACTTTTCTGTAGGAAATATTTGATGAAAAATTTCACAGAGTTATGTTCAATGTTGACACCAAAGAACTGAGCAGAGCTTGCTTATTATAGGTGGGGTTTTGTTCATCTATTTATTTGTTTTGTTTTTGTATTAGTACTTTGCTTTTTTGTAACAATTTCCTTTAGCTGGGCATTCTCCATGCTCCCACCTGTCCAGTCCTAACTGGAACTAATGGATGACCTCACTGTCAATCACAGATGACCTACCCACACTTGCCTTGGACACCCAGACTGCTTAGAATGTAGAGGGTATGGCTAGGTTTAGACCCCAGAAAAGAGGAAAAGCGGGGTCTAATACTAGTGTATTAGTGTCTCCATGGTCTATAACAATGTTTCATTGTTTTGATTAGTGCCTTTATTCAAATTCTCCTGGCTTTTGATTTATAGGACCCCAAAACTTAATTCATTTTTTCCAATGCTTCACTGTTCCTTCACCTTCCCCCAATACTATGGGCCAAACAGTGGCCCCCAGACCCAGCAGGGTAGCTGCACATGTAAATTCACAACAGTTGTGACAGCATGCACAAGACCTGTGCAAACTCCAGCCAAAAACCCCAGCAGAGTGGAAAGTAGGCTAGAAGTCCTGCCCCTAGCTGAGGTCCCGCCCCTAGCTGAGAAGCAATTGATTGAAGAGAATCAGTTTTGGTTTAGTTTAGTTTGGTTTTGTTTAGCTTTTTGAGACAGAGTTTCTCTGTAGCCTTGGCTATCCTGGAACTTGCTCTGTAGACCAGGCTGGCCTAGAACTCACATAGATCTTCCTGCTGGGATTAAAGATGTGCACTACTACCACCTGGTTAGAATCAGTTTTCTTTAAAGGTGTGAACACTGGCAGGTTGGCCACTCTCTGGGAGATTATAACCCCAAGGATATATGAGCAACTCAAACTGAACTCGGTGGATTTAGAGGGGAAAAAGGAGGAGACACAAAGTGGAGTGGTGTCTCAGTTTCTGTTCTACTGCCTGGACACCATAGCCAAGACAACTTAGAGAAAAGGGCATTTAAGTGGGGGCTTAGAATTCCCGAGGGAGTGTCTGTGACCATCATGGGCGGGAGCATGGCAGCAGGCGTGCTGTTGGAGCAGCAGCTGGGAGCTTACATCTGATCCACAGGCACAAGGCAGAGAGAAGGCTGAGACTGGAGTGGGCCTGAGAAGTCACACCCCACCCATCTGACCTGCAATGACACACTTTCTCCAAACAAGGCCATACCTCCTGATCTTCCATGAACTGTTACACTGAGGACCAAACATTCAAATGTATGGCAGCCGTTCTCATTCAGACTACCACGAATTCGAAGGCAAGTCGGGGTAGATGTGGGAGGAGTTATGGGGGAGTAAATACATTGTGAAATACTCAAAGAATTAATAAAAATGTTTTTAAAAGAAGCATTCTGAAGATCATCAAAATTTAATTAGTCAAAATAACATTTAAAATAATTTTTAATTCTTTTTTAAATTACTTTCATTATTTTTGAGAGTTTCATTCAATACATTTTGATCTTATTGCCTGCTACTCCTTCCTCTAACTCCTCTAAGAGCCATCCCACCTCCCCAATGTCACACAACTATATGTCCCTTTTTGTTTCTTAACAATACACTGTCAAACTTGTGTAGCCCATTTATGCACGGGTGTACATAATCCATTGGAGTACAGCTGACCTACCTGGAGCCACACCCTAAAGAAAACTAACTGACCCTCCTCCAGAAGCCATCAATTGTCTTAGCTCTGCTGCTAAGTGTGGGGACCCACAAGCCCCTCCCTCCCTGTGTGAGAGTGTTGATTGGCTTGATCTGCAGATCTGAAGGCAACGATGGCTACTGTGAGTTCATGAGTGCAGTGGTCCTGCCATGTCTTGGAGACACTGCTTGCCAGTCACCTCTGACCTTGCTCTGACACCTCCCCTTTCACAGTGTGACCTTTGGAAGATGAGTATGATACATATTGATATAGATGCCCTGTTTGTGGATGAGAAATCCACTGACACTCATTCTCTGCACTATGACCAGTTAGGAGCTTTTGTGTTAGCCGCTGACCATGCTGATAAGGACAGGGAGCTATACTAATCTATGGGTGAAAAGAGATGAAGTTAGCAGACAACCAAACAGAAATCCTACACCATTCAACAACAACTTCCCTGTTTCGGAATATTCCTTTACACTGTGTGAAGATATATCACTGTGATTGGTTTAATAAAGAGATGAATAGCCAGTAACTAGGCAGGAAGAGGTTAGGCAGGATTTCTGGGGACAGAGAGGTCTTGGGGAAGAGGAAAGGTGAAGTCACCAGCTGGACAGAGAGGGAGCAAGACAGGCAGGAGGAGAGGTGAAAGCCATGAGCCACATGGCAGCACATAGAAATGGGTTAATTTAAGTTGTAAGAGCTAGTTAGAAATAAGCCTAAGCTATAAGCTGAGCTTTCACAATTAATAATAAGTCTCTGTGTCATGATTTGGGGGCTGGAAGTCCAAAAAAGCCTGCTACACTTCCCACTTCTCTTTCTCCCAGTATTTAGTAATTTCTCTGGTCTACTTTCTATTCCTATAGATTTGTCTATTCCTGATTTTTTATCTATGTGGAATCATATTTGCTCTTCCATGTCTTTCTTACCTCATGAAGCATGTAGAGGAGAACTTTATTCCTCTTTATTAGTGAGTAATATTTCTTTGTACACAGGAACCACATTTTGATCAACTGTTCATCTATTTAGATGTAGTTTACTTGTATGCCTTTGGCTATCATGAGCTCTGTGGCTGTGCCATTTCACACAAGTCTGAGTTCCTGTTTTCAATTATTTCGGGTATATGTTCAAGGATCAGGAGTAGAACAGCTGGGATATATGAAAATTCTGTGCTTAGTTTGTTGATGAACCTATAAACTGTCTTTCCTAGTAACTCTATCATGCCATGGTCTCTCCTTCAGTGCATATTTCCACTTACACTTCCCGAATGGTCAATGCTCTTGGGTTTGTAACTCACTAACAGGTCATCTTTGAAGATGTGCGTCTTTAAGTCCTTTGCCCACTTCTTTTTGTTGTTGTTGTTGTTGTTGTTTTTAGAGATTTATTTTTATGTTTAATAGATGTGGAGGTTAGGTATGCACATGTGAGTCTAGTTTCCTGCAGTGACTAGAAGAGAGTTGGCACTATATGAAATTTTGAGCTGCTATGGGGTAATTGAACTAGGGTTCTCTGGAAGAGCAGCAAGTGCTTTTAAACACTGAGCCATCTCTCTAGCCCATTTGCCCACCTCTTAAGCTCAGCTGTTTGTTCAGAGTTCTATGTATATTCTGATATTAAACTGCTACATGTTTGGCAAATCTATCTCCCATTCTGTATGTTGCTTGTTCGTTTTCTTAGTAATGCTATTTGAGTCAGAAAAAGTATTTGAGTTTAGTGAAAAGTATAATTCATCTATTTTTCATTTTTATTGCTCATGTGTTGTGTGTTATAGCTAAGAATCATTGCAATCTCAAATTTATGAAACTTTACCCTGTAAATTCCTTCTAGGAATTTTATAGGTTTAGTTTTTGTATTTAAGTTGTTGATTATCTTCAGTTAATGTTTGTTTGCATTCTAAAGAGCCCAGCCCATCCTCCTGCACATAGCGATCTAGGTTTATTATTGGGAGATGTCACCTCTCCGTTGATGAAACTGGATCCCTTCTTCTAGATTCATTTCTGTTGCTGTGACAAACACCCTGTCCCTGAGGACACATGTGCTAGGAAAAGAAGAGAGTTGTCTTCTGACCTCTACATGTGTGTCATGACACATGTGTATGTACACATACACATACCAAATAAGTAAATACCATTAATTAAAAAAAATAAGATGGGGAATGATAAACGGAGATACCCCAAGTCAGCCTTGGACCTGTGCATGCACCTGCACACACATACTGCAACACACACAAGTATGGGTTCTGGATTCCAAAAGCCAGGTTCAGATTCTGCCCACCTTGACTTAGCCATGTGCCCTCACTGCACAGGTCCTTATTTTCTTCATCCGTAAAGTGGTAGCTGTACCACTCAAACTTTAACAATACTGTGAGCAGAACACGAAAAAAAGAAAAATACCTGTAGAACACCTGCTGAGTGCCCAGGAAGTTTAGTGAAAATTATTAACATTCCTCAAAATTGGTGGTTAAAGCATCAGCTCAGACATGCAAGTGTAATAATCATCTCAAAAAAGAATAAAATGCATGAGCAAGTGCTGCTGGGAAATCATGACATGACATTTACCATAGAGTCTCGAGTTTGTTATAAGAGTATTCAGTCTTGGCATTTTGGAATTACCATTCAGTGAGGAAGGACCCGACATATCTGTGGCTGCTGCTGGAATCTCCTGTTGTTTCTATGTGTTTGAGGCTTGACCATAGGCCACAGAAGGGTAAGGGAAAAGCTGGTACTCAAAGACAGACATGAAGGACAAAGTAAACAGAAACTCAGGTTGAAGGCATCTATTTATGTATGAGGGGTGCCCATGTCATGGCATACATATGGAGGTTAGAGAGCAACCCAAGTATGGTGATATTGTGTCCCCCAATATATTGTGCACCTTAATAAACTTATCTGGGGTCAGAGAACAGAACAGCCTCTAGATAGACATAAAGGCCAGAGAATGGTGGCACACACACCTTTAATTCTAGCATTCTGGAGGCAGAGATCCATATGGATCTCTGTGAGTTCAAAGCCACACTGGAAACAGCCAGGCATGGTGACACATGCCTTTAATCTGTAGATGTAACCAGCTTGTTAAATAAGAAACACAGAACCGATTGCAGAGTTGAAAACCACGAGGTCAGAGCAAAAGCGGAAAACCTTACCCTTCACTGCTTCTGTGGTTCCTCCTCTCCGCCAGAGACCTACTTCTGTGCGTCCTGTCTATTTAAAGACTTTCTGTTCTGTTTTCTCATTGGTTGTAAACCCAGCCACATGACCTCCTTGTCACTGCCTGTTTGTACAGACCTCCAGGTCGTCTATGGTTGGTATTGAGATTAAAGGCGTGTGTCTGCCATGCTGACTGTGTCCTTGAACACACAGAGATCCGCCTAGCTCTGCCTCCCAAGTGCTGGGATTAAAGGCGTGCCCCACTACTGCTCGGCTTCTGCTCTGGCTTGCTCTGACCTCAAGGCAACTTTATTGACATACAAATAAAATCACATTTCAATACAAATAAAATATCACTATATTAATCCTAGGAAGTGACGGCAAGAAGCAGAAAGGTATATAAGGTGTGAAAACCAGGAACTAGGCTGGTTAAGCTTTTAGGCTTTTGAGCAGCAGTTCAGCTGAGACTCATTCAGATGAGAACACAGAGGCTTCCAGTATGAGGAAACAGGATCAGCTGAGGTATTGGCAAGGTGAGGTAGCTGTGGCTGGTTCTGTCTCTCTTGTCATTCAGTGTTCACCCCAATACCTGGCTCCGGGTTTGTTTTTATTGATAAGGCCTTTTAAGATTTGTGCTACACCCAATAAGGAGTTGCTTTTCTCCTTCCTCTGTGTGGGCACAGGGGATGGAAGTCAGGTCATCATGACTTTACCCACTAAGCCATCTTGCAGTGCCCTGAAGCTGTGCTTCTAACCACAGTCAGTAGGCAGGGAACACTTAACTTAGTCCCTTAGTTCAGACAATAAGAGGGTGCTGTCTCTCATAGTCTCATTCTTGAAAAGAAAACATAGAGAATTATGTAGGTAACACTAAATTGACCTTTTATGGTGAGGGGCTATGTAGATCTCAAGAGACCATACAAAGAGGCTTCATTTAGACTGGTGAGTTAGGACGCCACCAAGGAGATGATAGACAGCCAATACCCATCATCCACAGGTTTCTATGGCTGTTACTTGCTGGGGGATATCTTTCCATTCACTGTGAATATATGTTGTTCCTGTTGGTTAATAAATAAGCTGATTTGGCCTATGGTAAGGCAGCTTAGAGACAGGTGGGAAATCCAAGGGAAGAGACAGGAAGAAGAAAGGTGGAGTCTGGAGAGACGTCAGCCTGCTGCCCAAGGAGCAACATGCCAGTAGACTGGGAAAGCCATGGAACACATGGCAAAACATAGATTAACATAAAAGGGTTAATTTAAGATATGAGTTAGCTAGCAAGAGGCCTGTCATAGACTATACAGTTTATAAACAATTATAAGCCTCTGTGTAATTATTTTATTAGTGGCTACAGAACCATGGGGCCAGGCAGGATCAGAGAAAACTTTCAACTACAGCTACTTCTCTTGCTGCAGTGTGCCATGTGCCAGCAAGAGCCCAAATGTGAAGACAGCACTTCAGTGTAGTTGGTGATGATTTGTATGAGAAAATGGAAGATTTTTTTTGATATTAGTGTATGCTTGGAAAACAAATAGTTAAACATGGCTCTCATGACCAAGCAGGTCTTTTTATTTAATGGGGGATAAAGTAGTATATTTCCTACAATGTACTTAGCTACATACTTGGCTGTGACTAAGCTGTATCCTTCATGTATCAGTCACATTAGTTATGACTGGACATGAGCATGTGACTCATCACAAAGCTGTAAGCAATGTCACTGTGTAGGTGATGGTGCTCAGTAGTTCGTCCTCAAGTTAGAATAGTCACCTCTCCTGAGTGTGGTAATAAACATTGGTCCATTTGTCCCGTCTGTCTGGGGATGATTTGCCCAAACCAATGATGCTCAGATATCTAAGAGCAATTGTTGCATTGTCACATATCTGTGACCTGGGGCCCTCCTTTGAAGACATCCAGGGCAAAGCTGGTTTGGTATGTTTGAGATCACTTGCTTTGTGACTGGGTCTGACAGGGTGACCATCTGACTGTGTCCTATGGGCAAGTTGGAGAAATATTATGGAGTATGCCAACAATTTCTCTCTAGTTCCAACACTGCAGTTATTTAGAATTAGCTCAAAGAGTCAAGAAAAGCCAGGGCAGCCTGGTCCCCTTCTGCTACTTTTTTCTTCTGTGCTATAGTACTTTAAGGTTTTGTTGGGCATCAAAATACTATTTATCGTGCAAAATAAAGTATGAGATTTTTCACCAAAGCATCTTCCTGTACTGTCCTCAGATCAGCCATTATTGGGTGAATCACAGGACTGTGTTTTTACTAAGAGCTTCACACACGCAGGAGAATTTAAAGCAGGCTGGAACCCACAGAAAAAATGTTGGTTGTGAAGTCTTTTAAATCCAAGCACTGGAGAAGTGGAGACAGGGATCTCTGAGGCTTGCTGGCCAGCCCCTCTACCCTAACCAGTGTGACCCACCCTGCTCTAGTGAAAGAACCTATCTTGTAAGACAAGATGCATGGTGCCTGAAGAATGATACCCAGGGTTGTCCTCTGGTCTCTGCACACACCTGCACACATGTACAAACATATGCAGCTGGGCACACACACACACACACACACACACACACACACACACACACACACACAGTGACAAGACGTCTGAGGCACCTCTGGGTTGAAGAGCACTGGCTTCTTGTAGAAATCAAACTCCAGCACTCCTAATTTCCTAAGTGATTGTATTTATCTGTGAGGATGACACAGACATTAGAGTTCTGTGAAATTTAGAGATTAAAGGAGAAAGATGTTCAGCATCAGGAAGGGTTCCAGTGGTATGGGGCTCTGCAATATTGCACCATGTTCATCCAGAACTCTTCGGAGTCTTAATATATTTGTGCAGCCCCTGTAGGAATTCCTGCCAGAGAGAAGGAGAGGAGGTTGACAGCCAGGGGACAAGATGCCAAATGGCTCATCGTTGGCAGTGGCATCTGGATGGGCTGGCCTGCCTCTGGGCTTGTTGGCCAGCAGCACTGTTGCCTGTACAGCCAGCTATGTATCTATCTGCCCAGGAGCCCAACAACTGTGTGTGTATTTTGGTAAGCTGTTATTTCTGGGCCAAGCATTTTTATGGCATTTTTGCATCTTTTGGCATTAGCTCTGTGCTTGCCCACCCCACGTTCCCACCCACTACAATGTTTTAGTTTTTTGATCAAAACCATTGTCTAGAGGCAGAGATGTATTAAAAGAAGAAAATAAGATTTTTCTTAACTCCAGTAAAACTCAGGCAGGCTTAGCACTGGAAGTATTCTAGACAGATCATTTTCTTTCAAACTAGTAATGTGAAGGTTCCAGTCTCTTTGCATGTTTAACTGTTGGTTTTTTGAAACAGGGTTTCACTATGTAGCCCAGGCTGGACTTGGCTAGCCTTCAGTTCATGATCCAGCAATCATAGTGCATGGCCATGTCTGGCTCAAAAAAATTACAATCTCAATGTTCAATTGTTCTTAGTGAGTTAATTCAAACCTAATTGTAGAATAATCGGGTATTACTTTAATTACGAGAAATATAATGAAGTATTAAGTAATTTAAAGTCCAGGGACTCTTTCAATATTTCAGAATCTCTTTCTTTTCAGAGAAGGAAAATGATTTTATAACTTTACAGAATCTGATCTTCCATGTCAACCTGCCACATGACATAGTTTATCAGTGTCCTCATTACTGTGCAATGTTCACCCTCATGACCTGTCAGGGTTCCACTTTCCAAAACTGTTTACTTGAGGGGGCTCACACTCTAATCCAGCTTTACCTGTGTTTTATGTTTCCCGGATGGTCCTTTAACATAAAATGCTGAGGAATATAAAACTGAATAATTAAGAAGATCTGACTTAGAGGTGTGTGTGTGTGCGTGTGTGTGTGTGTGTGCACATGTCTGGGAATACCAGAAGACGATCATGAGTGCTTTCTTAGCTGCCATCTACCTTGTTTGGCTGTGTTTTGTTTGTGAAACAGGGTCTTTCACTGGCCTGCAGCTCACCAATTCAACTAGACTTGCTGATCAGTGAGTTCCAGGCATCCCCCTGTCTCCTCTACCCCCAGCACTGTCTGCAAGTATGACAAGTATGTTGCCATGTCCAGCTCTCACTCCCCCCTCTCCATTTTTCATAATTTTTATTTATTTTTCTTCTCTTATATATTATATCCCAACCACAGTTTCCCCTTCCTCCTCTCCTCCAAGCACCCTCCCTACCTCCCTCTTCCCTCAGATCCATTCTCATTTCTCAGAAAAAAGCAGGCCTTCCAAGGATATCAACCAAACATGGCATAAAAAGTTACAATAAGACTAGGCACATACCTCATACCAAGGCTGGATGAGACAACCCAGTAGGAGGAAAAGGTTCCCAAAAGCAGACAAAAGAGTCAAAGACACCCCCATTCCCACTGTTAGGAGTCCCACAAGAACACCCAGCTACACAACCATAACATATGTGCAGAGGACCTAGATCAGACCCATACAGGGTCCAGGATTGTTGGTTCAGTCTCTGTGAACCCCTGTGAGCTCAGGTTAGTTGATTCTGTGGGCCCTTTGCTCCTAGTGACCTTGACCCCTCTGGCTCCTACAATCTTCCCTCTCTTCCGAGGGATTCCCAAAGCTCCGCCTAGTGCTTGGCTGTGGGTCTCTGCATCTGTTCCCGTCAATTCCTGGGTAAATCCTCTCTGATGACAGTCATGGAAGACTCCGATCTTCACCAGGCTCATCTGTGTAGATCCCAGGCAGTCTCCATTGCACTAGATCTCTACCTGGCCTCCCAATGCCCCCCAGTTCCAGTCATCTTTCCCAGTACTCTTCCATCCATTCCACCCCTCCACCACATCTCTCCTGTTCCCCCCCCCACCTGCCCCCAGTCCACCCTCAAAATCTACTCTATGCCCCCTTCCCTGGGAGCTCCATGCACCACTCCCCCCACCTTGAGCCGTCCTTTTTACTTAGCCTCTCTGAGTCTGTGAGCTGTAGCTTGATTATCCATTACTTTACAGCTACTATCCACTTGTAAGTGAGCACATAACCATGCTTGTCTTTATAGGCCTGAATTACCTCACTCAGGATGATGTCTTTTCTAGTTCCATCCATTTGGTGTAAATTTCATGATGTCATTTGTTAACAGCTGTATAATACTCTGTTGTGTAAATGTACCACATTTTCCTTATCCATTCTTCAGTTGAGGGACATCTAGATTGTTTCCAGTTTCTGACTATTTTATACAAAGCTGCTATGAACATAGTTGAGCCAAGTGTCCTTGTGGTATTGATTGAACATCCTTTGGGTATATGCCCAGGAGTGGTATAGGGGTCTTGAGGTAGAGTGATTCTCAATTTTCTGAGACACTGCCATATTGATTTCTAAAGTGGCCATACATGTTTTCATTCCCATCAGCAGTGGAGGAGTGTTCACCTTGCTCCACAACTTCACCACTATGAGCTGTCTCTTGTATTTTTTATCTTAACCATTCTGATAGGTGTAAAATGGACTCTCCAAGTTGTTTTGATTTGTATTTTCCTGATGGCTAATCATATTGAACACTTCTTTAAGTGTTTCTCAACCATTTGAGATTCCTCTGTTGAAAATTATCTGTTTATATCTGTACCCCATTTTTAATTGGATTATTTGGGTTGTTTATATTTAGTTTCTTGAGTTCTTTATCTATTTTGGATATTAGCCCTCTGTTAGATGTGGGGAGGTTAAAATCTTTTCCTATTCTATAGGTTACCATTTTTCCTTTTGCCTTACAGAAACTTTTCAGTTTCATGAGGTCTCATTTATTAAATGTTGATCTTAGTGCCTGTGTTATTGGTGTTCTGTTCAAGAAGCTGTCTTCTTTTCCAATGTGTTCAAGGCTGTTCCCCACTTTCTCTTCTATCAGGTTCAGTATACCTGGTTGTATGTTGGGGTCTTTGATCCACATGGACTTGAGTTTGTGCAGAATGATAGACATGGATCTATTTTCATTCTTCTACATGAGGACATTCAGTTAGACCAACACTATTTATTGAAGATGCTTTCTTTTTTCCATTGTATATTTCTGACTTGCTTATCAAAAAACCAGGTATCCATAGGTATGTGGATTTGTCTGGGTCTTTGATTTGATTCTATTGAACTATGCTATTCTAATTACTATTGCTCTATGGTAGAGCTTGAAATTGGGGATGGTGAGACCTTCAGAAGTTCCTTTATTTTACAGGAATGTTTAGCTAGTCTGGTTTTTGTTTGTTTGTTTGTTTTTCATATGAATTTGAGTATTATTCTTTCAAGGTCCATAAAGAATTATGTTGTAATTTTGATGGGGGGGTGCATTGAATCTGTAGCTTGCTTTTGGTAGGATGGCCATTTTTAGTATGTTAATCATACTGATCCATGAGCATGGGGGATCTTTTCATCTTCTGATATCTTCTTCAATTTCTTTCTTCAAAGACTTGCAGTTATTGTCATACAAGTCTTTCACTGTCTTTGTTAGAGTTACACCAAGATATTTTAAATTATTTGTGGTTATTGTGAAGGATGTTGTTTCCCTGATTTCCTTCTCTGCCCATTTATTGTTTGTATATAGAAGAACTACTGAATGCTGTTTTAGTTAATCTTGTATCCAGCCACTTTGATAAAGGTGTTTATCAACTATATGAGTTCCCTGGTAGGGATCACTTATGTATACTGTCATATCATCTTCAAATAGTAATACTTTGACTTCCTCCTTTCCAGTTTGTATCACCTTGATCTCCTTCAGTTGTCTTATTGCTGTAGCTAGAACTTCAAGTCCAATATTAAGTATATGTGGAGAGAGTGGACAACCTTGCTTTGTTCCTGGTTTTAGTGAAATTGCTTTGAGTTTCTCTCCATTTAATTCAATGTTGGTTATAAGCTTCCTATAAATTGCCTTTATTGTGTTTAGGTATGTATGTCCCTTGTATCCCTAATCTCTCCAAGACTTTTATCATGAAGGGATATTGGATTTTGTCACAGGATTTTCCAACATCTAATGAGATGATCCTGAGTTTTATTTTCTTTAATATTGTGGATTACATTGACAGATTTTCGTGCATTGCATCATTGAAATCTACTTGATCATTGTGGGTGACTTTTTTGATATGTTTTTGGATTTGGCTTGCAAATATTTTATTGAGCATTTTTGCATCACTGTTCATGAGGGAAATTGGTCTGCAATTTTCTTTCTGTGTTGAATCTTTGTGTGGTTTGAGTATCAGGGTAACTGTGAGTTCATAAAATGAATCTGACACTGTTCCTTCTGTTTCTATTTTGTGGAATAGTTTGAGGAGTATTGGTATTAGCTCTTCTTTGAAAGTCTGGTAGAATTCTGCACTAAAACCATCTGGTCCTGGGGACTTTGGGGGTTGGGAGACTTTTAATGACTGCTTCTATTCCCTTAAGGGTTATAGGCTGTTTAAATTATTTATCTGATCTTGATTTAACTTTGGTAAGTGGTATTTATCAAGAAAGTTGTCCATTTCTTTTAGATTTTGTGGAGTTCAGGTTTTTGAAGCAGGACCTAATGATTCTTTGGATTTCCTTGGTGTCTGTTGTTATGTCCCCCATTTTATTTCTGATTTTATTAATTAAGATATTCTCTTTCTGTCTTTTAGTTAGTTTGAATAAGGGTTTGTTTATCTTGTTGGTTTTCTCAAGAACCAACTCTTTGTTTCATTGATTCTTTGTATTGTTCTCTTTGTTTCTATTTTATTGATTTCAGCTCTCAGTTTGATTATTTCCTGCTGTCTACTCCTCCTGGGTGTATTTGCTTCTTTTTGTTCTAGAGCTTTCAGGTGTGCTGGTAAATTGCCCTCCAATTTCTTTATGTAGGTACTTAGTGCTATGAACTTTCCTCTTAGGATGTATTTCATTGTGTTCCATAAATTTAGGTAGGCTGTACATTCATTTTCATTTGAATTCTAGGAAGTCTTTAATTTCTTTCTTTATTTCTGCCTTGACCCAGCAGTCAAGAGTAGTAGAGAGTTGTGTTGTATGATATTTTGTTTGTGTTCTAACAAATAAAACTTGCCTGGAGAGCAGAGGGCAGAGCTAGCACTAGTTAACCATAGAAGCCAGGCAGTGGTAGGCACACACCTTTAATCCCAGCACTTGGCAAGAGGAAGCAGGAACATTAGGAGTTCAAGGCCATTCTAAGCCACATGAAATTGAACCAGTCTAAAAGAGAAAGAGAACCAGGTGGTGGCAGCTCACACCTTTAATCCCAGCACTAGGGAGGTAGAGACAGGAATATAACGCCAGTGGAGACAGGATCTTGACCCATTCTGACTGAGATTTCGTAGAGGTAAGAACCCTCTGGTTGCTGGTTGCTCTGCTTCTCTGATCTTTCAGCTTTCACCCTCAATATCTGACTCCAGGTTTTTATTGTTAAAATCAAATAGATTCACACTTCAGAATTGTTCAGTTTTCCATGACTTTGTAGACTTCCTGTTGTTTCTGCGGTTGAAATTCAGCTTTAGTCTTTGGTGGTCTTATAAGACACAGGGGGTTATTTCAATTTTATTGTATCTGTTGAGACTTGCTTTGTGACCAAGTATGTGATCAATTTTAGAGAAGGTTCTTGGGGTGCTGAGAAGAGGGTATATTCTTTTGTGTTTGGGTGAAATGCTCTATAGATGTCTGTTAGGTCCATTTGGGCCATAACATCATTTAGCTCCATTATTTCTCTGTTTAATTTTTGTCTAGATGACCTATCCATTGGTGAGAGTGTGGTATTGAAGTCTCCTACTAGTAATGTGTGAGATTTGATATGTGTTTTAAGCTTTAGTAATTTTCTTTCACAAATATGGGTGCCCTTGTGTTTGGAGCATAGATATCCTCTTGATGGATTTTTCCTTTGATGGGTATAGAGTGTCCTTCCCCATCCCTTTTCATTAATTTTGGATTCAAATCTATTTTGTTAGTTATTAGAATAGCGACACCAGCTTGCTTCTTGGGTCAATTTGCTTGGAAAATCTTTTTTCCAACCCTTTACACTAAGGCAATGACTATCTTTGATGTCGGGGTGTGTTTCTTGTATGGAACAGAAGGATGGATCATGTTTTTGCACCCATTCCATTAGTCTGTGCCTTTTTATTGGGGAATTTAGTTCATTGATATTGAGAGATATTAATGAACAATTATTGTTAATTCCTGTTATTTTGTTGGTGGTGAGTGTGTGTGTGTGTGTGTGTGTGTGTGTGTGTGTGTGTGTATGTTCCCTTCTTTTGGTTTTGCTGGCATGAGATTATTTATTTCCTGTATTTTCATGGGTTTAGTTAACCTCCTTGGGTTGGAGTTTTCCTTCTGTAGAGCTGGCTTTGTAGATAGACATTGCTTAAATTTGACTTCATTGTGGGATATCTTGTTTTTTCCATCTTTGGAGATTGGATGTTTCGCTGGGTATAGTTGTCTAGGATAGCATCTGTGGTCTCTTAGAGTCTGCAGGAAATCTGTCTAGGCCCTTCTGGCTTTTTGAGTCTCTGTTGAGAAGTCAGGTATTATTCTAATAGGTTTATATTATTAGACATATGCCTTTGTATGTTACTTGGCCTTTTTCCCTTGCAGCTTTTAATATTCTTTCTCTGTTGCATATTTAGTGTTTTGATTATTATGTGGTAGGGGGAACTTTCTTTTCTGATCCAATCTATTTGATGTTCTGTAAGCTTCTTATACCTTTATAGGCATGTTCTTCTTTAGGCTAGGAAATTTTTCTTCTATAATTTTGTTAAAGATGTTTTCTGGGCCTCTGAGCTGGGATTCTTCTTTTTCTTCCATTCCTACTGTTCTTAAGTTTGGTCTTTTCATAGTGCCCCAGATTTCCTGGATGTTTTGTGTCAAGAACTTTTTATATTTAACTTTTTCTTTACAAATGTATCTATTTCTTCTATCATGTCTTCAATGCTTGAGATTCTTGCTTCTATCTCATGTTCTGTTGGTGACGCTTGAGTCTATAGTTCCTATTCTCTTACCTAGAGTTTCCATCTCCAGAATTCCCTCAGTTTGTGTTTTCTTTATTGCTTCTATTTCCATTTTCAGGTCATGAACAATTTTATTCATTTCCTTCAACTGTTTGGTTTTTTTCTTCTTGGCTTTCTTTAAGGGACTTATTCATGTCCTCAACTGTTTGTGTTTTCCTGACTTTCTTCGAGGGATTTATTCATTTCCTCTTTAAGAATCTCTATCATCTTCATAAAGTCAGCTTTAAGGTCTTGAGGGGTTGGGGGTGCTTCAGCTGTGTTGGAATATTCAGGGCTTGCTGTGGTAGGATAGCTGTGCTCTGATGGTGTCCTATTGCCCTGGCTATTGTTGATGTGTTCTTACACTGGTGTCTCGGCCTCTGGGTTTGGGGTGATTATAGGTCTACATGCACATTTCTGGGTTTGTCTTTGTTGGGTGGGTGTTTTGTGCCTCTGTTCCTGTTTTGTTTCCTCTTTGGTCCTCTGGTCTCTGTGGCCTGGATTCTGGCAGGTGGCATGACCAGCATGGAGTCTCCATCTGAGTTGGGGACTGGACATCTGCTGACAGGCATGCTCTTTGGTCCAGCAGGAAGTCTTTGCTGAGTTCACCTATTTATTCTTCTGGTTAGTGTGGTCTGTTCTGACTGGCATGGCCTGCACCTGAGCAGGGATATCTACCCAAGGTGGTGAAGGGGTATGTCAGCGAGGGGTGGGGGTACTTGGGGGGAGTGGGTAGGCTCTTTGGGAACCAAATGGAAGGGGGAGTCAGAGAGCATGTGGGTGTCTTTCCTGTTCTTCTCTGCACCTAGGCTTTTCATGTGGATGCTGAGGAGCCAAACTCAGGCCCACTTAACAAACTGAGCCTTCTTCCCAGGCCTCTGGTTTTGTTGTTCAGTGAAGAAAATTAATAAAAAGAGTTATAAACAAGCATCAAGAACACCAAGAATAAGAGGTTAAAGCCTTTACACTCTCCTAAAATGTGACCTTAGAAAGTGAGCCATGTTCATTTATGACTAACAAAAGTGCTCCAGTCTAGTCATTGTCTCAAAGGCAGAAGAGCCCGTGATGGGTCTGGGAACTATAACTCTGAACTTCCCCATATCTATTTCATTGATGAGGAAGCTAGTTTGGTAACAGCGACACAGTAGCACTATTAGGTCACTAGGCCAGCCCTCTCCTCTCTCAGTACCTGCTCCCCGTTGCTTTAGAGTTATCACCAATTTGGAATGACCCACACAGGCAAGCCTTTTTAGCCACGGTGTGGCATCACAGCACAGTAAGGACTGCTGCCCTGAGGCTGACGTCACTGTGTGATGAGGAGTGAAAAGGAGCAACAGGCACCTGTAGCCACAGATCCTCAGAAGACTGGAGCAGGTCGATCACATGGTTCTGCCCGGACAGCACACAAACCCCTGTAGTAACAAATGAAAACACGATAAACAGAAGAATTAGCAGATGAGAGAAAGTAGGTAGATCTGAAGGAGGCCGGTCAAGTCTAGCAGCACAGGACACAGATAACGAAAGGGGTGTACCTGGGCAGTGCTGTTCCATAACCACCTCGGAAACAGAGCCATCCACCTTTTGTCTCATAATTTGACACACAGAGCCCTCTTGGCACTGCAGGGACTTCTGCTCCCAGTACTGATCCCTGGGGACAGCAAACAGCTCACCCAGGAGCATATCTCTCACATGCAAGACAAACAGTCCAAGCTCATAATTCCACATCCTCACTTACCTGGTTTTTACATCCTGGCTCTGCTTCATATAGCTACAAGCAGCTGCTGAGCCCTGGAGCCCACTGAACCTACTTGACTAGCCAACATGAGGCCAGCTCACCTGCCCTTCCCAGGCCCTCCTGTGACAACCACGGAGAAGCTCGGGCTGCTGTTCTCACCATGCTCCCTCCTAACCAGCCGCATCTCCCCACAACTATTCCAGGGGTCCATAATGTAACCCCCCCCCTTTTCATGTTGGCCATTTCTGTGTGCAGCTTACCAGTACTGATAAGAACAAACCTTGGTGCAGCTTCTCATTGAATCATTTGATCTCACATTTGTTTCCATTTATTTTGTTATTTACCTTAATTGGCACATAATAACTGTACACATTTATGGGGCACAGTGGGATAAGCTGGTATATGCTGTAATTCATCATGACAAGCCTGAGTGATTAGCATTTTCTCTTTAAACACTCATCACTTTCTATGTCCAGAGGCTTCCAACTCTTCTCTTTAGTTATTTTTAAAACACACAATAGTGGCTGGGAGTCGGGGAAAGAGCTGGCTGTATAAGCTGGAGAACTTAAGATTTGGATTCCAGCACCCAATACTTAGGGGGAGAGGGAGATGTGCTAGGGTGAGGGACATCACTCAGCCTAGTTCAAATGGTACAGTTCAATGACAAAAAGACCTTGTCTTAAAAGAAAGAGTAGGGGGAAGGAGGAAGAAAGAAAGGAAAGGGGAAGGAAGGAGAATGACTGAGAAAGACTTCCTAGTGTCAGCCACTAGCCTTCACACGCGCGCGCACACACACACACACACACACACACACACCACTATAAATGATTATCAATATTTTTAAATATAAACGTTGAATACTAGTAGGGCAAGCTAATACCTCGGTATCGGCTTGAGGTCTTTGAACAGTCTAAATGTCCAATGATCTCATCTCCTTCCCATCATTAGAAGTAAACTGCACACCAGCAACATCTCAGTGCCATGTGGACAAGCATCATGCACTCTGGGCTCTAGACTCCTCTTCAATCTTGTATGCTTAGTAAATATTTCTGGTTTTGTTGAACTTACTGTTTTTGATGTAACAACTCAGCAGCCACAGGCAATGCAGAAACAAACCAAATGCCCATGAGCTGTGAACTATTTCCATGCTGTGTATGCCTAGATGTTATAGATTATGAGTGGAAGATGATCCAGCAGGCACATTGTCTGAATCACGGTTTCTTTTTTATTTTATTTATTTATTTATTTATTTATTTATTTATTTATTTATTTATTTTTGGTTTTTGGAGGCAGGGTTTCTCTGTAGCTTTGGAGCCTGTCCTAGATTAGCTCTGTAGACCAGGCTGGCCTCAAACTCACAGAGCTCCACCTGCCTCCCAAGTGCTAGGATTACAGGCATGCACCACCACTGCCTGGTGAGTCACGGTTTCTATTGCTGCTGTGATGAAACACCATGACCAAAAAGTAGGTTGGAGGAAGAGGGTTTATTTGGCTCACACTTCCATGTCACTGTTCATCATTGAAGAAAGTCAGGACAGGAACTCAAACAGGGCAGGATCCTGGAGGCAGGAGCTGATGCAGAGGCCATGGAGGGGTGCTGCTTGCTGGCTTGCTCCCCATGGCTTCCTCAGCCTGCTTTCTCATAGAACACAGAACCACCAGCCCAAGGATGGAACCACCCACAGTGGGCTGAGCCCTCCCCTGTCAATAATTAACTAAGAAAATGCCTCACAGCCTTATGGAACATTTTCTTAAATAAGTTTTCCCCCTTTCAGATAACTCTAGTTTGTATGTCAAGTTGACGTAAGACTAGCCTGCACACACATGTTCCCTAATATCCCAGGGAATTTTACCTTTACTACATGGTATATATGTGCTATTGAACTGCTGTTCCCCAACTGTCATTTTATTTGGTTGGTTTATTTCTTTTTATTTCAAGACAAGGTCTCACTACCTTGCTCAGGCAGGCCATCTTGCAATCTTCCTGCCTCTGCCTTGCTGGGTTGTTAGGCCTAAACATCAAGCTTGGTCATTTTCTTAACACTGGTGTGAAAATTCTGTGACACTGGGCTCTCAGCGTGTCAGTCACTTTAGGCCTTGGGTGTTAAAATGTACATACACACTAAGTACATGCTGAATGGACATGGGGAGCCTGCCTTGCTAGTGCTGTGTTTGTTGGGGACGTTTGGTAATTATCTCAATTCCATCCAAATATGTGATGGCCCTAAACACTTCTCTCAGGGGATCTCTGCTATCATCCAGAACTTATCTTTGGGAGATTGGTGGAAGGACAGGAGGTCCTCTCTGGCTTCTGGCCCACAGGTTCAATTTTGTACCTCAGGAAGCCTCTGAGTGACCCCCAGTGGCTCCTTGGGGTGTCACTACTGGGCAGTCGCTCATCTTGATTTTTCACTCAGGGGTAAATGGACATAGTGTTTTTATTTTGGTCTCTGGTCATACTCTGAGGAGGAAAGGGGCAATTGGTTGGTGTAAAGTAACTTCCTGTGTGAAACGAAAACTGGAGGTGACCTGAATGCTGTGTGACATGACTAAGTTGTTCCTTGGCACTGCCTGTGGTAGGCCCTGTTAAGGTGCGGAATATCCTCTGTTTCATTGGTGTATGTTGAAAAGATCCCCACTCACCCACAAGAAAGCAAAAACTCTGGCAGATTAAACACCAGGCTCACACTAAGGTTTGAAATCGGGTCTTCGGGATCCAATCTTAACCTCTCTAGACACATTACAACATGCAAAGCTACCACAGTGAAGGCAGTGTCTTCTAACATTGCAGAAATCTAAACAGAAAGGCCAGGGGCATAGCTCAGTTCATCACCATACAGAGATCTAGATTCCATCCTCCACATGGCATAAACTGGGCAGAGTGGCTCACGCATCTGATCCCAGCACCTAGAAAGAAGGAGGAATGGGAGGTCCAGGTCATCCCTGGCTACACACGGAGTTTGCGGCCAGCCTGGGCTACATGAGACCTGATCCCTCTCCCTTTCCCTTTCCCTCTCCCTCTCCCTCTCCCTCTCCCCCCCCCCCCCCCCCCCGCCTCTCTCTCTCTCTCTCTCTCTCTCTCTCTCTCTCTCTCTCTCTCTCACACACACACACACACACACACACACACACACACACACACACACACCATTTTAAGACAAAACATGTTCCATTCATCATTTACCCTCTGGTCAAAAGTCACTGAAACAGGTTAAGTCCCTCCTGTCCATACTGACAGCTCTCCCAAAGGCTATGAATACCAATCTAATGAGAATGATCTTTCCAACTCTGGACTCTTACTGTTGATATTTTTAGAATAAACTGAAACATTTGAAAACCAGGTGGTTATCACACTTTCTAAGTTAGTGCCCATGGCTTATTTTTTTTTTCTGCCCAAAACTTCTTTAGTAATTATTGTACATATGTGTAAGGGGGGGGGGGGTTTAATGAATGTAGGTGCACACACACATACACACACAGATTGATGCAGGTGAGCATCAATTAAGCCAAGTGTGAATCTGGGTTGTTTTGTTGTTGTTGTTGTTGTTGTTGTTTTTTTTGGGGGGGGGGTTGGTTTTGTTTTTGTTTTTTGTTTTTGTTTTGTTTTTTTTCTCCCACACCTGCTAGAGTTAAACCTATAGGTCATCCTGTCAAAATACAATTTTAGCTTTGAAATAAAATAACAGAACAGAAATAAACACAATCCATTAGAACTCCCTGCCAGTGTTGTCAGATAAAAAAAAATTACTGTGTCTCAGACAGAAATATCAATAACTTTAACGCATGTGATGTGTTAACAGGAAGCAAACAAGCAAACTTGCTCTCCGGTGACTGTCACTAATATTTATTCGTCCAGTGACTGTTAATCAAACCAAGTTTACAGTCCCGTGCAGCACCTGTCACAGGTGCTGATCGCTAATCAGCTATTGCAGCAGTTTATTCTGCTGCTGACAACTCGCAATTTTCCCCTGATTCAGCTATTTTGTCAGGTGGGAATTATGGCATACCGCATGTGACAAAACACATCACCCTTTTTCCCCCTTTTTTTCTTTTTTTTTTTCCTTGCATTTTTTCAGGCTTCTCTCTCCTGCTTTCTCCCCCTTTTTAGACAAACAATATCTGGGAACTCAGAAGTACTAAGGCGGAATGCATAATTAATTACCCAGCTTGCTCTAATTAGGGATGAATAAGTTGTGTCCTTCTCACAATCACAAATGTGGTGATGGGTAACACCAGTTTATGCTGTATTAACAGCAAATATGCAATCCTTCTGAGAGCACTTTTGTTGATGAATTTGATGAATGTGACAATAATTAGCGCAGACAGATGAGAGCTAAATTGCTACTGACAATGTAATGCTATCCTGCTCGAGGGCCTGGGAACGTGGCAGGGACCTGGGCCTCCATTCTAATTAATAGTCTTTTTTGTCCTTTTTTTTTTCCTTTTTTTTTCTTACCCCTACTGGCAAAAAAATAGGAGGGGGGGTATGCCGGTAATTGTTTTCCTCAAAGGCTGCAGGGAGTTATCAGGGTAATAAAGTTAATTAGCAGAACAAACATCTTTTCACTGCCTTACCAGTCTGAGGAACGAGGGTAATTCAAGCTGCTGGAAGATGTGACATGGAGGATAAGAAAGGAAATTCTAAACAGGAAACCGAAGAACGCTTCTCAGGCTGATGCATCACCAGATTCAGATGGCCTCTTTCACATCCCAAAGTTGCTTGTGTAAAGGACTTCATGGCTATGGTTTTGAGTTTTGGAAATAAAGTTAGTTGAGATGGAATACCGCTAGTTCTTTCTTGTCAGTGCTACTGGTGTCCTCAACTCTACCTTCATATCCTGACATCTCAGGCAGAGAAGCCGGCTCAGGCATTTTCCACAGAGAATGTTGGCCTTGGTGTTTGCCCTGTAGAAATGTTACACTCTCTGAATATTTAGGGATGAGGAAGAAACGGCTAAGCAATTTCCACCATATAGCATTTATTAATTCTCCTGTGTAAACTCAGTTTCAAAAGGGGTATTTTATAGCTCTTCTGGTAGAGTGCTTTTTGAGCTGCATGAAGCCTGGTTCGATCCCCAGCACCACATTAAACTAGTCCTGTTGACAAAGTGGCCCCGGCAGTTGGGAAACATAATTCAGGGTCATACTTCGCAACATATTGAATTTGTGGCCAACCTGGGCTATGTAAGACACTGTCTCAGAAAAGGGTGGGGGAGGGAGGTAAAAATACATACTATTTTAGTGTAGGTTTGTAATCACAAACGTTATTTTTATTTATTATTTTATGTGTGTGAGCGTTTTGGCTGCATGTATGTATGTGTACCATGTGCATGCAGTGCCTGAAGAAGCATTGGTTTCCCTGGGTCGGGAGTTTCAGAAGTTTGTGAGCCACTGTGTGGATGCTGGGAATTGAACCCAGGTCCTCTGCAAGAGTAGCCAATGGTCTTCACCACTAAACCATCTCTCCAGGTCTTCAAAACTTACTTTTATTAAAACATTTCAGTATCATCTTCGTGTCTGTTATGGAATTTTAGATAGCACTGAGCTATAATTCACATTGACACTATAGTTTTATTCAGCATGCCCACATCACCTAACATGAGTAGTTACAAA
This sequence comes from Onychomys torridus, assembly GCF_903995425.1. Lineage (NCBI taxonomy): Eukaryota > Metazoa > Chordata > Mammalia > Rodentia > Cricetidae > Onychomys > Onychomys torridus. The sequence goes on from NC_050448.1 coordinate 14,683,593, forward strand.
CATGAGAAGCAGTGTTCACTAGGCATTTTGCAGATGTGGCAAGTTGGTTTTCTCCCTATAAAGGCTGCAAGTGCTCTGCTTTTTTTAAACATCAGCCACCTGAAACAATTGCTTAGTATCAAGTAAATTGCTGCTGGAGAGAAGCCTGAAGCCTTATAAAACCATAACCCTAAGAAACTGACCTTGGTATTCTTTTCGATCCATTCCATCACCTTCTCGCATGTGTGTGTGAGGATGCATATTTGTTGTCATGGTAGGTAGATGAGTATTTTATCCCCAGTAAAGAATATAGGAGTAAGTATCAGGTTCCTCCTGTGTTTGACTAACAGCATGGCAGCAGGCCCACTGTCCAGCTTAGAGCCCTGTATCAGTAGATGTCTACCTCACTAGGTCAAGCTCCTGATACACAGCCCTCCTTCCTGTGTCATTAAGATGCTGTGCCCGAAGCCTCTGCTAACCAGAGCACAGTTTGAACTGAGATCAGCCAACTTGAGCTCTTTGTTTGCTCAGTGGCCAGCATCTCTGTCATCTCTCTGCTCTCTGTGATCTCCTGCCAACATGGTTGACACAAAAGAAACCTCATGGGCCGAAGAGATGGTTTGATTGTTAAAAGTGCTTGCCGTTTGCAAGGTGAGGTGGCCCACACCTTTGATCCCATAACTTGGGACGCAAAGGCAGGGGGATCTCTGTGAGACTGAGGCTAGCCTGGTCTACATAGTGGATTCCAGTACAGCCAGAGCTATGTAGTGAGACCTTGTCTCAAAACAAACAATAAGGAATGTTTGCTATTCTTGTAGAGTATCCATCCCAGTTCAGTTCCCAGGGCACACATCAGATGGCATACAATTGCCTGTAACTTCAGAGGATCCAGCTCCTTTCGCTGGCTTCCTAGGACATGGCACACACGTAGCACACACATATGTACATACACACACACACACACACACACACACACACACACACACACACACACGAGTCTTAAAAGAAACCACGTTCCCTCTTGGGCCATGAGGCATCCCACAGCATAGGAAAAGGTGGCAGAAACAATCTCAAGAAAATGCATCTGCTCTCAAAAGCCCACATGTCACTAGTCAGAGGCCAGAATTGCAGGGTGTGACAAGAAGTTTCCATAACAATGGCTAAAATCAAGCCTTTGGGATTTTCCTGGTTGATCTATCATAAAAATTGTCAGAATGAAGACACTCCCAAGTCCACATAAACCAAGAGGTTTTCTTGATTTATAACGTAGAACCAGACATGTAATTCGGTCTGGTTAATTCCAGCCTTTTGCACTAACAGTAAGCATATTGGAGTGAGAAAGAAGGTACACATGCATTTGAATAGTTAGAAAATCATGACTGTGAAACTGGGGAAGACTGGGTTTGTGACATCATTGTGTAATTATTTTAGTCATATGATTGATTCATGAAAAACACAGCATTTTATGGTTTGTTCATTTGGATTCTACTTCTTAAATGAAGCTTGTTTCTACATCTACGAAATAGCATGAAATAATGCCAGCAATAATAAACTCATGCACATATATTGATTTTTAAAAAGATACTCTGGAACTCACTACTATTTTTGCAAATTTTTTCTAAGCCTATGGCACCTGATATTCCCAGGCAGAGTCCCATCCAAGATGGACCTGACTCTCTTAGCTTCCGAGATCATACAAAATCAGATGCATCAGGATGGGATGGCTTGAGACAAGGGTTTTTTGGTTTTTTTTGTTTTTTTTTGTTTTCTGATCTAGTAATAGAAGATCACGCTGAAGAATCAAGACTAGACTTAAATTTCATTAACCAATGTCACAAATTCACTGGGTCAAGGGAGAGACAGACAGACAGACAGACAGACAGACACACACACACACACACACAGAGATACATTCAGTCACAATTTGAGTTATTATCCTTTGCTTTAAAAACACCAAGCAAAAATGTTAGCATATAATCAAACTTTATCTTTGATATAAAAACTCTAGACCCACAAGATACTTATTGTCTGCTAGGTCATGACAATTTGACCCAAGCTAGAGTCATGTGGGAAGAGAGACTCTCAAGAAAATGACACCATGAGATTTCTTAATTTGTGATGGATGTGGGAGTGAGTATCTAGGCCATTGTGGGTGGGGCCATCCCTGGGCAGGTGGTTCTGGGTGCTATAAGAAAGCAGGATGAGCAAGCTACAAGGAGCAAACAGTAAACAGCACCCCTCCATGGCCTCTGCATCAGCTCCTGCTTCTAAGACCCTGCCTTCACTTCCTGCCACAACATCTCTCAGGAATGAAGTTTGTTCTGTGAGATATAAGATGAAATAAACCCTTTCCTTCCCATGGTCATGGTGTTTCTTCACAGCAATGGAAACCCTAGCAAACACTACTCCCAACAACTTACAACTATTCTTATTTTGCGACTATGTGAGCTAATAAATATTTATTTGTGTATTTATGTACACATGCACATGTGTGCACATGCATGTGTGCGTATGTGTGCACGCATGGGCAGAGTCCAACACCACCTCAGGAATCTTTCCCCAGGAGATGTTACCTTTCTTTGAGACATGTCTATAACTGGCCTGGAACTCATTGATTAGGCTAGGCCTGGTGGTCAGGAAGTCCTAGGGATACACCTGTGTCTGCCTCCCCAGCTCAGGACTACATGTGCATACCACCAGGCCTAGCTTTTTAAATCCAGGTTTTAGGGATCAAACTCAGATCCAAGGGAAGCATTTTTAACCCCCTGACTGGTCTTCATACCCCCATGAGCTAATAAAATGTGATATGAGTTCATTTATCAAAAGAAAAGTCTGTGAAAAATCCTAATGTAAAATTAATTGATTTTTTTTTTCTTTTTTGTAGAAACGAACTGGAATGTTTAGAGAGGAAGAGTGGTACAGGACACTTGTTTGTTTCCCTGAGGCCTGCACAGACGGTCTCACTCTGTCCTCCTGAGCTACTGCCTCCTGTGTCGGCATACAAGGTATGTCTTCCACTTGATCTCAGCCAGAAGGCAAGAAGGGATAAGGATTTCTCTTTGGAAAACTGATGTCGTGGTCGGTGTAGACGCTCTCCAAGGACAATTGAGAATTTGCACTTCCAGGGTGCTCTGACATGCCAGAACCCTGAGGGAGAAGTCTGATGTTCAGAACCTCAAGGGGTTTCCACCACTGGACAGAGACTAGAATTATACGTTTACATGAACAATTGCATCAAGCCTTAGCCCGTTTGCAAGTCAAAAGGGCTCAATAAGTGTGGCTGTGAGTCAGGGGCTTACCTGGCACCACAGGAGATTCAAGTCTCTTTTGTTTTAAAAAATTTGACTGCATTTTTATTTATTAATTTGTAGGTGTTGGGACGCACATGCCACAGTGTGTATGTGGAGGTCAGAGGACTCTGTGGGAGTCCTGGGTATCAAACTCAGACCCTGGGGCTCGGTATCAAGTGGCTCTACCAGTGGGGCCATCTCACCAGCCTGCTCTTTATCTTTTTCTCTCAACTCCTGAGTCATTGTCCCCCTGCCCCAGTCTGACAGATTCTCAATCCCCAGGGCTCTGGGCTATTCTTTCTTCTTTGACTGCAGAGGAGCATTGCATGTATAACTAATTGTCAAGAAGGAGGAAACAAGCCTTGGTTTCTGTTTTCAGACTCCAAATTCCGAAGTTACTTAAGTGATGTCAGTCACTGGAACTCTGCCTTGCTTTGCGAGATTGCTAGGCACTAATGATGAGAGTATGTGTGCAAAAAAATGTTTGTACACAAGGTGGTGATGTTAACAGCTGCCATACTTTTATCCTGCTCAAGACACCAAAAAAAATAAAACAGCACAATATCTCCCTGAGTGATCACCAAAGGGCACGTTCAGTTGTTTGCCATGGCAGCCGGTCCGCATGCGGCAGAGTTGTGGGAGAGAGGGGATGGCAGGCTGAGATCAGGCTGAAAGGGCAAAAGAATTCTTGCCACAGTCAGGGTTTGGGAGCTTGGCCTGGTACCCACTGGATGCAGAAACGTGCAGGTCCTAAACCTAAATCAAGGTTGCATTTGTAATTGAAATAGACCGTCCCTCAGACAGCCTTCTTCCCAAAGTCCCGACAATACACAGTTTCCTATCTCTGGTCTTCATGTAGCCTTGATCTACTGAAGCTATGCTCCTTCCCTAATGCACACCACAGGTAGAAATTCAACTTTTACTAGTATAGTTCAGAACCATTAAAAAAAAAAAAAAATCAAGGTTTTTTTTGGTTCACAAGGTAAAGTGTTCAACCCGAGCAAGTGTTCATGACCTGAATTCAATCCCTGAAGCTCACATGAAGGCTGAAGGAGAAAACCAACTCCACAGACTTGTCCCCTGATCTCCCCACATGCACATCATATACATGCAACAAGAAGACATGAAAAGCTTTAAAAGTAAAACCTTGAATATATGTCATAACTTCAGTTTTTCCTAATCAACACTACAACATACACCAAACCTAAACTAGCTCATGGTGATGATGCCTACCCAGACACAAGTAATTGATTTTATTACATATTAAATACCAAAATTCATCTATTTGGTAGTAATATGTATTTTTTCATGTATTTCTTATGGGACATGAATGAATGTGACGTCAGGGAACGGGGTTTGTTGTTCAAGATTGTGGGCAGCCTGTGTGCCATGAGCCAAAAATCACAAGAAGAATTGTTTTCAGCTTTAAGATTCTCTCTTCGTGGTGAAAAGAGTAGCAGTTGTTATTTGCAAGCTCGAAAGAGAAATAACTGTTGGTAGTCATGGAAAGACGAGTTTGAAACTTAAATCCAAAGAGAAGGTAAGCAGCGCTGTCTGTAGATTGTGGCCCTGGCTTCTTGTCCCGGCTCTGTTGATTTGCTTGGGCATGCTGTCAGCCACCTCTCACCTGGGAGAAGTGATATCTTATCAAAGCCCAGACAGCTCCCCTTCACAACAGACAGATAACAGGGCCTTTCAATTTATCATATGGAAGTCTAAAAGAACCATGGGAACGATTGGTCAGCTGACAGTTTGACAGACAGCTTGACAGCCCTTGGAGCATCATGGGAAATGGCTGTCAGCTAATTTTCAGAGCAACCAGAGAGATAACCTTCAGAATGGGGAGGAAAACAAAAATCTGAATATTTGTATATGATCCAGTAGCAGAACAGTTTCACTGATGATAATTGTGTGAACCGGGCAGCTGGAAAGAGTTATCAAACCTGAGAGGTTCCCGGGCATGGGAGTGCCCCCATCTCCTTAGAGGTCTTTTATCCCTTTATTCAAACGTCATTAGAAACATACTTACATAATCTGGGGCTCGTGACACGGGCTAAGTATGCAGCTGTCCACTGACAGTACCCTGGTTTTAGTCATCTTTCCTTAAAGCATAATTGCCTATGTGTCATTTCCAAAACAAAGTTGGTTCATTACAGCTCTAAGCAGAAAGCCGCTTCCTGAGGAGTCACACAGGTCAGATTTTGTACTCTGTGTTATCCCAGCCCTGGAAGGTCACAGTCACCTTCATGGGAGAAAGCAAGAAACAGAAGCCAGCTGAAGAGCGCTGAGGAAAGTGTATATATTTACACATTCATTCATGCAGCCAACAAACATTGAGCACTTACTGAACCTAAGCATGAAGAGGGGGAAGGGCCCGATGGGGAGAAGACGAAGAACACCCAGCTTTCAACTTGCCCATGGTTCAGAGCCAGGGCAGACAGTTAAGTGAGAGGAGCTATGGAGAGGTCAGGCCCATCCAAAGCTCAGGCAACTGAGGCCTGTATTCCATGGCCGACTCATCTCCTCCTTATGCCCTCAAGTGTACCACACGTGCTCTAACTGGAAAAGATGCAACCTGAAAAAGTGGGACTTCAAAGAAAAAATAAGCACTCCATGTTTACACATTTGCCAAGAGCCACCTGAAGTCACAGCATGATTCCAGAAGCAATAGAGAGGCAGAAGGATGCAGGTAGAGTCCCCACAACTGGATGGGACCCTGACGTCACCTCAGGCCCTATAGAGTTGAGCTGCTTGTTTTCAAAGCAAACGCTCAAACTCTTTTTATTTTAAGATAGTATCTACCATTTTGAAAATTCGAAAGAATAAGAAGAAGACCCTGGGGTCAGTTGTTAACAGTTTCCTGCCTTTGCGGCTATCATACCTTTTTCCTCTCCATCACATGTGTATACAAACGCTGTATTTTAACCATATTAATAGTGAGGAAGAAGGTGGCACTTGTGTCTGGCTTGTGTTTGTACTCCTTCATGAGCCTGGTGATGTCTTTATGTATTAAACATGAGGGACAATGGATGACATTGAAGGTAAACCTTGTCTTTGATTTTTCAATTTGTTTTCGTGTATAAGCTGGCATATACCATCTTTCTAAATGTATCTTATACCTTAGAAAATGTTCACCTTGGAAACAACAAGGTAGCTCAGTGAGTAAAGGCTCCCGAGGACAAGCCCAGTGACCTGAAAAATCCCCAGGAGCCACATGGTGGAAGGAGAGAACCTACTTCTACTGTCCCTTTATTACACACACACACACACACACACACACACACACACACACACACACGTGCATACACACACATATGAAAGGAGAGAACCAACTTCCACTGTCCCCTTTCTTACACACACACATACATACACAAATATGAAAGGAGAGAACCAACTTCCACTGTCCCCTTTCTTACACACACACACACACACACACACACAAATAAATGCTTTGGGAAAAAAACAAAAAATGTTCATCTTTCTGAAATATCTGCTCAGTCAATCCATGAATAAAGAAATTATAGTGAAGATGTCACATGAAGTTATAGAAATGCTTCAGGGAATGCTGAGTGTTGCCTCGCTCCAGGACAAACACATCAGCCTTTCACACTGGACAAGAAAAGCAAGGATATTTCTGGAAAACATTCTGCCACTGGCCCCATTCATACTGGCCCCATTTGACCACTTGACACTTTGGGGACAACAATCAGCTGGAACTCACATTCCCACATGGTCTTCCAAATCCAGAAATACACAGCCAAACAAGCCAGATGGGCTACGAGAGTGGCTAGCGTTCCCCCAGGCCTGGGAAGAGCCAGTCAACGACTTAACTGTTGACAATCAAATGGCCTACGTGTAATTCTTCACAAGAAGATGCAGTGTTAGAAGGAAAAAGTACATGTGCAGTTTGCAAGACAACCCACAATGTCTGGGTACCGCCCAGGCAGATCTAATAGGTGGGGGTGACAAAAAGACACATTGTACTTATTTCAAACTGGGAGAGCAAGATGTGGGAGGGAGATGCGTCATAATTGATCCATGGATCAGATCCAAGTGACTACGGAGCGGCTGAACTCAGAATTCTGAATCAGAGCTGTGGTTAACATGTCTTTTCCTTTCCCTGTCGAAATAAACTCACGAACATGGAGTCCTAACAGATTCCAGATGCGGCTCCCTGTTCACCTGATATCAATTAAGTTTCATTGTTAAAGACTAATGGAGTCATTCAAGCTGACTAAATGGGTAAATATAAAGCTGGCACCAAATGGCTCATTACATATTTCATAGTAACAGCAAAATTTGCTATCTGGAAACAGGATACATCCCTGGAACTCCAGTTAGATTCACACTTTCACAGAAAGACATTTGCAAGCTAAGAATCCCACAAGAATCATGAAGTTCCCAACACTGGAGAAAGTTCATGTTTGCTGAGGGATGGAGAGACATTTTCTTCAGTGGTGTAGCCGCTGGAAAGGTGTCCATGTTCTTGTAAATAATACATCAGCCATGCCCCTGTAAGTAACCCTACTTAAAATAATTGAATCACAAAAAAAGGGGGGGAGAGAGAAAATAAGACGGGCTAGCTGGGAAGAGAGAAATTAGCAGAAGAGGGAGTGGTGGGGTGAATGTGTTCAAAATACATGTGTACATGTATGAAAAATCATATGAAGTCCATTATGTACAATTAGTATATACTAGTAAAAAATATTTTTAAATTCCACAAAAAGAATTATTTAATAAGTATCATAAAACCATTTAATTTGTGGAGTGTGGTTACCCATGCCATGATCTTAGCACTCCCAAGGCAAATGCAGATGGATGTCTGTGAGGGTAGGCCAGCCTGGTCTACACAGTGAATTCCAGGCTATCAGGGACTACACAGTGAGAGCCTGTCTCAAAGAAAACAAAGCATGTAACTTAGAAGATGCTCCCTAGGTAACCTCACTATATGTCCCAATGTGTAAAGTGAGCTCCTGAGCTGCTTTGGGAAAGGCCTGAGACTGTGGCACTGGCTACCAGTTGCTGTATGAGCTGTGTGTGCACTGCCACGTGTACCAAAGCAGATGACGTTAGTGATGGTTTGGCTCAGAGTACATGTCACTGCCCCTGCAGGGGAACCAGGCATCTCTGTGACCCAGATTAGAATGTTAGAGTTTTATGTCAGCCCTCCTTCTACAGAGGCATTGATACAGTGCTTCCTATGTGAACCATTTGTTCATTCTTTACCTTGTTTTTCAGACATCTTACCAGATTTGCTAGATTGTGGCGTTTCTTCAACCCCCAATCCTTTCTTTTTCTCTTCTTTTATTATTGTGTGTGTATGTGTGCACACAGGGGCAGGGGGTGGGGCATGCCACAGCACACATGTGGAGGTCAGAGGGGTCTCCTTCCACCTTTATGTGGGTTCTGAGGATGAAGTCAGGCTAGAGGGCTTATCTGATTGGGTGATGAAGCATCTATCCACTGAAACATCTTTCTGGCTTGAAAAGCTTTTCCTTTAAAGTGCCCTACTTCATGTAAACATTATGACATTCACTTGTAAATTATTAAAAATCCTGACCAGTACAGTGAAAAGTGAATTTAAGTTTTTGTAATTCAACTGGGTATGGTGGCGCACACCTTTAATCCCAACCCTTGGGAGGCAGAGGCAGGTGGATCACTGTGAATTAAAAGCCAGCCTGATCTACAGAGTGAGTTCCAGGGCATCCAGGGCTACGTAGTAAGACCTGTCTCAAAAAAACAAAAACAGCCGGGTGGTGGTGGCGGCAGTGCACGCCTGTAATCCCAGCACTCAGGAGGCAGAGGCAAGTGGATCTCTGTGAGTTTGAGGCCAGCCTGGTCTACAAAGTGAGTTCCAGGACAGCCTCCAAAGCTACAGAGAAACCCTGTCTTGAAAAAAACCAAAAAAAAAAAAAAAAAAATTAAAAAAAAAATAAAGGGGGTGGGTGGGGGCTGGAGAGATGGCTCAGAGGTTAAGAGCACTGACTGCTCTTCCAGAGGTCCTGAGTTCAATTCCCAGCACCCACATGGTGGCTCACAACCATCTGTAATAAAGTCTAGTGCCCTCTTCTGGTCATACATCCTGTATACATAATAAATAAATAAATCTTAAAAAAAAAAAAAAAACAGAAAAAGTTTTCAAAATTCTGCTGGGTGTAGTAAACAAAGCCTGAGGCATTTGGGATCATCCTTGGCTACATGTGGAGTTCAAGGCCATACATTTCTACATGAGATCTTCCTTCTCTCAATTTTTTAAAGTCTTTTTAATTTATTTTTATTTTTTGTGTGCATTGGTGTTTTGCCTGCATGTGTGTCTGTGTGAGGATGTTGGATCCTGGAGGTACAGACAGTTGTGAGCCGCCACAGGGGTGCTGGGAATTGAACTTGGGTCCTCTGGAAGAGCAGTCGATGCTCTTAATAGCTGAGCCATCTCTCTAGCCCCTCAATTTTTTTAAAATATTCAAAATGTTCCATACTGTATTAGCTAGTTTTTGTTGTTGTTGTTGTTGTTTTGTTTTTCGAGACAGGGTTTCTCTGTGTAGTTTTGGTTCCTGTCCTGGATCTTGCCTGTAGACCAGGCTGGCCTCAAACTCACAGAGATCTGCCTTGCTCTGTCTCCCAAGTGCTGGGATTAAAGGCGTGCACCACCACTGCCTGACTATTAGCTAGTTTTTATGTCAGCTTTACACATACTACAGTCATCTGATAATAGGGAACTTCAGTTAAGAAAAATGCCTATAAGATTGGCCTGTAGGCAAGCCTGCGGGACATTGTCTTGATTAATGATTGATTCAGGAGTGCTAGCCCACTGTGGGTGGTGCCATCCTTGAGCAGGTGGTCTTATAAGAAAGCAGGCTGAGCAAGCAGTGAGGAGCAACCCAGTGAGCAGAGTTCCTGTTTCCATCCCTGCCTGCAGGCTCCTGCCTTGAGTTCCTGCCCAGGCTCATCAGTGGTACTTGGGAAGTGTGAGCTGAAATAAACCCTTTTCCCACACACTACTTTTGATCATGGTGTTTTATGACAATGATGGAAACCCTAAGATACACATTCATCATATTCGGTCTGTTCCTCCCCAGCACACCTGGTGGCTTGCCAGGGAAGGGGTCTTGTTTAATTTCCACAAGATGTTTAAGAAGCTCTCTAATTGTCTACATACTAAAAAGCAACCATACCAGAGAATCTACCTGTGCTCACGCTATTACGCTTTGAAATTTTCTCTCTCTTTTTACAGCTTAAAAGTTTTGGTTTTTCTTTTTTCAATAAAAAAAAAAACTGTAATGGAGTAAAAAAGGGAATATGATATGTCTTAAACATTTGCTATTAAACTGTTTAAACTGCATATTTAAATTTCTGTAACATACTTTTAATGTGAAAAGCAGTTTCTAGCTTTGTATGAAATACTCAAGAATTATAATTTATGATCATCCAGAGGTATATAATAAAGTTTCTGAATTTGATATGTGAATAATGACCAGATTATAAAAAAATAACTCAGCCACCAGTCAGTGGTGGTGCATGTCTTTAATCCCAGCACTTGGAAGGCAGAGGCAAGTGGATCTCTGTGAGTTCAAGGCCAGCCTGGTCTATTCCAAATTTATGAACTCATAGACCCAAACATTCTCACCACATCGGCAACTCTTCCAGTCTTAATCAGACAGAGTGAGTTCCAGGACAGCCAAGGCTACACAGAGAAACCCTGTCTCAAAAATATCAAATAATAATAATAACAACAATTTAGCCTATGGGCTAGAGAGATGGCTCAGTGGTTAAGAGAACAGGGTGCTCTTGCAGAGGGCCCAGGTTTATTTTCCAGCACCCACATGGTGATTCACAATCACCTGTAACTTCAGTTCCTGGGGGATTTAACACCCTCTTCTGACCTCTACAGGCATCAGGCACACATGTTGGGCACAGACATACATACAGGCAAAGTATTCACATGCATAAAATAAAATAAATAAATCTAAAATATGTATAAAACAAAATAACTTAGCCATTCATGGCTCAGCACTCACTTTAAAAAAGTGCATTTTCATAAACCACCTGTCTCAGTCAGGGTTTCTATTGCTGTGAAGAGACACCATGACCTCGGCACCTCTTATAAAGAGAACATTTCATTGAAGGGGCTCGCTAACAATTTCAGAAGTTCAGTCCACTATCATCATGGCAGGGAGCATGGCAGTGTGCAGGCAGACATGGTGCTTCCTGAAGGCATAGCTGAGAGTCCTACATCATGCAGGAACAGGAAGTTGAATGAGACACTGGGTGATATCACTGGAAACTTCAAAGCCCACCCCCCACAGTGACACACTTCCTCCAACAAGGCCTCTCCATACACATTCACATGAACCCACAGGCATGTGTACACATACATATGTGCACACATGCACACATACACAGGAGCATACACAGGCACACATGCACCAAAAAAAAAAAATCTTTGATCCTCCTCTCAGTTAAAAACAGTTTACTTTTTGTTATTTTTTTCTCTCCATCTTCCTATGATTCTCTGTGACTTGGTTTTCTCAGCCATGAAATGGAGACAGTTGTACCTTAGATTTGCTATGAAGGTTGACAACCCTGCCAGCATCCTCAGACTGTTTCTAGTGCACACAAAGAGTCCCTTTGCTGGTGGGGACCTCAGCAAACCCTTCCCCTTCAATCACACAGTGTAAGTATAAGCCATCACACTGGTGTGCAGAGCCTCTCTCCTGTGGCTTTATCATTCACAAGGACCCAGGGCAAGAGGAGTCCCAAACATAGGGCTGAGTATGGCCAATGCTAGACAATCAAGAGTCTTCCAAAGACCAGAAATAATAATAATACTTGCCTGGCTTTCTATAATGCTAAAAAAATAAAAGTAAAACATAAACACAAACTCCATCTTACAGTGTTTCCTACATTCCATGGAGCAATGCTGGAAAAATTGGAGGCTGTGTTTTCTAAAACACTCACACGGGCATCTGAAAGCTTCCAGAAGTTGCTACTGTGAATTGCTCTCAAATCACGGCCACAGAAAGCATCCATTTGGTGCAGGTGATTAGTGTCTTCAGGGGGATTGCTCCACTGAATTCTCACAATCTTACTTAGGTAGTGTTGCCGTCATTATCTTGTTACATTTTTGTACTGTAGGCAGGGGTTTAGCCTGCCTATGGGTAAGTGGCTCAGCCGAGGTTTCAGGGTCTGAGGGGCTATAATCCCAAATGATCTCCAGGGAGCCACTCTGCTCATAGGGATGGAACTTTCAAAAGTGACAGGTTGGTAGGAAATTTCAAGTAGACAAGGTGAGTAAGTTCACGAGAACTGCTGTGTGCCTTGGTGTCCATAGTTACAGGCAATGGGTCCTGCCATCGAGAGCACATAGTAAGTATTCTTTCCCACACAAAACCATCACATGTGGGCGGCTACATACAGGTAGCCAATCTACAATGTAATAGACATCAAAATGGAATGTTGTGTGCCATGAATATAATTTTGTCAGTTAAAATTTTTAATCTAATTTTTAATATTTAGAGTCTAGATTGAGGCTAGTGGTTGTCATTTTTTAGCTTCAGAAATCTTTTATATTCTTTAAAATTATTGATGATATCAAAGAGCTCTGGCTAATATGTCTATCAATATTAACATTATTAGAAAGCAAAATTGAGAAGTTTTAAAATATTTGAATACTTAATAATTACAATAAGTACAATAGCTCAGTAGTAACATAACTAATATTTATTTTTAAAAATAACTCTTTGTGAGAACTATAACCAACATTAATATTAGAAATAATAATATTTCCTGAGATGAGAGGCATTATTCTATTTTTTTTATGTTTCTGTTTTTATTTGATGTTTTCTGATGTAAAAAGGGAAGGCAAGATTCTTACCCTCAGTAGCATATGCTTCTGGAAGGGGCTGTTGTCCATCTGCAATGCTGCTGCTGTGATTATCTTCGAATGCAAGCATGTGCTTGAAAAGAGGAGTGTTCTCAGCGAATCAGGGTGCTGTTCCCTGATTCTACACCCCAGTGTGACAGGTTAATTTCCTGGTGGCATTTGGAAGCATATCTATCAGTGACCTATTGGCATGGCCACATTACGGTGCCCTGGTTTCCTTGGAACCTTTACATACTCACGACTTTGAAGTATCACATGTTTGTCATTTGGAAAATAGCAGTTTACCTCAAATGTCCCTAACATTTCCCGATGTATGTCATCATGCAATATTTAATAATCAAACCACACTGATTAAGGCCACCAAGAATCTCATCCCCAAATCTGATTACTGCTCTAACATCTGTACTAGCACCTTTCATGAACTTCCATCTGACTCCAGCACACACAACTGCTCTGTGGGTACTTCCATTTGGTCATACAGAATGCTGGAAGAGACCTGTACTCAGAAGCTAATAAAATAGTGATTTGTATTGTTTAATTGGTGATACTGGCTTTTTATTCTGGGGTGTGTAAGTGAACAATGCAACAACTAACTGTTGGTGTCATTTGCTTAGAAGTGCCTCACGTTGTGTCACCAGCCAATCCCAATGCAGTCTCGAGCAAGTGGAGCCATGGTGTTACCACGGAAAAAAGTTGGACTTCATAGACCCACTGAAAAGGCATCAAAGATCTACAGAGCACACTCTCAGAGACAACTACCTAAAACCATACTCTCCCTTTGCCAATCAAATATCTCCTAAGCAATTCTGGCAGTGTACTAAAGCCAATAGAGAAGTGGAATAGGGAGACATTGCTTTGCTCCTCAATTCATGATTCTCCTCATACTACAAAAGCTCAGCAAAATTTGCATTACTCACATGTAACAGAACTTGTACTTTCTTCTGAAATCATCTGCCTGGATTAGCATGAACCCTCGTCTGTGCCTGCAAATTACTATAGTGTCTAGAAAGGCCGTTTGCAATACCTTAAGAGGAAGGGAGAATAAACAATAAGATTTTTCTGTCTGTAAATTAGTCACTGTGTACACACTGCTCAGCAGGTAAAGTCATTTAGGTCGATAGGGTGTCTTTTACTAATCAACCTCTACATTAATTTACTAATTTCTCTGTGCCTCCCAAAGTGAGAACTCTATTCAGATGTGTTATTTGTATTTCCTCATTTGAATAGATTATGAATATATTATGATGCAATTAAATATACACAGACAGTGCATACTAGATCTTTTCCATAACTAATTCAGGAATGAATTAATATATGTTGCTTTGAAGCCAACTGTCGTGACTAAATGACAGAATGGCTCTACTTAAACCTGATGTAAATTCCTTTAGTGTGGGCCATTGTACACTATTTCATTCTAAAGCTTTCATCTTAAAGTAAAATTTAAAAGTTATCCTAACTAATCCTTTTTGAGTAAAGGTTAAGGACTTAATCCTCTGGCTTCATAAATCTGCAGTGTCTAACAAACTGCATTCTTGTTTTGCTTTATTCAAATGAGCTCATAAAGGTTCTCAGACAAGAAGGCTTGCAGCTTGGTCGGTACAGATGCCTTATGATCCCCGAACCTCTGTTTCTTAGTTTTAATATGTCACTGCTTTGTTAAGAAGTCCTGCTTTTTCTTTTTTGCAATCTGCTAGTGAGAGACAGTGGCAGGGGGTGGGGGGTGGGGGCACTTTCACCAAATGTATTACTTTGTATCATAATACTAAATAACTTTATTTGAAATAAAAATGTAACTGAAATACTGGGTCTAGGGGCATGGCTCTGGGACAGAGTGCCTGCTTGGCACTCACAGGGCTGAGGTCATATCCTTAACTTTGCAAAATAAAATTAAATTTAAGATAAAAAATGATTTATTGAAGTGATATTTCTTCCAGAGGAGAAGGGGTGGATGGGTAGAGCAAAGGGTTGAAACTTCAGGGCACACCCATTAATTCTCTATGATGAGGCTAGCCAAGACCTTCCTGCACAATGGAGCAGACCCTCCTCTTCCAGGTAGGATGGTATTTTCTTAGGTCCCTGGATCTTCCTCCTCTGGCCTTTGAGAACTCCTCATCAAGGGTGGGAACTTGGATGTACATCCCTTTCTGTGTGTATAGTCTTGAGGCATTTGCCAGCATGTTACCAGAGAGCTCACCTGAGAAAAGCATTTCAGGTGATGAGAAATTGCTAGGAAGAGCCAAAAGAAAGTTCACTAGAGGATATTTTCACAAATAACTTGACAGATACTAGGACTTTGGATAAGTCAATGCAAGGATGGCTTCTTAAAGGGACCAAGGACCTTGATGGTGTGCCCTTTAAATACTGACAACTTCTGAGTAGTAGGCTTTGGGGGGTTGTTTTGTTTTATTTTGTTTTAAAAAGCTGTAAAATTGTAGCTGTATGCTTGACTCCTGGAAAGAGGAAAATGGAGAGGAAGAGGGAAAGGGCACTGTGTGTTTCACTTCTCAAGAGGGCAGCGGTGATGTACGCCTCCCAGCATTTGGGAGGCAGAGGCAGGAGGATCTGTGAGTTCGAGGCCAGCCTGGTCTACAAACAAGTTCCAGGATAGCCAGGGCTATGCAGAGAAACCCTGTATTAAAAAACAAACACAAAAAGACCACCACACACTTGGAGGAATAAAGTGAGTTGCACAGATTCAGCAGGTGCCTGAAATCCAAAGAGGAGCACTGCTGTGACACTGAACTTACGTCAGAAACGTGAATTTCTGCCATGACTTCTAGGAACGAAAGGGGCAGGTGAAACAGGACTGGAGGCTCAGGACAGTCAGAGGAGAACAGAGACGTCTCCAATCACCTCCTTCATGCCCTCGAGGGATCGGCCACTGGCCTGGTCTCCCTTTCCCAAGATAATGGTTTCTTCCATGAGTTTTCTGTAACTGGGGGCTCCTTCCACTGCAATTGGTCTCATTTCAGGATGAGAGTTAAGATTTATATGAGAACAGCAAAATGATGCTCCGGTAGTCCTCCAGGAGCCAGTCAGCAACCTCCAGTGACCCCATGTTCTGAAATAAAGGTCCTGCCCTGGGTCTCACTTTTCTGTCACAGCAACTGTAAAAATATGATGGAATAGAAGCTGTTACTTGAGTTCGTGGGAAATTGGTGGCATTTTATTTAAATGTTGCTCTTTTCTCCCAGTCTGCTATTTGTTGTTGATTTTTTTAACATGATCTAATCTTATGGCATTTTAATAGAATTTTGCACCTTCAGGAAATTTTAATGTAATTTGCTTTATTGACCTGAGAATACAGGGCATTATTAGCAAACAGTAAGCAATGTCTAAGTGAGTTTCGTTATTTATCACAAAGGTTTCCCCACCGTCTCTGGGTAGGTTAGTCAATTGTGCTAAAAGTGCTCTATCTGGTGGTTTAGAGATTGTGGTTATTTTTCCTGTTCTTTTAGACATCATAAACTGCATATAACCACAGTTTTTTTTTTTTTATTTAAGTAAGGAATGTCTTCCTTTCTCCTTCTGAATGGCAGTGAAGGTCAATTCCATTTCACAAAGCTGAGACTGTTTGGTGAAGCTGAGTTGAACATCATTCCCTATAGTCTTGCTGCTTTAAATTTCCAAAGGGGTTCACTGATAGATCTGGGTTCAGCAGGGCACACCCAGCACCCAGGAGGCAGAAGCAGGAGGAACATAAATTCAAGGACAGCCTGTGCTGCAGCCTGAAATGAACAAGCAGACCCTAGCATTGTGTACAATAGGTTTCTGGAGGACACTCAGGGAGGCAGCATGGGTAGATTGATGGGTAGGAGGTGTGGTCAGGGAGGCAGCCTAAATGTGTATGTGTAGCTTGTTCTTTTCCTGGTGAGACCAAAGCCTTTAACCTCTCTCTTTCCACCCATCTTGCTGAGCGCTTCCCCAGAAGCCCATCTGGCACTGAACCTTTATGAATGGCCCCCTGGGGTCCTCAAGAACTCCACAAGAGTTCCACTGTAAGTCTGAACATCCTGCCAGGCTTTAGCTGTTCACATGGCTACTGATTCTTACATTTCTTCCTTCTCAGAGTTATGCCAGACTTCTCAAATAAGACAGCAGAGTCTCATTTCATTCCTCTCGTGGGGGGGGGGGGGCAGCAGAAATTGTTGTTTGTTTTGTTAATAAGCTAAAGTACATGTTTTCACATTATGTTTTTTAAAATTATGTAAGGGATAAGTACATTGGTTTGATCACTCTTGTATTTTGTTTGCTTCAACTGTGTTTTGTTGGCACACGCATGACATGGTGGGACTATATGGGACCCGAGGAGAGAATAATACATGACTGTGGTCAGGCATGACAGCAAGTGTCTTTACCCACTGAGCCATCTTTCCAGCCCTGTTACTCTTATTTTAGACTGCTACACAAAGTGATGCACATTACACATATTAGAGGGCACCATGTACTATTGTGATACATGCACACAACAGCATCAAATGAAATCAGTTACACGTGTATCATCTCTTGGTGATGAAGACTTTCATTCTTCTAACTTTTGAATAAACAGTACATTTTATGTTATCTACTGAGAATAGCACATCAGGACCTCATGCTCCTGTACAGTTGCAATTCAGTACAAGTTAAGGAATATTCCCCTGCTGTGGTAGTTCAAATGAGAATGGCCCCAGTTAATGAAACTGTTTGGAAAGGATTAGGAGGTGTGGTCTTGTTGGAGATGTGTCACTGGGGGTGGGCTTTGAAGTTTGAGAAGCACACACCATTCCCAATTACTCTCTCTGCTTTCTACTTGCTGATCAAGATGTGAGCTCTCCAGTGCTGGTGGTGGTGCTGGTGCTGGTGCTGGTGCTGGTGCTGGTGCTGGTGGTCCTGGTGGTGCTGGTGGTGCTGGTGGTGCTGGTGGCGGTGGCAGCATTGGCAGCTCACACCTTTAATCCCAGCACTTGAGAGGCACAGGCCAGTGGATCTCTGAGTGTGAGGCCAGCCTGATCTACAGAATGAGTTCCAGGACAGCCAGGGCTACACAGATAAACGGTGCAGAGGGCTCCACAGCTAGGGCTGGGTTTTTCTTGGGGGGGGGGGGGGGGCGTGGCAGAGGGGAAGAGCCAGGCAGTGATGCCATGCACCTCCAGCACTCAGGAGGCAGAGCTTCAAGGCCAGTCTGGTCTACAGATTGAGTTCCAGGACAGCTAGCGACGTTACACAGAGTAACCCTCTGCTCAGAAAAAATAAAATAAAACAAAAGTGTAAGCTCTTGGCTGCTCCTGTCTGCAGCCACACTCCTGGTCAGGATGATCATGGATTCACCCTCTGAAACTGTAATCCCCAATCAACTCTTTCTTCTGTAAGCTGCCTTTGTCATGATGTCTTATCTGCAACAGAAAAATGCCTAAGACACCCTCTCTCCTCCAGCCCAGCCTTTGGTACTCCTCCATGACTCAGCCATTTTCAGATTCCTCACATGAGTGATGTGTCTTCCCGTGCCTGGCTGCTTGAACCCATGATCTCCAGTTCTGTCCATGTGGCCACAAATGACTGGACATCACTTTTACAGTTGAGCGGTATTCCGTATGGCTATGCACCACATTTTCTTTTTCTCTTAGTTTGTTTCCCTTTGTGCTGTGGTGACTAGAGTTGCAAGCATGTGGAGTGCACGTTGGTTGCATTTCTGTTCCCTTAACCTTAACTTCTTGGAGAAGCTGCATTAGTTTGCATTCTCACCGATGGCACACAAGGGTCCTCTTTTCTCCAGCCCTTCCTTCATCAGCATCTCTTAGCTTTAGTCTCTGTGGTGGTATCTGTTCTTGCAGGAGTAAGAGTACATCTTACCTCCAGTTTGATTGGCATTTCCCTGAAGGTGATTTTTAACCATTTTTTTTAAATGTAAGTGTTGGCCATTTTCATGTCTTATGCTGAGGAATGTCTGTTTAGGTATATTGAGCATTTTTAAGTGAGCTTTTTTGTTTTTTGTTTGTTGTTGTTGTTGTTTCTTACTGAGTTTCTTACATTTCTTGTGTATTTTGAATACCAAACCTAATCAGATGTGCAAACACTTTTCTCCCATTCTGTAGATTTTTCGCTGCTTCAAAGAAGCTCTTAGTGTAATAAAATCCCATTTTCCCATTTGGTTTTTTTCCCCTATAGTTTTGTGGTGTTGTCAAAATGACCTTTGTCCACTGCAATGTCTTAAAGTCTCTCTCTAATGTTATCTTCTGGTATTTTCATAGGTTCATGTGTTACATTTAGATCTTTATTAAATTTTAAATTCATCTACACTGGGTGGGTTCTTCATTCTAATGGGTATCCAATTCCCTTCTCCGATACATGTTCCTAGTACCTTTATTAAAAATCAGTAAATTACATGTGTGAGCTCACTTGGGTTTTCTCCATTCTACAATCCATGTGTCTTTCATTTTTGTTTTGAGACAGGGCCTCACTGTATTTCCCTTGGCTGGTCTAGAACTCACTGTGTAGACCAGATTGACTTTGAACTCACACAGATCCTCCTGCACTTGGAAGGCAGAAATAGATAGATCTCTGGGAGTGCAGAGCCATCCTGCTCTACATAGTGAGTTCCAGTTCTGCCAAGGCTGAATAGAGAAACCTTTCCTCAAAAAGAATTAAAATAGAATTGCTTTGTGCAATATAGACATTTAACAATATTAATTCCTTCAATCCGTGAAAATGGTGGATCTTTCTACTGTTTGTATTATTTAAAATTTCTGTTATTAATATTTTATAATCCTTTTTAAAAATTATGCATTATTATTATTATTATTATTATTATTATTATTATTATTATTATATTTGTGTTTTAATTTTACACATCAGTCATGGGTTCCCCTGTCCTCCCCCCTCCCGCCCTGACCCCCATCTTCCCCTCATCCCCTCCCCTCCATTCCCATCTCATCTCCTCCAGGGCCAAGACTCCCCTGGGGATTCATTTAAACCTGGTGGATTCAGTACAGGCAGGTCCAGTCCCCTCCTTCCAGGCTGAGCAAATTGTCCCCGTGTGAGCCCAAGGTTCCAAACAGCCAGCTCATGCACTAAGGACAGGTCTGGGTCCCACTGCCTGGGTGCCTCCCAGACAGTTCAAGCTATTCAATTGTCTCACTTATCCAGAGGGCCTGATCCAGCTGGGGGCTCCACAGCTTTTGGTTCATAATTCATGTGCTTCCATTCATTTAGCTATTTGTCCCTGTGCTTTTTCCAATTTTGGTCTCATCAATTCACGCTCTTCAGTCCCTCCTCTTTCTCGACAATTGGACTCCTGGGGCCTGGTTATTGGACGAGAGTTCCAGCATGACTGTTAGGGTGTTTGGCCATCTGATCACCAGCCTAGGTCAGATCAGGCTTCCTCTCGACCATTGCCATTATTGTAGAGTCCTTCTACCTCTAGTTGAATTCATTCTAAATTTGTTTGCTTGTTTGTTTGGTTGGTTGGTTGGTTGGGTTTTGTAGCTATTAAGAGGTAACTTTCTTGGTTTCTGTTCCAGATAGTTCACTACTGGTGTCTTGCACCAGCACTAACAAGCATGTGTTGATTTTACATTCTGTAACTTTGCTAAATTCCTGTATTAATTCTATGTATTTGTTTATTTTCCTCACAGACATCTTTGGGGCCTTTAAAATACAGGCCATGTCCACTGCAAACATCAGCAAATGGGCTTCTCTACTCTGCTTCCTGATCTTTCTTGGTTGTTCTGGCTCAGACTCTCAGACTGTGGTGAATAATTGATTTAAGAGTAATTTAACTCATATAATAAAAAAGGAATTTAGAGGTGTTTTATAGAAATGTATATTTTACTGTACAAAAAATTCACAAGCAGTTCATTTTTTTTTTCATTTTTCTTTATTAAGAAATTTTCTACTCACTCCACATGCTATCCACAGACTCCCCCTCCTCCCTCCTTCCACTCCTCAGCCTTCCTTCCCAAGCCACCCTGCATCCCCACATCCCCCAAACGAGGTCTCCCATGGGGAGTCAGCAGAGCCCAGCACACTGAGCCTAGGCAGGTCCAATTACCTTCCCACTGCACCAAGGCTGTGCAAGGTATCACACCACAGGCACCAGATTCCCAGAAGCCTGCTCATAGACCAGGGGCAGATCCCAATCCCCCTGCCTGGGTTCCCCCCAAACAGTTCAAGTCAAACAACTGTCTTCCATATCCAGAGGGCCTAGTCCAGTCCCATGGGGGCTCCACAGCCACCATTCCACAGTTCATGGGCTTCCACTAGTGTGGCCGGTCATCTCTGCATGTCCTCCCATCATGATCTCAATGTCTCTTGAATGCAGTACCTCTCCTCTCTCTCATCAATTAGATTCCCGGAGCTCAGCCTGGTGCCTGGATGTGGATCTCTGTATCTGCTTCCATCTGTCACTGGACAAAGGCTCTATGATGACAGCTAGGTTATTTGCTAGGCTGGTCACCAGAGTAGACTGGTCCAGGCACCCTCTGGACCACTGCCAGCAGACCAAGGTAGGGTCAATCTTGTGGATTCCTGAGAGCCTCCCCAGCACCCTGCCTCTTCCTTTTCCCATGATGTCCTCATCTCTCATGGTATCTTCCTCCCTGCCCTCCCACTCTGTCCCTGTTCCAGCTTGACCCTTCCATTTTCCTATGCTCTCATCCCCCACTCCTCACCCTCTGCCACACACCCCCAGTCCACTCATGTAGATCTCATCCACTTATCCTTCACAGGGTCATCCATGTGTCCCTCCTAGGGTCTTTCCCTGTTAGCTAGCCTCTCTGGAGTTGTGGGTTGCAGTCTGGCCATCCCTTCCCTCCCATTTAATATCCACTTATGAGTGAGTACATACTATGTTTGTCCTTCTGAGTCTGGGTTACCTCATTCAAGATGATATTTTCTAGTTCCATCCATTTGCTTGCAAATTTCATATCATTGTTCTTTACTGCTGAGTAGTACTCCACTGTGTATATGTGCCATATTTTCTTTATCCATTCTTCAGTTGAGGGGCATCTAGGTTGTTTCCAGGTTCTTGCTATTACAAATAATGCTGATATGAACATAGTTGAGCATGTGTCCTTGTGGTAAGATTGAGCATTCCTTGGGTATATACCCAACAGTGGTATAAAGTAGTTCATTCTTTAAAAAGAAAATTTAGAACCAAATGGTTATCACCATAGACAATCATTGTCACTCTAGAAAATTAGAATGGCATGAGCTCATCAACACATTTCTCAGACCTGATATCAAATTAAGACTTTTTTCTCCTTTTGGCCATTGCCACTGTGCTAGAGAATTTGTGTCTAAAATCAGCATCAAAGTCTGGCCATCTACATGGATGATGTCTCCTATTAAAAGTGTCCATGCTGTGTTTTTTCAATGAACTCATTAAGTATTGAGTTGAAAAGATACAGAGCATGGTGCAAGGATAAAAACAGCACCAATAGTTTGGTTGTCGATTGACAGCACCCAGGAGTCAGAGGCAGATGGATCTCTGTGAATGTGAGGCCAGCCTGGTCTACACAGTGAATTCCGGGCTAGCCAGTGCTGTAGAATGAGACCTGACTCAGACAAGGGGAAGGGATTTTGAAAGGACTGAGGAGGGAGGTAGCTGAGTGACAGAGAACTTGCCTAGCAGGATGGAGGCCTTAGTTCAGTTCCAAGACCAGGAAAAAGGAAAGAGCCAGAGCCAGAGACTGAGAGCCCAGAGCCTGTGTGTTGGGAGAAGGTTCTAATCCCTTGTTCTGTGCAGAAGGACCTTCCCTGAAGAATGTTGTAGAAGTGACATGTTAGAAAGATGTAATGTTCACTGTCACCACAGAACTAGCTGACAGCAGGAGCCCAGTAGCCCAGATTGGGTCTCCCCTGTTTGCTAACATTGTGTGTTGGGAATCTCTGAAGTTTCCTGGCAAGATCTGATCCATGAGAAAAAAACCTGGACCTAACATTTAAGTGGCCTGTCTGTCACACTGGATCTGTGGAAATGACTTTGAACATGTCAATTCAGTGAATGATTAAAACACCCCTTGCAAAACAGGTCATTTGTCCCCATTGCCCAGGTGAGAAAACAGCCTAAGAAAGCTAGACAACCTTCTTAGCTGAGATAGTAGGGATAGAGAGGACTTTATTATTTTCTTCCCATTTGGTTAGATTTGATGTGTTCTAGGAGCTACAGAGAAATACAGAAACAAATAAAACACCCTCCCCCTCGTCAGGTAGGTTTTTAGTTGGTGCTGTATATATAGACATTCACATAAATAAAATAAAGGCTCTCTTTGTCTTTTCTAAGAAGAGTAAGAATATGACAGAGAAAGATGCATCTGTGACTTAAGAAGAATGGGAGGGTCTTATAGATGGGCTCTTATGTAGTAGTCTTTGAATTCTTCATGTACATATTAAATGTATAAGCATGCAAAAATACAGCATGTGGTATTAAGTATCTTATGTATAAAATAAACGACTTCATGTCTTTTAATGTGATTATATATACGTGGTTCATTGGCACTTGGCTTCCTAATGGGAAGGTTAAAAACATTTCCCATGTCAATCACGTGTGAGATGACCTGGAAGAAAGTGCTTTCCGCTCCCATGTAGAACTGATGGGATGATGTCAGAGAAGGCCGTGTGCTCTCTGGTGGCTTCAGTCACTGCTCAGAGCTGCTTTCCTGGCATGTTGAAGCCACTTGCAGATGTTACATGTGTAGCTGTAAAACAAGACAACAACGCTGCAGAGCTACTTACAGTCATGGTCACCCTGTCCTTCACAATTCCAGACACTTTGTAGCCACACTGAAAATACACATTTTCCTGTTAGCACTAGAAACATCATCAGGGGTTGCTAACCAGCAGCTGCTACAAGCAATTTTAAAAAGTTCACAACAGGGCTATTGGAGAGCTGGCTCAGTTGTCAAGCACAATTGCTCTTCTTGCAGAGGACCTGAATTCAGTTCCCAGCACCCATGTCAGGTGGCTCCCAGTTACCGGTAACTCCAGCTCCAGGGGTTCTGGTGTCCCCTCCTGGCCTCCACAAACACCTGCATACACACATGCTCAAACCTACACACACATACATGCACATAACTACAAAAATAAATAATAAAATTGTTTTTTATTTCAAAAGAATAACTCCCATTAACTCTTGCATCTGTTCATTTTTATCTTCACATCTACCCTGAGAGAAGTTTTCTAGTTTCCAGTATTGGAAACTATGCTTCTGAGGACCTGCTATTTTACTCAATGTCCTCAGGTGGCATGTGACCAAAACAGGACTTAAAGCTGGGTCTCTCCCTTCTGAGCATTGTCAAGTATGCAACCAAGGACAGGTAGAATTCATCTCAGAGCCACCACCTGCTGAAGCAGGGTCGGGAGTAGTCCTGGGTGTAGTGTCAGTATACGGCTTCATACCTGACTGAAACTTACAGAGAGTGGGAATGGGAGGGAGGCTATTCCAGATGTTGAGTCCTCAGACTTCAGCTGGGGACACACTTTCATATACAAACTTGTCCAAGTGAAGTAACAAGGCTCACAGAAAGGCAGACATAAGTGTCCAGACTAGAGTGAGATACCTTGTCATTTAAGATTTGATTAAGAGCAAAAGTGACGGCCCCCATATGACCCAGGAGACCAAAATCCATAGTCACACTCAACCCAAGGAACTCAGTGTGCACTAGAGAGTAGCAAGATAAGCCCCCCCAAAGCTGTCTCCACCTCTGCTTCATTGTCAACCAGGCTTCTGAAATGGAGTTTATTGTTTAGAGGCATCCTTAATGAAAATGATTGTATGTTTTTTCACCAGAAGGAAAAATGTCAGAAAAATCTGCCATGACCAATGTTTACCACGGCCCGACATGAATTATCGTTAGATCACTCTACTCTCTCGCCGTAATTTTTCTATGCAGTTTATTCATGTGCATATTTAAATGGTGTGCACTTAATTGAAATTACAGTGTGTTCAAGCTGTGTCTGACACTGACTGGCAGTTGCCGTGAAGAAATACCCAGAACCTACAAAGGGTCATTTCCCAAATAGCACAGATGTAACTGTAAAGACCAAGCAGAATATTTCAGAAAACTGAGTGGATTTCACTTCCTGCAAGCCCCTCATCCCCTTAAGGTGGGATCATGGCTCCTTTGCCTCTGTAAACCTTGGCTTCAGAACTATATGCAACATAACAGACATGGTACCAATCGCTTCCTCATCTTCCCACACTATAAATACAGTGGCCCTTGACAAAGCTCTAAGAAAACTATTTAGTCCCCAAAGTTTGGGGATTTATGTCTTATATAACCCATTATTTGGGTTGAGTAACCCATATTTGATTCCATTTTCTCTTTTACATCTGGTTGTATATCACTGAGAAAAGACAGCCAATAGAAACAGGGCGCAGATGCAATCTTTCAGAGACAAGATTCTGGGCAGGACCACAGTCAGAGCAACTTGAGGGACCATTGTGATATTAGATAGCGTAGGATTTGTTAATCTAGACATACATACTACAGTTTTACAAAACAATGTAATTTACCCTCCTTCCCCACCCGTTTATGTTCATGTTTCCAATTTAGTTCTGGAACATGCTACTGACTGACTGAAAAAATAAAAATAAAAAAAGGAAGGACATGGCTGCTTCCAGATATGGTGGAGGAGAAAGTTTATTGCAGATGAAAGGGAGACATAGCCAGAGGCAGAGACATCGAATAGAGTCCAGGGTGGTCATGACCCAGAGCTGGGCCATGTGAGGAGAGGTGGGCAGGGAGAGGAGCTGCTGATCAAGAAAGGAGCCTGGACCAAGAGAGAAAAGGGTAGGCCAAGAGACCAGGTAACCAAAATGGCTGGCATACAGGGAAGAGCAGCTGGGGAGGGCACTCAGCCCCTGAGCTGGAGGGTTAGCCAGCAGAGGAGAGGGAGAAGTGGGTGAGGGCAGTATTCAAGCCATACCCTGTAACAGGGACTGAGGGAAGCTGGGAGAACCTGGCAACCAGGTCCACTTTGATATGTTTAATAGGCACCTCAGCCTTTTGTCTGGGGTTTGAGATCTATCATCGGCCTCCCAGTGCCTTGGTTTCCTCCCTGTAAAAGCGCTAACAAGCTTTGCTTATTGAGTGGCTTCAGTGTTGTGAAGCAGGTACAATACAACACTACCATCATCGTGTCATTGTTATTGTTATCCAAAGTTAACTCATAAGTCAGCTGGCATACCTCTAAGATACAAAAATAAATAAATTATAATGAAGTGAGGCTTCATATAAATCTCATCACTTTTACAATACTACCTTAAAAAAATAATACAATAGTGCTCCTACTAAAATGTTCTGTTTGTTCAGACTACATTACATGGTGTCTCAAGTGTGTTCTACAGAGCACCTTCAGTCCGAGGGCCACAGCTCAGTTGGTAAGGGTGTTGCCTAGCATGCACAAAGCTTGGATTTGATCCCACAAACACAAGCATGGTGACACATGCCTGTAATCCCAGCACACAAGAGGTAGTGGGGGAAAACCAAAAGTCCAAGGTTATCCTCAACCACATGAGGAGTCTGAGACCAACCTGTGTCTCAGAAAAGGGAAAACAAATCCCCCTTGGATCAAATCAAACCAAATCTCCCTAGAATGCTTTGTTACAGAGATAATCAGTCATTTTGTTCCTTCACATTTTCCTAGTAGCAATTGTCTGTCAGTGGAATGACTCCTGAACCTGTGCTCCTTGCAGGTGGCCCCTGCTTCCCACGCTGTTTACCTGGTCTCCTGAGACTGTGTCAAGCGGCATTGCCAGACCCCAAAGCCAGGTCAGTCTACCTGGGCCTTGCCTCGGCTTCCATATGTGTTCTGAGCACTCTTGATTGGCCACTCTCATGATGCCTAGTCACATGCCGTCCAGATTATCTGAAAATCATCTTTAGAATATGACAACAACAACTTACAAAATTTTTTTTCTTCCTTGATATGTCGCATTAGAAAGAGATTCCTATGTAATTCTGTGGGATCTGACAGCGTTTCTACAGAGGAGAAATTCTTAGGTAACCGCTGTGGAGAAACCTCCATAAATGGTTCGTCAGATATTCTTGTGGCTTCCATTAATGCAAGTGTTCTGCACACCCCAGGGATGTGGACTGTGCTCAGAGAAATGCAGTGAGCTGCCAATCAAAACCCCACAGGGGAGCTTAAGAATCAGACTCCTGCAAATGTTGTTTGTTTCTTTTCAGCCTGAACTGCATGAATTATTTCATACAGAACTCTGAGCCCCCATCGATGCTGAATAGGTCATCTGAGTGGCAGGTGATTTGTTGCCAAAGTCTATGACTTTCCTGTTTGAAATAACGGTTTTATGTGGCCCCTGCAGCTTCTTGGCCTCATTATCAAATGAAAGCTGGTTCAACCCTGTTTTCAGGTGAGGTATGAGGTACTGGGTATTTCTCTTGCTGGGATTTTCCTCTCTCAAGGGATAGTTACAGAAGGTCAGGGGAGGTAGGTAGATCAGGGGCACATCACAAGTCTCAGGCAAAGCTGTCCATCTTGACAACCTGGCTTCACATTATTGCTCTCCTGCTTGGTGGATGTCCAGGCAGCATGAGCACTATTTTACTTCTCCGAGATCTATTTCACTCATCTTGAAGATGAGAGATAAGCTATTCTGAGGAGTGTACAAGACAGTATCTCTGGCTTAGCAAGCCCAGAACCATTGTTCTATCATCAATGAACAGTAACACACATGTCCCACTCTGTTCTGAGTGTGCGCTCTGTGATGGCTGAGAGAGCTGATGTCATTCATTTAAACAAAGACCACATTTGTGCCCTGCTTACCAAGACCAGCCCGGTACTGTTCCCCTCCCACTCAATGGCTGTATCATTTGAATGGCAGCTCACAAGCTCTCCAGTATCTTCCAGACATACCTCAACCTCCAGGAATCCATGGGGCACATCGCTACAGATAATGCTAATTTCCAGTCTCCTACTATCTACATCCAAGGCTGTAAAATCCCCTCCTTCTAGAGATGAGTTGAACATACAATGTGAATACATGATAGAAAGAGTTTGTCTTTAGAGTTGTTTTCCTCTCTAAGACTAGACATCAGAGTTGGACTCAACTTGCACTGGCATTTTCTCAAAAGCACTGTGGCATGTCAATGCCATCCCTTTCTAAATCTAGGAGATGGAATACTCTTCAACAGTCTTATGTCTTTCCATTATACTGTTTTTAACTTTTGTTTATTGGAGTGGGAGGTACACACATGTCACAATGCATGTGAAGGTCAGAGGAGAGCTCAAGCAAGTGGGTTTTCTTCCACTGTGTGGGTCTCAGAGGCTGAACTCCAGTTGTCAGGCTTGGTGGCAAGAGCCCTTAGCACCCAGCCATCTTAGTGATCTTCAAGATGAGATAAATGTCAGCACTCATCTTGAACTGCCAACAACATGTGTGTCTCTACAATGATGGGAGGCCACATCACTGTCTTTATTTTCAGATTCCCCAGGACACACAAAGAAACCTGACATGGAGGCTATCTTAGTTTCCTTTCCTGTTGCTAGGTTACAGCTTCCGACCAAAGCAGTTTAAGAAAGAAGGGGTTTATTTGGCTCACAGTCCCAGGTTGCAGCCCATCATTGTGGGGAAGTCGAGGCAGGAACGTAAAGCTGCTGGTCACATGCCACAGTGAAGAGCAGAGGGCAATGATGTAATACCTGAAGAGTAGTGTTCAGCCCACTTGTCCCACTATTCCAGGGAATAATGTCACCCATAGTGGTGGGTCTTGCTCATGTCAACAATACAGTCACTCAGGACTTCATCTACTTGTGACATGACTCAGTCTAGGATCATTTGGGAAGGGAGCCTCAATGAGGAATTTTCTAGATTAGGTTGGCCCATGGCAACATCTGTGGGGGGACTGTGTTAATTATGTTAATTAAGGTGGGAAGTACCACCCACTATGGGTGATGTTATTCCCTGGAATAAGTGGGACAACTTTCAAAGGTCCCCACAGTAACATGCTAAATAGATTACTAAAGACCAGTAGAAAACAAAGGTTATGAGTCCAGGTCACAGACCAGGAAATACATGTGTGCCCATGAGTGCACATGGGGGGTGCAAGTGAAGGCCAGAGTCCAACTTTGGGGTGTCTTTCTCACCATTTGAGACAAGGTCTCTCACTAAACCTAAAGCTTACCGATTGGGTTAGACTGCCGTCGTAGCTGGGATTTTCCTATTGCTGTGATAGAACACCGTGACCAAAAGCAACATGCAGAGGAAAGGTTTGATTTCACTTTACAGACTGTAGTCCATTAAGCAGGGAAATCAGAGAAGGAACTCAAGGCAGGAACCTGGAGGTAGGAGCTGATGCAGAGGCCATGGAGGGGTGCTGCTTTCTGACTTGCTCCCCATTGCTTACTCAGCCTATTTTCTTATAGAATCCAGGACCACCAGCCCAGGGGTAGCACTGCCTACGTAATGTACACCCTCCACATCAATTAGGAAAATACCACACAGGCTTACCCACAGGCATATCTGGTAGGGACATTTTCTCAATTGAGGTTCCCTCTTCCCAAATGACTCTACTTTGTATCAAGTTAATATAAAACTAGCTATCACAATGAGCTGGCTTTTGTGGAGCCCATTACCTGGGCACCTTGCTCAGCCTTGATGCAGGGGGAGGGGCTTGGTCCTGCCTCAATGTACCAGGCTTTTTTGACTCCCCATGGGAGGCCTTGTCCTTTTGGAGGAGGGGATGGGGAGTGAGTGGAGGAAGGAGGTGGAGGTATGGAGGAGGAGCAGGACGAGGGATAAGAGGGGAACTGTGGTTGGTATGTAAAATGAAAAAAAAAAAAAACTAGCCAGTACAGCTGGATATCCAGCAAGCCCCAAGAATCATTCTGTCTCCACCTCTCCAGAGCTGGCCTTACAGGTGCACCATCATGCTTGATTATTTGCCTGGTTGCTAGGGATCAAAATTCAGGTCCTCATGTTTGAATAACAAGCACTTAGCTGACTCAACCATCTTCTTAGCCATACATATGGCTTTTTAAATATGTAAAATTATTTTGTCATTTGTAGTAGCATCCATTTGCAATATCAGTATTTGAGAGGCTGAGGCATGAGGCTGGTGAATTCAAAACCAGCCTGGGGGACTGGAGATAGGGCTCAGTAGTTAAGAGCATTGTCTGCTCTTCCAGAGGACCCAGGTTCAATTCCCAGCACCCACCTGGCAGCTCACACCTGTCTGTAACTCCAGTTCCAAGGGATCTGACTACCTCACACAGACATACAAGCAGGCAAAATACAAATGTACATCAAATAAATAAATAAATTTAGAAAAACAAAGCAAAGCAAACAAGCAAACCTCTCAAACAGCCAAAGCAATCCAACTAGAAAAGGTAATGCCAGGGGTGTCACGATACCTGGCCTTAAATTGTGCTGCAGAGCCGTAATGACAAAGACAGCGCCGTACTGGAGCGGACATGCAGGTCAACAGGACACAATAGAGGGCCCAGAAATAAACAAACAAACAGAAACACATTGGAAAAAAGAGACCCTCTTCAACAAATACTCCTGGAGAAACTGGATTTCCACATATAGAAAAGTGAAATGAGATCCGTATTTATCACCCTGCATAAAAATCAATTCAAAGCTGGGCTTGGTGGTACAAGCTCTCAGGAGGCAGAGACAAGCAGATCTCTATGAGTTTGAGACCAGCCTGGTCTACAGAGCAAGTTCCTGGACAGCCAGGGCTACACAGAGAAACCCTGTCTCAAAAAAAAAAAAAAAAAAAAAAAAAAAAAAAAAAAAAGAAAGAAAGAAAAAAAAGAAAAAGAAAAACTCAAATGAATTCAAAATGGGTCAAAGACCTTACTGTTCTATCTGAAACTTTGAAACATCTAGAAACAGGAAAAACACTTCAAGACAGAGGCATTGGCCAGGACTTTCCACTGGGATGGAAAATAATCCCAAGAATAGATAGATGAGATCACATGACATTATAAAGCTTCTGCACAGCAAAGTATATGATCAACAGAGTAAAGAGGCATGTGCAAGTATGTCCAACCCACAGCCTGGACCAGACCCAGCCAACACAAAAACATATGTTCCTTAAAACATTTTGAGATGGGGTGGACAGGAAAAAAAAATGATTTTTTTTTTACTTTTTTTTTTTTTTTTTTAGATTTTCTTGTACTTCTTGTTTTTGTTTGGATTTTCTTGTTGTTCTTGATTGCCTTGTTCTTGAGTGTTGAACTTTGTATATGACAACATCATGTTGCGGTGTCTAAAGGCTGGACACTCCTGGTACAGCATAGGAAGAAGTCTTTGCCTGCTACACCTAGTAGTGGTGAATTAACATGTAGACCATATAAAGAACTGCAAAATTGAACACAACACACAAAACATCCAGTCAATAACTGGGCTAATGACTGAATGGAGAGTTCTTGAAAGAAGAAACAAAATGGACAATGCATACTTGAAACAATGTTCAATGTCCTCAGCCATGGGGGCAGGTGCAAATTGAAAGTATTTTGAGAGTCCACCTTGCCCAGTTAGAATAGTCATCATGGAAACAAATGGCAGCAAATGTTGGTGAGGATGTGGGGGAAGAGGAACTACTGCCCCCGGAGGGAGTGTCCACTGGTTGATCCACTGGAAGTCAGTGTAAAGGTTTCTCAAAAGCTAAAAAGAGAACTTCCATGTGAGCCAGCTGCTTGGCTCCCCAACATATACCCAAAGGACTGTAAGTTAAAGTACTGCAGAGATATTCACACATCCATGTTTATGGTGCTGTATTCATGGTAGCCAAGATAAAGAATCAGGCTAGCTGGCCATCAGCAGAAGGATGGATAAAGAAAATGGAGTACAGGTACACAAGGGAATTTTAGGCAGCTGTAGGGAAAAATGAAATCCTGACATTTGCAAGAAAATGGATGGAGCTAGAGATCATTATGTCAAACAAAATAAAGCAAACTCAGAAAGACAAGCGCCACATGCTTGCTTTCACGTGTAGAGCACAGATGTAAATTTAGGGGTGTGTGTGTGTGTGTGTGTGTGTGTGTGTGTGTGTGTGTACACCTAGAAAGAGGACAGTGAGAGAGTAGAAAAGAGAGAAATAGGACCTATACAACATGCCAGCATCAGGGTGACCGTGTGTGGAGCAGGAAAACCAATCAAAGAGGGACAGAAGTGACAGAAGAGAGCAGTAGGGGATGGGGAAGAATTAGAAAACCATCATGACAAATATGTGTGAAGATGCCATGATGAAGCTCATTCACTTTGGATGCTCATGGATGATGACAGGATAAGCCATTGTATAAGAGCTGCTTTACTTAAGTCTCCTGATTTACGTCCTGCATTTCCTGATTTATTTGTGTCAGTATAGAATGTGGGGACTCCAGAGATTGGCTTTTGCCATACAATGTGAGGAGGGACCCATTTGGTTCTTTTTATGAATTCTATCCTCTTGCCTTTGGGATAACAATTGTTAATCTCTCCCAAATAGTTACTGCAGGCTCTTTGCCAATATTAATTATCTTTCCATAAAGAGGAAATCTCCTCATTAGTTAAGGGTACTACAATTTCTGCTGGGCCCATTCTTGTTCATTGACAGAGTCTTAATTTTCCTTTTAGGATCAAATCAGAGATCTTTTCCACATTTTTATTTATTTATTTATTTTTAGCTGAGAATCTAACCCAGGGCCTTGTGCTTGTCAGGCAAGTGCTCTACCACTGAGCTAAATCCCTTACCCAAGTTTTAATTTCTTTCTTGGTATGCATGGTAGAAATATCCAATCCAATATAATATCTTCCCTCTGTATCAAAATCCCTGTGTGGGAGTGTCTAGAAGGGAATATGACTGGAATGCAGTTAAGTTCTGGATTCACACGATCCACATGCACTTCTCATATTTTCTTTTCTACTAGAGCCAATTTCTTCTCAGCTTCAGCTGTAAGAAGCCTATAAGTTGGAAATGCTTCCTAACAACTTTTGAAAATCATTAAGAGTCTGCAACTGATCTCTCCTGAGTTGTATCTTTTGGGGTCTAAATTTTTGAGATCTATTTATCTTATATCCTAAGTAATTAATAAACTTTCCTCTTTGTATCTCTTCAGAAGCAATTTGTAGTCCCCAGCAAGGCAAAACTTTCTTTACTTCTTCAAACATGTTTTCTAAGGTATCTAACATTGAATGAGCTAATAAGATATATCATCCATATATTGATAAATTATAGATTGTGGAAATTTTGCACAAATTATTTCCAATAGTTTTTGCACAAAATATTGGCACAAGGTAGGGCTATTTAACATTCCTTGTGGGAGGACCTTCCATTGATAACTCTTGACTGGCTGAGAATTATTATAAGTATGGTATTGTAAAGGCAAATTTTTCTCTATCCTTTTCTTGTAGAGGTATGGAAAAGCAACGTCTTTTAAGTCAATAACTATAATAGGTCATTCTTTGAGTAGCAGAGAGGGCAAGGGCATCCCATTCTGTAGGGAGCCCACAGACTGAATTACTTTATTAATAGCTCTCAGATCTGTCACCATTATCCAATTTCCAGACTTCTTTTTAAAAACAAATACAGGAGAATTCCAAGGGTTCGTAGATTCTTCATTGTGTTGAGCATTTTAACTTTTCTTGAACAAGCTGTTCTAAAGCTTATAATTTCTCTTTTGTCAAAGGCCATTGTCCAACCCAGACAGGTATATCAGTTAGTCATTTTAAAGGTAGGGCTGTTGGTACTTCTGAGAGTTCAATAGCAGTTGTGCTCTGTTTATGTATAGCCTGAACAGTTGGGGGCTGTTTTTTATAGTATCTTATAATGTCATTCCTAGATACATGAGCTGGTCTGCATTCAATTTCTGAGACTGTAAAAGTTTTAATCTGGGTATTCCACTGCTGTAACAGCTCTTGGCCCCAAAGATTCACTGCTAAATTTGCCACATATGTCTTAAGGCTTCCTCTCTGCCCTTCTGGCCCTATGCATTCAACCCATTTTGACCTTTGCTTTACCTGAAATGGGGTTCCAATCACTAGAAATTGAACATCTACCTCTCGAGGAGGTCAATTCAGATGCCATGATTTTAGTGTAATTATAGTCACATCTGCACCTGTGTCTACCAGGCCTTCCAGAACAACACTGTTAATTCATACTCTAAGCTTTGGTCTTTGTTCATTTATGGAAGTCTGCCAAAATATTCATTTTGTGATGTTTTTTGGAATTTTTAATCCATCTATCAGAGCTATTCTATCATCACCAGTACAGTAAGGTTCTTTACTTTAGACACTGGGTTATTTAATTGTCTTGGAGAGGAATTTCCTCCACAGTGGATGGAAATGTTTGGACCATGTTCTATTTTGGGGCCTGCAAGAGCCACCCCAAAGTGTTTCCTGCCAGTAAAGTGTTGCTTTGTATATCTATTGTTGATCTGCATTCATTAGTCAAATGTCAGCCTTTGCCACACCTTCTGCATAATCCAGAAGGTTGGTGTCTCCCATTTGGGTTATTTCTAAAAAGAGTATTGCTTCTAGGAGCACCCTATGTACAATTTCTTCTCATATGACCTGGTGTACCACAGTTAAAATGGAGGCCAGCAGGCAGGCACTCAGTCTCCTCTCATGCTCATACACACAAGGTATACTCAGCAGCATCTAAGGGACCCAGCAGGGGCATGAGATTTGTAAGCTGCAGCTAGGTCTAATGGGCCCAGGAGTAGTATCAGCAGATCATGCTGGGTGCTTCTGAAGCCTCAGGGCAGAGATCCATGGAAGCTATCTGCATGGATAAAACCACCACAAATGGCCAACCCACGCTTCCAGGTGGGAAGTTGGGTGCCAGATAATGAGATTAATCCACAGAGTCTATTTAATGAGCAAAGTAATTTATTTGGGGGTTATTCACAACCACAGGAGATTTATTGTAGGGTCCAGGAAAGTTGAGCTATGTCCCATACTGATCTGCCTGGTCCAAGATCTTAGCATCCAAAACCAAGGTAGCTAAGAGAGAGCACTCCAGATCTTAAGGGTCTCCCAGCAGCCACACCCCAGGGGCATGTACCTCAAGGTCATAGGCAGGTGTAACAGCTACCTGCTACCTCACTAGGGGAGGTACTTCAGGGAATGGCTCGAACAACCACCCAATACAAAGTCTGGTGACCTGACTTTAAGCCTATGATAGAAGGAGACAGCCAACTCCTGAAAGTCATCCTTTGATCTCCATGTGTGCTATAGCATACTCATACCCAAATGTTTGAGAGTGCATACACACACACACACACACACACACACACACACACACACACACACACACACACACACACACACACACACACACACACACAGAGAGAGAGAGAGAGAGAGAAAGAGAGAGAGAGAGAGAGAGAGAAACAGAGAGAGAGAAACAGAGAGACAGATGACAGAGACAGGGAGAGAGGAGAGTAAATGAATTTTAAAAGACATTTGGGAAAATAAATTTTTTTTTAAATTACAAGTACAGAAAATCAAAACAATTGTTAAGGTATTTTCTGTACATATACAAATATCTATTTTTTAAAAGATTTATTTATTATTATGTATACAGAAGAGGGCGCCAGATCTCATTACAGATGGTTGTAAGCCACCATGTGGTTGCTGGGAATTGAACTCAGGACCTCTGGAAGAGCAGACGGTCCTCTTAACCTCTGAGCCATCTTTCCAGCCCCCAAATATCTATTTTTTAGGGACTCAGAAAATTGAGCAGTTTTCCATCAGTGATCTCCAAGTGCCTTGACACTGACAGCAGAGCTATGGATTGATTTGAGTGTGAACAGGGTACCAGGGTGTGCTAGACCCTGATCCCAGCATCACACTGCAGCACCCATGGCTGGAGCAAGCCCTCTGGGACAGAGTGATCCAAAATGATCCTGAGGTACAACTAGAAGTCAAGCCTTGGCCCTTGGGCCTTACATGCAAGATAAAAACAGGGTTGAAATGTGCCATGGGGTCTTACAATTTGACATTATGATCTCTTAATCTACTTGGGTTGCTGTAAGGAATTACCATTAACTGGTACATCATGAACATCTAAGACTTCCTCCTCCTCTAGAGAGTAGAAACTCAAGGTGAAATTATGACAGATTTAGGGTTTAGTAAGGATCCTTTTTCAGGGTTTTGAGGTCTCTGGTCCTCAAAGTGTAGAAAGGGGCACTCCTGCACTCTGGGAAGGCACTGCAGTAAGAATGCTAAGCTTCATAAAGGAAGAGCCCTTCTGCTTGCCAAAGGCCTCCTAACACCGCTGCCTGGGAGTTGACCTTCAACGTGTGGGTTCTGAAGAGACAAACTTTCACATCTGACACGTGATGACATGAGCCGGATAAGGGTGATCCAGCCATCCTCTAAGCAGCCATGTTGTTTTCCATGCATTGTAGGCTTCGTGTGCTGAGTTTGTTTTTTATTTTATTTTTTCAGTACTTGGGACCAACCCAAAACACCAGGAAGGATATTGTACATTTATAGTCTTTATATTTTAATTTCAGATTATGAAAGTAATTTTGGCAGCCAAGTATGGAGGCTGAGGCTTTGAGTTTGAGGCCATCCTGGGCAACATAGTAAGATTCTATCAGAGAGAGATGGAGAAGGAGAGGGAGGGAGGAAGCAGGGTCATGGGGAGGCATGATGGGAACTTTTCTTACTGAAAAAGCTCCAAAAAATACCGGAGAGCTACAACTGCACCCACAGTTCTGACTCAGCTGGAAAAGAGGAAGTCAGAGACACTTGCCATTGGGACGAAATGTTTCAGGAGTTGGTGTAATCCTGTGGCTGTTTCCCACAAAGGCAGATCATATGGGGAGCACAAAGTCTGAAGGATTTACTACCTGGCCCTTTCAGAAGTTTGTAAGCCTTGCTCTAATCCTCAGAAGTATTCTCTTTATTTACTTGTGTACTTTTTAAAAAGATACATTTCTGACATGCACTAAGTAGTAAAACCATACTGTAGGAGCTCAGGAGACTGCTCAACAGTTACACAGGGCTCTGGTTCAATTCCTAGCACCCGAATATCAACCCACAACTGTCTGTAACTCCAGTTCTAAGGGAGCCAACATCCTCTCCCGGCCGCTGTGGGAACTGCACACATGTGGTACACAGACATACACATAAAATAAATCAACTCTACATAAAGAACTACAGGAACTAAAGAGTGCAGAGAGTGGGCGAAATAGCCTTCAACAGGGAAGAGCACATCAGTTGGTCCTAAGGTGTAAATATAGGGATAACAGTATACAGACTGAGCAGGTATGTATTTGAGAATATATATGGATATACATATATGTATGCAACAACAATTAATAAAAGAATCGTGACCCTGAAAGAGAGCAAAAGGGGTAAATGAGAGGGCTTAGAGGGAGGAGGAAATGATGTAATTATATTATAATCTCAAAAATAAAAGAAATAATTTAAAAAAATAAATTGAATATTCCAGCTACTATTTACCCAATTTCACTTACATTGTTATCATTTTATATACAATTAATGTTCACTACAAAAGATTATAGGCCAGTATGTTTAAGTATACTATAATATTCCGTCTAAAAGAACACTATCATCTGTTAGATAAGACTTGATTTGCTCCTCTATTTTCTGGCATTTAGATTTTCCAAAATTTTATCATAAATAACATAAATATCTTTGTATTAAATTGTTTTTCTGGGGTTTTTTGTGTTTGTGTGCATGTGTCTGTATGTGTGTGTGTGTGTGTGTGTATGCACATGCATGCATGTGCGTGTGCATGCGTGTATGTATTTATCCTTTTTTCTGAGGTGCCCTTACTGTATTGCCCAGGATAATCTTGAGCTCTTGCATTCTCATGGTGGACCCTCACTGGCCTCCCAAGAGCGAGATTGAAAGATACCCATCACCTTCCACAGTGTATTGTGTGACTAGTTATTATCTTCATAGGCTAAGTTCCCAAAACAGTAGCTCTCAACCTGTGGGTTGTGACCCTTTTGAGGGTAAAATGGCTCTTTCACAGGGATTGCCTAAGACCATTGAAAAATACAGATATTTCCATTATGGTTCATAACAGTAGCAAAATTAAGGTTATGAAATGCCAATAAAAATAATTTTGTGGTTGGGGGTCACCACAACATAAGGAAGTGTGTTAAACAGTCCCAGCATTAGGAAGATTGTATCAAAAGATGTGGGTGTCCTAAATATTTCAACATGTTAAAGCTTCATATCACGGTCCCTTGGACCTCCTTCAACAAGATCACACAGCATTGTGAGGAGCCCACAGAGGCTGTCCTAGAGAAAATTTTGCTTTTCTTCATATTTGTGCATGGAGTATTGTTCCTAGAGTTTTGAGTATATTAACTCTGTCCTCTCAACCACACTTTGTGAATTTTCATTTCTCCGTTGTTTAGCCATGATGGGATTCAGCCCTGCAGTGTTTCCAGCTGGGGAGCTTCACTCATTTTGACCACTCTGTCCTTTTAAGGGATGTCCTTATTAACTTCCCAAAAAACATGTTTTGCCTCTCAGTTTGGCAACTTCAGGTTGGGAAATCTGTTTCCTTCCAGGCCTGCAGAGGAGGAGGAAGAAAAAGCTCCTATAGTTTGCTCAACCCTCTCCCTATTCCCCTTTCTCCAGCCCCGACCTGCTTTCCAATTCTCATCTCTAAAATTTTTTTCCCATCATCATCCCTGTGTACCCATCACACTGGTACTAATAACAGTTTTCTGATGCTATTCCTTTCCTAGTCATGAATACAGAGGCAAAAAGAAGCTTCTAGAGGCCCTAGGAAAAAAAAGGGCTTTTCCTTCTTTTAAAAAAGACAAACTCAGACACACTTTTAGTTTGATGTTCTAATTACTTCTTTCAGAGTTCTAGCTAATCTTAAACAAATTTACATCATTCTGTGGCATGGGAAACCTCAATGATAATACTTGCCAGTGATCTTCCTATTATTTTCCACTGGGTAAGCCCCACTTCTTGTTTTGTTAATTAGCAAACCTATGAAAATTAATTAAAACTGGCATCAAACTCCAAAATTACATACCACTGACTCCTGAGCGTGAAATCTTAATAAAACTGTTAAAGGGTAACCTCCAGCTGCTTTTGGTAGTCTCAGCACTTGCTTGAGGAAAGAAATCATAAAAGCAATGGAAGCCTTTTTCAAGGTATCTATAGGGTGTTTTTCATTAATTATTTAATTATCATGCAAGATAAACGGGTCCCACCCTGACATTTTTATGAGTGTATAACACTGTAGTTTGCTCAGCCCCCCATTACCCCATTATCCTTCCTCCCCTTCCAGCCCAACCCCCTCTGTTTTCACATCATATGTGTGCATTTCAGTCTAGAGTCCAAATATGAAACAATGTGTAATACGTATCTTCATCTTCTCCCTTCCATTTTCCCACCCTCATTCACCAACACCTCTCTTTGGGCCCCTCCCCCACTTAGCGCCCTGTCTACTTTTCATGTACCCAGTTTTTAACATCTGGATTCCACATATGATATAAAACATACAATATCTGTCTTTCTCAATTGGGCATATTTCACTAAAGGTGTCCATCTGTGTCTCCGCAGGACCTCTCCAATGTAAGTCTTAGGGCTGAAGCATGGCTTGGAGGATGCCAGCTTATCCATACCCTGCTGATTGTTTTAGGTTTGTGGGATGAATTGATCATTGGCTGTTTTATGTAGAAACAGGGTCTCACTAAACAGCTCAGACTGGCCTTGAACTCTTAACCCTCCTGCCTCCGCCTCCCAGTGCTGAGATTACAGGTGTGGCCACCAAACCAAGCCATGGTTTACATGGGACTGCCCATTCTGACAAAGGGGAAGCAATCTCTGTGCACCAACTTTTCATGGAGAATGAACATGGGCACAGCCAGAGGAAAGGCTCTCAGCTAAGGTTGGAGGAAAGAAAAAATAAAAGATAGAAACAGAGGGCTTGATTGATAGCCCAAAAAAAAAAAAAAATTGCCCCCCCCCAGTGTCAGGCTGGGAATCAGGTGGTTCTCGCCCCTAAAGCCTAACCAAAGCTCAGCCTATGTGGTCACTGGAGGAAAGTTGTTAGCCCTGACTTTTTTTTTCTTCCTTCTTCTTCTTCTTCTTCTTCTTCTTCTTCTTCTTCTTCTTCTTCTTCTTCTTCTTCTTCTTCTTCTTTTTTGAATGCCAAATGCTGTTTATTGAAGGAGGGCAGAGGTCTTAAATACAGGCTTACAGCACAATGGGAGAACCCTGGAGGGCAGAAGTTCGCTTCTGATGTTTTGGGGTTTTTTTTGTTTTTTGGGTTTTTTTATTTATTTATTTATTTATTTATTTATTTATTTATTTATTTATTTATTTATTTAGCTGAGGATTGAACCCTGGGCCTTGCACTTGCTAGGCAAGTGCTCTACCACTGAGCTAAATCCCCAACCCCGCTTCGGATGTTTTACAATCTTGCATCTAAGCTGTTAATGCCCAATATGCTGGATACACTGACAAGGAACTTCCCTTAAGCATTCAGGAGGGTGGAACCCGGCAGGGAATTAGCATAGGGAGGATATCAAGGTCAAGGTCAGCAAGCAAGGCAACAGTTACCCAAAATAGGAGCCAGAGACCTACAGGTCCCCCCCACCAACCTTTTTTTAAAAAATGAGCTTCTGACTTAGGTTTCATGGGACGTCAGCAGGTCACCTTACCTGTCATGGAGACACCTGTCTAGGCCACATAAGCGTTCTGTCTTAGGTTGGTGAACAACCCCCAGGCATTACCCGTCTCTGAATACTCATTATCATACAGGCTCATCCGTGTAAGAGCTGCAGAGTTAACTGTTGCCAAAGATCTCTAAGTGGCACTGGGCTTGCAATCTGTGTGTTCGACACAGAAAAGACCAACAGAAGTCTTAACCCACCCATAGCTAGTAGGATAAAGGCAACTGAGCCATTCTCTTCCTTAACGAGCCTTACTGCAAATTGGAGACCTTGTAAGGTGGTATCTCGAGAGCAAATGGAACTTGAGTTTATAAATTTATAGTTTTCAAGGCCAAGTAAAATGTATATAACTATTGATTTAAATTTGTTATGCCCAATAGAATGAAAGATTAATTAACTGTGGTAGCTACTTTTGCTGCCAGGGTCTCCACTGTGCTAGCTGTAGTGACCAATTATGAAATGGCAATCCCCGAAACAGTAGTAGTGGTGGTCATCACTGTTATAACAGCAACAACAGCAGCAGCGATGTCAAATTCTCTTCTGGAGCATGTGGGTACCCATTGGCATGGATGCAACTCCAAGCACACAAACCGCCAAGGCCCATTATTCTTGATTCCAGCATGACTTAAGCTGGCAGCTCTGCAAAAGAACAACTAAGAACCATAAAGAAAAAACAGGCAGCTCACAAGGAACAGAACTAATGGTCTCATAATGGCTTCATTCAGACTCACAAATTTTAAGGTATCTTCAAAGGGGGCTAAATGAATTTCAGGAGGCCAAAAAATGTTATATAGAGCCACTCCTGAAAAGTAGGTACTGCTCCAGCATGAATAGGATTGTGAGAATGAAAATGCTTAGCTGGCATGCTACTGTTAATAAATGGAGGTCAGTGATGTTCAGTGTTATCCTTAATCTCCTAGGTATCTGGGGACACATTCTCAAACATACTTGAAAAAGCAGTTACCATACATTACCTTCTGGAGAATCCAACCGCATGGCTGCACTTCCGAGGCTTATGTTAATGCTTGCCAAAACTGGCCATATTGGGCTTTCGATCCCCATTGGCATAAGAAGGGGAGAGTTCTTCATGAAGGCCCAATAGGTCTCTGCCATGTTGGGCTTCAGCTACAGCCACAGGGCACCCTCAGCGCTCAGAAACCCAATGAGGAATTTTATTGTCCTGAGGAAAGACATAAGCAGAACCCCGGGCCCACACCAACACCAGATTGGGTCCCCTCCAAGTGTCAGTAGAAAGGTCCTTCCATGGCTCCAGAGGGTGATTTGCAACAGGAGCCCTCCAGTGCTTATCTGTAATGGATATTCCAGCAGAATCCACCAATAAAAAATTTAAAATATATAATACAAGGGAAAGAATAGAATGTGAAGAGGAATGATGAGCCCCTAGTTTCCCCTTTTTGCTGTAGCAAAATATGTTTGTTTGTTTGTTTTTAGTAGTTCAAATATTTCTTTTCTTTTTTCTTTTTTTTTAGATTAATTAATTAATTAATTTTTCTATTATCAGCTAGATACAGTATAAATTCTTACCTTAATAGTGTAATGTTTCACCTGGCGGTGATGGCACACGCCTTTAATCCCAGCACTCAGGAGGCAGAGCCTCCTGGATCTTTGTGAGTTCAAGGCCAGCCTGGGCTACAGAGGAAAGGCACAAAGCTACACAGAGAGACCCTGTCTCGAAAAACAAAACAAACAAACAAACAAAATAGTGTAATGTTTCATTGAGGGTTGCTCAGTAATTGAGTAAAACCAAATCTTATTATAAGCAACAGTCATCCTAGGGTTCTCAATGTCATATATATAGCCTCATGGTTCTGTGAGTTGCAGTCTGATTGTTCTGTGCTTTCTATCTAGAATCCACTTATGAGTGAGAACATATCGTGTTTGTCCTTCTGGGTTTGGGTTACCTCACTCAGGATAATTTTTTTCTAGTTCCATCCATTTGCCTGCGAGTTTCATGCTGTCATTGTTTTTCTCTGTTGCGTAGTACTCCATTGTGTAGATGTACCACATTTTCTTAATCCATTCTTCAGTTGATGGGCATCTAGGTTGTTTCCAGGTTCTGGCTATTACAAATAATGCTGCTATGAACATAGTTGAGCATGTATCTTTGTGGTATGGTTAAGCATTCCTTGGGTATATGCCCAAGAGTGGTATGGCTGGGTCTTGAGGTAGTTCAATTCCCAATTTTCTGAGAAACTGCCATACTGACTTCCACAGTGGTTATACAAGTTTGCATTCCCACCAACAGTGGAGTAGTGTTCCCTTTGCTCTGCATCCTCTCCAAAATTGACTGTCATTAGTGATTTTGATCATAGCCATTCTGACAAGTATAAGGTGGTATCTCAGAGTCATTTTGATTTGCATTTCTCTGATGATTAAGAATGTTGAGCATTTCTTTAAATGTCTTTCAGCCACTTGTGATTCTTGTTTTGTGAATTCTCTGTTTAGCTCTTTAGCACATTTTGTAATTGGATTGTTCAGTATTTTGATGTCTAATTTCTTGAGTTCTTTATATACTGTGGAGAACAATCCTCTGTCAGATGTGGGGTTGGTGAAGATCTTTTCCCATTCTTTAGGCTGTCTTTTTGTCTTATTGACCATATCTTTTGCCCTACAAACGCTTCTCAGTTTCAAGAGGTCCCACTTATTAATTGTTGTGCTCAGTGTTTGTGCTGTTGGTGTTATATTTAGGAAGTGATCTCCTGTGCCAATGCATTCAAGACTACTTCCTACTTTCTCTTCTATTAAGTTTAGTATAACAGGATTTATGTTGAGGTCTTTGATCCACTTGGACTTGAGTTTTGTACATGGTGACAGATATGGATCTATTTATAATCTTTTACATATTGACATCCAGTTATGCCAGCACCATTTGTTGAAGATACTTTCTTTTTTCCATTGTATAGTTTTGGCTTCTTTGTCAAAAATCTGGTGTTCATATGTGTGTGGATTAATGTCAGGGTCTTCAATTCAATTCCATTGGTCTGTATGTCAGCTTTTATACCAGTACCAAGCTGTTTTTATTACTACAGCTCTATAGTAGAGCTTGAGGTCAGAGATGGTGATGCCTCCAGAAGTTGCTTTATCATACAGGATTCTTTTAGCTATCCTGGGTCTTTTGTTTTTCCATATGAAGTTGAGTATTGTTCTTTCCAAGTCT
This sequence comes from Onychomys torridus, assembly GCF_903995425.1. Taxonomy (NCBI): domain Eukaryota; kingdom Metazoa; phylum Chordata; class Mammalia; order Rodentia; family Cricetidae; genus Onychomys; species Onychomys torridus. Next base: position 14,727,532 of record NC_050448.1, read on the forward strand.
GTGAAGAATTGTGTTGGGATTTTGATGGGGATTGCATTGAATCTGTAGATTGCTTTTGGTAAGATTGCAATTTTTACTATGTTAATCCTGCCTATCCATGAGCATGGGATATCCTTCCATTTTCTGACATCTTCTTCAATTTCTTTCTTTAGAGATTTAAAGTTCTTATCAAAAAGGTCTTTCACTTGTTTAGTTAGTGTTAACTCAAGGTATTTTATATTATTTATGGCTATTGTAAAGGGTGATGTTTCTCTGACTTCTTTATCAGCCCTTTTATCATTTGTGTATAGGAGGGCTACTGAATTTTTTTTTTTGAGTTGATCTTGTATCCTGCCACTTTACTGAAGGAGTTTATCAGCTGTAGGAGTTCCCTGGTAGAATTTCTGGGGTCACTTATATATACTATCATATCACCTGCAAATAGTGAAAGTTACCTTCTTCCTTTCCAATTTGTATCCCTTTGATCTCTTTTTGTTGTCTTATTGCTCTAGCTAGAACTTCTAGCACTATATTAAAGCCCTGACTCTTGAAGTAGGAACGGATAATGACCACACTGGCAATCCTGTGACTCTAGAGTCCACTCCATCTCAGGCTGCTTCAGACAGTTAGCTCCTTTCCTAACATCTCGGCTCCTCCCACTGTCTGCATATGAGAACACCAACTCACACACAGCCTATTGGCATCATCCTGCTACTGTGTGCCAGGGTTTTTATTTAAACATAGTCTAATTCCAAAAATCAGGCTTTTTCTTAAAGCAGAGTTTTATATACCCCAATTTGACCTCAAATTTGCTGGGTAGCTGAGGGTGACTTTGAACTCCTGATCCTCCTGCCTTTACTTCCAGAGTGCTAGGATGACAGGCATGTCACACCTCACCCAGTTTATATGGTGTTGGGCATCCAACTCAGGACCTTGTACATACATACTGGGTAAGCATTCCACCCATTGAGTTATAACTTCAACTCTAAAACTCAGACTTTTAGTCACTGTTTGGAAAACACATTCATATAAGCAGTTGTATACATTCATGTGCACATTGGTACACAAGGGTGCACACCTTATCCTATGGAAATATACGGTTTATTGCTTGTTTTGTTTTGAGACAAGGTCTTGCTATGTAGCCCAGGCTACCTTTGTAACTTCTTAATGTAAAAAAAAAAAAAAAAAAAAAAGGCTGGTGCCTAACACTGAGGGGCTGAGAATGGAGAATCCCAGACTTAAGGTCAGCCAAGGCTACAGAACAAAACCCTGTCAGAGAGAAGGAGAAGGTGGGTGAGAGGAAGTCTAGAATCCAAAATGAGGAAACAGAACTGTTGGGGGGGTGTGGAGACTGACTCTAACATAGCTGCCTAGTGGGGCTGAATATCTCACTCTTCAGAGTTTCATTTACTTGTGCTCAGGCCCGGAATCAAAATGACTCTTGTCGATTTCTAGCATTTCATCTATTACTGTAAATATTACCAAGTTGGACTGGATGAAAATTATCATTGAGATATGAAATCTGGCATAATTAATTGTAGGAAGACTAAGACAGACTAAGCTGAATGCATACTGCTGCTTTTCTACTGCTTAAGAAAGTCAATCTTTCCAAGTGGTGCATGCCTGTAATCTCAGCACAAGTGAGGTAGAGACTTCGGGTCCAGAATTCAAGGTCATCCCCAACTACATAGTGAGGTGAAGGGTAGCCTGAGCTACCTCAGACACTGTTTGAACTGCCTCTTTCCCCCAAAGAGTGAATTATGAAATGATACTACCCAATGCATCAAGGCAGTTGGTGAATGTTTACAATTGCACAAAAGTAACTCGTTCATTTGACTGGTAGACCCTTCTGCACCTGCTGATCTGCATAAAATGCTTTGAAAATGCAGCCGCCTTTTATTAAGGGCTGTTTATGCAAATTAGATCATTCCTCAAATGTATTTTCAAAATAACGGGGTTTTTTTGGTGGGAAGATCACCGCTCCTATCTTTCCCTATTTTGTTTTGTTTCCTTTTGCAGCATTGTGTGTCTGTGTTTGACTACACAGGATACAGAGCTGTGGCCATGCTAAGAGAACACTCCTCCACAGTAGCTGCACACATATTTTTTTTCCATATGTTCAGTACAAACACAGCCTTTCACATCCCTACCGTCTGTCTCCTTGTGACAAAGCTGGACTTCGTGGAGATTTCATTCAGTCAATACATTCTGATGCCATCACACTTCTTCCATATAGAACTTTACAATTTGTGAGCATATACTATTCTCCAACTAAAACCCCTCAGCCCTGCACTGATCTTAAGGGGATAGGCGAGGGATGCTATTCTAAGCACTTTCTGCCGCCATTATACTACATTTCCTACGATAACCTTCACTGCATGCCAAGAAGAGGGATTGGCAGTGTTTATTCTTTGCTTCTGTCAGTTTGGCAAGTTTTCAGGATGCCTCTGCCTTAAGTCCTCATACAGCCGACTAGATGGCTTGAGGTCTGCTCTGTGGTCCTTAAAAGATGATCACACCAACTCTGTCTACTTGTCTAGTGACTTTGTAGATTTCTCTGAACTGGCATACACTGCATTGGGGTCTGGTGCCATAAAGTAGCTATTCAATTTTTCATGTATTATTTATAGGAACCTGGGGCTCCTGATCCACAGCTGCAGGACATGGAGACTGAAGGAAGCAGGCCTGCATCTCAGATGGATGTCACTGACTGGGGGTGGAGGATGGCTCGATGGGAAGGGACTTAGAAATGGAGAGATGTGCTTCTGCAAGCTCGTGAGAGATGATGGGAGATTAAACTTGGAACAAATATGCAAGAAGTAAAACTGATTTTAAAAATAGAAAATTGCTAGTTTCCTGGGCTGATGAATGAGGGAGCTTCACTGAAGGCTTCTTACGTTGGAGACCACAGTGCTGGCGTGAAGCTGCTGAGGACCCCCAAGCATACCAGAGACAGCAGAGGGCACAGGTGGCTTTAAAGGGGAAGCAATGAACAGTTTGATAGGTAGTTAAACTTGGGTATCAGAGCTGCAGCAGACAATGCAATGCACATCTAAGAGCTGGGGATGTAGCTTTGCTGGGAGAGTGTTTGTGTAGCATACATGGAGCCCTGAGTTCCATTCTCGGGGCCACATAAATGGATTGTATTGGTTCACGCCTATAATCCCAGCACCCTGGAGGTTTGACAAGGATGATTCAAAGCTCAGTGTTATTCTTGGCTACATAGAGAGTTCAAGGCCACACCAAAATACCAGAAAACTGTTTTAATGAACAAACAAAAAAATAAAAATATTTTTTAGTGAAAGTGAAAAGCCACAGAAAGATGAGGGTTTGCTGTGACTTTGATAACCAAACTGATAATGTCACAGGTATTTCAGAACTTGGAGACAAAAAGGAGAATTGGGGGGGGGGGGGATAAAGGCTGAGCCATGTCCCCAACAGCAGGTAGGAAAAGTCCTCCCAAACTCCAGGCAGCCAAGCCAAGGAGAGAGCATTACAGATGTGCGCAGAGGGGGCAGCCAGAGCCCATGAAGAGAAACATGTCTCTTTGCATTCTACCTTCCCATCTGTTAGTCCCTGGCGACCTCCACCACCTCCTATTCCCACCTTACAAAAATACCAAGCATACCAAGCTCATACGCTGCATCTCTGCTTCCAACTTCAGCCTTGAATACCGAAACTTTGAATGCCATCAGCTTAGTAAACAGTTCGACACTTAACTGTTCATCAGTCTTTGAGATAACTTTTTTTTAAATTACTGCCACTCAGGAATCATTGAAGACCTATTGAGTCATAATATCAGGTGACAGGTTTCACAGTTAGTCCTACCAAGTAATTAAAGTTTGATTAAGAGTCACAGGTTTAGAAGTCAAGGACAGAGCTATTCCTTCTCCCACGCACACAGACACTTCCCCATTACTTCCTCCAAGGACAGTGGATTACATTTCTCACTGCTGTGACAGACTACCCAACAAAACCAGCTTAAAGAAGGAAGGGTTTCTTTTTGGCTCACAATTTGCAACAAAGTCCATCATGGCGGGGAAGTCAGTCTTGGCAGGAGCTTGAGGTGGCTGCTCACATTTTAACCACAGTCAGAAAACAAAAGAGTGCTTGATACTCAGCTGCCCTCCCCTTCTTATTTCATCCAAGACTTCAGCCCAGGGGATGGTGCCCCCATTCAGGATGGGTCTTCCACCTAACCTAGAAAATCACCTTTCAACACGTCCTGAGGTTTGTCTCCTATGGTTCTAAACTCTGAAAAGCTGATATTATCATGACCCAAGTTTTGATGAAATATCATTAAAAAAAAAAAAAAAAGGAAAACATGTAACTGAGTAGACACTCAGGGCCTCCAAAAGGCTCTCCAAAAGATGGAGCCTATCAGTTGAAAGCTCCCTTAAGAGGCTGACACTCAGGCAAGCCTGGCTGGTCTCACATCTACTTACACCCCCCACGCCACCCCCTAGTGTTTGCACACTGAGAGGTCTGCGGGAAACACCAGTGTCAAGGCCTGGAACTCTCAGCCATTCGTTGTCATTTGTTTACTAAGCTTTTTTGTAGGTGTGAATACATGGACACATCACTCACGTCACTTTGAGAAGCCTTAGACCCTAAAGCTGTAGCTGTACTGGACAGGAAGCGGAAGCACAAGGAGCTTTGCTCTAAGGAGAGGTCTACAGAGAGGATGCTGGGAACTGGGAAGATTGAGAAAGGTTTGGGTCACTAGAAGAAAGAGAACACAGAACAACGCAGACTTTTTTTTTAATTTAACACAATTTCTATATTGAATCTTTGGGAATTTCACATCAAACAAACAAAACAAAAACCTCTTGGCTCCTCTGTCTTTCCCACCTCTCCAACACCTCTTCATTCATCCTGGTGGCATTGGGAGCCACCATGTGTCACACAATGCACCCTTTTCCAAGTCATCTCAGCTTGCTTCGGTGGGATAAATGCCTTCCTCTCTTACACTGAAGACTCACTCTCCCAATCTTTACCTGCAAACTAACACTGTATGTCCAGTGATGCCTCCTGAGGTTTGCATACCATAAGGCACAAGGATCTTAGAGCCAGACAGAATTGCTGAGCAAGCAGCCTTGAGAGATGACCTCCAAAGTCTCAGCTTCTTCTCTCTAAAACTGTTTTTACATTTACTTATTTATTTGAGAAAGAGGGGTAGAGAGGATAAGTCTGTAGGCACATGATGGAGGACATCTCTCTGGAGTCTGTTCTCTCCTGTCATGCAGGTCTTAGAAAGGAACTCAGGTCCTCAGGCTTAGCTACAAATCCTTCACTAGCCAACCCACCGCCCCAGCTTAAGTCCCAGCTCTTTATCTCAAGGACTAATGAGGGAGTTTACACAAAGTATTCCTTCAAATGCTTCTGACCACTGAATTTCAGCAAGCTGCAGTATTACACATCACGGCAGTTGCAAACCAAGCAGGAATGCCTTGAACTGGCCTGAAAAATGTGGCTGTGGCTGTGAGGTTCCATGTTCCAGTGACTGGCTTGGAGAAGATGCTTTTATGTAAACACTCAGATTTTTGCTTTTAAGGTCACCTATAGTCCCCATACTCAGCAAGGCTAAGTCCCAAACATTGGGAGTTCAAGGCCCATCTGGACTACATGAGAACCTGTCTCAAAAAATAAAATAAACCAGTGGAGCTGGGGAGATGTCTCAGTTAGTGTGGTGATTTAAAAGAAAATGGCCCCTAAAGGGAGTGGTACTATGAGGAAGTGTGGTCCTGTTGGAGGAAGTGTGTCTCTGTGGGGGCAGGCTTTGAGGTCTCTGTTCTCAAGCTTCACTCAGTGTGACAGTCAGTCAACTTCCTGTTGCCTCTGAGTCAAGATGTAGGACTCTCAGCTCCAGCACCACGTCTGCCTGCATGCTGCCATGCTCCTCATCATGATCATAATGGGCTGGACCTCTGAAACTGTAATCCAGACACCCTCAAGTCAATGTTTTCTTTGTAAGAGTTGCTGTGGTCATGGTGTCTCTTTACAGCAATAGTAAGCCTAACTAAGACACTAAGGCTTCCTGCATTCACATCATAGCCTGGCTCTGAGGTTGGATCCCATCACCCACAGTGGTGGGAGAAGGAACCCATTTCGCCTTGGTGGTTAAGGAGACCCTAGGAAAGTGGGTGACATGTAACCTGAATTGAGTGCTGAAGTCACCAATAAAAACACTAATGACAGACCTGGGTGCTATGGTTAGCTTCTCTGTTAAGCCGACACACGTGGGAAGTGGGGTCCTCAGTTGAGAAACGGCCGTCATCAATGTCTCAGGCATGTGTCATCTTATAGCTGATGGTCCATCACCCAGGGAAGCCTGGGCAGAAACTGATGTAAAAACCGTGGAATGGGTGCTGCTTGCTGGTTTGCTCCTCCTGGCTTACCAACCCAGCCTGCTTTATTCTGGTACCAGGACTACCATCCTCAACAGACTGGGCCCATCCACATCAATCACTAACTTAGAAAATACACTCCATGCTGGTCTATAGGCCAGTTTTATGGATGCATTTCCTCAAGTCAGGGTCCCTCGTCCCAACTGACTCTAGTTTGTGTCAAGTTGGTGTAAAAGTACAATTAGTCTGGCCTGTAAGTGTGTTGCTGGGCATTTTCTTGATTGACTGCTAACTGACATAGAAGGGCCCAGCCAACTATCGATGGTGCCACTCCTGGACCAGTGGTCCTGGGCTCTATAAGAAAGCAGGCTGAGCAAGCCAGAAAGCAGCACTCCTCCATGGCTTCTGCCTTCAGGCTCCTGCCTTGAGTTCCCTCCTCAATGGACTATAACATGGAAATGTAAGCCAAATAAACCCTTTCCTCTCCAGGTTGCTTTTGATCAGTGTTTTATCATAGCAACAGAAGGTACAGGAGGTCACTATAAAAACTCTCCTGCAAGGAAAAGCTTTGCAGCAGTACTGCGGCTTATTTGGGTGAAAGGCAAGAATCAAGAGTGGACCATTGGGCTGGGGAGATGGCTCAGTGAGTAGAAACACTTCCTAAACAGACCTGAGTTGGATACCCAGCATTCTGGGCAAAAAGCTGGGCCTGGAGTTGGAGCCCCAGCATTGTAACTCCTACTGTTGGTGGGGGAGGGGTTTGCTTACTACCAACCTAGGTCTAGGATCAGTGAGAGACCCTGACTCAAGTGAATAAGATAGAAAGTGACACAGTGGGACACTTGATGTCTTTCTCTGGTCTCCACTCATGGATGCACTCCAGAACACAAGTGTACATTCCACCATACATAAATATACACATGTACATAAACACTCTTATACATATACACACATACAAACAAAAATAGAATGCATGGTTTACACTAGACATGTAATAATATTAAGACATAGGAACCTGGACTGTGAGAAGTGAGGAAATCCAGGAGAGAGCCAGTACTGGAATTGTATTTTGAAGAGGACTGGGGGGGGGGGGTAATAAGGGGAGCTTACGGTTTATGCAATGGGTAAATGTTTTACACTGAGGTCTGAAAACCTGGTGAAGCAGGGCAGGAGGTGGCCATTTCAGCAGCAATGCCTCTTGGGTAGAGACACATCCAGGAATACTTTGCAAAGGAACTCATTAACACGGGTATCTTTAGAGATCACCTGTGAAATACAACTATGGTCCTTCATGAATGCCACCTGAGATGCATAAATACCATGTGTGTGACTCTGTTCAACAGTGCAGAGGTATTCTAGACTATAGAACTCTAATGCGGGCCAGGATGCAGCTCAATGAGAGCGTGCTTACAAAGCCCTGAGTTGGATCTCTACCACTGCATAAAATGGAACACACTGTAATCCCAACAACTCAGGAGCTGGAAGCAGGAAAATCAGAAGTTCAAGGCTATCCTCAGCCTAGAGTTCAAGGCCAACCTGGGCTACATGAGACTGTATAATAAAAGAAAAGACACTAGTTCCTTGTGTCTTTTAGTATTAAGTGGACATTCTAAAATGTTTAGGTGTGTAATAAGGCTTGTGTCTTGTCTCTAAGTGTGTGTGGTTTTTATTTTGTTCCACTTTAAAGATGTAGTCAAAGGGGAAGACAGACGAGTACAATAGTTTGTCTCCTGTAGCAGTATGTTCACCTCCCCAAGGCAGGGAGGAAAAAAAAGCTTTAATTGCACAAGTGTGGAAAAAAAAAAAAAAATGTTTGACCATCCTTGACAAGATCTGGGCTGTTTGTGTGAGAATGTAATCCATGTTTACAGTGGGCTTAGATTTGGGGCAGATTCTTAAGCTCTTGTCTGTCAACATATCCTATGGAGGAATGTGTCTTTTCACCCCAGCATCTGCTGGAGCTTGCCTGCCTTGCTGGGGTGCCTTGCAACTCCGAAGAAGGTTGAAAATTTGTAGATAAGAATTCACAACTACTTGGGATAAACTGGCTGTTCTCTGTTCAGAGTCTGTGTTGTTACTCCAGTGTTGAGGAATAGTTCAGAGAGAAAGTCCGGGTCCTCAGGAATGGCTGGTCATGGGAGTATTACTACATGGCTTATCTGAATGCCCATGCTTAATTTTTTTTTTTTCCAAACGCAAAGAACGACCACTGGCTTGAGACAGACCCAGAGCATCCTTTCTTCCAGCTCCTTTATGCGCCCCTTTTAAAGAAGCTGTCAAGTCCTTTCTGCAGCTGACAGGAAAGGCCAAATCTGTGATGCTGCAAAGCAGGCTTGAAAAGAAAGTTTTTTGTGTTGATGTTTTTACCAAGTGAGCTAAGGAGAATTTTAGAATCATGTAATTCACTCCAGAGGCATTTACTGTACATAGCTATAGTGATGGTAATTTCCCTCATTGTTGAAGTGAAGAGATAACCATCAATCAGCTGTCAATTGGTCAATTGCAGAAGTGATGAAAAGAAGCCAGTTGGAACAATCACTTCTGGGGCTACCTAGACCACTGGGAGGCTTGCAAAAAGCGTGGGAACTGGATTGCGTTCTTCAAAGGGATTGGGCCAGATCACCAGAAAGGTTAATGGACACCACTGACTGGTAAAGAATAGCTTTGCCATTATGCATCTTCAAACTGAAAAAAAAAAAAATAATACACAGTTAAAAAGTAAAAATTCATTAAACTAGGTAACAGATACACAAAGCTCCCAAACTCTGAAAATTAATGTTCTCTTAATAGAGGGATAAATAGTAAGCGCGTTAAGAACAACTGCAAGTTCATAAGAACAACTGTCATTTTGCCTCTGGACCTGGACTTTGAAACAACTCATTTTCCAGGTGTTTTTCATAACAAATGAAAAAAAATCGAGTTAATTTTAAGTATTATTTTTAAACAAACATCTGTGAATATCATGAGTCTTCACATGAACGTTAGGGTAACAGGAGGCTTAAAAAATTATTAACTTGTATGAAAGGAAATGATACCTTAGGACTTGGTGCTGTGAACATGATTTAATGTTAATTTCTCCAACTTCTGAGAATAGCAATGTTACAGATTTATCCTGAGACATTCACACACACATAGTGTTGTTTGGGGGGTTGGGGGTTGTTTTGTTGTTTTGTTTTTTTACTGTGGTAGGTAATAAAAGGGATTACAGGCCCCTAGAAGGACATAACATCGTCAGTGTGCAATCCAGCCCATGGTTTCTTGGATACCGTATTGTCTATTCTGTTCCGCTATGTGAAAAATGTTGAATATCAACAATGGGTTTCAGTGCTGTATTGTTGAGTTTTGTATGAACTAATCTAGCTTCACTAAAAAAAAAGAAAAAGAAAAAGAAAGAAAGAAAGAAAAGAAAGAGTGAAAGGAAGGGGAAAGAAAGAAAGAAGAAATAAAAGGAATGGAAAAAAGAGGCAGCTTTGGACAGAAGTCCACAGCCAGTGTGTTCCAAGCCCCTGCTCAGGGCTGGCTGTAGCGGGGCACTCTCCTGCTGGCTCTCTGTGTCCACACTTAGCTGGCTTCTGTGCTCAGGTGCGACCACACCCTTGCACCCCACCTTGATCCCTGGTGGGGAAGGTCCCAGGATTTGTCAGCTGGGACAGGCCTCACCACAAGAGCTCTGTGCAGTGCTGAGAAGGTAAGGACTGTGGAGCTTCTCTGCCGGGTAGGCTGGCCCAACTCGGAAACTTTGTGGAGAATCATGGATTTTTAACTTTCCCTTCTCTCTCCTCTCCTCTTCTTCCTCCTCCTCCTTCTCTTTCTTGCTCTCCTTCTTCCTCTAGCAAATCTGGCAGATTTCTCCAGAAAAGTGGCCGTCCATGGAATGAGTGAAATACTCTTTCTATTCCAGTAAGTAATTGACTTGTAACTAAAAAATTGAAGTGGCTGCCGTGTCAAGGACAGTGTGAGCGGCTGCTGGCAGAGGTGCCACTTGCTCTTAGCCTGGAAAGAACAGGGCTTAACCTGTGATTAAATTTCAAGTCAATTGACCTCAACATGATAGCACATAATTCTCCCTTGCCTCCCAAAAGGCACAGGTTCCTCTTGTGACCTGGGTTCTGACACCTGCGATTTTAATGTCTTATGGCGTGAGCTACGGTTGCTCTTTTTGCTTAAAAATAAAATGATTACTGAGGAGTTCAGAGTAAGTGCCAGGAGTGTAACCGTAACTGTCTTTAAAATGGTGCTCAGGGGGTTTGTGGGCCTTTTCTAATGCATTTACTCTAAGTTCCTGAAAATTATTCTTCAACTCTGAATTTATAGACAATTCCATTGACTGCTAAAGACACAAAACATCTGGGTCAGAGAATTCTAGGCAAGTAAGGGTGTGATGAAGTTGCTGGAAAGTGCTTTTGAGTGCTCAACTCTGATATATCACATTTCTCAATCTTTGCTGATTTTTGAGCTCTAGGATGAAATAACAATATTGTTTCTCCAAGTTTCTGCAAATAGGATAAAAGTCTATTCAATGTATGCAGGATGCCCTACTTGAGTTTTGGAGTCAAACTGATATGTACTAGCCAAAAGCAAAAGAAATGAGTAACATCTAAAATTACCGGTCCAATTCTACATTCTTTTTGCATAAACCAGTTGCATGCTAAGAGTCTCTGTAAAATTCAAGCAGCCACAGGCCAATGTATTTTCTTCCTTTTCTTAACATGGAAATTAAAAGAGCATGCTGATGGTGGCTGCTCGGCCCCACTTTGGTGCCAGGCTGTGACAAGCATTCTGAAGCCATTTCTGACCCTCTGCTTCTAGTGGCGAGCCTGAATTTTCCCCCTTCCTTGCCCATCACTGTCAGTCAATTATAGGATTGAACTGAACCAGAAAATCTGGTACAGTCTGGTAATTAGTACAAAGGGTTTCCAGTCTAGTGTGAAGACGGAGATGCAGGAGCCCCAGCAGCCCCAGAAATCGTTCTGATTGGACATGGACATTGCTTTTTAGTGCTGCCTGGTGACTTCCCAAAGATAATGACTCCTGCCCTACAGGTCTTCCTTCAATACATTATGGGCCTTTTTAAAAGTGTGCGTGTGTGCGTGTGTGTCTGTGTGTCTGTGTGTCTGTGTGTCTGTGTTTGTGTCTGTGTGTCTGTGTGTATGTGTGCACACGCGTGCGCTCCTGCATGTGTATGTGTTTCTTTTTTTAAAACCTACTTCTCCCATTTTTAGACTGTCATTTTTGCCTATCAAACAGACACATTTTGACTTGCCCAACAAAGAACCAAGTTATCAACACCCGCAGAAGCTGACATTTTTAATTCAGGCTTCATTATGGCTTTGAATTATGACAGTGAAGTACAAAGACGTTTTAAGGGGTTTTTTTTTCATTTTTTTTTTAAATCCAGCATTGGGATGTTTATCTTCCTTTTGTAGTCACACTTCCCTCTCTACCTTTTTTCTTGTAATATATAATTAGCATTATCAAAACCATCAGCTATCAAGTCTTTTGACTTTTGACCTTTACTTTTTTAAATACGTTTCAAACTAAAATAAGAAAAAAAAAAACATAACAGATCTTAATTAGCTATTTTAGGGTTGTTAAAACAATGACATATTTTCAAGTATAAATCTCTTAAAATAGTATAAGAATAGGTAAATAACAGATCTTATAATAAAATAACAGCAACAAAATCAATCTCATAAAAATCATTTTGTGAACTGATACTAGCCAGAAGTGTGGTTGTACCGTGTTTATTTTATCACACATTTTTTATTTATATTCTGAGGATTTGGGCTTATTGGCAATGCTAGTTTGGAATAAACTGTGGATGTTTTACTGTGGGATTTTTTTGTTTACATAAGCAAACATCCTCTTTGATTCAAACTCACAATGACCTAGTCCTATATCAGATAAAATGAAAGAGTTTGGTAACTTTTCAATGTGGCTAATGCCTACCTCCAAAAGAGAGATATATGTCTATGTAAGAACAAATTGGAAGATGCTGGGAACAAAATTGCAGAGCCAGCAGGGTCCAAACTAAGACAAGCAGAAAACACAAGGTTCTTTATTCCCAGGACTCTTGTCTTTAGAACAGACTGCACAGCGATTCCATTCCGTAAGACACGTGTGTCCTGAATCCTCGAAAGGAAGATTAACCCACATCTTGCTGTAGCGTTAAGTACGTGTTTTATTCTGTGTATAGTCTTAAGAAAATAGCTGTGTTACCATGCCTGCTGGTGATCCTTACGTCTCTGACTTTGCTATTACATTTCAAGAAGGTTAATGTTGCTTTTGTAACTCTGTCTGGAGTAAAGCATTTTCCCAATAAACATGTCGTGATTTCCAAAGCTGTTTGTAAAACAGTATTTCTGTTGAAATAGTTCTGTATTCATTTCTCCATTGTTTATTAATCATAGCACAGTGTTATGCTTTGAGAATAAGCATATTTATGTAATTAACACTTTTTGTTTTTAGCCAAACCTTGCTCATTAAAAGCTAAGAGGGTCTCAGAACAATATAAATAGGCAACTTCTCTGGGACGATATTTGCAATCAGTTTGAACTTGCTGTCAAGTTTATGTGTTCAACTCTATCCATAAATTCCCTAAGCACATTCTGGTAATATTTTCTTTATTTTTTAAAATAAATTTAAGCTATGTGTTGAAATTACAAAGGTACTTGCAGCGTGTGATAAAGCACAGTTCTGTACTCAAAAAACTAAAGGCTGTATGGGTCTGTCTAAAATTGTAGAGGTCTGTAAGCTTCAGCGTGGACATGCACATTCTTTGCCATTTCATTCTTATGCCAAGAAGCAAAAGTAAAACTTTTTCTATGTTTTTATTTTTTTTAAATCAACACATAATGTGTTAGATACCACAGTAACATGTTTCAAGAGAATGTGTTTTCTCAGAAAAGCAACACGTCCTCCTCTACCTGCCTCAACCCTAGTTTTCCCTGGTAGCCTCCCCTCCCCTGAATTCCTTTCTACTTTCATATGAGTAAAACTTGCCAAGAATCTTGAAGGTTATTGAGCCTTGTAATTTTCAAACTAGGATTTTTTTGGGAACACTTGGGCTATAGGGAGCTGGAGGCCAGTGGCTATTTGGCCCCTCAAGGTTCTCCAGAGAACCTGTGCCATTGATGGCTGGATGCACAGGAGAGGTACCAGTGAATAATTCCTGAGACCACCTTTTACATAGGAATGGACAGCACATCCAGGACTGTCCACTGAATTAACCTCACTGCCAGCTGTGTTTCTCAGTCTTGAACTATGGTAGACTTTCTCCACATCGTGGGTCACTGTGAGAACTAGCCTTGTGTTCGAAATCAAGATATGAGTTTGTACCAAAACCTACCATTTACTTAAGCAGTACTATTATTTCTGGGTGCGTGATTGTGTTATTAAAGTATTGATTCATCTTATTTCCTAAGAAAGCAATATTTTGGAGGTGATTTTTTAAATCCGAGTATGGTTTTTAAAAGGCACAGAACATAAAGGTAACTTGTATAGTCATTTTAAAGTGCATGGCTTATTGGTCTTAACTTGGAAGAATTATTTTCAAAGTGGAAAATTTTAATTAGGACCTAAATTCAAATGTAAAAAACCTAAAATAAATAAAGGTAAATTGAGGTACAAGTTTTCTAAAAATGCATTTAGTGTAATATAATTCCCACAAGCTATGCTATATGATGGGATAACATGATCAAATATTTAGGGAACAAGAGCATTTGATGTCTTTAGGTAATTCATAGTGAAAGTTGGAAAATACTAGGGAAAAATTATTGTGTGTGTGTGTGTGTGTGTGTGTGTGTGTGTGTGTGTGTGTGTTGTTTGTATGCATGTATATATCACCCTAAACTGTATTTTCCACAGGTTTCATTACACACAGACACACACACAGACACAGACACACACACACACACACACACACACACACACACGCACACGCACACGCACATACACACACACACACAGCTTTTGTGCAAATTTACTGTCTTTATTCTTCAAGCCTAATATTTTATTGCACACATTTTGAGAACTTCTTGAGTTGAACCTTTACTGTTTACTGACAAGCAACAGCTAAAACAAAGCCTTATCAAGGAATGTTTACGTTATTTATGTCAACTGTGTGTGTTTACCCATCCTTTATCTTCATCTTGTGGAAAGTAAATCCCATTAGTTCACTCATTCAACCAATAGTTAAGCACCGTGCTCAGGTGCTGGGAGGACAGGATCCAATGAGGCAAGCAGAGCCCACTGCCTATGATCCTGGCAGACCTGGAGAGGGTCCCTGTAGATATGGAGTCGGGGAACAGCTCAAACAGTTCTGGGAATTTTTATGCTAGCTTGATCTGGCTGTGTTTGTTTTGTTTTCCCTGATTCCAAATGGAGAGAAGAGAGATGGAAGTTTGGGGGGGGGGGTGAGGGGACCCACCAGTGCAGAAGTTCCAGTATGCTCTAACTGGTTACACTTATGTGCCAGGAGATACCTCTGAGGTCCTTCTGTGGTAATGCAAAAATGTGTGCATGTGTCCTTTGGAAGGAGGAGATGGCAAGTCCAGCCTGCTTCCTGACCTCAGCCCTCACTGGACTCCTTAGTTGTTTTATTGTCTTCCAGACATTAAGGGTCCTTTCAGGGACTGGCGGGAGATTTTCTTCAGTCAAAAGCCTGCATATCTTGTCTGCCATAATTCAGAGTGTCTGTCAGTCAGATTCAACTCTTGGTGGTATGGGGGATCCTATCCCAAAGTGTTTTCTCTAATCTTCTCTCTCAAGCTATAGCCTTCATTATATGGGGGTGGGGGTGGTTCCATGTGTGTGGCCCACAGGATAGTTAACGTAGGATCTTCAGACCATCTTCATGTCTCTAGAACATAAGAACAGAAAATGTGGTACTACCCAAAGAAGCATCTAGAAGTGGCAGGAGAATTCTGCCTTCTTGTTGGACTTCTCTGGGGGTCCATTCAGAGGAAGAATGTTTACTCCTGTGTTCACACCTTTGCTCAGAGAAAACCTGTAGAGATTTCAAAAGTCAAAGGGGGAAAGCCCACAACTGAGAGGAAATGAGTTCCTATGCCCACTGTAGTGTCTGTCTCTGGTGCCACCGGGTCCCTGTGACCACTGTAGTGTCTGTCTCTGCTGCCACCAAGTCCCTGTGTCCACTGTAGTGTCTGTCTCTGCTGCCACCGAGGAGTCAAAGGCAAGTCTCCAAACCACCCTATCTCTTTTGGACGTTGTGACTTACTTCCTCTTGTTTGTCTCGGTATCCTATCCATGGGACATTATCAGGAAATAGAAGGGAAGGGCTTGAGAAAGAAGTTGGGATGCTCGAGGTAAAACTAAGCGCTCTGTTTCCATCTAGTTATCTTAGATCAATTTTCTAATCTACCCTCCTGTGTCATCTACCTATTGATACATGCTGGGCCTCCAAGTGCTGGCTTCATTTTACTCCTGTAATTAACTTTTTAAATCAATTATGGTTATTTGTATAGATCCCATTCCGTCTTCCCTTTGCCTTTGCATGGCTTGGGCTTTTGTTTGGTTTTGTCTTTTTGGGTTTTGCTTTTTTGTTTGTGCTACCCACTGTTGTGAATTAACAGTATCTTCCCTTCCACCTCTTCAACTAGAGAAACTATTAGCTAATAAGAGGCTAAATGAGCAGAGAGTAGAGGGACGCTGGGATCCTTAAATTATTTAAATTGAAAAATGGCTGGTTTTGCAATCAGAAAACCTCAAGTGGACTGTAAGCCCTACTTGACCGCCCCCTTCTCTGGATGCTCCTGTAATGACAGCTGGAGTTATCTGCCGTCCACATCACTGTCCACAAAGGCGGCCTCTTTCTTGGCTAACCTCTCCTGCAGCCCAGGGGAGCTGAAGCCCATTCAGGGAAGAGGATCCTGGAGGATGGAAATTTTACCAGAATGTAGAACAGGCTCTGTTGACATAGAAGCTCAGTGAAAGGCGATGGATCCAACAGCACAGGCCAGGGGTGACCCCCAGAATGAAGGCCCGACAATTCACGTGGAGGGAAACAGATGGGACCCAGAGCAAGAGATGTGTGGAGCTCGGAACAGTTGCCTGCTTTGAAAGGTTTGCCAGCTCCCCTCAAGCATCCCTGTTTTTCTCCTGAATTATTTAAAATTGTGTGCGTTTTGTGGTGTGGGGGTGTGAGCACCTGTGAGGCCAAAGATTGACACTAGGCTTCTTACTCTATCACTTTACACCTTACTTTTTGAGGCAAGTTCTCGAATTGAGCCTGGACTTTACTGGCCGGCCAGCCAGAGAGCCCCTGAATCCCCCTGTCTCTGCCTACCTAGTGCTAGGATTATAGGTGAATGCTGCCATGCCTGCATTTCCGTGGGTGGTGGTGAGTCAAACTTGGGTCCCCATGCCTGTGCAGCAAGTGTTCCACCCTCTCAGCCATCTCTGTAGTCTTGGTCTTCTCTTGGTAAGTGATTCACACTGGGCGGCACCCACAATTTTCCTGGAATTCATCACTGCCGACAGTATATGGCTTGAATTCTTAAGTGCAGCCCTCTGCTTCATCACTATATGATAATGAAGAATTCGTTCACATAGACACAAATATACACACACCTATGGGTATACACACACACACACACACACACACACACACACACACACACACACTGTGGGGCTAGAGAGAAGGCTCAGTAATCAGGAGAACTTGCTCTTCTTACAGAGGACCTGGGTTTGGTTCCAGTACTTGCATGGTATCTTACAACCATCTGTAACTCCAGACCCAGGGGATGGGACTAATGGTCCTCTTCTGACCTCCAAGGGCACACACACAGTGTACATATGTATACACATGTAGACAAAATGCTTGTACACATAAAATAAAAATAAATCAAAGCCAGGCATGGTGGCTGATGCCTTTAATCTCAGCACTTGAGAAGCAAAGACAGGTGGGTCTCTATGAGTTTGAGGCCAGAGTTTCCAGACTGCAAGAGCTACATAGTGAGAACCTGTCTCAAAAAGCAAATAATAATAAGTAAATAAATAACTTTTTAAAGAAAGAATAAAAGCACACTTAACAAGAAGAAGGAAGTAGAGACTCAGAAGAAACCAGTGAGGAAGGACAGTGAGACAGAGGATGAAAAGAACAATGTGAAATCTACGTGTCTGAAACTGCTGTAATGAAGCCCATAGGACTGTATGCAAACTATAAAAATGAATAATAAAAAAAAAGTGAAGCTGGTGGCCAAGCTTACAGGGAAAATAACTCAGGAGTTCCTGAGTTCCTGGAGCTCTCTGAGGCCTGAGCTGGGGTGCCTCAGAGCAACATCCCTGGCTCTGGCTCCAGTGAAACTGTTCTTCCAACCTGAGTCTCCAGGGAGCTACATGCCATAGTGCTGACAGTGTGCGTGGGTCAGAGTGGATGCCGGAGTCATGCGACACCAGAGCTATTACTAGATGAACATCATTGTACAGTCATGAGAAGGTCCACTGTTTTACTAGGTCTGCTGTTGGTGTATGTTAATGTGGACTTTACATTGAAAACGTAACTATTTTTGAAATTTTCAGTGTTCAAAATGCAATAATTTTCTCACAATGTTTTTTAAAGTCCAAAATTCAGAGCACAGCCAAACTCATTAAGTCAGGAACTATGAGGATAAAACTCACACATCAGTACATTCTGAACTCCACTGGTGACTGTCAACCACGTCTAAGGTAGAGAGAGCCACAAGTTCAAAGACAGAAACAGGCAGGTCAGGGCAGAGCAAGGGGGATTGGAAAGGATGAGAGCATGGGTTATATGGCGCTAGCTATGCCTGTGGGCTGCCAGTTTATCAATGTGACATTCCCAGACAGCCGCCACTCCTTGCTTCTGTGCCTTGGTCTTTGGACAAGCAGTAAGCCAAAGGCAAAAGGAAGCTGCAGCTTCTCTACAGCTTTGGGATTCTTGTTAAAGATGGATAGATAGATGAATAGATGAATGGATGAATGAGTAAATGGATGAATGTATGGATAGATGATAGGTAGATAGATAATGGATGGATGGATGGATAGATAGATAGATAGATAGATAGATAGATAGATAGATAGGCAGTTGAAGGAGATGGCTCAATCTGTTAAATACACAAATGTGAAGACTCGGATTCAATCCCTACTGTCCATGTAAAAAGCTAGTATGTATCTATAATCCCAGTACTAGGAAGGTAGAGATGGGAGGGTTCCTGGGGCTCACCAGCTAGCCAGCCTAGGCTAATCAGTGCCCTGCAGGTTCAATAAGAGACCCTGTCTCAAAAATAAAGTAAGAGGTCCGGGTGTGGTAGTACTCACTTTTAATCACTTGAGAGGCAGAAATAATCAGATCTCTGACTTTGAGGTCAGCCTGGTCTACATAGAGAGTTCCAGGTCATCCAGGGCCACATAGGGAGACCCTATCTCAATTAATTAATTATAAAATACAGTGAGGACTAGCCTGTGGTTCAGTAAAGGTACTTCCTGCCAAACTCAAAAATCCAAGTTCAATCCCTGGAATCTGCATGGTGGCAAGAGAGAACTGACCCCTTCAAGCTGTTCTCTGACCTCCACAGGCACAACATGGTGTGTGTGCACATATGTACATCATACATACACACAAAGGCTGTAATAGCTTTTTTAATTAATAATAAGGTGGAGAGCAACCTCTGGCCTCCACACACATATACATACACACACACTCACAACATATTCAGTCCCATACATCTCAGAATTTATCCAGCAAGGCCACTGAGTACCCCTCTCTCTGTCTAGATGGGTAGACAAATCATAACATAAACCTCCCAAGAATATGCATATTCAGATGAAAGTCTCAACTGTGTTAAAGACAAGGAGCAAAAAGGAATTTTTTAAACTACAGTCTCTGCTGAGGGCATGCTGCTCATCTGATCTCACTCCAACGATAGAAGAGAGGCTCTCGCTGCACCCCCATTTTACAGATGAGCCACCATGAAATTGCGGAGGAAGAAAACTATCTGAAATCTCAGGGCCAGTCTGGGCCCCGTTCTGGAGTTCTTACCCTAAGACAGATGGAAACCTGACCAGGGGTCACCCTCGCTATTCATGGACAGCTGTCTATGTCAAAAGAATGTTCCATTCTGTAGGTGGAGAATCAAATTAGT
This sequence comes from Onychomys torridus, assembly GCF_903995425.1. NCBI lineage: Eukaryota > Metazoa > Chordata > Mammalia > Rodentia > Cricetidae > Onychomys > Onychomys torridus. Next base: position 14,746,982 of record NC_050448.1, read on the forward strand.
ATGCTAATTGTGTTCTGTGTCTGTGTTCTTAAGCGGGCACTATATTCCCAGTCACAGGGAAGAGCCTCACTATGCCGACACCAGCATGCCATTTGCCCTCTTTTGGGCATCACCCCCAATCTGAGACTAAGTAGATAAGAGCACCCAGCTATATATCTCTAAGCACAAGCTTCAGTGAAACTTTGGAAGTTGCGTATCACTCCTTACAACATTTCTCAAAATGGAAATCAACGTGAATGAGCAGGACAGAAAAAGAGGTGACGTGTATGCCTTCCAGGAAGCCCTGGAAGAGAGTAACATAACTGAGATCTGGCTCTGACCCCAAATGGTTACAGCCATCTGTTTCATTTGTTGTAGACTTTGCAAGAAGAAATTTCTAGTTACCTAAGAGCAGCCTGAGGTGGAATCATCTCTAGGCTGACCCCAAGAAAGCAGTCAATCAATCGTGTATTCACCAACCATTGTCCATTACCCAGGCACTCCTTTTCTAGATCTTTCTTTCCCACCTGGCGGCCACTCCTTTTCCTTCTTCCTCCCTTGTTCCTATCCGTCTGGCTTACCCTCTGGGGTAAAAGCCGCCTTCGAAGTCCTCTGTCTAAGAGAGGAGAGATGACTCTTGACAGTTTTTTCTACTAACATGTGCTCTCCAGGGTGCTGTGCATTATAATGGGGACCAGACCCTTTAAGCTGGGAAACCCACCCATGGGCATCGATTCCTGGTGGTGCCTTCTCCAGCCAGCTGTGTGCACAGCAGCCCTTCCTCTCTCCCACAAGCAGACCAAGTCCTTTTCCGAGCTGCATCCCACAGACTCGGCATTTGGCAGCTCACAATGAAGGCAGTTCCGGCTGGACAACCAAACCCAGGGCTGAAGAGGCCTGACACTGGATGGGAAAGGGCTGGATTTGTTTCGAGCCACCTGGCACCTGAGGATGCTGAGAAGGGCATTGAGAATAGACAGCAGAGTCCCCTCATCTGAATTCTTCCAAAAGCCAGTGTGAGCTTTGGGAGACTTCTGGCACGGGCAGGTCTGGTTTTGCTTAGGTCCTTTTCAATTTGTTGCATTGGAGTTTCAATCACCATCAAACTAAGATGTAATTCAATCATTTATGAAGCATTTGCTAGACACCTACTGTGTACCAGAATGCTGCTAGGCACTATTGAGCATTCCAATTGGAAACCTAGCCTCTGCCCTCAGGAGGCTGACACACGGCTGACAGGAGCAGAGCGAATCTGTCGATTATGTAGTTCCAAATTTAATTGGAATTACATTAAATGCCACAAAGGAAAAATACAGAGTTCTAAGGGAAACTCACATCAGAAAGACAGGCAGCAGCCAGCCAGGCAGGGAACTCATGGGAAAGGAGACTCTACCAAAGATGCTTCCCAAGTTGTGTGGGGAGCTGGCCCCCATGCAGATGCAGTGTGAGAACTGCTTTGGCCCCCTTTTTGACATTGCTAAGGTAGGAAACATTTTTGAGGTTTCCATGGCAAGCTGCCTGGACCACACTGTAACCTCAAGTGAGGAAACACATTGGCATGGAGAGAGAAATCATTTCCATACATGTTGGCATCCTCTGAGAGTCAACGAGCTATGTTACAACCTCTCCCTGTTGTACTCCAAATGTCTGCCTGGGTGCTTAGTGGATGTGCCTTTGACTCATCCATGGGCATGCTGGGACCCAACAGTTTCCACTTTGAAAATGGCCACCAACTGGACTTCTTTGACTCTGTCTGGAAACCCTAGCTGAGAGAAAGGGGTTAGAAAAACTAGAAATGAGTCAAGGAACTGCAAATGTCAGGCAGGGGTGGCCTCTGCCGCGGTGGCTTGAAGCATACCTATATACCCTCTTGCTTACCAAGCCAACCATTCCTTTTGTAGGCTCATGAAACGTTTCCCTGACTCAACCTGCAAGGTTCCTTGCCCCCATTCTCCACTAATTAAATTCTGGTTCCTAAACCTCCATTCTGACATCTGGTCCCCTGCCCCACAGTCCCACCTCCTTTGTGCCCTCACAGCTTTTGCTTATCACCACTAAATCTTATCACAGCTATAATAATAATAATAATTGATTTACTTATCTAACTCATCCACTTCTTGAGGGAAGACTCTCCTTAAGGGCAAAACTCATGTTTTAATCATCACTGAATCCCTTGGTCCACAGCAGAGCGCTTACAAAGGAACCCATTGACTGAATCAGTGTTCTGACATGGCAGCTACCTCTCAGCTTCTGGGAGGCATGGAGGCTTCTGACTCTGTCTGTGCAGTAGACAAGGCTGGGTTTATATGTGGGAGCCTCTGGCCCAAGCTAGTCACATTCTTCTTCACTTATGGATAAGTCCAAGTGTGGCTGTTTAACTGAGCTGCTGGTCTGTAGCCTTTCTTTGCAAACCCCTTAAAAACTAAGTAGACCAGTCTCCATCTTCCCATCGACCACACCATTTCAGAACAGAAGTGTTGAAATGTGACCTCCTCCCCAGCATGTCTTCCATGTTAGAAATGACGTCATTCCCAAGCTTGAAAGGAGGAAGGGGTGAGCTGTTGACGGGTTCTTAATAGTTACCTGATTTAAAAAGGAGGGGTGGCCACCACGCCTGATGACCTAAGTTTGACCCATGTGGTAGAGAAGACAGATTCCCAGAAGTAATCCTGACGTCCACATGCTCACCATGACGCACATGCACATGTGTGTGCAGGCATGCATGATAGTGCAGATAGTGCATGTGTACACACACCACACACACACAAAAAAAAAAAAAACCACACATACACACAAGCTGGGCAGTGGCAGTGCACCCTTTGATCCCAGCACTTGGGAGGCAGGGCCAGGCAGATCTCTGTGAGTTCGAGGCCAGCCTGGTCTACAGAGCAAGATCCAGGACAAGTGCAAAGCTACACAGAGAAACCCTGTCTCAAAAAACAAAAAAACAAAACAAAACAAAAAAACCACAAACACACAAATAAGGAAGTATGAAAGAGAATAGTTGGATGAATGGATAAATGTAGTATAATCCAAGCAAACCATCAAGCAGAACGTTAGCATGCTGTCTTGCTGGCAGTAACGGCAAGACCATCAAAAATGAAACCCATGAGGACACCTCATTTTCTAACCAGACAAAACTTAAAACCTGTATATGGAACAGTGAGGCAAAACCAGAAGCCTGTTCAAGAGCAAGGCAAGGTGGCACACACCTCAAATGCCAGCACTGGGAGGCAGAGACAGGCAGATCTCTATGAGTTCATTGTGAGGCCAGTCTACACAGCTAATTTTAGGTCACTGGGCCTACAAAGGGAGATATTACCTTGGAAAGAATATGGTGGGGGTAGAGATGGGGGAAGGGACGGACAGGGGAGGACAGTGGCTGGAGAAGGAAGACAGTTGGTGTCTGGAAAAGATGCATGAGAAGTTCCAAAGACGCCACTTCCCTCATGCTCCCAGAAACGCTTCTCGTCCCCCAGCTTCCTCAAACTCCTTCCCAGCTGTCCAGTCACACTTATTCCAGCTGTCAACTCAAATTCCTTCCAGTTTTCTACTCACACTCCTCACACTCCTCACACTCCTCACACTCCTCACACTCCTCACACTCCTCACACTCCTCACACTCCCCACACTCCCCACACTCCCCACACTCCCCACACTCCTCACACTCCTCACACTCCTCACACTCCCCACACTCCTCACACTCCCCACACTCCTCACACTCCCCACACTCCCCACACTCCCCACACTCCCCACACTCCTCACACTCCTCACACTCCCCACACTCCTCACACTCCCCACACTCCTCACACTCCCCACACTCCTCACACTCCCCACACTCCTCACACTCCTCACACTCCCCACACTCCTCACACTCCTCACACTCCTCACACTCCTCACAGCTCTCCCTCACACTCCTCACACTCCTCACACTCCTCACACTCCCCACACTCCTCACACTCCCCACACTCCTCACACTCCCCACACTCCTCACACTCCTCACACTCCTCACACTCCCCACACTCCTCACACTCCCCACACTCCTCACACTCCCCACACTCCTCACACTCCCCACACTCCTCACACTCCCCACACTCCTCACACTCCTCACACTCCTCACACTCCTCACACTCCCCACACTCCTCACACTCCTCACACTCCTCACACTCCTCACAGCTCTCCCTCACACTCCTCACACTCCCCACACTCCTCACACTCCTCACACTCCTCACACTCCTCACACTCCTCACACTCCTCACACTCCTCACACTCCCCACACTCCTCACACTCCTCACACTCCTCACAGCTCTCCCTCACACTCCCCACACTCCTCACACTCCCCACACTCCTCACACTCCTCACACTCCTCACACTCCTCACACTCCTCACACTCCTCACACTCCCCACACTCCCCACACTCCCCACACTCCTCACACTCCTCACACTCCTCACACTCCTCACACTCCCCACACTCCCCACACTCCCCACACTCCCCACACTCCCCACACTCCCCACACTCCTCACACTCCTCACACTCCCCACACTCCTCACACTCCTCACACTCCTCACACTCCCCACACTCCTCACACTCCTCACACTCCTCACACTCCTCACAGCTCTCCCTCACACTCCTCACACTCCTCACACTCCTCACACTCCCCACACTCCTCACACTCCCCACACTCCTCACACTCCCCACACTCCTCACACTCCCCACACTCCTCACACTCCCCACACTCCTCACACTCCCCACACTCCTCACACTCCCCACACTCCTCACACTCCCCACACTCCTCACACTCCTCACACTCCTCACACTCCTCACACTCCCCACACTCCTCACACTCCTCACACTCCTCACACTCCTCACAGCTCTCCCTCACACTCCTCACACTCCCCACACTCCTCACACTCCTCACACTCCTCACACTCCTCACACTCCTCACACTCCTCACACTCCTCACACTCCCCACACTCCTCACACTCCTCACACTCCTCACAGCTCTCCCTCACACTCCCCACACTCCTCACACTCCCCACACTCCTCACACTCCCCACACTCCTCACACTCCTCACACTCCTCACACTCCTCACACTCCTCACACTCCTCACACTCCCCACACTCCCCACACTCCCTCACACTCCTCACACTCCTCACACTCCTCACACTCCTCACACTCCCCACACTCCCCACACTCCCCACACTCCTCACACTCCTCACACTCCCCACACTCCTCACACTCCCCACACTCCTCACACTCCCCACACTCCCCACACTCCCCACACTCCTCACACTCCCCACACTCCTCACACTCCCCACACTCCTCACACTCCCCACACTCCTCACACTCCTCACACTCCTCACACTCCTCACACTCCTCACACTCCTCACACTCCTCACACTCCCCACACTCCTCACACTCCTCACACTCCTCACACTCCTCACACTCCTCACACTCCCCACACTCCCCACACTCCTCACAGCTCTCCCTCACACTCCTCACACTCCCCACACTCCTCACACTCCTCACACTCCTCACACTCCTCACACTCCCCACACTCCCCACACTCCTCACAGCTCTCCCTCACACTCCTCACACTCCCTCACACTCCTCACACTCCTCACACTCCCCACACTCCTCACACTCCCCACACTCCACACACTCCTCACACTCCTCACACTCCTCACACTCCTCACACTCCCCACACTCCCCACACTCCTCACACTCCTCACACTCCTCACACTCCTCACACTCCTCACACTCCCCACACTCCTCACACTCCTCACACTCCCTCACACTCCCCACACTCCTCACACTCCTCACACTCCTCACACTCCTCACACTCCTCACACTCCTCACACTCCTCACACTCCCTCACACTCCCCACACTCCTCACACTCCTCACACTCCTCACACTCCTCACACTCCTCACACTCCCTCACACTCCCCACACTCCTCACACTCCCCACACTCCTCACACTCCTCACACTCCCCACACTCCTCACACTCCTCACACTCCCTCACACTCCTCACACTCCTCACACTCCTCACACTCCCCACACTCCTCACACTCCTCACACTCCCCACACTCCTCACACTCCTCACACTCCCCACACTCCTCACACTCCTCACAGCTCTCCCTCACACTCCTCACACTCCTCACACTCCTCACACTCCTCACACTCCTCACACTCCCCACACTCCCTCACACTCCCCACACTCCTCACACTCCTCACACTCCTCACACTCCCCACACTCCTCACACTCCCTCACACTCCTCACACTCCCCACACTCCTCACACTCCCCACACTCCTCACACTCCCCACACTCCTCACACTCCTCACACTCCTCACACTCCCCACACTCCTCACACTCCTCACACTCCTCACACTCCCCACACTCCCTCACACTCCTCACACTCCTCACACTCCTCACACTCCCTCACACTCCTCACACTCCTCACACTCCTCACACTCCTCACACTCCCCATACTCCTTACACTCCTCACACTCCTCACACTCCTCACACTCCTTACACTCCTCACACTCCTCACACTCCCTCACACTCCCTCACACTCCTCACACTCCTCACACTCCTCACACTCCTCACACTCCCCACACTCCTCACACTCCTCACACTCCCCACACTCCTCACACTCCTCACACTCCTCACACTCCCTCACACTCCTCACAGCTCTCCCTCACACTCCCCACACTCCTCACACTCCTCACACTCCTCACACTCCTCACACTCCCCACACTCCTCACACTCCTCACACTCCTCACAGCTCTCCCTCACACTCCTCACACTCCTCACACTCCTCACACTCCTCACACTCCTCACACTCCCCACACTCCTCACACTCCTCACACTCCTCACAGCTCTCCCTCACACTCCTCACACTCCTCACACTCCTCACACTCCTCACACTCCTCACACTCCCCACACTCCTCACACTCCTCACACTCCTCACACTCCTCACACTCCCCACACTCCTCACACTCCTTACACTCCTCACACTCCTCACACTCCCTCACACTCCTCACAGCTCTCCCTCACACTCCCCACACTCCTCACACTCCTCACACTCCTCACACTCCCTCACACTCCTCACACTCCTCACACTCCCCACACTCCCCACACTCCTCACACTCCTCACACTCCTCACACTCCTCACACTCCCCACACTCCTCACACTCCTCACACTCCTTACACTCCTCACACTCCCTCACACTCCCTCACACTCCTCACAGCTCTCCCTCACACTCCCCACACTCCTCACACTCCTCACACTCCTCACACTCCTCACACTCCCTCACACTCCTCACACTCCTCACACTCCCCACACTCCCCACACTCCTCACACTCCTCACACTCCTCACACTCCTCACACTCCCCACACTCCTCACACTCCTCACACTCCCCACACTCCTCACACTCCCCACACTCCTCACACTCCCCCATCTATTTTCTCTTGCTTCCTCCCCAGGTACCCTCTCCCCCTGGGCGGCAGGTTTCCTCACAGGCTGCTCCCAGCTCTTACACTCCTCCACCTGTCCCCTCACATTTTCCCAGCCTTCCTTTATATTCCCCCAAGCTTTCCTCTCACAACTCCTCCACCTGTTTTTCAAACTGCCCCAACTTCCTCCCTCACATGAATACACACTCACCACTTAGTGTACATGGATACATACACATACATCCGTGGTTGTCTTGTACACTTTTTGGTGTTTCCTAAAATAACTGATTTGAAGAAGGACCCAGGACTTATGGCAGAACAAGAGAAAGTTCCTTCAGGTGAAATCTCCCTTTCTCCCCTCTCTGCCTGTGATTATTCCATGGAGGCATGAACCCTGCCATGATCCCAGTGGCCCTCAGTGCAAGACCAGCAGGGCTAACCTCTTCTCCTGACTTTCAACACTTTTTGGTTTGAGACAGGGCTTCTCTGTGTAGTTTTGGTGCCTGTCCTGGAACTCACTCTGGAGACCAGGTTGGCTTTAAACTCAGAGATCTGCCTGCCTCTGCCTCATGAATGCTGGGACTAAAGGCGTGCACCACCACTGCCCAGCAACTTCCAACATCTTTTATCACTAACTCAGCCCTACTCTGCTTCTGGAGTAAGAACTTTGAAATGGGCTGCCCTAAAGTGGGTATGGTGGTGTGTGCCTGTAAACGATGATCAGGAGACTGGGGCAGGAGGAGAGTGGTTTGGAGGCCAGTCTGGACTATGCAGTGAGACCCGTCACCAGAAGAAGACAAGGAAAACCAACAGTGGGCTATAAGGCTGCACACCAGGAATCCCAGCACCCAGAGGCCGGGCAGGAGGATCAGAAATTCACACTCATCCTCATCTACAAAGTGACTTCAAGGCCAACTGGGCTAAAAGAGACTTCATTGTTGCAAAGAGAGAGAAGGGGCACGTGTCTGTGCCTGGCTGATTTTTACACCTCCCTCCTCAACTTTTGAGTACTTGGTAAAAAGAAACGCAGAAAATGTTTTGTGAATGGAAAAGGGAAGAAATGGATGAATAACCAAAGGTTTTTGTCTTTTCTTCTTTGCTTCCCTTTTGTTTTGACTCTGGTCATGTTGCTATACTTTGTCTTATGACAGGGTCCCCTGTAGCTCAGGCTTTCTTCACACTCCTGCCTGGATTACAGGTGTACAGCATGGTATCTACCTTCTGTCTGCTTTATTCTGCACATCTCTTCCGTCTCTTCCTCTCCTCTGGATTAGGTGCCTGCCTTCTTCACTCCCTTCAGAGAGCCCAGGTGTTCTTCCCACCAAGCCCCATGCTTATTCTGTCCTCACTACACTTGGGCATCTCCTGTGAGCGGGGAGGCCAGTCCGTTCAGACCTCTCCTCTAAGCTCTGCTCCCTTCACTGGTTTCCAATCCCTGCCTCTGGGGAGCCCCCTGCTCCTGCTTGCTGCTGTTTATTCTACCTGAGTCTGACTGGCTAGCCTCAAGGAGCGCATGCAGGAAATGGGATACCAGAACATACCTGCTTCTTGCCTGTTTTCTCTCCCAGAACAACCAGTTTGTCTTTGGAATAGAGCTGAAACAGCAGCCGTGAAATCAGCTTCAGGCAGTAGCTTGCGGCCCTCCATTTTCTGTTTTTGTCTATATCAGTGGCTCTCAACCTTCCTAACGCTGCGATCCTTTAATACGATTCCTCATGTTGTGGTGACCCCAACCATAAAATTACTTTCACTCCTACTTCATAACTGTAATTTTGCCAGTGATATGAATCCTAATGTAAACATCTGTTTTCTGATGGTCTTAGATGACCTCTGTGAAAAGGTAGATCAACCCAGGGGCTGCGACCCATAGATTGAGAACCACTGATTTACACTCCACATAGGCTTCCTCTGTGCTATCGGCAAAGGTGGCGTTAATGGCTTCCAGCCAGATCTTGATATGCGGTCATAACTACATCTTCCCTCAAAACCAGAAGTGATCTCTGAGAAAAGTGAGCGGTTGAATAGCTACCATCTCTACAGTATGCCAGACATATGTTGTTTGGCAGAGGGAACCCACGTGGGCAGAAATAACCTACTGTGGGGCTGGAGGGCCAGGGTTCCCCTTAGCACCTCAGCCCTTACCAGGTGCTCCACAGCACCTGCTGCTCCACTGATCAGCCTTAGTAGACCCTATTATTTCCAAAAGACAGGGTTTTCCAGACTTTCCTGATCTACAATGAAATGTGCGTTTTCTTAAAGCGGTGGAAATAGAATAATTCATATTGCGAGGTTATTTGCTACCAGCCAGACCCTCATCTGGCTCTCCGGGGCTCCACTAATCACCTAGTTCAGAAGCCATTAGCCTCTGTGTGCTCTCACACACTCTTCACAGAGCTCCTGTGTGTCTTTGTTCTCAGGGGAGGAACGGTGTGTGCAGGGTAACAGACCTGTGTTGACCAAGTCAGAAAGTCTTTGATGCACAAATAGTATATTAAATGCTTTTATTTGATAGTGTTGAAATTAAACAGTGTGTTTAATTCCTGCCCGGGTAGAGGAACATGTAAAACCTTTTGAGAATATGTCTGTTCATTCAAATGTTTAACATTTATGAAACACAGCCCTATAAGAAAAATAGGCATTGAAATAATGTAATAATCAAGGCTCAGCCACTTGCAGGAGGCCAGTGGGAGCCGAGTTTAACTTATTGATTTTAGAAGCACAGCTAAAGAGAGAGGGGTGAAATATTACCTTTACTGTTTTCAGATAATAATGACTGTTGTTGCAAATTATAAAATTTAATTAGCTATATAAATGCCAGAGGAAAAAACGGTATTCCATTGTCTTGATATCTTTCCAGAAATTAGTCTTTTAAAATAAATTTGCCATATTAATCATCTAAAAATATTTTTGATCACTGAATTAATGGTTTTAGGGCTGTTTTCAGGTGCTCATTGCTATAGGTGATTGCTTCTTAATTACTACATGCGCTCTCTATTCACTCATATTAATTCATGTTTGCTGGCACAGTCCCAAAGGCAGCCTGCCCTGGATCTTCTAATTACTTCTATAATTGAATTTGCCCACTTTTTCTAACCTATTTTTTAAACTGACTGTGTTTGTTCCAGGTTTATTGTGTCTTTTTTTGTGTCGTCCCCTGCAAGCAGAATGTACATTGATTCTTTCCTCGTTTCTCATTAATTTTCAAGAGCTGGGCCGCATGTCTGTTTTCTGAGTCTGTCAGACCTATTGCAAAATGGAAAAAAAAAAAAAGAAAGAAAGAAAGAAAGGAAAAAGGAAAAAAGGACTTTTATTATTAAAGGTTAGGTAAAATAGACTGAAGTTAATTAATTCATTAGTAACTCTGAGCCAATTACTGAAGCCTTCTCTTATTTATATACTTGTTAACAAGACAGAAATGAGAAAGGCCAATTACAGGCACATGTCCTTCAGAAGCTCAGGCACCTCAGCGCTTACACCCTCAGTGATACCTCTCCACAAGCTCCATGCGCGTATCAGATGCGTGAAATCACTTCAAATGGTGTGGCGGGCTGGCAGCTCTCCACCCAGTCTCTTTACTAACCTAGTTGAAGGATTTCCCCCATCCAAACATTTTAATATGCCTAATACTTCCTGATTTCTTTTCAAATTTCCCCCAGAGTCTTGCTTAGCCTTAGACAATTGCAGAAACAAAATTGAATTGATTGGTTTTTGTTTACATAAAGTATTTTTTAAATTTATATTTTGTTTGCTATTACACTTTAATTCTTGAATTGAGATAACTAATTAGCAGATTCATACAACAGAGCCTTCCATCTAAACATGTTCTGCTTGATTTTTCCGGCATATAGCAAAGCTGTATATAGAAAGGCAGTTTTTTCTCGATTTTTCTAAATGATCAACAAAATGAAAATTTCACTATTCATGGGGGCAATGTACTGCATAGTCCACATGCTGCCAGTGCCTGCCTGGGTACCTCACTACTATCTCCCAGTACTTGCTCTACCCTGTCTGGGTACCTTGCTACTCTCTCCCAGTACTTGCTCTACCCTGACCGGGTACCTCACTAATGTCTCCCAGTACACGCTCAGCCTTGTCTGGGTACTCTGTTGATGTCTCCCCAGTACTTGCTCTCTCCTGTCCAGATACTCTGCTAATATCTCCCAGTACTCTCTCTGCCTGCCTGGGTACCTCACTAATGTCCCCCAGTACTCACTCTGCCCTACCTTGGTACCTCACTAATGTCCCCCAGTACTCGCTGTCTGCTGTCCGGGTACCTCGCTAACGTCTCCAGTGTTAGGAGGCAAGAAGAGAAGCATTAACCAGTTCCCTGTCCACCTATATTCTCTTCACACATTTGTGCCAGCATGGAGAAAAAAAAAAAAAATCAACGAAAAGTCGGTTGACACTGATGTTTCAATAAATTTACTGGTTGTGGGAATGAAAACCAATGGGCACCTCAGGGAATTTTCCCTCTTTTTCACTTTATGTAAGCGAAAGCTTATCATGGTTAGTGATACTGAGAAAAGCCTCATGGTTCCTAAGTCTTTGATTTTCATCTGCCCTAAGTCTGTTGAAATGTGACCAGTTGTTTTTGCATCATAACAATTACCACCACAGTGTCAGAAGAAAACAGTCTCCACAGATCACTTAATCCAGGTCCTCGATTCTCCCAAAGACAAAGTTTACCAATCTATGGACAACTTGATCCGGAAGCTTTTCTCAATAGTTCTGTATGCAAAGCAGACACTGCCTATGCTCTACCTGTCCTGCTGACAGTTAGCTAGTCTATGCTTCTCATTTTCTTTCCCAAATGTAAATAATTTGTGGCTTTTTCTCTGCTGAGTGAGTGGCTAATGCAGGACAGTCATTATTATTAAAGTTTTATGTACTTTGTAGCCCCAGAACTTCATCATGACCCCTGACAAACAGTCTCAGTAAACATGTGTCAAAAAACAAGGAGCCCAAGTTGTCCTCTCCTTAACTCCTTCAGCCTTTGATGTTCCACCCTCGGACTCCCATCCCCTTAACCTCAGGCCTTGGTTGATTAAAGAATCTCTTGCTTAAAAAAAAAATCCATCAATGTATCTTAATTTTCTTCAGTAAGCACTCTAAATTGGTAGCAAATGTTCCATTATTTGTTCATTATGGAACTGTCCCTCCTCCAAAATAAAAAATCTATACTCATTTTTCATCAAATCAACTGTTTTTCATTTTTGAAATTACTATATGAATTTTAAAGTGTGTGTGTGTGTGTGTGTGTGTGTGTGTCTTTACCAATCTCAGATGTGTTGCTTTGGACCAGGACCACACAGGCCCTGGCCACTCTGCCTGTCTCCTCATCTAATGCAGGCTGTTTTCAGAAGCACCTTGCAAACCAGAACTAAGCTTTGGGATTCCAGTACTCAGGGTGAGGGTTTGACTCAATAGTTCTTCCAAGCTTCCAACAAGCCAATAGTCTTGCTAATTTATGAATGTTGTCAGGCTTCCTTCACATACCTCCTTCCCTCCTTCGCTCCCTGCTTACCTTCCTTCCTTTTTCCCTTCTTCTTCCTTTCTCCTTCCCCTTCTTCCTCCTCTTCCTCCTTCCGTTCTTTCTCCTCACTCCTAAAATAAGATGACTTCATATACAAGATCTTTCTTTGCATACCTATCATCTTATTTGCTTCCTCCAGGCGAGGTGTTATAAGATAAGGAAGCTGAAATTCATAGCTAAACTGATGCACCCAGGGCCACACAGTCCTTGCCTCCCTGTGAAACTAATAGGTCACTGGTTTCCTTTTCAGAATGAAGTTCCCCCTTGATGAGAGAAAATGGCCTAATGTCCCAATGGGTTCTCAGACGGCTGTTAATTTCCAGCATAACTCAGACATTCATTCTAGCGGTGTGAACAACTGGACCGAAGTCCAGACCTTCAACCTGTGTGTGCATTTGCACTTTCCTTGTTCTGTGTCTGTCACTAGTGAGTCTCAGTACACTATTCCTAGTCCACCCATCTTGAAATTTGAGTCCATTTGTTCATGGAGCTGGAATTAATATGCACTGATAATACTACCTTAAAAAGAAACAGAAGCACAGGTTTGGGGGCTGGAGAAAAGGTCGACAGAGCATTTGCTATCTCAGGTACCTACATGGCAGCTCACAACCATCTGCAACTAGTTCCAGGGAATGCAACAACCTCTTCTGGCCTCTGTGGGTACTATACACATACATGGTACACATACAGACATACACGCAGGCATAACACTCAAACACACAAAATTAAAGAAAAAAATATTTTTATTTTTATTGTTTGTTTGGTTGGTTGGTTTTGTTTTTTCAAGACAGAGTTTCTCTATATAACAGCTTTGGGTGTCCTGGAACTCACTCGGTAAACCAAACCAAACTAGCCTGGAACTCATAGAGATCCACCTGCCTCTGCCTCCTGAGTGCTGAGATTAAAGGTGTGTGCCACCATACCCGGTGAATAAAATATTTTTTAAAACATTTGTTTGTGAGTAAGCTGGGGTTTGACTCTAGTCACCTCTTTGTAGGAATTTGTTCAGACCCTACTAACAGTGAGAACCTCAGGACTTATATTCAAGTGGTTTGATCTTTAGTATCTATGTAAAGTAGCTGGGTGTAGTGGTGGTCATTTGAAACCCTACACTGGGAAAGTGGAGGCTGGCAGATTCCTAAAGCTAAGTCTTCAGCCAAACCCATACTTGGTAAGTTCCAGGCCAGAAAGAGACCCTATTCAGTAATCATATTAAATAAAGGGGACAACACCACACACAAGCATGCACCCACACACATTTGCATATACTGCACACATACACCCAAAAAGGAAAATAGAAAATAGGCCAAACCCTGTTTTAATAAGGGTGTGTATGGAAAGAAAATTAACTGCCTCTATTGGGCCCATTATTCTAGCCTGCCAATAACATTTGTGCTGAGTCTCTGGAGAGCCTTGCAAACAATGGCTCACAGAGCTTAGACCAGGAGGGAAGTGAGTTCTGAGCAAGCGCCGTTGTGCATAAGAGGAGTACCATGCTTAGAGGTGCTGCTTGCTGACTCCCTGCAAAGGGAAAAGCCCTGGAACTCTGACTCAAGTATGCATGCACCTTATGTTTCTCTGAATCTGCAGGTTTTAATTGCTAGGAATATTTTTATGAAATCATTCTGTGCCGCCCTAAGCTTTGTGGGATCTGGTGTGCTCACTCTCAAATCTCAACTTGTGCTCTAGCTTTGAAACATCTTGAGCTATTCAAACTCGAAGAAACTGTCTGTTGTCTGCAAATGAAACAGCCAGCCAAGCAAGGTCTTGGAAACAAAGGTCTTGTTTTATGTGAGGGGAAATGTTCCTTTTCATTACAGGCTAAAATAAGAATTGACTCCAGGACAAAGAGAGGACCAGACACTGGCAGGCACAGTGGGGAAGCTGCCCACAGCCGACAGTGGAGCCCAGACTCTTGGCACTTTAGCCGGTATAAACCATCTCACAGGATGATGAGATCTGGAAGAGGCTCCTAGGGATCTGAGTTCTCAGCCTCAAGAAGGAGACATTTAGTTCCATGTTATGTGGTATAAATGCACACTGTCTCGCATGGTGAAGACTGGGGCCTTCAACTAACACTCACTCCATGTGACCTTTGTATGACACTAGATAACTGAGGGGTCTTTGATGACCTGCTTCGTGAGACCTTCTCATCTGCAGTATCACTGTTAAACCAGGCTATATCTGTTGAAATGCATCCTTCCCCATTTTGGTATCTGTGATAGCAGAATGTAAAATCTTACAACTACTGAGATAGCTTAGTTTAGTTAAAAACACTTTGATTTCTTACAAATATATAAACTGTGAAATTATTAACTCGTGATATGTAAAATAAATTATTAAAAATAATTAATATAGGCATCATGAGACTGGGAGATGGCTCAGTGGGTAATGTGTCTACTGTACAAGCATGAGGACCTGAGTTTGGATTCCACATTTTAAAAATTCCAGATATGGTAATAAGCATCTGTGCACCGAGTGCTGGGAGGCAGAGTAAGAAATGTCCCTGGGACCTGCTGACCAGTCATTCTAACCAAACCAATAAACTCCAGCATTAGCGAAAGACCCTACCTCAAAAAAAAAAAAAAAAAAAAAAAAAAAGATGGAGCCAGGCAGTAGTGTCACATACCTCTAATCCCAGCACTCAGGAGGCAGAGGAAGATGGATCTCTGTGAGTTCAAGGTCAGCCTGGTCTTTGGTGCACCCAGGACAGCTGGGGCTACACAGAGAAACCCTGTCTTGAAAAACAAGAACAAAACAAAACAAAAAAACTAAAATAGAAAGCAATAAAAAAGGACACCTGATGTCTCTCTGCCCTCACATGCATGCACAATTGCACACAATAAATAAGTAAATAAATAAATAGATTGGGACTTGTTTTAACACATGAATTAAATCATGTTGTCAGATCTCACCCCTAAGCCTGGTCCATGACAGATGGCCAGTAGGAAATGTCCACCAATGCTGTACAGTATGAATTTTGAAGTCACATTCTCCTCCCTAGTCACAACTTATGTTTGCCAGCAAGCTAGAGGTGGATTTCTTCACAAAAATCCTTGCTTTAGCATGACCTGCCTGCTGAGTTGACCATCAATTTCTTTAATTTGTCTGGTAGCAAGATCCTGACCCTAGGGTCTAGCCAGGCCACATGGTCAAAATAAAGGTTCTGTGCCAGTAGACAATGCTCTGCCTCTGGGTGTCTGCTGACAAAAAGACTCTTGAGCAGTGAATTTGCTTCCACTGGGGCCTGTCCTGTCCTAAGCACTGTAGAAGTGTTACTAGTGGTAGTCCAAGAGTGGCCAAGGGGTTTGTATTGTGGAGGCACACAGGCTGGGTTCAAGCCTTGCCTTTCTGTATTACCTGTGTGTATAAGTACTTAGTATATCTATCACCTCCATTTCCTCCAAAGACTTATTGTACATAGAATGTGCCATATGGGGTTGTCATGTGTGGTAATTTGAATGAGAATGAACCCTGTAGGCTAGACATATATTTGAATATCTGGTTCCCAGTTAGTGAACTGTTAGGAAGGATTAGGAGGTGTGGCTGTATTGGAGGAGGTGTGTCACTGGGGTTTTGAGGTTTTGAAACCTCAGAAGCCCATACTAAGCCCAGTCTCAGTCTCTCTCTGCCTCGGGTTTGAAGATCAGGTGTGAGCTCTCAGCTGCCACTCCAGCACCATGCCTGCCTGCTTCCATGCTCCCTGCCATGATGATTATGAATTTACTGAAGTTGTAAGCAAACCCCCAACTAAATGCTTTCTTCTGTAAGTTGCCTTGGCCATGGTGTCTCTCACAGTGATTGAACAGTGGCTAAGATACCATCGTTAAAGAAGTTAGATCCCTCTTTTGTTTAAGTTCCCAAGAAAGATCTGGAGTTCCTGATGCTGGGAAACTCCCATCTGATAAAGGGAACATTCTACGAACTGTACTTTTCAATCAGATCATTGTAGCTTAAGTTTTCTCCAGTCCTGCCTGGCCCACAGTCAGGATAAATCTCTCTCACCTGCCAGTCCCACAGCTGCTCAGACCCAACCGAGTAAACACACAGAGACTTATATTGCTTACAAATTGTATGGCCATGGCAGGCTTCTTGTTATCTACTTCTTCTATCTTAAATTAACCCATTTCTATTAATCTATACTTTGCCATGTGGCTTTTGGCTTACTAGTACTTTACATCCTGCTCCTCATCATGGCAATGGGCAGCATCTCCTCTCCACCTTCCTGTTACCCCAATTCTCCACTCTGCTAGTCCCGCCTATACTTCCTGCTTGGCTACTGGCCACAGTGTTTTATTTATCAATCAATCATAGCAATACATTCACAGCATAGAGAACATTATTATAATCTTAACTCTAAGAATCCTGTGCTGTGTGTAACATAACCTGGAAACAGTTCCTCTGAGATGCTTGTAACTTGATAACTGCAGCAGCAGTCATGAGAGTGAAAACAGAACACTGGGCAAGCCTGAGGTTGCTCCTGGCCACTTCTGCAGTATCTGCGTCAGACCACTTTATCATGACTTGGAATTCCATGTAACCTGGACCACTGTGTACTCAACAAAGTATCATGAGAACTACTAGGAATTCTTTTAAAAGATTGGATCTCACAATTTTGACCACCAGGCTGGCCTCCATTTCATAGAGATCCACCTGCCTCAATCTCCTGAGTGCTGGGGTTAAAGGCGTGTGCCACCACTGCCTGAGTGTTTTGTTTTTTTGTTTTTTGTTTTTCAGTTTTATATTTTCTTTCCTCTCTTTGTTTTTCTTTTATTTAAAATCCCCCACCCCCAATATCAATAGGAAGAGACCATAGCAGAATGTGTTAAAACACTGATGTCCAATAGTTTGGCTCTAAGACCCAATTCTGTCATCACCCAACTAACCCTAAATGTTCAATAAGATTTTGTCATGAGGGCTGGGTGGCCTTCCTTTATTCTGTTGCTCTGCCATCTGTGGCATTTCTTCCAAGGTCATCTTTGGTAGGGAAAACAAGATCTGAAGATCCCTATCAGGAACAAGTCCTGTGAAAGGTCTGTGAAATGTCTGCCCACTCCATTGTCTAACACATAACTTCAAGGCCCTCCCTACTCCTGCCCTGAGTTTAAAGATAACTAGGAAATGGCATCTTTTCAAGAGCTCAAGAAGAAAAAAATACAGTAATGCGGTGAATAACATTTCATCCACCACAGCTATGGAAGAGCTATGTGACTTCTAACTTCTCTGATGCCCTGAACTAACTATAATGAGCTTATAAAGTGGTTGTATATTCTAATCAAGAGTTTCTCCCTGAAACACACATGCATAGGAATCCAGAAGACCTACTGTGGACTCTAGATCTTACCCAGCCTTTCTAAGGTTGAGAGTTCAAGTAGGGGAGACTCTCGGCCCTGAGATGTGATGATGTCAGCCTTACACAATAGGAGGTGGGCAAGACAGAGAAGCCAGAGCAGGAGTAAGGGGGCTCTGGTCCTCAAGGAGTTTTGATAGAAAGGATTTCAAGATCATGCATTGAAGAGGGAAGAGTGGGACCAGGAGACAACCCTGGAGGTAAACTGCTCTCTCTGTAAGCTTGAGGGCCTGATACTCAGAACCTACATAAAATTCCTGATGTGGGGCCAGGGAGAGATGCACCTAGGAAAAGTGTTTACCCCAGGCCTGACCACCTGAGTTCAATCCCCAGAACCTGCATGGTGGGAGTCAAGAACAGACCCAGGTTGTCTTCTGGCATACACACACACAAAAATTATTTTTTAAAGGATCATTGTGGTGGCACATCCTAGTGTCAAGAAAACAAGACAGGCAATTCCCCTGAGAGTCACTCCCATCTACCCTAGCCTGTTTGGTAAGCTCCTATCCAGTAAGAGACCCTGACTCAAAAACATACATCAAGGGATCCTGAGACACAACACCCAAGGTTGTCTCTAGCCCCCCCCCCCACACACACACACGTGCACATGAGCACACATTCACATGCATGCATGATCATACATACACACTCACATACACACACAAAAAGGGAAGTTTGTCTTAAAAGAGACTTGCAAGTCCCAACACAGCAGCTCAGTTAAAGGAAGCGGCCAGCATACCCCAAGACTGAGGAACAGAAGCAATGCAATAGGACTTACCCATTTGGACTCACTGGTCCCTAGGCCTAACCCTGAACCCCAGTTTCCTGTCAGGTTAGAGGAATTCCTACAAGCTCTTGGCCAAGAAGCAACAGAACTGGTGTTAGGCCTTCAGCATCTAGGTGCAGCAGGAATCTTGGAAGGTCTTATTAATGAAATCAAACCCAGAGCCAGATCAGAAAAGCAGAACAAGCCACAGCCACCTCACCTTGCCAATTCCTCAGCTGATCCTGTTTCCTCAGACTGGAAGCCTCTGTGTCCTTATCCAAATGGATCTCAGCTGAACTGCTGCTAAAAGCCGAAATGCTTAACCAGGCTCTAGTTCCTAATCCTCATGCCTTAAATACTTTCTGCTTCCTGCCATCACTTCCTGGAATTAAAGGCATGTGTCACCATACCTGGCTATTTCCAATGTGGCTTTGAACTCACAGAGATCAAGATGGATCTCTGCCTTTGGAATGCTAGGATTAAAGGTGTGTGTGCCACCATTTTCTGGCCTCTATGTCTATCTAGTGGCTGTTCTGTTCTCTGACCCCAGATAAGTTTATTAGGGTGCACAATATTTTGGGGAACACAATATCACCACATCTAGGTGCTGTGTGTGTCTCTGTGCCAGCTCCTCACATCCAAGGTAGGCTGAAGAACGTTAGGTCTCAGGGTATAGGCGGGAAGTTTGTCCTCTTCGGAGGAAGGAAAAGCATATCTTTACTGCTTCAAGCAATGCACCTTCTACCTCGCAGAAGCTCACCTCAGTGTCATGGAGAAACTGTATTTTCATTG
This sequence comes from Onychomys torridus, assembly GCF_903995425.1. Taxonomy (NCBI): domain Eukaryota; kingdom Metazoa; phylum Chordata; class Mammalia; order Rodentia; family Cricetidae; genus Onychomys; species Onychomys torridus. The sequence goes on from NC_050448.1 coordinate 14,766,864, forward strand.
GCTCTCTCCCAAACACACAAAAATACCCTTTATCCTTTATTCACTTCATTGACAGATAGGGAGTGTGTGTGTGTGTGTGTGTGTGTGTGTGTGTGTGTGTGTGTGTGTGTGTGTGCGCGCGCACAGGTGTCCACCTATACATGTGTGAGTTCACACTCCTCATTTGGGACATGGAGGACGGAATTATTTTACTGAGGGTAGCAATGAGTTGGATGGAGAAAGCTGATTAGACCACAGCCCCTGCCTCCACTGTCCAAATGAAGTCTCCAACCCCGTTACCCCAGCAAGTGTGAGATATGGTGGGAACTGGGTCCATGCAACCATCCCATGAAATGAGCCGAGTGCCATTCCATGCAGTGCCCTCAGGGTGTCCAAATGCTCCCAGACAAATCAAGGTATTTGGGGCTCAGCATTTTATAGGGCCAGTGTTAAAACAGTAGCCTAATGGACATGCACATGAGTTCGGGTTTCCAACCTGTCAAAATGCATTCCCTCGGAGCAGTGACTGGCTGACTCTCCAGTTCAGCCCAGTCTCTGCCTCTGTCACTGTGTGCGTTGGGATTCAACCTGATGAATTGTGCAGTACAAAGACAGTGGCCCCACGTGCCTCTCTGACTCCAGCACATTCTGTAACATGAATTTGCCTAATCTATACGAGAATGAATGGCAAGAAGTGGAGAAGTCTGGGGTACTCTAGAGCTAGACCTGATCATGTCCAGGCTGGCTTGGGGTGAGTTACTCTGATGTGCCTCAGTTTCTTCATGACTCCAAGTGGGACATCAATATTGCTATCTTGGATACTTTTGCAAATATTAAACAATGTGATTTTTGCAACACACTCAGAAAAGTGTTTGCAACTAGCAAGAGTTCTCTTCTCCAGCAGCGGTCCTAAGAATGAGGGGAAGAGTGCAGAGAGGTGAAAGAGCCCAGCCTGCAATATCCAAAAATCAAGTCCAAAGATCTGGAGCTAGCAGGCAGTGGTGCCGTTTGTTTCTCTAGTCCACGTGCCCACCATGGAACAGTCTCCAAATAGAGGTCGATGCTTAGTCTCCCTGAGAGTGTGATCTTGGCCCTTAGATGTGGAATACAACTGGAGTTTGCCCCTCCTTTCTTTTCCCTTCCTGTTGCCCGCCCCCACCGTGTGTGTGTGCCTGTGTGTGCCTGTGTGTGCACGCGTGTGGAGAGCAGAGGAAGATAACCTCAGGTGTGGTTCCTCAGATGTCATTCACCTTATATTTGAGATAGTGTCCCATTTACTTTGTACCCACCAGGCTAGATGACCAGTGAGCCCTGGAGACCATCCTGTCTCTGCCTCCCCAGCACTGAGATAACTTATCAGGTGGTTCAGGAGATCAAACCTAGGGCCTCATGCTTGCAAACCTCCCCTCCCCCCCCATGCACACACCCATATCCTTCACACCTGTCAGACATGCAGTAGTGCTGACACTGGAGCCTAAGACTGGGAGCAAAGGTTTTGAGTTCATCTTGTCCCTAAATGCCACCAGAGCTTTTTCTTGAGGTTGAGAAAACTCCATAGGGATCTTTCCATTTATCTAACCTCTTCCATCATGTTTACCATCAGTCAAAAAATATTTAAGCTCCCACTAGAGGAAGTTGGAGGTGGGTCATATGATCATAATACATTGTATACATGTATGAATTTCTCAAGGGATAATTTTTTTAATTTATAAAAGAAAACATTTAGGGGCTGGAGAGATGGCTCAGAGGTTAAGAACACTGGCTGTTCTTCCAGAGGTCCTGAGTTCAATTCCCAGCACCCACATGGTGGCTCACAACCATCTGTAATGAGATCTGGTTCCCTCTTCTGGCCTACAGGGATACATGCAAACAGAACACTGTATACGTAATAAATAAATAAATATTAAAAAAAAGAAAAGAAAAGAAAAGAAAAAAGAAAACATTTAGAAGTAAGTACTGCTTTGGAGGGAACAGCATAGATTATCTTGAATTACATGAACTACTATTAATTCTCAAGCACTAACAATTTCCCCTTAGAACAAAAGTGAACTTCTCCTTTATCATTAATCACAAAATAAAGGATTGAGATGTTTGGGGGGCATTAAAGTGTCCCCATCACTTCATAACCAGAAGGAGTGGAAGCAAACAGTCTCTGGCCTGACTTGTTCATGCCCAGGCAGCTAGGCCTGTAACTCCAACTTCGTACACATCTCAAGGAAGACAGGACCAAGTTGCTCTGTTCAGGACCAGGATGCCCCATTGAGAAGAAGTCTCTGAAGTTCTTAAGAAATCTGACTGTTGAGGAGCCTCTGGCTACCAGTGTTTTCTCCCAGGTCAGAACTAGCAAACAGTGAAGTTGGATATTGTGCCAATTTAAAATCTCTAAATTTGGCAAAATGACATGATTAACCTTGCAATTTCACAGCTTCAGACTACATTAATTGTTAAACTTTCAGTCCATTTCCACACTGTTCTCTGGGGTCCTTTTACACAGAAACTCAGATAGTGCACAGATGTCAACTTTGTGGGTATATTTTAAAATAAGTCTGCCAGCAAAAGCAACAAGCATCACTTCTCCTCTTCCTCCTCCTCCTCCTCCTCCTCCTCCTCCTCCTCCTCCTCCTCCTTTTTTCTTTCTTCTCCTCCTCCTCCTTTTCTTTTTTCTTTTTGAGATAAGACTTCATGTACCCAGGCTGGCCTAGAACTCACTGCATAGCTTAGATCAACTTGATCCCCCTGCTTGTATCTCCCAAGTGCTGAGATTTCAGGCATGTGCCTCCACATCCTGTTCATGTTGTACTGGGGAGGGACTCCAGAGACTAATGCCAGGTCACACTCTACCAGCTGAACCACAGCCAGCTCTTCTCTGAACGTGGCAAAGAGATCTCATTAGCAAAGATCGAGAGCCCCAAATCACATTTCTTGAGACCAATGTGTGTGTGTGTGTGTGTGTGTGTGTGTGTGTGTACCCACAGAGGAAAATCTGCTACATGCCTCATAGCCTCATCTTTGGTCTTTGGCATAGGAGAAGAAAAACAGAAAATTTTAGGCATAGCTGTTTTATATTTTGTGTTCTGGTCATAATGGTTCACATTTAAGCCTTAATGTCTTATCTTTGCATTCATGTGTTATCTGAATAGTTTTCCAATGATGACCCAGGAAATCAGCACACAGCTTGTTCTGCAGCTGCATCAGAGAGACAGGGAGAAGGATGTTTGCACTTAGCACTGCACTGCACACTTGACTATGGAATGAAAGTGCATCAAGCACTGACCATTGCTTTTGAGCTTCTCACAGCGTTTCCAAGATACATGCACATTTGTCCCCGTTAAATATGTATGCTTCCTTCGGTGTGATTCCACGGTCTGTCAGGCAGTTAGCCCTGGATAACACAAGCCTTGTCTCCAGGTCTTCCTCCGCTCTAGAATATACAGAGAGAATTCTAATGCCATGCAGGCTTGTCCAATTCCTTGGCCTGACAGCCATCTGGAGCCAAAGATAACTATAAGTATGGTGCAACAAAAACTGTAAACTCATTTAAGACATGGAATATTTTTGCTCTTTTTCTTTTCCTTTCTTTTTTCCTTTCTTTTTATAACTTAATCGCACTGTTCTCAAGTGTGAACTTCGTAGATGATAACGTGGTCATTGTGCCTCGGTATCAAAAGACTAGGTACACCTGCAGCATAGAGCAGCCTTCAGGTACCATCCAAAGAGCTGCATAGACCATGTCATAGGGACAAATGGATTCCTTCTCCTCCAGTGCACAAACAGTATACAGAAGGCAGAGTTTTACTCATGCTACCTTTGATGGAATGAGTGAGAGGTTCCACACTGGGCCATGGGCGTAAGAGCAGTTGAAATAGCTTTTGTGGAATGCTAAAAAGAATAGCTATGCCCTGAAGAAACACTATCAATCAGGCTATGCATGACCTATATTTTGCAAATGTATCAGGGGTCATAGTCACATTTAGATTAATGTCAGTTAGAGATTAGCAATATTCTTTAATACTACATTGATAGACCACTGAATTCTGAACATTCCTCCTTTGGGTATAGACGTACCCAGATTCAGGGCCAGGATCTGTTCAAATCCTGAGGGAACTTATAATTATGCTTCAGAGAGCTGTCTATGGGGATGAAGAATGGAGGGAGCCCATTGGAGATGTTGTTAGGTGTGAGGCTCACTTGGCTTTGACAGAGGTAGACCTAGGTAACTAGATCACTTACTAAGACTGACCTAGGATGTTCAGAATCTGAAAGAAACATGCACTGCCTCCAATCCAACCAGTAGAGAGCATGAAGTGCAGACTGCAAGTCCTGAGTTCCAGCCCCAGCACCCATGTGAAAAGCTTGGTGTGAGGGCTGTAAGTCGTTGTACCTGGTGCTGGCTTCTGGAGTCAGGTAGATGCCTAAGCTCGGGTTTGAAAGTCTAGCCAAATTGGAAAGCTCCCGGCTAAGCAGGAGACTGCCTTTTAAAAAAATGAAGATTGATGGTGAATGAGAAAAACACAAGCACATGCATCTGCACACACACACACACACACATACACACACACACACACACACACACACACACACAACACACACACACACACACACACACACACACACACACACACACACACACTAGAAGTCAGGCTCCCTGTGGCTTGCACAGACTTTCAAACACTACCAACTACACAGGTATACATGAAATGGTTCCTAAAATGTCAAGATTGTGCAGCTTTGAAATTTTTAAGCATTTTAAGTCCAAAGAATCATAATTGAAATTCAACTGTTTTGAGTGTGTGTGTGTGTCTGTGTGTGTGAATTTGTACACACATCTGTGTGTGTGCTTACAGTCATTCAGTGTTCCCTGATTAATATGCCTCCAAACTTCAATAACACAAGCCCATAGCTGCCTGTGCACCTACAATGAATTACTATGAACAGTTGACTTTGGATCCCTAAGATAAGATTCCACAGATATAATAATAGCCATCACTAGCTGGCAGAAGAGCTGCAGCATTCAGGAGGCTGAGGCACGAGTCTATGAAGTTCAAGAATGACCTGGGCTAACTAGCAAGATCCTATCTCAAAAACAAAAATATAAAAACAAGGAACCAGGACTGGAGAGAGGGTGAAGGGGTTAAGAGCACTGTCTGATCTTCCAGAGGATCCAGATTCAGTTGCAAGAACCCACATAGCAGCTCACAACCACCTGTAACTCCAGTCCCAGAGAACTCAACTCTCCCTTCTAGGCTCTGTGGGTACTTTCATGCAGTGCACAGGTAAACATGTAGCCAAAACACTCCCACACGTGTTTTTGAAAGAGCAAGAAACCATCACTAAATTGTTTTACTCGGTGCTCTCATCTTTCATGTACAGGACATTTAACTAGGCAAGTGCTCTACTGCTGAACTATATCCCCATCATTTTTTCAACTTACTCATCTTTATCTTAAGACAGAGGCTCACTAAGTTGCCCAAGCTGGCCTTGAACTCACCCTAAGCAAGCCTTAAACTTGTGATTCTCCTGAGTAGCTGGGACCACCAGCCTGTGCCACCAGATCCCACCTAGAAATTCTCCAAAATCTTTTATTTTGGTCTAACATTTTGAAGCTTACGTCCTGTGCTAAGAACTGTCTGCACATTATTTGGTTGTGAAATTTCTCAAAGTTCTTTCTATATTTACTTCAATAAAGAAAAAGATTTTGCATCTCCCCAGAACTAAACAAGAGGATAGAGCTAAATGCCCTTTTTTTTTTTCTTTTCAACAACACTTTGCAAACTTATGCCTGGAAATGAAGCACTAGGCCATGTCAATAAAGAATATTGACAACATTAATAATGACGGCAATGATGATAATGATAAATTATCATAATGTTCTTCTTGTTCTAAGCATGGGGCTGAAGCCCGGTGATGAAGCCCGTTTCCCAAGATCAGGGGCTCCACAATCAGAGGAGGGGTTCCTCCATTCTCGTCTCTTCTTCAGAGCAGAACAAATGTCGCTAATGTCCTCCTCACCAGGGGAAAACCACACTGGCCCATTCAATGGCCAATTAGAATAAATTGTAAATTAGAACAAATATGATAGGTAATACAAAAATCAAAAGCTCTCCAAAGAAACGGAACAAAAAGCTGAATAAATACGCTTAACACTCCATTGTTTGTGGGGGAAAATGATGAAATTATCATCAAAATATTCTACAATTTGAAAAGAAAGAAAAATTTTTGTGTGAAAAGATTTTGTAAGGAAAAAGACTCCCTAGAAAAGTGAGACTTAAGATTGGCATTAGTTTCTGTCAAAGGGCTATTTGTGTTTTTCCATTAAGAGGTAAAATTCATGCTTTCTGTGTGTCTGATAGAACCAGTCAATTGGGATTTGTCAAGCTAACCCATATTTAAGGGAATGTTTACATGAGGATTTGGACATACATGCTCTAACCACTGTGTCCCCGAGAGCCCTCTGGTCATCCAGGCTCTGAACCACTGAGGTGAAAGGTGTTCTTTCTTTAAAAGCAATTTTAGGAATGTAGCCTCACTCCATAACTACTGCAACATGTACTGAGACCAAAATTCAGATCCCAAACCTGTGCCCTTCTGTTTCCCGTGTGAACTCTGGGTAAGGTGTCTGCACACTCAGCCACACGAGTCCCTGGAAGGAGGGGGGTCTTCATTTGGCCAGTGTAGCTTGCAGAGAAGCCCTTCTTTTATTGATTTGTTTTCTCCTGTCTCTTTTCTCCTTCTTTTGTTTCCTTATCATAGCTTCAGGTTATTACGTGTGCGGTATTGATGGGGATGGATGGTTCTGGTCGATGGCTAGCTAATGCATCCCTAATCCTGCTATTGTCGCGGAGTTATGCTTTCCGCTGCTCTCTGATGGGGGAAGGAGCAAAGCTGTTGATCCTGGTTTGATTTGTCGCAAACCCATCCATCAATCAAGCGCACGCAGGTCTGAATGCCGAATGACATGCGGGTCTCAGCTGAAAAAATTCGATAACACTGTGTTGTCAGGCCTCTTACTCTGTTTTTTTTTTTTTTTTTTTTTAAATAAGAAATACATTTGACTGAAATAGATAAGCAAGCATTACTAAAGACCTGAAGAGAGGGTGACATATAGGCAGGAAAGGTTGTATATCTTTGGTATTAATGACACCTATGAGTAAATAAAGCAGAAGGGGCAGCTACCCTGGAGACATACAACACCCTACGGCTGGTTACGTTTAAGGACTGGCACTCTATCATTACTTCCGATTTTCAAATGTTAGCTAGCCATCTCACTGTTAGCTACCCTGGTTAAAATGCATGTCAGTTGGTGAAGATGGGCGGTTCTAGAACAGAGCAATATAAACAGACAGCATTTGTCAAGGAAGGTAGAAAAATATCATCAAATAGTTTTGTGTATGTATGAGCTCATATGTTCACAAGTGTCTCCTGTTATGAGTGAAAGCATTGGGATGGGGTGAAGCTTCAATTATTTTAAACTGGAAATATATATGCATGTCATTTTAATAGTGACTTAACTTATAATTACAGGCTCAAAAATGGATTCTATGGGTCCCTGCTATTCAACTTACTAAATTAAGTACTTTAATACATTATGAGAGCCTGTCTCTTCTGTTATGTCCAATATTCTATTCATAGTTATTTCAAGATAATTGCATTTGGAAACAGTTAAAATGTTAAAAAAAAAAAAAACCAACACTGGTATAATTTTAGAAGCAAAATTATCAACCAATCAGAACATTTTAAAGCCATTTTATTCCTTTGCCATAACATGTTACAGAAATGGTTTTTAAATGACCTTAAACAGCCCCTAAGAGGGTCATGAACTGGAGGACACGACCACCATCTGTAACCTTGAGAGTCCTGCACCTCACCGGTTAGCCTGTCTCCTGTTCTGTCACAGGAGCTGGAAAACAGGCCACTCAGTGAGGGAGCTTTGGGGAGTTCCACACATCCAGTCACCCCATGGCCCTGCCCTCTGCTCAACAGAAGCTGCTGTGAGGAGCTGTCCCACAGGAGAAATGCTTCCAGGTGACTTCAGTAGATTAAACAAAACTAGAATTCAAGAGTAAGCACCTCCTTAAATCCCTGAATAACTCTTGAAGTTAAATGAGAGCTCCTCAAGAGAAAAGGTAAAAGGTATCAAGTTTACTTTCTAATTCTCCTCACATACCACACACACACACACACACACACACACACACACACACACACTGTAGTGATTTTCCATGTTAGGAAGTATTTTAGTCATTGTCCCATTCCTCCATCAGTGTATTTTCTGTGTCCATCGTGGACCATATTAATTACACAAGGTATGCCTGCTCTTGCCTCCCCTCCACCCCACTGCCCAAGGACCCCTTCCATTGAAGTCTGTCCTTTATTTTGAGTTAGTTTGTGATACTTTTTCTTCCTCTGGCTAATTATTCTCAACAGGATGAGCTCCTGTTCCATTCATTTTCTTGAAAATAGCATAAATTCACTATTTATAGCTGAATAAGACATTACATATAAACACACACACATCTTATCCTTTACCTTCCTGTGTGATTCCATATCTTGACTATTGTGAACAGTGCTAGGGTAGAGCAGGTGTCCATGTATCTCTTTCACATACCGACTTCCTATCCAGGAACGGACCAGCTGGACTTGTGGTAGGTTAGTCTGCCTGGTTGTTGAGGCCTGACTCTTGTGGGTATTGAGTTAGTGGGTTATAAAAGCTGTGTTCTTAAGAAGAGTCCAAAATATTCCCTCCAACAGCTAAAACTCTAGCACCTCTAAAAGAAAAGGGGTACAACAGTTTTGCATAGAGCAGCCCGCTCAGGATTTTTAAAGCAGACCGAAGAAAACGATTTCTCTGATATAGCTTTAAAACTTGAAGCTCAGTCTGTGGATTTCCTAAATTCCACCTAACAGTTAAACAGACAAAGAAGTGGGCTAGCATAGAGCTGCCTGTAAACACCCTGGGAATTTTTATATATTTAAGGTTTATTTATCTTTATGTTCTGTGTATAGATGTTTTGCTTGCATGTATGTCTGTGTACAATGTGTGGGCAGTGCCCACAGAAGCCAGAAGAGGGCGCTGGATCTCCTGGAACTAGAGTAACATGATTGTGAGCTACCATGTTGGTGCTGGGAACTGAACCTGGGTCCCCTGCAAGGGTACCCATTGTTCTTAACCTTTGAACCATCTCTCAAACCCTCCACTCTGGGAATTTAAATCAACAAAATGCTCTCACAGACACAGCTGCTGTGGACGTGAAATTAGATGGAGCAAGAAGACCTGGATGTCCAGCAGGTTGGGTGTAGAGGACAGTGAGGTTTGGTGCAGTTCATATGAGACAAAAAGATATTTAAAGGTTTTACCACAAAGAAAGAATAGAGACAGGAGAATTGCTGAAAATTCAAGGCTAACTGGTTTACATAGCAAGTTCCATTCCAGCGAGGACTGTACAGAGGTACTGTTTCTGAAAACAAAGAGAAAAAATAGGCCAAATGGTACACACTCACAATCCCGGACCTTAGGAGACGGAGACAGATAGAGAAAAGGCCGTTCTCAGCTACATAGTGAATTTGGAGCCAACCTGGGCTGCATGACACCTCAGCTCTAAAAGTGCAATTAATAGCAATATCAATAATAATAAATGTTTAAGGAAAAGTACAAGTTTAATCTGGTTTAAATATTGCCCATTGTATTGAAACATTGTGTTACCCACTAATATACACGGGCTTTATGCTTTTATTTAATCAATGAAAATTAATTTTAAAAATAAGTAAAACTGATAAGTCAGCTGAGAAGGCATTTTGGCAGTGTCTAGTAAAATGCAAGGCATGCTCACTGACCTGACGGTTCTACTCACATCTACTGAGAAACTGGAGCACAGACCAGGACAGAGAAGTGGAGGGCACAGTGACAGATTGTGTCAGGAAAATCCTGGAGACAAACTGATGGGTCTCTGCAGGAGTCCTTCCACAAATGCAATATGGAAACAGGATGGTACAAGTCAACGCCTTGGCGCTATTAAAAATTACTCCAAAACATATTGCTCACTGGGGTCATGGATGAGAGATAGCATGTTTTAGTAAGTAATACACACCTATGCATGTGTGTGAAGCCACACCAAGTCCAGTGGAAAGATCATGCCAATGTGTATTAACCTTTACCTCAAACCATCCAACCAATATATCTCTAATAGGTTAACAAATTAAAAGTGACTTTTTTAAATTACTGAAGGGGAATAAACAAGAATCCAGAATTTTATTTAATCTTAGCGTGAATCAACTCAAGAAATCCCAAAGAAAATGATGGGTGGCTTTAACATTATGAGAAGAATAACAACATGAACTTAAGAACTGGCCAGTAACATCATAACAGAAATTAAAAGAAAATCCTTGTGGCAAATTTAAATAGCCTCTCATAAAGAAGAGCCAATCAGATCCATAAAATGTACCTACCCCACAGATAGCCACCATTGAGAGATTATGCCGAGGAAAGAGTCATTCACAGTGTCAGCCGTGTGTGTAAAGCAATGTTCAACGTGGTGGTTTGCACATAACAAGGAGAAAATTGGACTCTGACACAAAGGAAGCAATTAATAGACTGTGATGTTTCTGTGTACTAGAAATACTAGGTGGTTATCATGATGGATAATATTAGTTTTGCCGTCTGTGTGTGTGTGTGTGTGTGTGTGTGTGTGTGTGTGTGTGTGTGTTCCAGTACTCTACCTTTGAGCTATGTCCTCAACCCTAGTGTTAACCTTTATTAAGTTTCACTGGTAAAACTTTGAGTTAAATGCATTATTTCCTTCAATTCTCTGAAAAATGATTTGAGGTAGGTAGGTTCGTAAGTCCCTTTAAGTTCCTTTTGGAGATGTTAGGTCTGAAACCCAGAGAAGTGAAGCCCCCACAGCATACAGGTTGGCACTGCTAAGCTGGGACTCCTGGATCCATGTGTACTGATGCAGGAAGATGTTGGTAAAGCTCCTATATAAAATATAATGACAGCAGGCAGTTGAGATGGCTCAGTGGGTAAAAAGCCTGCTGAAGAATCCTGGTGACCTGAGTTCAATCCATGGGACCTACACAAAGGCAGAAGGAGAGCACTGACCCCATAGAGTCTGAGGCATGTGTGCCCACAAACATACAATGATAAATTAATTTAAAGAAATCTTTAAAGACAAGGCAGGTAAAGAGCACTGTGTGTAAAAGTCCAGTGAGTGGTTAGAGAATGTATGCCACCTCTGCTTCCTCTATGCATGTGAACTGTGTGTGTTTTCTATGTTCTTTTTACTGCATTGTTTCTATTCCTTTTTTTCAGCAAGAGGCATATAATGTGTGTGTGCGCGTGCACACACACATGTGCATATATATTTGAACTTTTGAAATAAACTAAACTACAGAATAAAATAATGTTAGAATTTAGAATAATGATTAGTTTTGTCATTGTAAAGAAAGATGGGATTTTGGGTCGAATGAGAATGGGCTCATAGATTTGAATACTTGGTACCTAGTTGATGGAACTGTTTGGGAAGGATTAAGAGGTGTGGCCTTGCTGAAGGTGATGTGTCACCTTCATGCCTCATGCTTATGGATCAAGAAGTAAGCTCTCTAGTCATCTTGGTTTTACATCTAGTATACTACTATTAGTAAGTACATACCATGTTTGTCTTTCTGAGTCTGGGTTATCTCATTCAGGATGATTTTTCTAGATCCATCCATTTGCCTGCAAACCTCATGATGTCATTGTTTTTCTCTGCTGAGTAGTACTCCATTGTGTATATGTACCATATTTTCTTTATCCATTCTTCAGTTGAAGGGCATCTAGGTTGTTTCCAGGTTCTGGCTATTACAAACAATGCTGATATGAACAGAGCTGAGCCCTTGTGGTATGATTGAGCGTTCCTTGGGTATATGCCCAAGAGTGCTATAGCTGAGTCTTGGGGGAGATGGATTCCCAATTTTCTAAGGAAGCTCCATATTGATTTCCAAAGTGGCTGTACAAACTTGCATTCCCACCAGCAGTGGAGGAGAGTTCCCCTTGTTCCACATCCTCTCCAGCAAAAGCTGTCTTCTGTGTTTTTTATCTTAGCCATTCTGACAGGTGTAAGGTGGTATCTCAGAGTCGTTTTGATATACATTTCCCTGATAATTAGGGATGCTGAGCAATTCCTTAAATGTCTTTCAGCCATTTGAGCTTCCTCTGTTGAGAATTCTCTGTTTAGTTCTATAGCCCATTTCTTAATTGGACTGTTGGGCATTTTGATGTCTAATTTCTTGAGTTCTTTAAATATTGCTACACAGCTCCAGGGAGGCTACCTAGAAAACAGGACCCTAGGAAAGACACAGGGATTGCCCAGTGACAGAGAAATGGATGAGATCTACATGAACAACCTGGATGACAGTGGGAGTAATGAAGGGCAAGGTTCAAGGGAAAGAAAGCTTAGGGGAGCAGGAGATCCCAGGTGGATCAAGAACAGAAAGGGAAAACAAGGAATAACAGACCACATATGATAAATGATGACCACATGAGAACAGAAATAGACAGAGTTCTAAAGAGGTCCCCAGAAATCCACAATGATACATCCTCTGTAGACTGCTGGCAGTGGTTGAGAGAAAGCCTGATCTGACCTAGTCTGGTGATCAGATGGCCAAACACCCTAATGGTCGTGCTGGAACTTCCTTCCAATTACTGATGGAAGTGGATGGAGAGATCCTCGGCCAGGTCCCAGGTGGAGCTCCAGGAGTCCAATTGTCCAGAAAGAGGAGGGACTGTAAGAGTGTGAATTGTTGAGACCAAGACTGGAAAAGTACAGGGACAAATAGCCAAACTAATGGAAACACATGAATTATGAACCAAAAGCTGTGGAGCCCCCAACTGAATCAGGCCCTCTGGATAAGTGAGACAATTGAATAGCTTGAACTGTTTGGGAGGCACCCAGGCAGTGAGACCCGGACCTATCCTTAGTGCTATCCTTAGTGCATGAGCTGGCTCTTTGGAACTTTGGGCTTACACAGGGACACTTTGCTCAGTCTGGAAGGAGGGGACTGGACCTGCCTGTACTGAATCCACCAGGTTGAATTGAATCCCCAGGGGAGTCTTGGCCCTGGAGGAGATGGGAATGGAGGGGAGGGGCTGGATGGAAGGTGGGGGTGGAGGCGGGAGGGGGAAGGACAGGGGAACCCATGGCTGATGTGTAAAATTAAAACACAAATATAATAAATAAAAAAGGAGAAAAAATAAAATAAAAGAAGTAAGCTCTCAGCTACTGCTCTGGTGGCACACCTAACTTTCTGCTGCCAAGCTCCCTGTCTATAATGGTCACAGAGTTTCACTCTCTGAAACCATAAGCTGTTGTTTGAATCTTAGATGATCTTTCAATTTAAAAAAAAAAAAAAAAAAGAGCCAGATATCAGGGCAAAACCTGAAAGATCAGAGAAGCAGAACAGCCAGCCACTAGTTCTTACCTCTAAGAAATCTTCAGCCTAAAGAAAGTGAGTCCCTGTTAAAGGTGTGTGCCACCACTGCCTGGCTCTGTTTCTCTCCTATACTGGATCAATTCCATGTAGCCCAGTGTAGCTTTGAACTCAGAGATCCAGATGGATCTCTACCTCTCAAATGATAGGATTAAAGATGTGTACCACCACTGCCTGACCTCTATGTCTAATCTAGTGGCTGGCTCTGTCCTCTCTCTGATCCTCAGGCAAGTTTATTAGGATACACAATATATCACCACAATAAGCCCCAAATTAAGCTTTCTTTTTTTAATATGGTATCTTATGATGGCAATAGAAAAGTATTTATCACAGATGGGTATTGGAAATGTAGTATGCTGAGACTTGCAATGCCTTAATCATGGCTGTATATCAGGCATTGGAAGATGTTGTAAGTTAAACCATGGGAAGGCAGCCTTCTACAGTGATAAAAACTCAGTAATCTGCTGAGATTTTATAAATCATCCTTTCCCTGTGTTGTAGTGCTTGCCTGTAATCCCAGCACTCCACTCAGGAGGCTGAGACTGGAGAATTATAATGAGTACCTGGCCAGCTAGGTAGGTAGGTAGATAGATAGATAGATAGATAGATAGATAGATAGATAGATAGATAGACAGATAAAGTTAAAATTAAAACACAGAAAAATGCTGATCTTTTTCCAGGGCCTAATTACCCAGTGTCTTGGGTTCTGCTTTCAAGCACTTGGAGTCTCTGGTTTTTTCATGTAAATTGCAGGTTTCTTGACAGAAAGGATGAACAGGGCAAGCTACTGTAACCCTATGTTCTGCATTTTTTAGAGAGCATCCTTTGAAGCACACTGTTTTCAGGCAATGCTGCCCTGGGGAACCCCCCTGGGTTGGTGGGCTGAGCCTGCCAGTTCAGTGGATGGAATGTGTACTTGTCACTTTGGGGGTACAGCTCTGCAGACAAAGTTACCATGGAGCCCAGCCCCCCAACCCACCACAGTCCTAACAAGCATACTCATACTGTTTCATGTCTCTATATTTTTTTTCCTTTAAAAATAAAAAAGTAGAATCAGGTTAAAATAGGTATCAGTGGTCTAGGGATTAGATCAATTGGTAGAGCACTTGCCTAGAATGCACAAAGCCTTGGGTCCCTTTGGTTCCTCTGCAACACAAACCAAGCCTGGTTGAACACACCTGCGATGCCAGCCCTCAAGTGGCACAGGCAAGAGAATGAGGAGTTCTAGGCCAGACTAGGTTACATGAAACCCTACGTCAGAGAGGGGGCGGGGAGAAAGAGGGAGAACGTCAGCAAAATTCAAAGGCACTGCAGTCAAATAACATCTCCTCTCAGTACAGAAGTGTTGGGTGGCCCCAGGCTGTCAAAGGACCCTCTCAGGGATCCTGGTTCCTCCTGGTATAGAGCTTTTGACTGAATGACACTTAGTCATGTTCCTGAAGGGAGGGGAGGATGCATGTACAATAGAGAGGTTTTGCCCCGGGGACAATGTCAAGCGAAGGAGAGAACAAGGCAGGTCCCACAGTTGAGGCTGAGGGTGACTGGAGGTCCAACACCCACAAGGACCATTCTCTTCTCCCTTAAGCACACATCTCTGTGAATGACAGGGCAATGGCCAAGGCTATCAACTCAGAATGTCACATGGTAAGGAAGGAGCTTGGGACTAAGAACAGAAAACACTGTTGACAATGAATAATAAGCAGTTTCTATTCTAAAGACTTTTAAAAGCATAGTGAGGACTCAGGCAAGAAACAGGATAATTTAGATAAAGTGTGGTAAGTGGTTAGTGCACACTAGGGATGTCTGTTGTTCAGAAGGAAGTGAGGCCTGCCAAGCAGGTAGTATAAGTGTAGAAAGAGATATAAGAACAGATCGGAGCGGGAACCCTTCTCTGAAGGCAGGGGAAGTAAGGAGGAGGAAAAGGATGATGAAAAGAAAGAGGAAGGAAAGGAAGTGAAGAGGAAGATAGGGAGCAAGACAAGAAGAGGAAGGGGAAGAGGAAAGAGAGGAAGAGTAAGCAGAGGTGGAAAAGAAAGAAGTAGAAGAGGAGGGAGGGGTAGTGGAGGAAGTAAGTGATGAGGACAGCTGCTGGGAGAGCATGGGGATGTGGGCTCCCGGTGTATCGATGTATCCTATTTAAGTTTACATATCTTTTTTTTTTTTTTGGAAGATAAGTTTGTAATTATATTTGTGTACAGAAAACTTAGCAGTGTACATTTAACCCAATTTAGTGGCGAGTTCTTTGGCCTTTGTCTTTTCTGGCTTGGCAATCCGAGCCACAGATTTAGGACCCAGGACATTGCCTCCCCTGTGGTGGTGGATCTCATCATAGCTGTTATTGTAATTGATCCTAATAGCTTCCACCAGCTGAGCCAGAGCACCCTTGTCTTCCAAGTTAACCTGTGTGAAGGCAACAGTGGTGCATGGCTTCCTGTGGACCAGCCGCCCAGCCTGGCCTTTCCCTTGATGATGCAGTAGGGGACCCCCATCTTTCCACACAGGGCAGGCAGGAAGACCACCAACTCAGTGGGGTCTACATGGTGGGTAATCACCACCAGCTGAGCCTTCTTGTTCTCCACCAAGGTGGTGACGGTATTGACCCACCGCTCTAAGGACAGGCCGTCTCTTAGTTGGGATGTCCCCTTTCCAGCAGCTTTCTTCTCAGCACGGGCCAACAACCTTTGCTTCTCTTCCTGCTTTGTCTCTGGCCTGTGCTTGTGAGCAAGCTTGAGCAGCAGCGGGGTAGCTGTTGGCCAGTCCAGGGCCTGGGGGAACTGGTTAATGGCAGGAGGTACTTTGAGCAGCATGTAGAGGATGGATGGCCCTTTGCCACTGCAGCCTAATGTAGCCGGGCCATTTGACAAAGCATGTGAGATCTCTTTTGGGCTGGATGTCCTGCCCAAAGCCGAAGTTCTTAGGCCTTTTCTCAAACAAAGGATTCACCACTTTTTTGGCCTCCTGTTTCTTCACAACAGCGGGGTCCTGACGCCACCTTCTTCCCCTTGGCCTTCTTTTCCTTGGGCACCTTGCTAGGCTGGAGGAGAAAGCAAATTTACATATCTTTTTTGTTTTGTTTTGTTTTGTTTTTTCGAGACAGGGTTTCTCTGTGTAGCTTTGCGCCTTTCCTGGAACTCATTTTGTAGACCAGGCTAGCCTTAAACTCATGAAGATCTGCCTGCCTCTGACTCCCAAGTGCTGAGATTAAAGGTGTAAGCCACCACTGCCTGGCTACATTACAATTTTTAACAGTATCAAAATTACATCTATGAAGTGGCAGCAAAAATAATGTTATGGTTGGTGATCACCCCAACACAAGGAACTGTATTACAGGGTTACAGCATTAGGAAGTTTGAGAACCACTGACATACATGAAGAATTTGTTCCAGAAAATAAGTGGAGGACATGGACACAGTAACTCAACCCAGAATTACATGCTTGTGAAAGTGTAAAATAAAACCTTGCCAGAATTTGTATTCTTTTTAGGAAGTCAAAGCCTTTGCATGCACAAAACAGCACACATGCCCGTGGGAGAGCCATGTCCATGCAGCAGTGGCTGGGAGAGCCTGTGCTCCTAAAGGAGCCATCTGAAGCCCCACAGGCAGATGGAGGGAAGAGGACAGACAATACAGAGGCCAGTGACAGGTGTGCAAGGTTGAGGGTGTCGGGATCTGCATTGGGAATGAACACCGGCTAGTGATGTTCACTCCTGAAACAGCACAGCCATGTCCGGGTGCTCTCAGGATGGTGGAAAACCATCATAGAAATAATCTGCCTTCATCATAATTTTCTGGTAGGAATCACGCAGAAGTTTTATGGAAAAGGTGGTAAAGAGTAGAAGAACGTGTGTGTGTGTGTGTGTGTGTGTGTGTGTGTGTGTGTGTGTGTGAATTTGTGGTGGGGAATGAGAGAATAGAGGCTTGCATGACTAAAGTACACACCATATGCTCTCAGGTGACAGGTGAGCTGAAATCAATGAGAACAGAGACAAACTTGAGGACTTCATAGGACAGTGTGAAATGTGTATCATACACAGCAATGCACACACCTATAGCCTGCACACTGCAGACCCATGTTCTTGTGTTCCTTACACATACACACACACACACACACACACACACACACACACACACACACACACACGCCATGCCTTAGATTAGCACTATAGAATCTTCAGCTTCATCACTTTTACACCTAAGTAATGCTGTGTATCAAAGTCTCTACTGATAAGAATCAAAATTAGATACTTCACCTGGCGTGAACAAAGAAGTTTTTAAAAATAAATTAAAAAAAAAACATTAATTTGTTGGTAATTTAAAGAGAGAGCATCCAAATTAACAAAATCAGACAACAGACGAGGAAATCCAGAGAATCATAAGGTCATACTTCAAAAACCTGTACTCTACAAAATTGGAAAACCTGAAAGAAATGGACAATTTTCTGGATAGATACCACATACCAAAGTTAAATTAAGACCAGATAAACTATTTAAATAGACCAATAACCCCTAAGGAAATAAAAACAGTCATTAAAAGTCTCCCAATTGGGGGCTGGAGAGATGGCTCAAAGGTGAAGAGCACCGTCTGCTCTTCCAGAGGTCCTGAGTTCAATTCCCACCAACCACATGGTGGCTCACAACCATCTGTAATGAGATCTGGCACCCCCTTCTGTATACATAATAAATAAATAAATCTTTAAAAAAAAAAAAAGTCTCCTAACCAAAAAAAGCCCAGGACCTGATGGTTTCAGTGTAGAATTCTACCAGATTTTCAAAGAAGAGCTAATTCCAATACTCTTCAAATTGTTCCACACAATAGAAACAGAAGGAACATTACCAAACTCGTTTTATGAGACTACAATTACCCTGATATACAAACCACACAAAGATGCAACAAAGAAAGAGAATTACAGACCAATCTCCCTCATGAACATTGATGCAAAAATACTCAACAAAATATTGGTAAACCAAATCCAAGAATACATCAAAAAATTAATCCACCATGACCGAGTAAGCTTGATCCCAGGGATGCAAGGATGGTCCACATATGAAAATCTGTCAATGTAATACACCATACAAACAAACTGAAAGAAAAAAACCACATAATCATCTCATTAGATGCTGAAAAAACCTTTGACAAAATCCAACACCCCTTCATGATAAAGGTCTTGGAGAGATCAGGAATACAGGGAACATAACTAAACATAATAAAGGCAATTTACAGCAAGCCAACAGCCAACATCAAATTAAATGTAGAGCGACTCAAAGTGATTCCACTAAAATCAAGAACAAGACAAGGCTGTCTGCTCTCCCCATATTTATTCAACATAGTACTTGAACTTCTAGCTAGAGCAATAAGACAACAAAAGGAGATCAAAGGGATACAAATTGGAAAGGAAGAGTCAAACTTTCACTATTTGCAGATGATATGATTGTGTATGTAAGTGACCCCAAAATTCTACCAGGGCACTCCTACAGCTGATAAACTCCTTCAGTAATGTGGCAGGATACAAGATCAACTAAAAAAAAAAAAAAAAATCAGTAGCCCTCCTATACACAAATGATAAAAGGCCTGAAAAAGAAATCAGAGAAACATCACCCTTTACAATAGCCACAAATAATATAAAATGCCTTGGGATAACACTAACTAAACAAGTGAAGGACCTGTATAAGAACTTTAAATCTCGCCGGGCGGTGGTGGTGTACGCCTTTAATCCCAGCACTCGGGAGGCAGAGGCAGGCGGATCTCTGTGAGTTCAAGGCCAGCCTGGGCTACCAAGTGAGTTCCAGGAAAGGCGCAAAGCTACACAGAGAAACCCTGTCTCCAAAAAACAAAAAACAAACAAACAAACAAACAAAAGAACTTTAAATCTCTAAAGAAAGAAATTGAAGAAGATATCAGAAAATGGAAGGATCTCCCATACTCATGGATAGGCAGGATTAACATAGTAAAAATTGCAATCTTACCAAAAGCAATCTACAGATTCAATGCAATCCCCATTAAAATCCCAACACAATTCTTCACAAACTTGGAAAGAACAATACTCAACTTCACATGGAAAAACAAAAAACCCAGAATAGCTAAAAGAATCCTGTACAATAAAGCAACCTCTGGAGGCATCATCATCCATGACCTCAAGCTCTACTATAGAGCTATAGTAATAAAAAAAACAGCTTGGTACTGGTATAAAAACTGACATACAGACCAATGGAATTGAAGACCCTGACATTAATCCACACACATATGAACACTTGATTTTTGACAAAGAAGCCAAAACTATACAATGGAAAAAAGAAAGTATCTTCAACAAATGGTGCTGGCATAACTGGATGTCAACATGTAAAAGATTACAAATAGATCTCTATCTGTCACCATGCACAAAACTCAAGTCTAAGTGGATCAAAGATCTCAACATAAATCCAGTTACTCTGAACCTAATAGAAGAGAAAGTAGGAAGTAGTCTTGAATGCATTGGCACAGGAGATCACTTCCTAAAATAATACCAGTAGCACAGACACTAAGAGCAACAATTAATAAATGGGGCCTCTTGAAACTGAGCTTTTGTAGGGCAAAAGACACAGTCAATAAGACAAAAAAGACAGCCTAAAGAATGGGAAAAGATCTTCACCAACCCCACATCTGACAGAAGACGGTTTCTCAGAAAATTGGGAATCGATCTACCTCAAGACCCAGCCATACCACTCCTGGGCATATACCCAAGGAATGCTCAATCACACCACAAGGACACATGCTCAACTATTTTCATAGCAGCGTTATTTGTAATAGTCAGAACCTGGAAACAACCTAGATGCCCATCAACTGAAGAATGGATTAAGAAAATGTGGCACATATACACAATGGAGTACTACTCAGCAGAGAAAAACAATGACAGCATGAAATTTGCAGGCAAATGAATGGAACTAGAAAATATCATCCTGAGTGAGGTAACCCAGACTCAGAAGGACAAACATGGTACATACTCACTCATAAGTGGATACTACATATAAAGCAAAGGATAATCAGACTGCAACCCACTGATCCAGGGAGGCTACCTAGTAGGGGGGACCCCAGGATGACTGAGGCTTATAGTATGTTTTGATATTACCCAATCACTGGGCTAGCTTTAGTGAAACATTTCACTATTAGGATAATAATTTTTACTGTATCAAGCTGATGAAAGAAAATGCTGGCTGTAAAAACAAAACAAAACAACAAACAACAACAAAAAGTTAGTTTGTTGGTAATTTAATCAAAGGTTATTATAGGAAGAGCAGATGTGAACATCCTGGCAAATTCTGGGCCTTGGCTTAAAAAGTTTGCTTTCCACTTAGAAAATTTATTTATTTTATTAAATATATAATTTAATTTAATCTGAAAGTCCTGATTAAAAAATAAAAACAAGATCTGGGGCTCAGCTGATAGAGTGCTTGCCAAGATACATGAGGCCCTCAGTTCTGTCTCTAGCGTCAAATAAGCCAGGCATGGTGGCACAGGCCTGTTATCCCTACACTCAGGAGGTGCAGGCAGAAACCTGAGAAACCCAAGTTCATCCTTGGCTACATAGTCAGTTCAAGGCCAGGCTGGACTACAATAACAAAAGTTTCAGATAGATAGATAGATAGATAATTCCTTAAAGACTACATCAGTATATTCTTACATAGATAGTACCTGTGTATTCACATGTATAGGGAGCATAGATATTATACATGTGACCTGTGCACATATTACATGTATGCATATATGCATGTATATAGATATACACAAACATAATAAAATATATAATATTCAAACATGAAACAAAATCATTCCTGGTTGGTCATAGCTGTTATCTGGGAGTGGTTCCTTTCGTTCTGTGCATTGAGGCACTCGGTGAAGCCAGGCCAATGCCTGTGGCCTGCATTCCCACTAGCCCAGGAGACAAGCCAGGCCCACTAACCTCAGAGCTGGGTCACAGATTTCAAGTTTTCTCCACTGTCACACTGGAACAAGGATTCCCCAAGTACACACTTCCCACTCTCAGCTTGGCTGCCCCTATGAGCACTTAGCGTTGTGAAATCCCATCCTGCTGAGTTTGAATCTCTAGGGATGAGGATCGAAAGAACTGTTGTAATGAGCTTGCTAGATAGTCCTCTGGAAAATTCAAGGATCTGAACCTGGGCCAGAGACCAAGCAAGACACGCATTACTTGAGCGCCAACTGTGTGGCCACAGAGTACATGCTGGAAAATGTTTATTAGCAGAACAGCATGCCGTTTTGAACCTCCTCCCACCCTTTTGAACAGAGAACAACAGAACTAGCCTTGAAACCAAACATTTCTTTCACTTTCTCCAGCGCTCCCTCTGGTCCCTACTTTAAAAACAGAGGTCTTGGCACTCAGAGAGTCAAGGAGCCTTTTCCAGCAAAGCAGACAGAGCAGTGCTGCCCTGTATGAAGAAGACGACTTAGAAGTTCTTAAGCTAGCAAACTTAGACAGTCCCCTTCTGAGAGAGGAATACAGAAGTGAGAATTTCCTCCTCAAGGATTGAGCGGCTGGAGTTCAAAGCCAGCGAGACAGTCTTGTGAGCATCGTTTAGGGTCTCCAAAGCTAAGTTCCTAATCTGTACAAACACAAACACATAGTGCATTCCAGAAGGCGGAGCTGGGCAGAGATGCCCAAAGATGCCCAGAGATGCCATTTGCTCCTCCCACAAGATCTACACCCTGCTCATGTGTTCATCTCAGCCACAGGGCAGGGACTGATTCTACTGAGCCACATGCCCCATAAGGCCACAAGTGCTAATTCCTAGTCACTGTCTGTACTTGGAGCCCCTTCTCTACATCTCAGTATCGCATGAAGGATGGAACCTGAGCCTTCTGTGTTGTCTGTGAGTCTCGGGTCTGTACAAAGCAGAGAAGGCTTCAGACATCATTTGTGTTTTTGCAAGGGTACAGTATGTGACTGATTTTGAGATAAGTTGAATCTGAACTAGGTAAAGAGTAAGGTTTTTATTTTGTTATTACATTTTATTTATGTCGGGGGTGGGGTCTCTCTTTCCACTATGTGGATTCTAGGGTTCAAACTCAGGTTGGCAGGCTTGGCAGCATATGTCTTTACCCACGGAGTCATCTTGCAATCCCTTCAAAGTGTGTTTTTATTTGAATAATTAGTGTTGTGTAGACATGGCCTCTGTTCTTTTCATTCCATCTATATTGACTTGAAGCCAAATTCTTCTTGCATCTTGTAAGGTTAGAAGCAACTTCTCTCCTTTTCTGCCTTTCCTCTTTCCCTCCCCATCTCCGCCTCTTCCTCTCCTCCTCTTCTTCCTCCTCCTCTTTCTCCTATCCATCCATCCATCTATCTACCTATCTATCTATCTATCTATCTATCTATCTCTATCTATCTATGCATCATCTATCTATCCATCATCTATCTATATCTATCTATCATCTATTCCTCCTCTTTTTCCTATCCATCCATCCATCTACCTATCATCTATCTATCTATCTATCTATCTATCTATCATCTATCTATCCATTATCCATGTATCTATCTATATCTATCTATCATCTATCTATCTATCTATCTATCTGTCTGTCTATCTATCCATCATCTATTCTTCCTTCTCTTTCTCCTATCCATCCATCTATCCACCTATCATCTATCTATCTATCATCTATCCATCATCTATCTATCTATCTATCTATCTATCTATCTATCCATCATCTATTCCTCCTCTTTCTCCTATCCATCCATTCATCCACCTATCTACCTATCATCTATCTATCTATCTATCTATCTATCTATCCATCATCTATGTATCTATCTATCTATATCTACCATCTATCTATCTATCTATCTATCTATCTATCTATCCATCATCTATGTATCTATCTATCTATATCTACCATCTATCTATCTATCTATCTATCTATCTATCTATCTATCTATCCATCATCTATGTATCTATCTATCTATATCTACCATCTATCTATCTATCTATCTATCTATCTATCTATCTATCCATCATCTATGTATCTATCTATCTATATCTATCATCTATCTATCTATCTTTGTATCATCCATCTAGCTTTCTCAAGCCT
The DNA here is from genome assembly GCF_903995425.1 of Onychomys torridus. Classification (NCBI taxonomy): domain Eukaryota; kingdom Metazoa; phylum Chordata; class Mammalia; order Rodentia; family Cricetidae; genus Onychomys; species Onychomys torridus. Next base: position 14,790,380 of record NC_050448.1, read on the forward strand.
TTCTCAATCATTCTAGCCCTGTCTTGCTGAGTAAATGACTAAATCAGCTTGACATCTTGTTGAAATGATAAACAGTCCAAATACTGATGAACCTATCTCAGTGTACCTAAAAGATCCTCTAAACCTTCAAGGCATAGGGTATCTGAACATCTCTTTTAAAATGTTAAAGACTCAGGAAGTAGCAGTCTTTTGCCATTTTATCTCTGTAGAGAAAAGAAAAAAGAAAAGTCTCCCATAATCCAATGGGTTCTCAGAAATTACAAGGGTGGAATTCTTGATGGTTATTTCCAAACACCACGGCCTTGAAGCTGGAAGTGTCTGACTCTCCTGTAATACTAAGTCATCTTGGAAATTGGGGTTGCCGTTCCGTTGATCACTTCTAACCTTTGTCTGGCTTTTTGTTTTTGTTTTAGTCTGTTTTAAAACAGGGTATAGGGAATCCAGAGCTTCAGAGGTGCTGGTTAACTCATCCACCAATGAGCTAAACCCCTCCCTCACAGGGTGCTTCTAACTCTTTAACTGCTAATGAGTTGCTATTAGTCAGGTGCCACAATTTACTCACACAACCCGCTTGAGGCTGTAGGTGTCTTAGTTAGGGCTGCTAATAAAATGTGGTGTGATAAAATGTGGTGGCATGCACAACGTGGGGGATAGGGTTTATTCTAGCTTACTGTTCCACATCAGTCTATCACTGAGGAAGGTGGAGCAGGAACTCAAACAGGGAAGGAACCAAGAGGCAGGGACAATGCAGAAGCCACCATGGAGAAGCACCTCACAGCTTTCTCAGGCCACTTTCTTTTCTTTAAATTTTTTTTTTTTTTTTTGGTTTTTCAAGACAGGGTTTCTCTGTGTAGCTTTGTGCCTTTCCTGGAACTCACTTGGTAGCCCAGGCTGGCCTTGAACTCACAGAGATCCACCTGGCTCTGCCTCCCAAGTGCTGGGATTAAAGGTGTGCACCACCACCGCCCGGCTTTAAATGTTTTTAAGATTTATTTATTCACTTTGTATACAGTGTTCTGCCTGTATGTCAGAAGAGGGCACCAAATCTCATTATAGATGGCTGTGAGCCACAATGTGGTTGCTGGGAATTGAACTCAAGACCTCTAGAAGAGCAGTCAGTGCTTTTAACCTCTGCGCCATCTCTCCAAACCTAAGGCCACTTTATTATAGCACCCAGGACCACCTGCCTGGATGGCACCACCCACAGTGGGCTGGGTCCTCCTATACCAAACATTAGTCAAGAAAATATTCCACAGCTTGCCCACAGGCCAAACTGGTAGGGGCATGTTTTCAATTGTGGTTTCCTGTTTCACAATGACTCCAGCTTGTGTCAAGTTGAGGCAAAAACTATCACACACAGGAAGATCATTGAGCCCAGAAGATTGAGACTAGCCTGAGCAACATAGCAAGACTCCTTTTCAAAATGTAAACATAAGTAAATAAACAGAGGTTGGGGATGGGGCTCAGTTGACAGCATGCCTACCTAGCATGCATGAAGACCTGGGTTCCATCTCTAGCACAGTATAAACTAGTCATGGTGGCCCATGCCTGAGATCCCACCTTGGAAGGTAGAAGCAAAGAATTGGGAGTTCAGGGTCATCACTGAGTACATAGTGAGACCAGCCTGGGATATGTGAGACTCGGTCAATAAACAACTGATATTGACAACCATCACCAGCAGCTGTTAGTCTAGATAGTTCAGAGAACAGGCAAGATAGGAATAAGGTCTGGAGCAGAGAGAGTGGAGGTGAGGACAGCTGAATCAATTCTCTTTTTCTCCACTCAACCACGTTTAGTGTGGTGCATTTAGTCATGGCACCTGCTAAGCCCTCAGTCCTCCGAGTTTTGAAAGAGACTTCAAAGAAAGGCCTTGTCTTGCTTATTAATCATTGTCAGCTGTACAGAGACCATGGCTAGAACAAAGCCTCCAAGTGGCCAAGATACTCAGAAGATACATTTACAAGCTCCTCAAACACAAGAGAAGTCCCTAGGCCTGTCCTCTGGGCTTCCTGAACCAGCTGAGACACAATTCATTAACATCTGTGATTAACAGAATCCAATGTCTGGTGCTCCAAATTAGAAGTTGTGTACCAGAAAATATAATGAGCATGGCACAGTCAAAAGCAGGAGAGAGGCATGTGGTTGCTCATTAGGAGACAGACAAGAACTCCATGGCCCAGCCTCCGGAGGGGCCACCTCGATCCACACAGCACACTAACCATATTCATCCCTGTCGCCCTGAGTGATCAAGATACAAGGTCACCTTCTAAGCAGAGCAGTAACCCAGAGGCCCTGGGAGAACGTGGATAATGGAATTTGACCTGTATTTTGGTCCTGTCATTTACCAGTTTTGAGAATTTGCATCAATTATTCAACCCCTTGTGTTAGGGGTTCTGCCCCTGTGGGCATGAGTGTCATCTACAAAAATGGAAAGAAGATTTCCCTAAGTCAATGAAAACAACAAATGTCATGGCATGTCTGAGATGTGTTATCAATGGCCATCATTCATAATGAAAAGTTCTGTATATGCTATGGAAGACGAATGTGTTCTGCATGGTGAGAGCCAGTCCAGGGTTAACATGATGGGGAGTTTCCTCAGGAGGTGCTGTTTGAGGTAGTTCATGGTAGCAGGTGTCAGGGCTCTACAGAGGCAGAGGCACTAAGGTCAAGCAGCCACACACAGCCCAAAATCGAGAAGAGTGAGCATGTAAGAGCCAGGCCAGAGGTTCAGGAGGAGGAGGGCACGGGCCTGTCAGAGTGAGATCTCTTATAGGAACAAGTGATTCCCAGGGCCTGGGGATGCAGCTCAGTAGTAGAGCTCTTCTCTAGACGCTCAAGGCCCTGGGTTTCAGCCCCAGGCACAAGCACTAAGCCCCCCAAGACCACCAGGGGTGTCACACACCAAAGGGAGCTGACTCTTTCTATGGCAATCATGAAAATGCCTTACAGACTTTCCTCAGGCCAGTGCTATGGCGGTATTTTCTCACTTAAGATTCCCACTTCTCAGGAGTGGTGGCAGCAGACACACCTTAAATCCCAGCACTCAGAAGGCAAAGGCAGGCGGATCTCAGGGAGTTCAAAGCCAGCCAGGTGTATGTAGAGAATTCTAGGATAGCCAGGACTACATAGAGAGACCCTGTTTCAAAAAACCAAACAAACCCAAATGAATAGATAACTAGAATTAAAAGATTTCTTCTCCCCATGTGATTCTAGTGTGTGTCAAGTTGACATAAAAGCTGTCAGCACAGATATCAAATATCTATTAAAGAGAAAATGTCACAGGGCAGCTGGCAATATGGCTCAGTGAGTGTAGGCATCTGCCACCAAGCCTGTAGACCGGATTCAATCCTAGAGGCCTGTGTGGCAGGAAGAGAGGTCAGACTCACACAGTTGTGCTCTGACCTCCTCTCTCTCTCTCTCTCTCTCTCTCTCTCTCTCTCTCTCTCCCACACACACACACACACACATACACACACCACACCACTTGTACAAGCATGTATAATTATACCATTGGTTTGTTTTAAGACATGGTCTTGCTGGTCTGATGCTTTGTAGGCCAGGCTTGCCTCTAACTTGAGGCAATCCTCCTGCCTCAGCCTACCTAATACAAGCTTCACAGGCGCATGTCACCAGACCCAGCACAATTCTCTTCTAGGGAACAAACATTTTGTTGGGGGTTGTTTTTGTTGGTGTTTGTTTGGTTTTTGGGGTTTGGGGGTTTGTTTGGTTGGTTGGTTGGGTTTTTTTTGTTTTTTGTTGGGTTTTTTTTTTTTTTTTGATTTTTTGCTTTTTCAAAATGGACAGGAAATTGCTCTTCCAGCACTTGTCCTAAAATCTGTGTCTTGTTCCATCACAATCATGTGGTGTCACCAAAATGTTTTAGGCAGCACTTGAAGGTTGTAAATACTACACAAATATTGAAAATTTGGGTTCCAAATCCATTTGACTAAGTAGGGATCCTGCCCTGCCACTCCCTGTGAAAACATGGGTGGTTTACCCCTGCTTCGTGCCTGTCTCCTCCCTGCAAGTGGAAACAGTAGGACTGTCCACATCTTAGCTGTAGTGTAAATGAGCTAGCACCTGGAAGATGCACAAGTGCCTCACCCACGATATAATAAATCTTTATTACTGTTGCTACTCGTGTGCCTGACATTAGCCATTTAGATTGCTTTCAGTTTGTCAGTTACAAATCATTCTGCAATAAATGTCTTTGTAGCAAATGCATTTTCAAAGAGATTCTTCATAATCTAAACTCTGTGGCTGCTTATTTTGTTTGACTGTTTTTAGTCACGAAGTATTGCTAGGCCATTTGCCTGGAACCATGAACCTAATGTGTGTGTGTGTGTGTGTGTGTGTGTGTGTGCGCGTGTGTGTGTGTGTGTATGTGAAGAATAATATGTATTTCTATTTCTGTTTTCTTTTCTTTTTTCTTTTTTTCTTTTCTTTTTTTTTTTTTTTTTTTTTTTGAGATAGGGTTTCTCTGTGGAGCCTGTCCTAGAACTCATTCTGTAGACCAGGCTGGCCTCAAACTCACAGAGATACAGAGATCTGCTTGCCTCTGCTCCACGTGCTGGGATCAAAGGCGTACACCACCACCACCACCACCTGGCCTACTGTTTTCTTTTGAATTGTGAAACACTATATGTAGAGTTACTACATTTAGTGCCATCACAACATTGATCAGTATCCCAGTATGTCTTCAGGCCACAGATCCCAAAGATTGTCACATATAATACATGGGATGGAAAAGTAAGCCTTGAAATGCCTCCCATTAAAAAGGAAAGAATCAGGCTAGAGAATAACACAGTGGGTTAAAGGGCTCACTGTGCAAACATGAGAACCTGAGTTCAAATCCTCAGCATGGCAGTGCCCTCCCATAACCCCAGCACTGACAGGTCACTGGGCCACTGGCCTAAATGGCTAAAGTCAGGTTCAGTGAGAGACCCTATCTCAAGGAACTAAGTGCAAAAGCAATTGAGGACACTAGACATTGACCTCTGGCCTACACATGGGAGCCCACAGGACAAATGCACGCCGTTACAATGGGGGTGGGGGGATGGGGCAGGAGAAGGGAGGAAGGAAAAGAAAACACTGGATCCAAATCCAATCACAGGGTCAGATATCTGACTCCTTCCTAGGACATCCAGATGATCTACCCAAAACTTCAACTGCGGGAAGGAAGGTTGGTCAAAGGGCAGAGGGAGGGTGTGACCAGAATACATTATACACAGACGAAATATTGTCAGAGAATAAGTGTGTGTTTTCAATCTACATTGTGAGTTCATGAGATAAAAAGGAACCCTTCACTGCCTGTTTCTACTGTGTCCAAAACAGGACAGAAGCGACCTGAAGGAGTTCCAGTGTGGTAAGGGCATAATAGCAACTACCTTACAAAGACCACAGCACATAACTGCCACCCTCCCCAGGACAAATAAAGAGACTTGGAGATACAAAATAATTTGACCAAGTGCCCACAGCTAAAACAGGCTGGCAGGAATGGTACTGAAGCCCAGGTCCCTACTTTCAGGCCCGTGAGCTTTGGTGAAGTGAGCATATGATGGTGTCACAGAAGACTCTGAAAGCCACAGCAGAAACTGCATTGAAGACTCAACAAAGGAGCAAGGACATGCCAGCAAACCCATTCCCGTGGCTGGTGTTTTAACCTCAAGTGCTCCTCTGGCCATCAGATGATTACTTGACTGCCTCGGTATCCCCAAAAGAGCCATGGTGAATGGTGTAGTCATGCACGTTGGCAGTCCCATGGCAAAACACACAGGCTTGCTGTCCAACAGGAAATGACTCATAGGGTCAACGTACCAACAGTTGCAGATCTCTAAAGCTTTTCTCTTCTCCCCTCAGGAACTTTTTTTTTTAAGCGGGGGAGATCACACTTGACAAGAAACACTCATTATTAAATAAAAAAGGAGGTAATTTTTTGTAAGAAGAGGCATTGGAATTCAGTGGTTGTGACTGGCCTGGTAACTGCTTGCCTAGCAAGAATGATGCCCTTGGTTCAATCCCCAAGGCCACATAAAAAAGGATGTGGTTCCATGCCTGTAATCCTAGCCCTGGGAGGAGAAGGCAGGAGAATCAGCAGTCCAAGGTGATCGTGAAAAGTTTGGTCTCAGCCCAAGCTAGAAACACTCTGTCCTGACCTGTCTTCTTTGTTTTGGTTGCTCTAGTTTGATAGGTTGCTCCCTTGGGTCTTGCATAGGATCTTGAGTTTTCATGGTGCTTTCTAATTTGCAGCAGCTAATGACTAGATTCTGGGGCATATAAAATCATGTTCTCTGAGTACTCTACCAGGAAGTGTTAAGAAAACATGCCTGCAGGTCAAAGTACCTAACACCTAACTCATCTGCCCCTGACCAGCAGCTCCCAAGAGGTGAGCTCCTTGGCTGCTCAGTTCAGTTTCCTGACACTTGACTCGGGATGCCTGGGGTTCCCAGATGTTAGTGAAGTGCATGTTCCTACCTCTTCCTTCCTGGCCTTTTCCTCAGAGCTCCCCTCTGCTTCTCCTGTTCTCATGTCTTTACCTTTAGTCACACACGCTCTACCCTGCAGTGGCTGCTTTCCATGAGATAGTATAATATTATGCAAGGGCAAAGAAATAATTCACAGATATTGGGACTGGAGGGGGAAACACCACCTTCAATGGCCACGCTGGCCTATGACCACGTCCCCAGAACAGAAAAGAAAGCTACTGTGCTCTGTGAGTTCACCCCCAAAGTGCTGAGAAGACAACAGGGCTGAAGAAATGTCTCTTATTTGAAAGTTGAAGACAGACTTAAAACTTCTGTTCTGAAGACCTGGTGCAATGAACTTTAACATCATTCTAGTTAAATCAACTCCAGCAGTCAAGAACCAACACACAAAATGGTGGCTGAGCATGTTGATCTCTAGAACCTTCCTAGAACATTGAGAGGAGTAAAAGAAGTGTAACAAGCTTAGTTCCTCTTTCCTTTCCTCCTTTGCTCTCCATAGTGATGGCAGCAGTCTGTGTTTCTGGAATGTTCTACAGCTTATAATAGTAAAAAATCATGGGATCTCAGCTTAGTCTTTCAATGGGTGAGAGGTATAGAAAAGGGAAGTGTTGGAGAGGCACTTTATAATTCTTAAGATGTAAGTATAGGACTTGAAAGATGGCTCAGCTCAGTGGTTAAGAGTTTATACTGCTCTTTAGGAGGACCTGGTTTCAGTTGCCAGCACCTATGTCAGGCAGGTTCACAACTACTAAGGATATGACATCCTCTTCTGGCCTCCATGGGCAGTGCACTAGTGTGCACAGACCCCCCACACAGACACACAAATATAAACAGAATTAAAATGTGTTAACATATTTTTGAAGTTATAAGCACTTGTACTTATTATAACTAAGAAGAGGTATGGCTCTGGCTGAGATTCTCACACAGGAATCCACCAGGGACTTCCTCTAACAGCAAACTGAGGATTCTAGGATTTAACTGGTATGATATCACAGTTCATTGTATCATTGCTGAGATGTAATAAGATGTACTTATTCTGGACTGTAAGATTTGATTTTTCTTATAACCTACAGAATATAAATACTTAGTTAATAAAGTAGCTTGCCAGGCAACTTTTTAAGGAAAAATAAGAAGACTAAAACCTAATCTTATGCCATTAGGGAAACATCTATCAAGGTCACGCTGCATACATTTCACTCTACATCTGGGAGTGAGCTAATGATACACTCTCGGGTGCATGGGGTGGCAAACACCCAAAATCACTCATCAAATTATCGTAATTCTAAAGCGTTGGAGATAATGGAAGTGCCCTTTAATCAGAAGTCACTTAAGTGAAGTCTGGAGAATTGATGCCTCAGAGCACGAAGCCATAGGGAAGAAAGAAGCAGCTCCCATCAGGCGTGTCTGACCCAGGACCTGTGAGCGTCCTGTGGTCTGGGAGCACTACAGATGCAGCCCAACACAAAATGTAAATTTACTTCTTAAGAGTTGGAATTGTGGGTGGTAGAATGAGCCTTTAATCCCAGCACCTGAGAGGCAGAGACAGGCAGATCTTTGTAAATTCGAGGCCAGCCTGGTCTACATAGCAAGTACCAAGACAGCTAGGGCTACATAAAAACTTTGTCTCACAAAAACAAAACAAAACAAAAAAGTTTTAAAGGCACAAATCAGGGCTGGAAATGTAGTTTAATGGTAGAGTGTTTGCCCATCATGCACCCAAAGGCCCTGAATTCTATACCAAGTACCACACACACACACATATAGAGACAGACACACAGATTCACACATATACACACACTCATACATATAAACACAGACACACTCACAACGCACACACAACACACAGATACACACAGAGAGACAGACACAGACTCACACATCACACACACTCATACAAACACACACAGACACAACACACAAACACACATATAGACACACACAGAGACAGACAGACAGACACACACACACACACACACACACAACCCACTTCTCTAGAAAACTGCACTAGAGATAATGACATCCCTGTGAGAAGAGACACAAGGTGTTGGGAGGGAAGTTGAAGGATGAGAGAGAAAACTTTGAATGTGTTTTGGATTTTGAATGGCAGAAAATAACCTGCTGAGTTGTATCAAAATGATTAATATGACTGAAAGCTCAAAAAAACATCCAAGTGCTGCCTTATCTTTTTATAAATATTTTTGGAACCAGAGTAACAAAATTCATAAGGAAGTCAAATCAACAATGAAACCCTTTGATTATGTGTGTGTGTGTGTACGTGTGTGTGCATAGAAGATAAAAAGCAATATTGGCATGCAGGAGAGAGACGTGAGGATTGCTACAAGTTCAAGGTCCACCTCAGCTGCCTAGGGAGACTCAGCTGGGCAGCCGGGCATGGTGGAGCGCACCTTTAACCTCAGCATTGGGGAGGCAGAGGGGAGCAGATCACTGTGAGTTTGATCTAGTCTACACAGTGAGTTCCAGAACAAGACAAGGCTACATAGTAAGTCTCTCTCTCTCTCTCTCTCTCTCTCTCTCTCTCTCTCTCTCTCTCTCTCTCTCTCTGTGTGTGTGTGTGAGTGTGTATGTGTATGTGTCTCTTTATCTCTCTCTGTCTGTGTCTCTCTCTCACTTATGCACACACACACACACACACACACACAAGGAAAGCAGTTCCATTTTTGACCCTTCACACAGTTGTAACCACTTCATTTAGTCACTATTGTGTATCTGATCAATTAAGAGAATAATCATCATTAGGTGATTATCAGATGATTATCAAAGAATAATCATTCTCCTAAGCATTTAGGGGGACACTATAAAGAATCAAGAATGAATTGGGTTCCTTCTTTAAATTCAGCATTGAATAAAGCAGACATTGCCTCTGACCTCCTGGATAGTTCTGGTACTTCAGCTATTAATGATGCAAAAAAACAACAACAACAACAAAAAAAGCCTTTTTAGCCTGATACATGAGGCACTCAGTAGCTGCTTTCCCAGCTCCATAAAACAGTAAACATTCAAATGAAAATGAAAACAGCTGGGGCAGCTGGATATGATTTAATGTTACATGAAAAAGCCCTGGGGTGTACATTACTTATTCTCTCCATACATGAGTAAATTCGGTGGGGTGTGGATGTGTAGATCCAGTGTAGACTGCCTCCACTTCTGCCCATTTTCCTTACTCACAGCAGCCTTCCTCAGCCCAGAAGATGAAAACACAGGAGAGCCTTCAACAAGAGTCAAGATTTGGTCATTAGTGGATGGATTAAATGATGCATGTCTGCCTATAAGCTGCACTCTATTTCTAGGGAGTTTTGAAGATGTGGCTTAACACTGATGGGAAAAGAGCTCCCAGTCTTTGTAGCGCCTCATTAGCATACTCCTTCTGTTTTGAGTGTAGACATTCAACTGTACATCTCTCCAAACTACAAAGTGCGCTTTGGTGGAAAGGGGCCTGGGGGAAGTTTCAAAGGACTGGGAATGGAGAACGGAAAGGGGGAACCGCTGAGAGCAACTCCAGCCTCAAGTGCCTCCTTTGCGCACTAGAGACACATGCTCAAGAAACAAGATGGTCTTCTGCCAAGACAGCGAGAGTCCAGACTGAAGATGGGAGAGCAGACCAGGGGGAGGCTGGAACTGCTGATGTCACTGCGCAGACCTCTGGGTGACTCACAGGAAGTTGTGCTCGAAATCCACTTCCTGAGGAACTTGAAGCAGGTGTGGATGAAGCAGCAATTAATCACAAAACAGCACGAACCTGAGCTGACCCAGCAACCCAGACTGAATCCCAGCTACTTTGGAGGCCAGGGTCAAAGGAAGATCACAAGTTCAAGTCCAACCTGGGCAACATAGTGGTAGTCTGTCTCAATGTAAAAGGGCTGAGAGGGGAGTGCCATCATTCAGTCCTGAGTACCACACGAAGGAAACCAAAGAGGGAGAGACTCTTGTCTAAGCCCACTGTTCTCACTTTATTGATAAATAAAGTACATTTCTAGCTTTATTTCCAGGATTTTTATAAACAGTTGTTGGGTAGTCACACTTAGCAGGTACACACAAGTTTCACCCTCACTAGACATGCAAAGGAACAATACAGACTTGAAAAGCTCAGGTTTATCTGCTGAATCAGAGAGAAATTTTTAAATGTGCTTTAGACCTTCTGAGAACACATAGAAAAGGGATTTGCCTAGTTCTGAGCATCATAGCACTGCTCTTTTGATTTCTCCCATTTTATTATTTTTTTTTTTAATTTTTTGAGTTAGAGTCTCATAAATCCTGGTTAGCCTTGAACTCTGATCCTCTGCCTCCAGCTCCCAGAGTGAGGATCACTCTGCCCCATCTGCTTACAGTGTACTTCTTTCTACTAGCAGAGTGGTGGCTATGATTTGAACTGTGTGCCACTGACTTTATTCCATAAAGAATTCCAACCTCACAGGTTTCAACTCTACACACTCTGAGAGATCCAGCACATATCAAGCAGCTAACTAGTGAGAGCTGTGCCTCAGACATTGACAGGAAACGAACTGATGGGGACACAGCTGGGGTGTCCCACATGGCTAGTCCAATGCTCTGTACATCTGCATGGATGCCAAATACTATGACTAGAATCACAGACACATCCAAATTTAAGTCATCAAGATGCCCACACAAGTCCTTTCCGGCCTTAGGACAGCATCTCTACTCAGGGGACATCAAGTTGTATGAACTAAGAAGAACAAGAAGCTAGCTCATGGCATTCTTCAGAAGGCCAATCTGGCAAGGATGGAGGCATGTGTCCACTTCTCTTGGTACTGGTGCAGACCCATGAAGGCTCTGTGCATGCTGCCACAGTCTTTGAGTTCATATGTGCATTAACCTTGTCGTGTCTAGAAAGCCTTGATTCCTTGGTGTCCTCCATCCCCTCTGGCTCTTACACCCTTTCTGCCTCCTCTTCTCAGAATTTCCTGAGCCCTGAGGAGAGGGATTTGATCTCATTTAGGGTTGAATGTTCCAAGGTTTCTCACTCTCTGCACATTGTCCAACTGTGGGTCTCTGTATTTGTTCCCTTCTACTGCAAGAAGAAGCTTCTCTGATGTTGGCTGAGCAAGGCACTGATCTATGAGTATAGAAGAATGTGTCATTAGGAGTTATTTTATTGCTGTGTTTCGTAGTGAGATGTTTTCTTTAAAAAAAAAAAAAATCTAGGGCTGGAGAGATGCCTCAGAGGTTAAGAGCACTGGCTGCTCTTCCCGAGTTCTTGAGTTCAATTCCCAGCAACCACATGGTAGCTCACAATCATCTATGATGAGATCTGGCTCTGGCTCTCTTCTGGCATGCAGGCAAAGATGCAGACAGAACACAATACATGTGATAAATAAATAAATTTAAAAAAAAAAAAAAACTCTAATCTGACCACATGGCTTAATTAATGTGTTTCATTCACTTTTGCTCCCTACCAGATTTTGACTGGTAGATGAGCTCTTTTGATAAATATGAGATATCTAAAACTAACCCCAAGGAACTGGGGAGATGGTTCAGTTTCTGTGAAAACTAGAGGACCGGAGTTAAATCCTAAGCACCCACATAGAAGTCCAGCATGGCTCTGATTACCTATATCCCCAGAGCTGACTGTACAGACAGATGCCAGGAGCTCACTGGCCAGCCAGTCTAGCCATTTTGTTGCTTGAGATTGAATGGGAGACCATGTCTCAAAAAATAAGACCAGAAGTGACGGGGGAGACACTGGATGTAGTCTTCAAACATCCACATGCATGAACATGGGTGCCATCCACCCACACATGCGAGTATTCCACACACAGAAATTAACTGATCACATTTTAAAAATAAAAATGGACCCAATACAACGAAGTTCAGTGCACCAATAAGATCTGGAAACATAGTCTTTTGATTTCTGAGATAGGGTTTTTTTATATTGACCACTATGTGATGCAGGCTGGCCTCGAACTCACAGAGATCCGCCTGCCTCTGCCTCCCTCCCAAGTGCTGAGATTAAAGGCCTACACCACAAGTGCCCTGCTGCTCCAAGTGCTCTTAACTTCTGAACCTGAAAAATGTTTTAGGAATCAGTAAACCTATCCCATTCTTCTCAGAAAGCAACTTGCAGAAGCTTCCCACAGTTCTAAGAAAGATCATGGGAGGTCTCTGCCATATGGGAGTTGTAAAAACCGGATGCCAATCTCCATTCATTGTGCAGGGAAGTCTGTGATGTCTCCACTACACTGGCTTGAGTGTGCTCCTCAGATAACTCCAGAGGAAGACTTCGGGCAGGCAGGCAGGCATCATACTGTGGATAATGAAAAGGCTTTTGACAAGGGCACTTCCCAGAGGCTGGGTTCCTGCTCTCCCCAGAGCTGAGTGGGCAGCCATCTCGGCACAGGAATTCTCATTCCACAGTATTCCAGAACTTTCTGAGCCTCCACACTTGACACAATCCGGTCTCAGAAACATCTGTGAAATTTAAGAGAGGCAGAAGTGGATTCTGAACTCTTGATAGGGACCTCTGAAATTTCTAGACCCAAAGGCTTACCTCAACTACCCTAGACACAAAGTTTAATCTGGAATTAACCTGAAGCAGGAATGTGAGCTCGCCCTCCAGAAAGCAGCTCAGTGTTAGAGCACTTTGTGCCTATTCTAGCTTCAGTACTCAGCAGCAGAGAACAGTCCTGCAGACTCTGACCTGAGCAACATTTTCAGGGACAGCGAGATGGCTCAGTAGCTAAAGGTGCTTGCCACCAGACCTGACAACCAGAGTTCAATCTCCAGGACCCCACAAAGTGGAATGAGAGAACTGACTCCCAAAAGTTGTCCCCTGGCCTCTACAGGTGTACCATAGCATATACTCTGATGTGCACATGTAGATGGATGATAGGTAAGTAGACAGACAAACAGATATAATAACAACAGTTTGATCTTATCAAATGGGATTATTTTAAGAGTGTGTTGACCTTGACTTTATTAGTTATTAAAGTTAGGAATCCATAAGATGGTAGTTTTTTACTTAGGGATAATTTAATGATACAAGTATATATGAAAATGAATTACTTCAGTTGTGTCATTTATAAATATGCATTTACTTACATCCTTTTTTCCACTAGTGAAAGCTTTTTAAAAGTTGATAATAAATTGTTTGTTACCATATGTGCATGTCTGCAAACATGTAGGCAAGCTGTGAAATGCTCTACCCTGCAAACTTAATCACATTTTGCCCTGTTTTCTCGTCGTCTGTCAGATAATTTGACAATGTGTGATGAGCTGTGAACCTCCGTTGCAATAGTTTTTTTAAGGGAGATTAATGACAATTATAACATACAATAAAAGGAGCATGTGAAAATTTCTGTTAAACATGACAACTCATGAGAGAGTAATTAAGAAAATAATAAGGCATTTTACTCTATTATTAGTCATCAGCATTAAATATATTTTTATATTACATCACATTAAATATACATTGTGACATACTAGATTAGAAGCCTTTGTTAGTCATTTTCTGATTTAGCCTTGGTTTAAGGAAACATTTGCATCCAGGAATCAGTGGGTAAGCTGTATAACCTCAGAGTTAGAGCCCTCTAGCTCAGTTTCTGTTTTCATGAGCAACAAAAGTTTACTTAGAATTTCCAGTATACTGTTTATTTGGTGAAGTAGGAATGAATATTCATGGTTGGTCAAGAATAATGGGTTTAATTCTTAACCATGAAGCTCTTACACAGACCAATGTCCACTCACATGGGATAGCTCTTCCTTAAAGAGTGTGTGTGTGTGTGTGTGTGTGTGTGTGTGTGTGTGTGTGTGTGTATGTGTATGTGTGTGTGTGTGTGTGTGTGTGTGTGTGTGTGTGTTAGGGCCTTGAGCATGCTAAGCAAGGACCCATCCACTGAGCTGCATCCCTAGCCCTCATCCTTTTGTTTTCGTAACCATGTGCTCCCACCCATGTTCTATTACTCAGACAGGAACTGAAGCTCCCAGGAACTGAAGCACTAGAGGAAAAAATACAATATATTTTTAAGAATTTGAAACACATGGAGCCGGGCGCTGGTGGTGGCACACGCCTGTAATCCCAGCACTAGGGAGGCAGAGGCAGGCGGATCTCTGTGAGTTTGAGGCCAGCCTGGACTACAGAGTGAGTTCCAGGACAGACTCCAAAACTACACAGAGAAACCCTGTCTTAAAAAACCAAAACCAAAAAAAAAAAAAAAAAAGAAAGAAAGAAAGAAAGAAACATGTGGAGATTGGTATATAGAGAAAAACCTCCCTCCTGTCCCCACCTGCAAGATTCTCTGTCATCACAGACCACTTCCATGTGTACAGACTGCTGTTAAGCCCAAGTGATTGGGTGGCTAGGGCTTCTAAGCATTGCAGACAAAGCAAGTGCAAAAAGCTATCAGTTTGTTTCCATGCAATTTCACATATATTCATGTGCAATCCATCTACAAGGAAAATCCCTAGAAGCAGAACTTGAAAGCTGTTTCTAAATTGCCCTGGACAGGGCCTGCACTGGCTTATACTCCTGTAACGATTCTTGTTTCTCCAGAATGTTGCCAAGATGAACCCTAGTGAAGAATTTTGCCAGTTTGCTAGGTGGGCAGCTGCGTGTTGCTGTGGCTTTCTGGTTCCCACTTGGGAAAAGCAAGGTTAAGCATCAGGAGCCAATCACACTTCCTTTTCTGGGAAATAATTCCTTCTGCATTCCATCCACTGTTCTTCTACGACTGCTGGTTCTCTGTGTACTAAGGAATTTAGTCCTTTTTTTTTTTGGATATGTCATAGAGATTTGTCCCTTGATTCTTTTTTTTTTTTTTTTTTTTTTTTTTTTTGGTTTACTAGACAGGGTTTCTCTGTGGCTTTGGAGGCTGTCCTGGAACTCGCTTTGTAGACCAGGCTGGCCTCGAACTCACAGAGATCCACCTGCCTCTGCCTCCCGAGTGCTGGGATTACAGGCGAGCACCACCACCGCCCGGCTTGTCCCTTGACTCTTTATAGAAGTGCTTTTTTGTTTGTCTTGTTGTGTTTTGTTCTTCAAGCAGGGTTTCTCTGTGTAGCCCTAGCTGTCCTGGGACTCAAGCTGTAGACCAGGCTGGCCTCGAACTCATAGAGATCCTCCTGCCTCTCCCTCCCAAGTACTGGGATTAAAGGTGTGTGCCACCACTGCCGGGCAAGAAGTGCTTTTTTTAAACGCAATCTTTTCATGTAAATTTTATGAAGTCATTGCTAGAAAGCTTTTTCCTACCCTGACACTCTAGGGTATTTATTTGCCTAAGTTTTAATATGGAAATTTCTAAAGCTACCGTGCAGTCATCCTAGAGAAGAACCCACACCCCTTTCTGTTTCCATCTCTCTTGACCTTCTTTCATAACTTCTCCTCTTAGGGAACATCTCTTTGATCTCCTCCGGTGCTGTTATTTTGAGTACTTTGGAGGGAAAATTAAGTTATTCTAGCTCATGGACTCCTCTTCACACTTAAGACATGAAAAAGATGGAGGCCAGGTGAGGGTACATAAAGTGGTCAGCTCTTACAGCAGATGGCTCCTCAGTGTGTGTAACAACAGCTAGATGGATGGATGGCACCTGCCTGGAACCTCAGCTCTCAGGAGGCCAAGGCACAGCAGCACAATTCCAAGGCCCGCAAGTCTCTCTTAGGGAGAAACCTGAGCATAAGAAACACACAGTAGAAAAAAAAAACACTTTGTAGGGTACAGTGTGCACACCCACAGTTCCAACATTCTGGAAGCTAGACCAGTTGGATCTCAAGTCCGAGGACACATGGCCTACATGATGAGGCCTTGTCTCACACCAATACACAAATTTTAAAATGATAATGTTTTATCATTTTTAACAAAAATATAGATAACAAAGCTGATAAGGCACCTGACAACCTTAGTTCAATCTCTAGGATCCATATAACGGGAGGAGAGAATCCATTCCATCAAGTAGTCCTCTGAACTCACCATGTCTCATGTGCGTTTGGGCATGCACACACACACACACACACACACACACACACACACACACACACACAGAGTAAATAAATAAACTTTACTGTAATTAAAGACTACTTAAGGAGCTGGAAACAGCTCCTGCTTGCAGATCAGGCTTTAGTGCCCAAGTCCCACAATAGGAACTCACAATGGCCTGTAACTCCAGCTCTAGTGAATCTGGTGCCCTTTTCTGGCCTCTAAGGGTGCCTGCACACATGGCATATATACACACATTCACACAAATAAAAATAAATCTTAAAGATTTTTTTTTGAACTGAGGATTGAACCCAGGGCCTTGTGCTTGCTAGGCAAGTGCTCTACCACTGAGCTAAATCCCCAACCAGTCTTAAAGAATGATTAAGGTGAAAAATGTGTATTATTACAAAGACTTCCATGGCGGCATAATTTTCAATAGCAAAAGACTCAACATGACCCAAGTCTAATTTTTTTTAATGTATATGTGTTTTACCCACATGCACATTTCTGTACCACATGCATGCCTGGTACCTGCAGAGGTAAAATATGCGTGGTTGTTTTACAAAGAAATGTTTTCCATTTAGATCGCTCACTGTAGCAGGAATCTTTTTTTTTTTTTTTTGAGCTGAGGATTGAACCCAGGGTCTTGCACTTGCTAGGCGAGCACTCTACCACTGAGCTAAATCCCCAACCCCAACTGTGGCAGGAATCTTAACAGGTCTTATTAATAAGAACAAATCTAAGGCCAATTATTGGGGTAAATGCTGGAAGATCAGAGAAGCAGAACAAGCCACAGTTTCCTCACCTCGCCAGTTCCTCAGCTGGTCTTGTTTCCTCAGACTGCAAGCTTCTGAGTCCTCATCCAAATCAATCTCAGCTGAACTGTGCTGCTCCAAAGCCTAAAAGCTTAACCAGCCAACTTAGTTCCTGGTCCTCACTTCTTATATACCTTTCTGCTTTCTGCTATCACTCCCTGGGATTAAAGGCTGGATTTCTGGGATTAAAGGCTTGAGTCACCAAGCCTAGCTGTTTCTAAAGTGGCCTTGAACTCAGAGATCCAGCTAGCCTCCCAAGTGCTGGGATTAAAGGCGTGCACCACCGCCCAACTTCTGCTATGGCTTGCTCTGACCCATTTTCTAGCCACCGTTTCTGGCTCTGTTCTAGTGGCTGTCTGTTCTCTGACCCCAGATAAATTTATTAGGGTGCACAATATTGTGGGGAACACAATACCACCACAGCTCACATCTTGTCACTTATATTTTCTCCCAGGGCTGCATTTGAGGCTTCTCTGCAACCATTTAATTCATTACTGCTCACCTGCATAGTATTCTGTAGCACACATCCTCTGTAGTCAGCCTATTAACCTAGCTACTGATAAACACCTCAGGTGGAGCTCACACCTTATTTCCTGTTAGAGGCTAATACATCCATAAATGTGTCCCTATCAAATTTATACTGAATCTCTGAGAAACTTCAGTGAGATTATCTTTTGTATTTGATGTATCTTACTATTGCCAGTTTGCTGTAGATAATATGCAACAATGCAGATATCTCCTCTGCCATATCACATCTCCAATACTTTGTAATATTCACCTTTCTAATCACTGCTGTTCAAATACATACAAGGTGATATTTTGTTAATTTGCATCTCATTTCTTTTTAGAGTGACAATTTTCATATATTTGCTATTTATTTGGACTTCTGTGAGTTACTTATTTGCCTTTATATTTTTTCTGTTGAGTTTCCCACATTTTAGTAATCTAGGAGTTTTATATTTTTATAATTTGGGCATTTTCCCTTACTGGTTTTAAACATAACAAATACCATTTTCTTTTTAATGGTTTTGTTAGCATATGTTAATTATACATAATGGGTTTCATTATATTTTTACACATGTTTATTAATATTACTTGTATTTCATTATATTTTAAAAATTCTTAGTTTTTGTGTAGTTGAATCCTTTTACCTTTTTTACTTTGAGTTGCTGCTTTAAGATTTTGTATAAGAGCTGGGCGGTGGTGGCGCACACCTTTAATTGCAGCACTCAGGAGGCAGAGCAGGCAGATCTAGTTCAAGGCCAGCCTGGCAGCCTGGTCTACAAAGTGGGTTCCAGGACAGGAAAAGAAACATTTTGCTCTGCTTAGTCAGAAAAAACTGCACTAACCATTTTCACCTCCAGTCCTTGATGCCTTACTCAGGGCTGCTAGCAATTACCATTCCAATAGCCCCCTTTCTGCATTCTGGAGTCTGTTTTCTTCATCTATTTATATATTGTAATATCAGCAACATCATTTCCATCATGTTTTGTAGTACATCAACACTGGAGTATGAGAGACATATTTGTCACATCTCTCCCATGTTTCTTTTAGGACATTTCGAGCCCGTGGACATCATGTAAATTTTATTTGTGTTCCTCAGAAATCCAACCTGAGGACTGAGCATTTATCTCAGTCACAGGGCACTTGCTCCTCAATCATGAAGGCCTAGGTGCAGTCCCCAGCACTGAAAACAAAATCCAGTTAGAATTATGTGTTGTAATTGCAAGTGTATCCTTGCAATGTGTGGTACCAATCATAGGCACAGTATTTCTACTTCAGATTTTATTTCTGTCCTTTTTTCCCTCACTAATGGAAACAAAACAATGAGGACTTATATTTATTTCTTATAATTGTTTAAATGTAAACTTAAATTTATTTATTTAATGTGTTGCATTCATGTGTGTGAGTGTGTGTGTGTATGTACACACCCATTCATGTGTGTGTGTATGTACGTGTGTGTGTGTGTGTGTGTGTGTGTGTGTGTGTGTGTGTGTGTGTGTTCTATGGCATCCCTCTGGAGTTAGAGCGGGTTATGTCTCCCCTTCCACCATGTGGCTCCCAGGAATTAAGTCAGATCCTTGGTTTGACTGCAAGAGCCTTTACCCACTAAGCTATGTCTAGATGACACTGATTCTTATCATTTTAACATACAATTTTATTTTTAACAAAAGTTCAGGTCAAGTATAGTGGGCTACACCTGTACTGGAGTCCTAGCTACTTTGAAAGCTGAGGCAGTAGCACTGTCAGGGGGTCAAGGCCAGCTTAGTCAACGAAGTACGTCCCACCTGGACAAAAATAAAATTAAGTTAAAAGACAGTTGGCACCAATTTCACTTTTTGTTTGTTTGTTTGTTTGTTTTTCGACACAGGGTTTCTCTGTGTAGCTTTGGAGCCTGTCCTGGACTAGCTCTGTAGACCAGGCTGGCCTCAAACTCACAGAGATCCACCTGCCTCTGCCTCAGGAGTGCTGGGATTACAGGTGTGTGCCACCACCGCTCGGCCCTGATTTTACTTTTAAGCAGTGCATGTTTCCTAACACTGCTAACATGTGCCCTCGAAGAGGCACTGGGGGACAAGGGGGACCTAAACCCTGCCAGTCACATCATCACAGCCTCCCAGAAGAAGCTGGTCGGATGTCTTCAGAGCATCTTATATTTTGGCTCCTAGCAGAAGCCTCAAAGAGAACTCAGGAACCAGCACCTGTAGGAGACAATCCATATTGGCTATTTTTCCCCACAACACATGAGTGAAGGTCAGAGGACAGCTTTCTTTTTGTTTTGTTTTGTTTTTTGTTTCTCAAGACAGGGTTTCTCTGTGTGGCCCTGGCTGTCCTGGAACTCGCTTTGTAGACCAGGCTTGCCTCGAACTCACAGAGATTCTCCTGCCTCTGCCTCCCAAGTGCTGGGATTAAAGGCGTGCGCCAGGATGCCTCGCCAGAGGCCAACTTCCAAGAGTCAGTTCTCACCTTTGACTCTGGGTTCTGGTGACCAAACTTGGTTGTGAAGCTCTCAGACTCTATTACCTACCGAACCATCCCCAAGGCCCCACACTCAGTGTTAGCTGAGTAAAGAGTGAAGACATGACAATTTCTCTTTCCTGATTGTCTAAAACACAATTACAATTCTTCCTTTAAAAGTCGGGTAGTATGTAAAATGAATACAAAAATTTTCTTAATTAAAAAAAAAAAAAATCCGGGTGGTGGTGGTGCACACCTGTAATCCCAGCACTCAGGAGGCAGAGGCAGGTAGATCTCTGTGAGTTCAAGGCCACCCTGGTCTACAGAGCTAATCCAGGACAGGCTCCAAAGCTACAGAGAAACCCTGTCTCAGAAGAAAGAAAGAAAGAAAGAAAGAAAGAAAGAAAGAAAGAAAGAAAGGAAGGAAGGAAGGAAGGAAGGAAGGAAGGAAGGAAGGAAGGAAGGAGGAAAGAAACCACACACACACACACAAGCGAGGTAGGTACCTTTCTTTAAAAGCAGGGGAGATACAGCAGTAAAGAAGGTTCTAGGTGCTTGCTGTTCTTCCAGAACATCTGTTTGGTTCCCAGCTCACAATTTTCATATGTTTGCTATTTATTTGGACCTCTTCTGTGAGTTACCTACTTGCCATTATAAAAAGAGGAGGAGGTCTGAGGGAAGGAACCAAAGTCGAGTCTCCTCAATGAGATCCTTCCTCTACCTGCTGCCTCTCTCTTCCAGGAACCACTCTCCTGGTCATCATAGACCTAGGGATGCTTGCATTTTTATAACTGGTCTAAGAAAAAAAGAAAAGAAATAGGTACTTCAGGAGCTGAACCGAGTGACTAGCTCATCTCAGAGCCTAAGCTCCAAAGCATTCTATATAAGACAAAAGAGAGACTTTGGTTGTGAAGATGGGATTTCACGGGTGACTAAGTAAATCTTCTGGCGGCTTCAGTGTGAAGAAAAGACCACACAGACACTGTCCACTGTGGGTTTTGAGGCAGGACCTGACACTCATCAACTGGGGTTACCTGGCTCAGTGCTGGGATTGTAATGACTGTATTTATTACACTTGGCTTGCTTGTAAATGGCCTGGAATATGCAAAATAGCCTAGACAAGGAGCCAGCCCATACCTGGAGTTAGCCATGGAGAGGTGTGGAGGAGTATAATGGATGTAAATGTCTCTTGACGAGCGGACTTTTGCTGCATCAACTCCAGAGGTAGAGTGAGTCAGGCCAAGAGTTGGGGAAACCGCTTTAAAAGCTGCTAAGTGGGAATGTGAAAAAGCAGGGAACCATGGGGAAAAGGGAGGTGCTCACGGTTTAAAAGGCTTTTAAATGTGATTGTATTTTCATTGGCTTTTTGCCTGCAACATAAAATGAGGACGGTGTGCTGTAAGGCCAGCTAGCTGGAGAAGGTGGGAGAAAGGGAAACTGGGTATGGGAGCCAAGGCAGTGTTTGGAGAAGCTGTCTCTCCTCACTGCGTCTGCTACTGACTGCAGACAGCAATTTTAGTGAGCACAAAATGTAGCCTGCCCTTGTGTTTGACCCATTCACATCCACGTGTGCTGTCTTCTCTGCCGGTATTATGGAGTTAGAGAATGAGCTAACCTGCAGGCAAGAATGGAGACCAGGAAGAGAGAGCACTGTGAACAGCACAGCTGGCTCTGAACAGCACAGCTGGCAACAGGTGTTTCCGTCTAGCCTGCGGCCTGGTTCCTGGCCCCGTGCACATCAACTGCTTTCTCTAGAAGAGAATTCCACTGATCGTTTCAGGGCCTAGTGAATTTTCACCTTTCCAAAGAATGCAATCTCCCTCCTGGTTGCTTTATATACTGATAATAGTCCATATTGGTTAATGACTTTGTAAGTCTTCCATGATATGTCAGGAATTGCCTTAGTTAGAGTTTCTATTGCTACAACAGAACACCAGGACCAGAAAGCACATTGGGGAGGGAAGGACTTATTTGGCTTACACTTCCACATTGCTGTGGAAGGAAGTCAGGACAGGAACTCAAGCAGGGCAGGATGCTGGAGGCAGGAGCTGATGCAGAGGCCATGGACGGGAGCTGCTTACTGGCTTGCTTCCCCCGACTTGCTCAGCCTGCTTTCTTATAGAATCCAGGACCACCAGCCCAGGAATGGCCCCGCCCATCATGGGCTGGGCCCTCCCCCATTGATCACAACATGAGCAAATGCCCTACAGCTGGATGTCATGGAGGCATTTCCTTGGCTGAGGCTCCTTCCTCTCTGATGACTCCAGCTTGTGTCAAGTGGACACGCAAAACAGCCAGTAAGGGAATGAAAAGTGTGCCCGATGTCTAAGTGTGGTGTGATGTGTTAAGTCCAGCATGGTGACACAACGCTGTGAGGCCACTCCTTGGAAGGCTGAGGTGGGAGAATTATAAGTTCAAGGCCAGCCCTGGCTACAGAATGAACCCCTGTCTCAAAATGTTGGAAGTAGAGAAAACTGACTGAATTTCACAGTACAAGGTATCAGCCTCCATCTGTACCAAGATGTCTGTCTGTCTGTCTGTCTGTCTGTCTTATTGATGAGTGTGAGAGAGGAAGAGGGCCATTATATATTGCATATATAACACAAAAGCAGCTAACTAGTAAAGTCAAAACAGGGTTGCAAAAGAAGGTAAAAGAGGAAAAGTACAGCCATCTCTCTCTCTCTCTCTCTCTCTCTCTCTCTCTCTCTCTCTCTCTCTGTGTGTGTGTGTGTGTGTGTGTGTCTGTCTGTCTGTCTGTCTGTCTGTCTGTCTCTGTGTCTCTGTGTGTGTGTCTCTCTCTGTCTGTCTATCTCTGTCTCTGTCTCCTGTAGTAGGTAGCCATTCCAGCCTTGGCCTGGAAGTTCCAACCCCCATTGAGGCTTCGGTAATGGTCACGCCCACAAGGCGGGGCTGAGGGAGGAAGCGGAAGACCCAGGATCAAGAGGAGAGGCTTCTCCTGGTTCCAGGACACTGGATGCTGGAGGTAGACCGAGCAGAGTTCTCCAGAGAACACCGCCGGACTGTGCCATACCTTTCCCAGACCCTGCAACCTACCCCTTCATTTGTAAGTTACCCCACAAAATAAACCTCCCTTTTAACTACGTGGAGTGGCCTTAATAATTTCACCAATAGTCTCCATTTTATTTTCTCAAGGCAGGTTTCATGCAGCCCAGTCTGGCCTTGAACTCACTATGTACTAAGCAGCTGAGACCTTGAACCCCTGATCCTTCAGCATCCTTCTCCAGTATCCTGGGATTACAGATGTGTACCATCTCACTCAGCTAGGGGGCAGGTTTCTGATAAACTGCTCTGTTATAACCTTCAAATTATTCTTCATATTGGTAACAGATGTTCAAGGCTTCCTCACATTGTGAGGAGACTCCTCCAAATCTGTTTAGCTTTACCATAGTAAAGCTAATAATCATTTACACTCAAAAATGCTTCCTGCCGGGTGGTGGTGGTGCACACCTCTAATCCCAGCACTCAGGAGGCAGAGGCAGGCGGATCTCTGTGAGTTCGAGCCCAGCCTGGGCTACCAAGTGAGTTCCAGGAAAGGCGCAAAGCTACACAAAGAAACCCTGTCCAGAAAAAAAAAAAAAAAAATGCTTCCTATGACCCTTGATTGACAGACTGTTACAGAGCTCCTTATGTGAAAGCTTTGACATGGTCAGAACAGCAGGCTACTATGACAACATTAACAGGGCCTGCTTCATGAGCATTGGAGAACATGGCCTGCACTTCTAAACTGTCTGCCCCTGCCGTCCCGTACATGTTAGTGATAAGATGGAGAAATGGATACTTTTCTCAGATGACTCAAGGAGGAAAGGGTCGACAGAGCACTTCATTACTGTCTACCCACAGACCTGCCCTAAACCAAGTTCACACCTCTCCTCTCCGGGCTATTTCAAGACTCTGAGTCTGTGCTGCTCATTTCCCCTTCTACGAAAGAGGATCCACTGGGTGTGTTAGCGCCTGCCTTTAATCCCAGCACTCAGCGGCAGATGCTGGCAAATGTCTGTAAGTTCGAGGCCAGCCTTGTCTACAGAGCAAGTTCCAGGACAGCCAGGGCTACACAGAGAAACCCTGTCTGCTCAGTAGGTAAAGGCACTTGCTGCTAAACCAGATGACCTGATACCAATCCCTGGGATTGATGGTGAAGGAGAGAATCCACTCCTCCAGGTTGTCCTCTGACCTCCACATCCATACTATGGCAGGTGTATGCATACACACACACACACACACACACACACACACACACACACACACACACGATAATCATTATAAAAATGAATCACACAAAACTGTCAAAGAATTAATAAAATTTTTAAGAAAGAATGTGTAATATTTGGGCTGGTCAGGTGGTCTAGGAAGTAATGGAGCTTACTGTGCAGGCCTAACAATCCGAGTTCAATCCCTGGGACCCACAGAAAGGTGAAAGGAGAGAACCAATTCATGCATGTGCAATGGTGTATGTGTATTCACGGTCACACATCTCCCACATACAATAATTATGTTTTCTTAAATAACTGTAGTATTTAGAGTAAGTCTATGCTCTATACTGACACAGTCCACCAAAGCACAGCACCAGGGGCTGGGGATATGGTTTGCCTTCAGCTGGAAGAGTGCTTCCCTACAATGCATGAGATTCTGAGTTTGATTCTCAGTGTAGGTGTGGGGCACACCTGCAATTCCAGCACTCAGAAAGTGAAGGCTGAAGGACCAGAGTTCAAGGTCATCCTCACTGAGGCCAGCCTGTTTCAAAAGAAAAAAAAAAAGTGTGTGTACAGAGAAGTGAATAAAAATAGCAGTCAAATTTCTAAATCTAAAATGACACAATGACATTCAATAGTATGTGTGTGCTGACTTGGTGTGGGCCAACTTCAGAAGGGAAGTTGGAAAATTTGGTATGGTTGCTTAGGGCTAGCGAGGCAGAGCAGTGAGAGTTGCCTTTCAAGTTGTCTCTTCGGTGTAATAATCATAAATATTAGTAAGGAAAAAATTAATATCACCCTTAAAAACTCTAATCCTAAGCCAGCTATGGTTGCATGCACAGGTGAGGAAGAGGCTCATGAATCTCTGTGAGTACTGGGCTAGCCTGGTCTACATAATAAGTTCCCAAGCTAGCCAAGGATACATAGTGAAGCCCTGTCTCAAAAATAAAAACAAACCATAAATAAAGAAGCAAATAACAAAAATCAAAAAGCTGAAAGGTGGTGGCACAGACCTTTAATCCCAGCACTCTGGAGGGAGAGGCAGGCGGATCTCTGTGAGTTTGAGGCCAGCCTGGTCTACAAAGTGCTACAAAGTGACAGCCATGGCCACACAGAGAAACCCTGTCTCAATACAAAAAAAACAAAAATGTCCTCTAATTCTCCTCCATCATTGTATCTCTCTAGATAGTAGAACCTAAAAATCAGCAAAGATTTTTAGAAGAAAATAACTCTATCACATATAGCTAGTTTTAGAGAAAAAGACATACTTCTGCAGATACTGACCGATGAATTCATGGGTGTTACAGGAAAGGCACTTCACTGTTGACCCAAGAGACAGAGAAATAGCCACAATCTGTGTCCCTTCTCCAAAGAGCAATGACACAAACTCAGAACTTTGAAGGAAACATCTAATGTTGTTATCAGTCACCTGTTTGTTTTGGAGGATCAATTTATGAGCCATTTATTTCAGATTTTGAAAACCTAAAGGGTGGAACAAGCCTAGGACACACCCAGGAAAGATGAGACCATATCAAAACTCTCAATGAAGGAAGAGGGAGGCAGTGGGCTTACATGGGGATGGATGATAACACAAAGGAATGTGGGCTGGCTGCAAACTCTGCATCCCAAGAGATGTGACACAGATCCCAGCAGAGTCTGACCCTAACATGCCAGAACAGAGTCTTACATATAGGAAGTATACTTGTGGACAGGGTGCCCGGTACTCACAAAGCACACTGAATGTTCCTGCACAGTCCCCACTTCAGAAGGGTTTTCTATCACAATCATCTTGATGTTTGCCCAAATATCTGCTGTTTCTTATGTGCTTGCTCTGCCTTAACCTGGTGGGGAAAGCAACGCCCTCACAAAGTCCAAGTCCCCAATAAAACAGTCCCTGAGTTACTCAGAAAAGGATTTGCTTTCTTCTCTTTCCTTTTTCTGAACCTCAGAATATATCAAAACAGGAGATGGAAAACTACCAAATGCGCCCACTTCAACAGACTTCAAAACCAATGTCAAGCTGATGATTTAAGAGTATTTCTCTTCCCAGGACTTAGTCTTCCAGTTGGACTGTCTATAGGAAATATCAAGCCTTGCAGCGCCTACATTTCCAGCTGGCCCCGATGGTCCATTTGGCCTTCAATACCTCCTTCCTTTCTCCTTATACCCACACTGCTTTACTCTCTGTCAGTATCTGTGAAGTTCTTTTTCTTTATTCACCTTTATTCTTGGGTTTCCTTTGGTTTTGATTTTGCTTAGTCTAATGGTTGTTTGGGAAAAGGGCTCACTCTGTGTCCTTGCCTTAGCTTCCAGAGCACTGGGATTACAGGCATGAGTCACCATAATCATCACGGTGATCTTTATTCCTACTACCTCCATTTACTTCTGCCTTCTCTTTCTTGATTTTTAGATTGTGAGTGTTGAAGTTTGTGACACAGTATTTTGCCATAGAGAACCCATTAATAAAATATCCATCCTCCACAAGATAATCCTTTAAAAAAGAATAATATTAAACACATCAATTGCGATCAAAATAACTGTTTGATTTTACTCCATATGTGTTAAATCAAACCTGTTTGAAAATAAGGATTTATACCACAATTCTCTCCCAGCAGTTTCCACAGCTCTTTTTTTTTTTTTTTTTTTTTTTTTTTTTTTTTTTGAGCTGAGAATTGAACCCAGGGCCTTGTGCTTGCTAGGCAAGTGCTCTACCACTGAGCTAAATCTCCAACCCCTGGAGAGATGGCTCAGCCATTAAAGGCTAGGCTCACAACCAAAAACACAGCTCCTTTTTCTTATATCTTCCTTCTTTTTTTTAATGAGCTCCCCTTTTTTAGTTTAATTTTTGTATTTGTTTTTATTTTATGTGTATGGCTGTTTTACCTGTATGTATGTCTGTGTACCACTTGCATGCCTCATGCCTCTGAAGGTCAGAAGAGGATGTTGAAACCCTTGGAATTACCCGGTGAACGTGGCTCAGGTGTGAGCTCTCAGCTACTGTTCCAGCACCATGCCTGCCTGCTGCCATGCTCCCCGCCATGATGGTCAGAGACTCTAACTCTCTAGAACTACCATCTCCCTCCAATTTTTTTTTCTTTTCTAAGTCGGCTTGGTCTTGGTGCTTTATCACGGCAATAGAAAAGTAGCTAAGACACATCTCTCCAACCCCTTCCCATACCCTTCTGTGACAATATAGAAACTTTAGCAAACAGTGGTCTAGGCCAAACTGCCTGTGAGATGGTGATTATGACCTTCTGACCCCACCATGCTTCCTCACTGTGGGTAGAATTTACAGCACTTTTCAATTTTTCCCTTCTCTTTGCCTGAACATACTAGAATCACAGCCTCTGTCAAACATAGCATCCCTTTTGTAGCAGAAACAAAAGAGGTGTGTATGAGTTGGCAACCATGACACTACATGAGTAGATGATGAAGCTAGGCTCTACCCAGCAAGAGACATCACTGACCACAGCATCTTCCCCCAGAACAGGTACTTTAAAAGACAATCTTGTTGCTCAGGGTTGTTTGGGCTGGAAAAGAGCTTACCCGACCAATGGAATCAGCTATGGCACAGTAACACCTTGTGTCTTCTAGGTGATCTGTATGCAGGTTGCACTGAAAGAATGAAGGATCCACATGCCTTTAATTCCAGCACTAGGGAGGCAGAGCCAGGCAGATCTCTAGTGTACAGAACAAGTTCCAGGACAGCCAGGGCTACACAGAGAAAGCCTGTCTTGAAAAACCAAGGGGAAGGGTAGGAATCCTTGGATCCTTGGGTATACATAAGGTGCTTGACTTTTCATGACTAAGGTGGCACAGTATGAACTTGAGTTCATTTGCCTTGATGCTGTAGAATTCTAGCAGTGAAAGACGGGTGGGCAGAGGCGGTTTTTAATAATTCAGCACTGTGGACTGTGTTAGAGTGATGTTTTAAATTTCTTATAAAGACACAATCAATGCCACAATTGTGTGGTTTTAGTAAATGCTACCTTTTTATCACAAATCATGGCACCTTCATGTGTGAAGTTTGCTTTAATATAATACATACCCAAATCAGCTGCCAAAAATATTTTAAATGTGTGCTTTAAAAAAAAAAAAAAGATCAGATCCTTTATTCATTCATTTAGATTTAAAAAAATTACATTTATCTCAATTTTTTGCCAAGGATTGAAACACTAATTTTACTCTTTCTCAAAACTGAAATAGCAAACAGTTTATGTAAGGTGTTGATAATTACCTACATTATTATACTGCTGTGACAGATGTTGGGGGAAGAAAGGCTGAAATGCCTACAGCTGTGCACCCCATGACTTCTAGTGCAGGCTCAGCCAGAAGGCTAGCAGATGTTCTGAACTGTCACTCTGCCTGAGGGCCGGCTTTAGCAGGGTCTGTTTGGGTTTCACAAATAGCCTCCCAATTGCTGTCTGTGACAATTAATGTTGGTGACATTGATAAATCAACCTGTTTTCCTTTTCCTTCAATAAATAGACATAAACAGACACCAGTGGGTACACGAATTATTAAGCAGTCTGTGCATATCATTCTGAAAAAAAAAAATCCCTTCTTTGAACATGCATTTGGGTTATCTGTACATGTGGAAGCTTGCCTGGAATCTTAAGAAGAAGCTGGAATTTTGCTAAAAATCGCCTGCATCTTGGAGGCAAAGTGTTGACAATTCTAGGGAGGAAAAGTTGTATTATTTTTCCTAATGAACCAAAGTATTTTGCTCTGTGTATTTCTCACTTAACAACCCTGCTCGGAACAGCTATTCATTGGGCAGCCTCTTGGCATAACGGAAGAAGAACTAAATTGACACCCAGGAAGTACAGCATACTATCTCAAGCCTGACGTGAAGTAACTTCCTCTGTGCAGACACACTTTCAGATCCTTCCCACAGAATCGCTGCCCTGTGAGCAGGCCATCGGTGCCTCATTGGCTGTTGCTCTTAATTTTAATGGGCTGAAATCCTGTAGTACACTTACCAACCCGTCCCCTCCCCATTCTGCATAGAAATATAACTCTAAATAGTGCATCTCTCCGGGTTTGTTTCTGAGTTAGTCCCTACACTTAATTATGAGGAGGAGAAAGATGCCTCCTTCTTCTTTGTGATAAACTAAGCTCTCAGTAATCCCAAACAAAAGAGCCAGTTCTAGAAGATACAGGATTTGCTCGAAGGATTACGGTCTCACAGATAATGCCGTGCAGTCAGCAGAAGCAAAGCTTTATTTTAATTCAAATAAGCTAGTAAACACACCGCTGACAAGGCTGCCGGTGAGAGCTGGCCACCGTTGCCTCATCGGCAGCCAAAGTGTAAAAAATCTATTATACCTTGTTCTCCATATGTTTAATTTTATGAGATACAAATTCAACTCGCCACAGTCCCTATGAAAATAACAATGTTTATTTTATATTTTCCTGTTTTAAAATAAGGGCTACCAACATTGAAGGATAGTTTTGATATAAGGAATCACCCATGGGGATTGGGGGTAAGTTCATGGAAAGCAAAGTATTCTGTTGCCTTTCTGAGATAATACAAATATAAATGTTCTCCAGTTTACAGTCATTAATGAGGTTAATTAGCAATCATAGGGCCTGTTCGTACTGTATTTCCCTCCCAGCTCTTTGGGTTCTGAGGCTGGAGCTTTAAGGCTGAAACTGCCTCAGACCTTTTTAATCGAAAGTCATGGAACTGTGACCTGGATCAGTGTAGCCTAAGGAAAGTCTGGGATGTGATGGTATGTGAGAAAGCCCTAAGCCTGAGTCCCAGTACTGGTGGCTGAGGTGAGTAGAATGCTATTCATTCTTCAACGAGAAGGGAATATTAGGAGGCACTGTTGGAAAAAAGCAATAGAAATTCCCCCTGGAATGTTCTTTTGGATCATTAATTCCTTTCTAGACAAATCCCCAAAGAACACCCTCCTTTTTTTTTTTTTTGGCAATCTGCCACAGCAATACCTTCTACGAATGTATTTACCATTCATGCATGAGGCTGAGGATGGGACTTCCTTGTAGAACGCTTGCCTTGCAAGCACAAGGCTCTTTCAGTCCTTAGCCCTGGATATCCTGGGTGTGGCAGTGCATACCTGTAATTCCAGCCCTTGGGAGATGGAGGCAGGAAGATGACTTTAAGGTCATCTTCAACTTCATAGCAAGTTCAAGGCTAGCCTCGACTGTTTGAGATGCTGTCTCAACAACAATGGCAAAATACCGGTAAGTTAGTTACCCAAGCTAACTGCCAACTCTTGTGCCTATGAAACAGAGGAACAGAAAGTCAGCGCTACCATTTGGGTGCCTTTCCAAACTTCTAAACATGGAAACTGCGTGTGGCGGTGGATCTGTGATTGTGTTTGTGGGTTGAAATTATGTGCACTTTGGCTCAGAGATCTCAAGTTTAGCAGGTGGAACTATGCACTGGTAAATTCAAGAGGACATAATGCAGTCAGGCATGGTACTGCTCATCTGTGGCCCCGGTCAGCAGGAGGCCTAGGCAGGAGGAGCAGGTTGTGTTTGTGTTCCTGTTCTTGCTTGTGGAAGATTTGGTTTTTTGTTTTGTTTTTTTGTTTTGTTTGGTTTTGTTTTATGTATATGAGTGTTTTGCCTATGTGTATG
The DNA here is from genome assembly GCF_903995425.1 of Onychomys torridus. Lineage (NCBI taxonomy): Eukaryota > Metazoa > Chordata > Mammalia > Rodentia > Cricetidae > Onychomys > Onychomys torridus. The sequence continues at coordinate 14,821,402 of NC_050448.1, forward strand.
TATGTGCACCATGTGCATGCCTATTACTCATGGAGAAGGTGTTGGATCCCTGGGAACTGGAGTTACACTTTTTTTTTTTTTTTTTTCCTGAGACAGGGTTTCTCTGTGTAGCTTTGGAGCCTGTCCTGGAACTCACTCTATAGACCAGGCTGGCCTCAGACTCACAGAGATCAGCCTGGCTCTACTTCTGCTGGGATTAAAGGTGTGTGCCACCACCGGCCAACAAAATTAAAAGTATTTCAAATATACAGATAAAGCATATGGATTCGTTGTGTACTATTTTTTTTTTTTTTTTTTTTTTGTATTCTGACAAATAAAACTTGCCTGGAGATCAGAGTGGAGTTAGCCATTAGTTAACCATAGAGGCCAGGCAGTGGTGGTGCACACACCCTTAATTCCAGCACTTGAAAGGAGGAAGCAGGAATATCAGGAGTTCAAGGCCACCCTGAGTTACATGAGATTGAGCCAGTCTAAAAGAGAAACAGACGAGCAGTGGTGGTGCACACCTTTAATCCCAACACTAGGGAGGTGGAGACAGGAATATAAGGTGAGTAGAGACAGAATCCCCCGTTCCATCTGAGGATACTTAGAGACAGGGTTCCCCTATTCCATCTGAGGATTCTTAGAGGTAAGATGGCTCTATGGCTGCTGCTCTGTGTCTCTGATCTTTCAGCTTTCACCCTAATATCTGACTCTGAATTTATATTGTTAAGACCTCTCTGGCTGCCTTCCTCCCCTCCCTTCCCCTCTGTCCTCCCTCCCTCCCTCCCCCTTCCACCTTTTCCTCTTCCCTGTTCTGCACTCCCTCCCTTCTTTCCTCCTTTCCTTCCTAAGTAGTTCTTCACTGGCTCCAGATTCCTCATCTGCAAAGGCAGTTTGTGCCTTGGGCTGTCACTTGCCAGGACATTTCCTACATAGCTCACTGTTGGTCATCTTAATGGTTGAATGAAGGCTTTTGAGACTTTGGATAGCTTACACACACACACCTCCTTGGTCACTTAACAAGAGACAGGCAGGGGACAGCTAATTTTAAACTTCTTAGCGCTGGGACAGTACAGATTCTAAGGTATGCAGGATATCTCACCTTGAGCCTGAGTCTTAGGTCTAAATCCCTCCATGTCAAGAGAGGTCAGGGGCTTGAATCTTACTGTAGTCCACATAAAACTGGGAAGGGGGGAAGAGGCAGGGGACTACATCCTCGTGAGTCTAAATAGTAAAACACAGGGAGAGAAGTACAATGGTCCACTCTGGTCTTTCCAGAGTTAGTTGCTATGACAACTTGGGCGTTCATTTCACACTTGCCTCCCTCATTCCCAGTTACTGGAAATGTTCCTACAGACTGCAATGTGCCCCACCCTTTCCCATAGTGCCCCAAGTAGAAAACACCCACACATCTCTTAACCAATCTTAAAGGTCCCTCCCACCTCACACACTCATTGTCTTTTCTTGTTGGCAGTATTGGGGATTGAACCTAAAACCTCATGCATGCTAGGTGAGGGCTTTACCATTCAGCTGCCGGACCCCATTTGGGGCTCCCTGTTTTGCAGCCAGTCTCAAATGTTTAACCTTTTAAAGTACTGCCTCAATTTTCATTCTTTTCATATTTACACAAGGATGTTTACCCCAACAATTTACACAATAAGTAATTTAATCAAGGTGTAATGGTGCACCCCTTCAATCCCAGCAGAGGCAACAAGGCCAGCCAGGGCTCCATTGTGAGACCCGTTTCAAAATACAGAAATAATTTAGAATATAAATTATTGAGAAATAACTTGTGAAGTGATTTTGCTGCCAAGGTTTTGTTTGTTTCTAGTGTTTAAGTAACCATCCTCCCCAAATCCCTTGTGAGATGGCTATTTGTAAACTAATAACAGAATTGCTTCCAAAAGGAAAAAAATAAGATGGTATCAGATTTTCTTTGTTTGTTTGGTTGGTTGGTTGGTTTGGTTTTTGAGACAGGGTTTCTCTGTAGCTTTGGAGGCTGTCCTGGACTAGCTCTGTAGGCCAGGCTGGCCTCAAACTCACTGAGATCCACCTGCCTCTGCCTCCCGAGTGCTGGGATTACAGGTGTGCGCCACCACCACCCGGCAGTATCAGATTTTTGTTTTTAAGATTTTAATTTATTTATTATGTATACAGAAGAGGGTGCCAGATCTCATTACAGATGGTTGTGAGCCACCATGTGGTTGCTGGGAATTGAACTCAGGACCTCTGGAAGAGCAGTCAGTCAGTGCTCTTAACCTCTGAGCCATCTCTCCAGCCCGGTATCAGATTTTTTTAAAGGAGTCATTTGAATGTTTATCTTTTGTTTTGGAGATGGAAGAAAGAGTAATAAGGGGGGGGGGGCATTTGGAAACTTCAGAGAAAACTTGTTTTTAAGATAAAAAGCATTTTCCCAGACTATTGTCTTGCCCCAAATAATGCAGGCAGCAGAAGTCTGGAGTAGTAACAGTCCCTCCGGGCTCTTGCAGGCCTAAGGGCAATGGCATCAAGTCTCTAGAAAGGAGTGGTGCATGCCTGTAATCCGAGCATTTGGGAGGCAGAGCCAGGCGGATATCTGTGAGTTCGAGGCCAGCCTGGACTACAGAGGGAGTTCCATGAAAGGCACAAAGCTACACAGAGAAACCCTGTCTCAGAAAAAAAAAAAAAAAGTCTCTAGAAATGTACCTAGACCAGCCAAAAACTAAATGCTTCCTGCAGCGCTCTGGGAGCTCATTCAGACTTTCCTTGAGTTTAGAGGTTGGGTTTCCTGAGTAGGAGGAAACAGTACTGAAACAAGGGGAGAAGCTAGCTGCAAAAGCCACCCCAGCTGAGGCACCAAGGCTGGAGGCTGGCCAGCAGTTCCGTCCTCAGACCCTGCACAGTCACAAGTAGCTGGGGATGAATCATGGAGAGCTAAGAGGGGGGCCCTTGAGTGTAGAGATGGACCTTTAACAGGTTCTGCTACACCTAGGTCCCCAGTCTAGGATTTTCAGAAAGGAAGGTCAGCCAGAAAGAAAACATGCTTTGCCCCTGCCCTCATGTACACATGTCAGATGCTTGCAGAGGGGGGAAGCAACTCAGGAGGGAAGAAGGCCAGAAGGCCGTGCTCATACACATGTGTCTGATAGCATGGTCAGCTAGCCTGGGGAGAGAAAGCCTCCTTTCCTTAAGTCAGTGGGGCTGGGTTTGCTGTCTCCAAGCCCCCAAACTTCCTTTCACCCAAATGCAGCTGAAACTGCATTGCTTCAAGCCGTAGTGAGCCTAAAGACTTGGGGTTTGATGAGGTTACTGCATGACTGATACAATTGCAGATTTTTAGAGCCTCCAAGAGACAGATGTTTGGGCTGATTAAGAATTGAGGAGGAAGCTTGCAGCTGCACCAAGGAATAATGTATTGGACAAATATTTTAATCAAAAAATATGAAGAGATCAGCCCAACCTTCCAAGGTCTTCTGCTTTAAAAAAAAAAAAAAATCTTTATCAAACCCCTATTCTATGGCTTCAATAAACAGAACCCATTACCTCACGGCATCTTTTGTTGGCCCCATACAAGAGAGAACAAAATGGTTATTCAGGGGAACGCTTTGGATTTTATTGTGAGTAGCCTGCACAAAGAGCCGTGTTATTGTATTTAAAAGAACCATCTGTAGCAGAAACAATGGCATCAAATTATCTTTGAATACCCACTGAAAAACATAAAGCTTGTTTTTTTTTTTTTTTTATTCTTCTGTACGGTGGGGGACAGAGCAGTGTTAGGATAACTGACTTTTTGTTGTTCTCTGGGTGCATTCTTCCCGCTCCCCCTCTCTCTCCCCTCACCCTCTCTCTCCTCTCTCTCCCTCTCCCTCTCTCTCTTTTAAAAAATCAGCCATTTGGGGTTTTAAGCCATAAACGATTTTTCTTGTTGCAGGGGATTGCAGAGGCAAAGCTAGGCTAGGTCTTGGAGGCTGGTGTGAGGCTGTGCGGGTAAGACAGGAGCAGGCTGATGGAAGACTCTGGTAGAAGAAAAGCCGAAATGGATTCTCCGTGCCTTGGATGGAGGAAGAGGGGGAAGTGCGAGCTCCTTCAGCTCATTCCGTCCGGTGAGGAGTGATCCAGCTTGGGCTGACAAGAGGCTCCGGAGCCCTCACGTTCACTGCTTTTTTACCTGCCAATCAAACTGCTACAAGACAACACCCTGTTCTGGCATGGACGCGTAAGTAGCTTGCAACCCAACTTTGACATTCAAGGCTAGCTCCCTCTCCCCACCCCCCAACACACATTCACTCACTCACTCACTTTCTTCCCCTCTCTCTCATTCTGCCTTTTTTCTTTTTCTTTTTTTTCTTTCTTCCTTTTTCTTTTTATTTTCTTTCTTTCTTTCTTTCTTTCTTTCTTTCTTTCTTTCTTTCTTTCTTTCTTTCTTTCTTTTTTTTTGTGACCTTTAAGAAATCATCCTGTGTGGTAGTCATTTAACACAGGCCGATTTAAGTCTGAAGATGTTAAGTTTGGGAATTAAATGCTAATTAAGATCTCTTTAACAAATGCAGGATTGAGATGACATTTTATTCCCTTCTCAGCAGTTAGTTTTAGGTCTGAAGGCAATCAAGGTGGCTTGAAAGGGGTGTGAGTGTTTCTTTTTAAGTAAAAACTAAGAAACAGATCCGCGAGTCTCTATAGATAAATCCAATAATGAAAAATTTCGGGCTTCCATCTTAAAACTGTTAAACTCTAGTATTGCTGTCCTACAAAGAGCCTTTAGCAGACCGCTGTGACTTGCGATGAAATGTACAGTTCCTGAAGGGCTCACTTCAATCGCCGTCGGGACTCGGGGGTGGGGGCGGTAATTGGGGTGAGAGGGAGCTTGCATTAAAAAAAAAAAAAAAAAAGCCAGGCAGGGGACATGGCGAACCTTCATTCTTTATGCAACTGGAATAGAGGAAGATAGAAACGCAAGGGGGCAGGATCATCAAGAAATATTACCTGAGAAGGAATGACAGGCGGGCTAGGCTGGGAGCTGGGAGGGCTGAGGAAAGCCGGCTAGGGCGGTGGGTTGCTCTCTGGCGCCCTCTGATGACAACCGAGCAACGTTGCCATCTGCATCCCACGCTCCGGGAAGGGTTTTGTCGCTGCGGCGGGGTTTTTTGTTGTGGTTGTTTGTTTGTTTGTTTTGTTTTTGTTTTGATTTGTTTTTCTCTGCACGTAGTAGACGAGATAGGTATTTTTCAGCCCAGAAACTTAGTGCACGTGATTTAGACACGCGTTTCCCCTCCAAGTCGAGGAGAGGATGGATGGATGGGCTGGGTTCGTGGAGGGAGGCCCTGTAGGGATGAGCAGTACCGGGAAGCGCCTGCTTCTCCGCCGGAGAAGTGTGGCTGGGAAGGCCAGTGTGCGGAGCCTGCATCCTGACACCCGCCCGTCATCGCAGTTCAAGGAGGCTTCTGGCGACCTCTGCCACCCAGGCGTGCGGTGGTCAGGGGCCTGTACTTACGCCTCCTTCTCCTTTTCCTTCTTTCTCCTCCTCCTCCTCCTCTTTATTTTTCTTCTTTTTTTATTTAAAATTTTGGTAGATAAAGGTTAATCTTGGGCTGAATGATAGAGCTATGATTGACAAGAGAGAAGGTATGGAGGGCAGGTCGCGCGGTCTTATTTACAGCCCACCGCTTGCTGTCGAGCCTTTGTTAGGCCTGCAAAACTAATCTAGGGCTGATCAAAGCACCACGGAGTTAAAGGACCATAATGACTGCTAATTTCATTCCAGCCTCAGGCAACCCCCGCCGCTGTAATTAAAGACACCCTATTTAAATACAGGTGAAAGGTAGTGTTGTTTTTTTTTTAAGTTGGGGTTGGGGGGGGGTTACAATTTTATTTAGATTTCTCCTTGTGCTATGATGGTTATGTGGTCCAACACCGGGTTCTTGCTATTAGAATTGTTTTTTTGTCATCTATACCCGGTTTTGAGGAACCGACAGGGTAAAATGTCTGTCACATAACTGCCTCTGTTTACAGAAAGTAGGAGAAGGAACAAGTTCTGTAACTATTTGGGGTGGGGTGAGGGATTTAAATATTTGGGTCTCTTCTTTCCCCTTCGAATGAACAGAAGGGCCTTCGACACAGCTGAAAGTATTTGAAACTCTGAGCAGGGTTAACAGGCCAGCCAAAAGGATAAACGTCAGCTTTCCTAAAGGATCGTGTGAACGTATGGAAAATATATTTTTAATTAGATAATTTCTGCACACACACTAGCTGCGTATTGCCTCAGAAACCTTGTGATTTTTCAACCCATGGGAGTTTCTTTATGACATCAAAGCTCTACATTTTCGTAGTTGGTTAAAACTGATACCCTCTCTATACAACACACACACACACACACACACACACACACACACACACTCACACTCACACTCACACTCACACACACAAAAAGAAATTAGTCTTTAATCACTTTTTATCCGCGAAGACGAAAGCTCTATGCTCGACCACACCAGGGGCTGTCACGGTGGGGCCAGGAGCAGCTCAGTAGAGAAGCGATTCGGCGGTCTGGTGCCAGCGCCCCCTATTGGACGCAGTGGGAGATGCACAGCGCCCTCCCCGAACCTGCTTCCGCCCTTGCCCAGGGGTTACAGAAAACTCTTTATTGCCCTCAAAAAAAAAAAAAAAGAAAGAAAGAAAGAAAAAGAAAAAGAAAAAAGAGGAAGTAGGAGTGGGAAACAAGTTTTTATGCCCTTAAAAGATAACTATAATTCAACAAAAACTAAAGAAATATTCTTTCGATTCCATTTCTTTAAAAAAAAATGACATTCCTCCTTACACCCCAGTTTTCCCCCCATCCTGGTCTGGTTTCGGGTCTTCTTTGAGGGGTTATACGGTGGTATTACAGGGAAACATAATGAAAACTCTTTTTGCCGCTTGTCCGCTTTTCATAAAATAACCCTGGAGCGGAGAGTGCTTCGCTGAAACGCTAACTGCGTTTCAGATACGAGATTTGGCAAGTGAAGTGCTTGGGGGTCTCTAGGACTTACTCGTTATATTTGATTATTCATTCCAGAATGTAATAAAGGTCCAGTCTCTCCGTCGAGTCTTTACCTCTCCTTGAACCAGTCTTGATCAAACTCCCCCCCCCCCCCCCCCCGGCAATCGGTTAATTCCCAGCTATTGTCTACCTAACAGGTGTCCGACATCTTTTCGACTTTTATCTCAATGTAGAATTTCGGGGGAGGTTGATCTGTGATAAATTTTTTTGGTCAGGAATTCAAGTTATACTGGAAACAGTTTTTATTTATTTATTTTTTTAATACTTCCAAACCTGTCTGTGTAAGAAAGAGCTGTAACTTTTGTCAGCGAGGGAGAGAAAAGTAGCCTTGTGATTGATTCAGCGAAAAGAACATAGCCTCTAGATTCACAACAATGCCGAAAATGTTGGTTTGTTTAGTTGAAAATCAAAAAGAAGCCATCAAGAGCTACATAAGCAAAATGACCATTTCCTCCTTCGGGGACATGTTTGCCATTTTAACTTTTAACCGTAAGGTTAGGGCTTGCTGTCGGAAACTAGCTTGATTTTTCCTAACAGAATGGCTTTCTGCACATTTAATGCCGTATCTCTGCAAGTCTGCTGTTGAGGATATGTTTATTCCTCCTCCAGAGTAGCCGGTCCAAGGCTGTTTTTAAAGGACTTGCTCCTCGCGATGACATGCTTCTCATCCGATCCCGGGATCGGATCTCGGAGTGGGTGGGGGGAAATTCCAGTTTTTGAGAAATCCCTGTCCCGCAGTCTGTGGAAATGATAGGCAATCAGGAGCCGCTGTCTTGGCACCTTCATCCTTTGCTCCACTAAGAGGCTAGGCCTGGTTAGGAAAATCCCAACCAAGGACTAGCCTTGGGATCTCAGTCCCATCGAGGAGACTCAGGAACACTTCCTGGGCGCCCTGGGTGCCAGCGCTGCGTTCATTTCGCGCGCGCGGAGCAGTGGGGTAGAGAGGTCAAGACAAACCCTGCCTCGGAAGCAGACTGCAAAAGGGGTGGACAACCTCCACTGGGGAGTGTGGAAGAATTGGCAGTGGGAGAGCCTTCTCTCTAGTGTGCGGACAGAAGACTTAGGCTAAGGTCAGCGGGGCCAGGCGTGCAGCAAGTCCGCAACTTCGCAAGGTTGGAGGACAGCGCAAAGTCGGTCGAACAAGAATCAGCTGAGCCAGGGGATGAGCCAGGCCTGGGCGCGCCACCGGTGCACGATGGCATTGTGATTCTGCAGCCGCAGGTGGCCGAGCCCCTGCTCCAATCCCACACCTAGGACAGCCAGCGGGGAGGCGGCCAAAGAGGAGCTGAGTCCTCCGAGAAGGCAGAGCCTCCCCGGGCTGGCAGCCGGCCGGTTCTCCCCAGCCGCACTGTACCCTTTAGGGGCGTGGCAGGCGCTTTGGGTCTGTAGTCGCCAGGTCCAGGCTTGAGCCCGGGTGGGTTGGCTGGGCGCCCTGCTTTGTAAAGTAGTGAGTCCTGTGAGCCAGCCAGCCGGGTGGGCCAACTCAGCTTAGGTCCTCTGAGTCCAGGCCAAGTCCTCAACCCTTCCTTCTCCCCCACCCCCCAACCCCTACCTCCCAAGCTTAGAACGCTGAGAAGCAGGGCTTGTGGTTTGGAGTTGGGCAGGCTATTTGGAGATGGGGCGGGGGGCAAGGCTCATTAATAAGAGCCAGGTTCGAGGATGTGCTTGCGTTTATTGAGTTTACTCTTCTTGTTCGTTTTTCAAATGCTGAAAAACCTTCAGTTCCTGGAATCCAAGTCCCAGACAAAGAGCCAGGGAGAGAGCTGGGCCAGGATGACAGGAGCATGGCTACAAATAGATGATCATCTCTCAATAAACTCCCAGGCTGTACTCCGGAACCAGGGCCCAGGAGCTACGTGGGCTGCTGAAGGGTGTAGATACCACAAGTACAACTTGACACCATTGAGCCCACGATGCTTGTCAATAATCTGTGAATTAGGTGTGGAGACTGTCACCATAGATCATAACAGTTTCTGAAGGACTCATTACAGCGTAGCTTGTCAGTGATCTCCAAATTGGGGGGGGGGGGGGAGGTAAGAGGAAAAAGGAGTGGAGACCGCCAACAAAAAGCCAAGAAGGGTGGGAGGGGAGATAAAAGTCGGAGCCCCAGCGCAGAAGGAGCCTTTAAAGATGATCAGGCCAACGATCTGAGAATTCCACAGGGATGGGTTTGGAAGCCCAGCTCTCTCTGAGCCTGAGCTGGAAGGGGATGCTGAGGACAGGCAGAAGTGGGCCTCTGGGAAGGCCGACTTCTCAGACATTGCTTTTGAGGTTAGAAGAGCTTTTGGAAGCGGCCTCTGGTATCAACAGAAGGCCTGAAGGATGCCAGCCCACCCGCCCGGGATGGGGCCACACTGATTCACAGCACGTAGCATGCATGCGCCACGGGCAAACCTTCCAGAAGTAGCCAAGGCTTCTTTTAGGTCTGGTGGTGACTGTGGGTGACTTTTGCCACCCAGATTTGCTTTACTTTCTTATCATGCTACAGGTGGACCGCTTTCTTCCTTTCCCATCCGTCCTTTCCAGCAAAGCAGATCTCCCCCTTCCCTTGGCTTTGCTCTTGGGGGTGCCTGAGACCTTTATCACTTTCTGCTGGTGTTTGTATTACATTGGGTTGAGCTCCCGGAAAGGAAGCTTGTGAGTGGCACAGAGCGGCAAGTTATATGAGGTCACCCCAAGAAAGCAGATCAAGATCCAGGCAAAGAGTCCCAGCCACTTGGACTTTGCTGCAGTAGTGACAGTATCACTGGCCTGCACTGCTGTCATTGATTATGGGCTTTCTTTTTCTGATAGATATCACAGCTAAACAAAGTCATTGAAGCTAGAAAAGTTTAAATGGACAACTTTTTCTTTAAATTAGGGAAACAATCATGGCCACTGGACAAAGGAGGCCATATTATGTCTTTGATAAAATGAACTGCCCAAAATAGTTTGGCTGTCAAACAGGTGTGAGCATAGACTTCTGAGCATTGATTTTGGGGTGCAAAAGGGACTGAGGGCTCTCTGAAGTATTCGGACTCTGTGGTGATCTCAATCTCTCTCCTGATTTTTAGAATCAGAAGTGCTATTGGAACCAGCAGTGGCTGCTCATCATGTTCTGTTTGTCTTTAACAGGGGGATTCCTGTTTTAAAGCAATTAGATCTTTTAATGAGCAAGCTACATTTTCCTCTGGACAGCAGCAGCAGTGTGGGAAGAGAATCTCATGACTGATAATTAAAAAAAAAAAAAAAAAAAAAAAAGGAAATGAAAATAGTGAGGTGTGAATACTTTGCCCAGAAAATAATTGATCTGGAATATCTGAAAGACGTAGACATATATGAAACACTGAAAGTCATAATGTTTTATTTACATACAGCCCAGAAGACAAAAAAAAGTGATGGGGGTGTATAATATAGTTCAAAGCAAGAGGAAACTATATTACGTTTCGAACTGCCGAACTCTTTGAAAATGTATTTACTTCATCGGTGAGAATTCCGTGGAAAAGAATGGCTACAATGGGCAGTATGCAGACTGCTCTGCATTCCTCGGTGTTCAAGGGTCCTTGCAGCTCTTGAGTGAAATTATTTGGTAAAATTGGGTCTAGGCTTTGACAGCCCCTCGTCCATTTGTTGTGTATAATACCACTTCTGAAAATTAAAGGCAAGGTCCCGAAGAGAGACACACAAGAAGAAAAAAATATGATTAAGCTATTTTAAATTACCAGTCTACCTTGCATCCATATGGTAACAGGAAAGGGGTAGAAGTCTGTGGTTGTTCTTTGTGGTGTCTTGAAAGGTGGGTGATGGTCCCTGTTGATAATGCTTCACACTTCCGAAATCTGACAAATGTACATGGAATATGGGATGGGCAAGGCACAATTGAAAGAGCATCCATTATTCTCAAAGCTATACTGTAAAAAATTAAGGTATCCCTTCGGGCTCTCCAGTAAGGGAAACTTCATAGTAGAGAAGAGGAAGAAGTTTCACAGCGATGGGATTCATTTTCTAATTCTTACCCCAACTTTCTATATCCTAACTTTTCTGGTATATTTCTTGTTAAATATTTTTAGAATGTATGTGATTTTATATACTTAATTATTTATCTGGAAAATAAATCTTCTAAATGCATTCCTTTATCTTCATCCATCTGTGTTTCTTAAATCTTAAAGCTCTGGTCCTTCCGGAAGCTGACTGGTCCCCCACCTGCCAAGCAGAGTGACTGGACATTTTGGTGACTTGAGGGCAGAAGGAAGCATTTCATAAAGTAGGATATGCCAGTGTCCTCACTATGTAACACTCTCTTTTCCTGTAGTATGAAGAATCTCAAATAGAATCTCACCTCATCAGACTCTTCAGCCTCTCCCTAAGCCTCGGGTACAATATTCTCTGCATCTTTGGTTTTTAAAATCACAAACTTTCCTATAGTTTTTGTACTTCACTTTGCCTTTATTTGCCTCTTAAATCCCAGGCTCCCATGTCATTTCCTTCACTACAGAAGGATCCCTGCTACAGTCCTGTCCAGAAGAGATGGTCAGAAGGTTAACATTTAGAGAAATGTGGTATATAACAGAGAAAGGAGAGGAGAAATTCATTTGGTTAAAGCTGCCTCCTAATATATTTAACCAGTTCCAGAATTAGAAAGCCTTTCTGTACATTTTCTCCTGTTTTTCTTGCTTCTTTTCCTTATGTAATGAAATTAAAACTTTTGGAGTCCACAGTTGACATTTCTCAGAAAATTGAGTTATCAAGGCAGTAATTATTTCTCGGGGAGATAAAACTCTCATAGCCTTAACTGTCAAATAGGGCCCTTTTCAGATTTTAATTACAAAATAAAATTAGTCTGCTCTTCCTCGGAATGGTTGGCGAGTGGTTAAACAGAGCTTTCCCCCAGTACTGGTGGTCGTCAAACTCTGCTAATTAGCGATGCTGAGAAATTCCAGTTAACAAGGGCATTCTCCGGGACTCTGCAGGTCCCCTGCCGTTCGCCTTCATTTCCATAAGGAGATTAGGAGAGGAGGGAACCCACTCAAATGCAGATGCAGGAGCGAAGCGTTTTTAACAAGCATCATAATAGTAAGATGCTTGGCTAGTTCTCGCTAATTACTGCAACTTAAACCTCTATTTGCCACTAAGAAGAAAAAAAATAAGTCTACAGTTCTCACCTCCACAAAATTGTCAGTTGGCTTCAGATATAATACTTGGGGAGGACCGGGAGCATTTAGGAGAAAAACTGACTTAAAAGATTTTTAAATAAAATTGAGTAATGCTTAGCTGTTACGGCTTCTGGCTAGGGCCAATATAGCAGAACAAAATAAAATCTGATTACTACAGGCATATGCTAATTACTAATGCTGGTCTAAAAGTGTATAGCTTTTTGCTGCCCATGGAAGGGAAGTGTTACATTCTCTTTAGATGAAGCACTTCCAATTTTCATAAACTATGCCAGTGGCAACATCTTCCATTCTCAGAGGATGAAGCACCCTGTTCCAAGTCTTTTTCTGATTGTCTACTAGTCAATAGGGTATTGTTGCTAATACTGTAGTCAGCTATTAGAACCCCAAAGAGGTTTGCCTCTGTCATGGGCTGGGGCTGTTACAGTTCTTATTAGACTTAGGGGACCTGGATGGTGCTGGATTGAAATCGGGTGGCCAGTGATCTAATTTTTTTTAATGCTTATGTTCTAAAAATATAAACTAAAAATGGTTTTTGCTATCACCATCTTCTTTAATCTTATTTCCATTGCACATTATTATGCATAAACACCAGCCACAGCTAGTTTATTACCTCGATAAGTCTAAGTACAGCAAGCTTAATTAAAATAAAGCTGTAAATAAATACTAGAAATGATAACACAATTGTAATGTACTCCCATAGTTTATTCATATGATAAAGCAATTAACAAAAGACCTAGCCAGACCCCTTACCCTCTTTAAGTACATTATTATAGAGTTCAGGTGCAAACACGTTCATCTGAAAGTTGTACACCATCTGGAAGGTGGGGGATGGGGGTGCTATTTGCTTCTTACTACTTACTACCCTTGAGAGAAAACTATCAATATTTTTAAAAGATGTTCCTTTATCATACCCATTATTAATATTTATCTTAATAAATGTGCACCACCGTTGTCCACATCAACTCGTTGGGATTTTTTTTCTTCAAACAATTATCCATAAGCTTTTTTAAGTTTTCAGGGTAATGCTATTAAGCGCCTACTGATACATACACAATCACAAAGTGAATGCTCGGCCTGCCCTTCGTGGCGCGTGGACAATCATAATTCATTCATATGTTGAATCTCATAATTTATACCTATTTTCCCCTGGTTTAACCTTCCACTTCATCTGGCGGTTCTATGTACATTTCTAAGTTAAGCAAATTAAATTTGATTCTTATGATTTGGTCCCACGGCTTATATGATATGTTAACTTTTCTTTTGTTTAGATTATGTGTAATTAGTTTGATCTTCCATCCTCCTCGTTTTTTTTTTTAACTTTAATTATTTCTACACACCTTTTTTTTAAAGGTAAAAGCATAGGCTTGGAAAAGCGAATATACCAGCAGGGGGCGCAGCAGCCACATCCCAGAAACGAGGCGGGCTGAAAAGTCGGTGGCTGCCTTCCCTAGCTCAACCTTTTCTGTAGTCTCCAGAGATTCGTGTGGAGCGTAATAGTACACCCCGATTAAGCTGAAAAAAATGCTTTAATTTGAAGAGTCTCAAATATTTACGCGTTTCTATAAGTCCTTTCCAGGTTCCCAAGAACTAGAGCAACCAAAATTTAAGGAGGAGCACCTGGGGCAGGCATAGGGTGGATTAAAGAAGAAATTATTTCAAGTTTGCAAAAATTCTTCACCACAACTTTTCTGGGTGTCAAGTGAACGTATTTAGCTTGAGTGTGACAATAACAGCCAAGTCCGGGAGGGTAGGAATTGGAGACGTGGGGTGGGGGAAAGAGCGGTGTTGGGAAGCAGAGAATAAACAGGACAGTTTGTAAGGACAATATGCGGAGCGTGGCCGGCGGTACCCTTCTGAACGCTTTCTTTGGGCCGAGTTGGGGTGGTTGAGGGGAGGAGGGGCTGAGAGAATTGCAGAAGGAAAAAAAAAATAAGTAACCCTGATGGTTTAAGCTCTTTATTTAAAAAGGAAAAAAAAAAAGTGGCATCAGGGCTTTTTTTTTTTTTTTCCTTCTCTTCTCCCTTTTGTACCCAAGTGCATTTTAGCCACAAAGGTTCCAACAAGAGTGGAAGGAAACTTAGACGCGGCTTTGTTTGACTCCGTGTAGCGACAACAAGAGAAACAAAACTACCTATTTGTAACGGACGTGGTGCGGTGGCTCTGGGCTTTTTGAGCGCCTGCCGATTGAAATCTTTACGTCTGGACAATGGGAGATCGGCTAAAATTACCCTCTCGGGTCCTGGGCGGGCAAGATTCTTGAGCCCCTACCCCCGCCCTCAGCCCATCCCCGACAACCTGGGTTGCAGGGGCCCGGCTCCCCGGGTTCCACAGGCCTTGTCCCTGCGCACTTTCTGCACCTGTACCTCTGAACCCCGCGCGCCTCCCAGGCCCCAGTGCCTCTCGGCCCTAGACCAACTCGGCCGGGCCTTCACGGCTACCACCGTGCCAGTCAGCAGGGGCAACGCCGGCTGCGCAGCTCCCTTCCTGGGAACGCTGCGTGGGAGGGAGTTTGTGAGCACAGCCCAAATGCCACCTCCGTGCCTCGCGGTGGGATGCCAGGAAGTTGCGTGACCCTCCCCCATCCCTGCACTCTGGAGCCTCTTTCTGTTGATTTTTCGTCCCCGGGCTCTCATCTGAAACTGCCACCACTGAAATCCTCTTGTGTCGGGGGTGGGGGGCCTAGGAAGAGAGTGGGAGGAGAGTTCAAGCCTTGCCTTTGCACCCTCTGGATGGGACAGGCTGGTGGAGGAGGGAGTTAGGGTTGAGGACACGTGCTGCGGTTCCATAAGCCGCACCTGAGTCAGGCTAGGAGAAGGCTGTGAACCGGGCCTGGCCCTCGCTCTGCTCTTCAGTGGGCCACACGGGCAGAGGACTCGTGTTTGGGAACCGAGCAGATGACGTGGAAGCCAGGAGGGCGCTGAGGCCCGAGGCTTGGGTCTAACTTCTTGTCTGTACTGAGAGAAGAGGGAATGAGTGGGTGTTGGCACCAAGGTAGGAAGAGGGGCTGGAACCCAGAGCAATGCCGCGGGTGAGCGGAGGAACAATGGTACACCACCTCCGGCCCTGCCAGCTTCCTGAAATACTAGTTGGACGGTCGCCCTGAACCACCCATGGGCCCTGCCCCACCCTGGCCCCAGCTCCCCGCGCCCCATCCTCCCTTATGTACCCAAGAGGGAGCCAATACTCCGTAGCAAGGGGGTTAGGAGCTGTCGTCTTGGTGCTGTTTACCCACTTCCTTCGAACAGGCGTGCGCCGTGACCTGTTGCTGAGGAAGGGGGATACAAAGGTTCCCCCGCGGCCGGCTGCAGCCTGCGGGCCCGCCTCCCCCGCACCGCTCCGGGCACAGCGCTCTGCTGGGCTCGGCTCGGCGGCGCGGCAGGCCCCGCCCCCTTTCATGCAAAACCCTCTGGCGAGGCTGGGCTCGGGCGCAGGAGCCGGCGCTCGCTGATTGGCCGCCGGAAACCCATTTATTCCCTGACAGCCCCCATCACATGGATGGTTGTCTATTAACTTGTTCAAAAAAGTATCAGGAGTTGTCAAGGCAGAGAAGAGAGTGTTTGCAAAAAGGGAAAAGTACTTTGCTGCCTCTTTAAGACTAGGGCTGGGAGAAAGAAGAGGAGAGAGAAAGAAAGGAGAGAAGTTTGGAGCCCGAGGCTTAAGCCTTTCCAAAAACTAATCACAACAATCGCGGCGGCCCGAGGAGGAGAGCGCCTGTTTTTTCATCCCAATTGCACTTCGCCCGTCTCGAGCTCCGCTTCCCCCCAACTATTCTCCGCCCGATCTCCGCGCAGGGCCGTGCACGCCGACGCCCCCGCCCGCGGCCCCTGCAGCCCGGCCCCCGCGCGCGGCCCCCGCAGTCCCGGCCGGGCCGAGGGTCGGCGGCCGCCGGCGGGCCGCGCCCGCGCCCAGCGCCCGCATGTATAACATGATGGAGACGGAGCTGAAGCCGCCGGGCCCGCAGCAAGCTTCGGGGGGCGGCGGAGGAGGAGGCAACACCACGGCGGCAGCGACCGGCGGCAACCAGAAGAACAGCCCGGACCGCGTCAAGAGGCCCATGAACGCCTTCATGGTGTGGTCCCGGGGGCAGCGGCGTAAGATGGCCCAGGAGAACCCCAAGATGCACAACTCGGAGATCAGCAAGCGCCTGGGCGCCGAGTGGAAACTTTTGTCGGAGACCGAGAAGCGGCCGTTCATCGACGAGGCCAAGCGGCTGCGCGCTCTGCACATGAAGGAGCACCCGGATTATAAATACCGGCCGCGGCGGAAAACCAAGACGCTCATGAAGAAGGATAAGTACACGCTTCCCGGAGGGCTGCTGGCCCCGGGCGGGAACAGCATGGCGAGCGGGGTCGGGGTGGGCGCCGGCCTGGGCGCGGGTGTGAACCAGCGCATGGACAGCTACGCGCACATGAACGGCTGGAGCAACGGCAGCTATAGCATGATGCAGGAGCAGCTGGGCTACCCGCAGCACCCGGGCCTCAACGCGCACGGCGCGGCGCAGATGCAGCCCATGCACCGCTACGACGTCAGCGCCCTGCAGTACAACTCCATGACCAGCTCGCAGACCTACATGAACGGCTCGCCCACCTACAGCATGTCCTATTCGCAGCAGGGCACCCCCGGCATGGCGCTGGGTTCCATGGGCTCGGTGGTCAAGTCCGAGGCCAGCTCCAGCCCCCCCGTGGTTACCTCTTCTTCCCACTCCAGGGCGCCCTGTCAGGCCGGGGACCTCCGGGACATGATCAGCATGTACCTCCCCGGCGCCGAGGTGCCGGAGCCCGCTGCTCCCAGTAGACTGCATATGGCCCAGCACTACCAGAGCGGCCCGGTGCCCGGCACGGCCATCAACGGCACACTGCCCCTGTCGCACATGTGAGGGCCGGACCGCGAACTGGAGAAGGGGAGAGCTTTTCAAAGAGAAACAAGGGAATTGGGAGGGGTGCAAAAGAGAGTAAGAAAAATCTGATATGCTCAAAAGGAAAAAAAAAAATCTCATTTCCCGCAGCAAAATGACAGCTGCGGAAAAGACCACCAATCCCATCCAAATTAACGCAAAAACCGTGATGCCGACTAGAAAACTTTTATGAGAGATCTTGGGACTTCTTTTGGGGGGACTATTTTTGTACAGAGAAAACCTGAGGGCGGCGGGGAGGGTGGGGGAATCGGACCATGTATAGATCTGGAGAAAGAAACTACGCAAAACTTTTTTTTAAAGTTCTAGTGGTACGTTAGGCGCTTCGCAGGGAGTTTGCAAAAGTCTTTACCAGTAATATTTAGAGGTAGACTCCGAGCGACAAAAAAAAGTTTTAATATTTGCAAGCAACTTTTGTACAGTATTTATCGAGATAAACATGGCAATCAAATGTCCATTGTTTATAAGCTGAGAATTTGCCAATATTTTTCGAGGAAAGGGTTCTTGCTGGGTTTTGATTCTGCAGCTTAAATTTAGGACCGTTACAAACAAGGAAGAAATTTATTCGGATTTGAACATTTTAGTTTTAAAATTGTACAAAAGGAAAACTTGAGCAAGTACTGGCAAGACCATTTTCTTGGTCTTGTTTAAAAGGGCAAATGTTCTAGATTGTACTAAATTTTTAACTTACTGTTAAAGGCAAAAAAAAAATGTCCATGCAGGTTGAAATCGTTGGTAATTTATAAAAGCTTTTGTTCAATCCCACCTTTCCATTTTGTTCAGATGAAAAAGATATGGAATTACTGTGTTTGGAATATTTTCTTATGGTTTGTAATATTTCTGTAAATTTATTGTGATATTTTAAGGTTCTTCCCCTTTTATTTCCCGTAGTTGTATTTTAAAAGATTCGGCTCTGTTATTGGAATCAGGCTGCCGAAAATCCATGTATATATTTGAACTAATACCATCCTTATAACAGCTACATTTTCAACTTAAGTTTTTACTCCATTATGCACAGTTTGAGATAAATAAATTTTTGAAATATGGACACTGGAATTATGCCTGAGTCTTTTATTTCTTTAACTAGCAGTGCTTAGACATAACTTAATGGGGAATTAGAATACCGTGTTGAGTGAGCTGCCAGGCTTGATGTTACCAGCAATGTCTGTTAGCATCAACTGCAGAAGAAAAAGATGGCTGGATGATTAATAACGGGAAACTGAAATGCGCTGTCATTTCTAAAATAGAAACCAGAGGCATAGATTGCAAGTCCACCCCCTCCTTTCCTAAGCAGCGTGAGTAAGTGCGATGTGGGCTTAAGCTAGCTTGTACCACTTGTTGCCAGAAGGAGTCGATTCTGAAATTTTCATGTAGCTTAGCAGATGGGGGTATTGAGCCAAATCAGAGCCAGGTTGGCTGGGTTTGTTTTCATTTTCTTTACAACACAATGGCCCTTTGAAATGTGGTTTATAGGGGAAAATGATGCTTCTTGTATCGGAATAATTACAAAGTAGACACGCCGAGTGTTCTGCCGGGTAGGTGCTTGGGTGGACTCTAGCCTGCTATTGTGTGAGGAGACCAGTGGTTTTCTGTCTTTGTTTCCTGACTTCATAAACTTTCTCCTCTACGTTTTCCTGTTTGGGGCGAGGGAAAAACGAAGACCGGCTTACAAAATTCCCTTACTTATCATGGACTTTTTATTTATTTCCCCTCCTTTCTCCCACCCCCACCCCCACCCCGGATTCCACTTCTTAATTTGGCAGCGCGGGTCCAAGCCTGTAGTCCCAAATCGGATAATCTCTGCAGCCGGTTACACGCAAAAGAGAAGCCAGGCAGCAGACATATTACAGAAGAAAGCTCTCGACTGCGAGGTAGATATTTCGCTTTGTGCGCTCTGATCACATTTGGACATGATTGTGCTTTTGATCTGTTAACTGTTTTACTACAGTAGTAGAGAGAAGGGGAGGAGAGAGGGTGGGGAAACGAGATTGGATTTGCTGTTTTCTTTCGCCCTAGGAAAAGTAAAGAGAGGCTGGCGATGTCCTCGGCCGGAGCGGGAAAAGTTGGGGGAACCGCCGTGGTCTTTATAAACTGACCAGCAAGTTCTGGCGTATCCAAGGCCGCTGGCGGGCTTCCCCCGCCCCTTCCCCTATTTCCGCTCATCTTCTGTCCAAAGGCACCAAGAACCAGGAATCGGGCGTCCTTAGGAGTTCAGCATTGCTTGTTTCTAGAGCGTCGGCTCGCTGCACCTCTGCAGAAGTTAGGATCCTGCGGCGCTTTCTGCCCTGCAGCCGGGTACCGGCCATAGCCGGTTCTCTCGCCTCTCGGCCTATGTGGCCTCTTTTGCAAGAAAGACTTTTCTTTCTTGAGTTGCTAATGTTGTGGAAGACTCTGAAGGTCTCGTTTTCTATGTTTATATTTCTTCTCGATCGCTTCATTTCAGGTGTTCAGTGGGCTGTTTACTTCTTTATTTTCTTTTTTTTCGGTTATGTTGTACTGGGAAGAGACATTTATTCAGTTCCCAATCCAAGCTAGGCATTTTCCCCTCTAATTAATGCAGAGACTCTAAAAGAATTTCCCCTGGCCTGGCCAGCCATTGTGATGCATATAGGATTATTCACGTGGTAATGAGCACGTTCGACAGTTCTTGCTCACACGTAGGAATGAAAGAAACTTTGAATAAAGAACCAAACGATCGTGCTGGGAGAGAAGGGAGGATATTCCCGGAATTCGAGCCAAGGGACAGTATGGAACGTATATATTTGAAAATAAATATATCTTAGGGATATATATAAAGTTTACAATAATTGACCCGACTCAACCTCCCAATTTAAAGGAACAGGGAAAAAAGCTCAGTGAATCTGATTCAAGCCAAACATTGTGGGCAGATGCTCGGGTTCAAATATTTTGCAAAACAGAAGAGCACTTTTGAGGGTTGAAATCATTTAAATGATTATCACTTTGCAAAAGAAGGAGAAGCCCCACATCTCCAAACCAAATAGTTTAAAAGTATAGGCCAAAGTATTTTGTTTGCAAACACAGCAGCGTTTGATAAACTGCAGCTGAAGAAAAGGACATCTTTTCTTTTGCATTAGCCTTTTAATTGAGTAAAATAGTTCCCAAGATGTATCATTTTATACCCTGCTTAACATTTAAGAGCAAATAATTTTTAAGACTAATTTTTTTCTTTTTTGATTTTTTTTCGAGACAGGGTTTCTCTGTGTAGTTTTGGTGCCTGTCCTGGATCTTGCTCTATAGACCAGGCTGGCCTCGAACTCACAGAGATCCACCTGGCTCTGCCTCCCAAGTACTGGGATTAAAGGAAGACTAATTTCATTTTTAAGATGAGGGATAAAGTCTTGATTCTGTCCAGGGATGGCTTGCTTCCATTACTGGGTGTTCACTTCATTCCTTGGGATATTATTCTGGTTAAAGAGACTTATTTCCAGTCAAGAGGGTAAATTTAAATGTTGCTTTGACTTTATACACAGACTAGAAATGTGCAACAGGATGAGCATATAATCTGTTCTTGCTACACTTTTTTTCTCTCACACCCGCCCCCTCCATATCTTAAAGAGTGTTAAAATATTTTGCTGAGCGGGAGTAGATTAACAAGGTTCCTCTCTGCCAATGCCGGAAAGCTGGTATCACAGACCATCCCAGGGGAAAATGGCTCACATTAACCACTAAATGAATATTTGACAAGGGCTCATTCGGAGGTATTATTACTATAAATGTGTCCCTACTGGACTTTTCAAGGTCAAAGAGCAATGCTTCAATTAATTATTTAGACTGCTAGTAGATTTGGATGTAATAGCTGTACTTATTTCTGGAAAGCGACACATTCTTGCAGTAGGAAAATCTCCCGAGACTATCCCTCAGTAGCGTCTCAGATGGAAAGGGTGTATGAGAACCTGGCTCTCCAAAGATGACTTTTTTCATGAAACATTTTCCTGGACCAAAGGAAAGAATTACATTTTTTCCCCTATTTCAGGGGCTATTTTTGGTTTAAAAGGAAGAACAACATAATAATTTATGTTAATTTCATCACCATGTCTGGAAAGATCTTTTAGAGTTTTGATGGGGGGGGGGCGACTGGATGGTGTTTTATGTAACCTCTGCCTTGTCTAAATAGCAGTCACAGGATTTTATAGTCCCTATCAGGCTCTGAGCTTAGATAGGGTGCATACTTTCCTTTGGCAATGAAAGCAAAGGTTTGAAGTGGAAGGCACCAGGCTGAGTGTTCTGAGTTCTAGTAATGGCAGAGTAAGTTGGGGTGCAAGGAGTCACCCCCTTCTCCTGTTGGCCTGAACACTGTAAGGGGGGTGAATTTCTGCCATGTCACAGGTTCTTCCATGACCCTAGGTAAAATGGTAATCAAATGATTTTGAGAGTAAGATTCCTCCACAATAATATAAATTGAATGAATAAGAGATAAGCTGGGGGGTAGTAATTACAGCCCAATTCATTCAGCTTTTCAGAACTTTTGTTGTAGGCGCTCCATTGACTGGGTTTGAGCTGCCAGTTTCTCACATTGAAAGAGCTGATCAGCGCCTGGGGGGTGGGGGAGTACTACTGCTAAACTGCTTGGTGATGGGGTCTTCATTTAGAACCATTACAAGAGCAAAATTCAATCGTGCCTTTGTGTGCATGAGGTTTTACTTTTCAACTGATCACCGTTTATAACTAACTGCCCTGAGATTGAGGTCTGACTGTGGCCTGATCACTATTAGTTAGCATCTCTATCTATCTATCTATCTATCTATCTACCTACCTATCTATCTACCTATTTATTTTATGTTGTGATTGAAAGCACTTCCTCTCTGAAGCCCCCCTCCCCCATTTCTTCCTTTTGAAAAGTTTTGAAAAACAGGCCTCATATTTTTTCTTCTTGGGATTTCTTTTGCCTGGAACTCTTTCAGCCAGGACTTGAGTTTATAATTCTCCTATACCCCCACCCTACTATTACTTTTAAAATAATTTGCGTCTCTGTGGGGTTGTTTGCTTTGTTTTTTGTTTGTTTTCTGCTGCTTTTCCTCGCTCTTGGAGCTGAGACTTCCTTTCAGGGTCCACCTGGGCCTGGGTTGGGGACTGACTTCATATTCTTCATCTTCCTTTTTTGACCTGATTTGAAAGATATCTGACTGCCTCTCCCTAGGGACCCTGTCTAGGAGATGGATCCCTTAAAGACAGGAGAAACTGTCCTTTGCTGTGAGATCCTGGATAATGTCCAAAGGCACACAGCCTCTGGAAATTTAAAATAAGCTCAACAGAGCTTTCCAAAGACAGAGAGATGGCTTGAACTGCAGAATAGTTGACGTCTTTCATAGTTATTTTCTATTAAAAACTTACCGGAAATGTGCCCGTGACACCGGCCGAGAGCCTCCTCTCTTCTAGGGATGCTGGCCAGCCCTAGTATTGTTATTCTCCGAGAAGATGTTTTCCTTCTGTGGCCTTTAGAAAATAATGGACGACTGGACTTTCTTGTTTTAACTAAAGAGACTTCTCTTGGGAAGACTGGAGTACTCAGGTAAGCAGGAATTTCTCGAGTCAGAGCCCTTTCTGTGTGCGGTTCCGGATGAATTGTATTTTATATTTTGGTAGAATGGGAACACTTCTGACTTCCTGGGGGCTGGTCTCAGTTTTCTCCGGAAGCAAGCGGTAAATCTTTCTCCTCTGAGAGCTGCAGAGACTTAGCTGCTGCTTCTGGGCCAGCGTTCCGACTAGAGGTAGTTTTTCTAGTTGACAGGCTGCTCAGGTGATTCAAAGCTCCGAGGGGCTATTCCTTTTTTATTGACCCTATCTGCCGGTCTATACCGAGTCCAGTGGGCACGGATGTATAAAGATTTCGGCTCTTTAAACCACCTTTGCCTCTCAAGACCCAGGTTCGGCAGGGCTGAGCTGAGAGCTCCCCAGCCTCCTGCAGGCCGCCTGACAGGAAGGGACTGCAGGTCCTTGGCCTAGAGGCTCAGCTTGGTCTGGGGCAAACCAAGCCGGTGGCTAACCTGGACTGGCAGTTCCTGATGTCACCGAGACCAGACCCCTATCCCCAGAGCCCCCTCCCCCCCACCAAAGAAAACGCTCAGGGGTTCCCAGCCTCTCTGCCCTCCTGCATTCCTGCACTCAGTTGCTGCTACAAAGTCCCCTGCCTCCTGCGCGGGAGCCTGAACCTCTGTGTGTTGACCTCCTGGCCCCAGAGAGAACCCCAGACTTTCCAAAGTAGAAGTTGTTGGCCCAGGACTTTCTGCTTAACCTCTCACCCTAGTTCTCCGCCTATGGCCAAGCCCCATTGGGTCCTTCCCACCCAGGACCAGAGGCAGAGCACTGGCAGAAGTGTGGGAAACTCTGAGAGTCTTCTTGTCTGGTTGGGGGGTGGGGGTGGGGATGGAAGAAAGCTGAGCCAGCCCTGTACTTCCTCAGGTGTGAAGTGGGGTAAGATGGCTATGCAGACCACCCCCACACCTCCATACCCCCGCACCCCCTGGCTTGATTGGAGCCAGATTTCCTCTCTGTCTAGCAGAATAAGGTGAGAGACGGGAAAGCAGGTGCCAAACCTGTCTCAAAGCTGGATACAAAGACGCTGGCTCTTCTTGCAGGTCCTAGGCAGTGACATTATGCTTGGGGGTCAGTGTTCTCACCTCTTTCCCACCCTTTCTGGCTCAGGGGTAGCCTGGGAAGTCACTTTGAAACTCTGTCATCACTCTGTGTCTTCCTGAAGGGAGGAATATTGGCATTTGAGACTTGAGTCGCCCTCACTCCCAGAGGGTGGTATAATAGTGACCGTATTATAAGGAGCCATGATTTCTTCCACAGCATTCTTATCGCTGGTGGCCAGGCCACGAGTAGTGAGTGCTCTTATCCCCACCTTATAATGTCAGGGCTTGAAGCATCTCAGGGAGGCCTAATTGGGAAAAGAAACACCAGAGAGTTTCTAGCCAGGCCAGTAAAGCTGACCTCCATCACACTACCAAAAGATCCAGTTTGGGAGGCCCCTGACCACCCCAACATTCAAATGGCCAATCTCTCCTACAACTAATCCCAGGTCTACTCATGTGTATCTACAGAGGACTCTTTTCCTTTATGTGTGCTTTGAAAGTTGGGTGATCTGCTAGCTGGTTTGTTCTGAGCTCAGGACTTCAGGCTCTTATTGAATTAGGCCGGAGGCCTTTCTAGATGTGCCATGATTTGCCTGTTTCACCCTCCAGAGTCCCAGTAACAGCTTTGGACCTGGTTCTGACATCATGGTGGTTAGAACAGCTCCTGGCTTACCGCTGGCATGCCATTTCCATGTTCTCCATACCTTCCACTCCTGAGGATTTATTTATACAACTGGAAGCTAGAGCTACATCAGACCCATCTCAAAATAAGAATGATGCCATGTTAGAGTCAAACACCGATTATAGACATTGCTGGAGTAAGTTATGGATGAAAGCCATTTGGTGGCTGGAGTGTGTCTAAGATGGACAGAGCCACTGTTGGTGTACTGGAGATGTACTGCCCAGGGTTTCTTTTCAACCCTTAAATCTGCTTGCTTGCTTGCTTGCTTGCTTTCTCTTTCTCTTTTTTTAAAAATTCCCTTCCAATGCAAAGGGTCTTGAAACTGGGCTTTATATTCTGTTATTGGCCCAGGATCTCACAGAGTAATGATTCAGCAAGAATTATCCAAGAGCTCCAGCCTGGGCTATTGCATAACATCACAGTCCAGTCAGGCTGAAGCAAGCCTCTCTTTTCAGGGTCCCCTTCCTTCTCCCTCTCCAGGGAAGGTACCTTAAAATCTAGTCTCCTTGGGAGTTTGTTTACTCCAACTTCTGATGAACTAGGCTAACACCCTTACAGCTTTCTCAACACCCTCTCTTCAGCTTTGTGAAATAGTGCAAAAACATTTTGGAATCCAAGACGGCCAAGTAAACCTGAACATATGGAGGTGAGGCTCGCTTGTCAGGAAATTGATTTAAATGTTTAGCTCACACTTTCTTCTCAGTATCCTGCTCTTGGTGCTCGGGTACCCTGCCTCTCTCAGCATGCTGGTTCCCCAGCATAAATTATGAATATATATCAAGTGGTCCCTTCTGCTGAGATTAATTAATCAGGTCCTATTTTCTCTGGCATGTTTCTGCTTTGATTCCTGTAGAAAGTTCTCCCTGCCCCGTGAACAATGTCATTCTACAAACTTACTATTTCCATATAAACTATGGAGATAAGTTTCAGTTGGAAAAAGAAAATCAGGTAATCCTCCCATCCCCCACCCAGCCCCAGGAAGATTTCCAAGTTAAGGACACAAAATATTTCATGGTTAGTTGTGTGAGCTTCTAAATTAGCTGCATATAAAGTATTTTAAGATTTTTTTTTTTTTTTTTTTTTGGCTGTCACTGGCTGGCAATACTCATTTTGTGTGTGTGTGTTGGTTTGAAAAGCAGGAAGAAATGTAATGAATTGAGTGCTGTCAGAGATGTCTTCTGTTTGAACAATCTGCGATGGGCTGAATGGCAGGGGCTCCCTCATCCACTGCAGGTGCAGTAGAGCTGGGAAAGGGGGAGGGGCCCTCTGTTCAGTCAAAAAGCAGCATTTCCCACAATAGACCACACACTGGTGGCCAGCGTGACATCGGCTCACACTTACATACTTTCCCCCCATCCATAGTTCTGAACCAACAAAGTGGCCATACAGTAGCCTTGCATAGGTTCCTTTAATGAACATTTTGTGGTTCCTATGGCCAGCATTGAAATCCATGAGCCCTGGGAGGAACAAACAGACTTTTAATCGCGAGTTTCAAACTCAAATCTATAGCTGTAGATATGAAAAGTAAGTGGATCTCTCTGCTTTCTCCCAATATCAATGTTCATAAGGCCCAGATGTGCTAGGATCTGAAAACTCTAAGTTAAAAGTTTTTCTGAGACTACTTAGGTTCCAAGCCCTGGTCTTGCACATCCTGTGAGATCAAACAGGAAAGGAGAAGGCATGAATTTCGTGTATTTGTTTAAATGTAAAAGGACCTCTAGTATTTTATTATGCGGCATGAGAGGGCTAATCCTACAAATGAAGGCGCGTTAATCTTGCTGAGCGATGTCCTGTCCCCTTTTGAATTGGTTTTACTGGGGAGAGGGGTGGGGAGGAAGAGAAGGGGGTCAGGAAAGGCGGCAACTGTTTTAAAACTCTGGGCAGCAATGCGACCACCCTTAAGCTGCCCTTGCTGGCAAGGAGCAGACGCTAGAAGAGTTTTCACCCCTCTCTGGTGTAAGCTTAGGCCTGGGTGCAGCAAGTTTAAAATGGGATTATTTAAGAGTGAGAGGCTACTAAGAACTTTGCAGTCAAGCCCTTCTTCACACATCCTGCTCTGGCCCCATTGCTTGGCCAGGTTTCAGTTTGGGATCTGAACATTTAGGGGGAGGCCAGATTCTTCCTTCAGCACTACCCTAGCCTGCGATATGAGGGTGACACCAAGGTGGCCCGGCTAATAGATGGTTCCCATTTGTGCTGAGGAAAATTTTTTTACTCCCTGTTTACTTACAGTTAAAACACATCCCTCTAGCCAAGAAAAACATCAACTTTCCAACGGCTCTCCCCAGCAAAGCCTGTTTATGATTCGCTTAAACACTTCGGTGGGGCCAGACAGGACCCCTTGCTCACCTCTGCATGGCTAAGAGGAGGAGCCAGAGTGCATCCGGAGGTTCTGGAAGGCATTGATAGTAAAGGCCAAATTCTTTAAAACTCACAGGAAGAGATGTCTGAGAGCACGACAAAGCCCACTGCCCGTGGCCTCACAGTGGGTATGCCTGTGGCGCCTACTTAAAGTCTAGACCCAGAAGAGCATTCTGGCTTCCCCATCCACAGCGGCCGCAGCTTAAGCGCTAACGTATCTTCCGGCCGGTACACACCCACAATTAATCTTTCTTATTAAAGCCTCCATTCGGTACCCAAGGGGCGACTCAAACCTATTTAGATTTCCTTGGTTGGCTGCACAGATTTAAGTGGGCAACGAGTTATAAACCTAATAACAGAGGGCGCGCGCGAGAGGGATTTGAGTAGAGAAGAGGCAGGATTCACGGGGGGTGGGGTGGGGTGGAAGGATGCTGTGGGCCTTACCCACGTCTGGCGTTTGCCTCGGGTTGCAGCTGGGGCTGTGCGGAAGGCAGCAAAACTCCCGCGCGCGCCGCGCGCAGCATCCTCAAATGCACCTGCATCCCAGCCCCTTTGCTCAGCCCGCAGGTACTCAAGGCGCCTCTTCCCTCCCAGGGAGGCGCAATCCCCAGAGCATCCCCAACACCGGAACTTGCAGAGAACCAGGAAAGGTTTGCACTGTT
Organism: Onychomys torridus; assembly: GCF_903995425.1. Lineage (NCBI taxonomy): Eukaryota > Metazoa > Chordata > Mammalia > Rodentia > Cricetidae > Onychomys > Onychomys torridus. Next base: position 14,848,762 of record NC_050448.1, read on the forward strand.
TGGGATTAATTGAGAATAATTAACACTGGACACGGTTAATCACCACCTCGCGGCTCCCTCCCTCCTTTCGGGCCTGTGGTGTCGGCCTCTTTTGCTCAGGCTGACGATGCGGGTGGGTTTGCTGGTGGAAGTGAAGACGTCGTGGTAGCTGTCACCCAGTTCTGCTGTACTTTTTAAGCGCTCGCATATTGTTTGATTACTAATTCGAGTTAATATGATCTTTATGGCAACATAACAGTGGATAATTGGCCTTTTTTTCTCAACAACAATGTAAATCACAATCGCTTTATTATTTAATAACGTCAAACGCTTCGTTGGATTGGCCCCGACCGAGAAGACCTTTTCTTTCTAGACAGTATTATGGGGAAAGGACAATGAAGATCTAATTGTGGAGGTTTCATAAGTTGGCTCCGGTAAATGAACAGCTTCGATATGGAAGTCCCAGCAGATGTGGGCACCGCTAGCTGTGGAAACTCCACCCCACCCCTCTGCCCACCGTCCAAACACACTGTTGGAGGCTTTCTGGGGTGGCGGTGGTCCACAGAGCCTAGCAACCACCTGAAGTTCCCAGTAGCAATTAGAGCTTGTATCGGGCTCTTTACTTTGGGGATTTATCATTAAGGCATCCAGTCAGCTTACCAAATTAACACGACTTGCAAACAGCCACAACCCTTTGGGCGCCCTTACGGTCAATTTGGCTGTGGGACACGGAGAGCAGGAGCCTCGGTTTTTAATTGTTTGTTTCGTTGGTTGGTCAGTTTGGGTCTTATTTTGTTTTGCTGTGATTTTCTTTCTTTCTTTCTTTCTTTCTTTCTTTCTTTCTTTCTTTTCTTTCTTTCTTTCTTTTTTCCCAAGGGAATCGGTTTTAGAGGGTCTTGGAATTTACTTGTCCCAGACAGTTTGGCAAGCGACCTGAGCCATTATTTCACAAATACCTGGAAGAGCTTAGAGTATCCAGAGATTCTCTCAAGAGAAAGACCACTCTGGGAAGGAAGGCATCCTCGGTGTCCTCAAAGGCCCAATTCAAACGGCATCCACCACTGCTCCTGCCTCGGTAGGAAGACCGCAGATGCTGGGGTCTTCAGACTTCTGAATGTCTTCTAAGTGGCAAGCCTCAGCCTTTGGAATTTGGGTCAGGGGAGAGAGACTCCGAGCCTGCAGAGGTTTTGTTTTTGTGTGTGCCCGCCTCTCTCCATTTTAGTCAACTAGTACTGCCTGTCGAGAAAAGGAACAATTCGCTCCCCACCCACCCCTCCGCGCCTTTCTAAGATAAACAGGAGGTGCGAAACGCTTCCAAGCACACGCGCCCGGGGCCCTCCCTCCCACTCCGCGCAGACCCAGCAGCTGTCTCCGCGTCCCCGACCTGGATGACAACTGCCCGTATTTCAGAACCGTCCCAGTGACCGCAGCCAACCGTGCTCACGTTTCTGGCCCCCTTCGCCCTCTGCCATTCACTTTCCTGCCCACTCTTTCCCTTTCTGAAAACCTAAAGTAAGTGAAAAGGGTTGAGGAATTGAGAGGAATAGAGGATTTTCAAAAACGAATCTGCCCACGGAAACACGCACTAGCACTTTTTAGAAAGTAGTATTTCAGCACAAGGAGAGCATTTGGAAACTTTCTCCTAAGAGGAATCGGGCACATTGCTATTCTTGTGTGTCGGTCTGCTGGCCTCCCCACCCGCGGCGGACAATGCCCGCATTGAGGCTCGGTGGCCTGCAGGCAGCGGGAGGCTGGGGACTGCGCAGCCTTCCTCCAAGGGGCCCGCAGCTGCGGGAGCGTCGGGGTGGGAGCAGGGGCGGGGAGGCCGGTCGCCGGAAGGGCAGCCGTTAGAAGCACCATTTTGCCTCAGGCCTTACACTGACTGAGTCTGGCATTGAGGACCTAGATACAGGACTGCATGAGACGTGTGTCTGCGTGTAAATCACCATAAACGGTGGCGAGTTTTGCACTTTGTTTCATTTTAATTGCCCCCCCCGCGCGATTTTATTTAAACACAGAATGTTGCACCCCAGGCGGTCCACCTCCCACCCCCAGTTTTCACTCTTGGACATCTTGTCCTTTGTTAATATCTCAATATTGGGCTCTGATGCTAAGCAGGCCTCCGCCTTAGTGCCAATTTTGTCTCATCCGAGCCCTGACACACCGCAATCTCGCTCTGGGAGTACAGTTCCGTAGAAAAAGGCCCCAGGCCAGAGACTCGGGGACATTCCTCTCTAGCTCGATTGTTTTCCCCCCCAGAGCACACCAGCACCCACGGCCTTTGCAGAGGAACCACGAGGTCAGCAGACGCCCTAGGAAGGGCGCCACAGTGGCTGATGCTGGCGTCTTATGGTTTAAAACGTGCACCCTGCCGGGTGTCGTAACCACGTGCTGCGCCTTCGAGAGGTGGCGGCGGCCCAGATGCAGTACCAGGCGGCCTGAGATGGCGCAGGGAGCGCCGCAGCCACCGGTGGCGACAGGGGCGGGCGCTGCGAGGCAGAGCTGGCCGCGGCGCTGAGTGGAGAGAATTATCTGGAGCGTGTTTGATCTGGGGCTGCGTAGTCAGCTTCTGCTTTATTTGTTTGTTTGTAATCTCATATTTAGCAAGGCAGGACGGTGGCAGCGAGGGAGAAAGGAAGGAATGGAGGAGGGGGCTTCGCGCTAACCACACCCCTTCCTAATGAGTTAATTTCCATATTTGCGTCTCCCGCTTCTAGCGCCCTCTCTTTCCGGACGCCTCCGTACAGTTGCGTCTTGCGCAGCTCAGACACTCTCCACTTAGGAATGAGACAAAAAAAGCCCCGAGTAAGAGCAGAAAATTGGTCTATTGATAACATTCGCTCCGAGTGTTGATCTTGGCATCGCGGGCAGCCGGTTAGTCCCCACCCCACCCCCAAATGGGTCACACACCGATTGCAGACGGTTTGCGGACTTGCTAGTGACTGCAGACAGACGCTGACGTCCCTCCCGCTTCCAACTGTCCGACCCTCGCGTCGCCTTCTTTTCTCACAACTTTGCTTTTTTTTTTTTTTTTTTTTGCCCCTCAGAGTGAAGGCAATGGGAACCTAGCCAACCCAGAAAAGGAGTGCGAGGGAGGAGGTAATCTCAAACAAATGAATCAAAAGTGAAAGTTTCAAACTAGATACCGACCCTAGAGGGGAGAAAGATGTAGGTTTGTACTAGAAAAAGTGCTGACCGAGGGTGGAGACTGACCCTAAGGTGGACACCTGTGGGAACCGAGGAAAGAAAGCGAAGAAATGAGCTTGCTATCCACACTCAGGGTCGACAAAAAGTTGTGGCAAAGACAGTGAAGGATTTTTGGAGACACGAGAACTCAAGGCCACGTATCAGGGCTTCTAACTGGGTTGTCTACATCTGGGTGGAGGTTCTGTTCAGGAAAATCGATTTGAGAAACAGACCTTTCCAATTGTTCACCGCCCCTGTCCCTCCCCACCTCGATGGCTTCACTCCGCTCTGTCTAGAGCGTCCCAATAGCTCTCTGGTCAAAGCGAACTGTCCCAAGAAACTCTTGTTTCCAAACTGGGGAGAAACTTAGGCAGGGAGCTTTAATCAAGATTTGTAGCTCTGCGAGGGGCAAAGACAGCAAACACCCCGCAGGTGTACGCCGTAACTCCACCATCCGGACTCCAATGTAGATTACTCTGGCCGCGTTTGATCGGCTCTTTGAAAGCCTTTAACAATTGCCTGTGACGAACGGCCCCCGCTCAGTATTTTTCTGAATAATGCCTTGAGCGTAAGTCCTCGAGGTCTTTAAAGAGCTTCAGTTTGGAGGTATTTTTAAGGGAGGGGGGCTGTTTTCGGCTTTGCTTTGATTGAGAAAAAGGGAAACGTTCGATTTTAGTTTATACCTCGTCATCTTTTAGTTGCTAACAGGCGTCATCACTCAGGCCAATCAATGCTTGATCCTGGTCACCTTTGCTTGATGTTTCCGGAAGCTGTGTAGGGCGCGTTCAGTGTGTCAAGAACGTTGCTCTTCTTTTTAGCAACGTATTGTGTGTATATGTATACCCACACACGCTGCATTAATAAAAACGACGACACAGTTACTAATTTCTGTCTTGTTAGTTACAACTGCACTTCCTGTTCACAAACGTCTGTGGATAGAGTTAGAATAAACACATTATTAGTAGTACCATTCTAATACTGTCCTAGTATGTTCTTTGTTCTTTCTAAACCATATCTACTCAGTAAGAGTTTGGCTTGAACGTCAAAGTTTTCCAAAGTAAAACTCAGGTTTGCCACCGCCTGCCCCCCAACACCTTGGCACCAAACCCCAACACCAAAATGAAAAAAAAAAAAAAAAAGAAAGAAAGAAAGAAAAGAAAAGGAGTTGCTTCTGAACTTGTCTTGTTTGCATACAGTGTTTACATAAGGGGAGGGAAGTGAACTTTTGTCTGAAACATACACTAAGCAGAACTTTGATTTCATAAAGTGTCAACATTACAGGGCTTATCATCCTGGGGTGGGGGGCACACATTTGAATTAAAGGCCCACTGCTGCCACTTCAGAGTAGGAAGGTTTACCCATGAATGACTTTTGAATTTGCCTGTCAGGAAAAGTTTTCTCTGTCCTAAGTCACAACGGGAGATCGGGGAAAGCCACTGTTTATTATCCAGTTCTGGACAGGAGCAGACCCTAGTACCAAGGGGCTCCTAGCACTGGCCAGCAGAGGCGGGGGCTCTTCACAGCGGCCCCCTTTGTTCTCTTGAGCTCTTCCCTGATTTCAAGCTTCTCTCTCACATCCCAAGTTTGTGTGTTAATGACGCTATTACCATCTGGCTTGCCCTACTTTCCAAAAGATATAAATCTCCCAGCTTGACTGCCCACATTATCACTTAAGTGCCACCATAGCCAGAAGGAAAAGATGCTTTCAAGGCTCAGATTCTTGCGCTCCGACTGCCTGCCAGCGCTCTTCCGCCATATTTATAGACTGCACATTGAGGACAAGAGTGCGCCTCAGAACTCGCGCATCCCGGACCTGTCCCTCCGAGCCAAAAAAGACACGGTACCTGGAGGTGGAAAAACCCCAAATTATTTTCCCCTATAAACATTTTCATTTTAGCCGATGCAACCCAAATACATGCATCAATCTCCTTTTCCGTGTTTGCATACTTCCCTTAGCCCCTCCTTTGAGGCTAGTAAAAACTCCCAGACATTCACAGCAATGTGCCCCTCTGCGGCCTTGCTTTTCAACAGGAGAATAGATTGTCTCTCTATGGGGATGGGGGTAGGAGTGAAGAGAGGGAAAAGAGCTCTGTAGAGCAACTTTGGGGAGCTGAACAGCCCTCCCAACCTCCCACTTTTAATGGCGCCTGTATGGGTGTGTGCTCTTCGTACGATTTACACACTCCTAGCTGCATGTCTGGATCCTCCTGTCTTTCAATTCTTTCCTGGGGCACAGTCATTGGTGGGTTTGTTTTTTTGAGCACAAAAGCTGAGAACTTACAACAAAAGTAGCCAGGCTGGCTTGTGCATGGTCCCACAAAGCCTGCATTTATAGGCCTGGTCCCTATGAATGGGAGGGAGCCTACTCTGCCTCTAAGCGCGTGGGCTGAGGGTTCAGACCCCTGAGTGGTTTGAACAGTTCATCCCCCCACTTTACAGATTTCTGGACTGTGTTTGCTTATGGACAGTCATAGCTGAGTGCTTCTGTTTCTGAATCCTCCTGCTTCCCAGAGGCAACTGCATCACATCAGCCAACCCTACAGGTTGGAAGGATTAGAAGAGTGAACTTCCCAGCTTCCTAGGGGAAGCTCTTAAAATCAGGGGAAAAAAAGTCATGTGTGGGAGCTGGAATGACAGCGCACATACATGCACATACAGATGAACCTTAGAGTTTTCATCAGAGAAAGTGTCTTTAAGGAAAATATTTATATATTATGTGCTTTGTTTAAACTGAGCACAGATTGCCCAAAACAGTGACTAATTTATAGCACACTGGTAAAGGTGTTTGCATGGAAGAGTCTTTCTATTCCCTTCTCAGTTCATTTTCTTGCCTTTTTCTTCCAAACTTAAAAAAAAAAAAAAAATCTTGTTTAGAAATTTGTATCCCCCTTTTCCTTCTGAGAACATTATCGAGTTGATATGAACAAATTGCAGAGGATATACCATTTAAGTAAGATGCACTTTTAATCACTGGTCATTAAAATGGTTATGTTAAATATACTCAATTACATGCATGACTTAACTCCAACAGTACTGTCTATTCTCCCAGCTGCTCACGTATTCCTCAACGGTAGTCTGCGGTGGAAACTTGATTATGCTGAATCCATACATTTCCATGGATTCCATCAGCCTAATTAACGCCTCAGTGTGGTCCTGGGGGCTGAATGAACCTTTTACCGTCATTTGAGGTTGAAGGCAGTGGTGGAATGTAGAAGTGGTTTTTTTGTTTTTTTGTTTTTTCCTTTCTTTCTTTCTCTCTCTCTCTCTCTCTTTCTTTCTTTCCTCCTTCCCTTCTGTCTTGGTTACTTACTCACTGGTACTTTGGGATTCCACTCAGCAAGGCAGGTAGCAGTTATTAAAGAGAAGAGACTACTACACAGCAAGAAAACCCACTCAAATGCCAGGAAAAAATAGGCTGGCTCTTTATTTGAATATTCTTGATTTCACAGACAATCTCCAAATATTTAGTAAGGCAGAAATTATCGCCATGCTATTGTATCTCCAAACTGCCTTGAAAAGGAAAAGTTGGAAATAGATTTACAACCGGTGGCTGAACTCATTCCTGCTCATCAAAGCTGTCTCTGCTCCCTCCTTTCTTCCTGCTCTGTCACTTCTAGACTGTTCCCTCTGCTGCAACTTTCATCTTTTCCGAGGAAGCACTCAGGGCGTGTATTCACAAGAAACTCAAATCACCCCCCAAGTGGGTGACTCCATTCTGTCTTTTCAGGTGTAAATTTACATTTGAATACATCTCAACCTCACTGACCCCTGCTATCCCTGGCCCTGCCTCCACAGAGCGGCTGCCAATCTACAACCCCACAACTTGCAAGGGCAGGCAGAGGTCGAATTTCCCAAACCCCGCCCCTAACCCAGACGACCAACAAGTGCTCACACTTCCCAGAAGAGAAGTCCTGCTCCCTCTGCTCTTAGTGAGCTGTCTAGAGGAGAATTCCTTTTCAGATGTATTTTCTTGGTGACCAAGAAGAGTACAAAAGGGAGAGAGAGAGAGAGAGAGAGAGAGAGAGAGAGAGAGAGAGAGACAGAGGTGGATGGAGATCCTGGACTCTTATGAACTGTAGTAACTCTAGCAAGTGAACATTGAAACCTTTCCCTTTTTGAATCCCCAAGGACAGAGTGCTCCAAGGGCAGAATCTCTATACCATTAGTCTAGAACTTGGTATCCTTGGGGAATGTCGTACCTGGGCCCCCATCTGGTGGATGGAACCAGAGAATTTCAAATCTATAACCTTGGAACTTCATGTATATTTTGCTGATGTAATGATTTTTGTACATTAAGTATATTTTCAGGGCTGGAAATTAGCCTCTTGTAGTGCCTTGCTTGGATGAGGACAAGAATTATAGAAGAAACAATGTGCCAGAATTAGTAGCACAAGACTCCTGTCTGGTGTACACCTGTGCTATTTAAACAGATCAATGGAAACTCAGATATGTCTGGAAAACTAAGCCAAGAGAAAGCTTAGGGAACTACCTCAGAAGGCATATATATGGGGGTGACCAGACCCTTATGAGGATTTAGGATGTTCTCTTCATTGAGTGTATTGGCTCACACCCCTGGTTTGGAATTTAGGAGATGGGAGCTGGAGACAAGAGGCTCAGACGTTGGAGATTTGAGGTCAGCCTTGGCTGCATGGAGGAACACTCTATCAAATTTAGGGAAGCAGGGATAGTTTTACAAGCCCCCCTCTTCCCACCCACTCAGATTGGGACAGGATTTAGTCATTTCCTACAGTGGCAAGAAATACTAACTGATCAAGTGTCCACTTACAGCTAAACATCAGAGTGTCCCCGGTTGCAGCTGGTATGATGTGCTCCGTCCTGCCTTCCACTGGTGACACTCATCTGAAATAGTGACTTGTACCTGTGTGGACTTTGTCCCTTCTGTTCCCTTCAGACCAATGAACCGTGAGAGTAGATAAACTCTGCAGTGACCACAGTCCTACAGCAAAGTGGTCAAGAGAGCAAATGAATTGAGGGTCTCACTCGGTTGATAGAGTGCCTGTCTGACACGCACAAAGCATTGGTTTGAATTAGAGCACAGTATAAACTGGGCATAGTAATGCACGTCTGTAATCCTAGTACTTGGGAGGCACAAGTTCAAAGCCAGCCTAGGCCTGAGTCCCTGTCTCAAAAGACTACTGGGAATGAGTCAGAGACCTTTCCCCGTTTGTTTGTCTGTTTTTCGAGACAGGGTTTCTCTGTGTAGCTCAGGCTATTCTGGAATGCGCTCTGTAGACCAGGATGGCCTTAAACTCAGAGATCTCTGAGTTTGAACTCTGATCTCTCAATGAGCTCAGGCCTGTGCCTCCCAAGTGTTTGGACTAAAGTTGTATGCCACCACTGCCTGGTGAGTTGGAGACTTCTGAGAGTGTGTAAAATGAGGCTGCTTTGAAATACTGGCTTTTTACAGAATCCCAAGTTCGGTTTCCTTCCAGAGCTAAGTGGGTACAACATGCACACTTTGACTCCAGGAAGCTGAGCAAATCACAAGTAGACTGCTTCATGCTCAGACCGAAGATCTTAATGATGGCAAATGTAAGAAGTACAGATGGCCTTAATTTAGACATGACAAGTGTCACACATGCATGCTATACTGTGTCACTTTGCTTGAGAATGTCTGATCTCCCTTTTCTTTTTTGGGGGGGTGGGCAGTGGTTCAAGACAGGATTTTTCTGTGTAGCTCTGGCTGTCCTAGAACTCATTCTATGGACCAAGCTAGCCTCGAACTCACAGAGATGCCCCTGTCTCTGCCTCCCAAGTGCTGGGATTAAAGGCATGTGCTGCCACCACCATGTGGTGGTGTATGTATTTATTTACTTACTTACATGGGTAGTTTGATACAGGCACTGAACAGTTGTGCTGTTTGCCGCACAGACTCTGTGACAGAGAATATCTTTACCTATAGTGTGTAACCGATTTGTAGTGTGCCATGGTCATATGCCTTCTTAGCAAAGTTTGGGGATGAGTTAACATGTTTCCTGCATAATCAAAGTCTCCAAATGTACTCCAGGGTGGGTACATCCAGTAACAGGTTTTTTTAATGAGCTCCCATGAAACAAGTCACTGAGCTGAGTGGAAAGAAAGTAGTGTGTCACAGATAAAAACAAAGCTAACAGGTCCAGTCATATGGGTTCCTCTTCTCTCCTGTGAATGGCATGCTAGCATTAGTGTAGCCAACTGCAGCAAGGCTGAGCACGTCTTCCGGAATGGTGAGGTTGGCACGGAGGCAACTGGTAGCTGTTTACAGTTCAAAAATGTGCCCTTGTTTTCGGAGTTGCAGGGTTTAATACTGCCGTGTCCTGGCAGTGGGGCCGTGCAGACAGGCTTTGAAACTGTTCAGCACTTAGTTTCCACATTCTACTTTTAAATCCAAATCTGAATTTTTCATTGGTGCAGGAAAGAAAAAAAAAATACCTAATTTGAAATCCTGTTATAAATTCTATGAAAGCCAACTTAGAAGAGCTTAGAAATAGCTTTGAGTCCCACATCTCAATATGCTGTGCTGGCCCCTATGGCTGTTTCTGAAAGAAGAAAGGGAACACCTGGTCTCTAACCAGGAGCAAAGCGGATTCCAGGATCTCAGTCTCCCAGTGGGGGCAGGCCTCCGCACTCACAGAGATCAGGAAATTTAAAGCCATTTGGGTAGATCTGCTCTTGTCATCCAAACAGCACATTTTCCAACTCAGAAATGCGGGTTGGTGTTATTTCTGTGGCTAGGAGTTGTTTAGGATCCATGACAGCTGAGGTTTTCCTATTGATTTTATGACAACGTAGTTCACAGCACCACAGAAGTGAGAAGAGTGTCCAGTTTAGCAAGGTGACTCTTAATTCAAGTGCTTGCCGCAATCAAAGGGCCCAGATCGAAATTCAAGTCTGAGAAAATAAATGCAAAGAGGAATTCAGTTCTGAATCTGAACTTTTATATAAGCTAACTCAGCCCTCACAGAAGGGATGGGACTGTCTGTTGAACTTGAATCCTTATGATCAACAATTGGATACATCAACCTTGAAAGGAATAATGTCTTATAGTCTAAGTCTGCGTTGGGGGTAGACGGCTCAGCAGTTAAGAACACTTGCTGTCCTTGCAGAGGACCTGAGTTCAGTTCCCAGTACCCATGTCAGGGAGTTTACAACTGTCAATAACTTTAGCTCTGGAGAATCTGATGCCCTCTGCCCTTAGTAGAACACCAGTTTTCACGTGTGTGTGTGTGTGTGTGTGTGTGTGTGTGTGTGTGTGTGTGTGTACACAAATGAAAATAAAAATAAAGCTGGGTGCCTTTAATCCTACCTAGCAATTGGGATGCAGATGCAGGTGGGTCTCTCTGAGTTCAAGGCCAGCCTGATGCGCAGAACAAGTTCCAGGACAGCCAGGGCTACACAGAGAAAAAACTATATCTTGAAAATAAATAAAATAAAAATCTCCCTCCCTCCCTCCCTCTCTTCTCTCTCTTTCTTTCTCTCTCTCTCTCTCTCTCTCTCTCTCTCTCTCTCAAACCCCAAAAGCATATGTAGGTCATTGTAGGTGTTTAATGTTACTTCTACAGCAATCATGAACCCGTCTAACCTAGGTCCTTGCACATATGTTATGGTTGTGCAGCTGGGTGTTCTTGTGGGACTCCTAACAGTGGGAGTGGGGTGTCTCTGACTCTTTTGTCTGCTTTTGGGAACCTTTCCTCCTGCTGGGTTGTCTCATCCAGCCTTGGTATGAGACATGAGCTTAGGCTCACTGTAGCCTTTTATACAATGTTTGGTTGATATTCCTGGGAGGCCTGACCTTTTCAGAAGGGAAATGGAAGGGGGGTGGCTCTGGGGGAGAAGGGAGTGGAAGGGAAGGAGGGGTGCAAAATGCAATCAGGATGTAATGTATGAGATAAAGGAGTTAAGAGTACTGGCTGCTCTTCCAGAGGTTCTGAGTTCAATTCCCAGCAACCACATGGTGGCTCACAACCATCTGTAATGGAATCTGATGCCCTCTTCTGTCATGCAGGTATTCATGCAAATAGAAAACTCAAATACATAAAATACATAAATTAATCAATCTAATAAGCAAATAAATACTAAAGTTGGTTCTGGATTTATGATTGTGAGCATGTGAGGGCAGCTGTTAGCAGTGTGGGATGGGTGGAGGAGGCCGCGACAGAGGCACCAAAGTGCAGTCACTTTAAAAGACCTTCAGATTCCTATTTCGTTCTTAAATAACTTGACGTGCATACATTCTTCCAATGTATCCACAGGGGAAACCACTTTCATCTCGTGCATTGTTTTCTCTACAGGAAGACACAGGCAAGCATACTGATGTCAGTGGAAGTCCAGTGAACCCCAAGGATCCAGGATTTCAAACAAAAGAACCCGGGCCAAGAAAAACTGTAGGACATGTATGTTCAGAAATCGTAAACGCAAGTGGAGGAGAGAACAGCTCTGCTGAGACTGTGTGATGACAAGGAGGAAGAGCAAGAGTGAGCATTGGATGCAGGAAGAGAGCATCAGATGCTGAAAGGTACCCCCATGGTCTATGAAGACCAGAGCCCAACTGGAAACCTGCAGTTTGCCCCACCCCATCACCCAGATCTGCGGCTGTCTGTAGCTGAAAGCCATCAAGCTTGCTACAGTCACGTCAGGGACAAGCCTAGAAGGGACACTTCCACACCTTCGCACCTTGAGCCCTTGCCTGCTTTCTTCTCTCTGTTCAGCTCTGGACTCTTATTATTTCCATTTGATTTTGAGACGGTCTCATGAGCCTAGGTTGGCCTAGAACTCACTATGTAGCTGAGAGTAACCTTGAGCTTCTGAACCTCCTACCCCCACCTTCTGAGTACTGGCATTACAGCCATGTGCCACCATACCTGGTTTATGCAGTGAAGGGTTGAACCCAGGACCTTTACATGCTAGGCAAGTCTTCCACCACTGAAAGCATAGTGGTGCACACCTGTAAAATGAGGAGGCAGGAGGATCAGAAACTAAATGTCTTTCTCACTCCCAGAGTGAGTTCCAGGACAGCCTGGGATACATCAAATTCTATCAAAAGAAAAGAAGAGGAAGGAGGAGGACAAGGAATAAGAAATAGCCATCTTTCTCCTAACCCATTTCTCATCTCAGGCCCCTTGGAAGACACTTTTCAGAATTAAATCATTATTTTCCCAAAAGTTGGACAAAAAAAAGTAATGACAAGTTAGAAGAGAAATTACCCCTGCAAAAGTAATGACTAAGAGAAATTTTGGGGCAGCTCGGTAGAGAGCGAGTGTTACATCTGAAAGGAGTCCCCAAGTGGCAGCCGCGGTGCGGGCCGGGCCGGCCATGGTCCTGCAGGCTTCTTTTAGCTCTGTTGTCAGGGTTCTGCGATCCTGGAGATCTGACAGTGAAGCCGGAGTCAAGCAGGGCAGTGTTGAAGCAACACAGTGAAGTCATTTTTGGATGGGCAGTCATCCTGTGTCTCATGGCTCTGGGCTATTTGGACAGTCTCTCCTGTCACTGGTAGGGGAGATAACTAAGGCCACAGCCCTCCTGTTTGACATCTAATTACAAACCCAACTGAGAGGAGACTGGGCCAACTAAAGAAAATTCGTAGGTCAGTGTTTATTGGCTATAACAACTCAAGAAAGAAAATTAGCTGGAGAAATACTATCAGCACCATGACCTTGCTATGTTCCAAATGTACACTTCCTGAGAGTTTTGAAGCTTGTCAAGGCACTTTTTTGGAGTTTGTTACTTTACATCTGGTTTCAAGAGGTCTCTCTTCTGCACAGTTTATTTCCAGGAAGAATAACTTAAGTAGTTTTGCATTTGGTACCTGAAGGACTCCAGGGCTCCAAGATATCTGCTGATGTAGGGTTAATGGTCTCTGACCTGTGATGACACTGAGCAAGCAGGCAGGGAGATGCCTAGGTCTGAACAGGTTCCAGCTAGTGGGGCCTCTGGAGTTCAGACTTTGTGCCTGGAAATGTATCTGTAGGTCTTACTGTGTGCTCCACACCACAGCACGCTGGTGTGTTTTCACCATCAGAGAATGTTTGGCTCCGCTACCTACTAAACAAAATATTTGTATCATTGCACAGATGTTTATGCACAAAACTGAAAAATGAGGGTGCAGCTCAGTTGGTAAAATGCTTTTCTAGCTGGGCAGTGGTGGCGCATGCCTTTAATCCCAGCACTCGGGAGGCAGAGGCCGGTGGATCTCTGTGAGTTCGAGGCCAGCCTGGGCTACCAAGTGAGTTCCAGGAAAAGTGCAGGGGGGTGGGGGGAGGAAGCTTTTCTAGAGTACAGGAAGCTCTATCCTGGATCTCCAGTCTGGAGTAAACCAGCACTTGAGAGGAGGAAGAAGGACATTCTGAAGTTCAAGGTCGTGCTTGGCTACATAACAAGTTCAAGGTCATCCCAGAAGGAAGAAAGGCAAATGAAAAATTACCTCTTTTTTTGGATTTTGGTTTGGGAGACAGGGTTTCTCTGTGTATCCCTGGCAGTCCTGAAACTGACTCTGTAGATCAGGCTAGCCTTGAACTCAGATCCTTTGCCTCCCCAGTGCTGGGATTAAAGGCATGTAAAATGACTTTATATCTTCTGAGAGAAGAATCTTAAAACTGAAGAAGCTAACTTGGGGATATAGGACTTATAACTTTTTTTTTCTTTTTCAGATTAAATCTAGAAATTCTCCTCAAGACCCATTTAAAAGAATCTGACTGGTTGCTTTGGTCTAAGAGTTCAGACATCTCTTGCAAAACTAAGAAAGACCTCATTTTCCATTTGCTGGTCCTGTTTGTCAGCCCTGGGCCCTGTGAGAAGCTTACCAGGAGCTCCCACACTGGAAGGACCATGTGAGTTCATCTCAGACAATGGGGGGTACCACGGTTTTAGTGACTCACACAGTGGAGAACCACATTCTCTCTGGAAGATCTTAGCAACTTGCATTTGGTAACACAGCAAGGTCAGCTAGCGTGGCATCTGGAGCATTTCCTTCTGTGGTTGTTCTGAGAAAAAGACAAGAAAAGAAATGGTTCCTGAGTTACCTTCTGTTTCCTTTTAAAATTCAGTTAAATGAATCAGAGATATATGCCTGTAGTCTCAGCCCTAGGGAAGATGAGGCAGGAGGTTACCCCAAGCCACACCGCAAGATGCTGTTTCAGAAATAACAAACAACCAAACAACCATTTGGGCATGGTTATCACGCCTCTGATCCCAGCACTCAGGTGTTCGAGGCCATCCTGGTCTATATATCAAATAACAGGACAGTCAGGACTACAAAATAAAAGACTCTGTTTCAAAACACATACACACACACACACACACACACACACACACACACACACACACACACACGACAACTTACTGAACACAGATTTATGTGCATTCCATTCCAGGAAGCCAGTGGTGATTATGAAATGGTAAAAATAGGTCACAGCAAAATGCACATTCCAGATCAGCTTAGAACACTTCTCTGTCACTTCTGTATCATTTGGGTGTGACAGTTACTACATTTCTGTAATTCATCTTTTAGGAGGGCACTTAGAATCAATATGGAAAAGACCCGTATCTACTTCTTTATTTATTTTGTGAAACAGGCTCTCATATATTCTAAGGTGGCCTTGAACTCATGATGTAGTGGAGGATGGCTTTGATCTGGGAGTAAAGATGCTGTCACTTCCAGGATATTTAGACCAAAGACACTGTTTTATTATATAGCCAATGCTTCCTTAAATGCCAGTTAACACTGGCTTCTCCAGTGCTCGATGGTGTGTGTGTAGAAGTGCTCTTAAACACTGGCACACATGAGTGAGCACATAGCAAGCACCCAACAGGTTGGGCGGAGGGGTCCAGATTCTTCAGATCAGGTGGTAGGTGAGAAAATTAAGGGTGGATGAGAGCAACAACACCGTTGAAAGTCTATGATTTCATTTCACAAAAGTAATGGTCCAGCTCTCCAGTTGGTTTGTCATTGCTAATGTATTGTAGGGCTGAAGACTCACACCCAGGGTCTCACCGGTATTAAACAACCCCTCCACCAGAGAATCTCATCCTTAGCCTTCCAAGTTTAAACTTTTTTTTTTTTTTTTTTTTAGCTGAGGATCGAACCCAGGGCCTTGTACTTGCTAGGCAAGCGCTCTACCACTGAGCTAAACCCCCAACCCGCCTTCCGAGTTTAAAGAAAAAAAATTATACGCTGGGCGGTGGTGGTGCACACCTGTAATCCCAGCACTTGGGAGGCAGAGGCAGATGGATCTGTGGCCAGCCTGGTCTACAAAGTGAGTTCCAGGACAGGCACCAAAACTGCACAGAGAAACCCTGTCTCAAAAAATATTATTATTATTATTATTATTATTATTATTATTATTATTATTATAATTCTCACTTAATTTCATGTTACATCCAGGAACTACTTTTAAAAATTTTGTGTTCTAATTTGTGACCAAAAGCCAAGTAGTAGCTGTTCTAACATGTGTGCATTTGCTCTGAGGAATTGAAACTGACTAAGTATTTATGTTGTCCAGGACTTTATGACAAGGTCGAATTTGGCATTAACATGCAAGAGCATTTGGTAGGTCGTCTTGTTTTTGTTTTTGTTTTGTTTCCCAGACAAGGTTTCACTATGTAGCCCTGGCCGTCCTGGAACTCACTCTGTAGACCAGGCTGGCCTCGAACTCCCAGAGATCTGCCTCTGCCTCCCCAGGTGCTGGGATTAAAGACATGCACCACCACGCCCAGCTTTGCTGCTCATTTTAAGCGTCAGTATTCACTGCTCTAAAATAAAGTATTTTCCCTCTGTGAATTCTTTGTTACATGTAAAGTACTGCTAGGGTTGTTTTATTGTTGGTGTTGTTGATGATGGTGGTGTGTATATGTGTGTATGTCTAGGTGTTTGGTCTGCACATGTCTGTATACCTTGTGCATGCCTGGTGCCCATGGAAATCACAAGAGAGCATTGGATCCCTTGGGACTTGAGTTACAGACAGGTGTGAGCTGCTATGTAGGTATTGGGAACTGAACCTGGGTCCTCTGGAAGAGTGGCCAGTGGTCATAATTGGCTGAGCCATCTCTCCAGGCAAGAGTGTTGTCTTTAACAGATATACTATTTTTATGAGGTCATCTGTTACAAGATAAAGTACATAATGACAATACTTCTTTGCTTTTTTCCCCCTACATTTATTATTTCAAGGGAGGCACAATGGAGAACATTCACTCAAGGGGAAAAATTGCCTTGAGCCTGTTTTTGAGGCAAAAATGTTTATTTAGAAATTTCCCTCCAATAGCTGATTATTCTCTGAGAGCTGCAGGGTGATATTAGGATTTCCAAGACTATTGTATTGTTTAAAAGGTTTGCTCATACCAAAAAAAAAAGTTTGCTTATTCCTTATTCGTATGTTGTCAGTAATGTGGGTCTCCCCTGCCCCTTCCCCCCCCAAAAAAAAAGGAGAAAAAAGAAAAAGACAGGCACACAACAAACATGAAAACAGTATAACTTCAAACATCAAATTTTGTAATTTGAAAGAGCATCTTTTAGGTCTTTATTAATAGCCAAAGTATAAACAAGTCAAGGCCATCCTCATTCTTTTTAAAAAAATGTTAACTGTGATACACATGTCTATGAGGTAGGTTTTAACATATTTTTTCCTATTTTTTTTCCTCCTCCATTCAGTAAGAAGGATAAGCCTTTAGAGTACCCAGTCACCGTGGTAACTGCCAAAAAAATTCTCCTGAAGTTTGAAGAGGTCAGCTCTTGGGGTCGACAACTCTGCCCTCTCCCCAAGCCTGTCTGCAATGCTGGGCCTGTGGTTGGAGTGTCAGGCCAGATCTGACCGTGGGAGGTGGTCTATTCCCGCTCTGATATAAATTTTTTGAGTCAGTTCGTGGCCTAGACTCTCCAGGTGGCCTCCAAAATCAATTCTGACCTCCTGACCCTGTCTCACAGAGGCATAGCATGCGCCCTAAGTGAGGATTTAGCCAGAGACGACAGCATTTGCCAAGTGTTATTGGGGACAGTATAAACACTTCGGAAGGCAAGCGAGACATTGTCAGCCCTAGAAATCATTAAAACGCATGAAGCTCTGCTTTCAAAAGTTAGAAGTGTTAAAGTATCTGATTCAGAATCCCTATCTGAGTAAAATCATTTTTATGTAAATAGTAAACCAAACATCTTTACTCTTTTATATACTTTGCTACAAATATGCAAATAAGGTAGGCAGTTCTGTAACAAACTAAGGTGGTTATCATGTGGTAGAAACAGAAGCCAATTATTAAAATTCATGAATAAAGAACTTGTAACCTTGTTATGTAGTAAAGTGTGTAGCTGTTTGGAAATGTTTTAAAGGAGGGATTTTAACACCTCAGGACAGGCGAGGCTGTGGGATTGATGATGAATTGTTTGCCTTAAGTTCCTTGCTACTTTGTAAAGCAAATGACTAAGAGGCTCCATTTGGATACAAAGTAGAGGAAATTTGTAAATAAGGAAAGCAACATCACACAGAGGTAAAAAGAGAGAGAGAGAGAGGGAGGGAGGGAGGGAGGGAGGGAGGGAGAGAGAGAGAGAGAGAGAGAGAGAGAGAGAGAGAGAGAGAGAGAGAGAGAGAGAGAGAGAGAGAGAGAGAGAGAGAATGACAAAATGTAACAGTGTCTTCCAGCAGAGTTATGCTTAGTTTAAGCTATCTGAAGCTTTGGGAATAAAGCTGATGTGGATAAACTCTCTCTCTCTCCCTCCCTCCCTCCCTCCCTCCCTCCCCCTCTCCCTCTCCCTCTCCCTCTCCCTCTCCCTCTCCCTCTCCCTCTCTCTCTCTCTCTCTCTCTCTCTCTCTCTCTCTCTCTCTCACACACACACACACACACACACACACACACACACACTTTTTTTTTTTCCCAGAGTGCACCGCTCAAATTTCCCTTTCCCTGGGAGAGCAGGGGGGCCTGGGCCACGCACTAGAAGAAGCACTAAGGGGCTCTGCCCTCATCCCTACTTGTTATTTAGCCTGGGCCAGCTCTGCACATGGTAAGCCCCTCCCCATAGGAAGCGGCTGCCATGTCTTTCCATCGAATTCTTTTGTGAAAATTAGATTCTAAGGCTGAATATCCTGTAGGATACAGGCTGGGGGTAGGGTAGGGAGGTGCTCTGTACAAATGCTTGTGTCCAAGGCTGGAACTTGCTCGTCTTCTTACTCCATTAAGTCCCTATTATAAAAGTTATCTCCACAAAGCCTATTATAGTATTCTGAGGACAAACTGGACCATGAATAACTTAGTTGGAAGTGTAGATTATTTTCTACTCGAGGAAACTTAGACATGACAACAGATTAGCTAGGAGGGTAGTGATCAATTTTAAATACATGGATTTAGAGCTTCCCTCTTATTACAGAGCACCCTTGCTTTCCCTCTTAACGCTCAAGATGACCTTCTTTGTCTTAAGCACGTCCCAGTGATGACACTGTCCACCAGCACTGTAGAAATCTAGCAGGAAATGACCTCCTTTGGGCTGTGGATCTGTAGGCAGACAAGTTGGCCAAGGGAGGGCCTGTACTCAGATGTGGGGTAAAATGATATAAATAGGATAATTAAGTACAATTATTAGTTAAATTTTTATTTATTTATTTCTGTGTTTGTTTGTTTATGGACTCCTAGTATGGTGGTGCACTCCTTGACTCACAGTACTCCAGAGGTGGAGGGCAGGCAGATCTTAGTGAGCTCAAGGCTAGTCTGGTCTATGAGGTGAGTTTCAGGGTAGCCAGTTTACATAGTAAACACCACCACCACCACCACCACCACCACCACCACCACCACCACCCCACACCCCATCTCAAAACAACAAAAAAAGTGTCTTGTTTTATTTTGTTTTATACAGACTACTTTAATGTTTTTTACATTAAAATGTTAAAAATGTGTATGCATGCGTGCATGCGCACTTGTGTCTGCGCACACACAATTGCACAAGTATTTGGGCAAGCTCATACCATGGAGCCTATGGAAGTCAGAGAACAACTTAGGGCAGTGGTTTCTCCTCTCTCCGCCACGTGGATCCCAGGGATTGAGTTTAGGTTGTGAGACTTGACAGCAGCCCTAACTTACTGCGCCATGTTGCTGGTCTTCCAATACCTTCCGACTTCTAGCTTTGTTTTGAGCCTTAGAATGACATTTACGAAAACCCCAACATGAATCTTGTCTTGTGATTGCAGGTCTTGATATACTAGGGCATCTACTTAGATTATTATTTTTTGAACGTGTTTTTATTATTGTTTGTAGACAGAGTCTTGTGTAGTCCGGGTTGACTTTGAGCTTATGATGTAACTAAGGATGACCCTGGACTCCCAACCCTCTGCTTATGTTTCTCAAGCTTTGGGATGCTGGCATTTGTCCCCTCACTTGGTTCAGTGCTGGTGGTAGAGCTGGGCCTTCTTTGTGCATGCCAAACAAGCACTCTATGGGGGAACCAGCCTCCAATGTAGACCATGTAGTTCAAGACGAATACACACACAGAATGGGCTTTTAGTGGTCTGTGTTTTCTGTTCCTCATTATCAACTTTTTATATTAAAGAATAGTAAAGTTCTTTGTTATTGTTTTTTCAACACAGGGTTTCTCTGTGTAGCTCCAGCTGTCCTGGCACTCTGTAGATCAGGCTGGCCTCAAACTCACAGAGATCCTCCTGCCTTTGCCTCCTGAGTACAGGGATTAAAGGTGTGCACCACCAGAACTGGCTATACATGATTTCTAATTAGATATTTTGATTGATTGATTGATGAAGACATACTCTCACTATGTATCCCTTACTGGCCTGGAATTCACTATATAGACCATGCTGCCCTCAAATCCCCAGAAATCTGCCTACCTCTGTGAGTTGTATATGATTTTAAATTCCAGAACTCAAGACAGTTCTGTGTAATGAAATCACTTCATTGATTCTTCCCCGGGTCTAATCAAAGCCAGGCCTGGACCAGGCTCCACGAGCACTCTACCTCTATGTCCTTGGAGGGTTTTTGTTTTGTTTTGTTCTTTTTTTAAGACAAGGTCTCATGTATCCCAGGACTGACCTAGAACTTTCTGTGTATCAACAACTCACTACTTAGCCAAGCTTAGCCTTGAGCTTCTGACCTTCCTGAGGCTGTTTGACAGGCTTCTGGTTCAGTTTGGTGCTGCAGATCAAAGCCAAAGCCTCACCCATGTTAGGTGAGCACCCACACCACTGAGCTGTGGCCAGCCCTTTAGTTTTTATGGACCACTGTCTTTTAATACCTTGGCCAGGTTGAAAAAAGAAATTATATTACTTTTGTTCTTCTTAGGATTTTATTCCTCGTTTTTAAAAAAGTATGCACTGCCCTGCATGGTGTCAGGGCACTTGTGACCTATCTCTTGGGACACAGTGTGAGTTCAGAGCCATCCTGGTCCACAAATCAATGCCAGGACAGCCAGGGCTACATAGTGAAACCTTGCCTCAAAGGTGGAGGGGATAACTTCATAGGCGTCATAGAAGATTTTATTTACTTGTGTTTATTTTGCCCTTTCTAAACATTAAAAATCAAGACACACAAAGTGATAGCCACGTTTGATTCTTCTTAGTTTTTTGTTTGTTTGCTTTGTTGTTGTTGTTTTTCTTCTGGGGTGGCCAGACAGACACAGAATTTGAGTAGCCCAGGTTGGCTCCTTACTATATACAGTCCAAGCTTACCTTTCTGCCTCCACCTACAAAGTGCTGGGATTACAGGCTTTTATTGCCATGCCTAGCCTCAGGCATGCTTTTTTGTCTTTCTGAGATAGGGTCTCTATCTATAGTCAAACTGACCTTGAGCTCTACCCAGCCCTTCTGCTTCTGTTTTCTCAGTGCTGGGATCACAGGCCTGTATGAACTTTTAAAAACAGAAAAAAAACAATGCGTGTGTGTGTGTGGGGGGGGGGGGGGGGTAAATGTGTGTGCATGCACGTTTGGAGGTCAGAGGTCGATGTTTGGAGTCTTTCTTTCTCACTCTCAACATTATTTCTTGAGACAGGGTCTCACAGTGAACCTGGAGCTCACCCATTTTGGTTTGACTGAGGCCCAAGGATCTTCCAGTCTCAGTCTCCCAGTGCTATGGTCATCTTCTTTGTCACATGGGTGCTGGGGATCCGAACTCAGTTCTTCCAGCTTGTGGAGCAAGTGCTGAGCCATCCCTCTGTCTTCCCAAGCCCATGTGACATTGGGCTGAAGATATTCAGAGGACATGAAAGTAGGTGATCAGGCCCTGGACCCAAACTCCTGGTGTCTCCCCACATGCCAAACAAGAACTAAAAATGTAAAGACTCTCAGGTTGCCGGTCAAGCCTGGGTTCCATCTCAGCACTGAAACAATGCTCTGGTGTTCACAGGGTATTTGTGCAGCTGATCCTGAAGTTCTGAAGTCCCTTACTCTGTTGGTAATGTGTGCAGTCTGTCTGTCCCTTTGTCTCCTGGTTGGCTGTTGTTCCAAACATTTTGCTCTTTCCCTTTCATGCTCTCCCCTTCTGTCTTCCCTCCTCCCTGCCATTGCTTCCTTCCCTTTTCTCTGCCCTCTCTTTCCTCCTGTCTTTTTCTTTATTCTTATTTTATATGCATGCATTCTTGTTATTTTGTTGTTCCCACCCCACACCCCACTCCCCCCCCACCCCACCCCCCACTCCCCCACCCACCCCCCGGAGCTGAGGACCCAACCCAGGGCCTTGCGCTAGGCAAGCGCTCTACCACTGAGCTAAATCCCTGTACATACATTCTTCATGTATGTCTGTGTGAAGGTGTCAAACCCCCTGGCACTAGAGTTGCAGACAGTTGTGAACTACCATGTGGGTGCTGGGAATTGAACCTGGGTCCTCTGGAAGAGCAGCCAGTGCTCTTAACCCCTGAGCCATCTGTCCAGTCCTGTCTTCTCTTTTCATCACCCCACCCTCTCTCCTTCGTGTCTTTCTCTTGCCCTTTTTTCTTTAATTTATTCATCATATTTTAGCATCCTTATCTTAAAACATAGGACATAGTCAGGCGGTGGTGGTGCATGCCTTTTGTCCCAGTACTCGGAAGGCAGAGCCAGATCTCTATGAGTTTGAGGCCAGCCTGATCTACAGAGAGAGATTCAGGACAGGCATCAAAGCTGCACAGAGAAACCATGTCTTGAAAAACAAAACAAAAACAAACAAACAAACAAACAAACAAAACCCCATAGGCATAGACACAAGGGGCGCATCTCTGGTACAGCACTTGTCTAGCATGCTGGCCCCTGCTTTCTTTAATCAGAACTTCCTCCCCCAGGAAAGGACAAGAAACAAACAAATGAAATACAGGGCAGCTGGTTCTGGAGCTAGATAACACAACAAAACCTTCCCTTCAGTTTGGGTTCATGACGATCTGAGAACCCTCAGACAGGCCCTCTCCGGTGACTCAACTCCAGTTCTGGGCAATTGGTGGTCCACAGCACAAATATTGCCAATTTCCTTTTGACCCCTTTATAATCTTTCTAAGCTAATTTTAGGAATCAAATCTGAAAAGCAAGTAATCAACTTGTTTTATAGCATTTTTGAGATAATTATTACATTTTTCCTCTAAACCCTCCCTAGGTCGCTCTCCTCTCTCTTTCACATTCATGGCCTCTTTTTTCACTGTTTGTTGTTGCAAGTATATGTGCGTAAGTATATACACATATATTCCTAAATATGACCCGTTGAGTCTGTATAATTACCCTGTGTTTGGGGCTGACTGGCAATCAGACAGTCAACTGCTGTGCTCTTCCCTGGGGAGGACCACCTCTCCTGCTCCCAGCATAGAGTTGAAATCTCGTGGGATTTTCCCTTTTCAGTCTGGTGTGCTCATTGGTGTCTTCCTTATTTAGTTTGTGTCGGCAGCCATGTTGGTGAAACTTTATGGAGGTAGCTTCTGAAGCCGCTAGGAGATATAACCTGACAGCAAATTCCCTGACCCGCTGGCTCTTACAGTCTTCACTACAGAGCATCTGCATGTGAGTGTGTAACCATCCCGTCTGTGTTCCCTGGCTGGGCAAAGTTGGATTCAAACTCCAGAGTCTCCCATCCAGTACCTGTGAGGATCAATGACACATATCTCACCTTGCAACCATCAACTATCTGAAGACCCTCAGGGAGGATGGGGCCTAGTGAGCCTCTCTCCATTAGCCACCTTGTTTTGCTTTCTAAGACAGAGTCTGGTGCAGCCCAAACTGGCCTTGAACTCCATATGTAGCCAAGGCTAACTCAGAACCTGATAACTGTCTCCATCTTCCAAGTGCTGGGATCATGAGCATTCCCCACTGTGCCTCCTGCAAACATACTGAAAGACAGAAGCAAAGAATCCAAGCCTCATGGACACGATCCAGAAGCTCCAGAGTCGTCCTGTAATCATCAAATTAGTCAATGGATATGAAGGTTTTGGGCGATGTAGAATAAGACAGGAGGAAGAGGTTATTTTCGTGGGTACCAATCTTCTCACCATGAAAGAGCTTTTCCCCTCCTTCCCTCCCTCCCTCCCTCCCTCCCTTCCTCCCTCCCTTTATTTTTCCTTTGAGTTGGAGTCTCCAGTAGCCCAGGCTGGCCTCTCAAATGTGCTGTGTAGAAGATGACTTGAACACCTGACTCTCCTGCATCCGCCCCTCCCCCCACTCCCACTGCTGTAATTCCAGGCATGCACCACCACATCCAGCTCTTACTATGAAGTCAGAGGAAACTAACTCACAGCTAAAGCCTGAGATCCATTCACACAGAAGAAATGGGTTGAAACGTATTTCAACTCAAAATGAAACCTGAGGCTCATCGTGAAGATGAGCTCCAGGGTTTGGAAAGGTAAAGGAAACGCCACCATCCCACCCTACCACCTCTGTCCACAGCTGGGTAAGCAGGAGAGGGCACTTGTGAAGGTCCAGAGTGTGTTTAGATCACAGAGCCTCAAGCTGTGACACGCTCCTAAGAGGTTTTTACTCATAAACTACTTTCAGTCAGGAGACAGACGTTTTGAGGACTGACAGCGAGCAAGGCTACGCTGAGAAGGGGAAGGGTCACATTTCCTACACTCAAAGATATCAGCAAAGGAGTACTTAGGCCTCAGTCCAAAACCAATCAGTTACTTAGCCCTCAGTACCTACCTACATAAGGGCCAGTTGTTTGTAAAGCTTTCCTTAGTAATTACAGTATCTATACATCAGGAATGCCCAGTACCATAATTTCAAGCTTGACTATGACACAGATAACAGTTCAAACATTTCAAGAAGCATACTTGGAAGTGACGTGTGAAAGAAGAAGAGAAAGAGACTTTTTATCAGTTCCCCAGAAGTGCAAATCTCAGAAAGATAGAGGTATGGTTGGAACCATAGGTAGATAGATGATAGATAGATAGATAGATAGATAGATAAATAGATACATATGTATATTTTAGACAGACTGGGACAGATGATAGATAACAGAGATATGTATATACATATAGATAATAAAGAGGTAGATATATAGATGATGAACAAATCCATGCATATATATCAACAGGTCGATGAGAGATGCTAAATAAGATATAAATTGATTAATAGATGATAGACATCAGTAGATACTCAAAGACTGCTAGGTAGGTAGATAGATAGATAGATAGATAGATAGATAGATAGATAGATAGGAACAGAGGCAAGTGGATCTCTGAAATCAGGCAGGGCCTTATGAGTGCCAGGCCAGCCAGGGTACACAGTGAGACCCTGTTTCAAATAAATAAGTAATAAGACTTTATTGCATATATGGTCTAATTTGCAACATTCCAGGGAGATTGTCCCATGCAGAATTGATGGTTCAGGGAGATCAAGTTTATTTTTTGTTGTTGTTCTTGCCATTCTGGGATGTTGTTGGCTTTCACTGTTCATATCTTAGAAGGCTGAATTGGGTACAGCATCTCTTCCATTCCATTGTTATACTGCCCCCTAGAAACAGCCCGCATGCTTTGAGTTCTGGAAGTTTTGTCACGTGACTGAAATTAGCCTGTAAAGGGCTCATGTACCCCACATTGGCCTTGAATACCCTATGTAGCCAAAGCTGGCCTTGAACTCAACTCATGATCCTCCTGCCTCCACTTTCTGAGTACTAGGATGAGGAAAACTCCATGGGGACAGTTCAGTCTTTCCACTCCTATGTGGGTTCCAGGGGTAGGACTCACATTAGGCCTGTGCATCATGCACTTTATCTTTCAGGAGCCCTCTCTCACTTTCTCTCTTTTTGAGCGTGTGTGTGTGTGTGTGTGTGTGTGTGTGTGTGTGTGTGTGTGTGTGTGTGCCTGAGTGTATGAATGTACTTCATATGCATACAGAAGGCTGAGGAGGTTATAAAAAAGCATGAGATGCCCCGGAATCGGAGTTAGTAAGCCACCACATGGTGCTGGGACTGGAATCCTAGAGCAGAAAGCTAACAACTGCTGGGCTGTCTCTCCAGGCCCTCCTGCTGTGAAATGTCTCAGTGAGTCTGTGTGGTTTGGTTTTCATTTTTTGAGACAGGTAGTCCTGGAACTCACTCTGTAGGCTAGGCTGGCCTTGAACTCACCGAGATCTGCCTGCCTCTGCCTCCTGAGTGCTGGGATCAAAAGTGTGTGCTACCATGGCCTGGCTCTCTTTGCTAGTCTGGATCACAACATAGTTCATTCTATTGATGGTAACTTAGGTTGTTTCCAGCCAAAGCAACTGGTAGTGTTTTAATCTTGAATGTGATATAAAGGTGTGTAATACACCCCATTTTACTAACGATCTGAATGAGACAGGAAAAACTGTAAATTGCTGAAGGTCATGCACCAGGTAAGTAACAGAACAGAGCCCAGAAGCGAATTGACTAACTCAGGGCCACACTTAGGTTTTTCAGTTTGCTGTGGAAAAGCTTCATAAACCCTGGGGTCCTCCCCTTATGGTAAGACACCCCGCTTCCTGAAACAAGCAGCACACAGTCATCTGCTAAAGTCCACCTGGGGATTGAGCAGAGCGACAGACAAGCACCACTGAGAAGATGAGGCAAAGTGCTAACTGCAATCCTTCCAACTAAGTCACCACTGTTAACACAATGCTAGCTAACACAGTTTGAAAGCAGTGTGAACCATGGGGCTGTGGAGCCAGGAGGGTGACTGGCTGCCTATTCTGAGGATGTTTGAAAAATGTCAACCTTGTCTAGCAAGTGCAGGTGATACTGCTGATGCTTCCTCAGCAGGGGCTAGGGAGTGGGGTTGCAGGATCCTGAGCTGGCAGATGTTTCAGCTTAGGAATCCAAGGCTAGCCTGCAAAAGGATGTAAGAACCCATTTCTAAAACAAAACATAAACATTGAATTGTTGTCTACCTTGAAGTTCGGTATCTCTGTCACACTGTACTAAATATGTGAAGGCAATCAAACTTTAGTAACTATGATTGTATATATAAACCAACTATAGTTGTTTTTGTTTTTGCTTTCTTTGAAACAGGGCTTCATGGTAACTCTGGCTGGCCTGGAACTCACTTTGTAGACCAGGCTGCCCTCAAGCTCACAGACATCTTGCTTTTGCCTCCTGAGTGCTGAGATTAAAGGTATGCACTACCACATCAGGGAAAACCAACTGTGATTTTCTGTTTTTGTATTCTATGGTCTATTTATAATATAATAAGCTCTGAGGTAAGTATGGTCCTCTCGCTACATGTTGACCTCAAATGCATGGTGTTCGATGTTAGCATCTGTGTTTTTAACTGGCAATGTCAGGAATCCAAGGGCCCAGGAAATCATTGTCTACATGTTTTTATTGGTGGTGTCAATGCTTGCCAGCAAAAAACTAGAGAAGTGTCTGCCTAGTCTCTGTTTGTTTGAGACAGGATCTCAAGGTGCTAAGGCTGGCCTTGAACTTGTGATTCTCTTGTCTCTGCTTCCTGAGTGCTGAGTTCTCGGGACTGTGCTGCATGACCAGCTCTAGAAAGCTAAACCTTTGATTTTTATTCTCAGCCAGATCATGCAGTGGCAGGAGGACAGAGGCAAATGATTCTTCTGAGTTGAAATCGCCTCTTCAAACAGGATCAGCCTGTTGGATTTGTTGGAAGTGAAGGGATTTTTTTTAGAAAAGCAGATCTTGAGACTCTACTGCCAGGGGAGAGATGCCTTGTTTGGAAATGTGGAAAACACACTGCAGTGCAGTGCATGGTGGCACACGCCTGTTAGTCCCAGCACCCAGGAGGCAGAGGCAGGCGGATCTTTGTGAGTTCGAGGCCAGCCTGGTCTACAAAGCTAGTTCCAGGATGGCCAGGGCTACACAGAGAAAACCTGTCTCAAAAAAGCCTAAATAAGTACAAAAATAATAAATCAATAAAATCAAGACATTTCCTGGGTGTCACTAAATCAGCTCACTGACCAGTCTTATCCTCTGCTTCTCTCACTGAGTTGTGGCAACTCGAAGAGGCTGGCACAGATACTCATCCATCAAATCAGTTCGAGGCATCCAGCAACTAAATTGCTAATCCCAATCACCTCTGACTATGAACAACATATAAACTACATTTGAACTGGAGTCTCAAGGGCAGATTCCCAAGGCTCACCCCCTGCCACCACCAGGGCGTGTGCTCCTAGGCCCCTGCTGCACACCGCTTCAGTGCCCTCATCATCTTGAATAAGTGAACAGTCTCTGTTTTCATATCTTGTTAAGGAGAATCTCGTGACATTTACTGGTGGCCTCAACAAGCCCTGCAGGCAGGCCTTTGACGGTCCCCTTCTGGTGCTCAGGATTCTAGAAGGGTTATGACAGTGGCACTCTGCTGCTGACCAGGGTAGTTCAGAAGTTTGTGTGCTGTAAGGCAGGAACTCCCATTTGTTGGTGGCAGAAGTTCGTGTCACACACACACACACACACACACACACACACACACACACACACACACACACTCACACACCATCCCACAGTTGCAGCATTTCATTTCTGGAGCCAAAACTTGATGCTGCATGCTGGGCAGGCTACCCATCCCTGGTGTTCTTCCTGAAGATGTTTTAGACCCTGTCTGTGTAACAGGGTAGCTGCTAACCCCAAAGACTTGTTACACACAAGATCAAGAGCATAAGATTGATATTATAGACAGAGTTATTATGAAAGAGACAGAAGGTACTATCACATAGTTGGCTGGACAAATAACTGGTGTATTTTTCTTTGAAGCAGAGTTGAGGTATATTAAGATATTTCAATATAGACTTAGAAGATTTTTAAAATTACATTTATTTGGGGTGTGCCACTGAACATGCAGAAGTCAGGGAACAATATTGTTCTTTCCTTCCACCATTGGGTCCTAGCTAGACAGTCTTGGCAACAATTGCCTTTACCCACTAAGACATCTCTCTAGCCTGAGATTTGTTTTTAATAATTTATTTAACTTTGTTTTATGTGCATCGGTATGAAGATGTCAGATCCTCTGGAACTGGAGTTACAGACAGTTGTGGGTAGTGGGAATTGAACCTGGGTCCTCTGGAAGAGCAGCCAGTGCTCTTAACTGCTGAGCCTTCTCTCCACCCCCTTTTTCTTTTTGTTTTAATTGGATTTTTTTCATATGATATATTCTGCCACACCTTTTTCCTCCCCTAACTCCCCCAGACCCTCTCACCTCCTCAACTGTCCAATTCATACCCTTTCTTTCTCTCCTTAAAAATACAAACAAGCAAACAAAAAACCTAACCAACCTACCAAACAAACAAACAAAACCAAGTAACTCACACATACAAACAAACCCCACAAAACCCCAAAAATAGGAAGCAAAATACACAAGCAAAAGAACAATGAGATAAAAATGCCCAAACAAAGCACTACGAGACAAAGCGTCTACAAAGATACGCTGGGTTTGTTTTGGTTTGGCATCTACTCTTGGGCATGGGACCTGCCCTAAGTGTGGTCTGTACACCTGTGAGACTCACTGGAGAAAACTAATCTTCCCTTTACCCTTTGTGGGTGAAGGTAGTTTTTTGTTTGTTTGTTTGTTTGTTTGTTTTTTGTTTTTTGAGATGGTTTCTGTGTAACAGTCCTGGATGTCCTGGAACTTGCTTGGTAGACCAGACTGGCCTTGAACTTACAGATATCCACCTGTCTCTGTCTCCTGAGTGCTGGGAGACACCTGTCCACCACCACTGCCCAGCAAAGACAGCTTCTTGATTAGGGGTGGGAACCCCATCTACGTTCCCCTCAGCGCTGGGACCCATCTGGCTTGAATCTGTACAGGCCTTGTGCAGGCCATCAGTCTCTGTGAGATCAGCAGTCCTGCTGTGTCTGGAATACAGTTTCCCTTTGGCTCTTAAAATCCTCAGCCTCCTTTTCTGCATAGTTCCCTGAGCCCTAAGGGGAGGGGTTTGATGAAGACATCCCACCTAGGACTGAGTGTTCCCAATCTCCAGTCTGCACACTGTCCCGTTGTGGGTCTCTGTTTTAGTTCCCATCTACTGCAGGAGGCAGTTTCTCAGATGATGGCTGACCCAGACCCCGATCTGAGTCCATCTCAGATGATGGCTGAGGGAGACCCAGATCATCTGACACCCTCTAGAGTCATCTGGGAAGAGGAACAGCAATAAAGAAAGGACCTCCAACAGACTGGCATGTAGGCAAGACCTTAGAGCCTTTTCTTGATTAGTGACTAATTAGCAGGGCCCAGCCCATTGTGGCACTATCACCCTTAGGCTAGTGGACCTGGGTTGTATAAAAAGGCAATCGGTAAGCTGTGGAGAGCAAGCCAGTAAGCAGCATTATTCCAGGCCTCTGCTTCAGTTCCTGCCTCCAGGTTCCTGCCCTGTATGATGGAGTACAAGCTATGTGATGAAATAAACTCCTCACCAAGCTGTTTTGGCTCATGGTGTTTATCACATGTGTGTGTTTGTTATTAAACATCTAGGGGAAAAGACCACAGCATCACTGCTGATCACTCATCTACCTAAACCAAAAGGGGGCCACACTTCACTTGTGAAAGGAAGACAGTACACTTGCTGGGGAGGAAGAAACAAGGGCCCCTCCCCACCTTTCCATGGCAGAGCATCCTAGCCTCATAAAAAGGAAACATTAAAATTGCTCGAAACTCCTTAACAGGAGGCTGGGAACTGCTGCATATTCTGTCACAAAATCTTTTGACAACCAGAGCAGGTATGTGACACTGTGACACCAGCCTTCACAGGTCTTCCAAGTGGGAAAGAAAAATGACAGAGGTGGTGGGCAAGTTCTCCTTACTACTTACAGCTCGGTCAGGTGGGGCTCTGGGAGACAGAGGCAAGCCAGCTGTTGTTTTATATTTTGGGGGAGAGGGGTTCATGCAGGTGACAAGCCAGTTGTTTTTTGGGGGGAGGGTTACTGAAGGTGACAAGCCAGTTGTTTTGGGGGGGTCCCTGCAAGTGACAAGCCAAGCCAGATGCTTTGGGGTACTTGCAGGTATCCAAAAAGCAAAGGATTCTTTTGGAGCTGCATCTGATCTGCCATGGGCCCTGTGCACTAAGGAGGCAGTCTTTGCCCACTGGTTTAACAGACTGACATACAGCTGCGGAGATCCATGCACCATCACTAAGGGTTTAGAGCTGGCTGGAGTTTTCTAGAAATTGTTTGGCCATGCCAGGTGTGGTGGCGCACGCCTTTATCCCAGCACTTGGGAGGCAGAGGCAGGTGAATCTCTGAGTTCGAAGCCAGCTGGACTATATAGTGAGTTCCAGGACAGCCAGAGCTTCACAGGGAAACCCTTGAAAAAACAAACAAAACAAAACAAAAACACACCACCAAAACAACCCAAAAAGCCCTGTTTGATCTGAATTTCTCTGTCCCTCGAATGTTAACAGGTTGTTCTGGTGTTCAGGCATTTTGTTACTTTCGTAATTCTTTCTTTAGAAATATTTTATTTTTATGGGTATTGGTGTTTTGCCTGCATGTGTGTCTGTGTGCCTGGTACTCCTGGAGGCCAGAAGAGGGTGTCAGATCTCCTGGAACTGCAGTTATAGATGCTGTGAGTCCTCTCCAGCCCCATCATTTTTGGTTGAGATGTTAAGTTGTAAGGTAGCATGAGGTGCTGGCAAGGTGGCTAAATGGTTAGATCACTGGCTACTCTTGGAGAGGACCTACGTTCACTTGCCAGTACCTACATGGAAGTTCACAGACATGGGAAACTTGAGTTCCAGGGATCTGATGCCCTCTCCATAGCTGCCAGACACTCATATGGTACATACAGATGTGCAAGCAAATACTCATACACATAAAATAAAAATACATAAATTTTTTTTAAACATAATTATGTAAGTCAAGAGTAGTAGCTCATGCCTTTAACCTCAGTACTCGGGAGGCAGAGGTAGGTGGATCTCTGTGAGTTCAAGGCCAGCCTGGTCTACAGAGTGAGTTCCAGGACAGTCAAGGCTACACAGAGAAACTCTGTCTTGAAAAATTAAAAAAATATAAAATAAAACAAATTCCATACATTGGTAGTGCCATGGAATTAAGAATGCAAAGCTCTCCGGGCGGTGGTGGCACAAACCTTTAATCCTAGCACTGGGGAGGCAGAGGCCAGGGGATCTCTGTGAGTTTGAGGCCAGCCTGGGCTACAGCGTTCCAGAACAGGCTCCAAAGCTACACAGAAAAATCCTGTCTCGAAAAACAAAAACAACAACAACAACAAAAAACCAAAATACAAAGCTCATGCTTCAAGTATTAACTTATTGTTACACTGTATGTAACCTTCTGTTTTTAACAAGGGCTTTCTAACCTACTTTTCTTTTTTTTATAAGACAGGATCAGCACACAGCCCTGGCTGGCCTGGAACTCGCAATGTAGACCAGACTGCCCTCAGTCTCTCTGCACCTCTCTAACCTATGCCTTTAGGTGTACGTCATTCCTTACTCATCCTGACGTTTCCCTGGAAAGGCTCCTCTTCTCCTTCAGACAGTGTGGCCCAGTGTGGCAGCTTCTGGCCTTGTCCCATCAGGACCAGCTCCATCTGTGGATGAACTTTCATGGGGCTCTATTCTGTAGAAGGGAAGAAGAAAAGAAATAGAACCCCCGGAAGCCTGGTGGTCAACATCCAGGCATAATACACTCAGAGCTGTCCCAGTAACTCCAAACCAGCACATAGCTGTGGTTCAGGCTAGAACCCATAAAAATACAAGACACTTTTTAAACTGTAAAATGTTAAAATGGCTGTCCTTTTAATGTTGAGAAAATGTATTCTGGATAAGTGAGAATGATGATATTAATTTAATTTAATTTAATTTTAAAACATTCTGAAATGAGTATGTCTTTCTTAGTGAAGACTGGAGCCAAGAAAGTAAGCATTATCTGTCCTTAGGTCTCGGACTGGGCCTGAGCAGTAATAAAGAACTCGGAGGTCTAGGTGAGGGTCTATATTCAACCCCCAGTGCTACCAGCAAACCATCCACAGGTCTTCAGTGTTAATTAGATGGCCAAGCTTGGCATGTAGGAACTGGCTGACCAACCAAACTAGAACTTTAAGCAATATATTTCTTACTGACATATATTTTCACAGAAAAATGGCTATTCATCTCAAATTCAAATTTAGATGGGTGTCTGGCTTTTGTTTTTTTCTCTTCTTTTCTGGAGAATTTCAACAATAACAAATGCATGGTTAGAAAAGCTTGAGGTGTCATTTTGTTTTTTAAAGGCTTTATTTTCCGGACCCCTGGGATTAGAGTAAGGATTCCTGTGGCCTGCTGGAACCTTGAAGTAGGGCAAACACCATTATGACCTCGTCAGCCCAAGAGCAGGTGCTACACATTTGTCAACCTGCATCCTCAGAACAAGCTGAGAATGTAGCCAGGAACCTGGTCTCCAGATGAGGAAACGGAGAGCCTGGCACACTGAGACACACAGCTGTGAGGGCAAGGAGCAGGATGGGAAGCCAGCTGAGACCTGTCCCAGAGCAACAGGCTGAGAAACACTAAAATTCACTAAAATCACAAATGTCTCAGGCTTGACATGTGGCTCGGTTGGTAGAGGGCTTGTCTAACATCAGGAGGTCTGTTTTGGATCAAATGCCACAGAAATCAGGCACAAATGGGCAGTGGCGAACACTTGTAATCCCAGCATTTGGGAAATAGAGGCAAAAACATCAGCCATTAAAGCCACCCTAAGCTCCAGAGAGAGCTAGAGGCCAATGTCTGGCATCTCTCCCTTAGGCAATTTGTTACATTATTTTATAGTATCACATTAACAAACAAAAAGGAGATAGAAATATTAAAATAGCGTCACGTTAAGATAATCAGAAGTTTGTCTTTTGATTGGGTCGTGTGTTTTATTTAGAAATCAAAGCACGTGCTGGATGGTGTTTGCCCATCCTCTGGAGTACTGAAGTGCGGTTTGCACCGCAAAACTCTCAGAAACCCAAAACATCAGCCGCACTTTTCCCGGACAAAATGCTGCAGGAGCCCGTGGCCGCTCCAATGGGTCGGGCTGCCCTTCCCTGCTCATGAGGCCTTCCTGGTAGGGTTGAATGCAGGCTTGCTCTCCCCTGACACATCACTGGCCCTTGCTTTCCTTGGCCTGCAGGGCCCTGTGGGACATAAATGCTATTATATAACCGGCCCCTCCCATCGCTCTCTCACCGGCCTTTGATCGGTCTTAGAAGGTGATTACATAGCTTCATTTATTTCTTTGAATACTCAAGTTTCACGGTCATTAAAGTAATCACAGACTCATCCCAGTCTCCATGTGAGGGCAATGTCTCCTCTAACCACGACCCGTTTCTCCTGCTCTTTGGCCACCATCTCCGCGCTGCTCTCCAGCCGCGTTCCTCTTCCACCTTCAACGCCGCCATAAAAGACTGCGATAATTTTAATACCTCTTTTGGCAATGAATCATGACATTTATTCAGCTGATCTCCAAGCCATGAGAAGCTAGGTCTTACACTGTTCAGAGCAAGCAAATCGCAAAGAGCAGCTCAGCGAGGAAAGGGTTAATCGGGTGAGTAAAGGCTATTTTTAAATCTGGCCCCTGTCTGCCAGGCATGGAAATCCACCCGGTACCGCAGAAATCCTAAATTGCACTGCCCTGCACCCCACTGAAAGTCTTCAGTGCGCTGTAAGACCTCCCCAGCATGGGGAAGATTGGGGGTGAGTCGCTGGAGGAGGGGCGCGGGTTCGGCCTTTGTGCTGCTGGCCAGTCGCGGAGGTCCCGTGGAGCAGGCACACAGAAACCCTCGAGGCCCGCAGGAGCAGCCCCGCACAAAAGCGCGTTACATGCTTGCAAATCGCCCCACCGCTGTTATTGTATTTACTGTGGTCTGCGGGGCAATTGTTTTCTCTTTGCAAAATTTTTCAGCTTCCTGGGCTTTTCTCCTCCTCTGCAGCCACTGGTACCACGAGGCCACATAGAGAAGTCCGCGTCTCCCCTCCCCCGCCCCCCCCCCCCCCCCCCATCTTCCTCAAGGAAGGGGAAAGATCCCGCCTGGGCAGGAGGCCACCGGAGGATGCGATCAATCGATGAGTGCCCCAGCTTTCGAGATTGGAGAGCTGCGTGTTTGAAATAATAACTTCTGTCAGTCTTGTCTGTGTGGTTGGGGCCTATGTTTTTCTGGCTTTATTTGATTACTGTTGCTAAAGATGATGCCCGCCCTGCTCCTTGGGGACGTATTATTGGGATGAGAAAAGGAAAAAAAAAAGGTCACACGTAAACTTCGTTTGAATCAGTTTTGCATTTGTAAATGCATGAACATTGTTCCCCAGGAATTTTTTCAATCCTGAAATTGATATAAAGATCATATCATTATGGCTAGACATATGCTAAGAGTTTGAAGTTTCTTTGGGTGGAAGGTTTGAAGGAAGGAAAGCTACCAAAACAGCTATTTTAAAACCCAAAATGTGTGAAGAGTGGGAAATGGCCTGCTCAGTGGGTGAAGGAGCCTGCCCCATACAAGCCTAGGGGGCTGGGTTTGATCCCGGGAACATGTGATAGAAGAGACCCCAACTTCACAAAGTTATCCTCTGACTTGGTCCACACAGGGTCCATGACATGTGTACATACACACACACACACACACACACAGTAGTAGTAGTAATAATAATAATTATTATTATTATTTCAAAAAATAAAATCTGAAGGAAAGAGACCTCTGTGATTGCACATTCTTTTTGTCATCCTTGTGTGGGGGCTTTTGCTGCAGTTTGCCTGTTCTCCAGACTCACGGTATAGCCCTGACAGGCCTAGAACACAGAGATGCACCCCACTCAGCCTCCTGAGTTAAGGGAGTAAAGGCATGCCTGCTGTGCCCCCAGCTGTTTGTGTTTTTTGTTTGTTTGCTTGGACAGTGTCGAGCTATGTACCACGGGTTGATATCCTCTATGTATTCCAGAAGAGGTTTAAATTCATGGCAATCCTCCTGCCTTTGCCTGGGATTACAATCATGGACTACCACATTCATGCAGGTTTTTTCTTATTTGTTTTTTGTTTGGTGTGTGTGTGTGTGTGTGTGTGTGTGTGTGTGTGTGTGGTGTATGTATGTGTGTGTGGTGTATATATATATATGCATATGCTGTTTATATGTATTATGTATGTGTGTGGTGTATATGTGTGTGTGATGTATATAAGTGTGTTGTTTATATGTATGTGTGTGTCTCTGGATGTTCTTCACAGCTATAGCTTTCAGGACGCTGATTTGTTATATAGTTTTAGTTTACAAACTCACATACCTAGTAGAAGTCCAGAGACTAGAGGGCAAAGGTTGCTTGTTATAGTCTTTGATTGGTAATGTTTATGTTGCTCATTGCTGCCTAACAAAACACGGTAAAATTTGATTGCCTGAAACACCTACCATTTTCTCATTTCTTATGGTGATGTTGATTTTAGCTACCAGAGTAATCACGGAATCTTGTTATCTGGAATGTACCTGTTCTCGACCTTCCAACGTGGTCCGTGATACAATGCACAGGTAGACATTGGTAATGGTTGGAAGTGGTCAGTAAGTCATGCTATTTGGTCAAACAGAAAGCCAGGTTTCTCCTCACAAACTTTCTCTTCAGTTTTTGTATACCCCACCCCCACCCGCAAACACTTATGTTAAGTTAAAGGGAAACTTCTACCCTTTGTAGGCCTAAACCTTGAATTGACAAAGTTGCTCTTCCATCATATTCTACTGGGCAAATCAAGTTGTGAGTTCAAACCATATACAAGTGGAGGGGCTGAAAAATGTGAGGAGTATGTTGCTTCTTGGCATCAATGTACAAAAAATTAGTATGAGAAGGGAGCAAGAGTAATGCTGTAAATTAGTCTCAGGCCAACATCTCTATGAGAAGACACTGAGAACATATTTGGTAAATGTATAATGTTCTTTATTTTTTGAGGTTATGATTACATCATTTCCCCCTTCCAGTCCCTCCCTCCAAACTTTTCCATATACTTCTTGCTCTCTTTCAAATTAATGGTCTCTTTTTCTCATTAGTTGTTGTTATATACTCTCTCTCTCTCTCTCTCTCTCTCTCTCTCTCACACACACACACACACACACACACACACATACACACACATTTGTACACACACACATACACACACATATTTGTATACACACACATATTTGTATACACACACATATTTGTATACACACACATACACACATATTTGTATACACATATTTGTATACACACATATTTGTATACACACATATACACATATTTGTAAACACACACATAAACACATATTCCTAAGTATAACCTGCTCAGTTTGTATATTGCTTCTTGTGTCTATGTTTCCGGGCTGACCATTTGGAATTGGATAACCACTTCCCGTGCTTTTCCTTGAGGTAGACTATTTCTACAGCTCTTAGCACCCCCAGGTGCTGTAGTTTTGTGTAGGGGTGAAACCTCGTGGTCTCTCCCCAGTTCATTTCGGTATATCCATTCCTACTGTCCTCGTTCAGCTCATATTCAGGCAGTCATGTTGTTAGACTTTATCACTGACACCCTAGGAGACAGGGTCTCACAGCATACCCCCCCCCCCCCCCCGATTCTTTGACTTTTACCGTCTTTCTGCCCACTCTTCCCCAGTATTCCCTGAGCCTTAGCTGGGGAAGTGTTTTATAGATGTATCCATTGGAACTGGGCTCCACAACTCTGCAGTTTGACTGGTTGTGGTTTTCTGTAATGGTCTACCTCTGTTGCAGGTACCAGGCTAGACCCTGAATAAGGATGTTTTGTTTGTCAAAAACCTTAAGGTTTTTGTTGCCAGGCAGTGGTGGCGCACTTGTTTAATCCCAGCACTTGGGAGGCAGAGGCAGGCTGATCTCTGAGTTCGAGGCCAGCCTGGGCTACACAGTGAGTTCCAGGACAGCCAGGACTAACACAGAGAAACCCTGTCTTGAAAAATAAAAAGTAAAAAATAATTTTAAAAAGGTTTTTGTAACTGGCTGTGCTGGAGCATGCCTGTTATCCCATTGGTTGGAAAGTAGGCATAGAGATCAGTTTAAGGCTATCCTCAGCTAACACAGTGAATTTGAGGCCAGCTGCCTATCTTTACCTCTCCCTCTGGTTTATGTGATCAAGGTCTCCACCATTAAGTCAGATATGCATCCTTGGTACCTGGGGTGCGGAGGTCTCCTGCACTCAGTTGTTTGTTGTTTTTAATGGATTCCCTGTGGTGACCAGGGAGGCATTCAGGAGGTGTTGGAGCAGGTAAGTCCAGCCCAAGCCAGAGCTCAGGAAATAGTTCTGCTCCTGGAATGAAGACTATGTGATGAGCTTGCTTTGAGTGGACTGGATGCCCAGAAGGACAGACTGAGTGGAGCCAGGTGTTCACAGTTCTCTGCTGGGAGCTGGAGGAGCAGCAGCTTCCTCACAGGCAACTCAGTGTTGGCCCCTTCTCTACAGCCTGCTCCCTTCTCCTACACCAAGCATGCAGCCGCTGGGTTCTTCCACAGCTGAACTCTTTGCCTACATCAGAGCAACACCGGGGAGCGCAATCACAAGCCGCTGCTTGCCCTTTGACATTTAAGCCTAAATATCACTCCAGGTTATTCCAGGAGGGAACTTTGGGGGATGGAGGCAAGCACCCAGCTTGGAGGTTTGTGACTGGGGCTCCTCACCCTAAAGGGACAGGAAGCAGAGACGGCTGGATTCTCACACACTGTTTTGTTGCTGTTGATTTAGGGGAAGGCTTCTTGCAGGTAAACACAATGGGTTTCTATATTATAAGCATTAATATTCCTAATCTAAGAAAAATCCCCTGCCCTAGCAGTTTGAGTAAGAAAAATATAAGGCTCTCATGAGACAGTGAAAGATGAATTTTACCTCACTGCAGTCCAACACATCTGCTCAGCTGTGGTTAAGGATCTCCTCTTATTGCATTTCAAAAAGGAATCTTTGCCAGGCTATGGTGGTGCAGGCCTTTAATCCCAGCACTTGGGAGGCAGAGGCAGGTGGATCTCTGTGAGTTCAAGGCCAACCTGGTCTACAAAGCGAGTTCCAGGACCGGCTTTAAAGCTACATAGAAACCCTGTCTTGAACCCTGCCCCCCCCCCCCAAAAGGAATCTTAGTCATGACTGTAGAGACCCGAGGACAGACTCAGCATCCATGTTGTTGTGCAGTGGCTGAGATTAGACAAAATCAGAATTCTGCATCCTCATTTTTTTTCTCATGAAGCCCAGACAGCTAAGGATGACTTTGAGCTTCTGATCTTCCTGTCTCTGCTTTCCAAGTGCTGAATTACAAATATGTATTACAAACTACCAGGCCTAGTTTACACAGTGCTGAGGCTAGAACCCAGGGCTTTATGTATGCTAGGTAAACACTATACCAACTGAGCAACCTAGTCCTTGCCTCTTAATTTTGATTATTATTATTATTTTTTAGAGCAATGAACTATCTTCCT
The DNA here is from genome assembly GCF_903995425.1 of Onychomys torridus. Classification (NCBI taxonomy): domain Eukaryota; kingdom Metazoa; phylum Chordata; class Mammalia; order Rodentia; family Cricetidae; genus Onychomys; species Onychomys torridus. The sequence goes on from NC_050448.1 coordinate 14,887,685, forward strand.
ACCCAATTCACAGTAGAGGCTCTGGAGAGCCCCTCTTTCTACTGAGATACGCCTTCTGTTGTGAAGCGCCTCAGTAAACTGTCAACTAATGTTTTGAGCTGTTTGAAAATTTGAGTTATGTTAGGGGCTTCCTTTTGGTGCTTGAGATGCCTGAAAATTCTGTTGGCTCCATGGCATGTGGTTTTTCATTTGCTTTGAACTGTGAAAATGCATGTCAAAAATTAGATACCTTGGGACTGGACAGATGGCTCAGGGGTTAAGAACATTTGCTGTTCTTCCAGAGGACTCAGGTTCAATTCTCCAACACCCACATGGCAACTTATAACTTTCTCCAGTTCCAGGGGATCTGACACCCTCACACAGACATACATGCAGGCAAAACACCAGTCAACACTCATAGAACAAAAGTAAATAAATTTAAAAGAAAAAAGAAAGAATGGGACACCCTAAGCTCTCCTTGGGGCACAAATCATTTCGGAATTTCTCCCTAACTTTACAGGATGTCCCAGAGGTCACTGAGTTTGGGAAGGGGGGTGGGGAGCAGCAGCTCTTCTGTTTTCTTCTAGGAGGTGGAGTGTGGCCATAAAAACAATACGCTACGCCCCGCCCAGAAGCTAAAGGGAGACTCAGCTTTACCTGTGAAAGCCAGAGCCCAAGGGGCTCCGGGCCTGAGCTTCTCCAGCACTGCCTGGGGTGGTGACAGAGGGAAGTCTGACAAGGTCAGACCTCCTTTAGTCCTAGGCAGCCTGGAATTAGTAAAATGACTCTCTTGTTTGTCATCCCCCTGCCTCACCTTTTCTAGTGCGGGAATTGTAGGTCTGGGCCTCCACGCCTGGCAAGAGCATTCTTCTTTCTAAGTGAAATTTGCCAATTTTAGAGAAGGGTTAATTTGTCTATTATTTTTTTTAAATATGTCTTGTAGCTTTAACCATTCTATGGACCCCAGCACGAGCCTAAAAGTACTGGTTGGAAGATCAGATAGGAAGGCTGGAAAGATGGTTCAGCAGTCAAGGGCATTCGCTACTCTTGCAGAGGAGCCAGGTTCAGTTGCTAACACTCATGTGGCCGCTCAGCCATCTGTAATTCCAGGGAGTCTAATGCCTTATTCTGACCACTCCAGGCACCAGGCATGCAGATGGTTCGTGTACATACACGCAGGAAAAAGATCCACACACAACAAATAAAAAATAAAATCTTAAAAAAGACCAGACGTGAAAAAGTTGATCTGGGGAGCCCACACTGTAATCCCAAGACCTAGAATAACTATGGGTCATTTATCGAGCCAGAGACACGCCCCAGCTGCTAAACAAGCTTGCCCAAGCCTGACTGCCTGCCTGACAACCTAACCTGAGTCCCTAGAATTCACACGCTAGAAAGAGAGAACCAATTCCCACCAGTTGTCTTACGACCTTCACACACACACACACACACACACACACACACACACAAACACACACACACACACTAGCTAAACAAGTCATAAAATTGAAATACTTTCATTTCACATATAATATAGGCACATTCTCATCATTCAGCAAACATTGCACTTGCTATGGAAATTTGTTATCTGTGCCCTCTTTATGGCTGTTGCTGTCTAGTGGGAGAAGTAAGTGGTAAGTATCAGGAGTGGGGTGTGATGGTGCATGCTTTTGATCCCAGCATTTGAGAAGCAGAGTGGGCAGGTACCTCTGTGTTTCAGCACAGCCAAGGCTTCAGTGAGTCCCAGAAAAAGAAAAGGAAGAAAAGTAATAGAGAAAAACCCAGTCAAGATAAGGGGTTTGACCGGGATGAGGCTATAGGAGGAGAGAAAGTTCAAGGCCAGACTGGACTAGTAGTGAGAACAGGCCTCAAAAATAAACAAGATAAGGTGTTACAGAGTTCATGGAAGGCCAGAGTTCTCATTGATTCAGATCAGATAGTGACTGTGTCCTTGAGAGAACGACACTTGAGCTGAAGGAGGAAACTGAGGGACCATCTGAGTTCCCAGCAGTGTAAACAGGAAGTACAAGGCCCCCAAGGTCTGGGCAGGCTTGGGGGGAGGGGCAGGCAGGGACACAGGGACCCTCAGGCTCATTTCTGACTAAGCAACTTCCCGGCACTTGTGACCCCGCCTCTAGCTGACTGCTGTCCTCCTATGCAGGTTCTGTAGGAAGAAGCTGTGGTCTTTGTTCCTGAGGACAAGGCCATTTCGGAGGACATAACCCTGGTTCCTCATTTCTTTGACTTCATTCTCTTGACTCCATAGCAGTATTTCAAAAGAAAGATCTGGACTTTAACACTCCCTGAGTGCCCACAGCCTGCGAGAGAGGTTTCCCAGAGCACTGGATCTTAAGTCACTCCCTTGAGAGTAAAAACAGCCCAAGGGACTCCGGGAAGATCGAGGTCCCCTTTGGGGTTCTTAGCCTTCTTAATAAAATAATTTTCAAATGGAAGCTCGATGACAATTTTAATAGAGTTTAAAACCCTCAGCATCTGCCTGGAGGAGGAAAATGGAGGAGAGGGGGGAAAGAAGCCATTGCCTTCGGCCCTTCACAAGGAGGCAAATGGCCACGTGCCAGAGAAGGGGGCTGGAGAGAGAGTTAGGAAGCCTGAAGTGTCAGAGAAAGCATCCTGAGTTCAGGCCAGCAACAGAAAGAAGAGAAAGAAAGGGAAAGGTTGCACTCAGAAGTGTACAATCTCTAGAACCTCAGCGCTCCATGCTTGGCTTGGCTTGAGTCCCCCCCCCCCAGGGGCAGGAATTCTGGGAAAGAAAAGTACAGCACCTCATTGAAGGACAATGGTCTTTTCAGCATGGTTTAAGGTAGACCCACCTTCCTAGGGGTGTCCTTTGGCCAGGTAATGACACTGTTCTACTGGAATGTTAGGGTTCCATGTAGGGTAGGCCAGAAATTCAATTCTCTCCCTCCCTCCCTCCCTCCCTCCCTCCCTGCCTTGCCTCTCTCATGTTATTTGTCTGTGTTGTGTTTTTGTTTTGTTTTGAGACAGGGTCTTACTATGTAGCCCTGGCTGACCTGGAACTCGATATGTAAACCAGGCTGACCTCAAAACTCAGAGTTCCTCCTGCCTCTGCTTCCCCAGTGCTGGGATCAAAGGCACTTACCACCATGCCCAGATTCTGTTTCTTTTGACTGGTTTTCCCTTAATGGGCCTCTCTTGCTAGTCTAATTGCATCATTTCACAGATAAAGTAGACTGGCAGGAACTGAGCTCAGGGCTACATGAGGGCAGGCTCTGCAGCAGGGATACCTTTCCAGTTGTCTTTTGACTTTTTTTTTTTCCTTCAGACAGGACTGCATTATGTTGCCCAGGCTGGCCTTGAACATGTGATTCACTTGTTTCATCATCCCAAGTACCTTGAGGTGACAGGCCTGGTTCACCCTGCTTGATTCCATGATTACATTCTAGAAAAAATAGACTTCAAATATTTTCAAGGCCAAACACCTATCAGTGTCTCGCTACAAGTCACACTGACAAGGTACGCCCACAGCACACCCTGACCAAGCTCGGCAGTGTCTCCACACACATTGTAATTAGCACATTTATTTTCCACAAGGAACTCTCAAAAGAGTAGAGTGTACCTGTCATCTTTCCAACTCAGCCCTCCAAAAGATGCTCTTACCCTCCAGCCTTTCAGTCCTTGGAGCTCACTGACTGTCCTGGCAGGCAAGGAAGCCTTCAGGCCCCAGCAGTGAAAGAGCAGTGTGGTGCCTTCCTGTTATCCACTTGGGAAAAAACAATCATTCCTGGAAATTAAAAGGCAGAGACAGGAAAAGAAGGAAGGAGAAAAGGGTAAAAAGGACCCTTCTTGTGATGCAAGGTTTTTTGTTCTGTGGACAGAGAGTTCAGTCCGCTAGTCTGGGTCAAGCACACTGTATCAACGCTGTCATGCCTGGCAGGCACTGGAGAGACAAGGCCAACCGCATTGAGGGTGACAGTCTTATTGAGGGTGACAGTCTTGGCAGAACAATTTTAGGGCAAATGACTTCTCCTTAATACCCTCAAACTGCTATGGAGCCTGGGACCTACCCACCAAGCCTCTTCATGCTGGCACATTCCTATGCATTCCGGACAGGAAAGCTGGGCAATTCATTTGACCTGAGCTACAGAGTGAGACCCTTCCTCACAAGCCAAAGCCAAATGAGACCCAAACAAATGAAACCCAACTGGGATGCATCTACCCAGCAAAGTCTTCGGGCCCCAGGTTCCTGGGTTTAACTTTAAAGTATGACTGTCACTTTTCCTGTGATGGGGGAGGCAGAGAGCAGGACACATCCACTTAAGAGTCACCTTTAGGGAAGGCTGTGAAATATAGAATTAGGAATCAGTTAACCAAGGGGGTGGTGGTAGCCTTTCAGAAGAAGGTCAGTGCGGCGCAACCTCCCTTCCTGGCTTCAGTTCACAGTTTTCCACACGTGTGTGGCTTCCTTCCCAAGAGAAGCGTAAGTGTTCTGGAGAGAAAGGAAAAGAGAATCAAAGCCGTCAGAAACAGCCCTGCCAATATTGATCTCTTAGAGCTGAAAAAAAGAAGGCTCTACCAGGACAGAATTTAAATGGAAAAGAAGAAAACACTGCAGAATGTTATGTGCAAGACAGAGTGAGGAATTAATTATGATACTTGTCAAGCTGGGCATGGTGGCACATGCCTGTGATTGCAGCACTCAGGAGGTGGAGACAGGAGGATCAGTAATTCAAAGCCAGCCTTGGAGGGAGAGGCAAGAGGATCAGTAGTTCAAAGCCAGCCTTGGTTACACAGTGGGTTCTAGGCCAACATAGACTATATAAATGCCTGTCTCAAACAAGCACAAAACAAAAACAAAAACCCAAGCACCAAAATGTTATACTACTTAACCGCCAAGCGGGATGCACTCCCTGGCATGTTGTGTACATTTAGCTACAATAGAGCCTGGTATCTCCCAGCTGCAACCTTTGACCAGCTGTAGTATCAGATGTGAATTCCTTCCTGTGGGGCGGCATCAATTCCAGTCGGAAAGTGCCTGGTTACCCCCATAACAAATTCAACTTCTGAATAATTACGTTTATCTCTGTTGTAAGCGTTGGTCAGGAAGCTTCTTTTCACAGAGGGCAGTGGTGCCTGCAGACCAGGTAACTGGCCAAAGTGCTAAGTCTAAGTGGCTATTGAAGACCCAAAGCCTCAACCATATATAGGACATCTACATCATATCCTCAATGGCCCAAAGACTGTCTTGGAAGAAAGAGTAGAAGAAGGTAAGAGCTGAAAGGGGCATTGTGCTGTGGTGTGCTGTTTTCCAGGCATGGCCATTGCACTTATGGGGTCACGTCAGCCAAGATTATCTATAGAAGACCTGTGCAATGCTGGGCCCATCAACATCTGTAGGTAATTCATGGTTACTGAGGAGGGACAGATGCATTCTTCATTGATATAGCCACAGGTAAAGTGTCCATGATCCTAAAAATAATCTCTCACCCAGGATCCCAAAAGCCATCTGAATGAAACTCACTGGGTCAAACACGCACATACATACACCCAGCATGAAGGAAGGGGTGTGAATTGGGATTAAAACCCTCATGATTGGTAAATGGTAAATCTTTCTCCCTTGTGCTTTTTTGGGACAGGGTTTCACTGTGTAAACTTAGCTGGCCTGCGGTAACTGACCATGTAGCCCATGCTTTACCCAAACTTACAGCCACCCTCCTGTCTCTGTTTCCTTAGCCCCAGTAAATCTTTCTAAAGGGAAATCAATAGAAAAGTATTTTGATTTGAGGTTTGAGAAGTTAAGTCTTTGAAACTTTTCAGATTTTGTGCTTAAAAGCCAATAGTAGGCCAGATGTGGTAACACTGTGCTGTTAGTTTTATGTCAACTTGACACGAGCTGGAGTTAGCTGCAAGGAGGAAGGCTCCACTGAGAAGATGCCTCCATAAATTCCTGCTACAGGGAATTTTCTTAAGTATTGACTGATGAGAGCCCAGCCCATTGTGGGTGGTGCTATCCCTAAACTGGTGGTCCTGGATTCTATAAGAAAGCAGGCTGAGCAAGCCATGAGGAACAAGCCAGTGAGCAGCACCCCTCCATGGCCTCTGCATCAGCTCCTGCCTCCAGTTCCTGCCCCGTGTGAATTCCTGTCCTGACTGCTTTTGATGATGAACAGTGAGTGAAACACACCCTTTCCTCCCCACGTTCCTTTGGGTCATGGTATTTTATCATAGCAATAGTAGCCCTAACTAAGATACCCTCACCAGTAATTGGGAGGTAGAGGCAGCAGAGGCAGGAGTTCAAGGTCATTCTTAGTTATTTAATGAGTTTGAGGTTAGCCTGGACTGTACAAGACCTCCCCTCCCCCCACAAAGGAGCAGAGAAAAAAATAGAAGTTTCAGAGTAGTTATTATGTTCTAGATTCCACACATTTGGAAAACTTGCATATTTTTGTAATGCTTTGAAATCTAGTCTAAAGGGCCACTCACTATGGTAAAGGTGCTTGTGGCCAAGCCTGATGACCTGATGACCCTGAGTCCCGGGACTTCCTTGGTGGAAGAGAAGAACCAATTATCACAAGTTGTCTTTTGACCTCCACAAGTGCACACACACATACAAACAAATAAAACCCTAGCTCAGCAATTAGGAATGCTTGCTGCCCTTGCAGAGGACCTGGATTCAATTCCCAGCACCCACGTGGTAGTTCACACCTGTCTGTGACTCCAGTTTCCAGGGTTTCTGAGACCAGGTATACATATATAACATGCAGATAAACACTCATGCACATGAAAATAAATGCAGCTTTAAAAAACAAAAATAAACAAATCATTTTTAAAAGCCGTCTTGTCTTGCATGTATTTTTTCACTTAATTCCCACCACCATAAAATGAAAGGTCTCTGTACCCATTTTCCAGGGGAGAAAAGTGAGGCTCGTGTGATAAATACCCAATAACTGGTTGATATAGAAAGAAGACATCAGTTGGTTATATTGTCAATCACAAGGGAATTTGTGCTCCCTTCTCCCACACAGAATCTTCTTTGATCCTTACAACAAGTAAATCATTCTTCCCTTCTCCTTTCCAAACCCTAGGGACCTTATTGCCCTCAGCTAGAGAGGATCACATGTCTTAAAATATTAATGGTTTATGAACAGAGAGAGAAACGTTTTCCAAACCAGCCATCCTTCCAAAGGGTCCGGGTTGTGGCGTCAGGGAATTCCAGAGTCCACCGTGCCTGCTTGCAAGGGCATGGCCCTTATTGAGAGTCAGAGGCTGAGTGGTGAAACACCAGGGGAAAATTAGTTCTGATGTCAGTCAAATGGGCTCCCATCACTGAGTCAATACAGCCTTCACGCCATTGCGTTATGATGGCAACTGTATATTATGAGCCGAAGATCCAGAAACTAAACTAATTAAAAGTGTTCAGCTGAGAGATGGGCTTGTCTGCCTTCTGCCTCTCCTTCTTCCTGAATACAGGCACACACAGATCCTGGTCCCCAGATTTCTCTCTGCAGAGTATACTTTACCTTTTGGAAAGCACTTTCAAGTCTTCAAACAGCTTGAGACTTACAGTTTGCCACAGGAGCATGAAGCAAATTCCTGTTTCTAGTTTTTGAACGAGGAGCTGGAGTGTAAGAACCCCTTGCAGGAAGTCGCAGGTGGTGGGAAAGGGGAAACAAGGTCATTTTCAACCATGCACATTGAGGTTGAACCTTTAAAGTCAATTCTAAATTTAATTGAAAGCCGAGGGCAGAGAAGCCACGATCGGAGCTATGTGGTGATTTATTCTGAAGCCTGTAAGAAGTCGTGCGGCTGGATGTGGATGAAGTGGGCTTTAATAAAATGGCACTGGGAAGCCGTGGGGAGAGACACAAGAATGGGAACTGGGCCAGATGAAGGGTCCCCAGGTCTGAAAGAGAGCCAGGGTCTGAGTGAGCACTGTTTGCCCAAACTCGCCTGTTTTTCTACCACGATGGATGCACTTAAGTGATCACATCAAAGAGAGAGCCTATGATCACATGAGGCCAGACTCGGTACACAGTGAATTTTGCATGAAAACCTCAAGTGTCCAAATTGCAGAAAAGACTGGAGCAGAGGGTGAGGAAGACTTGTCTAATAGTGTTTCTAGCTGAAATTTAGCTGATGAGAAATGATCTTTCATTAAAGTACCGCAGGGCCCAACAACCATGCTCCCACAAATGTCTAGAAACGTATTTCCTACTGATGATATTGAGCCATTTCTACAGAAAATTCCAAATGAGTCCTCAGAACCAAACCTTCTTTGTTGACAGTGAAGGAACAATCTTTCCAAGTTTTAAGGGAAAAAAAAAAGAGAGAAAGAAAAGAGAGAAGGAATGGGAATAACCATGTACTTCTTGGGTTCTAGGCTCCCTGAGTTGACAGGAGGCTGGATGACTCCTGTGGTGGGCTATGTGGACTTCTCTGCTCTTCAACACTGGCAGGCTCTTTTCTGTTAGATTTTATTGTTATTTTACATTTTACTTTTAAGAAAGGGTCTTGCTGTGTAGCCCCGACAGTCCTAGAACTTGCTATACACACCAGACTGGCTTCAAACTTGTGGTGATCCTCCTGCCTCTGCCCTCCCGCAATGCTGAGATTTCAGGTCCACACCCCCGTGCCAGCTGATCTTTTAGATCAGTTTCTTATGATATCCAATCCTGTCACTCCAGCTCCAAGAGGATCTGATACCTCAAGCCTCTGAGGGCAACTGTATTCACAAGCACCTGTGCCCCACACACCCCACATGCACATAATTTAGAATATAGCCTCCCCTTTTGTTCTTTTGATGATCTGGAAAGTTTGCCCCAGACAACCAGTCTTGTTGAAGATTAATGGTCCCCTTTCAGACTTTGAATGTGGTTGTTGAGGTCCTTTTTTTCTTAATCTTTTTTTTTTTGTGTGTGTGTGTGTGTGTGTGTGTGTGTGTGTGTGTGTGTGTATGGTATAATCCTTGCAGATAAACTTACAGGTGTTTTTGTGTATCTCTGATCTCTAATCCCATTCTGTAATAGAGAAGTAAATACTTCTTTTTAGTAAGTTATCTATTTTTATTTTATATGCATTGTGTTTTGCCTGCATGTACATCTGTGTGAGGGTATCAGATCTTGGAATTACAGATAGTTGTGAACTGCCATATGGGTGATGAGAATTGAACCTGGGTCCTCTGGAAGAGTAGTCAGTACTCTTAACCACTGGGCCATCTCCCCAGTCACCGATTCATTGTTTTTGTCTTTTATTTGTTTGTTTGTTTTGAGGCAGGGTCTCTTATAGCCCAGAGTGGCCTTGAACCCCTTATCCTTCTGGTTCTACTCCCTGAGTGCTGGAAAAACTAGCATGTGTCATCATGTCTTTTAAAAAAAAAATCTTTCCAGGAGCCTGGAGAGACAACTTAGTAGGTAAGAGTCCTTGCTATGCAAACAGGAGGCTCTTGAGTTTGGGTCCCAGCACCCATGTAAAAAGTTGAGCATGGCCACACATGCTTGCTTCTAACAACCCAGTGTTGGTGGGGAAGGTTGGAGACAGGTGGATGGCTGGGTCTTGCTGGCTGCCAGCCAGGCTCCAGGTTCAGTGAGAGACCTTGTCTGAAGGGAGTAAGGCAGAGTTAGTGACAGAGCAGGCTGCCTGTCTCACACATGCTCAAAGGCGAGCGTGTGCACGCGCGCACACACAACCTTCATAGGAAAGTCAGTGTGCTGACACACCCTAGTGTGATAGCACTTGAGAGGTAGGAGGGTCATTCATAGCTGTGTGGCGAGTGGCAAGTTCAAGGCCAGTGTAGGCCACATGAGACCCTGCCTAAAAAGAAAAACAAAATACTGGTACAAGTGCTCAAAGGGTAAAGACACTTCCTAAACAAGCCTGATGACCTGAGTTCAACAGCTGGAGCCCACCTAAAGGTGGGGGCAGAGAACTGACCTCCACACATGCACCACTTGTGCCCACATGTAGATCACACACATGACACACCATAGTAATTTGAAAAATCTTTACACCCTTGGTGGTGTCTGCAATCACTGTGTACTTGCTTTGTGACATCAGGTCCTGTGTGGTTCAGAGAACACTGTTCCAGGAGCCGTGGGGGTCTGAGCCAGATGGCCTCTGGCTTCCTCAGTCCAGGCTTCAGATGGTGTCCCAGAAGAGTTCGTATTTGTGTGAGTGTGGACGTGTGTTGTACATTTTTGGTGATATATGGGACAATGCCAGACAGGAATAACAGAAGCCTAAGTCTAAAATTTATTTATAAGTGGGGTGAAATTTTCTCCTCCTCCTCTGACATGATCCCAGGCTTCCTAAGACTTTGTGGTTTAATTGGCAGTCAGAATCCCCAAAAGTCCAAAGGCTTTCCCTCATGATAAAGTTGTTCCATTGTAGCCCATGCTGTGAGCTTTGCTTCTCTTAGGCTGTCAGGGCAGAGCAGACAAACTCAGGGAATGACTTAAGTGTTTCAGTAGCCTGAACAAGTTACTTAGGCCCACCAAGACTGTATTCTGCTCTGTGAAATGGGAATAGTGCCACCTGTCTTGGAGATCTGCTGACAAAATAGACATGATGTTTGTCTAGCCCTGAGTGTGCCCATTGAGTCTGTGTGCTATTAAGACCGAATCTTTTTTTTTTTTTTTTTTTTTTAAGACCAGGTCTTAAGTAGTCTGGAATGGGGCTCAAATAGCCAAGTTTGAGTTTCTGATCCACCTGCTTCTACCTCCCTAGAGCTGGGATTGCCAACATTCACCATCATATCTGGGTTTTTAAAAATTTTTGTTTATTATTGCCATGGGTAAGTGTAGGTATCCAACTATTGCTGCACATGTGGTGTGACAGTCAGAGATCAGTTTTCAGGAATCTTTTCTCTCCTCTCCTTCTACCATGGTTTCTGGGGAGTGGATTCAGTCCTCAGACTCAGGCAGAGGAGCCAGCTCACCCCATTTTTCAGTGCTGAGGATCCCAGCAGGGATAGACATTTGTACTTAGTAGACAAACTCCCCCAGCTGAGCTCCAGCGCCAGCCCGGCATCAGGTTCTAGTCTAGTCTTTTTCCTCTTTGCCTCAGTTTGTGCTAGATAGTATGTAAAATACAGAGAAAGCAGGTGTGTGGGTGGGAGAGCTTAGTCCCCATCGCTGCAGCGGCTGAGGTGGGAAGGACAGCAGGAGGTCATGCTGAGCAACAAGAACAAGTCTCAAGATAAGCAGAAAAACCAGCCAAGGACACAAGGCTGCTAGAGACTCTGGCCACATCGTGGCTCCAGTCCTCACGGATGTTTCTAGCAGTGTTCTCAGAGCAAGGCCAGTCCCATCATCTGCTGAGAGACGTCACTTGCTCATGATTCTGCTTTAAAAGGCACTTAACAAACAAGATCACAATAAACTTTAGTTTTACAGTCAAGTGGAACTTTGCTATGAGCTATGAACACAGAGAAAGGGCCGCAGAAAAGGAAGGTTCTGAGCCAGCCACGCCAGAGGGATGCACGTACTCAGAAATACGCTCCAGGCCTCTCTGCTTCTTTATTCAGACCCTCTTCTTGGAGCCTGCTGACCAAGGACTGGGTACCCAGCAGGAAGGGGGGTCAGGGGGTGAATTTCAGTTTAAGATGAGGAAGCTTGTAGAAGGGTATAGACTTGAATGGCGAAGCATTGTTTGTTGGCTGGTGACTTTCGGCAAGCTGTGAGATCTCTCTGAAGATCAACTTACAACTGTATGATGGACAAATATCAGTGCCTCACAGAGTTAATGCAAAATGAAGAAGAGGGCTTGGATGTGGAGCACAGAACTCTGAGATTATGGCTGAAAGTAGTCAAGATGGGATAAAGATGCCATCTCTTAAAAAAATTGTTATTAGCTGGACGTGGTGGTGCATGCCTTTAATCCCAACAATTGGGAGGCAGAGGTAGGAGGATCTCTGTGAATCTGAGGCCAGCCTAATCTGTAGGGAGAGTTGCAGGATAGCTGAGGCTACACAGGGAAACCTTGTCTCAAAGAAAAAAAAGACACAGGTCAAACCAAGCATCCAGGCATGGTTTGGTTGTCTATACCCGTGCTCTGAGCATTCAGGAGGCAGAAGCAAGAGGATCAGGGTTCAAGATGAACTCTGGATATATAGTAAATTCAAGACCAGCTGGGACTACATGAGACCTTTTCTTTTTCTTTTTTTTAAAGATTTATTTATTTATTATGTATACAGAAGAAGGTATCAGATCTCATTACAGATGGTTGTGAGCCACCATGTGGTTGCTGGAAATTGAACTCAGGACCTCTGGAAGAACAGTCAGTGCTCTTAACCTCTGAGCCATCTCTCCAGCCTGAGACCTTTTCTTAACCAAAGCAACACCACTGAAATGAGACCCATGAGTTCCTTGGCCCAGCCTCACTCTTGAGCATGCTTGCATTTGCTTTCTGCTTCCTCCTCTGTCAGACTTGCTTCCCACTTCCTCCTCTGTCAGACCTGCTTCCTCCTCTGTCAGACTAGCTTCCTGCTTCCACCTCTGTCAGACTTGCTTCCTGCTTCCCCCTCTGTTAGTCTGACCACCCTCTCTCTCCTTTTGCTCGGGCGGTTTTCCATGTCTCAAGGTGAATCTGGACCATGTACGTCTGGGGCTTCTTGACTTCTTTCTGTAAGGAGCTGCACTCAGGGAAGATCATATATATGATCATAAGGTGTTGGGGATGTGGCTTAGTAGGTAGAGTGTATGAGGCCCTGGATTCGACCCCAGCACTGAATAAATTGTTCTGGAGGCAAACTCCCAGAATTTTATCACTGGAGAAATAGAGATGGTAACATCATGAGTTTCAAGGTCATGCTTCACTACATAGTAAGTTTATGGGCAGCCTGGGCTAACTGAGACCCCGTCTCAAAAGTAAAACAAGGACTGCCAAGATGGCTCAGTGTGTAAGAAGGCTTACTGCCTATTTTGGGGATAGCCTGAGCTAACAGTAAACTGAGCACCAGGCTGAGTACAAAGGGCTGCAGAAGCCAGGGGGTCCAGGGCAGGTCCCTGGAAGGCAGGACTAAGCCGATGTGTTGTATTTCATTTTACTTATTGTATTTTCCTAGAGAAAGTCTCATGTAGCCCAGGCTGGCCTTGAACTTCTTATTCTCCAACTTCTCCCTTCCAAGTGCTGGAATGCACGGGTGAATAATCATGCCCAGTTTCAGATAAATTCTAATTATTTACCAATATTCAGATATCAGAAGTTGAGAGCTGGTTGGTGGTGGCCCATGCCTTTAATCCCAGCACTTGGGAAGCAGAAGCAGATGGATCTCTAAGAGGCCAGCCTGGTCTATAGAGAAAGTTCCAGGACAGCCAAGATGACAAAGAGAAACCTTGTCTTGAAAAACCAAAAACCAAAACAAAACAAATAGACAAAAAAAAAAAAAAAAAAAAAAGTCAGGAGACTTCACATGAACATGAATAGTCTCAGCTTCTCATGACAAACTGGAAGATCTGGAGGTTCTGCCCGCCCCCCTGCACTGCCCTTCTGAATGACACCACACTGATTGTCACCAGGTGCTGAGTTTCTACCCACATTTGGCAGAGGAAGAGCCAAGAGACGATGGACTGACGTGGTGCTTGTACAAACACCCACTAGACTTGCTCAGAGGTGAATATTTGAGGAGAGATCAAGGGAACAGATGAAAAAAATCACTGTGGGAGAGAGGCTTAGGAAGCCCCCCCCCCCCCCCCCCCAGGGATCTATAGGCAGTGAGTGGTTGACGGGAGGGGGAGAGACACGAGGTCAAGACACAGGGTTGTCAGGTGCTGTTAGTGCCCACTGTCCTGTAAATAACCTCTCATTCAAGCTCCAGTCTGCACCCTAATGAAACTCAGGGGTTTACCCTGCACCCCTCAAAAGAGAAAGGGGACCAGCTAGGAAGAGGGAGACCGAGAGTGTGAGGGCAACAAGACAGGGTGGGGGTAAGTATGATCAAAATATATTACATACATGTGCGAATTTAAAAAAGAATCACAGTATTGACTAGAGCCCCAGGGGTATAATAGAAGATAACTGGAAGCCAGGTGTAGTGACACACGTACCTGTGACCCCAGCACTCAGGAGGCAAGATCAGCAGGAGTTCTGGGTATCATCAGCTACGCAGCAAATTGAGCCAGCCTGAGCTGCTTGAGACCCTACCTCATAAAACAGATAAATAAATGTTGCTGGGCCACAGTGCATTCCCAGGAGGCAAGAGCCTGAGCACTCAGTCTCCTAGTTAGCAGCTGGATCTACAGGAAGTCTTTGAATTGGCTCCATGAACTGGCAATATCTTTTCAACATAAAACTTCACTGGTCCTAATGCCAACCGAAGGATATGTTTTCAAAGATGATCAGAGAAGCCAAATTCCAGCACTCTGGAGGCTGAAGAAGGTCGGGAGTTTAAGGTCAGCCTGGGCTACTGAAAGAGGAGGTTTCTTTTTTCTTTTTTTTTTTTTTCTTTTTGTCACAGGGCATAAAGTGCTAAACCAATGCTGTTTGAATTTCTGGAAGTATTAGTCATTCATCATGTGGAGGATGTTCTCTTATTTTATTGTATTTTTATTTTATGTGCATTGGTATTTTGCCTGTCTGTATGTCTGTGTGAGGGTGTCAGATCCCCTGGACCTGGAGTTACAGACAGTTGTGAGCTGCCGTGTGGGTGCTGGGAATTGAACACGGGTCCTCTGGAAGAACAGCCAGTGCTCTTAACCACTGAGCCATCTCTCCAGGCCCGAGGCAGTTTCTTTTACATAATTTTTATACCGCTCACATGCAAACCTTATAAATATTTTAAACAACAGTCCTTGCTCTTGGCCACTTGTGGAAACCACGGAGTCTCGGGCTACAGAGACCTGCTGCATTGTGGCTCCTGACGCACTTTGTCCTGAAGGTTCTGCCTGATGAGTGACAGGCACGCTGCAACTCCAGCAGAGTGGCTCTTAATACAGGTTTCCAGCCTTGCCCAGGCTAGAGACAGTTAGATTTAACACAGAACACGGGGTGGGGGTGAGGAGCAGGGAAGAAACAGCAAGGCACGGAGGGGGTAAGAGACCATGCTTCTTCATTTTATTCCACCAACTTGCATACCATTTTCATCAGGTGTCCTCCTTTTGAGTAGCAACTTCATGAGGGCCAGGGGGATGGCTCAGTGTGTAAGGGTGCTTGCTGGCAAGACTGATGCCCTGGGTTCGATCCCCAGGACCCACATAGTGGAAACTGAGACCCTTGTTCTCCCGAATATCTGCTTACTGACTATGTCATTTTCAAGGCTGACCTCTTGAATAACGGGCTCCTAAAAAAACTCTCAGGATGCTCTGCAACTTCATGTTTCTGCAACAACAAAAACAAGTTTTCATAGAGATAGTCTTTGAAGAATAATTGCTTTAAAATCCCAACTCTCTAACATCCATCTATACTTGGAGCTGGAGACACTGACTGTTCCAGTTCCCAAGAGGAAGTGACAGCAAGGCTGCAGTCGGTGTCCTCACATAGTGATCCATTGTGACAGGCCTAGCCCACACAAGCGAATCATTGATTGAAACCATGAGCAGCAAGGACTTCCTGAACCTAATTTTTTCTCCTTTAATCATTTTATGTCTGGGAGCTAAAGTCATTTGCTGTGCAATTTAAAACTAAAAATATATGAGCTACAAACTTTACAGTGCGGCCTCTCCCGCTGAGACATGATGTGTGGGTGCAGTGCCTACGTCCAGACAGATCACAGCTTGTTTGGTACTTGAAGAGAATGGATGACTTGAGAACTCCTGAGGTGGGTGTGGTGATTCATTTGTGTAACCTGAGGCCTTGGGAGGCTGAGACAGGAGGATTGCCACAAGTTCAAGTCTGTCTTATACAGATAGACCCTGCCTCAAGCAAACAAACAAAACAAAAACCAACAACAACGAGAAGAAAAGGCCAGGGTGGAGGCAAGAGCCGGGGCTTATGTCTGTCTTCATAGATGAGTTGAGAACGTCCTGGGCTATGAGACCCTGTCTCCAACAAAGCTAAACACATCAGCAAACACGAAACTCTGCCCTCTTCCTGAAAAAGAGAACCCTTGGGACTAATCAAGATGTTGAGTTGCTTTTGCCTTTAAAATTGATTTTAAGATATGTTCGTTGAAACAAAAAATAATATGGTTGGAGCTGTGCGTCTATCAGAGTGACTGACAGATTGGAATTCGCTGGGAAAATAGGTTATTTTCCCTCAAAGAGAGTAAAGTTTTGGTTTTTGAAGTCAATCAGAAAACTAACAATTTGGACAGATAAAGAATCAGCTTCCCTCTCTGAAACAGTGTATTTCTAATGATTTTTATGGACACTATAATAAGGATCTGGGAACAAAAGCTGGGTATGGATGTGTTTTTAGCTAGGAGACTGACAAGAAATAATGGCATGAAATAAAGTAGGTTTTTGTTTTTTTTTTAACTGACAAAGTTCTCACTTCTTTTATATTGTGTGAAATAAAATTGAAAAAAAATCTGTTAATAGTTCAGTTCTTCAGTATTGGCTATATTTTTTGTGGCTAAAACTTTGTCATAGATATTTACATGTGTTTTTTAATATGTTGTAGCAAAGTGCAATGCTTTATATCAAGTTTCCCAAACACTCAGTGTTTGTAATATGAGTATATATAGTGTGAAATTTAAGTCTAAAGAGGTGAGTGCTGTAATTATAGCACTCAGAGGGCTGGGGTTGGGGGAGGCGGGCTGGAAATTTGAGACCAGACCCTACAAAGTGAGTTCTAGGCCAGCCAGGAATACATAGCTAGACCACTCCCCCCTAAAAAAAAGAAAGAAAGAAAGAAAGAAAGAAAGAAAGAAAGAAAGAAAGAAAGAAAGAAAGAAAGAAAACACTAATTGAAATCTCTAATATACATGCACGGTGCTAGGAATTGAACTCAGGGCCTTATGCAGACTAGGTAACCATCAATGAGCTACAATCCCAATCCCTAAAATCAGGATTTAATGACAAAATCTTCTGATTTGCTGATGTGAGTACAATAGATGATTGTATGAGTTACTCTTCCAAAGCTGTGATAAGATACTGTGGCCAAGGCAGCTTGTAGAAGAAAGTTTATTTGTGGCTTATGACTACAGAGGGATAAAGTCCATGATGGCAGAATGGAGGTATCAGGTAGCACGTGGCTGCAGCAGCAGCTGAGAGCTTACAAGCAGGAGGCAGAGAACAGGCTAGGAATGGCAGGAGTCTTTTGAAACCTTGAAGTCTGCCCACAGTGACACACCCCCTCAAACAAGGGCACACCTCCTAATCCTTTCCAAACATCTCCATCAACTGTGACCCAAGCATTCCAATACAGGAGCCTGTAGAGGTCATTCTCACACAAACACACTTTAATTTTGTGTTATCAAGGCTGGAATTAGGGCCTCACACACACTAGGCAAGAGCTTTTCCACTGGCTATACCACCCAACCTGTATCACTTAAGGAAGCTGAGCGTCATGACAGGGGCCTGTAATTGCAGCTACTTGTGAGACTGAGGTGGGAGGAGGACAGACGTAAGTCCATTCTCAGGTACAGAATGGGTTCAATGCCAATTAGCAGGAAATCATAAAAGATAAAAAGCAGGCTGGACCTGTAGCTCACCAACAGTGCCACGCTCCTGTAGGCTCCCGTATGCCTGTTCTCAGATCATGATGCTAAGCTTTTGCATTCCTGGGGTCACCTCTTCCCTGTTCCTGGGTGACTGACTCCAGGCACAGCCCCTGTTCCAGCTATCTGGGTCTAGTTTGAAGGTATCTGTGTTTTAATACCGTCAGCCTAATTCACTGCTATTACCCGGGCATTCCTCCATTACTTTTAGTGATATTAGTAAATAAGCCAAAGGTGTAAGGAAAGTGTTCTCAGATGATGGAGATGTAGCTGAGCCACGGATTCAACGATGGTGATGAGGTCTGGTTAGCAATGACAGATTGAGTCCAACCTTCCCATAGGGCACTGGGAAGTAGACACCAGAGACCTGTACAATTATCTCTGGAAACAATGCAATTTCATCCAGCCTCTGCCTTTCCTCTGGACCCAGAACAGACAAGAACATTAAAACATCATTCTTTCTTATCCCATCGTATTTATGCTGTAAGCCCAGCACCCGCCTAGGCAGGTGCCCACATGTCCTCTGTAATAAGAGTTTGGAGATGTTGGGCTCACCCGGCACAGCTCTGGCTTCCACTCTCCTCAGGCTGACCTCAGCCAGCAGCCAGAATTCACCAGTGAAAGGCTGTCTGTCCAGGGCCTTGTGGGGAGGTAACACCCAGCCTTCAGGGACTCAGATACACTTCGCTTCAGAGGTGCTCAAGCCATCAGGAAGCTCACTTAGAACGCAGTGATAAGCCACGGGGAGCGTCCGAGGCTTACTGAGAGAGTGGTCACATCTACCATGACTGGACACAGGGCCAGATTTGGCATTTTGGAAAAGGCAGTGAAGTGGACCCACCCTGGTGCCTCTGAGTGAATCAACACACTGTGTTCCACCCAGAAGAACACCCTTCAGCTCTAATTCCTGCCCCGGGGATCCATCTGTACTCTGAGGGAACGCACACAGGACAGATAACTCACTGTGGCCAAGGACCTTCTTGCTCTGCCCCAATGAATGACCCTTTCATAAACTGTGGGGTCCTGTGGACTTATAGGCTCATCAGACCATGGCTGGGAGAGGAACCCTAATGGCAGAGACGTTGACTCAGATATGAACCTTTTATCCTCTCCTCCCCTCCCCGGCCCTCCCCTCCTCTCCTTTTCCATTCCTTTCTTCCTCTCTTTGTTATGGTGACGAAATATTTTTGTTTTGTTTTGAAACAGGGTCTCATATGGCCCCATGGCCTCAGACTCCAACTCCCCTGCCTCCCAAGTTCTGGAATGACAGGAGTGAGTCACCACACCCCATTTAAGGTGGCAGCTTTTAATGCTTAATGTAATATATTAATCCAAAATACAACATTACTGTTCTCAGTATCTCATGATTATCTGTCAAATAGATTAAAAATCCAAATTAGGGGCCCGAGAAATGACTGGATGCTGAAGAGCTCTTGCTGCTCTTCCGGAGGACCTGAGTGCAGTTTTCACAACTGTTTGTTGTGAATTCGAGCCTCAGGGTACCTGATGACCTTTTATGACCTACTCAGGAACTGCATTCATACCCACACACAGTCACATACTTATGTACATAATTTAAAAAGTAATAAAACATTTTTTAAAAGCTGGGTGGTGATGGTGCATGACTTTAATCCCAGCACTTGGAAGGCAGAGGTAGGTGGATCTCTATGACTTTGAGGCCAGCCTGGTCTACAGAGCAAGTTACAGGACAGCTAGGGCAACACAGAGAAACCCTGTCTCAAAAAATCATATATTTATTACACACACACACACACACACACACACACACACACACACACACACACACATTTTACTCCTTAAGTTTTGCTCACACAGGGTTGGGGATTTAGCTCAGTGGTAGAGCACTTGCCTAGCAAGCACAAGGCCCTGGGTTCTATCCTCAGCTCCACATATATATATATAAAAAAGTTTTGCTCACAGCACTGGGAAACTTTTCAGATGATGTTTGGGGTCTGAGTTTCACATGGGGAGATCACATTAATTCTTTGAGTGGAGACCAAGTCCTAATGAGTTTATAAGTAAATAGTATAAATGATACATTTCTTTGCTACCAAACCAAAACCAAGCAAAGAACAGGAGCAGGGCTCTAAGGGGTTTATGAGGCTGAGGCATGAAGATGACCGGTTTGAGGCTAGCCTAGACCACACAGTAAGTTCCAGGCTAGCGGAGACTACATAGTGAACCCCCATCTCAAAAAAAGGAAGCAAAGAAAAAAGAACAAATTCAATGTATCATGTAAGTGGTGTTTGCTGCGTAAGGAAACTCAGCAGTGTAAAGTATGTACCCAGTAAATCCCCACACTTTCCTCCCTCTCCCTTCTCCTCATCCTGTTAGCCCCTTTTGGTCCCCGGGTCATTTGGCTTCTATTTTTCATGTCGTGTGTACACACAGGATTTTCTATATCTATATAAAATATCCGATATCTGTGTAAAACTTAGAAAGCACTGTAGGGATCAGAAGAAGCCCTGAGTGAGTGAAGTCCTGAGTGAATGGAATGTGCGTTGTATTGTCGACACCACACAATCATACTGAGGACACCAATGCCTCAGCTCCTCGTAGGAATGGCAAAACCTTGCCCAGCAGAAACTCAAGAGAGATGACAGTTTCTTTGGGAGTCTGAATGCAATTCAGTGACCAGTGTGTGCGAAGACTAGCAACTACAACTTCCTCCTCCTCGATGTTTACAGCCTGATACTGCTCAACTATAAGGACCTACTGTGGAGACTAGCTAGCCCCACCCACTGGGCTGCAACTAATAGACAGCTGAGGTTCCAGGTTGCTGGTGATAGTAGGTGCCCTCCCTTAGAGTATGACCATCCCCAACTTTCTTGTATGTGTGTGTCTGTATATGCCTTTTCTTGGTACCCTCACCACCCTGTTGTGGAATATGTGAAGAAGTGTTGTATTTGTTTATGCTTCGTTGGTTTAATTATGTAAGGTGTGTTACATTTGTTTAATTATGCAAAGATGTGCTGCTGTTTCACCTTGCCTGCCTAAGGCACCTGGTTGGTCTAATAAAAGGCTGAATGGCCAATAGCTAGGCAGTAGAGGGATTAGGCAGGGCAGGTGGACCGAGAGAATAAGTAGGAGAAGAGAAGAGAATGAGAGAAGAGAGAATGGGTGAGAAAGAGGAGACACCTGGAGCCAGCCAGCCAGGCAAACATGGAGCAGGACATACATGAAAGAAAAGTAAACAACCCTGAGGCAAACGTAGACGAAGAGAAACAGGCTAATATGAATTACAAGAGCTAGCAAGAAGCAAGCCTAAGACAAGGCCAAGTTCTCGTAGCTAATGAGTCTCCAGGTCATGATTTGGGAGTTGGTTGGTGGCCCGAAAGAGGTGGCCTATTATACCACCTCTAGTCAGGATTCTAGGACCCAAGTCATGTGGGTCTTGGTAAACCACACTTGAGAATTAAGCCAGTCTCAGAAAAGACTCTCTTAATCTGATTCCAAGAATATTTTTGTTGTTTTTGAGACATGGTCTCATGTAACCTAGTCTGGCCCCTCAGCGAAGATGACTTTGAAGTACTGATCTTCCTGGCTCTCTCCACCTACAATGTATATATGCGCATGCGTGCACACACACATACTCGCACTCAGGATATGGTGGCACAAGCCTGTAATACCAACACTTGGGAGGCTGAGGCAGTGAGATCACAAGTGGAGACCAAACCAAGTTACTTGGTTGCTGTGGGATGTCGCTCTGTATGCTGTGAATATGTGTTGCTCTGATTGGCTGATAAGTAAAACGCTGATTGGCCAGTAGCCAGGCAGGAAGAATAGGCAGGGTAAGAGACAAGGAGAATTCTGGGAAGAGGAAAGCTGAGTCAGGAGTTACCAGCCAGACACAAAGGAAACAGGATGTGAAGGCAGAACTGAGAAAATGTACCAAGTCATGTGGCTAAACATAGATTGGTATTATGGGTTAATTTAAGTGTAAGAGCTAGTCAGTAATAAGCCAAGTGGCTGAGCAGTTATAATTAATATAAGCCTCTGAATGATTATTTTATAAGTGGGCTGTGGGACTGCAGGGCCTGGCAGACCAGAAAAATCTTCCAACTACACTTGGTGACTTTCAGACCAGTCTAGGCTACAATGGAAGAACTGGCTCTTTATTTGTTATTTGTTATTTATTTATTGTTACTTTTAGATATATTTTATTTATGTTCATGAGTGTGTATACCTCATGTATCTTTGTGCTTGCTGAGACTAGAAAAGTGTTTTGGATTCCATAGAGATAGAATTACAGTGCTTGTGAGCAGTCAGACTTGAGTGCTGGGAATGCAATTGAGTCTTTTAGAGGCACAGCAACTGCTTTTAACCATTGAGCCATCTGTCTGTCTGTCTATCTATCTATCTCTGTCTCTTCATCCATCCATCTATTATCTATTGATCTATTATCTCTATCTATGTATCTACCTATCTCTCTCTCCATCTATCCATTATCAATTGATCTATCATCTCTCTATGTATCTGTATATCTATCATCTATGTATGTATGTATATATGTATGTATGTATGTATGTACATACGTACGTATCTATCTATCTATCTATCTATCTATCTATCTATCTATCTATCTAGTTGAAGCAAGTGTCATGTAGCCCAGGCTAACCTTAAACTTACTGTGTGGCTGAGGTTACCTTGAATCCATGATCCTTTGTGTCTACTTCCTGAGTGCTGAGATTACCAGAGAATGCCATTACATTGCATGAGACTCTGCCTCAAAACAACATCAACAAAACCAAAATAAATAAAAAAATAATAATAAGGGCTGATGGCAGAGCTTAGTGGTAGAGAGCTCGCCTAGTATGTGCAGAGCTCTAGGCTCAATCCCTAGTGTTGTAATGAATGAATTGATTACTTATAGAACAAAAATCAAAATAAATATCTTTTTTTTTTTTGAGACAGGGTTTCTCTGTAGCTTTGGAGCCTGTCCTGGACTAGCTCTGTAGACCAGGCTGGCCTCGAACTCACAGAGATCCACCTGCCTCTGCCTCCCGAGTGCTGAGATTATAGGTGTGCACCACCACCGCCCGGCTTAAGCTAAATATCTTGATTCAGTGCTATCCATCAATATGATTGGTGGTCACCACCCCAACCAACTGACTGACTTTTGAAACTCTTCCATATTTTATATATCTTTTAGAGGACTGTAGCAGGCTTGGGCCTGATGGGCTACCAACCAGCTCCCAAATCATGACACAGAGACTTATTTTTAGCTGTGAATATTCGACCTTAGCTTATGCTTGTCCCGTTAGCTCTTATAACTTAGTTTAACCTGTTTCTCTTTGTCTACACTTTGCCTCAGCACTTTTTACCTTTCTTTCACTCTGTATGTCCTGCTTACTCTGTGTCTAGCTGGCTGGCTCCCTCTCTTTCTCCCTCTGTTCTTTCCTCTTCTCCTTCTCTCTCTCCTCTTGAACCTGGATTCCTTCTCCTTATTCTCTCTGCCCACCAGCCCCACCTATCCCTCTCCTGCCTAGCTATTGGCTATTCAGCTTTTTAATAGACCAACTAGGTGCCTTAGGCAGGCAAGGTGAAACAGCTTATATAATTAAACAAATACAGCATAAACAAAAGCAACACACCTTTACGTGGTGATATTATTGTTTCCCTCAATATATTGTGCACTTTAATAGACTTATCTGGGGTCAGAGAACAGAACAGCTGCTAGACAGACATAGAGGCCAGAAAATGATGGCACACACGCCTTTAGTCTCAGCCTTCTGGAGGCAGAGATCCATCCAGATCTCTGTGAGTTCAAAGCCACACTGGAAACAGCCAGGCATGGTGATACAGACCTTAACCCCAGGAAGTGATGGTAGGAAGCAGAAAGGTATATAAGGCGTGAGGACAAGAAACTAGAGCCTGTTAAGCTTTTAGGCTTTTGAGCAGCAGTTCAGCTGAGATCCATTTGGATGAAGACACAGAGGCTTCCAGTCTGAGGAAACAGGATTAGCTGAGGAATTGGTGAGGTGAGGAAGCTGTGGCTTGTTCTGCTTCTCTGATCTTCCAGTGTTCACTTCAATACCTGGCTTCAGGTTTGATTTTATTAATAAGACCTTTTAAGATTCATGCTACACCTTTATATAGTTAAAGTAATATTCCACAACATTGAATGTCTTTTCCTTTAATGTTTTTCCTGTAATATTTTTGTTTATATAAAATATGCATGTCCAGCCAGGCTTGGGGGAGGGCACCTGTAATCCCAACACTCAAGAGGCAGTTGCAGGAGGGAGGGAGGCCAGTGTGGTTTATACAGCAACTTCCAAGCCAGCCAGGGCTATATAGTAGAAAGAACAATAGAAGATGGGTAAACAGCAGCCAGATGGTCCATGACAGAGTGGACACAGCAACCACGCGGTCCACGGCAGAGTGGACACGCAGTCAGATGGTCTGAGGCAGAGTGGACATGGCAGCCAGTTGGCTTTCCCCCCTCCCCTGTGCTTGGGTGTCGGATGGGCCACTGAGCTGAAGGTGAAGGTGAGAGAATGTTCTTGTCTTTCTTGTCTTTCTGGCACACACTCTTGGGACTGATAGATTCTGGGAAGGCAGGAGGCAGAACAGTTCTCAAATCCATGCCTAAGCATCGGTTTCTGTACCACATGTCACTGGGTCCTACCCAGAGCTGCCTGGGTAGGACTGAGAAAACAGCTCTTGTTTTACAAATTTGGGGTTCTGAGTTTCTGGGTTTTGCTTCTTCAAGTCTCCTCACAAAGGCTGGCTTCCAGCGCATGGGGACTCCTGTTGCCTCCACGGATCCTTTCAGTACATTCAGCAGCTAGCACCTTTCAGGCCTCATTCATAAAGTCCGATTGGAATACAGGAAATGTCAGGAGTATACACTCTGCAAGTGGGAGCAAACACACCCGCACATTGTGACCTCTCAAGATCAGCCTGGGTTTCCTCTGGCTTGTTTTCAGACCTATTGTCAGACGATTACATGGTCTTTTATAATTTCTCATCTACAGAATGGAGCTATTTACTTGTGGATTTATTTGAAAGACACAGGCTTATGCAAAAGAAAAACAGAATCATGGTGAGGTAGAATGATATTTCTGGTTAGCTTTTTTCAGCTTTCCTTGGTTTTTCTTTCTTTTCTTTTTTTTTTTTAAACACAGTGAGAGAATATAATTTATAATAGTGGATTTCAGAGATATGGAACAAGCAAATATCCCAGTAATTCAGTCTTAATGCTATACATGAATTTGTTACTCCTATAGTTACACTTAATAATAATTAATTTGTTTTTGTATAATAAGAATGCTCTTCCATGCATTTTGCTTTCAGAGCATATGAGGTGCATCACCTCACTCTGACAGCATTCTTTTCAGTGTTGTAAGGCGATGTGTGTGGTTTACAGAGCGTCTTCATATCCCTCAGACCTCCCTTTCCTGTAATGCTTCTGGAATTGGAAAGAGGTCAAAGGGCATTGGGCACCCTGACACAGTGCACCCCTAACCCTGTGTGTGTCCTCCTTCTCTGCCCTTCAGACTTTTGTTTGCTTCTTTTCCCTCAACTCAAGGTCACCTTGTCCTTGAAGCTTTCCCCAAGCAAATTAAGTGGCCTCATCACTACAGTATAAAAACAATTTTCCAGCAAGTGAGATGGCTCCACAGGTAAAAGCCTTTGGCACACAAGCCTGGCAGTCCAAGTTCAATCCTAGGAACCTACATTTAAAAAAAGAAGAAGAGAAAGGAAGAAAGAAAGAAAGAAAGAAAGAAGGAAAGAAAGAAAGAAAGAAAGAAAGAAAGAAAGAAAGAAAGAAAGAAAGAAAGAAAGAAAGAGAGCCGAGGGGGCCAAAGAGATGGCTCAGTCGTTAAGAGCACTCTTTGTTTTTCCAGAGGACCTGGGTTCAATTCCCAGCACTCACATGGCAGCTCACAACTCTCTGTAACTCTCTGGTTCCAGGGATCCAACAGTCTCACAGAACACTAGTAAAATAAACATATAATTGTAAAAGATAGTTAGAGAAAAAGAAGGCTGATGTGTTGGTGTGGCGGTGTGGTAAATGTGTACTGTGTCATCCTCAGTACCTACAGTGAGGTGGAAGGTGGAGACAGAAGTGCCCAGAGACGGAGGGGAAGGGGAACAGCTAGCCTGGAGTGCAATGTAAGAGACACTAGAAGAGAATCCTGGCCCAACACAGTGGAAAGAGAAAGCCGTCCAAGTTCCCCTCTGACCTTTGTATCAGCTTGCTCACATCCACACACAGTATACACACAAACCAGGTGGTGGTCCCATACGCCTTTAACCCCAGCACCTGGAGGCAGAGGCAGAGGCAGAGGCAGAGGCAGACAGAGCTCTGTGAGTTTGAGGCCAGCCTGGTCTACAGAGTGAGTTCCAGGACAGACTCCAAAGCTACACAGAGAAACCCTAACTTGAAAAAAATTTTTTTCATGGAAAACTGAAATTCTAGTTCTTTTTAAAAATTCACATAGCGCCGGGCAGTGGTGGCACACACCTTTAATCCCAGCACTCGGGAGGCAGAGGCAGGTGGATCTCTGTGAGTTTGAGGCCAGCCTGGGCTACAGATTGAGATCTAGGACAGGCACCAAGGCTACACAGAGAAACCTTGTCTTGAAAAAAACAAAAGAAACAAAGTCTCATGAAGACCAGCCAAGCCTTGAATTTGCTATCTCTGTGAGGCTGGCCTTGAACTACTGACTGGACCTTCTGCTCTATCTTGAGTGCTGGGATAAAGGGTTTGTGTCCCCAAGACTTGCACTGCACGGGGCAGGCAGTAGTGATGCACGCCTTCAATCTCAGCACTCGGGAGGCAGAGCCAGCCAGATCTCTGTGAGTTCAAGGCCAGCCTGGTCAAAAGAGTGAGTTCCAGGACAGGCACCAAAACTACACAGAGAAACCCTGTCTCAAAAAACAAAATAAACAAACAACAACAACAACAACAACAAAAAAAAAAAAAAAACAAAAAAAACACAAGACCTGCACTGCTTTGCTTTAATACATAAGAAATAGTTGCTCACTGAAGTTGGGTGTGAGGGCATACCCTTTAATCTCAGTATTTGGGAAGCAGAGGCAGGCAAATCTCTTAGTTCAAGGCCAGCCTGGTTTACATAAAAGAGTTTCAGGCCAGCCAAGGCTACATGATGAGACCTTGTATCAAAACAAAACACCCCTGTCCACTTCCCCACAAACAAAGGCACAAACTGAAACAACACATTTTTGTTTTTTGGAGACAGGGTTTCTCTGTGTAGTCCTGGCTGTCCTGGAACTCACTCTGTAGACCAGGCTGGCCTCGAACTCACAGAGATTCACCTACCTCTGCCTCCTGAGTTCTGAGATTAAAGGCCTGCGCTATCACTGCCTGGCATCAACAATTTTTCGTTGAAATGATTCTTGGCCTTTTTGGGTAGAATTCATTTGCCAGTGAGGATGAGTCTTGTTCGGCTGGAGCCAGCTCATGGGCTCCTCTTTGCTGATGCTATGTTTGGCTCAAGGCAAGTCTTCCTGTGTTTCTGGTCCACTATGTCGAATCCTGGCCTACCCAGCACCATGTAGAAGTCCAGGCCGTAGATCCCAATGCTTGGGTTGTATTTGATACTGAGATCCATATGTCTTTCTTGGATTCCAAACCCAAAGTTTTCAGCACACAGGCAAAATTGCCCTCCTTCCTCTTCCTCCTTCATCTTGTATCTATTTAGGGAACAACTCAATGCCTATCAAACGGTAATGCTAAGGAAATTTGATGAATGAGTACATCAACTTGTAGACATCCTCATGGGAGATCACATAGGCAAAATACTCACTGAGTGTTGACCACCAGCTGACACGTGTGCCACTTTGAACAGGTTGGTGACATCTGAGGATAAACAATCTATCTGGTGATCACACAAGGGGCTCCATTTAACCATGGAAGACTCCTGCCAAGAGCTACAGACATGGCTGAAATTGTGAAAAACACCAATTTTACATGTAATACACATATATGACAAAGAACAACTTATACATTAAATACAGTAGGCTAACAACTCACAGAAAGAAAAACAACGCACCATAACAACGTTTACTCGAATACGATCTCTCTCCCTCTAACTTCTTTCTTTTTTTGGTTTTTCGAGACAGGGTTTCTCTGTGTAGCTTTGGTGCCTGTCCTGGAACTCACTGCCACCACTGCCCGGCTCCCTCTAACTTCTTACTGTATTATATGTAACTTCCATCTTTAGCTGACCACTGCTAAGTGAGCTGACAGAAAAGAGACCACAGATAGGTAAGAGGGAGATTGCTCTGTGGACTCTGAACTGCTGTTTATCTGTGGGATAAAGGAGAGCAACTCCCCCCCCCCCCCCCCTGACAGGGTTTCTCTGTGTAGCTTTGCGCCTTTCCTGGAACTCACTTGGTAGCCCAGGCTGGCCTCGAACTCACAGAGATCCGCCTGCTTCTGCCTCCCGAGTGCTGGAATTAAAGGTGTGCGCCACCACTGCCCGGCTGAAAGTCTACTTTTGTTAGTGTGTTACCTGACAATTCTTTTCTTTCTTTTCTGTTTCTTTGCTTTTCTTCTTTCTCTCTCTCTCTCTCTCTCTCTCTCTCTCTCTCTCTCTCTCTCTCTCTCTCTCTCTCTCTCTCTGGTTTTTCAAGACAGTGTGTAGCCCTGACTGTCCTGGAACTAGCTCTGTAGACCAGGCTGACCTTGAACTCACAGAGATTTCTTGCCTCTAACTCCCCAGTGCTGAGATTAAAGGTGTGAGCCACTACCCAGCCTTCCTTCTCTTTTTGAAACAGTGTCTCATGTAGTCTATTGTCCTGACAAGGAGATAGGTTGTAGCAGGAATCTTAAGGAGTCTTATTAATAAGATCAAACTCAGAGTCAGGTATTGGGATGAATGCTGGAAGATCAGAGAAGCAGAACAAGCGACAGCCACCTCACCTTGCCAGTTCCTCAGCTGATCCTGTTGCTCAGACTGGAAGCTTCTGTGTCCTCATCCCAATGGCTCTCAGCTGAACTGTGCTACACAAAGTCTAAAAGCTTAACCAGCCAAATGCTTAACAAACTCTGGTGCCTGGTTTTCACTCGCCTTACATCTTTCTGTTTTCTGGCATTACTTCCTGGGATTAAAGGCTCACTTTCTGGGATTAAAGGTGTGAGTCACCATGCCTGGCTGTTTCCAATGTGGCCTTGAACTCACAGAGATCCGCCTGGCTCTGCCTCCCAGTGCTGGGATTAAAGGTGTGAATTACCACTGCCTATCCTCATGTTTAATATTGTGGCCGTCCTGTTCTCTGACCCCAGATAAGTTTATTTTGAGGAACACACAATATTTCAGGGAACACAATACTACCACAATAGGTACCTGTAGTTGTTATAACAAAAGTTTTATTTTATTATGCTGAGGCTCATCACACTAGGTTCACACTCTAACGTTCTAACAATGGTCCTAAGGTTGCTCACGTGTGTGACGTCTCTTAGCCAAAGATTGGGTCCGGTCTCTCAGTAGTTTCTGGTTTGAGAGTCAGGATGCCCAGGAAGTCTCTTCTGCATCGGGGTAGACAAGGTGGCATCTCTCCAGTGTCTCCCACCATCCTGAAGACGTGGAGAGTACTGCACTGCTCTTGGTCTCTGCTCATGTATTGTCAAGTGGGTATCATGGAGTCTGTCTTTCTCTTGAGTAAGTGATGTTGCTGGGTTCTGGTTATCAGGTGCAGCCTTTGGTGTAGTGGGTTTCATGACTAATCTATTTTTACATGTCTAAAAGGCATTTTTACTATGCTCATCATATCCATGCTGGCTTCCAACTTACTATGCAGCCTAGGGTTACCTCAAGCACAATTTAGCTGATACCACCTAAGAGTAGGCAGGCTGGAGATGGGGTGTAGTTGGTAGAATACTTGCCTAGCGTACATAAAACCACAAATTCAAATCCCAGGCACCATATAAACCAGATGCCATGCCTATGTGCTCAGTCCTCAGGAAGCTAAGGCAGGAGAACTGCTGTAAGTTCCAGACCAATCCAGGCTACACAGTAAATTCTAGAACAGCCTGGGGCTACAGAGTGAGACCTTGGGATGGGAGTGGGAAGTGGCTATGACACTTGTTCTCTTCTGATTGTTGTAAAGATAAGCTACTATTACTGTGCCTGACAGCTGGGACCCTCACTCATTAAACTGCTGTGTGTGTGCATTATGTAAGCACAGAAACAATGTTTCATATGGAGGTCTTGATGTCATAGAAACATCTACTCTTTTTGAGATTGGATATTCTGTATTCCATGGCAACCCTAAACCTGCTGTGTAGCTGAAGGTGACTTTGAAATCCTCATCTTTCTGTCTCCACTCCCAGGAGCAGGGATTCCAGAGGTGAGTCATTGTGCCCAGCGGAAATACATTGATTCAGGATTTTAAAGAGAATGAAGTATTTTTAGAAAGATATTGAATCTGAGTTTGGTGGCCCATGATGTTCCTGAATGTGGGAGACTGAGGCAGGGGGATTGCCATGATTTCAAAGCCAGCTTCATAGTGTATTCCAGGCCAGCCTAGGCTATAGAGTCAGATCCTATCATATACATATGTATCTAACATCCCTCTAAACTGTTCTGGTAGAATACTCACCGAGCATATTTATAGTGATATTTTATTTGTACTAAAATGTGATTTTATTTGTATATTAATAAAGCACTTGGGAGGCAGAGCTAGGCAGATCTCTGTGTGTTTAAGGATACAGCCAGCATGGAGACACATGCCTTTAATCTGAATACCAACCATAGAAGACCTGGAGGCCTGTACAGACAGGCAGTGATGAGGAGGTTGTGTGGCTGGGTTTGCAACCAATGAGAAGGCAGAACAGAAAGTCTATATAAAAGACTGGACACAGGAAGTAGGTCTCTAGTGGGGAGGAAAGACAGAGCAGCAGTGAAGGGTAAGGTTTTCAACTCTCAGCTATTGCTCTGACCTCTTGGCTTTTAACTCTGCAATTGGCTCTGTGTTTCTTATTTAACAAGCCGGTTACATCTACACATATTGAAGGCCCTGGATTTGATTCCTAGCACACAACCAAAAAGTAACAATAAAAGCTACAACAACAAAAATAGTAGACTAATTATCAGTAAAGTAAACAGAGGAAAGAAATTGACAAGATAGCGCTGTGGGGGGGAGGGGGTGGCGCCTGTCTATAATTCTAGAGTCCAGAAAGTAGAGGACAAAGGATCAGGAACTCAAGGTCATCCTTAGCACACAACACAGATACATTAAGTTTAGGTCTGTATATGACAGAAACCACGTTGTGTTTGCCTGTCTGAGTCTGGCTTTCCCCTTAACTTTATTATCCCAGCCCGGCTGTTTTCCTCCAAATGGTATCTTTCTTTTGAATGGCTGAACAGAATTCCTTGGTGTATATGTGGCACATTTCCTTATCCAGCATTTGTCGCCTCTTTTCCTTTCTTTCTTAAATTACATCTAGTGTGTGGGGTGTAGTGGGCGGTGCAGGGAGAGCTCAGAGGACAATTCCGAGTTCTCTCTTTCCACAGAAAGGTCCTGAGGTTGCAGCTCAGGGTGTTGGGCTTGGCTGAGGTGCTTCACCTGCGGAGTCATCTCCATGGCCTCCTTTGTTTCCCGTTGATAGTCATTCTGACAGGGTGAGATGCATGCAAGCAGTTTTAATCTGCATTCCCCAAGGCTAAGGTGCCGTGCGGCATTTCTTCTGCTGCTAGTCCTCTGTTCAGGTCCTTGGCCCATAGGCTTGTTGGGTGATTTGAAGGTTGTTGTTGTTTTTTGGTTGTTTTTTGTTTTTGTTTTGTTTTTTTTAGTGTGTACTTGCTTAGTGTTCAGAATTCTTCATATGCTGTGCGTATTAATCCCCTATAGGGATGTGCAGGAAATACCATATAATTTATAAACTCAACTTATGAACAAAATCATATTTCATTGTAAATCTCAGGCAAACTAACTGTCTAGGAGATTTGAAAACATGGTCATTCATTTATTTGTACAACGGATTGGATGTATACCAGTGAAACACTCCACCATTGAGCTACCTGCCCTACACTTTTGGTTTTGAGGCAGTGTGTAACTACATTGTTTGGGCTGTCCTTGGACTTCTGTAGTTCAAGAATGGGGGTTAAAGGTTAACCTCAGCTACAACGCAAGTTTCTAGTCAGTCTCAGCTAAGACGTGAGAATACCTGTCCCAAGATACGCAACTAAGCTAGATTGAAATAAAATAAACTAATAAAATTCAAAAGCTGAGAACAAAGCTTAGCTCAGAGCAGTCCAGCAAACTGTTTGGCAGTGATGACCTTGATTCCAGTGTTCAACACCCATGTGTGCTCATGTACACACACACACACACACACACACACACACACACCTAGGAAAACCAACCATGAAAATTAATGCACAGCTTACTCTTTGTAAAATAAAGGCAAAATGAGTTACTATTGCTGTCGTTATTTACTGACACAGGGTCTGACACTGTAGCCTGGCAATCCTCCTGTGTCAGCTTCCCAATTGTTGGTATTATAGGCGTTTTTGCTTAAAACATTTTTTTTTAAATTGGGTATGGTGGTACACACCATTAAGCTTAGCACTTGAGAAGTAGAGGTAGGTGGATCTAAATCTGTGAATTTGAGGTCAGCCTGGTCTACATAGTGAGTTCCAGGCTGGTCAGGGCTGCAGAGAGAAAGCCTGTCTAGAGGAAATACTTTTTCATAGTTGTTTGGTGTGTGCGAGTGTGTGGGTGTGTATGTGTTGGGGCATGTGCTACAGTGGGATTGTGAGCACTGAGGACAATTTACAGGAGTTGGTTCTCTCCTCCTACCCTCTGGGTCTTCTTGGGGATCGAACTCAGGCTGTCAGAGATGTCAGCAAGCGTCTTCACCCACTGAGCCATTTCTAGGTGCTTGTCCTGTCATTTTCCAGAAGGAAGTTTGGATTTTGCTGTTGTCTGTCTACCTCTGGCCTCCTGAGTGCAGGGATTATACATGTGCCACCCCACGCCCATCTTGGAAAGTGAATTATCCAAAATAAGGAACAGTGATGATCATTTCAACAACTTTTCATCTATTTTTATCAAGAACAAGAAGAGAGTATGGCGGTGGTGGTGGCGCTCGCCTTTAATCCCAGTCCTCAAGAGGCAGAGGCAGGCACATCTCTGGGAGTTTCAGGCCAGTCTGGTCTACAGAGTGAGTTCTAGGACAGCTAAGGTTACAGAGAGAAACCCTGTCTCAAACAACAACAACAACAAAACAAGAGAAGAGCTCTGAGGTCCCCAAGAGGAGCCAACAAGGAGTGTTTGGATGGAAATGCTAGCTATCCTGAACTGGTGATTAGACACTGTCTGATTAGCACATTGTATCTCGTAAGCACATGTATTACTGTATGAGAATAAATGATTTAAAATAAGACATTTGTGCTAGAGCGATGACTCAGCACTGAGAGCCTATACTGCTCTGCAGAGATCCAAGTCTGTCCCCAGCACTCTTGTGGGACAGCTCCAAGTCCAGGGACACTATGTTTATGTACACAAATCCAAATGCAGACATATAACCATAATTAAGAAAGTATTTAAGAGCAGAGCGATGGTGGTTCACACCTTTAATCCCAGTACTCAGGAGGCAGAGTCAGGCAGATCTCTGAGTTTGAGGCCAGCCTGGTTTACAGAGTCAGTTCCAGAACAGCCAGGGCTACACAGAGAAACCCGTCTTGAATCTATCCCACCCCCCAAAAAAAGAGGAGAAAGAAAGAAAATATTTAAGAGTGTAATTTATTGAAACATTAAAAACACATTATTTGAAAAGATAGAAACTTTCTTCTAATTTATCTTTTTGGGTTTTCTTTGAGGCAGTTTCTCATGTAGCAAGAACTGACTATACAGTTGAAGATGACCTTGAACTCCTGATCCTCCTGCCTCCACCTTTGGAGCTCTGGGATAAGAGGGGAGTGTTGCCACACCTAGTTTATGCTGGGGCTTGTTGCCTGCTAGGATTATTCCATGCTGAATTATTGCATCAGCTAGGTCTGAATATCTCCCAAGAGGACCCCTGAAATCAGGCAGGACATTAATTTGCACGTGCAATTGACAAACACAAAATTCAGACTTTTCTGTCAGGGTGTCTCAGAGAAGGGAACTCCATCAGGCCGACCAGTCTTTAATCTCTCCTAAAATCATTCCTTGGGTGTGAGCTCGAACTCATGGGAGATCTCATTACCCCAACTGCCCTCAAGGAGGACCGTGGAGGGGTCTTCCAACCATTCCTGACGGAGCAGTGAGTGGCCATGTTGCCCTTCAGTCCCAGGCTGTAGGACTGTCCCTGCAGGCACTGGCTGTTTGGGAGGCTCTCTGTTCATTGTCTGGGCCTGCCAACAGCACAAGCTCTAAGTCTGTGCTTGCTCATGCTTTTCTTCTGCAAGGAAGAGGGAAGAAAAGTTCCTTGACACCGCTGCTGTGTTAGTACTGGAGGAAGGAGCCAGGGCAGCTTACACAATCCAAATCCTACTTGCATAATCTCTAACAGGAGATGACATTTGCACCTAATCCCCACAGGGGTCATGGCTGAGATGGCAAACAGCAGAGGGAACTCATACAGTGGCCCGTGGGTACACAGAGGAAGTGAAAGTCATTTGAGGCTACTCTAAGTATCTAAGAACCGAACCGTGGTTCTCAACCTTCCTAACCTTGCGACCCCTTAATACAGTTCCTCATGTTTCAGTGACCCCCACCTATAAAATTATTTCACTGCTACTTCGTAACTATAATTTTGCTACAGTTATGAATCATAATGTAGATATCTGATATGTGACCCCTGTGGGGGTCTTGGCCCACAGATTGAGAATCACTGCGTTACTGGGTTAAAAAATAGACTGCTGAACAAGCCTGGTGATCTCAGTTCGATTCCTGGTACCCACGTAAAGATGGAAGGAGGGAACCTACTCTATAGAGCTGTCTTCTGACCCTCCCCCACACATCATGCTACACACATACACACACAAATATATACACACACAGATACACACTATACAATAATAATTTTATATGTATATATATGTATTTATAATGTAACCTATATATTTGTAAAGGACCCTTTTAGCTATATAATCCTCAGACAGAAACAATCAGCAACACAAAGCACTGCAAAGCTGAAACTCTGGGCATGGGGGACAAAGGGAGATGGGGAGAAGAGGGGGGCCGGAGAGTTGGGGTAGATGGTCACAGGGCTGAGGCGCACAGCAGCGTGGCAGCATGGAGTCCTGCTTACTTTAGCCTAGTAACAGGCTGCTCTGTTGACATCTGTCACATCATACAGGTGGCACTTCCTTGTTCCTTATTCAGATGAAGAAGAAGGGCAGAGCCTGTGTGAAAGCATGTGGGAAGTGAGGGAAAAGGCGCTCACTCTACCCTTGTGTGCACCATGGGTGAACTGCTGATGAGCGCCCTCTTTTGCATGCTATTCCAATGACAATGTAGGGATCTCGTTAGAGAAGCGGTGTCTCTCTCAGTGGATGATAATTACCACAGAGACCCACAATGCACAACGTGAAGAGAGTGAGGGGCTTCGGAGCACTTAGCCCTAAATGGAATGTCTTTATCAAAGCCCTTTCCTCAAGACTCGGGGACCGTGCAGAAGAGCAGGTACTAAGAACCAGAGGTGATGATGACCCCAAAGACACTGTCTTCCAGACACAACAGGCCCCCAAGCACACATGAGCTCTCCGAGAAGACTGCAGCATCACAAGACCTGCACAGGTTCAAGCCGGACAAGCTCTCAGCACAAAAAGAAAGAAAGGGAAATGAGACTCAAAGTCCCACCCGAGGCCAGACTGATAGCTGCTGAGAGGGGAAATCAGTTTCTTCCAAGGAAGGACACTGGTTTATCGGCCACACCCCAGGGCACGCCCCATGTGCAGGAGTAGTTGGCCATCACAGAACCGACTCAGAGTGTTTTGTTTGCTTTTTCCTTTTGTTTTGGTTTATTTTTCTTTGTATTATATGTGCTTTCTTTCCTTTCCTTTCCTTTTTTTTTTAAAGACAAGGTTTCTCTGTATAGCCTTGGCTGTCCTGGATCTCGCTCTATAGACCAGGTTGACCTTGAACTCACAGAGATCCTCCTGCCTCTGCCTCCCAAGTGCTGGGATTAAAGGCATGCATCACCACTGCCCAGCTGAAGTCTAACTAATTTAAAAAATTTTGTTTTATATGTGTGAATATTTGTGTGTATGCATGCATGTATGTATATGTTCACCATGTGTGAGCTTGGTGCCCTCAGAGGTCAGAAGAAGGTGTTGGATCCACTGGAGCTGGAGATAAGGATGCTTGTGGCCACCTGTAGGTGCTGGGAACTGAACCCCTTTCCTCAGCAGGAGCAGCTTTGACCAGCGAGGGGAGCCCTCATGCTTGTTTATGTCACCTCTTTTGATTTTCGTTTCCTGAGAGAGATTTTTTCACTCTGTTCCCTAGACTGACCTCAAAGTCATGATAATCCTTCTGCCTCAGTCTCCTTTTATTCCTTTCTGTCTGTCCAGGTTCAGTCAACCACACTGCCTTAATACATTTGAAAGACTTATTTTTTATTTTTTATGTATGTGTGTTTTGCCTACATATATGTCTGTACACCATGGGTGGGTTGGTGTCCACTGAGGGCAGAACAGGATATCAGATCCCCTAGAACTGGAGTTACAGACAGTCGTGAGCTGCTATGTGGGTACTGGGAATCGAACCCAGGTCCTTTGCAAGAGTAGCAAGTGCTCTTAACCACTAAGCCATCTCTCCAGCCCCATCTCAGTTTCTGGATGTTTATATGCTGTTGCCCATTGTCTTTCCCTCATTATCTTGTACCTAGATAGACTGTTACATTTTTTGGTCCCTGTTTCTCAATCTGACACTTTACTACCAACCTCTCTCTCTTTTTATTTAAAAGCTTTTTTTTCATTTTACATACCAGCCACAGTGCCCCCCACCTCCTCCCACCCCCCCCCACCCCCCACTCCTCAGAGAGGGTAAGGCCTCCCTTGGGAAGTCAACAAAGTCCTGCACATCAAGCTGAGGCAGGTCTAAGCCCCTCCCCGCTGCATCAAGGCTGAGCAAGGCCATTCCCACCCTAGGGAATGGGCTCCAAAAAGCCAGTTCATGCACCAGGGATAAATCCTGGTCCTACTGCCAATGACCTCTCTTTTAAGAGATTTTAAATTGCATCTTTAATTTTAATTAAGTGTGTGTGTGTGTGTGTGTGTGTGTGTGTGTGTGTGTGTGTCTGTGTGTCTGTGTATATGTACATGCACAAGTGAGTGCTCCACATGCTAGGGCTCACATATAGTGCTCATACAATTCAGGTCTCACCTTCCACTGTATGGGTTCCAGGGATTCATCTCAAGTCATCAGGCCTGGCAGCCTGAGCCACCAATAGTCTGTGTATCACTTTCCTGGAAGTTTTAACTTAATTAATTTTTTTATTGAAACAGGGTCTTGCTATGTTGCCCTGAATGGTAGGACTTGCTATGTAGACCAGGCTGGCTCAAATGCATAGACACCTGCCTCCTCTGCCTCCTGAGAAGTGGGATCAAGGGAAGGTGCCACCAAAATGAGGGGTCTTGTTTTTCTAAAAGTTTTAAAAATCGTGAGTGGGTATTCCATTTTTTCATATTTCATCTGATGTTTTTCTTTGTTTAGCCTGTTAATGTAGTATGCTATGTAATTGATTTTCAAATGCTGAAACTGCTTTCATGGTTGTGTAAAAATGCAGTTACTCATATATCTATGTGTCTTTATTAAAATATATATTATTGAGTTCTGTGTGTTAATAGAGTTTGTTGGACCATTTGATGATTGTTTGGTGAGAATTTTCATTTTATTTTTATGAGGATTCTTAGTTTGTAGTTTTTTTTCACTTCTTTCCTCCCTCCCTTCTTCCCTCCCTTCTTCCCTCCCTCCCTCCCTCCCTCCCTTCCTTCCTTCCTTCCTTCCTTCCTTCCTTCCTTCCTTCCTTCCTTCATTCATTCATAGCAGAGTAATGCTCTCATCCTCAGATAAATTGAGGAATTTTTCACTTATTTTTAAAATGTGTTCATGTATTTATTTATTTACTTGGGCTTTTTTTTCCTTTTTTCTTTTTTTTAGAGCTGAGGATTGAACCCAGGGCCAAGCGCTCTACTGCTGAGCTAAATCCCCAACCCTTAGTTGGGCATTTGAGACAAAGTATTGTTGCACTTCCGTGGCTGGCAAGGAACACACTATGAAGCCCCCAAACTCCCAGCAATCCTCCTGCCTCTGCCTCCACATAGCTGGAATTATAGGCAGGAGCCAGTAGGCTCCGCCATGCTCATTAGTTTTAAGACCTCGCTGGTGTTTGGTTAGCATGCTGTTCTGAGACTCCTGTCTCACTTCAGTGCTTAGGGAGGTCTCTGCTGGCCCCTGGGCCAGAGTCCTCACTATCACATGGAGGCTCTGCCTTCTCTCCTCTCACAGTCTGAAAAGACTCTGCAGTGATGCTCTTTTACAACTGGGTCCTGGGAAAGGTCCGAGTCTCTGCAGGGCCTTTCCTGGACTTAGCCATTGTGGGGAGGAGGAACACTGTATCTGCCAGACAGCACCTAAGTAGGACTCCAGGATGTCTCTGTTGACCTGAGAAGGGTCATGTTACTGTCCAGAGGGGAGAAAATACCAGTCCTTATTTGATATCCTCCCACACCACCTTGAGGGAATCCTCTCTGACCCCTCACCCCACTGTGGAACAGTGGCCTTGCCCTCCACTTGGGACATGGTGCCAACTTCCCTGTGGTGCTTGGCATGACCAAAACAGCTATTACCTGAATGTCCTGTCTTCCTTCTGAGTGTCCTGTCTTCCTTCTGAGTGTCCTGTCTTCCTTCTGAGTGTCCTGTCTTCCTTCTGAATGTCCTGTCTTCCTTCTGAATGTCCTGTCTTTCAGAAGTTGTCTTTTCCTGCTTCTTTGGCAAGAGCCAGTAGGTTGGGCTTTTATTTTTTGGGCTTTGTGTTTTCTGCATTGACCCTTTCTTCCTGGGTGAAAAGATCCCAAGGATGAAAGACCCCAGTTGCCTTTGGACCCAAAGTCCCAGCCAAAGTATGCCCAATGCCTTCTATCTCTAGTTTTGTGTGTGTGCACTTGCTTATGTGTGTGCATGTGCAGTCTAGCTGTGTGGCTCTGCTTTCCTGGAACTTGCTGAGTGGGTGAAACATCACTATTAAGTGTACTCCTCCTGCCTCTGCCTCCTGAGTGTTAGGAGTACAAGGGTGACTAGACAGTTGTTTTTGTTTTGTTTAGATTTATTTATTTTAAGTGTTTGAGTATTTTGTCTGCATGTATGTCTGTGCATCATGTGTACTTCTGGTGCCTGTGGTGGTCAGAAGAGGACGTAGGATCCCTTAGGACTCTCCAGTTGGATGGTTGTGAGCCCCTCTGTGGGTGTTGGGAACTTAACCTTGCGTCCTCTTCAAGGGCAACACGTCATCTCTCCAGCCCCCATTTGTAGGCCACTTTGGTCACCCTGTCTGTCAGAAAGGCAGCTTGGGCGGCTTCCACCCTGGGACACCTTCTTTTCCACAGGAGGCATTGTGGGGACCACCTCTACCTCCCTGTCTTCCATTTCTTCTAACCCTTTGGTGAACTGCTGGTCGGTCGGGTTCCAAGACCGTCTCAAGACTCACAGCACAGAAGCTGGCTTTCTGTGAGCGTTTCTCGAGGAACTGCAGCTCCATGTCAATCTTGCCTTTGGGTGCCGAAAACAGGAGGCTGCTGTTCTCCTCGTCTCCCTCCACTGCTTTAGCACCTCGAAGACTCATTCACGTGCTGGTCTAGATCGTTCTAATTTGCCAGAGCCTTGCTTACTTCATAAAGATCCTTTCCATCATGGGACTCAGCAAAGCCACAAAGTGTTAATTTGAATCACTTTTTTCTGAACTCCTCTGTGACCACAGTTCTGTCCGGCCTGGTGAGCTGGGCTCAAACACACCTTCTCTTACTCCCAGTTCCCTAAATTGCACCTGCCCCTTCTCTACAGTCCTTCAGGCCTGGAGATTTATGGGAACTCCAGCCAGAGATAACCAAGTGTTCCCAAGGCTCTGACTAGCCAGTCCATCAGGGACTGACTTCTGTCCCAGGTTATGGAACTTTGGCCTTAAGGAGGGATGGGGAGTTACACAGAACTCGGTTTTCCTGCCTCCACGGCAGTCAGACCAACCCCACCCATTCCCGTGTCCCCAGCCTCACAAGCCACTTTGCAATAGCTTCGTGTTCAAGATTTCCTCAGTTTCAGCACTTCAAGTTCTGAGTGTTCCTGGATCATCGTCCTCCTGTACTGGATCTTTTACTGGACTGTGGTTAATGTTCCCATGTGATGTCAGATTGCAGGTCCCCCCCCCCCCCCCCCCCTTTCTTTGAGAGGAGGGAGTTAAAACAGGGTTTCTCTGAAACAGCCCTGGCTGTCCTGGAGCTCACTCTGTAGCCCAGGCTGGCCTCAAACTCAAAGAGATCCACCTGCCTCTGCCTCCTGAGTGCTGAGATTAAAGGTGTGCACCACAGGTTTGGGGATTTAGCTCAGTGGTAGAGTGCTTCTTGCCTAGCAACCGCAAGGCCCTGGGTTCGATCCTCAGCTTAAAAAAAAAAAAGTGTGCACCACCACCGCCTGGCTCCTTTTTCTTTTACAGGTCATACCTGAAGAGTTTCTTCTGCCATTTTACCCCCCCCCCCCCATCCTCTCATTTATCTAACTTGCCAGTTTAGAAGCTAAGGTGGAGGATGCATCTACCTTGCTTGTTGGATTTCCTCCTT
Source organism: Onychomys torridus (assembly GCF_903995425.1). Classification (NCBI taxonomy): domain Eukaryota; kingdom Metazoa; phylum Chordata; class Mammalia; order Rodentia; family Cricetidae; genus Onychomys; species Onychomys torridus. The sequence continues at coordinate 14,927,993 of NC_050448.1, forward strand.
TACACAAACCAGCTACTTGGCCACCGTATCAGCCTCAGATGCATGTCCAACTACACACAGCAGTGGCATGGTCTGGTAGCTCCTGATGATCTTCCTGACTACACTTGCTGACTGTTGGGATTACAGGCAATACCAAACACAGCTGTGAATTGAATCTTGTGTGTGTGTGTGTGTGTGTGTGTGTGTGTGTGTGTGTGTGTGTGTGAAATGGTATTGCATGCTCTTCCAGAGGACCTAGGATTGATTTCCAGCACCCACATGACTGGTCATAACTATCTATAACTCCAGTTCTGGAGGATCCAAGGCCCTCTTCTGGGCTCTTAAGGCACTACGCACATGTGATGCACAAACATATATGCAGGCAAACACTTATACACCCCCCCCCTCTGTGTGTGTGTGTGTGTGTGTGTGTGTGTGTGTGTGTGTGTGTGTGTGAAAATGCCAAAGCTTGCTTGCTTGTGGGGGTAAGAGGGAAACTTCCTGAATTGTTCTTTTCTTTTACTGTGTGGGTTCTTGGTATTGAATTCAGGCTGTCACGCTTGGCAGCAAGCACCTTTACCCCCAGCCCCCACCCTGAGCCACCTTGGCATCCTCATCCAGCTGTGAATCCCTAATAAAGCTAATTTTATGATAGCATATAGTTAGTGGCAACCTTATGGACAGTTAGCTCTCAAGGGGAGGATGAAGCTGATTGATCACCTAAGAGGGTAGCTGAGACCTGAGGGGTGGAGAAAAGTTGCAAGTTTCAGAAGAGGATGAAAGGATATTAACAAAGAAGATGTAGTCGTGACTAGTCAGCACATCGTGTGATTTGCCTCTAACAGATTTAGCTACAGAAAAACTGTCTCATCAAAATGCTGCGGCTGACAGTGATAATGGTACCTACCTGTGAGTCTGGTATCTGGGAGGCAAATGTGGGAGAACCATGAACTTCCCACTCCCCTGAGTTACATAGGAACAGTGACTCTCAAGATCAAGGCAGACACGGTGTGAATGTCAGCCAAGGCCAGGGCTTGTGAATTTAGCACTCAGGAGCCACAGGTCGGTGGGTTAGGAATTTAAGGTCATCCTCAGCAACATAGAGAGTTCAGGGATAGCCTGGTCTATATGATTCCTTGTCTTTAAAAAAGAAATATATATATTCTGCCATGTGGGTACTGGGAATTTGGGGATTGAACCTAGGTCCTCTGGAAGAGCAGCCAGTGATCTTAACCACTGCACCATCTCTTGAGGCCCCAATTCCTCATCTTAAAAAACAAATAGAACTGTTAGGTGGTGGTGGTACATGCCTTTAATCCCAGCACTTGGGAGGGAGAGGCAGGAGGATTTCTATGAGTTCGAGGTCAGACTGAGCTCTGCAGAGTGAGTTCTAGGACAATCAGGGCTACACATAGAATCCCTGTCTCAAAAACAAAACAAACAAAAACAACAAACCCAACAACAATTCAAACCAACCAAGCAATCAACCAAAAATCCCAAACCCTCACAAATCAAATCAATCCACTCATAAACTAATGTCTTGAGACAGCAGAGCTCAAGTTGCCTAGGAGAACCAACAGCCACACTCTCGTTTCCTTCGCAGTTGAGACATAACCAGGAACATTAGCAACTGAAGTCACCGGCCCAAGGTCCTAGGACTACCAGCCAGTACATGTCCTCCAGTGTGTCCCTCTGGACCAGTGCTTCTCACCCTTCCTAATGCTGCACACTTTAACACAGTTCCTCAGGTGGTAGTGATGCCCAGCAGTTATTTCACTGCTACTCCACAATTAATTTTGCTGTTGTTACGAATCATAAACATCTGTGTCTTCTTAGGTCTCAGGTGACACCCGTGAAGAGGTCATTTGACCCCCACAAGGGGCTGAGATTCAAAGATTGAGAACCTCTGCTCTAGACCTTTCTCTTTCCCCTGACTCTCCTCCTCTTGGCATCCTCTGCCTGAGCAACTCAGGGTAATGGACAAATATCCAGTAGTCCCTGCAGTCAGACCTCAGCACAGGGCATTAGGCATGAGCCTTTGCGCTTCCCATCTAGAAAGTGAATAGAGCTGGCAGGGTAATGTGCACCTTGAATGTCAGCACAAGGAAGGCAGAGGCAGAAAGATTTCTTTGAGTTTTAGGCCAGTTTGGTCTACATACTGAGTTTCAGGCCAGCCAGAGCTATAGGGTGGGATCTTGCATCAAAACACACCCCTATGTATACATACACACAACACACATGCACAGGTGCACCACAAATGCACACACATGTGTACACACACCCACACACACCACTTTCAGATAAATAGGAAGACTGTCCTTGGACTTCGAGAAATTAACTGCATGTATAGAGTTTGAAGGTGGCTCTGACTTCTCCATGATAACGACTTTGTCTCTGATAGTGCGCTACAGTGAACTTGATCACACACCTGTTTGTACCAACTTGAGTCACTTAGCAACTCCTTGTCTCCACTAAAAAGGATAGTCTGTAGTCTATTATTATTATTATTATTATTATTATTATTATTATTATTATTATACAGACTCTCATTGTGTATTTCTGGATGGCCTAGAACTTGCTCTGTAGACTAGGTTGGCCTAGAATTCACAGAGACCTGCTTGCCTCTGCCACCCAAGTGCTGAGATTAAAGGTGTGCCTTGCTGTATCTTAAAGTTAATTATCAGTAATTTTTACATCTTCTATAATGGATACATTATTAGTCCTTAAAAGCAAAGGAAAGGCTGAGAATGTAACTCAGTTAGTGGGACACTTGCCCGGCATGTATGATGCTCTGGATTTGGTTTCCAGCAATATGGAAAATCAGGCACGGTGGTACGTGCCTATAATGTGAACCACAGGATCATGAGTATCAGAAGTTCAAAGCCATCCTGGGCTAAGGAAGTGAGTTTGAAGTCAGTCTAGGCTATCTGAGACTCTGTTTCAAAAAATAAAATAAAATAAATTAAAAAGAAAGAGAAATGAAGGAATGAGGGAGTGGGGATCAGAAAGACAGGAGAAGAGTCAGGTGTGGTGGTGCATGCTTATCGACTCAGCATTAGCGAGGCCGAGACAGGAAGATTGCAAGTTCCGGGTCAGCCTGGACTAAACAGCAAGATCTTATCTCAAACAAAACAAAACACTGAGAAATACTGGAGGTAGGAAGCCTTTCCTCTTCTTTCTGTCTCCAGGAAGTGGTTTCTTTTCTCAGATGCCTGTGTCGCAGACATTTGTGATGCCCAGAGCTGCCGGGATAGCTTGAGAGAGACCACCCACTCTCCATGTCCACAGTCACTGGGGTGCAGGCAGCATGGCCTAAAGCAGAGACTCATGAGACCCCCACACACACCCAGACAGGTGTGCTGGAGGCTTTGGGTCCATGCCTGAGTGGGTTGTTCTCTCTGTCTCTGCTGACCATGGAAGGGGGGTAAGGGAGAAGGGTATGGCTGCATTTATTTGCTTTAGGAACACTAGACTGCAGACCTGTTTGTTGAGTCTGCTGTTGGCTTTCATGGCTCAGTCTAGTCAAGAGTTGTTTTGGCCCAAAAGGGGATATGGGGGTAGGGCTGGGGTGGGGTGAGACATCTGCAGCGCCCAACAACCCAGCACCCGTTACCAAGGCCTTCCCTGGCTCTGCCCCTACCTGCACAATGGTAAACAAAGCCCCCGGAGAACTCGGCAAACTGAACACCTTGGTCAAACACGCCAACCTCTACCAGGTGTGCTTGCCGAACGGACTCTCCATCAGCGTGCTGTCATGCAGAAAATGTTGATCTAATTTGTCAAGATAATCTTTCCTCAAATAAGCCTCGGGCCTGCTCCCTGGAACAGCCTGCATCTAGTCGGTAGAATGTAACTCTATTTTTTCCCCTCGTTTTCGTTTTAATCACTGTGTCAACTTTTCCTGGCTTTAAGCAAACTGAAAGTAATTATATCATTCTTAAGGGAGTAATCTTTTGACTGGGTTAGCTGATTCGTGAGCTACTCTAAAATTCTTCTAAACTGAGCAGTCCTTTTCCAAACACATTTTCTCAGATGTTTCGCAAAGTTTGGCTCATCAGTGACCCACGATGTGTTTACTCTGTCACGTTCTGTGGACACGCCATGGCTATATTAGGGCATTTGAAAAGAAGCTGAGTGTGGAAACTTGAGACGGGGGAAGGTAACTTCACCTACTAATTCAGGTATTTCTTGGAAATATTACAGTCCTGGTAAATAACTCAGGCTTCAAGCATGAAGAAAGTCTGATTAATACTTTGAATCATGGTGCATCACTGAAGGATGGTTTGACAGGCAACAGAAGTCATCTCTTTTCTTTCGTTGTGTGGCTCCCTCACCACCGTGGGTGATACTGTTTTAAGATCAGAAATGCTAAAGGTTCCGTCATGTTTCATGGTTTTACTCATGACGTTCTCCCACAGAACTCATGGTCTGTTTAAAAATAGAACACGGAGCCATCTGGCTATTTGATGGTTTCTATTTTTGTTTCTCTTTGCACTTGCGAAGTGTGTTGGGTCTGGAATTCTCCGTGTTCTGCCCTATATGTAATTGTGTGTATATACACACACACTTTCTCATTTAAATCTCCACATACTTTCTCATTTAAATCTTGCCGTTATCAGTCTGGGTTTGTTTGTGGCCCAAGGTGGTTCTTGGTGGGGATATCAATCTTGTAATTTAATTCATGCACTGGCCAAGTTTACATTAAATTCCAACTCTGAAATTTGTTACCCAAAGTCCCTGCAATGCCAAATCCAAGACATGGCTTGTGGCTGTGTAGCAACCACGTGGACTCCATGTTTCCCCTGAATGAAACACACCCCTTGCCCTGGCCCTAATGGAAGAGAGAGATGAGCATAGAATCGGGGCAATTTGAAAGCTCTTATCCTTCACCATCATTTTACATGCAAGAAACTGGGCGTCAAACATTGGAGGCAAGACTTGTCTGGTTTGTGCAGCTGGCCAGCAGCTCTCAGGGAAGTCTTCAGCTCTAAGTGCTCATCTAAGACACATAAAGCCCTGGGTTCAATCCTCCTCCGCACTTCAACGATGGGTTATGGTGGTGTGCACATGTGATCCCACCACTCAGTGGAAACAAGGTCTCAAGGACACACACGATATGACAGTCACCATCAGAGACCTTCAGGAGAGTGTAGATAGTTTTTTCTTGTTCTTTTTTCTTTTCGGTTTTTCGAGACAGGGTTTCTCTGTGTAGCTTTGCGCCTTTCCTGGAACTCTCCTTGGAGACCAGGCTGGCCTCTAACTCACAGAGATCTGCCTGCCTCTGCCTCCCGAGTGCTGGGATTACAGGCGTGTGCCACCACCGCCCGGCTACTTTTTTCTATTTTTTTGAGACAGGGTCTCCATAGCCCAGATAGGCTGTGATATGTAGCTTAGGGTGACTGCCCACCCCTGATTCTCCTCCTCCATATCCCTGCAGTTAGTTGCACAGATGTGCACCACACCCAGGTGCTTTGGATGTTGAGGCTTGAAGTCAGGGGGTTCTCCATGCTAGGCAATCATTTTGCCAGTAGAACTCTTATTTATCACCTTGCTCTTTTTTTTTTTTTAGCCCTGGCAGGTCTTGAACTTTTGATTCCCTACCCTCCACTGCCCAAGTCCTGGGATTAAAGACAAGAGCTGCTGTGATCGGCCAGAGTTGCACATAAAAATAAAAAACCATTTCATACATGTGTCTGAAAAAACCCAGATGTGGAGCACTGACATCAGCCATGCTGGCAGAGACGGGTGGAGACAGCAGCTTTTGGAAGATGGGCCACACTAACCTTGCTGTTCCCATCAGATCCAATAGTGACAGTCTTTGATAATTACCAAATGAGTGGAAACCCTGTGTCTACCCGGAAACGTGCCTGTGGATACTTCCTCCACCAACTTTAGCAATAATTGCCTAAATTTGGAAGAACTAAGATGCCCTTGAATAGGTGAATAAAGAAATTATCTGTAGTGTAGCTGGACATCGGGATTAAAAAAAAGTAAGCTATCAAGCCTGGAACAATCATGGGTTGACTTGATGCTTATTCTTGCTCAAAGTGGTGGCTCATGCCTGTGACACAAGCTTTTGTGAGGCCAAGGCAGGAAGAAGGCCTTGCACTTGAGACCAGCCTGGACTGCACAGTGAATTCCAGACTGCCCTGGCCTATGATGTGAGACCCTGTCTCAAAGAACAAACAAATAGCCGGGCGGTGGTGGGGCATGCCTTTAATCCCAGCACTCGGGAGGCAGAGCCAGGTGGATCTCTGTGAGTTAGAGGCCAGCCTGGGCTACCAAGTGAGTTCCAGGAAAGGCGCAAAGCTACACAGAGAAACCCTGTTTCGAAAATCAAAACAAAACAAAACAAACAAAAAACCAAAGAACAAACCAACAACAACAGAACCAACCAACCAGCTAACCAATCAACCAAGTCAGCATGATGCTACATGTTTAAAACTTCAGCACTTGTGAAGTAGAGGCAGGAGGATCATGGTCACCTTTGGCATATATATATATATATAAGAGTCTGGGCTTCCTGAAGTCTTACCTTAGAAAGCCAAAAGGCTCTCCCCACGCCTACCACACTCTCTTAACTGGAAGCCCATATTACTTACCAATGGAGCTCCACTTAAAAGGGCAACATGGAGATAGCTTCAAGCATATGACATTCTGAAAACATAAAGAGGTTAAGCAGTCGCTAGGACGTGCTAGGGGAGGAACGGGCAGAACGTGGGATTTCCAGTGTAGGAGTGACCCTCCCCTGGATGGTGCTACCACTCTGGGAACATGTCAATGCACACACGTCAAGTCCCAGAGTGTAAACTCAAGAGAGAATCTGGGAAAGCATCAGTGTGTTGAGATGGGCCTATCAAAGACAAAAAGAAATGGAAAGACAAATTCCTCAGAACAGCTGGAAAACGTGGAGCAGGAATACTTGAGAAATCTCTATGCTTTCCATTGAGGTTTTCTGTGAGTCTACAGCTCTCCTAAGAAAAGAAGCCCAGGGCCTAGAGACATGGCTCATTGGTTAAGAACACTGGTTGCTCTTCCAGAGGACCTGGGTTTGAGTCCCAGAACCCACATTGCAGCTTACAACTGTCTGTATTTCAAGTACCAGAGAATCTGTCGCTCCCTTCTGGCTCCCTCAGGCGCTGCATGAACATGGTGCGCAGACATATATGTAGGCACAACACATACATATAAAATTAAAAATCTTGTAAAAGAAATCATCCATCATATTCAAAAGGAAAAAAAGATGGATTTATCTGCTACCTTGCCCTACAAATTTAAGCTGCTTTTTCTTTCTTTTCTTTTTTCTCCTCTCTCTCTCTCTCTCTCTCTCTCTCTTTCTCTTTCTCTCTCTCTCTCTCTCTCTCTCTCTCTCTCTCTCTCTCCCTCTCCAGAATTGGGGGGTTATTAAAGAATTTTTTTTGAGACAGGGTTTCTCTGTGTAGTCCTGGCTGTTCTGGAACTCATTCTGTAGACCACGCTGGGCTTGAACTCAGAAATTCACCTGACTCTGCTTCCCAGGTGCTGGGATTAAAGGCATGTGCTGTCACCACCTGGTTCATTAAAAATATTTTAATATAGATTTCAAGTATGAAGATTAAGAGAAAAAGGATGATTAGAAAGACTCACTCCCACAGCATAGGTGTGAGTTCCTCAAAAAGAAGTCATTTGCTTTTTGAATTTTATTTAATTTTTAATATATTAACTAATAAACTAAATTTGAGGCACAGCCTCACTGTGGAACTTGCTATGTGAACCAGGCTGGCCTCAAACTCAAAAGGATCTACCTGTCTCTTTCTCTTGAGAGCTGGCATTAAAAGTGTGTGCCACCACACCTGGCTTGTGCTTATGTTTTAATGTGTGTGTGTGAGGGGCCAGGTAGTATCTTACTCTGTAGCCCATGCTGGCCTGGAACTCATGACAATCCTTCTGCCTCAGGCTTCAAAGTGTTTAGATTATAGATATATCACTGTACTTGTGTTTTCTTCCCCCTTCCTCCCTTGCTTCCTCCCTCCCTTGCTTCCTCCCTCCCTCCCTCCCTCCCTCCCTTCTCTCTCTCTCTCTCTCTCTCTCTCTCTCTCTCTCTCTCTCTCTCTCTCTCTCTCTCAGGCTCATTCTATGTAGTTCTGGCTGGTACTCACTCTGTAGCCTGGGCTGCACTCAAACTCATGAAAATCCTCCTGCTTCAGCCTTCCCAGTACTGTTGGAAAAGAAGGATGCTAGATCTTCTGGGGGAGGAGAGAACTGTTGGCCTTAACCCCAAGATTACTGAGGACATACATGGCTTGTGTGTGAAGGAGAGACATTCTTCGTTTAGTCCACAGAGAACACGTGAGTTGAATATGCATTGCTAGCCTGCCAGCCCTGGTTTGGGAATCCCTTCTTTGCAACAAAGACTATTTAACAATTAATAAGTCCAAAGCCCAGGGAGGCAGGATGACAGCGGTGCTCTTGGGTGAAGTGAGACTGTGGTGGAAGTGTCCCCATTCACAAGACTGGCGGAAGCTGCTGTGTAAAAAAGAAATGGTGTATCTGCTTGAAAAATCACCACCACGACAACAACATGGTAGACGAGGGCAGCAGGCAGGTCCCCAAAGGCTGAGGAAGGAGAAGCCACACACCATTGGAAGGTGTTTAGAGGTGAGACTAAGCAGCAGAGATCAAAGAGAAGTGGGCAGTCACATGGCTTCTGGTGGGGAGAGGTAAGAGCTGCTCCCATGCCACCCCCATCCTGCCCTGCACCACGAGAGCACACCCCGTGCACACACCTGGCACAGGGCGTGCTCAGGGGCCTGGAGGGCACTGACAAGCAAAGGCAGTGCCAGGCTTGTTGCTGCCCCAGGTACCTGGTGACATCACAGAGGCACTGACGAGGGCTCTCGATTATTCTGGAGTCTGCCGGAGGCATCTGGAAGCTTCCCTTTGATGCTCAGCTGCTTCTGGTCGAGTTACTCCTCCATACTTCCAAGTGGCAGCTCCAGCCACCCAGGAGGATAAACACATCTCCAGTGATGCACCCACACCTTGGATTCCGAGGATGTGAAACATGATGCTGCCTTTTTAGCTCTCCACGCGAAGGTCTGTATGAACCAATGTCTCTAGACTCTAGCGTGCTCAGCCCACCTTGGCTTGCCTTCTGAGCTGTCCTTACATATGGGCTGCCTTGTCTGAAGTCATATGGATAGGACAACTTATAACCAGAGGGAGATCTCCTGGGCCCTGTCCAATGTTAACCGGTTATAGCCTCCCTAAGTTCCTTTTGGTCCCCTGGGGTGGCTCAGCAGCTAAAAGTGCTTAGCATTGAATGATGCAAGTGTGCGGACCTGAGTGTAAATGCAGAAGGAAAGGACAGAGTCCACAAAGTCATCTCCTGACCGCGGTACAAGCACCACATCATGTCAATCTATAAGATTAAACTTTTATTTTAAAAGTTATTAGTGAACTTTTTTTTTTTTTTTGAGACAAGTTCTCATGTGTTTCAGGTTGGCTTCAGGCTTCCAACTCTGTAGCCAAGGATGACCAAGGATGACTTTGAACTTCTGACCTTCCTGCCTCCTGACTGCTGGGATTACAGATGTTCGACACCAAGCTTAGTTCCTGCTGGAACTAAGGGAACCCGAGGCTTCATGCATGTTGGGCAAACAGTCTAGGAAAAACCTCAACCCTCTTTGTAGACGCTTTTTTGTTTTTGAGACAGTGTTTCTCTGTGTAGTCCTAGTTGTCCTAGAACTCACTGTAGACCAGGCTGGCCTTGAACTCATGGAGAACCACCTGCCTCTGCCTCCCAAGTGCTGGGATTAAAAGTGTGCACCACTACTGTCCAGCTCTTTGTAGACTTTTACTTAAAGGGCATGTTATTACCAAGCATGGTGTCCCATGCCATTAGACCTGGCACATGGGACGCTGAGGCAGGAGGATCTCTATGAGTTGGAGGACAGGTAAAGTTTCAAACACTGCCCCACTCCACCTCCAGAGAAAGAAGAGGTTTTCTAGAACTTTGTCTAGAAGGGATGTCACAGGTAGCCCACTCTAAGAACAGATGCTTCCCTGTGGAAATGGAGAAGACATTTGGTCAAAATGTTTAAGGATGATGGTAGGCCTCCTTAGAGGAAACAAAAAGACCTGATTTTATTGCACCCAAGGGACTATCCTGTTTGTTTATAGGTTCCTTCCAGAGACAACTCTAATGCATCCTGAAAGAGGGAAAATTGTGGGTTTGAAGAAGATTATCAAGCTGAGATTAGCTTTCTGTGATGTGACAACATTTTCACTCATTTCTAAATCATAGATGGCCGAGTCTGTTGAGCAATCTGGAGAAAATCACACGCAAACACAGTGTAAGTACTGATAAGAATCCGAAAGTCAACAGCGAATTCCTGCTAATGGCTAAGTCACCAAGGTGAGATCCAGTCTAAACACACGCCCCGGCCAAGCAGGGCTGCCTTAGCTCGGGTTACACAGGCTGGGGAAACTTCTCCTTGATGCTTGTCAAGTGAAAAGAATTGTGTATCTCCCATCAATCATTCCTGACTGAGACATTCTCACAGGTTCTTAAGGAACCCTCAGCCCGTCTGCTATGACCCACCCCCACTGCCTCCCCAGGAGGATGGATTTTGGGGGTGCTCAATAGCTAAAAGTTCCTGGGATTTCCAAGGCAGTCTGAGCTATGGTTTTTCACTGATAACCTGGGAAATTTACCTTTTTTCAAAATGTGACACTTGGTGTGTGCTCCAACTCACTAACAAATATTTGACTTTGTAGAATGTATCGAAGACTGCCCAGCAAGTTAGAGCCTTGCAAGTTTGTGCTGCTAATTATTTTCATAGAGTAACTCAAACAGGGCAAGACTCCAGCTGAAAACATAATAATGGGAAATCAGCCCACACCTTCAGTGTCCCACTAAATCATGTACAATTTTAATGGATCTGCTACCACGCTTTTCCTTTTTCTTTTTCAATCTTTTCAGTAGCATATGTTAGTTGTATGTAACAAATGGGTTTCGCTGTGACATTTTCAGGTATTTATGTAACACATTTTTTTCATCTTATTCCCCCACTACTTTCTCCTGCCCTTTCAATATGTCTCTTTTCTAAGACAAGCTGTCTTTCTCAATCCAGGCCAGCCTCAAACTGGAGACAACCCTCCTGCTGCAGCTTCCTGAATCCTGGGGCTCCAGGCTTGTGTGATACTGGTTTACGTTGCTGGGATCGAATTCATGCCATTACATACCTGCACGTGTATCTGATCACCATGTGGGCACCTGGGGCAGGCAGAAGTCAGAGGAGGGCGCCAGATCCTCTGGAACTGGAGTTACAGACAGTTGTGAACCACCATGTGGGTGCTGGGAAGCAAACCTGGGTCTGGAAAAGCAGGAAGTGCTCTAACCACTGAGCTGCCTCCCTGGCACGTATGTATGCATATACTCAAATTCATTCTTTCCTGGACACCTTGGCTCCTAAGCAGTGGCCAGTGCCAATTACCTGAGGGACTCTTGCTCATGTGATTGAAGTGTGTGAATCACTCTCTTCGGGTTTTCTTTCAATCAGAAGTCTCCTCTTAGCAATCACTCCATACTTCTTTCAGTGTAAAAGAAAGGGAAGGGAAATTTAGTAGAGAAAAGGAATTTACCCTGGCTGGGTTTCCAGACAGCGGCTGAACCATCATCACTCTGGCGGAGGTGCGTCTCCCCTGTCTGCTGAGGAGGGCCTCAAGGTGCAACCATCAGTGTTACTCTTGGTCTAAGTGCTGGTAGCTGTCAGCTGTGAGGAGAGGGGGACTTCCCAGAGAACATCTGCCCTTCGGTTTCTAACACCCAGCCACCTGAGCCACAGAAGTTCCAGGACGGTCTAAAATCCCTGTAGACTGTGTAGTGGCCCCAAGAGAAGTTTTAAAACACCATAAGTTCTCCAGCGGAACACAGGGAAATGGCCAAAGCAAGCTCTCCAAAGGAGGGTACCCTTTTCTAGAGAAAGACACGGTGCCTGGTGCTTGGTGTGCGGCTGTGGGATAGAACGCTTGCCTAGCATGCATACCACCCTTGGTTGGCTACTTGTACAACCACAAGACAAAACACAAAAGCGGACAGGGCTGGGGAGATGGCTAAGCCAGTGCTATGCCATGTAGCCATGAGGCCCTGAGTTCTGATCCCGGTACTCACGTAAAAAGCTAGGTTCTGGCCAGATGTGGGGGCGCAAGCCTTTAATCCCAGCACTCTGGAGGTTGAGGCAGGGGGATCTCTGTGAGTTCAAGGCCAGCCTGGTTTACACAGTGAATTCTAGGACAGCTAGAGCACATAGTGAGACCCTGTCTCAAGAAGGAAAGGAAAGGAAAGGAAGGGAAGAAGAGGGGAGGAGAAGGGAAGGGGAGGGGAGGGGAGAGGAAAGAAAAAGAAAAGAAAAGAAAAGAAAAGAAAAACAAACATCTAGGTTCTGGAGAGATGGAGACAGGATTGCCAGAGCTGGCCAGATAGCCCATCAGTGAGCCCCAGGTTCAGTGGTAGTTCCCATCTCTCAAAATCAGGTGGAGAGTGAGGAAGGAAGATATGCATCTCTGCCTTCCACATGCATGTGGACACATGTGCCTGTATACATATAACATGTCTACGTGCACAGAGAAAAAGAAAACAATAGAAACTTCACAGAACCAGAACTTTCTTCATCAATTAGGTTTGACCTCCTTAGTCTCCTGCTTAAGATCACTGTGCTCATCAATTTTAGGTTTTTTGTTTTGTTTTATATTGCTTTTTGACACAGGGTTTCTCTGTGTAGCCCTGGCTTGTCCTGGAACTCAATCTGTAGACCAGACTGGCCTTGAACTCACAAAAGCTCTGCCTGTCTCTGCCTCCTGAGTGCTGGGACTAAAGCATGTGCCACCATTCATGGCCATTCTCCCCCCCCCCCCCCAATTAATCTTCTATAGCTCTGGTCACTAAGTAGCCAAGATGACCTTGAAAATTATCCCGCTGCCTCTACTTCCCCAGCACTAGGATTACATGAAGGTGCCACCATTTACATAGCACTGGGGTGGAACCCAGGACTTCCTGAAGCCTGTGCAAGCACTGTACCAACTGAACTATGGTCCTAGCCCTTCATTAGTCTTCGGCCTTTTTTGAGCCACCACCTGGATCTGATTAATATTCTGAAGCCTGACTGTGTGTCAGAACGACGTAGCTTGTAGAAGGGGCTGGTAAGGCAGTCTGTCTAGCTTTGGTTGTATTTTTCATTGGAGAGGCGTGGAGGGGAGGTGGTGACTGGTGAAATTTGGAAATACTTGGCCTTCTGAGGCTGTGACAAGGTTTCTGAAACGTGTACTAGGTGCCTTTGGCCCTTGAGAGTGAGCTGATTGGTCTGGCAAGTCCTCTGGAGCTGGAGATGATGCCCACTGTCTGGAGGGAGAGAGGAAGGCATTTTGGCCCTTACAGTGGGACCAATGTGTTTAGGAGGAAGATTGCTAATATTGATTCAATATGAATACGGCTGTTCTTTGAACAAGTCTTTCAGAAAACTATCTTCTAAAGTCATCTACACAAATGTGTGAACATGCGCAAGGCTGCTAAACACAGTTGGGAGGTAGAGCAAGGAAGATCATTGCAAGTTCAAAGCCAATCTAGTGAATTTACAGTGAATTCCAGACTGTCCTGGGATGGGAGTGAGGTCTTGTCTTAAAACAAAAAAGGGGCAGATGGCACATCTGCTCTTGCTATGCCCTCTGCTCTCTTGGCAATGGAGTAAATAAAACTTTTCATGTGTGACAGGATTTCACCGTGTAGACCAGGCTGGCGTCCACCTCACAGAGACACACCTGCCCTAGCCTCAGGAATACTGGGTTTAAAGGCCTGTGCTACCGTACCTGGCCTGTTTTATTTCTTCAAAAACAAGCCACCCCAAGCAAGCAAGCAGTGCAATGTATCTCAGGAAAGAGCGTGGAGTAGCACATTCCTTCTACTTGTTTATATGCCTATGAAAGTTATCTATGCAAAACTTGGTCACAAGTCAGAAGGGAGCATTTACCCGAAGTGTGAAATTAGTCCCAAGTCCAAAGAGACTCAGAGCCAGAGTTAGCTGTTATCTTTGGAGGGTGAACTTAGAAGGAATGAGTTATTCTTATTTTCTGCTGGTTTTTTTTTTTTCTTTTTTTGAGCCTTGCAATATAGTCAAAGATGACCTTGAAATGACCCTCTTGCCCCCATCACTGAATTTGAGACCAGCCTGGGCTACAGAGTGAGACTCTGTCAAAGAAAGAAAGAAAGAAAGAAAGAAAGAAAGAAAGAAAGAAAGAAAGAAAGAAAGAAAGAAAGAAAGAAAACAAACCACCTGGATCTGATTAATATTCTGAAGCCTGACTGTGTGTCAGAACGACGTAGCTTGTAGAAGGGGCTGGTAAGACAGTCTGTCTAGCTTTGGTTGTATTTTTCATTGGAGAGGTGTGGAGGGGAAGTGGTGGTGGTTGAAATTTGGAAATATTTGGCCTTCTGGGGCTGTGACCAGGTTTCTGAAATGTGTACTAGGTGCCTTTGGCCCTTGAAAGTGAGCTGATTGGTCTGGCAAGTCCTCTGGAGCTGGAGATGATGCCCACTGTCTGGAGGGAGAGAGGAAGGCAAACCAGAGGCCATTTCTCCACTGGGAGCAGCACAGGTAACCTGTAGGCTTTTTGCCTTCTCTGCTCCTGTGGGTGAGATGTCAGCCCTGGGGCAGTTCAGGACAGTTGAATGCAGATGACTCCAGGGCTGGGCTCAGGGTCTGCTGGGGAAGGCAGACCCCATTCTGCGGCTGATTAACATCCCTAGCCCAAAGGGAACAGTTTGAACCAGAGTGTTCTAGTTCCGGGGGGGGGGGGGGGGGGGGCAGTGTGAAAGAGAATGCAGATTTCTGGGAGAAGAGATCAAAGTCTTGATTACGGCCATTACTGTTCACTTACCCAGTGAAAGAAGCCGAGGGCTTGGGGCGGAATTGGAGTCTTGGGTGGTTGGGGGTGGGGGTGGGGGTGGGTTTTCTGGCAGGTTCTTTACTAGGTCTGCTTCTGGTGAAGCCCATCTTGTTTCTGAGGGGTGGTTTCACTTTATTTAGCTTCTGCCACTTTTTGTGTAATTGTGTGTGTGTGTGTGTGTGTGTGTGTGTGTGTGTGTGTGTGTGTATGTACATATGTGTACTGGGGACTGATCCTAGGACCTCTCACTTTCTAAGCAAGCGACCCACCAACTCCATCTCCATCTTTGTTTTTGCCTTCTGAAAAAGGGTCTCACTAAGTTGTCCAGGTTGCCTTTGAACCCACTCTGTAGCCCAGGCATGACTTGAAACTCACTATCTTCCTGCCTCAGCTTCCTGAGTAGCTGGGATGCAAGGTATACCACCAGCCTATCTTCATTTTATGCTTGTGTGTGTGTGTGTGTGTGTGTGTGTGTGTGTGTGTGTGTGTGTGTGTTAGGGAAGGTTATTTGTTTACTTTTGAGACCAGGTCTTACTCTATAGCCCAGGCTAGACTGGAGCCGTGGCAATCCCCCTGCCTCAGCTTCCCAAGTGCTGGGATGACAGACCTGTACCACCATCATTCCTCTATAAATTATCAACTTGCAGGGGATAGTTTCATTGTGTCCAACTACAAGGCCACCTGGTGCCTGGGGCAGAGCTGCTTAGGGTATGGCTGTTAGAGCCTTGCCTGGTCTCTGCTCAGCTCCACGTCTCACAAGGAAAAGACCCAATTACAACGAACCTCTCAGTTTTATTTTTATTTTGTTTTCGAGACAGGGTTTCTCTGTGTAGCCTTGGCTCTTCTGGAACTCACTCTGTAGACCTGGCTGGCCTCAAACTCAGAAGTCCGCCTGCCTCAGCCTCCCAAGAGCTGGCATTAAAAGCATGCACCATCACCACCCTGCTGAACCTCTCAGTTTTAAGTTGCCTTGTGAACTCAGGAAAACTCCTGCAAAGGTCTGTCTCCTCACCCACCCAGGGCCAGTCTCCACGGATGAAAACCTGGGTCAGGAAAAGGCTTAGGACTGTGTCCAAGTCTGGTTGTCCCCCACATAAGTTTGACCTTGAATAGTCATTTTCCTGGAATATGGGAATCAAATGACATGCCTCTGGGCTGTTCCTGAGGAAGTTGTTAAGCACAGTTCTAAGGGCCAGTATTGTCATTGTTATGTATTTAACTCCCTAATGTTAATTATCCGCCTCACACCAGGTGTCTGCCACCCAGGAAGTGGGGGGTCTGAAATGTTAGGGGAAAGGGCTGGAGGTCTTCTTTGTGAAGGAGACTCTATTACTGAAAGATTTAGATATCCTATAGAGACTTTAAAAGGCATATACATATGTCTTCAAGTTTTAATCCTGTAACATTATGTGGGGTGGGGTGGGAGGGTGCTTGCACATGGCACTCCTGTGGAGATCTGAGGATAGCTTACTGGAATCCTTTTTACCCCTTGGGTCCTGGTGATTGTAACATATAGGTACACAGTTGATCACAAGAAGGACCGTTATTAACAAGAATGACACTTACAGCAGTGGTATGCCTTGTCATCCCAGCACAAGGCAGGAGAATCACAACTTGGAAATCATTCATAAAATACTTATTCTGGGGCCGGGCAGTGGTGGCGCACGCCTTAAGTCCCAGCACTCGGGAGGCAGAGGCAGGCAGATCTCTGTGAGTTGGAGGCCAGCCTGGTCTCCAAAGCGAGTTCCAGGAAAGGCGCAAAGCTACGCAGAGAAACCTTTTCTCGAAAAACCAAAAAACAAACAAACAAACAAAAACCTTATTTTGTTCCATCCACTGTATTTGGTTTTTTGTTTGTTTTTGTTTTGTTTAGTTTTGAGATAGAGTTTTTCTGTGTATCCCTGGCTGTCCTGGAACTCACTTTGTAGACCTGGCTGGCCTCGGAGATCCACCTGCTCTGCCTCCTGAGTGCTGGGATTAAAGGCGTGTGCCACCACCGCCCCGCAGCTCATTATATTTTATTGCTGTTGTGAGAGAGACTCAATAAATTGTCCGCGCAGGCCCAGGTCTTTCGGTATCTTGCCTGGACCTCCAGAGTGGATGTTGTGTTCAGTGTGTGGACCTAAATAACTTTTCCACGTTTTTTCCTCCAGAGGTGCAGATGCGTGGACCATCTTCTGGTGTTTCTGCCATGTTGCCTGGGCGCCACAGTTTTGTCTAACGAAATAAGCTCCTGTGTACTTTATTTATTTGCAACGTTGGGAACTGAACACAGGGACGGGGAAAGCCCTGCCCTGGAGTTACATGGTCCTTTCTGTGGCCCTGGCCCGCTGAGCACCCGTCGCCGTGGCCACATCGCCTCCTGCTGGAGGCTAGCTGACTTCTCCCTGCCGGGCTTTTTCTTCCCTACTTCAGGTACTTCTGGCCGGAAGCTTTTCTTTTCTTTTGAAGTAGGGGCCCAAGGAACCCAGGCTAACCTCCAACTCACTGAGCAGCTGAGGCTGACCTTGAACAACTGACCTTGTGTCTTCACCTGCTTGGAGCTGGGATTGCAGCTGCACACCACCACATCCAGCTTTTCTTAGTTCCTGATGAGGAGGCTGCATTCTAAATGGTTGGAGACCACAGTGTGGTCTAGCCTGGGGATTTACCTTTGCCCCACTTCTTCCCCCACTCTTTCTGTAGCTCCCACCCCCTCCCTTCTCACTCACCCCTCTCCCTGCCCACGTGACTGCTAACTTGGGGGACCACTCTCCTGCTGAGATGTGATCTGTGGAGAGTATTTTTTTTAAGTTAAACAGGGTCTCACCATGTACCTTGGCTGTCCTTGAACTCACTATGTAGACCAGGCAGGTCTTGTACCCTGACTCCTAAGACCTAGGACCAGTGGTACTACCATGCCTGGCCATTGGCTTTTTAAATATTTCTTCTTATTTCATTTTATGTGTATGCATGTTTTACCTAAATGTATGTCTGTGCACCAGGTGTGTTTCTGGTTCCCATAGAGGCCATCAGAGGCCTTCCCACAAGAGGGCATCATATCCCCTGGAACCAGATGGTTCTAAGCCTCTATGTGAGTGCTGGGACCTGAACCCAGGTCCTCTGCAAGAGCAGCCCATGCTCTTAACCACTGACTATCTTTCCAGCAACACAATTTCTTTTCCTTCCTTCCTTCCTTCCTTCCTCCTCCTCCTCCTCCTTCTCTCTCTCTCTCTCTCTCTTTCTTTCTTTCTTTCTTTCTTTCTTTCTTTCTTTCTTTCTTTCTTTCTTATGGTTTTGGTTTTTCAAGACAGGATTTCTCTGTCCTGGATCTCATTTTGTAGACCAGGCTGGTCTCAAACTCACAGAGATTTGCCTGCTTCCGCCTCCCCAGTGCTAGGGTTAAAGGTATGCACCACCACTGCCTGGCCCCACAATTTCCATTTTAAATTTTATTTTGTGCCAGGCCAGCCTGGGCTGTATAGCAAGACCTTGTTTCAGTAAACGATGAAGTTCATTTTATGTCTGTCTTAGATGTTTTTCTATTGCACAGTTTAATCTTTTATTTTTGGTGGGGGGTGGGAGAGGGAGGAGGAGACAGGGTTTCATATAGCTGCAGCCAGCCTGGAACTTGCTCTGTAGCTAAGGCTGGCCTTAGATCCCCAATCCTTCTGCCTCAGTTCCCTGACTGCTATAAAGGTGTGCAGCATCATCACACCTGGCATGCAGTTGAAACTTTTCCTGTGGCTTTTCCAAGTAGGCACCCACAGCAAGTTTAGAAGAGCCAATGAATTGCAGGGAGCAGGGACCCATCAGCTCTACCCACTCCAGACTGCAACCTTAGCCGCCTCCTCGATGGCTCTGGTCTCCGGGCCCCTGACGGGGAAGCAAGACTGGCAGACTACAGTGGGGCTGCACAGGAGTGATCTGTCCTTCAGGTCAGTCAGAGACCAGGTGTGATGATACTGGGGAGTCCTGTGCCCCTTTATGGCTTTCAGCCTCATTAATAAAAGAATTCAGCAATGGACTCAAATGGAAGCTCAAGGACTATTTTATTAGTGTTCAAAGAAGAACCCCAGGGTAGGCCAGCTGTAAACCCCTGCAGCTGCCCAGGGGAGGAGAATGGAGGAGAGAAGAGAAGAAAGAGCATGCCATTGGAACTGACAGGGAGGGCCATACAGAGAAACTCTGTCTTGAAAAACAAAACAAAACAAACAAACAAAAAACAAAACAGAAAGTCACAAGTGGGCAGACTTACAGCCCTACCTGGCTGTTAGCTGCTGCATTAATGGCAAGGATTCGGGGAAGGAGCAAGTTCAGTATCTCATTAAAGAACTAAATAGTCTGCCTAACTTTAGCATGGCTCAAAGCCAGCCTGCCTTACTGGGTGGGGGTGGATCACCAACCCCATCTAAGCAGAATGCCCAGTCTCCATGAGGGCCAGAGATTGTGCAGACCAGGAGGTGTTTGTTTGTTTGTTTTTGAGACAGGGTTTCTCTATAGCCTTGGCTGTCCTGTAACTCGCTCTGTTTATTACTCTAACAGTGGTACAGACCTGTCATCTCAATATTCAGGAGGCTGAGGCATCAAGATTGCTATGAGTTCCAGGTTAGTCCTCTTCAGGGTGACTCTGTCTCAAAAAATAAAGCAAGGCCAAGGTTGAACCGCAGTTGGTAGAATGCCTACCTCTCAGGTAGCCCAGAAAGGTTTTGAATTTGTGATCTTCTGGCCTCAGCCTTCCAAATGCTGTGTTTTGGGGCTGGAGAGATGGCTCAGTGGTTAGGAACACTTGCTTCTCTTTCAGAGGACCAGAGTTCAGTTCCCAGCACCCATATTGGTGGTCCACAATCATTGTAATTCCAGCTCCAGGGGATCTGACATCTCTGTTCTCTGTGGGCACCTTCTCACCTGTGGCATACAGAGACACACACACACATTCATATAAAAAAGAGCTAAATGTGATGGTGCGTTTTCAGTCCCAGCATTTAGGAGGCAGAGGCAGGCAACCTTCCTCAATTCAAGGCCAAGCCTGGTTTATATAGTGAGCACAGGCTAGCCAGAGCTACACAGTGAGACTTTGTCTCAAAATATTTAATTAATAAATTTAATTTATTAAAATAATTAAAAAAACTTTAGTCATATGAAATCTGACTCAACCCTAAATATTTATTAAGAACAAGGAGGTCCCCACACCATAACTATGAAAGGCCATTGTAAGGGAAACAAGGCCCCCACCTCCACTAGCTCTGCTAATTGCAGATTCAGTGGGAAATACTGCACTCTGCCCCACGCCCCATATCAGAAAAGTTAGCCCACCATGCAGTGCTAACAGGATGCTTGCCAATTAACCCCTGGGGTTGTGTTTGCAAGATAAATTGCTTGAGAAGAATGCTTGCCAAATAACACCTTGCTAGATAAGCTTGGAATTCGTTTACCTACCCACACTCTGAGAAAAGACCGTGGAGACATCTGGCGTCTAGGTGTCTACACTCTGGGTGACCCCACTCCCCTGCCCTGGTAGAACTGCCTCATAAAAGGCCTGTGAGCCTTAAACTCGGGTCACCAGCTACTCCTCGCGCTGGTGCCCCACGAGCTCGTGCTAAAATAAAGCTTCATTTGTGACCTGATATCGGAGTGAAGCTCTCTGTTTTGTACGCCGACCCTAACAACTACAGTACCTTTTAAATTCAGGAAATTTAACATCAATTAATAGTATTATTGGTATCCATTTTTACAAATCATTTTCATAATGTCCTTTACAATTTTCCCCCAAATAGTAGACCCAGGTGACCATATTTACTTCCAATGTTTTTTTTTTTTTCTTTTGAGACAGGATTTCTCTGTGTAGCTCTGGCTGTCCTGGAATTCACTCTGTAGACTAGACTGGCATTGAACTCACAAAGATCCACCAGCCTCTGTCTCCAGAGTGCTGTGACTAAAGGTGTGTACCACCACTGCCCACCTGCTTTCTTGATTGATTGATTGATTTTTGGTTTTTCGAAACAGGGTTTCTCTCTGTAGCTTTGCGCCTTTCCTGGATCTCGCTCTGTAGACCAGGCTGGCCTCCAACTCACAGAGATCTGCCCGCCTCTGCCTCCCGAGTGCTGGGATTAGAGGCGTGGGCTACCACTGCTAGGCTTTATTTACTTGTTTTTTTTTTTTTTTTTTTTAGATAGCCTCCTGCTATAGCTCTGGAACTCAATATGTAGACCAGGCTGGCCTCAGACTCATAGAGATCTGTCTGTCTGTCTCCTGAGTGCTGGGACTAAAGGTGTGCGCTACCATTCCTGTTTTTTTTTTGAGACTGTCTTCCTTACCCCAGGCAGGCCTTGAACTCACTGTGTAATTAGGTATGACCTTGAGTTTCTGATCCTCCTGCCTCAGATACTAAGATAACAGACACTAAACTATTGTGCTTGGTTTTCTGTGCTGGGAATGGAAGCCAAGCCTTTGCCCTTAGGCAAACACTCTACTGAGCCATATCCCCAGCCAAAGAAAATGTGTTTTGTGTTGAAAACCATCCTGCTTTCCTGTATTATTTGATGTTTGTAAATGTTTTTGCCTGTTTGCTTTTGAGTTTGGTTTTGTGTTTCTGAGAGAAGGTTTTGCTGTGTAGCTCTAGCTGGCCTGGAACTTGCTTTGCAGACTATCCTGGCCCAGAACTCCGAGATTTGTCTGCCTGTCTCCCAAGTGTTGGGATTGCAGGACGGTCCCCCCATTCCTCCCATGTTGTTTGTTTGTTTTCTTTTTTTTTGTTGTTGTTGTTTTTTGTTTTTTGTTTTTGTTTTTTTGAGACAGGGTTTCTCTATGTAGTTTTGTGCCTTTCCTGGAACTCGCTCTGTAGCCCAGGCTGGCCTCGAACTCAAAGAGATCCGCCTGCCTCTGCCTCCCGAGTGCTGGGATTAAAGGCGTGTGCCACCAACGCCCGGCTTGTCTGTTTTTAAAAAACTCCCCATGTTTCCCCTAAGGCTCTGGAGAGTTTCCCTTAGCCAAATTCAGGAACAGCTCTTTTGTTGCAGTCTAGGGCACAGCCTGAGTGACAGGCCAGACCTGAGGCTTGCCCTGTTTGCCTTTGGGAATCTTCTAGGTCTCAGGTTCTTCCACAGAGACCAAGCTCCTCTCCAGCCCTTAAGGCACCAAATAAACGGGGGGGTGGGGGATGGGGGGTGGGAGTGGGGTGGGGAAGAAGACTTTTCCATTTTTTTCCCTCTTTTTCTCTTTTATCAGTTTAGTTCTGAAGAAGTCTGCCTTTTTCAGAACCAGCTCTAAAAGTTGGCTCCTTGATTTTCTATTCCAGATGTCTTGCCTCTGCAAGCTTGTCTTTTCTCCTGCCATTACTTCTGCAAGCTTGGCTGACAGTCTTTTTTATCCAAGAGGCGTTTTGAACATAATATGACTGTTTATTTAAAGTCTCATGCACTTTAGGAAATAACGCCCAGAAGAAGGGACTGTTTGCCTTTTGTCAAGCAAGCGCTGAAGCTTCTGCAGCCCCAAGTTTCCAGGGGGGCTGCTTTATTTTGCCTGTATCCTGTCACTTTGAAGGTAGGTTAGCCCCAATACTTTTATCCTTCCTTTGGGGCTTGTTCCCAGCTCACACAGTGCTATCACTGTTTCTCTGTCACATGCAAGGGCTGCTGGGAAATACAGAGGAGTTGCAAAGTTGTGAAAATAATAACAATGATATTTTAGCTTCTCCACACTCCTAAGTGCTCTTCCTTTAAAATGTATTTATTTGCTTTGAGACACATGTCTTAGTTATTACTGACTGCTCTGCTAAAACACCAACAAAATCAAGGTGAAGAGAGAGTGAAGCAGGAGCATGTAGCAGGAGCATGCAGCAGGGGCATGTAGCAGGAGCATGCAGCAGGAGCATGCAGCAGCTGTCACCTGACTTCTGTTGTCAGAGGAAGTGAGTAGCATGTACAAGCTGCCACTCACTTCTCTTCCTCCAGCTATTTAGTCCCCACACCACTGAGGGAGCATGTCACCCACAGTG
The DNA here is from genome assembly GCF_903995425.1 of Onychomys torridus. NCBI lineage: Eukaryota > Metazoa > Chordata > Mammalia > Rodentia > Cricetidae > Onychomys > Onychomys torridus. Next base: position 14,950,869 of record NC_050448.1, read on the forward strand.
GGCAGGTCTTCCGAATCAAGATAATCCCCCAAGATGTGTCTCCAGAGGCCCATCTCCCAGGTGATTCCAGATTTTGCCAAGTTGACAATAGTAACCCTCACAACAGGGTATTGTGTATCCCAGGCTAGCCTTGAACTCACTTTGAAGTCCAGGCTGGCCTTGAACTTGACATCCTTCTGCCTTAGCCTCCCAAGTGCTAGGATTACAGGTATAAACTACTACAGACAGTTTTACGGAGCACCAGGGGTTGAGCCCAGAGCCTCTTACAGGCTAGGCAGACAGTACCAGTTCATTTCATTTTTAAACAGTTGTCAGGTGTGCTGGGGGTTAGCTAGGGGCAGAATGTTGGTTAGAATGCTGTAGGCCGTAGGATTGACTTTTAGCAGGGGGCAGGGAATAGGCTGGCATTGGTGGCAGATTTTAAGGTGATAGGTACTTGCCATTTATGCCAAAAGTTGCTTTCCTTGTGGCTACGATGTGCATGTGTCTTTAGCAAGCCTGTGCTTTGTGTCTGCTGTGCTTAGAGACCACAGTGCTCTTGGGTGCACTGAGAGATTGGGACTGGGCTTGGCAGTAAGACACACTTGCACATAAGACAAGTGGACAGTTCAGGGTGTTTAACCAGTGGTAGAGGCCCGTCCTCCCTGTGACCTGGGAAACTGGGGCAGGAGGATCTTCAAGGCCAGCCCAGGCTACAGACTGAGTTCCAGGCCAGCCTGAGCTATAGAATGCAATTCTGTCTCAAAAACCAACCAACAAACAAAAAGCAAACAAAAACAAAAAAGACAACCACAGCAAATAGAACTGAACAGTGAACAATGTAATGGGAACACAACAGTGCATCCTTTGAAGCACAAAATATTTATCTATTTATTTAAAATACATTAAAACCTGAATTTAATTGACTTATGTATATGTATATGAGTGTCTTGCCTGCATGCATATCTGTGTAGCATGTTTGTGTAGAGTCCAAGGAGGCCAGAAGAGAGGAGAGTGCAGACTCCTTGGGGCTGGGGTTACAGATGTTTGGAGCCATCTCTCCAGCCCCAAAGCACACAAACTTAAAAAACAAACAACTTTACTACAGACAGAAGGTTAGTTTAATTCATCAGGACAGAAATGAGACAAGTTAACAATGTAAGGAAAAAAATGATGTCATCAAAGATACTGAATATAGATGCAGAGATGCAGAGTACAGGTGCTGAAGGTACCGAGCACGGGTGAGCACAGGTGCTGAAGGTACTGAGCACAGGCTGCACTCTTTTCTCTGTAACTTCTCAGAGGCAGTATTTGCTCACGTTCATGTTTTTGTGTTTCTAGGTGTGACCTGAGCAGAATACTGACTTTTCTCTGATGTATCTTGTCATTTTACCTACATCATAGGCTTATTTTGATGACTAATAAGAACTATGAGAGTGCTGGCCAGTGAGATGGCTGAGTGGGTAAAAGTGCTTGTACCACGCCTGAAGACCTGCACAGGATCCCTGGCGACTGCCCTGGTAGAAGTGGACAACTAAGCTGTCTTCTTCTTTTTTTGGGTTTTCGAGACAGGGTTTCTCTCTGCAGTTTTGGTGCCTTTCCTGGAACTCACTTTGTAGACCAGGCCTGCCTCTGCCTCCCGAGTGCTAAGCTGTCTTCTTATCTATACACGTGTGCCATGGCATGTGGGTACATGGGCACACACACAGTGAATACATATGTGAGTGTCGTGAAGTAAGCCTGCTGCACAGAGCGAGGCCATTGAACATCAGCCTCCTGGTTTCTTTTCCAGCTGTTGCAACAAAACTCTCAATGAAAACAAGGAGGAAGGTTTTATTTGTTTGTTTGGTTGGTTTTTTTCGAGACAGGGCTTCTCTGTATAGTTTTGGTGCCTGTCCTGGAATTGACTCTGTAGACCAAGCTGGCCTCGAATTCATAGAGATCCGCCTGCCTCTGCCTCCTGAGTGCTGGGATTAAAGGCATGCGCCACCACCCGCCCGGCAGGAGGAAGAGTGTTTAATACATAGTTCCAGGTTACAGTCCATCATGGCAAGGCAGTCCAGGCAATAAGCCTGAAGTGTCTGGCCACATCACGTCCACAGTCAGGAAGCCCAGGAAGGAACCCATGCCACTTAGACCAGTATCCCCCTCTCATAGCCTGGGTCTCATCTGCAGTTAAGATGAAAATCCCCACAGGCATGCCCAGAGGCCCCTCTCCCAGGTAATTCTAGATTCTGTCAAATTGATGATTCAGACTAACTATCTCAATTAGAAATACAGATTTATTCTTCACAGATGGTTTCTAAAGTCCTTCTAACAGCAAAAATGTGAAGCCAATCTGAACATCTAATTCTGAAAACTGAGAAATTTTGAGAAATTATTCCCTGAAGGTATATGAGCTATACAACCAAATGATAATAACTCTTCAAAGCCATGTTTTCAAAGAATCTATAAAGTCAAAGGAAAATTATGAATGTATGATGTCAAATGAAAAAAGCATGGTATAGGATTGCATATAACATAATCTCACTTTACATAAAGGAAAAGATTGGGGATATAGTCATACCCAAGTTATCTCTGTGTGTTGAGAGTCTGTAGCTTCAGTCTTCTTTCTTGTAATTGGTGGTTCCTATTTTTCTAGAATAAGGTATTCCTAGCATCTCCTTTCTAATCAGAAAGTACTACAAACAGAAATCAAGCCATCAGCTAACAGCACCTAAGTGAGAAGCAGTCCTTTGTCATGAAGGCCTTGCCCCTGGGATAGCTGGAGGCCTGAGCCTTGGGCCTCAGCTGCCCTGCTGTCTGTGTGATTGTTATGCAAATGGTACACCCATGAACACCTGTAGAGTTCTGGATTTATGTTCTTTAGTAATTCCACTTCCTGTCCCCCCATTTAACAGAAGTGAGTGTCTTGGGTACCCCATCTAGTTAATGATGCTCTGGCCAGTTGAGGGACCTCTTGTGTGTGAAGGTGCTCTGGGCAAGCAAAAACAAAGCATCAAAAGCTGTAGTACTGAAGCCTAAGACCCCGTCTCTCTCTCTCTCTCTCTCTCTCTCTCTCTCTCTCTCTCTCTCTCTCTCACCAGATCCCAGAGCAGCAGAAAGGGGGCCCTTTGAGGCTTCTTGCCTTTGCTCATTGACAAAAGTATTTTTTTTCTCTCTCGTCTCAATAGGCTGCCTACAGAGACAGGTGTATAAAACAAATGAAAGTTGTACTTGAAGCCGGATCTTCGAAGGAAGGCACACACACAAACCCAACTTGGAGTCGGTGAGTTGCAATTCAACATGCTCTGTTGTGTGAAAGGGGCATAAAGCGAGGCTGGGGGTGTGGCTCAGTTAACAGAGTGCACTTGGCTCATTTCTCACACTGCACTAACTGAAGTGTGGGGGAACAGGCCTGTTATTCCAGCACTAGGGAAGTGGAGGCACAAAGCTCAGAAGTCTAAGGTCACCCCTAGCCAGCATGGACTACAGGAAGCCCTACCTAAAAAAAAAAAAAAAAAAAAAAAAAAAAGAGTCATTCTGATTTCATTTTGATTAACCATTGCTAAAGACTATTAGGGTGCTTGGATCTGTGGGGTCCTCATGTGCGTACCAAGTAGAACTCGTGTTCTCTACTCACATCATGAGTCTGCTTGCTTCTGGCAAGCGTACTTAGGGATATCTGCAGGTTTAGTTATTTATTAATATGCCTTTTAAACGTCCCATTTTCTTCCTCTGCTCCCACACCTCCACATTCGGGTCTTTCACCCAGACACTGAGAACCTGATGAGAAACCGCCCCTGTGAGGGAACAACTCATAATTGTAGGTTCTTTCTACACTGTGATGAGGAAGAAGTTGGTGTGATTTTATTTTCAACAGAGCTGACAGTTTTGTTTTGTTAGACGTCTTTGGTCTGAAATGATTTGTTGATTTGCTATTGTGTGAACCAAGCTCAATCCCATGGCACTTGGTGACTGTTGGGGGATAAAAGAATAAATGGAGAGTGAAAGGGTAATTAAAGTACAGGGCAGGAGATGTGATTTGGTGCCAGCTCCGTGACCCAACGCTACGTGACCCTGGGCCAGTCACTGCAGCTGCCCAGGCCTCAGGTTCCTCCAGCGCGACACCAGGAAGCTTGCCCAGGTAAGGCTAGCTCTGAGATGGCTGCAGACTTAACCTGACAGCGACCCCTTCAGTGGAGAAGGTGAGGCAGAGGTCCACTTGACCCCAGGAGACCAGCTGAAGGACAAGAGTTTAGCTCAGCAAGAGAATACAAGGTTTGCGGTTGTATATTTACCAAACTCACATTATTTTGGGGGTGGATTTTTAATCTATTTCAATCTAAAAGCTTTTATTTTAAAATGGCTGAATCTGGGATTGAAACCTAGGACTCTGCACTGTATTCATGCCCTCTACTACAGAGCCATATCCCAGGTCTGTGCCTGCAACTTTGTAAACATTTTCCTATTTCTTGTTGTAAATTGACACATGTTTCTTGAGGGATATTTAGCAAGCACAAATTAACAGAAAAACAGCTTCCCTCCCTCCCTCCCTCCCTCCCTCCCTCCCTTCCTTCCTTCCTTCCTTCCTTCCGTCTCCCTTAGGCCAGGCTGGCCTCTAACTCTGTAGTTGATGATGACCTTGAACTCCTGATTTTCCTGACTTCCCCCTCCATTCCCAATGTTGGAATTATGGGCATGCTTTACCAGGCCTGGTTTATTCAGTGCTAGCATGGAACTCAGGAAATCATGCACACTAGGTAAGCACACTGCCAACTGAGCCACCTTGTTTATTTACTGATTACATTTTAGCTATTCGTGTGTGTGTGTGTGTGTGTGTGTGTGTGTGTGTGTGTGTGTGTGTGTATACAGAGGACAACTGCCACCATGTAGGTCCCAGCGATGGAACGCAGGCCATCAGGTGTGGTTGGAGGTAACTTGACCCAGTGAGGTGTCTTGTCAGTCCTGTTTATTTAGTTTTGAGACCAATCTCTGTATGTAACCCAGGTTCCATCTCCCCAGTGCTGGGAATGCAGGCCTGTGCCCTTCCACCTGGCTCTTGTTGGCTGGTTTGTTTTGCAACACAGGCTTGCCATGTAGTACATGCTGACCTCGAACTTGCTGTGGTCCTCCTGCTTAGGTTTCTCTGTGCCGGGGTGCACAACCGTGAGCCATAATAACCGGTTGTAGGAAGTAGAACATTGAAATGACCTGTAGTCTGTTACATTGGTATGGGACACATGCATCAAATTTGTAACACTACTCTTGATGTGACAGTGTCCCTCGACCCAGCTCAGTTGGCGTTGCCTGCTGAGCACTGTGCAGACTGCATTTGCTTCTGCTGAATGTCACCCACCAGAAGCCCACACAAATGCTCAAGGAACACAGAAGCGGCACCCAGCCCACCTGAGCCTCACAGCAATACACAAATCCCATCACATCCCCTTCTGCGGAGGCACATGGGCACTCTACTAACCTCTGCATCATGGTCTGTCCTATTCCGGACATCCCACCTCAGCGGCCTCTTGGACACTAGACAACCCATGCCTGCCCTGCTGCCTCTGCTCTGGAGCTCGTGGCCAACGCCCTCTGCATTCTTCCCCAGGGCACCCTTTGTGTGCTCTGGTTTTCCACCTCTTAATTCTGCTCTCTCCTTCCCCTTGTGAGGGGTCCAGGGGAGGGCAGCCTGGCCAGCCAAGACAGCTCCCATGCAGAGCTGCAGCTCCTTTTCAGTGCAAAGGGTTTAGGTTTTAAAATGCACATTTAGGGCTGGGGCTGAGGCTCGGGGTAGAGTGCTTCATTGTCCATTCCCGTAGACTAAAGCTTAGATTTTACTATGTCCATGATGAGCTTGCTGTGTGCTGGGTCTCACTTCTCACCTGTCTGTCGTGTTTACTGTCTATGCTTTGGATGGCAGTAAGAAGACAGTGATGGACAGCTAAGCAGCCGAGAAGAAAGACAGTGTAATTGTCTCTTTAAGTAATTCTTTACTAAATTGTTTCATTAAAGATCCATTATTGATCGTATTAACTCTCAACTCATAATAGCATGGAAAGAGGAGCCCAGAAAGACTGAATTTGTACTGCAATCCTTCCCTCCTCCCCTCACTTCCCCTCCTCTCCCCTCCCCTGCCCTCTCCTCCTCTCTTCTCTTCCTCTCTCCTTCCTTCCTTCCTCTCTCCCTCCCTCCCTCCCTCCCTCCCTCCCTCTCTCCCTCCCTCCCTCCCTCCCTTCCTTCTTTCCTTTCCCCCTGTGGTGGTTTGAAAGAAAATGGCCCCCAAAGGGAGTGGCACTGTTAGGAGGCGTGGCCTTGTCACACAGAGGAAGTGCGTCACTGTGGGGGCGGGCTTTGAGGTCTCTTGCTCAAGCTTCTCTCGGTGACTGTCAGTCAACTGCCTTCTGGTCATGATGTGGTGGGCACCAAGTGTGCCTGCACGCCACCATGTTCCCCATCACGATAATGGACTGAACCTCTGAAACTGTAAGCCTCTACCTCAATTAAATGTTTTCTTTATAAGAGTTGTCATGGTCATGGTGTCTCTTCACAGCAATAGAAACCCTGACTAAGACACACCTCTCTGTTAGCATTCAGACCCACTTCTTGGAATCCTAGCCAATAAGCAGATAATACCCTGGCTTGCCTAGCATCCTGGCGTCATCCTATGTTCAAGAAAAGACTCCTCCTCCTCCTTCTTCTTCTCTCTCCCCCCCACAAGTGGTAGCATGCTCCTCTCCCCTTCTCTCTCTCTCTCTTTCCCTCTCCCATCTCTCTTCCTCCCACCAAATGAAACTCTCCACTGAGCACTGTCTTCATGGCATCTCTGTCTCTCACCGGGCGTGGGCACCTTGGTTCCACCCGCCAAGGCCTCTCTCTCATCATATCACAACAGCCTCCCTCCCTCTTTTCTTTCCTCTCTTCCTCTGAGAAATGATCCATATAGAGATCTTCTTGCCTCAGTCTCTGAGTGCTAGCATTGCAGGCACAAAGCAACCATGCCTGCCTCCACTTCAGATTTCTTTCATTTTCCTTCCTTCCCTCTCTTCCTTCCCTCTCTTCCTCCCTCCATCTTCCCTCCCTCCACTACTTTTCCCTTTTCTTACTTATTTTGCAATACTGGAAATAGACCCTAGGGAATCATTAGAGCCAGTGTTCTGCCCTGGGGCTACACTCTAGCCCAGTGTAAATTTCTAATATAGAAAAAAAAATGAAAAATTTTATTTTATGTGTATAGGTATTTTGCATGCTTATGTGTTATTTGTATGCCTGGTGCATGTGGAGGCCAGAAGACATCAGATCTCCTGGAACCGGAGTTGCAGGTGGTTGTGAGCTGCCATTGGATGCTGGGAACTGAACCTCAGGTCCTCTGCAAAGAGTAGCAAGTGCTCTTAACTGCTAAGCCATCTCTCCAGCACCCAAATAGAAATGTTAATAAACACCATCCATATACAATGAACCCCTGAAGTGTAGTAAAAAACATTAATGTATGAATGGGTTCTGAGACCAAAGTATTTGAGAACACTTGTTGTAGTGACTTTTCTGTTGCTGTGGTAAAGCACCATGACCAAAAGCCACTTGTGGAAGACAGAGATTATTTGGCCTTACAGTTCTCGAGGGATAAGAATCCATCATAGTGGGACATCATGGCAGCAAGTGGCTGGCCTGGTGGCCAGAGCAGGAAGCTGAGAGCTCATATACTAACTGCAAGCATGAAGCAGGGAACAGTAAGGAGTGGGGCAAGGCTTTAAGCTCTCAGAGCACCCCCATATTTCCTCCAGCAAGGCTGCGTGTCCTAAACCTCCCCAAACAGCATCATCAGCTGGGGACCAAGTATTGACGTACGGGAGCCTATAGGGTCCATTTCTATTTGAACCACCACACTTGTCATCCACTTTGCTGCTGTTGGTGCATGGCTAGAATGGAATGCTTCCCCCGTACAGATGCCTAGAGAAGGGACGTGTAGAGGTGTGGAGCACTACCGTGTTCCCAGCACCGATGGTATTTCTAGTACTTGTCTGGCTAAGGCAGCAAAGTGCAAATTCAAGGCAAGCCTGGGAGTGGTGTGAACACCTCCTGAACACACGTGTTTGTGTGTATGTGCATTTGTGTGTGTGTGTATGTCTATGTGCATGTGTGTTGCTGTTGTTTTGTCTTTTTTTCTTCATTTCTTTTTTGGTTTATCCAGACAAGGTTTCTCTGTGTAGTCCTGGCTATCCTGGAACTCACTCTGTAGACCAGGCTGGCCTCGAACTCACAGAGATCCACCTGGCCTTGCCTCCCCAGTGTGGGGATAAAGTCGAGCACCCCCACTCCCCATCACTGTTCCTTTTTTTTTTTTTTTTTTTTTTGAGACAGGGTTTCATGTAAGCCAGGCTGGCCTTGAACTTTTAAAAAATCTTTATTTTTGGTTTATGTGTATGGGTGATTTGTCATTATGTCTGTGCAACATAGACATGTAGTGCCTGTGGAGGCCAGGAGAGGACATCAGATCCCCACGGAACTAGAGTTAGAGACAGTTGTGAGTCATCTTGTGGGTGCTGGGGCTCAGACTCAGATCCTCTGGAAGGGTGGCCAGTGCTCTTTAGGCTCTGAGCCCTCTCAAGCCCCTAGGCCTCCACTCTGTCACTCTCTCGTGTGCTCGGACTGCAGGCATGTGCATCTGCATTGAACTTCTTACCTGTTTTCTCTGCTTTTTGGGGGGTTCATTCCCCCTCCCCCCTAATTTTTTGTGTAGATTTTATGTTAATGTGTGTGTGTGTGTGTGTGTGTGTGTGTGTGTGTGTGTGTGTGTGAGATGTATGCAGTGCCCACAGAGAACAGAAGGAGACACTGGGTCCCCGGCCTGGAGCTGCCCATGGGTGCCGGGAGATGAGCTCAGCTCCTCTCAAGAGCAATGCTCTCTCCTCACCACCAAGCGATCTCTCTGGCTCCTCTTCTAATTCTTCTTAGATGCTTTCGGGATGCCTCTGGTGCATAATGATTCACTAAAGAATTTGTCATCACATCTGAAACGCAATGTATTTCAGAGACTAACTAGACACTTCAGCAAACGACTTCACAGACCTTGGTGTTCCTGGCTTGCTTAACTCTCAGGTATGAACAAAACAAAGCAGATAAAAACAAACCAAACCCTATAGTTCATTTCAAGAAACAGCGAAAACGAATAGTCTCACTACCAAGTGAATCCTTCTAAAATGGATTACTATGCAGCTGTAAATAAGAACATACATAGGTCAGGTGTGGTGAACCACAGCTTTCATCCTAGAACTCACCGAGGCAGAGGCAGACAGACCTCTGAATTCCAGGCTAGCCTGGTCTATCTGTATATTGAGTTCCAGGCTAGCCTAAGCTACAAAGTGAAAGGCTCTTTTTGTACCTTAGTGGGAGGAGTTATGATACAATTGCCAAATGAAAAAAAGACAAGGAGAACAGCATACTTAATTAATATGATGTTAATTTTCATGTAAAAATTTGTTTTGGCATAAATTCTAGGATACACAAGATACTATCAGTCTATAAATGCAGGGTACTCTGGGCAGGAGCAAGGGAGCAGCTGGCTGAAGGGAAGGGTGGAAGTGAGTATCCACTTTGAAGTTTGTTTTGAACTTGTGAACCAGTTGCATCCCCCCCCCCACCCCGTGTGTGTGTGTGTGTGTGTGTGTGTGTGTGTGTGTGTGTGTGTGTGTGTGAGAGAGAGAGAGAGAGAGAGAGAGAGAGAAAGAGAGAGAGACAGAGACAGACAGAAAGACAGAAAGACAGAGACAAACAAAGAGATGGAGAGACAGAGACAGAGAGAGACAAAGAGACACACAGAGAGACCCAGAGAGAAAGAGTATGTGTTGAGGCTAGAAGACAGTCTGTAGCTCATGATTTCTGAGGGTCAAACTCAAGTCATCAGGGTTGTAATGTAGTAATGAGCAGTAAGGAGCCATCTCACTGCCCCTACCCTGTTCTTGGAGACAGGATCTTACTAAGTAGCCCAGGTTGGCCTTGAATTAAGGTGGTCTTCCTGCCTCAGCCACCAGTTTGCTAGGATTACAGATGTGATCCACCATGCCAAGCTGTGTAACTTTAAAAATAAAATCAAAACTTTAAAAGAAAATTATTTTTATTTTATGTGCATTGGTGTTTTGCCTGCATGTATGTATGTCTGTGTGAGGGTGTCTGGTCTTGTAGTTGTAGACAGTTGTTAGCTGCCTGGTGGGTGCTGGGAACTGAACCTGGGTCTTCTGGAAGAACAGTCAGTGCTACTTATCTGCTGAGTCATCTCTCCAGTCTCCCCCACCCTCCCACCCCCAAAATGGAACATTTGAAGTGTATACTTTCTTTTCTTTTTTTTGGACAGCATGTCCCTCTCTATGTAGTCCTGGTTGGCCTTGAACCCACAATCCTTTCTCCCCAGGTACTGGGATTACAAGTGTGTCATATCATGCCTGGCAAGGATCATATTTTATTCAGGAAATATGTCCAAGTAGCAAGCGGTAAAGCCCAGCTCCGTCAAGTAAAGAGGCACTTTCTTACAGACTGTATTTTAGTCACAAATTTGAGTTGTTCCCGCCATTAATGTGCATGACGGGTTGACGTGGTCTTGGCAGCTCTTCATAGCTGGAGGCGGCCCTGGAGGAGAGGAAGTGAGCTTTTCCTCTCCGCAGGCCGACCCTCCTCTGCCTGCCTCACATTCTTCTGCTGTCTGGGTCATGCTGGAACTGGCCCTGCAGACTCAGGCGGCTTGGGTTCTGGCACTGTCCCCAGGTTAGTGTCTCTCACCTTTGGTGTCACAGAGAGAGAAACCACCTTGAAGAGCTGTGGTGAAGCTGTTGATCCCTGAGCAGCTGCAAAGGCTCTTGCTCAGGGACCATGGTGTGTTAATATTCTAGGTACCTCGAGCAGGTCAACAGCATGTGTCTAATGTAAAGTAATTTATTCTGTTAGTATTTTGGTTTCCCCGCTGCCGGGAACTCCTGGCATATGGCGTTCCCTTAAGACTTGGAGACAGAGAGGGAACTCTGGGCATAACAAGGCATACACACTCATTGATGTGTTTAGCATCTTGGCTTGAAGATGAAATTCTAAGCCTCAATCCCAGTGGCCTCCCAGCTGCGTGACGGTCAAGTACCTTCTCAGGTCTGCTGCAGTTACAATGGTTAGGGTGGGACTCCGAGAGCCGTTGAGCCTTGGCTTGGACATGATGATGATGAGTCTAGGATGCTTAGAAGAGTAGGGACCTTGGTCCACTGAGACCTGCTGGAGCTTTGCACTGCAACTATGTGGCCAAGAATTCTCTCCTTAAATTTCTTTATTACACTTTTTCATTTGTGTGCATGCACGAATGACCTGTTTGCATGTGTGCATGAGTGTGTTTGTATGTACATCAGGTAACATGGCACATGTGTAGATGTCAGAGGGCAACTTGTAGATGTTGATCTTGATAGCTCTTTAAAAAATTAATTAGTTTTACGTGTGCATGTCTAGTGCATGTGTGGAGGTCACAGGACATCTTGTGGGGGTTGGCTCCCTCCTCCCACCATAAGGGTCATAGGATGAAATAATTCCTCCGGCGTAGTGGCCCTAAGCCATTCACTAGTTCTCTCTTTCCTTTTTGAGACAGACTCTCATCATGTAACCTTGGCTGACCTAGAACCATGTAGAGCAGGCTGATCTCAAACTCATAGCAATTTGCTTAGTGGGTTTGTGTGGAGGGGGATTCCTTTTTCCCTTTCTTTTTTTTTCCTTTTTCTTTTTTTCTTTTTTGATATCAGGTCTCCTATATCCTAAGCTGTTCTTGAACCCTCTGTGTAGTCAAGAATGTCCTTAACTTCCTGATTCTCCCGTTTCTACCTGGGGTTGCATGCATGTATCACTACACCTAGTTTATTATATCTTGCTGGGGACTGAATACAGGACTGTGTGCATGCTAGACAAACACCCCATCAACAGAGATGCATCCCCAGCCTTTTCTTTTGTTTTTGTTTTTGAATCAGTATGTTACATAGCTCAGGCTGGCTTTTAACTAGATAGGTAGGCCAAGCTGGCCTTGAACTCCTGACCCCCAACCCCTGACCCCCAGTGCTGAGATGACAGGCATGTATCAACACCCCCAGCCTTATGCATGCATTTCTTTCTGCTCCCATTTTATGGAGTTGTTATGAAGTTTCTGAAGTGAAAGTCAGGGCACTCCCTAGGCGACTTGACAGGTAAAATCCCACCATGAGCGGCACTTAGCCCCATACTAAGAACACTTCTAATGGGCGGGGGTTTTCTCATCAACACCTCCTGAAACTGGACAGAGCAGGAAAGCCTAGCCTTGGCCTTGGGGGGTTGTGCAAGGTGATAATAAGGTTTTGTCTCATGTGTTTGCTTTATAATCACCACTAGATTTTAAGATGTTATAGGACTGTGTCACTGACAGGGTTGAATTCCTCACTGGGCTAGCCAAGCTCATGCCTGGCATACAGTAGGTGTTTGGGCAGAGATTCAGGATGAGGTTGCCACAGTTTCCCTGACAGAGATTGGAAGGTGTGGAGATCAGTAGAGATTCTGGGCATTGGGAATGACTAATGGAAGTCTGCTTCTTATGTGTTTGTAGTAGAAAACATTTCTCTTCTGAGAGAATTTGCAGTGCTGGGGATTGAACTCAAGACCTTGCAATCGCCAGGCAAGTGTTTTCCCTTTGAGTTACATCCCCAGTCCAGTCAGAAATAGCTCCATGCACTGTTCTAGGAACTCTTCCATTGAGTGAAATATTAATCACAACGTTGTTTGGCTAGTGCAGGATGCAAACCACAGATGGCCGACAGACAGCTTGAGGGCTCCTTCCTTCCTTTCCTTCCCTTTTCCTTCCTTCCTACTTTCATTCCTTCCTACCTTCCTTCCTTCCTTCCTTCCTTCCTTCCTTCCTTCCTTCCTTCCTCCCTTCCTCCCTCCCTCTCTCCCTCCCTCCCTCCCTCCCTCTCTCATTCTTTCTTCCTTTCTTGGCAGGGTCTTACTATGTGAATTTAGGCTGGCTTCAGACTCACAGAGATCCACCTGCCTCCATCTCCTGCATGCTGGTATTAAAGGTGGGTGCCTTTAAAAAGTGAAAAAAAAGTGGGGGGGCTCTGGGATATTGTAGCTCTGTGGATGAGGGTTTGCCTAAAATGTGGGGGACTTAGGTTCAATCTCCAGTAAACCAAATTGCAACAAAAAGCAGAAAGGAAAAAGACCGCACAATCAGGAAATAGTTGTACCTGATTTTGAGCCCCCACCTGCCGCTGGCAAAGACCATGTGCTGTGCTTTAGATGAATGCCCAGATGGTTACAAAGGGAGTGTGGTTGGCAGGTCCTGGAACACTTAGAAGATGGTCTTTGGGGAGGCCTTTATACCATTGGGAGTGCCCCCTTCTCTTTCCTGTGGCTCTTTGCTGATGCCATGAGGAGTTTCTTTTCTTTTCTTTTTTTAAAAAGATTTATTTATTTATTATGTATACAGTGTTCTGCCTGTATGTTTGCTTGCACACCAGAAGAGGGCACCAGATCTCATTACAGATGGTTATGAGCCACCATGTGGTTGTTGGGAATTGAACTCAAGACCTCTGGAAGAGCAGCCAGTGCTCTTAACCTCTGAGCCATCTCTCCAGCCCCATGAAGAGATTCTTCAGCAGGTGTCTCCCACTGTGGCTCATAGCCTGGCCTGAGACCCAGAGTCATGGGGCCACTCAATCAGATCGGAACCTCCGAAATCATAAACCAATAAAACTTTGCTCTTTTTAACTTGACACCTCAGGCGCTTTGTTACGGTGACAGAAAGCTAACAACATCATTTCTAGTCCCTGTCACTGTGTTTGGTAGGATAATGGCTATGAAAGTTTCAGACCAAGGGGCCATCTGTTAGGTTTATACTCAAACATTATTAGAGACTAAAGCAGAGTAGATCCTAAGGAAAAAAAGTTGTCCTCAGCAGTGTGTATTGTTCATATGGTAGCATCAGCTCCTGGGTTATAAAAACACAGTTTCTGAGTGCAGGATTGCCTGGGAGCAGTCAGGACTTATAGACATGTCTGTCCTGTCCTGACACTCACTGCCGCTATTAGAGGGGGTCAGTTTCAGTGTGAAGGATGGGCTTAAAGAAGTTCCAGCAGGGCCGCTGTGTAGCACCCAGGGAGAGAAGTCTAGTGAAGAGATCTATCAAGAGCAACGGTTGAGGCTGGAGAGATGGACCAGTAGTTAAGAGCACTGGCTGATCCTGCAAAAGACTGTGACCCCATGTGGTGGTTCACAATGGTCTGTAACTCCAGTTCCAGGGATTCCAATACCCTCTTCCTTGGTGGGCAGCAGGCATAATGCCTGTGGTACACATATGTTCATGCAGATGAAACACTCATAGAAGTAAAAAGAGAGAGAGACAGAGGTCAGGCCATGGTGGTGCATGACTTTAATCCCAGCTCTTGGGAGACAGAGGCAGGCAGATCTTCATGAGTTCAAGGCCAGCTTGGTCTACAGGGCAAGTTCCAGGACAGCCATGGCAGCAGTTACACAAAGAAACCCTTTCTCGAGAAACAAACAAAACAAAACAAAAAAAGAGTAGGAGGGCGGTTGGCATGGACAGCATCTGTGGGAAGGGGTAGATTACCTGCTGGAGGGAATGAGCAGCTCCTCATCAGCCATCAAGCACTTCAAATGAGTGTGTGTGTGTGTGTGTGTGTGTGTGTGTGTGTGTGTGTGTGTGTGTAATTTTCATTTTGTTTTTTTCCCATAATTTTTAAATTGATTATTTGTGAATTTCACATCTTGCACCCCAATCCCACTCATTTTCCAATCCTTTCATATCTGCCCTCCACTCTTGCAACCCCCACCTCTGAAAAAATCTTGCCATGGAAGCTTCTGTGTGTCACACAGTAAACCCTTTTGTCCAAACACCTTTACTTGTAAATGTTCTTCACAATGAGTCATTAGTTTGAATCTGGTTTGAGGCCTCTGGCTTCTGCTGCATCATCAGTACTGGACCCTCACTGAGACTCCTTTCAGACATCCTGCCATTGCCCTGAATCACAGAGAAAGTGCAGCTTTGGTCCTGCAGGACTGGCCCCTTCATGTGCTCCAGCTGCTCATAGGTGGGGTAGGTGCTGGGGTGAGCCAGTTCCAAGCCCTGGATCTGGGCCTGGGTGGGTGGTCGCTGAGTTGGTCAGCCCACCAACTCTCCCCCACTGCCCAGACGAGGGGCTGGACCAGCTCTTCCACACCCACATTCCTAATGGCCTCTTTTATTTATTTATTTATTTTTTTTTGATGCAGAATCTCAGTATCTAACCCTGGCTTACCTGGAACTCACTGCATAGATCAGGCCAGCTTTGAGCTCACAGAGATCTCACTGCCTCAGCCTTCGGGGTGCTGGGATCAAAGGTGTGCACCATCATGCCTAGCTAGTGTGTGCAATTTTTAATTCCTTTTCTTTAAGCACATAATTATGATGACCAAAAGGCTTTATGCTCATGATAGTGTTATTTCAAATAAGAGAAATTTGGAGAGAAAGTAAATGGATGTAATGTAATATTATGTGGCCATTTACAGTAATTTTAAGCAAGTCATTCAGATCTGTAATTTAGAAGGCAGGGGCATGTAGACTGCAAGATCAAAGCCTTCCTGGGCTATGCAGAAGATCTGTCTCAAAAAACCCCCCACAATAAACTGGGTGGTGGTGCATGCCTTTAATCCCAGCACTCAGGAGGCAGAAGCTGGCAGATCTCTGTGAGTTCGAGGTCAGCCTGGTCACAGAGCAAGTTCCAGGACAGGCTCCGAATCTACACAGAGAACCTGTCTGGAAAAAACAAACAAACAAACAAACAAACACCCAACAACAACAAACATAATAAGAGAAGAAAAATTCCAAGAATTTTTAAAAAAACTTCTGTGGTTGTATGAGTGAGAAATATCTTCATAGTCTCTGGCATTTGAAACTTAGTCCTAGTTGGTGGCTCTGTTTAGAGAGGTTTGGGTGCCACAGTCTAGCTGGAGGAGGTATGTCACTGAGTGGGCCTTGAGAGCTCAAGGCCTTGATCTATTCTCAGTTCCCTCTCAAGATGTGAGCTCTCTGCTTCCCGCACCCACATCTGCTGCCTGCTGTTCCCACCATGCTGGACTCCGACCCTCTGGAACCATAAGCCAAAATATACTCCTCCATAGGTTTCCTTGGTTGAGGTGTTCCTTCACAGCAGGAGAAGGAGCTAATGCAGCCACTGTGGGGCAAGGATGATCTCCGTCCAGCAGGCAGTTGTGTCCTTTCCTTTGGCACACTGCCTCACACAGCAAGGGCTTTATTTATCAGAGAAATGAGTATCATCTTAAATGGGGGGCGTAGAGACCCCTAAAGACCACAGAATGGAATTCTTAGTTGTGGAAAGAATCCTGGCGGTGGAGGAGGCAGAGGCCTCGATGGCTCAATGAGTATAGGCACTTGCTGCCAAGACTGAGTTCGATCCCGGGGAACCACATTGTAGAAGAAGAGGACAATTCCTATATATTAGCCTCTGATCTCCACACATGTGTGATGGTACATGTGCACACACACACACACACACACACACACACACACACACACACAACTAAATAAACAGATAGATAAATAAGTACAGTAATAAAAAAGCAAACACCCGACAAGAGCACACCAAAGAAGACCGTTTTGGCTCACAGTCGAGGCTTCAGTGGACAGTGAAGGGAAAGGCCTGGTGTGGGAGCATGAGGCAGCGGGTCACGTGGCATCCACAGCAAGGAAGCAGAGAGAGAGGAAGGCCGGTGCTCAGCCTCTCCTTTTTATTCAGCCCAGGATCCCATCCCTAGATGGTGCTCCCCACATCAAGGGTGGCTTTTTCCTGCTAAGTGAAAAATGTCTGGAGACACCTTCACAGACATACCCAGAGATGTGTCTCCAAGGTGATTACAAATCTAATCAAGTTGTCAGTGAAGATGAACTGTCACAAATGTGTTTCAACCAGTTAAAGTTGGTCCGTCACACGGTTTGGATAACTGAGCAGAAAAAGGATGTTTGTGAAGCAATGAAAAGACAGGGGGGCTGGAGTGATGGGTTGGCAGTTAAGAGCACTTGCTGTGCCTGGTGGTGGCAGCACACACCTTATTCCTGGCACTTGGGAGGCAGAGGCAGGTAGATCTCTGTGAGTTTGAGGCCAGCCTGGTCTACAGAGAGTGAGTTCCAGGACAGCCAGAACTACACACAGAGAAACCCTGCCTTGAAAAAAAAAAAAGCACTTGCTGTTCTTGCAGAGGCCTTGAGCATTTCCAGCACCTACATCATGAGGCTCATGGCTCCCTGTAACTCCGGATCCAAAGGGCCTGAGCAAGACTGGGTCTAATATTGAATTGAATTTAAAAGGTTACCCCCTTAGCCAGGAGTGGCAGTGCACACTTTTAATCCCTGTACTTGGGAAACAGAGGCAGGCAGATTTCTGAGTTCAAGGCCAGCCTGATCTACAGAGTGAGTTCCAGGACAGTCAGGGCTACAAAGAAAAACCCTGTCTCAAAAAAATAAAAAACAAAAACCCACTCATATTGTCAAACCAAGCATCCAGATACAAACAACAAGAGATACCTCTGGTTTTGTGTTTGTTTTGAGAGAGGGTACCAAGTAGGCCAGACAGGCCTTGAATTCATTGTGTGGCTGAGGATGGCTGGTGGTTTGAATAGGCATGGCCCCCATAGACTCTTGTGTTTGAATGCTTGGCCCATATGGAGTGGCACTGTTTGGAGGTGTGGCCTGGTTGAAGTAGGTGTGGTCTTGTTGGGGGAAGTATGTCACTGGGAGCAGGCTTTGAGGTCTCATATGTTCAAGCTATGCCCAGTATGACAGACACAGTCTCCTTCCGCTGCCTTTGGATTAAGATGTAGAACTCTCAGCTCCTTCTCCAGCACCATGTGCATGCTGCCAGCCTTGATGATAATGGACTAAACCTCTGAAACTGCATGCCACTCCAATTAAATGTTTTTGTTTTGTTTTTCGAGACAGAGTTGGCTGTGTAACAAGCCCTGGCTATCACAGAACTCGATTTCTAGACCAGGCTAGCCTTGAAATCACAGACTCACCTACTTCTGCCTCCCAAGTGCTGGGATTAAAGGCATGTGCCGTTACCAACTAGCTTTAAATGTTTTCCTTTATAAGAGTTGCTGTGGTCCTGGTGTCTCTTTGCAGCAATAAAACACTAAGACAATGACTTTGAATTCCTGATCTTCCATCCTCTATCTCCTGAGGGCTATGATTATAGACGTGTGGCAGCACACCCAGTTTCTGTAGTGTTGGGGACTGAATCCAAGGCCTTGTGCATGCTAGGCAAGCACTATACCAACTGAGCACTCTATCAACATCCCCAGCCCAGGACATCTGGTTTTAACCAGATCTTTTCATTAGGTTAAGCAGGAAGGGAGCAAGCAATACATGTATGGGAACTGTGCCATCTTGGTTTAATGAGTGGGTTTCTGTGGTATGTTGAAACACTTCAACTTCCTTAACCCAGTATCTGATGAAGGAGCAAGGATAGAGAAATTAATTTACCACACACTAATTAAAAGAGGGTGTGCAGGGTATATACGTGAAAGTCTCTGGAATAAATATTTGATGAACAGTATCTGGCAAATTAAAAACTCGAAATGTTAAATTAAATGCAAATTAAAAATCTGGAATGTTAAATTAATTAAATACAGAAAATTGCATCAAATAACATTACAAGTCTTAGTTAAATCAGGGAGCCCAGCTCCCCAGCCTCCCATCACCCGCTCGCTGTCTTCATTCACCTGTTGGGAATAAATGAGCAACAGCCTCTGTGCATTATTAGTAAATTTACATGTTTTGCTGCACAGTTGTTTTGCGGGAGGTTTTATATTTGGGAAACTAAGTGGGGAATAGAATGGACTTCCTACTAATGTGGACAAAGACCTGAGAGATTTATTCAAACTCTGGAATCCTCTTCTGTTGTGAAATAAACATAGATTAGCTTGTGTGTTCAAGGTGTGACCCAGGTAGCAGTGGTTCCCACAGCCTAGTGGCTGAGCATGTGTCTGGCTGGAGCAGAGAAATCAGCTTATAGACCAGTCAGGCAGAGAGTGACCCTGGAGATGAGCCTCATGCTGTGACTCTGCTAGGGGAGCTGAAACATCCTCCACAGGCGAGTCCCATGGTCCTGTAGAGGGGTTTGCCAGCAGCAGATCAGAGTGGCTTCTGGGTATCTGGGAGATGTGCTCTGTCATTCTACTCTTGGTTGAGACATAGCATCAATCCTGGTCTACCCTTGTGGACTTTCGGTTTCCTTATATGCATTCACTGTGCCCTGGGAATAGAGCATAGGGTCTTTTTTTTTTTTTTTTTTTTTTAAATCAGGTTGGTGATCTGCCCTAAGATGCACCCCTAGACTCCTCGGGACTTCCATATCTTCCCTGTTTGTGGCACCTCATAACTCTGTGGGTGGGAAAACAGTGGGCCTAAGTGTCTTGCAAGTTGATTCTAACTTCCTCAAGTTAACCTGCATTTAAAGCTGTCTGAAACCACTCAGGCAGGCTTCTGGCTCTTCCTTCCTTGCTTTCTTTTTCCTCTCTCCCTCCCTGACCCTCTCTTTTCCCTCCCTCTTGTCCATGCGCACATGCTTCTTGGTCAGTGGTCAGAGGACACCTGTAGAAGTCAGCTCTCTTTCCACCATTTGGGTTCTGGGGATTGGTTTCCGGTCCTTGGGCCTGGTGGCAGCTGCCTTTACAGGCTGAGCCATCACACTGGCCCACTATTCCAATTCTTTGAGGGAAATGAAGTACCTTATGAGGGGCCATGCATGGATCCCTAGGTGGAGGTTAGAAGGGACAGGGTTGTGTGGTCCTTGGTAGCACAGGTCTGGTGGGAACACAGGAAACGGCTGCATCCACTGTCTCCATTCTCTGTGCCAGTCCATTCCTTTCCCAGAGTCCTGTGCACAGCTGAGTCTGGGCCTGCAGTTGCAAGTCAGTGAACCCGGAAGTGGGGTGCTCTGAAAGTAGCAGTCAGGATGAAGGTGAGGATGCATTCCTCCACAGCTCAGGTAGGTGGTGCTGGCTGCCTGAGGGGACCTCAGTCTGCCCTGCTGGCTACAACATCCTTGTGAGGGCTGACCTCAAAACTTGGTGGTCAGGCATCAGGGAGCTGAGTCACCATTTGAGACTAGAGTCTTGAATGGCAAGTAGTAGAGACCTTGTTTAGCATGCAGCAGGTTCAAATTCAGTTCCCAGCATAACACACACACACACACACACACACACACACACACACACACACACACACACAGTGAGGAAGAAGAGGAAGGAGAGGGGACAGAAGTTAGGTAGCACGTCTCCTGCAGGAGGCAGACAAAAACTCATCCCTCCGTTCTGTGAACAAGAGTGTGTACAGAGAAGCACTGCCAGCCTCTTTAGAAAAGGCCAAATGCCAACTTGTTGGTCCCTTGGAAGAAGACTTTGAATGGGCTAAAGAACCTTGCTGAACCTGAAGAACAGTCCACAGGACAGTTCTCCAGAGCTCTTGCTGTGTAGACATCCCAGCAGAAATGCCAGACAGTGTGCAAGCTGCCCTGACATCCTGGAACCTTGACTTTGTTTCCATTTTTATCATTTTGTATTCTTTTGAAATCAGGTATACTGAAGCTGAGTGGTGGTGGTGGTGGTGGTGGTGCACTCCTTTAATCCCAGTACTTGGGAGGCAGAGGCAGGTGGATCTCTGTGAGTTCAACGTCAGTCTAATCTACAGAGTGAGTTCCAGGACAGCCAGTGTTACAGAGAGAAACCCTGTCTAGAAAAACCAACCAACCAACCAACCAACCAGAGCAAAAAAGAAATTAGATATACTGTATAACATCTATGGATGGATGATGTCTAAAGATCTCTAAAGTCTAGTCCCATTGGCCCTATGCTCTAGGTCGCTGTCTCTGTTACCCCCAGACAGAGTATGATCCCCAGTCTAAACAGCATACAAGCCCAATGCATTTGCAGGCATTTTCTTTTACTACTCATGAGCCTATGAGCTAATCAATATGTCACATGAGATGAATACTTAAACTGGGAAGAAGTTAATTAAAGTTGCCTCACTTCTTCAATGAAAGAAAAAGGCAGACATACTTATTCTTTGCCTAAGCAACATATTTTACTGTGTGTATATGTATCTGAATTTGTGTGGAACACATCCACATTTCTATGTGATCCATATGTAAAATAATATTCTAAAGTGCATAACAGAAAAGTGAACATGATGCATATTTGCTAAGCAATCTTGTGCTAGGAGACAAAACATTCACAAAGATCCGTGGGGGAAAAGGCACAGCTCCTCCCTAGGGCAGACAGTAACATGTACATTCACAAGTCACTAGATTTCATGTGAATCCACTGCTTTCCTTTTCTCTTTAGTGTGAATGAAATTCTGTCTTGTGGTGTTTCCTTGTTGGGACAGGGGTCCCACGGTGTAGCCCTGGCTGGCCTGCAATCCTATCAGGTTGGCCTGGAATTCACAGAGATCTGTTTTCCTCTGCCTCCTGAGTACTGGGATTAAAGGTTTGCACCACCACACCTGGCCCTGTCTTGAACTTTTTGTTCGCAAAGAAGAGATATGTCTATGTTTGTGCTAGAGGAAGAATATGGTTCCAAGTCCATTCTCTGGAGTAATAGAGAGAAGACTGTAAACCAGTAACACTTCCCAGTGGGTCTGACCAGTTTTCTCCTGAAATAGAAGGAATCCTTGTACTGATATAACCACAGGGGGATGGCTAGGAGGGATTGGCACTTCACACTCTATAACTAACCCAGTCTTTGTGGCAGATGTCTTTAAGCAGCAGAGACAGAATGATGATGATGATGATGATGATGATGATGATGATGATGATGGTGGTGGTGGTGGTGGTGGTGGTGGTGGTGGTGGTGGTGATTTTAGAAATTTATTTTCTATTTTATGTGCATGAGTGTTTTGCCTGTAGGTATGTATGTTTGGTGCTCAAGGAGGTCAGAAAGAATATCAGGTCCCTTGAAACTGAAATTTATAGTTATGTGTAGGCTGCCATGTGGGTGCTGAGGAACCAAATCCAGGTCCTGTGTAAGAACAGCCAGCACTCTTAATCACTGAGCCATCTCTTCAGTCCTGAGGCAGGATACTTTTCTGGTAATTAATTTTACTTAAAGAAGAAAACCATATATTGCAAAGACTCAGAAGAAATAATATAATTTTGGGGCTGAGAATGTAGCTCAGAGATAGGAAACTGGTCTACTGTACACAAGTCTATGTGTTCATTCCCCAGCACTTCTTCCTACAATAAAGATAATCCAGGTCTACCAGATGGCTCTCTAAATCTTTTTCTTCTTCAGTTTAATCTTGAGGGTTGGGGGTGCGGCTCAGGGGCCGAGCACTTGCTAGCAGTGTGAAGGTGAAATGTCCCCAGTAAACTCCATGTTTGAACACTTGGTTCTTAGCTGTTTGTACTGTTTGGGAATGTTATGGAACTTTCAGGAAATGGAGTCTTGCTTGAGGAAATGGGTCACTGGGGGTGGGGCTTGAGGTTTTAGAGCTTGGCCATTTCCTACCTACTCTCTGCTATGTTGCTATGGATGCATTTGGTCAGTTCTCTCATGTTCCTGCCACCATGCCATTCTCCCCTGGATGGGTTGTATGCTCACAAACCAATTCAATAATAATTCACAAACCAATAGCCCAATTCAAGTGATTGCTTCTTTTTAAAATTTCTTAACATATATATGTGGTGATATTTTAATTGTGCTGAAATGTGATTTTATTTTTATGTTAATAAATAAAGTTTGCCTGGAGATCAGAGGTCATAGCGAGCCAGGAATAGAAGTCAGTGGTGGTAGCCCACACCCTTAATCTGATCACATGGCAGGCAGAGTCTCTGTGTAGTCAAGGACACAGCCAGCATGGTGACACGAACCTTTAATCCCAGTACCAACCATAGAGACCTGGAGGTCTGTAGAGACAGGGAGTGACAAGGCAGTTATGTGGTTGGGTTTAGAGCCAGTGAGAAGGCAGAACAGAAAAACAATAAAAGGACAGGAAGAAAGTCTCTCTCAGGGGAAGCGACGGCAGCGAGTGGTCAGCTAAAGGTAGTGTTGGCTCTTCACTAGTGCTCCGATCTCTTGGGCTTTTAACTTTGTATTTGGCTCTGTGTTTCTTATTTAATAAGACTGTTTAGAAATTCATCTACATATATAGTCATTATACATGATGCATTTCCTTGTGACATTTCCATATACGCGTATAATTATTTAGACCATATTTACCTCCATCACCCTTCCTCTGGTTCCTTTTCACTTTCATGTCTTTTTTTTTTTTTTTTTCTTTTTTTTAAAGACCCGGTGAGTCTCATTTGGGTTGCCCAGTAGAAGAAGCACAGGTGAGGGGTTGTTTGCGGGAACCTAGGTACCTTACAAATGCTCATACCACCGAAGAGAATGTCTCTTCCTCCTCTGGCAGCTGTTAGCTGCCTACAGCTCCACTACAGACCGCAGATGGACAGGTTCTACAGTGTTCAGGTAGCCACGCAGCTGTGAGTTTATGAGTGAAACAGCCATGTCAGGCCCCGAAGCCATTGCTCTGGAACACTCCACCCCATAGTCCTGCTCTTTGCTTCTTTCTGTGTCCTTTTGCAGTGTCCCCTGATCCTTGAGGAAGTGATAGAGATATTCTATTTGTGATGGAGCATCAGCCACATTTGTTCTTGTCAGAGCTGCTAATACACGTCTCTGTAGTCACCATCACCCACTTCAGAAGGAAACTTCCCTGTCCCTGGAGTGACTTCCTGCAATGGATTGTCTGAGTGCTGGGTAACGTCTCTCAGTCTCAATCTCATGGGCAGCATTGAATCCTTCAGCATGCCTCTTACCTAGTCTGGGTCATCACTGTCACCCACATTTCCACTATCCTCATCCCAGATGTAAGACCCCGAGGGCATTGGTGCTTCCCCTCCATCTAACAGCCATGGCCCTTCATTGTTCAGCCCGGTGGAACACTGTTTGCCTCCTATCCCCATTGGCTCACAGCCTGTCAATGAGAAGTTCCTCAATTATAAGCTTCACAAGACCAACAACAGAATTACGTATGCATGTGAACATAAGCCATTTAAGAGGGCAATTCCACAGATACATCATGTCCATTTACCAAAACAACTGTAGTGATTTTCCTTGTAGAGCCTATGACCTCCCCAGCCACAGGATTTTGACTGGGTTTGCAGTACCAGGTGTGGATTCCTTCCTGTGGAGCAGGGATCCAATGAATCTGAGTCCTCTGTAGCTGATGATGGTTGGTGGCCTCCATAACAGAACTTCCACCGGCGCACCACCAAGTTCATCTTGCCTGCCTGGCTGATGTCACTGCAAACAGGGTCCACAGCTGGATGAGACTGTGCATGACAATTTCCCCCAGCAGTCTGCATGACAACTTCTGGCACTATGTGGCCCAGCGAGCTGGAGGATGCTTCCAACCCAGGTCCAGCTTGACTTGTCTCTGTCCAGTGACCAAGGCGTGTGGTGTCTTTAGCAACAGAGCCTTGCCATCTAGTTCTGGTGGGCAGCCGGCAGTAATGATCATTGTTGTATTGTTTTGGAGACACAGGAGTCTCCATTACCAGTCACTTGTAACTACACGGCCCACTTCCGGCACTGGGGCTTTCATTTAATAATGAGAGCAACTTTACCCCCTTCCCCCAACAAGATCCTGGGCTGCTTTTTGTCATATATTTGGTCACAGCAATGAGGAAAGTGAAGAAACAAGTACACCCAGTGATTGAAAGGATGTAGTTTCAATCCCAAATGTTGGGGGTGGGC
Organism: Onychomys torridus; assembly: GCF_903995425.1. Classification (NCBI taxonomy): domain Eukaryota; kingdom Metazoa; phylum Chordata; class Mammalia; order Rodentia; family Cricetidae; genus Onychomys; species Onychomys torridus. Next base: position 14,975,640 of record NC_050448.1, read on the forward strand.
TGGAGATAGTGGACAGCTGGGCACAGGCACTAATCCTAGCCTTTGGGAGGGTAGTGTATGATGTTGGGGATCAGGAAGCCAGCAGCCTGAGCAAAAGAGCCAGATCCTGAGGAAAAAATAGAAAACAATACATTAGAATATACAATGTGTATGTTTGATGTGTATATGTCATGTATCTATCTACTTTGTATATTAATATATCTGTACATATCCTTATGTTCTCCTACCTAAAATGGCTTTCTGATGCAGTTTACTGCTTTGCATTATCTGTACAGGGACAGCAATCCTGGGAGAAGCCAGAGTCCTAGGAACTGGGGTTTTGTACCCCAGCCACATCTATGGCTTATTGTCACAGTGTCGCTTCCTGGTTGCTGGTTGTATTCAGGAGACGCTTCCTCTAGGACAAAGCCACCTGGGCATGACATCTAGGGTTTCGTGAGACTGATGGGAGCTGGTACTGAGAAAGGGGTGTGTCTCCTGCCACCCAAGTGGAGATGAAAAGACACTGAAGTCTGGTGGTTTCTGGTCCCTGGCACCACACTCCCTTTATCTTTGCGGCTGGCCCAGAAGCACCTTTGATTCAGTGGGTGGCGGAGGCACTGACTCAAGCTCTGCAAACATGATGCTTCCTGATCTTTCAGGTGACCCTCCCATGGGATTCACCCAAACAAACACTCGGGTCACAGGGTACTGCTGCTCACCTCAGGAGTTCTGGCTGCCCAGGTGCGGATCTTCCTAGTCATGAGAGCCATAAGGCTATGGCTCTGAAGTTAGTGTGGACCTGAGAACCTCCTGGGAGTGAGAGACCACCAGTCTGCCTGAGGAGGGGTGGACCTGTCTGGCTCAGGGATGGGGCAGGTCAAAACTGTGTGCTCTCAGTGGTAGGCTTGAATAGCCTTTGAATAGCCTCTGTACCACTCCTGGGTAGCATAGCAAGATGCTGTCTCTAAACAGCAAACAAACAAACAAATAGGATCCTAGAGTCCAATACAAAGGATTGTTAGTAAATTATAACATTTCTACATAATGAAATATTATATAGGCATTAAAATGATGAAGTAGCTGGAGTGTAATACTCTGGAGGTTGAAGCAGGAGGATGGTAAATGCAAGGCTATCCTGGGCCATATATCAAGCCCCTGTCTTAAAAGTATGTGTGTGTGTGATGATTCTGAAAGTATGCTATTTTTTTATTTTATTTTATGTGCATTGAGTGTTTTGCCTGCACGTATGTCTGTGTGAGAGTGTCAGGTCTCCTGGAACTGGAGTTGTAGACAGTTGTGAGCTGCTGTGTAGGTGCTGGGAATTGAACCTGGGTCCTCTGGAAGAGCAGTCAGTGTTCTTAACCACTGACCCATCTCTCCAGCTCTCTATTATGCTATTATTTTATGCTTTGTTTCGAAAAAGGAAAAAAAAAAGAAAAGAAAAAGGACAAAAAGGTAGATACATATGTAAAGAATATAATATAATATATATATTTTAAGATTTATTTATTGTATGTGCAGTGGTGTTTTGCCTGCAGGTATGCCTGTGGGAGGGTGTTAGATCCCTTGGAACTGGAGTTACAGACAGCTGTGAGCTGCCATCGGGGTGCTGGGAATTGAACCTAGGTCCTTTGGAAGAGCAGCTAGTGTTCTTAACTGCTGAGCCATCTCTCCAGCCCCAGAAAACATATCCTGAAATGATAATATGGTTATAAATTAATTATCTGTGTGTAGTGCAAGACTAGGGAATGTAATCTTCTTTCTTTCTTTTTCTGGATTATCTGAATTTCAAACACAGAGAAAGTGTGTTCCTTCCTCTTCCTCCTCTCTCTGCCTGTCTTCTTAGTCTTCTTTCCGTCTCTTGTAGCTCAGGCTGTTCTTGAGCTCACTATTTAGCACAGGATGACCCTGAAATCCTGACCCTCTTGCCTTTACTTCCTGAGTGCTGGGATTACAAGTATGTACCATCACACCCATTTTTTTAATTGATTTTTTTGTAAATTTCACATCATGCACTCCAATCCCTCTTATCTCCGAATCCCCTCGCATCTGCCCTCTACCCTCCAGAATCAAAACTAGATTTAGAAGAAAAACAAAAAACCTAACAAAACAAAGAAAATGAAAATAAAAACAAAAGAAGAGCTTCATTGTGGAAGCTGCAGTGTGGCCCGTAGAGACACACAGTTCACCCTTCGTTCATCTTCCCTTGCAAGTGCTCATTGTCCTGGCTCCAGTCCTCTGGCTTCTGCTACACCATTGATAATGGGCTCTCGCTGGGGCTCTTCTTGGATATCCTGTTCTTGTCCGGTGTCTTGAAGATCCGACTCTTTTTGGATCTGTAGGTTTGTCCCCTTCATATGAGCCAGCAGTTCATAGATGAGGTGGATGCTGGGGTGGGTCAACTCATAGTCTTGATCCTGGACCTGGGTGGTAGCTGAGCTGGTCAGCTTTCTCCAGTTGTCACTACCTGGGTGAGCTCTCCAGCGCTACCTCAGCCAGCCCACCCAGTGCAGCCTGCAGCAAGGAGTGGGCCAGTTCATCCAGTCTTGGGCCCTCAGATCCGAGTCTCCCTCACTCAGAGGGCTAGGGCCAGCTCTACTGTTTTGCACAGGTGAAGGGCAGGGACCTTTCTCCCTGTTGCTGTAGGAGCAATGTGAGGTGGGAGAGGGGTCAGCTCTCCTGCTCTTACCTGTGACTCTGACAACAGGGTCAGCTTCAGTGTGCTGCCGAGGCGGAGTGCAGGGCTGGCTCTCTTCCATTACCGCCAGTTTTATTTGGTGCCGGGCATGGAACTCAGAGCCTCATGATGCTAGGCAAGCATTCTACCTACGGAGCTACACACCCGACACCATGTGTTAGTTTTTATTGGTACTGTAACAATATACTTTAAAAAGGATCTATTTTTATTTTATGTGTATGAGTGTATGTATATGTACCACATGTGTGCCTGGTGCATGCGGAGGTCAGGAGAAGGCATTGGATCCCTTGGAATTGTAGTTTACAGACAGTTGTGAGCCACCTTGTGGGTGATGGGAACTGAATTCAGGTCCTCTGAAGAGTATACTAAGTGCTCTTAAAGCACTGAGCTATCTCTCCAGCTCTCTCTATGTATTTGGATTCAGTGTCACTATGTAGCCCCAGTTGGCCTGGAACTCTCTACATAGATCACGATGGCCTTGAACTCAGAGGTCTGCATTTCTCTCCAACATAATTTCTAACTGAACCATTTGCTCTTACAGAGTCCCCATTTTTTTTTTTTTTTTTTTTGTGTGTGTGTGTTTCTGGTACTGGGGATCAAACTCAGGGCCTTGCACATCCTAGCGAGTGCAGGATGCTTGGGTGACACTCTACTCTTGAGTGGGCCACTTCTGTGCTTGGTGGTGCTTTGACTGAATGGATGGAAGCTGTGCTCTGCTTACAGAGGATCACATGACTGGAGGCCTCAAAGCTCTCTGAAAGTTCTAGACTGAGACCACTCACTGGCTGGATTGCCTGGGACTTGGCACCCAAGCTTACTTTCTGTCCTAAGCCCATGTTCTGGAATGTTCTGACAGGGATAGATTTGCAAAGGAGGTCTTTGACGCATCATGTTTCAAAGGCAAATTGGTTTTACCATAGAAGAGAATGTGTTAGCCAAATGTTTGCTGTGAGTTCCAGTCCAAAGTGTCTGAAGGCCACTTTAATTAATTAAGTAATTAGACAGGGTCTCCCTGTAGCCCTTGGGGGTCCTGGAACCCAGCATGTAGACCAGGGTGGCCTCTCACTCCCAGAGATCCACCTGCCTTTGCCTGTCTAGTGCTAAGATTAAAGGTGTGCACCACCATGTTTGGCTTAATGTATTTAGTTTTGTGTGTGGGCACACACTCATGTGCACTTGAGATTGTGAGCTCATGTCCCCGTTCCCGTGCAGGGAGGACAGAGGAGAATGCCAAGTGTCCCCTCCTGTCTTTCTCCACCTTATTCCCTTGAGTCAGGGTCTTTTATTGGATCGGAACCTTGTAGGTTCGGCTAGGCTAGCAGCCAGTGAGTTCTGGGGATCTATTTGTCACCTCCAAGGGACAATGGGGTTCTGCGTGGCCATGCCTGTTTGTGTGGATGCTGGAAATTCATCTTTACCCTGAGTCATCTTCCAGTCCTGAAGGCGTTCACAGGCCCTCAGCTTGCTCATCTCTTTTTCAGGATTTTCACCACCCATACTTGTAGTGGGAGGGTGAGCCACTGGGTTTCAGAACTCACACATAATAGTGATGTTTAGAGAAGTCTCCGGACCATGAGGACAGAGTCTAGTCTGCTTAGGTTGCTGTGGATATCGCTCTGTGTAAATAAAGTTCTGATTGGCCAGTGGCCAGGCAGGAAGTATAGGCAGGACAAGAGAGAAGAGAATTCTGGGAAGTAGAAGGTTGGAGAGAGACACTGCCTACTGCCGCCATGAAAAGCAACATGTAAAGACACTGGTAAGCCACGAGCCATGTGGCAAAGTATAGACTAACAGAAATGGGTTAATTTAAGATAGAAAAGGTAGATAACAAGCAGCCTGCCACGGCCATACAGTTTGTAAGCAATATAAGTTTTTGTGTGCTTTCTTGGTTGGGTCTGAGTGACTGTGGGACTGGTGGGTAAGAGAGATTTGTCCTGACTGGGCCAGGCAGGAAAACTCTAACTACATTAGGTGATGATGGGCAAGTGGCATCTTTGATCCTCTCTCATTGGTCATGGAAGCAAATAAACCCCACCTTACATGAATAATCTGCAGATGAGATTTGCTCTTGGAAAGCACTCACCTTGTCTCTCAGCAAGACAAACTCCTTTCTTTTTTAATTTAAGAAATTTTTTATTCATTTTTACATACCAACCACAGACTTCCCCTCATCCCTCCTCCTAATTGCCCCCAGCCTCCCTGCCCTGTTCATCCCCCCCATTCTCCCCTCCAAAAGGGTAAGGGCTTCCTCGGGGATTCAGCAAAGCCTGGTACATTCAGTTAAGGCAGGACTGAGCCCCTCCAATCCCCCTGCATCAAGGCTGAGCAAGGTGTCCCACCATAGGTAATGGGCTCTGGAAAGCCAGCTCATGTACCAGGGATAGATCCTGATCCCACTGTCAGGGGCCCCTCAAACAGACCAAGCTACACAACTAAGACACAAACTCTTTTAAGGAAAGTGCAGACCCTTGCTCTACAAGCATGGGGATTGGAAATTGGGTCACTGGGCCCAGGTATAAGTAGGCTTCTAATCTTTCTCTCAGCTGCCATTCAGGCAATTCCCTATAAACACCAACCCTACCTCCTCATGATGGAGTTTCCAGGTTTACTTAAATCCATTCTGTCTGACCTTCCTCAGGACCCTTCCCATGGCTGCTCAGCTTCCTCTTTCTCTTTGAAAGAGAGCAATTCCATTGAAAAAAAATGTCTTCTTATTCTGCTCTGTTATAGTCTAAGGAAAACTTCAGCTTGTCCCTTCCTTCCTTCCTTCCTTCCTTCCTTCCTTCCTTCCTTCCTTCCTTCCTTTCTCCCTCCCTCTCTCCCTCCCTCCCTCCCTCCCTCCCTCCCTTCTTCTTCTCCTTCTCCTTCTCCTTCTCCTTCTCCTTCTCCTTCTCCTTCTCCTTCTCCTTCTCCTTCTCCTTCTCCTTCTTCTTCTTCTTCTTCTTCTTCTTCTTCTCTCTCTCTCTCTCTCTCTCTCTCTCTCTCTCTCTCTCTCTCTCCTCTTACTTTTCTTTACTCATTTTTTTTTTTTCTGAGACAGGGACTGTCCATGTAGCCCTGGTTGGCTTGGGATGCACACAGTCCAGCCTGGCCTTGACCGTTCACTGCTCCTTCAGTGTGTGTCTCCCAAGTGCTTGGGTTGCAGGTGTGCACGTTGCCTGGCCACACATGGCATTTTAGAGTTTTCACTAGGCTATAGGTTTCTTCCCCTTCTGCTGTCCCGCTCCTCCCTGTCTTTCCACAATGTGGTGTGCGTGCATGTGAAGCCAACAGGGTCTCTGGGGTTGTAGCTTCCAGTATGGGTTTGGGGTAGCTCTACTTCTAGAACCTCCATGCTGTCTTCTGTTTCCCCTGAAACACAAACAGCAAACAGACAAGCAAGCAGGTAAGAAAGCCAGCAGGGTCTCCTTCTTCTACCCTGGGGCCTTTTACTTTCTTCCTCTGCCTTTTCTCTGAGTCAGGGCTTTCCCACATAGCCTTAGCTGGCTCGGGACTAAGTGCACATGAAGTTGGCATTTGGACTTAGAGTCTTCACAGACTCTTGCTCAGCTTTTCTCTCCTTCTGAGTACTCGCAGGAGGCATTCAGCAGTAGGAGGCATTGCCTCATAGGACAGAGGTAGACTGTGTCTCCTTTTATGATGTTAGTGACTGTTGACAATTTTTGCTTAGACCTCTGGGTGTCCGCAAAATGATGCTATTTATTCTGCCCCCTCTTTCTACGATAGGGTCTTCTGTAGCCCAGAAATGCCTGGAACCACTCTATAACTAAGGACAACCTTTAACCCCTGACTCCCCCTGCCTGTTCACTGGTAGAAGGCTGGCATTGCTGGTGTGCACCAGTTGTGTGAGCGCTGGGGATGGACCAGGGCTTGCATGCTAGCCAAACACTCTTCCAACAGAGTTACACACACACCCTCTGATCGTTCTGTCTTCATTTATCATATTGTTATTGATAGGCGTGTACTGCACTTGTTAACTAAAATGCCCCAACTAGGGAACTCGTCATCTGTTCTTTATTAAGTTACTACTGTAGTTAGAGTTTTCCTGCCTGGCCCACAGTCAGGACAAATCTCTCTTACCCGCCAGTCCCACAGTCGCTCAAATCTAACCAAGAAAGCATATAGAAACTTATATAGCTTATAAACTGTATGGCCGTGGCAGGCTGCTTGTTATCTACCTTTTTTATCTTAAATTAACCCATTTTTGTTAATCTATACTTTGCCACATGGCGTGTGGCTTACCAGTGTCTTTACATGTTGTTTCTCATGGCGGCGGCTGGCGGTGTCTCTCTCCAGCCTTCTACTTCCCAGAAATCTCTTCTCTCTTGTCCCGCCTATACTTCCTGCCTGGCCACTGGCCAATCAGAACTTTATTTACACAGAGCGATATCCATAGCACTTCCCCTTTTCTTTTTTTTTTTTAAAGGAAGGTTTTAACTTTTATATAGTATAATTACATATAACAAAACAATTATCTAGCAAGAATTACAGTTTTAATGTTAAAGATATCCTATTTATCTTATATTTGTGAGTCTAAGGTTTTACATCTAACTTATCTTTTATCATAACTGAGGAAATAACTATCTAGCCTTTAACCATATCAAAGACCTCAGAAGGATATAATATTACCTGAGAACCGGGAGAAGGATGTAAGCATTTTTTAGGAGTCTTGCAAGAGTAGACAGAGACAGCTGGCAGCCTGGACAGTCACCTAATGTTCCTTTGTAAAGTTGGGGCATTTGTCTTTAGCCCACAGGGATAGAGTCTCTCGGTCACTTTTCTCAGTGTCTTGTAGAATGTCTGGCAGTTTTTTTTGTGAAGCAGGAATCTGAAGGACCATTTTGAAAGCAAAGTTTAGTGGTCACCTTTTTATGGGTCCTGTATGTCCAGGTGATTGAGCAGTCCAGGCAAGAACAGTTTCTTGTCCAAATGGCTATTTTTGCCAAGGTGAAGATAAACTTTATATGTGAGACTGGTGGGTAAGAGAGACTTGTCCTGACTGGGCCAGGCAGGAAAACTCCAACTACATACTACCATATACCAGGTATTCACAAATCAAAATGCTAATAGTCTGCCAGCCACAGACTTGGCTGAATGAGTCCTCTCTGTTTCCCGCTTCTCTCTCTTCCCTTGTTTCTTCTTTTGGCTCTCTCCATCCTTGATTTCTGCAAGGACACAGTCACATTACTGGTCACTGTGAGGCCACCTCAAAGCTGAGCTCTGAACACAGAGACTGAATTTGAGTAGTGTTTTCTGTTCAACTGTTTAGACAGTGTTTTGAAGGCTTTAGACTCCACTCACACGGAAAGTATTTTGAAACACATTGACTTACTTTAGTTGTCAAAAACAAACACCAGAGAACATCAACACAGCAGAGCCCAACACTGAGTTGGGCTCCACAGTCCCGCTGTTATGGAGGATGAAGGGAGAAATGGCCTGAGCCCAGGAGTTTGAGGCCGGCTTGGCTCATACTGAGATCTCCCGCCACACAACAGTGTGAGGATGGAAAGATGGTGAGGCTCATGAAGGTGCTTGCTGCCCGAACTTGAGGAGCTGAGTATCTAGAGCCCACAGTGGAGAGACAGAACCTGATATCAAAAGTTGCCCTCTGGCCTCCACGTACACACTGTGACCCTTGTTTCTTTGCTCTCACACACAATCATAATAATCAATAAAACATTTCTAAAGGTCACTGGGGAGATAGCTCAGTGAGCAAAGAGCTGACAGAGACCTGAGTTCAAATCCCTAGCATTCATATAGAAAAGCCAGATACGGAGGCATGTGCCTGTATTTCCAGTGCTGGACATGGAAACAGGTGGGTTTCTGGAGCTTGCTGGCCAGCCAGTTTAACCAGTTGGCCAGTGCCAGCTCCAGTGAGAGACCCTGTCTCAAGAAATAAGGTGCAGGGCTGGAGAAATGCCTAGTGTTTAACAGTGCCTGTTGCTCCTGTAGAGAACCTGAGTTCAGTTCCCAGCACCCACATCAGGTAGCTCACAACTGTTAGTAACCCCAACTCTAGGAGTTCTGACAGCCTGTCTGGCCTCTATGGGCATCTCCATACACATGCACACACACATTCACACACATACTCATCTACATACACACACTAAATCAACAATAATGAAAATTGATGTATTTTATTTTAACATTTTGTTTTGACTTTTGGTTATTACTTTGGTTTTTTTTTTTTTTTTTGGTTATGCCATTATTTACATAACACATGCATTACAGACTTGAATTCATATTAGACTACTATCTGGCATTTTGCTTTTGTCACGAAACTGATTTATTATTATTTTTGGTGGTGGGGATTGAACTCAGGTCTCTTATGCATGCTAGATAAACACTCCACCCCATCCCAGCTCTTAACCTTTTATTACCGCTATGGTTCTGGTTCTGGCATATTTGTTTATTTATTGTTAGGGGTAGAATTCAGGACTTTGAACGTCCTAGGCAAACCTGTGCCCACAATGATAGCGTATGTATTATAACCATGGTTGAACATTTACACAATTCCACATGAATTATTTCCCATGATAAATTCCCAGGGATGTAATGACTAGGGTGAAAATAGATGAGCATCTTTATGGTGCTTAATAGATTTTTTTCATATTGCTTTCCAAAGGCTATAACAATGAACCTGACACCAGCAATGAATGCGTGCCATTTAAAATGATTCTTTGAAATGAATTATTCACCAGCCATATGTGAAGGCATGTTCCAGGACCTCAGCCTGCCAGCACTTTTTCTGGTGACCCATTCATCCATGAGAAGTCAAACAAGGAGATGAGCTGGTGTGTGGTAGTGAATGAGCTCTGCCAGGACCCTGGAGCAACAGGGGGCCACGTTGTAGAGGATGCTCACTGCCTGTGTGGCTGGCTTTGTAGCTCCAGGAAGACATGTGCATACTTTGGGAATCACACAGAAAGTCAGTGAACATTATCTGAATTTGTTTTTGTGGGAGTGAGGGGTGGAGGAAGGTGTGGATTTGACACAGGGTTTCTCTGTTTCTCTGTATATTTTTGGCTATCCTGGAACTCACTCTGCAGACCAGGCTGGCCTCAAACTCCCAGAGATCTGCCTGCCTCTGCAACCAAATGCTGGGATTAAAAATATCTGCACATCCATCTATAGGAAAGTTTTTATGACACACACACACACACACACACACATGACTTTTTCCCCCTGCATATGTTAGTTTTAAGAAACTTAGCTATTATGTCAGTCAAGGTCTTGATTTGTTTTTTTTGGGGGGCTGTCAGATAGTAATGCTTTGAAAGTAGGACTGAACTCTAAGTAGCTATGACTATGCACAGGTCCATGCTGTGATGATAACCTCCTTCATCTATGCACACATTAGCTCTAAGCTTCCGAAGCTCTTGCCTGTGATCTCTCATGCAATCCTGGTTACCCACGGAAGGCCACCTGGGTGATGACTGTGGGGTACTAGGAGCTGTACCTGAGGGGGTGCCAGGTCCAGGCAGGGACTCTGCCTGTCTCTTGGCTCCTTGTTCTTTTCACTGCTAGTTTTTAAGGGTCATTCATTTCTCAGTCCTCCTGCCTCAGCTTCCAGTGCTAGAATGACAGTTGTGAGCTGACATGCAGGCTTGTTTGATGGTTTTTGGTGATGCATCCAAAGGCCTCATACAATGGACATATGTTCTACCTTTGAGCCTGGATCCCTGATCCCCAACTGTAGCCTCAGACCCCTGTACTTAATGTAAACATTTTAAACCATATTTACATGTTTAGAATTAGTTTCTGCTTTAAAGAGGATTTCTTGTAAGATAGTCTTAGCCTTGTTTTTCACAACGGTAGTAGGATGTACCATGTGCTTTCCTCGATGCCCTCTTTTCAAATAGTATAGAATATAAATTAGCCTTTTCCTCCTTATGAAATGAACATATCTTTACCAAGAAGCATTTGGAAATATACAACATTAAATGTAACCAATGTCAGCCCCATCTTTCCACACTGACTGTCTAATGTAGGACATCACAGACTGTATTTAATTAGCTGTCTTCAGCCCTCTGTCGGCATTCTCTTTTCTTTCTTTCTTTCTCCCTCTCTCTCCCCTCCCCCTCTTTCTTTCTTTGCACTGGGGGGTTAAGACCCAAGCCTTGTGTATCCTAACCCAAGTCAACCAAATCAGCTTCTCCTCCCTTCCCCTCCTCTCCCCTCCCCTCCCTTCCTCTCTCTCCCCTTCACCCCACCCTTTCTTTCTCAAGTCTGGCTTCCTACAGCTCTTTACAGGGCTTACCCCCTAAATCCGCCCGCAGGGTTTGTGTACTCTATCTGTTCATCTTGTACTGATTCACTTGGGAAGTAAATACAAAGGAAACCCTACTGTACGGCTCTGACTGTACAGTAGCCGACGGAGCATCTTAAACCAACACAGACACTGTGACTTGCCCTGATTCAAGTAATTATTTTTGTCTGTAGCATTCTGCATTGTCTCTGCTACCCAAACTTCCTGATTCTTCTGTGTGGGAGAATGGATGGCCCAGATGTTTGTTGGTACAGGGCACATTCTCAGCTTAAAATGGAGATACAGCCCTGTCTCCAGATTCCCTAGCACCACACCCTTTCCTTTACCTCCACCAACAGAGCTCATTCCTGGAGACCCTGGTGCAGCTGCAGTGCCTGGAATTGGATTTAGTGTCAGGTTTCCAGTCTCAGTGTCTTTTTTCATGTGCACGGGTTTACAGAAAGGCGGGACAGGTCAAGGAAAGGGTGCTGCTGCTAATCTGCCCGGTGGAGACCACACCTGAACCAAAAGCTTGGTGCTGGAGCAAGATGGAACTTGAGTGTTGTTCATAAAGAGCAAGCGTGGACTGGGGCTGTTCACTCAGTGGGAGCTGGCCTAGCAGATGCAAGAGTTATAGCCCCAGCATAGAAGGATAAACCAACCAACCAATCAGCCAACCAGCCTTACCTGGAAATCTCCCACAGAGCTGGTTTTGAAGGCATCCAAGGCCCAGTCTGTGTAACTTAATGTATTTAATAGAGCTGATGTTTCTTGAGGGTCAGTGCCATGAAGCTGTCTGTGCAGTACGGTGTGTGCTATGCCCAGAGAGTATCTTGCAACTCTAATTCAGGCTGGACATAGGATGGATTGCATTGTCACACCATTCAGAGCTAAGACAGAGCCATTCTGGTCCCAGAATGCTTGCTGGGCACAGTGGGCCTTTGTCCTGGTCTCTCCCTGCCCCTGGTGATGCATGGTAGCATGGCTAAGATCTTCAGCACTGTGTTCCTGCTGGCACATGGTGGGAATTTAATGAAATTCATATCTGGTCTTAGGAATTATTGCTAGATGAAAATTATAACCAAGCCTGGAAAAAACCCTCAGATGATTCTGAGAGCTTCATGAATTAATTACATTAAGACACTTCTAGCAATTCAGGCCACCTATTTCTTCTTATTTCAATTGGATTTATTGAGCATTAACAGCCATCCTACTGTGTGCTGAGCTCTGTGGTTACAAAAGCAACTGGAATGTGGTTTCAGCGCTACAGTGGAGCCAAACCGGGCGCTCCCCTTTCTCCCCACTTCCCATTCCCACACGGCAGAATCCTGTCCAGTTGCCTTCTTTATAGGAAGCCTGGGTGGGTTTTTTCAGCTGTCTGTGTGCAGATGTGCCCTAACCTCTCTGTTCCAGGAGGGTGCAAATCTGGATCTAAAGACAGACTCGGGCGTCAACACGAAGGTGAGGCAGGCTTTGTGTGCACTTCGTCAATCAGAGACGCAGTCCAGGCTGAGTGGTAAGGATGGAAGAGCCTGGGATTTTAGCCCCCTGGCCCCAAGCATTTGGCACTGAGGAGATGTCACTGAAGGTTGCCCAGTCATCGGGACTGTGGCCTGCCTGGGGTTTGCTGTTCAAAGTTTTAATTGAAAATTTGGCTTGCATTTGCGTTTTGACCTAAGATGAGACTCCACATTTTGAGGCACAATTGAAAATGAGCCATTTGCCTGGAAACCAGGCGTATTTCAGTTTCCTGGCTGATGGTGCATGAAGGGTCTGGTAATCACATAATTAGTTTGCCATTACTGAGAACCCAGCTTCAGAGACCATGAGATGTGGTTTCTAATAATGTTGGTGGTTCTGTACCAGCAACCTAGACCCCAGAGGCCCACATCTGAGGACAAAGACCTAATTTCCAATGATGGAGCTCTGGGGAATTTGTCTAACAGGGGACTCAGCTTGACTAAACTCATTTTCTTTGTATTTTGCTTAGACTCCAACCTTTGGACTAAGTTCAGGAAAATATCCCTCCTAGAAGACTTACAAACTCCGTAGAGCTCTTGGCCTCGCTCAGTCTATGTGCCGCCGTCCATGCTGAATCTGAGTGCTCGATAGATTGTGTATGTCTTACACTTTTTTTTAGTGTATTACTGTAAACCATGATTCCACAAAGACTGATTTTTTTAAAAAGACAGGCTAAAAGGAAATAAAACTGTTTTGAAAATGGTTTCTGGGATACTATTTTACTTTACTTTACTTATCTAGAGACAATGTCTCATTTGTAAGCCTGGCTGGACATGAACTCACCATGTAGACTAGGATGGCTTTGAACATGCAGAGATCTACCTGCCTCTGCCTCCTGAGTGCTGGAATCAAAGGTGTGCACCACCTCACCAGGCCTGACATGGAACCTTTGAAGGTCCTCTTGCGTTAGTCTCTTGAGGGCCAGGGGATTACAAGCCAGATATGTTTTCAAATGTCTGTAATAAAACACACAGAGTAAGACATACAACCCCAGAAAAAGATGAGACTATAGCAAAAAAAAAAAAAAGGAAGTTAAAAGAGGAGGGGAGAGATGAGTGCCAGGAAGGAAGGATGGATGGTGGGTAGGTGGGTGAGTGTGTGTGAGAGAGTGGGGGGTAAAGGGGGGAGAGAGGGAGAGAGAGGAAAGGAGGGATGGAGGAAGAGAGAGAGGGAGAAGGAAGGACGGATGGTGGATATGTGGGTGAGTGTGTGTGTGAGAATAGGGGAGGAGGGGGAAGAGAAAGAAGGAGGGAGGGAGGGAGGGAGGGAGAGGGAGCGAATGAGAGGGAGAGAGAGAGAGACAGACACAGAGAGAGCGAGCTTTTTTCCGACTTCACAGTGACAGGCCAGAGGATGATTTACGGAGCTTGGGAACAGTACCTCTGGCTCACAGTGTCACCCTCCACTCAGCACTCAACAGACAGAGCTTTAAAGAGCGTTGTTGCCTGTAACCTTTCAGCCACTCATCCTGAAGTTTGTTAAGGACTACAAGTTCAAGGCTGTCATTTTTGAAACCTAAGTGTCTACGTTTAGGGAGTTCGATGTTTTCCAGGACCACACTCCAGAAATTGGCAGATTATGCAGGCCTGAGGCCCAGGCCTGATGTGTCCTGTGGTCTACGTGGCCTCTCCCAGGTACAGGTAGGGAGTGTTCCTCACTGAGGACGGGGAACCTGCTCACCAAAGCTCGGTGGAGACATTTTACAGTGCAAAGGGCTTCTGCCTTGACTCTGACCTCAGCAGGTTTTGGTGGTAAACTCTGCCACGAACTGACATCTTAGTTCCCCTTTCTGTACATGACAGCACAGAGTGGGAACACTCAGTAGCCCCTCTGCAGTCCTCAGAAGACTGTGTAGACTTCTTATCAACTGGACCTTTCCCACATTCTTCCCATAAGTCAGAGAGTAGTTCATTTGTTAATGCTGATGATCGGAGCCAGAGCCTTGCACATGCTAGGCAAGCGCTCAGCTCTGAATGCCGTCCTCAGCCGGGCACACTGTGACACTTTCAGGGTTTGCTGTGCCAGGCTACACATACTAAGTTTGCTATCCCAAGTTGGGATCTTTCATTTTTGTCATCAGCAACAAATCAGATTGCTAAGTAAGATATTTGGAAGAGATAAAGAACAGAATCGAACCCTCACCCAGCAGTCCTCACAGGGGAGGCAGAGGAATGCAGAGCTGACAACGTCCAGAAAAGCTGTGAGAACAGGAAGGATGCTTCGGAATGCACCATATATGCATCTGCAACATCACAAGTCCCTCTGAGCTTCCCTGCCCTCTCCTCCCCTCCTGTCTGTCCTCACCCTGCCCTGGGTAGGGCTGCATGTTGGCCTAGGAGATCTTAGACATCTCCTATGCAGAAGGTTCTCCTCAAACTTCCACAGAGGCACCAAAAAAAAAAAAAAAAAAAAAACAAAACAAAACAAAACAACAACAACAACAACAAAAAACCAAAAACCTGTTAGGAAAAAACTCTCCATGTGCTTTGTTGGGTGGGCTTTCTTCTCACATAAAGAAAGAACTATTTGTTTCTAAGTGCTGGGGGCAATTTCAGCAGAAAATGGCTTGCTATTCATGGTTACAATCTTCGGTTAACAGTATTTAATACAGGTTTGGGTCATTCATTCAAAGAAGCTGGCAAGAATTTTTATTTAAATCAGACGTTTATTGGGATGGGGAGAATGCTGAATCACTAAAGTGTTTGTCTCACAAACACAAGGACCCGAGTTCCAGGATCCCTAGAATCCAATTAAAAGCACCCAGCATGCAATGGATGCTTTTACCCTAGTGCTGGGGAGGTAGAGACAGGTATTCCAGGTACACTGGCCAGCCAGCCTACCCTTCCTATCTGATGAGTTACAAGCCAGTGACAAGCCCTGCTTCAAACAAACAAACAACAAAAACAAACAAGCAAATAAACAAAAACACCCCCCCCCAAACAAGTTGGTTAGATGAGGCTGAGCTCTGACTCCCACACTTGTGCCCACAGGGACACACACACAAAACAACTAAACACGAAACGCTGACCTTTTATTTTCTATAGGAAACTTTCGCTATTGTAAGTGGCTTACTTTATAAAACAGTTTCTTATTTGCAACCCACTGGCCAACATCAACAGGGGTGTGAAGGAAGCATTTCCAAGTGTGATCTGTGAAGGGATCTTAGTCACAAGAGTGCAGAGACTCCTAGTTTGTCAAGCAGTTACACATACGCCATTTTCACAGGGTTGTGTAGCTCTCCCTTACGGCCTCTCCCCTCCCTCTCCCTCTGCTAACATTCATGTCTATTTTATGTGTATGTGTGAGGGTCTGGTGTGTGAGGAGTCCTCTGGAGCTGGAATTACAGGTGGAAACTGGACCCGGGTTCTCTATGAGAGCAGCCAATGCCCTTAACCTCACATCCCCTCCTCTGGCTCCCAAATTCCACCCCTGAACATCAAGAGATTCTGTTTTCCGTCATCTCCTCCTCTTCCTTCTCGATATCACTGGGCATTAAGCCTACGGAATCTCTTCTTCATATCTTGCCGCCATGTAGATTTCTGAATGGGTGGATGCCAGTTTGCTATGCAGATTTCTGGGTGGGTGGATGCCAGTCAGGGACAGAAAGCTTGGTTTTCATGTTTTGTGCTGTCAGAGGAAGCAGAAGTGAAACCTCACAAGTTTAGAGGCAAACACCTGTTTCACCTCAGGACTCTGTTAATGGAGGAATGGAGCTGCTTGTGGAAGCCGCCACCCGTTGTTACACAGGAAAGTGAGATTCAGGTATGTACAGCTCCCGAAAAATCTGTTTTCAGAGAAAACAAGCCTCCAGCCAGCTCCCCTTCCGATACAGGTGGTCTCCTTTGGGCTTTTATTTTTCTAAACAGATGTGCAATTGCAGGAATCTGGCTGTTCCATTAGTGAATAAGCTGCTTTGGAAGAAAATGTAAACTGGATTAAGGCTGGATTTTCGACGAGGATAGGATCTGAGTCCTGGGGATTGGTGTTTGGTTTTCAGGTATGTAATACCCTTTTAGTGAATGGTCAGGTGTCAGCAATCAGTGTGGAAGGGAAGGCCAGTGCTCACCCATCATGCTGGAGGACCCAACACGGTGCTGTGGGACGTAGGGACTTGAGGGTCAGGGGTCAAGTGTGCAGGCAAGGTTGGTCCATGGCAAAATTGTAAAGAAGGGGAGTCTATCTCAGCATAGGTACCTGGTTGCTTTGGGGGTACCCCACGACTGTCCTTTTTCCCTGAAATCTGGAATGCGTGATTGGGGAAAAAAAGAGCAGAATATGTAAGAAAGCTAGTGGTGTTTATGCTCATTGGTTTAAAATCCAGTGAAGGCTGTCCAGAAATCTCAGTGTCTTCAGTGGAGAGGAATGAAGAGCAACTCTGTCCATCACAGCAGATATGCCCACGCACACACCAATGGGATCTGTTCTTTGCTGCCTTCTCCTCCTCTCCACCTCCTCCTCTCCTCTCCACCTCCTCCTCTCCTCTCCACCTCCTCCTCTCCTCTCCACCTCCTCCTCTCCTCTCCACCTCCTCCTCTCCTCTCCTCTCCTCTCCACCTCCTCCTCTCCTCTCCACCTCCTCCTCCTCCTCTCCACCTCCTCCTCTCCTCTCCTCTCCACCCCCTCCTCTCCTCTCCACCTCCTCCTCTCCTCTCCACCTCCTCCTCTCCTCTCCACCTCCTCCTCTCCTCTCCACCTCCTCCTCTCCTCTCCTCTCCTTCTCCTCTCCAACCTCCTCCTCTCCTCTCCACCTCCTCCTCTCCTCTCCACCATCCTCCTCTCCTCTCCTCTCCTCCTCCTCTTCTCCTCTCCTCTACTTTCCTCTCCTC